>NC_091138.1:13585133-15985133 GCF_041381155.1 Argopecten irradians | reverse complement strand
GACCCTTCGGGTCAGATGATGAATAAAAAAGGGGGAATTAATTAATAGAAAATCAAATACGATCAAACAAGTGTACAATTAATCATCGAGAATGGAAAATCTGCTAAAGAAAACATTGTTGCTGACTTCGGAATTTGTGAGTTAGCTTGATAACTACGTTGATTCGGGTTGCAATCGGCCTATGACTTTAATGAACTTATTGTTTCAGAAACTCTATATCGAATTTCTGTTAGAACAAATTATTTCCTCTGGTCCCAAGTCTGATTGTAATTAGATTTATTTAATTTTATTTTAAAGTATAGATGAAAATTAAACTCCGCTTTTCTACACACATGTACATATGGAAGTTAACGTATAATGTAACCAGTGGGTTCCCCCCAAAAATATAAACCGTTTTTACTTTTTAGAATATCACTTTATACAACGTCAACGTAATGTTGTAGACCACAACTAATCCCCATGACACAAACCATAATATAAATGAGGCTGTTTATTTGTAGATAAGTTACTGGTACAAGGAAAATACTGTCACATCACTCCGCTAATTACATTTAAACAATTTGACGTCATATATTGGTTCCGCTTCTTAACCATTTTAGTTATTTATATACATACTGTATTCGACGTAATTGGCGCCCCCTCTCCTCTTCTGGAGGAATTGATTTGTTTGTCTGTTTGTTTGCTTGCTTGTTTGTTTGATTTTGGGAGACTGTGGTTTATTCGTGTTGTATAGTGGAAGTCTTGGCCTTTTTATAATATTATATCACTGAAGCATGCCGCCGATGATATTATACTGACGGGTGAACCAGTCGTCCCACTCCCTTAATGCTGAAGTTATATAAATGCCCACCCCCCCTTCATCCCATAAATTTAACGATGTTTTACAACTGTGTGATGCTTACAGGCATCGTATTCCATATTATATAAACTTGTGAGTCTTCCACATGTGAATCATTACCTACTAATGCGTAATCAAAGGAAAGAAGGCATATGTTGCTTCTGTTGCAATTAGTTTGAGGTTCAGCTATTTTCATGGCTAGATTGACTGGTCTATATGACGTACACTGACTGTGGACATCAGCTTTCAGACTTCACATTGTGATATAATTTGCACTGTATGTCTTTAGCCTAATTTGCAGGTAATACTTGCTGATATGCTTTCGCATGGGAATAATACATTAACCAAGATTTAATGATATATAAATAATCCAAGATTTACACACCATAAATAATTCCACTTTTTCATCTCCCAGATCATAAAATCACTTTTGCCAATAAAAACATGGCATGATGAAACGTTTCTTCATATTTCATTTATTACGCAAGAATTCACCAGGTAAATCTAAATTTGTTGTATGATTCTGAAACTATGTCACTGGGTTTCTAGGTTACTGAATTCTATTTTATCTCTGTCACCAGAATCATAGGTCAAGGTTAATAAAATGTCAAGGTCATGAATTAAACTATATATGAGATCTTTTAAACCAATATACAGCATTGTGACAAGTGTCAGTTAATTACCTACCTGTAATCATTGTGTTTTCTGTTTTTCTTCGTTTGCCTTGGCTTGCCTCTGTGTGTTGTTCATCCTTATACTTTCTCTTTTTCCCTGCCTGTTCGGGTTGGCAATCCTGTTTTTTCCCCTTTGTCACTTTCTCTTTGACCTTTTGTTTCCCTTTTGTCCCTTTCTGTTTGGGTTGATTTTCCTTTTGTTTCCCCTTCGTCCCTTTCACTATGTGTTGCTCATCCTTTTGTTTCCTGTTAGCCTTTTTGTCAACAGACTTGTATGGCATATTGTCCCAATTACTCCTACCATCATAGTAACCAGCAGCTTTATTTTCTATTTGTGTTTCTACGTGTGAAGTCTCAGCTACAACATATATGTACAAAATAAATGTAATTATATTTACGGTAATTAACTGTATTTATAAGTTGACTACTGTTATAAAAGTGACATACTGGTAGTGAACATCCACTACTGTGTCGTATAATTAGGATGTCTACTGGAAAGATAAGGCAACCAGCACTTAGTGAACTAACTTTTCCAAAGTTTTTTTTTAATAATAGTGTAGGATGTAGTGATCAATAGTAAACTTATATCTTTTACTATAAAACTCTATAAAGTTACCAAGCTGTCTTCATATTTACATTTCAAAAATTGAATGCCTTTTGATTTGGCGTAGGAATACACTATTAAGTCATATGGAATGATTATCCCAGTGAATAAAGTAATACTAAAATGAACTCTTACCTCTCTTAGTACCTCTCTTGGAACTTTTATCTTTATGTGTCTTAGAACTTTTATCTTTTTGTGTCTTAGATTTTTTATCTTTATGTGTCTTCGAACTTTTAACTTTATATGTATATGTAGATATAAAAGGATAATTTCCATGCTCATATTTCTCCATCCGGTCTTTTACACATTCCTGTAATCATAAACAATGTATAATCACCATAAATATAACATAAAACAGTGACAGTGTATATAGGTTTTGCAGTAGCAAATGTCATTTAGGTATTGTAAAATTAATGTAAAACACCTTGTCATATGCGAGATCATTCTTTTAAACAAACTTAGTAGCCCATCAACTCTGCATGCTAAAAATCATTTATCATGTCTCTTAGTTATTGACAAAAGTTGTTTAAAGATTATATATTTGACCTCAGTGACTTTTAATAAAGGTCAAAGTTATTTATTTGAACAAACTTGCATACCTATTTAACCCAGCAAATTACTGGCCCAGTATCAGAAGTCTTGATCAACTATTTATTGACAAGAAGTTGTTCTAAAAAATATTAGGCTTACTTAACCCCCAAAACATTGAATAAAGGGATATACGGATACCGTATTTCACCCAATAAGCGCCCATGTCCCTATAACTGCCCCTCCCCTTTAAGAGGCCTCATTTCCATGGCCTGGGCATGGGATCAAATCTATCAAAACTGTATAGGTTTGCATTAATTTTGTTTTATTAAGCACCTTCATTTTTTCAATTTTTTAAATGCTCTGGGTCGAATACAGTGTATGCTGACAGCAGCTGTCACTTACGAAGATGACAACATTAAGATGTCTATATGTCGTCTGCTTTTAGCAGGAAACACAAACATGAATGTTCAAGTTAATGTACTTCATACAAATCAAACTCAATTAGAGATGAAAATAACTCTGATTAATACGTACAAAGCCAAAGTGCTGCCTGGAGGCACAGTTACAACAATATCTCTTGGGATTTTGTTTCATTTCTATCTGTTTCACTGGTCCTTCACATGTCTGAAATGTAAAGTTAACTGTTACACACACATAATGGTTTTATTTCAGGTTATTTTTTATACATCAAAAACAATTGATTTGGGGGGAATTTTATAATAGTATTTTCTGTTATCAGAATATTTTGTTAACTATCAAAACATATTTTCTTAGAATTTCTGTCAAATCACAAACCTTACACACATTTGGTTTGCTTATTGAAAAGTATTTTGCTAATATGTAATTATATAACTATACCAACAGTGTCACTTACTGTCAAATGGAACTGTCTCCAAATATCAGGACAAGACTGGAAATAAAATCAAGGACCAGGAATTGAATTATAAAGGTTTTAAAAGAAATCACAGCTAGGAACTACCAACAACAACAAATCTGAATGAATTTCATATTTGTTTGATACTGGTGTTGAGTCTTGTGTTATCTGGCCTTGTCATCAGGTAGTAATTTCTTAAAGATGCTCCACCGCCGACAAATGGTATTTTTTCACTATCAAAAACAGGAGAAGACGATTTAGTATTTTTCTTCAGTCACAAAAGTTACTTATTTTACACTATTACCAACATTGGAAAGTTTGAGCTTCCAATTTTACTTCAAGTTAAAAATATGAAAAATAATTAATTGCATCGCGAAAAAATTCCGTGGCACTATATCATATATGGAATGAAATACTGATTGCGCATGCACCAAAGGCAAATGATTTTATATTAATTTTTGTGTTAATTAGACATATATATACACAATTAAACACCGATTATTGTTCAAATAATGAATATCATTTATGCTCTGTCAGCAGTGGAGCATCTTTAAATAAAAATCACCTGATTTGCAAATAAATCCTTTATTGACAAAACTAAATGCTGAGGCCAAGAAATGCATAATAAAAAGAATACAAAATTTCTATATATTTTCAGATCCACAGGAAATTATCATGGTGCTTAACAATATATCACCATGGATAATAATAACAATAGCTATATATTAAGTAGATAACACAGATATTTTCATCAGTGGATTTGTTTGGTAAGTCAGCCTTAAAACTGTTCCCAATGTAATATGCTGTGTATCTATAGTGAACTTATTCACATATGTAAACATTTGGTAGTTGGTTGTCATACTGCTATACATGTATTTAGAAATTTTATGACAGAAAAATATACAAAACTTTACACGCTATGAATAGTTTCACTTTTACAGTATGAAATAACTCCCACACTCTCCAATATTTGGAGCTTACATTCATGTTGTGTCCAGGCATCAAGCAGCGGGTACAAAACTCTCCTCGTCTCTTGCGCTGTTTGGGACAGTCATTAGAGATGTGGCCAGGGCCTGAACAGTTATAACAGATCCCCTGAGGGCACTTACGGAAAAAATGGCCTGTCATTCCACACAGGTGACATATCTCAGATTTCTGAAATAATACCAAAAATTGAAATTCTGTTAAACTTATATCAGGTCATCAAATGTAATCACATAGGACAAACTCCTTTCATTTGTATCAATATTTCCTTATGTTGAGTATGAACTAATTTTTTGACATGAAATAGTCTATCTCATCTTCAATCCTCTTATACAAATCGAAACTCTTAAATATCTCTAGTCAGCTTTACCTTTGGTTTGGGACAGACCGTTGATAAATGCCCCATCTCCTTACAATTGTAACACTGTACACGTATGGTGGTCATGGGATTGTAGTAACGTGTCAATGTATGATTGTTAGAAGGCTTTTCATCCATTTCAGAAATTTTCCATACATCATTTTCTGAAAATAATAATTACAATAATTACAGTGATCATAATTACAAATCCGTTGGGAATTGATACTATCTGATTATTAAAATACATTAATACAGAAAAGTCATATCTTGTAAACATATCTTATAGTTAAGATGATAATGGAATCCTTTCGAGATCTGTCTATATATTTTAAATGAATATTACAGAAAAATAGAACAGGAAATAGTCTGCTTCAGACTTACTGTAGCTATTGTATTATTTTACAGATTCTGGAGACAACATTGGTGTTAACTAGAACCTATATATATGTATACCTGTCTGTTCTGACTGTAGAATGGCCTGTTGGTTTTTATTTACATGAACCATTATATCTCCAGTAATATCTACGGTTTCGTCTAGTACCATACACTCATCACTGTCTGTAAAATCTGAGTCATCAGACTTAAAATAATTCTCTCTGTCGTCATCATCAGAGGATACAGTACTGCCAGTACTTATTGAAGAGGACGAGTTCAGACATATTGGTGATGACACTGTCCCAGATTCTGTCAATGTTGACCTTGGTGGTGTGTTATTCTGTCCATGATCGACTTGAGTAACAGAGTTTTCTATGGTACCAGTAAATGTATCTTGTCGCAGACTGGACTTTGGACCCACAGTTTGGACAGAAGTAGAATAGCCATTATATAATACGCAATCATCCTCTTCATGATCAAAGTGGATCTGAGCATATAAAGCTGCTTCTACTTCTTCCCTGCTGCTATCAGAATCATCGTCATTGTCATCATCACTGCCATACTCGCTGTCATCATAATGTTGGTCCGATTCATAAAACATGATTGCTGAAAAACAAAAACGTAATTAATAACAAGGGCTTTCTATATATCATTTTCTTATTATTATTATTAATAGCATCAGAAAATATACCTATAAGTTTATTGAGCTAGCTTCCCAGTTCAGTCCTGCCGCAATGAATGTGTAAAAGGAGCAGGTCGGTGTGGCATTGTACATAATGTCAATATCGGTCTTGTCATTCAGCTAATAGAGTGTGCCTTTTTTGGCTCAGTCATGATCGGTAGAACCATTTGTTTACTTGGAGACCCAAGTTTGATTCTAAAGTCTGGGCACTTCAATATTAGGGACTTTCATACTACACTTTTATTGTACATATTTTATATACTAAATGCCTCTGAAACCACAGTCAAAATTTCACTACAGTCTGTTACGTGGGTACAAACTATCTACAATGTCTTCAGCCAGTACTAGAGGCAATAGTTTATAACTCTTTAAGACACAGAGCAGGACTAAAGTCACACAAAGTATATTTAGTCGGCGAGTGGTAGATTCGTGGAACTCCCTTCCAAACTCTGTAATAGAAGCCCCTACTCTAAACTCGTTTAAAAACTGACTAAATACTCACTGGAAATAAGTACTATGCAGGTTTTACCCCAGTTTTTATATGGCACAACTGGACAGCAATCTATATAGTAAATGAACAAAACATGCCACAACTAGCTGGAACCAGCTAACTACGGTGTCTATGAAGAGGTAACAGGTAACCAATGATGATGGTTTGGATACTTGTGTTGTCTAGCTGTCATGATCGATTAATTCAATATTGTATTTTTTAAATTGTTATAGAAAAACATCGTTGAAAATATTGCTGACTTGTAATATTTTTATAACATTTTTATATGTCCTATAATTACGTTTATGCGTTTTACATATGCGATTATAATTACTGTTTAATCATTTTGTAGCGGGATTAGACTGGGTGGATCATCGGTGAACAGGTAGCTCAGTCGATAGAGCACTCGGCTAGTGTTCTTAGGGTCCCGGGTTCGAATCCCAGTCTGGCCGCTACATTTTCTCCTCTCCTGTTACAGAATTGGCGCCCAACTAAATAACCCACGGTGGTGGTGTTTGGAAGGGTCTCGTGTGTCTTCGAGGGCAAAGACTTCGAGAAAGGAAGGAGGAATATAGCGGGATTGGACTGGGTCAATCTGATCGGTGACCAGGTAGCTCAGTCGGTAGAGCACTCAGCTAGTGTTCTGAGGGTCCCGGGTCTGGAGTATTTACCTGGTTCCAATATACTACAAAACATTTATCAATTATAATAAAGTCCTTTCATTGCTGCGGCTGAATCTGTCTTTGGGAACGCCTGGGAATCAAAAGAATTTTACATATCCTAAGCCTAATCAATCAAGCTGTTGTTCTCAACCATGTCATCCATGTCGTTTCATTCCCAGAAGTGCAGTCATTAGTGTACGTTTACTAGAGTGTTCTAGCGTTGCTCTTTGATCAGCATACATTTCATCTTTTGTTTTGAAAATGTTCGAATAGACGAATGTCTAAAGCCTTTGCGGTAGCTTTGGTCGCAAGCTTGGAAGCTTATTTCGCATCTTCTTCCGAAAGAAATTCCCACTGTTGAAGAATTTTGCCGACGGCGCGGCTAATTTCGGAGAAATTTAACATCTCCTCTATCCAGTTGCGGTTTCGTGCAGCTTTGAATCGCCTTTCGCTATTGTGCGCATAAAACGTTCAGTGGTTTCTGTGCATCATCACTTTGATTCTACTGAAATCGGCTGAAACTGTGTCCCACTGGACTTGCATGAGTAAGGAATACATGATTTACATAGATTTTCCGGAAACCAAACTTTCTCTCTTAGCACACTCCTGTGGTGAGAGCAATGTCAATTTGTGTTTGTTGGAAGTACATTCGGACTGTGTAGCGGTGATTCCTCGTCCTCCCAAATTGGGTCCTTGCGCAGAGTTTCCGAAAATCTTCTTTCCTTCTGCCAGACTCCAATATTCGTACTCAATCACTTCCTGGATAGTATCAAGTTGCCTCATGCAATTTCTTTCCAAGAGTCAGTTGCACGAATGGTTTCACAATGAAATGGATATTCCCTCAGCAACCTTTGAGTGTCGAGCTGGCGGTGAATGAGTCGTGGGGTGTCGACGACACTGTATTCTGCAGGATTATCTTTTTCCTGCCTATATTCTACTTTGAAACATAATTTGGCGTTATTGAAAATCACCACCTCCAAAGGTTTGTGATCAGTAACACAGCACAAACGGTGAGCCAAATAGGTAGAGATGGAAATGCCCACGCATCCCCATAAAAAAATATCGCTAGGGCCACTTTTTCTTTCTGTGAATACCTTTTCACCACACAGTCCATGCATTGCTTGCATACTGATATGACCCCTTGGTAACCCTGGGTTAATATGGCTCCTAGTCTTCATCAACAAATATCTTGTTCCTTCATTGATCAGTCGGCCACCTCCTAGCACCATCATTTCCTTTGTGTGTAGCATGGTAATTTCTCTGACGCTTATGAGGGTGATGTTTGGATAGGCCGGGTCGATCATCGATGACCAGGTAGCTCAGTCGGTTAGAGCACTCGGCTAGTGTTCTGAGGGTCCCGTGTTTGAATCCCGGTCTGGCCCCTACATTTTCTCCTCTCCTGTTACAGAATTTGTGCCCAACTAAATAACCCACGGTGGTGGTGGTGTTTGGAAGGGTCTCGTGTGTCTTCGAGGGGGAAGACTTCGAGAAAGGAGGGAGGAATATAGCGGGATTGGACTGGGTCGATCATCGGTGACCAGGTAGCTCAGTCGGTAGAGCACTCGGCTAGTGTTCTGAGGGTCCCGAGTTCGAATCCTGGTCTGGCCGCTACATTTTCTCCTCTCCTGTTACAATTTCATCAATGAATCTGACCTCGAATTCGTAAACTCTACTGTAGATAATAAATCTGACGATCTATACCTTCTTTCTAGCATGTGCAATGCACTGGTACAAGTGATAACAGTTTACAACTTTTTGTGAAAATCAAATACACACCCACGTGCTGTTGAAGTTCTCGTGATCAATTAAAGATTATGTACTTCATTAATTCCAACGAAAATGCTAAATAGTTAGGATTAATCAATGTTTCTATCATTTAGAAATTACGTACCACAAGTTGACAAATGTTCTCATCGCCACAAATTCGATCGACAAGCACGTTGCCTTTTATTTTTCTATTTGGAATACCTCCTATTTAAGTAAGGAGTAGATAATAATACTAGAGATATTCCGAACATGAAAGTTTAGCTCGACAAAACGCTTTATTCTCCACGCGATATGCACTGAAGTAGAGATAGTTCTGAATGACTCAGATCTGCATTCCAGAGACAGTTGCTAATGCTAACTTTGAGTCTCTAACTTGAAAATATATTTTCTCTTTCAAAGAACAATTTCCTAGCGATCATGGCGCATTTGCAAGTAAAAGAAGGAGAGTTTACCTCAACAATTTACGGAATGGTAATGTGAATATATGATGTATCATTCTTTAATTAAATTGATCAATTTTGTATATAATCATCAGCAGGGATTCATACTATATAGGTCATTATTCGACTACAGTCATTACTGTACCTGTCTTGAATAGTTGCTACTGTATCTACTGACTATACCTTTTATATTGAAATGACATTTCTTCGGAATATGACAACACTGAATACAGTGAAAGTATTTGAAAAGACATTGATACATGGATAAAGGCGGGGGGGGGGGGGGGGGGGGTCAAATTATTAAGAACTTTTATTCAGAGTAGACTACTGCAACAATCACAATCACTCTGTTGAAAGTTGCGGCTTCGTCCTTATTTCAGATATACATGTATGTGGTAAAACATATGATATTTTCTCAATGACATCCATTTGATACTAATAATACTATATAGATAATATGACTGAAGGCAAGGCCTTAAAGGGCGCAGCCAGATATTTTAATATGAATCATGCACGGCATAGGAAGAGCTAATCTACTTGCATATTTATTTTCTATTTCATGTAGAAGACATACTTTAGAAATAAAAGGACACACTTTAAAATCATAGAACAGTCGGGCAAGGATGGCTAAAGTCGGTAAAAATGGTGTGTGAGTGTATCCAGTATAATTTCTTATGAAATGGAAAAAATAAAATCTCTTGCCAAAATCTGTCTGCGTGTCGAAGAAATTAATTTAAAGTATAGGAATCCTAAAATGTCCTCCTGGCTGACTATGTCCGTGGTTACATTTACACACAGCCTCGCTTTCAATGCTTTCAACTTTCCTTTAGTTTAATGGTCCAGAATTTTAATAGAATCTGGGAAACGTAAGCAGAACTTGGCCGTCGTATTAATATGTGAGAACTTTTGGAAGGCCAATGAATGCATTTAGACTGGTTTTCTTTGCCCGACTATTCACTTTAAACTATAGAAGTGTATGATGTAATAATTGTCTAGAATAAACTCAAAGAAATGAACTCAAAGATTCGGATTTCTCTGTGTCCATTCAAGGCCTAGAGTGCCGCGTATGCGAATCCTGTGATTTTGCGCCATTTGTTGACGTTATGTGACGTCATGATTTCTTGTGCTCATCTTCGTAGCGTGGATATTTTTACTGCTTTCAATAGCTTTTAATTTTTAAAGTGTTATTATTATTATCTAAAAAATAATGAAAAATGTTTAATTACTCCTGTTATGCATTTGCATTAGTTAAATATATATGTACTGGGGAGAGCAGTACCGGAGCAACGCGCAACCTCCCCATATGTATGACAAAATGGCGGCCGCAAACTGAAGCTGTCAGTGTGTAGGATTGAATTTTGAAGATTGTGTTTTTTCTAATATTTTCGTGTATCTGTTACCTTAGAAGTGCTTCACACTTCGTGCCTGCGCCCTTATTATCTATTGTACAAAATAGGAAAACATGCATGGGCAGTGAGATTAACATTTTAATTTTAGTACAATTATAACCAACTTTAATTTATCATATTGAACCCAATAAGTGTCCATGCCCCTTTGTACATATATATAATGATATAAGAAACTCAATATCATTTTAAACTAGCTTGCAGTTATGATAATATATATGTTAAAAGCATGAACATATTGTAGTTGAATATTAAATCACTATAAATCAACAACTTTTTTTTAAAGAAATGTAAGCTTATATGACTATATAATGTAGATTAAATTTTATGAAGTGAAGATAAATGTATATTGAACCTTGTTCCCCAAAATCGAATTTCTCAATTGTCTGTTTGCAGTGCAAGTTTTAATTAGTACACTGACTCGCAAGGCTTGGTGAATAGATTTGTTTTCCATTTTAGATCCGTGAACAACGATACAATGAAGCTGTACAAATTCTTAACAACCAATTACAAAGCCACCAGAAGGTGAGTTAATTGTTGAAAACTGCAGCAACTGATGTCATACTATTTCACTACCCGGGTATATGAACCAGTGGATGCTCTATTGCCTAGAAGATTTGTTTTCTGTCACTGATGGTAACTAAAGCCATCTTCAACCTTCTACAGAAATGAAATTAAAATCAATATAAAAATCATCTGATAGATGTAATCTATTGAGGCCTATAGTTCTGAACAACTGTTATTCCTCTGTGCATCTCCATATATTCAGACTATCAAAAGAAAGCCATTAGTTAGAAGTTTAATATGGATCCTTGATTTTGTTGTATTTTAATCCTTCTGTTTATTTTTGATATGATAAATTAACAATACAGTACAGTATTGTATATACAGTATTGTATCCACAGTTAAATATACCAATATTCTTGAAATGAAAATTCTTCTATCTTTTTTTCCACAGTCCCGAGCAGCCCTGTCATTGCTGGGATACTGTCACTTCCAGATGCAGGATTTCGTGAATGCCTCTGACTGCTATGAACAGCTGAGTTATATGCACCCAGAGGTGGAAGAGTACAAGTTGTACTACGCCCAGTCACTATACAAAGCTTGTCTGTACACTGAGGCCATGAAGGTGGCCTGCCAGATAGACAATCCCCAGTATCAGGGCCAGGTCTGTACTAAACAGATATCATGTGGACGCTATATTTCTTGTTTCCCAATTTTTGAATATAATTACAATGTACATGTATATAAGTATAACAATATAAACATATAGCTATTGTGAAAGGCAAGCCATTTTAACATTGAGATGTTATTATGAGGTAACCAAATCTTTTCCAATAATCAAACATCTGGTAAAATGTCAATGATACATTAATATAATAAAATTTTATTTATTCCTTGAATTTTCAGCCATTGAAGCCCAGTTTTAAGTATACGGCATGTTTGTTTTGTTACATCTTACATTTTGTATTGTTATTATATTTCATGAATTCTAACTGAATCATTATAAGTTCTCAGCAGTTATGTAACTTATGTTTTATTATATTATGAATATTTGGATCTTCATTATCTTCAAAAGTTCAAATAATAAATAAGGAATTCATCAACTGCCTCAAGCCGTCAAGGATCTTGTTATTTTATTGGCAATTGAAGAATTCATTCCGACATTTTGATAATATTCATTTCTTGTAGTTTTTCACTTTGCGATTACCAGTGCCGTCTAATAACACATGGTTTATAGTTTTTGATAATTATGTATATCTACAATTAAAATCTGTCAGATAGATTTATATTGAGTATGAAATGACTTTGGACAAAGGAAGACTATATTGATAAATTTCGATTGCTGTCTTCATAATTGTCAAACACCTGGTAGTAATTTTGAAAAAGCAGACTAATTTTCTACTAAATAAACTGAAGGGAACAATTACTAAAGTTACGAAAAAAATCTGAAACAAAAACAAAACAAAAAACAAACAAAGAAAACCCGGAAAATTAAAAGCATATTTCAGTTGGTTTCTTTATTTAAATGCACACTTTTTACATGTACTTGAATCCTACCTGTTAACACTTGTATTTGACTTCCTGTTTACAGATCACCAAACTGCAGGCAGCCATTAAATATGGGGAGGAGGATCTCCCTGGATCAAAGGTATGTCAAATTATGTATAGAAATATCTCAAAAGAACGATTCATGCAATGTTACTAAAAACATCTCTCAGGAAGCAAGGTAGATGTTTATGGTAGAATAGACACATGTTCATACATACTATTGCTTTAATAATGATACACTAAAATGTATGGTAAATGTTCCATTTCATTCAACCTGATAGTTGGTTGTTCTTTTTCTGAATTTTGAATCTATGAGTGTGTGGTATTACTTTGCAAGGTTCTGTTTCAGTTTTCAAACAATTTCGGATATTTAGATAACAGGTATCTGTCATATTCTTTTTTGTATTAAATTACATGTATTCAGAGATGACATGTTTTCAATTTTATTTCAGAGTCTTGTAGAGCAGTGCCCTGCGGATGATCCTGATACAGAAATCAATTTGGGTTGTCTTCTCTTCAAGGTTTGTTCTTTGTGCATATAATTCCTGTGCTCACTCTATGAATAGCATTTTGGGCATTTTGCTAATGGAAGACACTAATTGCTAAATTAAAGATAACCATTTAAGCATATTTTGCTAAGCCATTTTATTAGCTGAAGAAAGATAAAAAATTTTATTTCATTTTTTTTTCAATCCAAATACCTAAGCTATCAATAACTATGATTCAAACTGGAATTCAAGTTCCTTAATATCTGTCATTCCAAGTGTTACACTGGAAAAATAATGGCCTGGTTATGGCCTTGAGGAATAGAGAGGGATATATGTAACAATAGAAAAATATCATGTTCTTTTATTATATTCTTAGTTTACTTTTAGCAATTAAAAGCATTGCAAATTTTGCCCTATGCGCTATTGTAGATATCATAATTTTTAAAATACAAAAAAGTGACTTTGTTGGGCACTAGGTATGGTCTGTTAAAAAGATTCATTTTTGTTAAAGAAAAAAGAAAGGTTTTAGCAAACTTTGCTAAGGCGTTTTTTGATCCAGAGTTACCAGAGAACTCATTATCATTAGACCTTTGTTAACTAGTTTCAAATGTAATGTGCATTTTCACTAGGCTAAACCTGCAGTCACTAGCAATGTTGTGTATTTACTAGAGTTATGACTGACAAGTTGAACAGTTTTAATCCAACTTTATAGGATGGCCATCATAGAAATATATATATTGATATTTCATGTTACTCATGATAAAAAGTCAATATGCCAGGTATTTTGTATTAAATTTTCAGGACAACAGATTTGAGGAAGCCTGTCAGAAGTTTACGACAGCCATGCAGATTCTGGGCTACAGACCTGACCTGTCCTATAATATAGCTCTCTGTCACTACCAGCTGAAACAGTACGCCCCGGCCCTCAAACACATCGCCGACATCATAGAGAAGGGTATTAGGGAACACCCAGGTACGGCTCCTTAAAGCTTCACATTTCATCGAGTGAAAGTGGTCTTCAGTCGCACATGAAAAAGCTTATATAAATAGTAATTAAAGATTGAACATGTAATTGGGATGCTTTGGGTTACATGATGATTGATTTACTTATACTTGTAGTGTCATGATGGTTGAATAAACTATTTAAGAGTTCTTGCTGATTGTTATGTAACTGATGCCAAAAATATGCCTTTAATGTCTGTCTTGTCTTTGTAACATGAATTTAGATAGATCAGTTTGTATGTTAAATTAAAAAAAATTTGATACTAAAATTTTGAGTAATTAATTCCACTACATCTATTTTGTTTGATTTTGTAGAACTAAGTGTTGGGATGACTACAGAAGGTATTGACGTCCGTAGTGTGGGTAACACACTGATTCTACACGAGACTGCTCTCATTGAAGCCTTCAATCTCAAAGCTGCCATAGAGTACCAGCTGAAAAACTGTGAGTTATCTCCCCTAGTCACATTAGATAGGTGTTTAAAAAGTATAGTGATATTACAGCTGAAGTACTGAGTTGATGTTTAACTGAAAGTGCTGTTAATTTTACTAGCCTTCCTGACATATTTTACTGATGCATTATTACTAACGCATGTAATTTGTAAGTGAACTCATTGACAAGTGCAATCTTCTCCATCAGATTCTAGAAGTAAAAGACACAAAAAAATGAACAAAGGTCACACTCGCCCCTGTTTTAGTATGATAATGTGCATACAAATATGTGCAATGTACATGCATTTGCTGATGCCGAGCACAGTTTCTCTGATTAAGGTATTTTTGGTCAGTTCAGACCATAACCATTATAATTTGTAATTTATTTATGGTTGCATATAGTTGAGGCAGCCTGTGAAGCGTTGACGGACATGCCACCACGATCTGAGGAGGAGTTGGACGCTGTCACCCTACACAACCAGGCTCTTATGAACATGGAACTCACACCTACAAAGGGATTTGAAAAGATGCAGTTCCTTCTGCAGCAAAACCCTTTCCCTCCAGAAACTTTTGGGAATCTTCTGCTTCTCTATGTGAAGTATGAAGTAAGTAGTACATTGTGGAATTTTGGATAGTGAAATTTTTAAACTTATTCTTTTGTCATTATTTGAATGGATGAGAGTTTAAAGATTGTTCTAATGTAATCCCAAACCGTATCTGTTTCTAATTGTGTTTCAGTACTATGATCTGGCCGCCGATGTCTTGGCAGAGAACGCTCATTTAACATACAAGTACCTGACCCCTGTAAGTATTTACACCTATTATCTCCTTATAATACTTGACTTATAATCATCTACTTCACATTTTAAATTATTTCATGCCTTAAATTCTTTCTTATTTACGTAAAACAGAGTTACCTCCTTTGGGGTGAGGTATTCAATCACTTTGTTTTCCTTGGAAAGTCTGATGTTATGCTCGTAAACACATGACATCACAATAAATACCTACCAGCAAGGGCAGGTAACTGTGTAGTATGCAAATATAGAATATACATTTGTACAAACACTAATGTCTGTAAGACACTCATATCCCATTCAAATCCTAGACAGTAGTTAATATCAACAAACTCCCTTCCAGTATATGTATGACTTCCTGTATACCTGTATATGTATGACTTCCTGTATACCTGTATACAAACTCCCTTCCAGTATGTGTATGACTTCCTGTATACCTGTATATGTATGACTTACTGTATATCTGTATATGTATGACTTCCTGTATATCTGTATATGTATGACTTCCTGTATATCTGTATACAAACTCCCTTCCAGTATATGTATGACTTCCTGTATACCTGTATATGTATGACTTCCTGTATATCTGTATACAAACTCCCTTCCAGTATATGTATGACTTCCTGTATACCTGTATACAAACTCCCTTCCAGTATATGTATGACTTCCTGTATACCTGTATACAAACTCCCTTCCAGTATATGTATGACTTCCTGTATACCTGTATACAAACTCCCTTCCAGTATATGTATGACTTCCTGTATACCTGTATACAAACTCCCTTCCAGTATATGTATGACTTCCTGTATACCTGTATACCTGTGTCCCTTCCAGTATGTGTTTGACTTCCTGTATACATGTATACCTGTGTACCTGTATATGTATGACTTCCTGTATACCTATATATGTATGACTTCCTGTATAACTGTATGTGTATGACTTCCTGTATATCTGTATACAAACTCCCTTCCAGTATATGTATGACTTCCTGTATACCTGTATACAAACACCCATCCAGTATATGTATGACTTCCTGTATACCTGTTTAGCAGTATACAAACACCCTTCCAGTATATGTATGACTTCCTGTATACCTGTACACAAACTCCCTTCCAGTATATGTGTGAAATCCTGTATATCTTCACAAACTCCCTTCCAGTATATGTATGACTTCTTGTATATCTATACAAAATCCCTTCCAGTATATGTATGACTTCCTGTATACCTGTATACGTATGACTTCCTGTATATCTGTATAAAAACTCCCTTCCAGTATATGTATGACTTCCTGTATACTATATATCTCTATACAAACTCCCTTCCAGTTTAATCCAGTATATGTATGACTTCCTGTATACCTGTATATCTCTATACAAACTCCCTTCCAGTATATGTATGACTTCCTGTATACCTGTAAATCTGTATACAAACTCCCTTCCAGTATATGTGTGACTTCCTGTATACCTGTATATCTTTATACAAACTACCTTCCAGTATATGTATGACTTCCTGTATACCTGTATACAAACTCCCTTCCAGTATATGTATGACTTCCTGTATACCTGAATATGTATGACTTCCTGTATATCTGTATACAAACTCCCTTCCAGTATATGTATGACTTCCTGTATACCTGTATATGTTTGACTTCCTGTATAGCTGTATACAAACTCCCTTGCAGTATATGTGTGACTTCCTGTATATCTGTATATCTCTATACAAACTCCCTTCCAGTATATGTATGATTTCCTGGAGGCTGTGATCACCAGACAGACATCCCCGGAGGAGGCTTACAGAAAACTAGATGAGATGGCCACCAGTCAAACAGAAACTCTGCGCAAGCTAACAAAACAGGTAAATTATTGCTGTGTGTGGCTTGCAATAGACCAGTAAAGTTTTTGTGTGTGATGTTCCATTTAAAAATACTTAACCACCTTGTGGCATATGGCAACCAACACTTATAAGAATGACTGTTTGAACCTACCCAGCTTAAGCTTCCCATGTACCCATGCCAATAGTGATGATTTTACTATTCAGATTCAAGGAAAGATTGGGAAATCTTGGGAGCTGGTAAATATAAGTGTTGCTGTGTTTTGGCATATATCAGATAGCATTATAGTGTCTTGGGCAGTTGTGCCATTCTAATCAGCTCACCCAGCTAAGTGGAGGGAAGACTGGGAGCCCAATTAAGTCACATTTGTAAAGAGGAAGTTGTATCACTGAGTTCACTTGTTTCACTTTTACACAGACATAAATAAGTCTCACAGTGTCAGTAAATCTCATACCTCCTTGTAGAGTCTTCTGCTGAAATGATATTAGAAGAATTTATGTTAAAGTCAACCCTAAGACTACTTAAGTATCTTTTCTATACATATACAATGTATATGACAATAAGTTACCCTTAGCCAAATCTGAGAGTAAAAATGCTTACAAGTTTAAAGTTACAAATAGTTGATGCTTCTGTGCCTTTCTTTGAGTAAAGTTGCATGGCCCATGGAGCTACAGCTAATAAATCGTGTTTGGAATTAACTTTAGGTCCCTGCTAGGCCTAACTTTGGCAGAGTGTGCTTCACATCTATTACCACATCCGTATAAGTTAGATATTTCCCCACACAAAAAGAAACTTAATGTTTTCCTTACTAATACACCTTGACCAGCAAATGGAATAACATTGATGTGAGTCCAAGTCATCCTTGTATTTCAATTGAAATGCATAACCAGAAAACTATGACAAGGGGGATACCTACATGAAGTCTTTAAAGAATTTGTGAAATTAATAAGGAATCTGAAATTTCTTTAATGCTGACTTAGCCCAACCCATATATAGATTTCACAATTCATTCCCCTTTTTTGTATATGCACCAACCAGATGTTAATAGTTGAGTTGATGTTGTCAGCAGTGCCTTATTTAAAGGCTTACATATCAACGTTTCATACATTGGCTTGTTGTAGGTCCAGGAGGCCAGACAAAACCATGACGATGAAGCTGTGAAGAGGGCTGTCAATGACTATGATGAGGCTCTAGAAAGGTGGGTCAATATACAATCTGAATCCTGTTTATCTTAAATACCCAAGGTGTGGGCTTATTGATTATGGTGATAATCTAGAAAATTGTATTGATGAGTTCTTTTCATCTCAAACTCAGAGACTGAAGGAAAGACTAACTCAAAGTACTTATTCACTACTCATAGTATTCGAACCAGTCTCTAAAATATTGAAATTATCGATAATAAAACTTTTGTCAAGCTTTTATTCATGAACTCTAGTTTCAAAGTAAGGAAGATAATCTAGTATTGGAATTCAGCACAGATCTTTAAAGGCAGGTAGATAATCTAGTATTGGAATTCAGCTGGGAAATTTTAAGTAGAGGATATTAATCTTGTATTTTAAATCAGCTGATAAATTCTAATTGGGGAAATAGTCTTGTGTTCAAATTCATTTGAGAAAAAGGTAGGGGGAGATAATCTTGTATTTGAATTCCACTGATTAATGCAAAATGTAGGGGGAGATAATCTTGGAGTTATGTTTAATTAACTTAACATTTCATTGCATATGATATTTTCCTGGCATATTTCAGCTTCCTAAAAATTAGTGTTATGACTGTTATAGGTATATCCCAGTACTAATGCAGCAGGCCAAGATTTACTGGGATATGGAGAACTACCAACAGGTGGAGAAAATCTTCAGGAAATCTGTGGAATTCTGTAACGAACATGACACATGGAAACTCAATGTGGCCCATGTACTCTTTATGCAAGAGAACAAATACAAGGAGTCCTCGGGCTTCTATGAACCTATTGTGAAAAAGAATTATGATAATGTAAGTTTATTTTGTGTCCCTGCCATGAACTATGAGAATTAGAGGGATAAAGTTTTACCCAAATCTGTCCCTTCCCATATGTCAGATATTTCTAGTTTAATATACCAGTATTTCTTGCTATTTATTTGTCGCAGTGATGAGATAGCACTGAATAAAAATGACCTATTATTTAAAAAATTGGAGGCTTCTGTGGTCAAAATGATAGGAAGAAGACGAAAAATAACAAATCTGATAGAACTAGAAATTTCCTGAATAAATTGAATGCTACCTTGTATTGCAGATTCTGAATGTGAGTGCTATAGTACTGGCTAACCTGTGTGTATCCTACATCATGACCAGTCAGAACGAAGAGGTAAGGGTCCACTGGACAATCTTTGAGATATACATGTGAAGATTCACTTGAAATTTGCTTCAAATTTTGGCAAAGCAATAATGCTTTACTAAACCATTGTATGGATAATCAGTTTCAGCTCATAACTTTGAATTGTATTTTTGGCAAATGTATAACAAACACATGTACATCTTGTGTTAACTCCTACAGGCAGAAGAACTGATGAGGAAGATAGAGAAGGAAGAAGAACAGGTGGCTTATGATGATCCAGAAAAGAAAATATTCCACCTGTGTATAGTTAACCTGGTTATCGGGTAAGTGACCTATTTAATTTGAACATCAGTCTTAAAAGTTGTAAACATCAGAAATGCATAATAATGTTTATGACTAAAAGTTAGGTAAAGGGAGTTAATTTGGCTTCTGTGTTTGAATATTTTATTTTTTCACTTTATTAGATTCTAGTAAGTACTCAAAATATATTTTGTTATTCCATTATGTAGAAATGCAGCATTTTAGTCACGAAACAGACCGAACATTTAAACTATTCAACTTTTCAGGACACTGTACTGTGCTAAAGGAAACTATGAGTTTGGAATCTCCCGAGTGATTAAGAGTCTGGAGCCTTATCAGAAGAAGCTCGGTACTGATACCTGGTATTATGCCAAGCGTTGCTTCCTCTCCCTGATAGAGAACATGTCCAAACACATGATCATGATGAGGGACTCGGTGGTCCAGGAGTGTGTCGCCTTCCTTGAGTGCTGTGAAAGTAAGTACATTTGTACTGCTATTACTGATACAGAATAGAAACATTCCACAGAGGTGCGACATGCTGAACCAGGACTGTCACCTAAACCATAGAAATGTGTG
Source organism: Argopecten irradians (assembly GCF_041381155.1). Lineage (NCBI taxonomy): Eukaryota > Metazoa > Mollusca > Bivalvia > Pectinida > Pectinidae > Argopecten > Argopecten irradians. The sequence continues at coordinate 15,964,663 of NC_091138.1, read as the reverse complement.
GTGATAAACCAGTATTTAATGTTTATAAAAACTCAATGTAGTGGGGAAAAACAAATTATTTAATATCCAAGTTTAATTTCACTGATTTTAGTTATAGGGGAAAAAAATAACTGAAAAAAAAAGAAAGAATTTGACATGTCAAATATCTACATCATGTTAATTTTTCTTTTTCCAGTGTATGGACGAGATGTCAAAGCTATGATTGAACAGCCCCTTGAAGCTGAGCCAATGCACCCAGGCAAAAACACTGTTACATATGAAGCTAGGATCCTCAAAAACTTGCTTCTCCAGTTAGTTTGATGTGTTGTCTTGTAGACTCTGATAATGTTAATTTATACAAGTGAAACAAAGACTGTACCACCATGGACAAGTGACAGTGATATCTTTCTCAATAGAACTGTGTCAAACATATGTTATATTTATAAAATTATCTGTGATAAAGGATGTTATTATTTTAAGTTCTGTATTCCTGTTCAATAGGAAGAAGAAATAAATAAATAAAAAAAAAGAAGAGATATTCTGCTTTCATTTTATTATTTATGTCTGTATCACTGCTGCCACAAAACGAAATGAGCCAGCTGTAGGGTCGATAAGGTGACTTCAGCAATGTATGCTTTCGTTGGTATATATACAAACACAACACTGAACCACGCAGCAACAAAAGCAAGCTATTGGAAGCCACATTATATAATTAGGATATTTGTGCCATTATATTATGTCCCTTCATTTGATATTGGTGCCAATATCTACCACTGCAGTGTTGTTTTTTTGTTTTTTGTTTTCATGATTTTTATTCTGGATCATAAGAATTGTTATGATACAAGACCACAAAGGATACTATGGATTGAAACTATGCAGGCCAAGAAATATATATATATTTTTTTTTTACTAGGAAGAGCAATTACAATTATAAAGCTTCGATCCAGCCACTCATTGGAATAACACCCATTTTTTTCTCTCTCATTTGACCTTTGTCGTATACACTACTAAGTACATTTGTATGATCATAGAGTTAAACGTGATAATAATTAACTTTTTTTTTCAGTATGGTAACCAAAAGACTACATATGATTTAGGTCTTTTGCATGCATACTGTGATGTACCATTTAGGTCTTCTTTTTTTAAATACTTTGGAGGGTAATAGTTTTTAATTTGTGAATTAGAGTGTATAAAAAATTCTTGACAACCAGAATATCCAAGATCATAATGCTTGGGTGAATATGATAAATACAATGTATAATTTCAATGAAGCTACAATAACATTTAATTTATAGGTCAGTAAGGTCACATAGTGAAATTTATGTTAATTACTACAGTCTGTTATTTTTGTGATAACCAACTGACCATTTTCTTTGTTGAAAAATCTATAAGCATTTACATATCAGAAACAATGTTTCTGTACATATGTAGCTGTAGGATGTCAATTATTAACTAAATATTACTGCAATTAAAGGTCCACTACCTTCCTCAAATGGCTTTTGATTTTTAAAATGGGAATGTAAAACGAGGTCGATCATTTTGCAAAGCCGCAAAAGTTATTAACTTAACGTTGATACAACATTCATCACCATATCTTTTGGAAAAAAAAAATATGTAAAATGTTAATCTTCATAACGCGGGTCGTCTTTTGTTTCCCACCGTCGTCCTAAATACTGTGCGGTTCTTGAATATCACGGTGCCAGACGGCAAAACAGCGAAATGAATTTCCACATTTATCATAAATTGCGCAAGGAATCTTGCATATTTTGGGTGTTATTACATCATCTTAGGCCATCGAGATGTATTTTCTTCTGTTATAAATGTTTCTACGAAACCTTGAAATTTCGCTTCGCAAATGCAGTGGGGCTTTAATTAACATAATTTATAGCTGTAGGTAATTAATGTTTTTTTTAAATAAATAATTACCGGGCTGCATGGATCATATTCAATGTATAGCAGGCTGACCAGATGTGTGACAATTATTCTAGCTATAATTTCTCAATAACCCAAGCGACACTCTCAGATAACTGAAATAATTTCTGTGTTTCAATAAATTAACCTTGACCAATTTTTTGATAAAATAATTAGCTTTAAAAATTATTGTGTAAATCTTATAGCAGGGAAAGAAGTCTCCAAAATTGAAACTTTTTGCAAAAGAATCATTGTATTTCAGAATGATGTAGATTTATGTCTTTCCTCAATGGGGAGTTACCTTTCCTTACCCTATAACTAACTTTTTCATGCGGATGTATTGGTTTTGTTTGCTTATATTACTTGCTGTACAGTGAGAAGACTATTATTCACATTTAACATTCTTGCCAAACAAAAAATTAAAGATTGAAAATAGGTCACTAAAGCATCTTTAATGATTGCAAAATTCGTCCCGCATTCAATCCGCATTCAAGCTACAATCGAATGCACCTTTAGACGATAGCCAATCAAAGTTACCGATACAAAGAACTGAATCACATGATCGTGCTCACATGATTGTGAAGCACTGAAGTCACGATTGTTATTGTATAGTGACATTAAGATGAAGTCGGTCTTATTTTTGACATTAGTCGTTTTCGGTGAGTATATTTGTTATCTTATATAATTTTATATCACCATGTTGATGTTTAAAGTTATACACCGGCGTAATAGTTACACAACGCACTTTGTTGACTTGTTTGTAAACGTAACGTTATATTTACCTGTGTCGAAATTAATTCTGTCAGGAATTCCGTATTCCTAAATACTTAGAAACGTTTACAATGTTGTTGTTTTTTATGTTTGAAGGTTAAATCTGTTAAGATAAATATTTTAAGAGCCCATGCAGTTTGTTGTCAGTGTTACATATTATACGTACGTTTGATAAATAAAACTTTCCACTGTAAAAAATATTACATGCACAGTATAGACTGTGGGGCTAGACTGTTACGCTTCATGGAGCAACGTTACAAAGTGAAAAATTTATAAAACACTACCTTCTTCTGTTAATATTGAATCAAATATCAATATACAAATATTGAATACAAAACCAATTAAACCATACATAACACACAAGATGCACTTAAATTACAAAAAGATCTAGAACCAGCAGGTAGGTGGGAGGAAAATTGGTTAATGTCCTTTCATTCGGACAAGTGTAACATCCTCAGCATCTCAAACAAATGCACAAAGACCAATTATACATACAAACTCCACGACCACAAATTACAACAAGTAACATTTTGCAAATATCTAGGAATCGCAATACTAAATAACTTACAATGGGACACACACATCAACAACATAAATGCAAATGCTAACAAGACACTAGGATTCTTGAAACAAAATCTCCAGATAAACTCACAACATATAAAAGAACAAGCTTACAAATCCATAGTCAGCACGCTACACATAACAAGTAGATACCACAACACAAGTTCAGTACAAGACATGATGGAAAACCTCAACTGGACCTCACTACGAATAGGAAGAACAAGAACACCTTTAATATTATTTTATAAAATCATGACCCCACGTTGCTACGCCAAAGACTATTCCCGTAACAATAGAATTGCCGCATGTGTTGTATTATCATTATACACTGATAATGATAATACTAGAAAGCATGGTTATTGAGTCCATGTCAGTGCAAACTGTAAATATAGACATAGGGCTGCCACCAAGGACATATTCAAACTTTTATTTTTCCCACTAACAATTAAACAATGGAACATCCTCCCGGTGTCTACAGTACAAAGCAATATACTGGAGGTCTTTAAGTCACATATCCTAAAAACAGAACTTGAAGACCTAAACCCCACTCCCTAAAACTCTATCATATTTTTATATATAACTATACACTAAAAAAAATAAATTACCTGCACCTTCACAATCACTGTAAATAATTTCACTCTTTTATTCACAATCAGGCCTTATGGCAATCCACCCAATACAATCATCGACATCGATAGATTTGTGTCACCAATAAGAAGAAAAAGAACTTTGATTTTCATATCTGTAGGATTGTCACACCATGACATGATGTATTCATATCTTCAATTCTCGCCAAGTACCAATTCTCACCATCATATGTGTGAGCTTATTTGTATGGTTACACACGAAATTTCATAGATAAATCATATTCTGATGGAAGACGTTACCATGCAGGTTTCCACATTGTTTGAAAATTCATGTGTAATCATACAAATAAATATGCGATGGTGAGAATTGGTCGCTGACCAGTAGAGTTCCAGATTCAAATAATTTACTAAATATCCTGGTTCCACTCAGACTTGTACAGAGACCTTACCAGTAATCGTGATTTAGGAAAATTTTTATTGTTTATGCATCTCATGAAACACATTATTTTCACATAAACAAAACAACACCATCATGAAGTATTCATCAGCAGCTCCAGACATTTGGGATTAGAATATGCACAAACACAATCACGACTACTGGTTTGGTCCCATTGAATTCAACATGCAAACTACTTGATTTTAGCAAAACAATTTCAATTTCAATAGCAAAGTATAGAGGAATCTTATTTCAAATGATTTCTATGAGGATCGAGACTACAAAGCAAATACCACTCTACTATATACATATTATGTAAATATGTTAGATATATATATTCTATATACGGTATCTGAAAAAAGATGGTATTAAATTGAGGTATGTGAGATATATATCTCATATATATTATATATATATATAGTCTGTTGTCATTTAAACATTTTAAGGATGATTCCTCTTTTTTTTTTTTAAAGATTATAATCATGCATGGCCATGAATATCTTAAATCTTATTTATTTGCAAAGGATCAATCTGGACTGTTTGACATATGATCATGGTCATGTCATGTGGTTTATTAATTTCTTCCTTGTCTATGCCATACGTCGTGTGGATACAAGGAAAACAAGCAGCATCCTGATCACCTTACTGTAAAGCCTGTGACTTGTAACGAGAAAATGTTATCATGAAGTGACAGCTGGCATCTTTTGATCAAGTAACAAGTCTATCTAGATATGTTGCTGGTGATATTCAGATTAAGTATTATGATTTTTAAGTGACTTTAAAACCGGACAACCACACGGGCAACACTTGGTATTTTATTCATTTTCGTCTGTATGAAACTTTGACATTTATCTTGTAAAACCAGCACCATTAGTCATCTTTTACTAATTACAAAATTCTCAAATAAAAACATATAAATATACATCAAATTACGAATAAAACATTGTTGTAGACAATCACATTTATATGTGATTGTCTACAACAAGGTACTTATTTGTAAGCATTAATAAATTAAAAGCATGACATATGGATAAAACATTGTTATAACAATGGTCTATCTAACATGTACAGTGGACAGTAGGTCCAAATTCATTATTGATCCTCTTGTCTTACCGATATATATATTTCATATGACTAATCATTACACAGATGTTTTCATTTCGCTGTGAAGTTCTGATAGCTGACTAAGTCATTTTACCTTATAAGTTACTACACAGAGTGCTCATGATAGACTTCTGGAACACTGTGTCCTCTCTGATCATTACTTATAAGACATGAGATAAATATCTTAAATTTATGTCCAACCATGGAATAGGGGGAGGAGACTGGGGGAAAGTATATGATATATGGGTAATGCCCTATCTGGACCTGCTTTAAATTTGATATTGACACTCTTAGCTACTGGGTATTATGTACCTTCCAAAACATATTACCCGGTACAGAAAGTTAGCTTCATCAGTCTCAAAATGGTTGGTGTGCTATATAATTATATAATTTGGCATGCACCCCATATATTGAACAACAAATTTTTTAGAAAAATCAAAGATTTATCTTGGTTTACAATCAAACTTACATAATCTAGTGTCTATAGGGTGTAACAAACCTTACCGATATGTATTATTACCAACTGTTCTTAGATATAATATGGTAATTTTAAGCAGATACAGTCACTAGCTATTGGTGATCTCCATAATCAGAAAAGATGGCGATGACGTCACACAAAGGTACATCCGGGCGCTCAAAGGTACAACTCCGTATATCTACACATAAACATAGAGGGAAAACAGCCGCTTGCGATGTTTGTTTACATTTTATTCTAATAAATAGTACGACAATCCGAGAACTATTTGCGTTATTTTAATTATAAAAAGGGTAAATAAAAATATTTAACAATAATATTTAGATATAAACATCTGGTATTTATATATTTTACTCCGTTTATACTCCATTTTCTACCGCCACGAGAAAAAAACACGGCCGCCATTAGACCTACGTATAAACATTGACAGAAGTTACAAAATTGACAGAAACTACAAATTAAATTCCAAGTTTCCCCAAATATTATACCGATATTTTAATAAGCAATTACTGTTTTCTAAGTCTTACTTGGTAAAACACCTTACGATGTGTGATTATGACCAAATTAAAATTTGCCTTCGTAGATACCCCAAGCGCACTGCAGCCATTACGTACAGTACTGCCGAGATCCCGAATTTCGTCATTTTTCATAGTCACAAAATTATGTATTCTGGTTAACTTTTTCGTTAGAAATTTTGAAATTTAGTTTATAACATTCAAATGAGTCATTTTATAGTTACTTTTTATCATATTTTTAAACAAAACTTCGAGTATTTTAGAATTCTCAAAGCCATGCGCAATGTGTCCTGGTCGGCATTTATAGTAAGTACGATCTACATTGTAGCTATATTCATAAATCTAAATGTAGTCTATCTAACATGTATTCAAATTATTTAAAAGTAATATCACCTCAATTTGGGACTTCACATAACGGCACATGGAATAAAAGTGATTAAAAAATAAAAAATAAACTCATGAAATTGAACGATTTCACTATTTTATTTTTCGAGATATCGGCAGCCATACTGTACGTCTACGTACACATACATGTATATCTTCATTTATGTGTAACGGTGGTTTATAACATTCATTTAAAATAATATATACATGGGAAAATAACGAAATATATATATATTTTACAAGTACTTATTGAGATATGTGTTTGTAATTACGTATAAATATTATTAATTTCCCAACTATCGGCTGTTGCCCGAGGTGATCTACCAGCGAAGCCATGCACGAGCGGCCGAGGTCTGGCCAGGTGGTTCACATTTCGTTACATTTATATTAAATAGTGTTATGAACAGATTTTTCGTGTATAACAGAAATATGATACATTGAAATCAATTATTTATTCATAACTTTTTCACAACATGGATTTCTACGTGTGAACAAAAAGCGGGTACGTGTGACGGCCCGGCACCGCTTCGCAAGCTGGCTTCAACACTAAATCAAAACAAATATATTTAGCAATAAACAATTGTAAATATAAATGTCTGTAACCTCTGAAACAATAAGAAACTATTTTGAAATCAGAATTTGCAAGTATGAAAGTGTATACTTTTGTCAACGTATCGATTGTGTATCAGGGATGTACATGTACGTATCTGTTATTGTTTTTATTAGTCGCCATACCGTGTTTGTACCTTTGAGGACCCGGATGTAAATTTTCTGTGACGTCACGCCATCTTTTCTGAAATCTCCTATTGGTGATCTCCGTAATCATTATATATTCCCTATTTACTATTACAGATTAACTTTAAAAAATCACTTTACCAAGAATTTGACTTGATCATGTACAGAAGTCTGAATAAGATTGACTTAAATTCTGTTGGCTTTCATGTTCTTGATTAATAAAACATGCATTCACAATAAAATTAGTACGCAATGTGAAATATCAGTAACGTAATTATTGAGTAAGGTACAATTCAGTTATTGAAATAAGCAATTCAGTTGCAGTTGTCAGAGCTAGTAGTAAATTGTGTGCCGATAAATAGTCATTATTCCTTATATTATATACTAGATAGAGTTTACTCTATACATGTACTTTCATGGTTATATTTCTTTCATAAGGTATATACGTACTGACAGCTGGTCAGTGGTTTTTCTCCGGGCACTCCGGTTTTCCCCCACCATCAAACCTTGCACGTCCTTACTTGACCCCTGGCTGCTAATAGGAAGTAAAACTAAAAAAAACATACCAAACCAAAACTATCAGAAAAATATATACATTCTAATTTCTATGTAGATATTAGTTTACGAAGTTGAATTACTATTGCTAAGATTTAATTAAGGCAGTTGAAAACACTGTCAAAGTCTATATTGACCGTCAATGTAAACCCTGAAAATGTGCAGCATTAGAGGAACATCACAACTTGTTTGTTTTGTGACGACATGGTTATTTGGATAAATAAAATGAATATAATTTACCCTGCAAAAGCTAAAACCGTATCAACCTTTCCAACTTTCTGCATTTTCAGACCATGTTGACTTTAATTTGTTTGATACATGATTATATATTGGCCCCATGTAGACATGTGATGTATATTGCAAACAACGTTTTAGAATAATAATTATAGTTACAATGTACAGTACAGGCATATATCCTTTTTATGTGGTAAACAACTGAATTTAATTGATTGCCAATGCAATCTTTAAGGCTTTAAAATGCATTTCAGCTTGTTGTACATGTATATATATATTGTCAATTATTTACAGTACATAAAATTCAACTCCAATGAGTCCAATAGTTAGGATATGTATAGTTGACAAAGTTATTCATGTGATGTGAGGTTAAAAGCCTGGACCTTGAACACTAATTCTCTGTACTTTGTATGGTGTATGGCTGATGACTAATAAAACTAAAACATATGGAACATCATAGCTGTATGATGGTAGTGTATTCATTATCATTCTATTTAACACTGAACTCTATAGCTATCGGATGGAATTGTATTCATTATCATTCAATTTTAATTCAACTTTTGATAAAACAAAACTCTAATTGCTATCTGATGGTAGCATATTAATGATCATTCAATTTTTATCTGCCCCTTTCACTGACATGGGGGATATTAATATGGGTTTGTCCGATGTCATTCTGTTTGTCTGTCTGTAACGCTTGGTTTCCGTGCCATATCTGCCACAAATCTTAAGCGATTTTTTTTGTAACTTGGTCACATGGTTAAATGTTCCAAAGGCTCGGATGAGTTCGCTCTGCATTTCTATCAGACCCTATTTTGTGGAGTTATCCGTTTAATTCTAACTCGCACAAATATTACCAGATTTTCTTTAAACTTGGTTACATGGTTAAACGTTCAGGGGGCCTTGGTTGATTTGATAGGCACTTTCATATATAGGACCCTATTTGGCGGAGTTATTGCCCTTTGAGTAACGAGAAATGCCATGTTTTGCTGTTTCCGTTAAATTACCCTCGCAAACATTACCAGATTTTCTCAACACTTGGTAACATGGTTAAATGTTTCAGGGCCTTGGCCATTATGATTGGGACTTTGATTTTGACCCTATTTGGCTGAGTCTGGCCCTTTAATTAACGGAAAACACAAGTTTTTTTCTGTTTCCATTCAATAACTCTTGCAAATATTACCGGATTTTCTCAAAATTTGGTAACATGGTTAAATGTCTCGGGGCCTTGGGCAGCTTTCATTGATCCCTATTTGGCGTATTTATGGGCCTTTGATTAAGGAGAGCGGGGGATATAAATTCTATTTGTTTGTTACTCGACTTTTGAGTATGTGATTCATTACTGTGTTAATATTAATGCACATCCTTCTAAGTCCTTTCTCCTTGTTGGATCACCAGATAAAACATTTGATGTATGTAATATTAGCTATACTTGAATACTTTCCATTAGCTATACTTGAATACTTTCCAGATAATTGTACTATTTATTCGATAGATGTCTTTTATCCTGTTCTTTTTTTTTTCCATAAAATGTTTACCCCTAACGACACCATCTAAACTCTTCTCATGATGATTTGACATGTTGGAATAAGTGTGTGATCTCAAAAGCTCTCTCAAAAATTGACAAAATAATCAATATATATATGTATCAGCCTAAAGTACCGACAGCTCGAGCTCTAGATCTGCTAATGTATACTCAAAAGGCAAGCACTCACATATTTTCTTAGAGCAATAAGGTTCAACATAGAAACACTTAAGTGTAAGGACAGATGGGATAATAGATAATAAGAGACACTTACCTAACAAGGAAGTAATATTTAATATAAAGATACTGATGACCAGACATAAATACCATATTCAACCCAAATAAGCGCCCAGGGCACTTAATTAGATAATTGCAAAATATGTAGGAGCGTCACTTAAATAATTAATAATATAAGCCTATGAGGGGGCGTTTAATAGGACCAAATTTGGACTACTTTTTGTGAAAATTATCGTACAAAGACTTGAAAGTATGTAGGCCTATTCATATGTATTTGTCTTCTTTCATTGTCCCGTTTTACTGTTCATGTCATATTATATGTAATCATGTTCATTTTATGTGTCTTGATAAAGGGGCAGATTGCCTGGAAAATTTGACAAATTTTTTGTCCACACTGTTGGAATATATACATGTATACAGCTGTATATGTTAATCCAAGGGAAGTGAAATTGTAACAAAGAGGGAGACCAGTTGGGGCTTTTATTGGGCAAAATATGGTATATAAGATCATGGTAACATAATTTCCTGTAAACGAAATGCATTTGCCTGTCTTATACTGCATCAAAATTTTAAAACACCTGTTTTTTAGATGGGTATTATATAAAATACCAGATAAGTGGTCAATTATCTAGAATACATGTTTAATATTCAGTGCAGTTGAGGAAGTTTGACTTGTCATTCAATTTAACTCAGTCAAGTTTCTTAAGTATTGTTATAGTTAAAAATGTACTGTAAATGTGATGCATATTTAATTATCATCTTATAAATCCAATGGATGATTTATGATGTATAATATACCTGTACTGTACATATACACAAATCTCTGCTAATTACAAATTAATATCAATTTTTTGGTTTAATTTTGGCTCCTCTTTATTTACTTCTTTGATAATTCGAAACATAACAAATTTGCTTGTAACAAATTATCTTTTGATACAAATGATTTTGTGATCTGGTCAAGTCAATTGTTGCTTTATTAGATTTTTCTTTCGGAAATTGAAGTCTGATATTGTTAAATTTAGACTTAAGGTTAAGTGAAACTTGGAGCCAAAAAAAATATGATCAAACGATTGTACAATTAATTTTTGATAATGAAAAATCTGCCAAAGAAGACATTATTGTTGTCGACATTGGAATTTGTGAGTGAGTTTAGTAACTACAGTTATTTAGAGTGCAATCAGCCTACGACTTTAATTAACATAAATAGTTTCAGAAACTCTATATCAAATATCTGTTATAAAAACAAATAATTTCTCCTGGTCTTTGGGATTCGTTATAGAAAAGTTTAACTGTATGTATAAGTATAAAGTTAGCATTCCAAAACTTGTATACTTTAACAAAGTATGTTGATTTGTTGCACCATAGTAAAAATAAAACTTGTATTTATCTTAAAAAGAGTTAACTTATGATAAACACTCCTTTAAAAATTCATGTAATATTAGTGAAGTGCAAAGCAGCAATTAGTGAAATGTTAACCATATCAAAGCATGAGTCTGTGTCAATGTTTGGTACTAACAAAACAAAATGCACTTCCAGTTTTGATTTTCTCAAAACTGGGTAAAATTAGAAATTTTCATGTTTTAAAAACTCATTTTAAATCATATCAATATATTGGGACAATTGGTCATATCAAGCCATGATATAATGTTTGAACTTTGTATTGATGTTTAAAATATTACACTAAATAGTAGTTAGCCGAGGGGAAATGCTTATAAACCGGAGGTCCCGCTGCCTGTTAACAAAGACAAAGAAGGAGTTTCCAATCTCTATGTATATATGTTTCACATAAAATTAACAATAGAAGGTACAAGAAGACAAAAGAGACATTAACACTGCAATATATGATGCTACTGAATATACCAGGTACATGTTATACCAAATGACACTTTATAATACCATAATTTATATTTAACATCACTACACATACTGTCTCTCACTCTCCTTCATTTATCTAAATGGAGGCAGGCCGATCCATCTCTTTAACACACTTATAAAATGGAAATATGATAGTGTAAATGGTGGCTGTTTTACTTGGTTATTATTATGTATACGTGTACATGTACCATACCGAAGTTGATTGTACAATGCTACACTTCACTAAACATAGGGGTATCAACCATAAAGTAGGTCACTGATGATATACATAAAAATGTTAGTTAAAGTTGATTCCAAGGTCTACAAAAAATTGCAAGTTTGTACACTGTTGAGTTCACTAAAACCACAAAACCACCACTTATGGTGGCTATAGAGGGACCAAAGTTTAGGGGGATAGGAGGAGAAAAGATAACATGATATGTGACTGTGTGAGCTTGCATTGACTGATATTTAGGCAGGAACGAGATAACATGATATGTGACTGTGTGAGCTTGCATTGACTGATATTTAGGCAGGAACGAGATAACATGATATGTGACTGTGTGAGCTTGCATTGACTGATATTTAGGCAGGAACGAGATAACATGATATGTGACTGTGTGTGAGCTTGCATTGATGACTGATATTTAGGCAGGAACGAGATAACATGATATGTGACTGTGTGAGCTTGCATTGATGACTGATATTTAGGCAGGAACGAGATAACATGATATGTGACTGTGTGAGCTTGCATTGACTGATATTTAGGCAGGAACGAGATAACATGATATGTGACTGTGTGAGCTTGCATTGATGACTGATATTTAGGCAGGAACGAGATAACATGATATGTGACTGTGTGAGCTTGCATTGACTGATATTTAGGCAGAAACGAGATAACTTGATATGTGACTGTGTGAGCTTGCATTGACTGATTATCAGGCAGGAACAAGATAACATGATATGTGACTGTGTGAGCTTGCATTGACTGATATTTAGGCAGGAATCAGATAACTTGATATGTGACTGTGTGAGCTTGCATTGACTGATATTTAGGCAGAAACGAGATAACATGATATGTGACTGTGTGAGCTTGCATTGACTGATATTTAGGCAGGAACGAGATAACATGATATGTGACTGTGTGAGCTTGCATTGACTGATATTTAGGCAGGAACGAGATAACTTGATATGTGACTGTGTGAGCTTGCATTGACTGATATTTAGGCAGGAACGAGATAATTTCTATACTTTAGTGTATCCATGTACCGGTACAAATGAAGATGGTTTTGCATGGCTTATCTTCTGTAGATATATATAGTGTTTAACAGGACGATCCCCAGATCATTACTACCTATACTAAATACTTGTTAGGTATGTGTGCTGTAGTAATACTTTCTGTGTCATTACAATGAGAATTGGTGAGAGATTACCTAGCTAACCTAGTATTAATTACATGTCCTTGTAGCTGTGGTTGAGAGCAGCGCTCTACTTGGTAGCAGTAAATGTACATGGGGTCCGTCTTACTGGTGCAGCCATGTTTCCCGAGCCAAGGAGTGCAATGCCGTCGACCACTGTCTGCAGTCTGTCTGGACCAAACAGAAGGTCTCTGCTGCATCCACCAGCGTTCAGGTAATTATACATATATAAGTACTGAAAGTTTAGTAAGGATTTTCTACGGGTTTCAATAAACCTTCTCTTTATGAATAAAGAAGTAAACTGTGTATAATAACATTTTGAGATCATATTTCTTTTACACTTATTGATTTTGACAGTTCCCATATTAAAACTGGTTTGCACAGGTTCAGATTCATGAAATAAAACTTGATTTGAAATACATTTCAATATTTTCAAGCACATCTAATTTTTAGGGAATTTACTTTTATGTTGTAAATGGCCAAATTCATGAAAGTAAATCACACAATCATGCGTACTATGTATATCCATGTTATGTTATTTGGTATACAAGGTGCCCTTCACTTAATACTTTGGTTTGTTATCTTTTCAGAGCACACAATGTGATCTGTGTGAAACAATGATCACCATGGTTCGAAAGGAACTGAAGAACAAGCCGGTGGTAAGTGTGAATGCCTTCTGACCAGTATCAACAGATTCTGGTATAACAACGCCGAATGACTTCTTTCTCTATGTAACAGTCATAACAGGAAAAGTTGCCAGGTGTTGTAAGCAGAAAAAAATGTTTAAATGTTACAACTATATAAAAAATCTGTTTTCTGTTGATCATGATAACAATTTATAACTATATATGTTTGTATGTTGTAGGAGAAAGTGGTGGAATACATGAAGGACCTCTGTAATATTCTCCCCTTCAACCAGACTTACAAGACAGAGGTAAGTTTATACTGTACAATAACCCACAGCAAATAAAATGTTATAATTTACAGGCGAGAAACAAATTTCTTTAAATTGCTTTGTCTAATCTGAGTTTCATATTAATGAGGATTTGATAGATAAGGTTACTATGTACAATACATTTGTAAAGAGTTTGAATTGTTGTCTTTTTCAGCAAGTTTGTAGTATGATTGTCAATTATTGTATGTTGTGTTATTAAAAAAATCAAAATATATTGTGATAGCATATATTTTTTCATGGTGAAATGATGCTGTTAATAAACAGTATCCACTGTAACATATTATATGTGGACTATTTTCTCTACATCTGTACTACTGATCATGAATACATATTGTTTACTTTTGTTCCCTCTGCAGTGTATCAATGGATTGAGTGATGTGGACATGGTAATCAAACTGTTACAGAGCAACATGGTAAGTTATGGCACATATGAACAAACTATAATAGTACATACAATTAATGTAATTATATTTAGTGTAAACCTTCACTATTTACTGTTTGTAACTTACAGGAATAGGCTGGGATTCATTTTTGCAAATCACATTTGTAGCTCTCGAAAGTGCCTTTCAAATAACAGCTTAGTATGATTTGTAAAACCAGTAGACTAGTTTGAAAATTTTTACATGGTATTTAGTTTCATGAATTTGAGGGAATCTATGAATTTAGCAAAATTGAAAACCCTGCAATATATATACTAGCAACTGTACAGTACATTACATTCTGTACCAAATACAAGGTAAAGTATTTAGGTATGGAAAATGAACAATACCGTACAAAATATAGATCTTTCTGTTATATATACCTGATTTATTGGCATGGTATTCATTTGACTAGTGAAGAAATACTGTTTTGAACTAATGATATATATGTTCTACCACAAAACAATTTATCTTTGGTGAAATGTATAATGATCCCATTGTTTGTTGTGTAGAGTGCCAAGGCCATGTGTGGAATATTTATGTCCTGTAGTGGGTTTGATGACCATGTAGACCATCACAAGCAGCCCGAGGTAAGGAACTATTAGTAACAGGATAGAGGGGTGTGATTTCAACACAGGGTCGATTCAGTCTTCACAATGATAAAAATAATCCAGAATGCTGGATAGACATTCATTAGATATAATAACAAAATTACTACTATTTTACAGATGAGATGTTCAAATATATATTTATTCAAGTATTTTTTTTTTTTATTATTATTAAAATGCAATATCATACATTTCTAGTGATAAGTCATGTGTCTTATGACTGTCTGATAGTTATTATGATAAGTCATGTGTCTTATGACTGTCTGATAGTTATTATGATAAGTTATGTATTTTATGACTGTATGATAGTTCTTAAAGATGCTCCACCGCTGACAAATGACATTTTTTCACTATCAAAAACACGAGCAGACGATTTAGTATTTCTCTTCAGTTACAAAAGTTACTTACTTTACACCATTACCACCATTGAACAGTTTGAGCTTCTAATTTCACTTCAAGTTAAAATTACAAAAAATAATTACATCCCGAAAAAATTCCGTGGCACTATATCCTACATGATAATGTATATGGAATTAAGTACTGATTGCGCATGCACCAAAGGCAAAATAAATTATTTTATAGTATTTTTTTGTTAATTAGACATATATATACACGATTAAACACCAATTATTGTTCAAGTGATTAATATCATTTATGCTCTGTCGGCGGTGGAGCATCTTAGAGATAAGTTATGTATTTTATGAGTGTCTGATAGTTCTTATGATAAGTCATGTATTTTATGACTGTGTGATAGTTCTTATGATAAGTTATGTATTTTATGACCGTAAGATAGTTCTTATGATAAGTTATGTATTTTATGACCGTAAGATAGTTCTTACGATAAGTTATGTATTTTATGACCGTAAGATAGTTCTTATGATAAGTTATGTATTTTATGACCGTAAGATAGTTCTTACGATAAGTTATGTATTTTATGACCGTAAGATAGTTCTTATGATAAGTTATGTATTTTATGACCGTAAGATAGTTCTTACGATAAGTTATGTATTTTATGTCTGTATGATAGTTCTTACGATAAGTTATGTATTTTATGACTGTATGATAGATCTTATGATAAGTTATGTATTTTATGACTGTCTGATAGTTTTTATGATAAGTTATGTATTTGATGCCATACCAGTAACTATACATACTAACACACTCACAACTGTTTCAGACCAATGTCCTAGTTCCCCTGGTACAGGCTTCTCCCGTCAAAGCTGGAGACATTTGTACTGATTGTGTCAACTTTGTGACAGACCTCAAGAACCTTCTTACTGACCCCAACACAGAGGTAGGTGAAATGTACATAGGCTTGTGTCCGTTGACAAAGAGGTTTAACTTGTGGTAAACTAGTAGTATGTTCTGTACATTATAAATGAGTGTTTTAACTAGCTGTTTGGTTCCTTATCCTCCGTAAAACATGTTTTGGGGGATATTAATTTGGGTTCTGTCCTTCCTAGTAGCGTTTTAAATCCATTGACATTTTGTATTGCTTCTTGTCCAGTTCAATGTGGTTTGCACTGTGTCTTGGCCAAGAAAAAAATCACTTTTCAGTCCACTGAGACATTTTCATATTCTAAAATACTTTGTCAGTTTTCTCCCATATGTTGGCTTTGATCTTTAACTTGTAAACAACTGTAAATACATAATAGTTACTATCTAGG
Source organism: Argopecten irradians (assembly GCF_041381155.1). Taxonomy (NCBI): domain Eukaryota; kingdom Metazoa; phylum Mollusca; class Bivalvia; order Pectinida; family Pectinidae; genus Argopecten; species Argopecten irradians. The sequence goes on along the minus strand of NC_091138.1, from coordinate 15,947,733 downwards.
GCGTTGGATACCCATGAGAAGAGGATGGATGTATTGAATTATGTGTTGTTTTCTTGTTACAGAGCCAGCTGATTGGGATGCTTAAACAGATTGTATGTGCCCAGCTTGGATCTGTGGAGGCCATTGTTAGTACCTTTGTGTTCATATATAACATGGAAAGTTTTATGTCTTTAGAACTGAAGTTACTTAATTTATATAATGGACACTTTATGATTGATCTTACTATGGAATGATAGAAAATTTGACGAGGATAAAAGAATAAAAATGCTTTGTATTTCAAAATTAATCCATAGGTAAATACACCAATATTTATAGTTCCATCACTAATGTTGTTACAAAGTGGGAAGGGAGACAACTTACTGAGGTTATATAGGGATTGTACGTATTTTTCTAATTTTCATAGCGGCTATGAAAAGCAGAAGCTATCTACATATCCCATGGAGCGCATTAGCGCTCCTCAGAAGATATGTAGATAGCTTCTGCTATTTGTAGCCGCTACGGAAATTAGAAAAATACATTCAATCCATATATTTGCATTAGAATAATTTATGAAAATAAAAATTATTGAAAGGTTTTTTAGCTCACCTGGTCCGAAGGACCAAGGTGAGCTTATGCCATACCGTGGCGTCCGGCGTCCGTCGTCCGTCGTCCGTCGTCCGTCGTCCGTCGTCCGTCGTCCGTCCGTCCGTCCGTCCGTCAACAATCGACTTCTTCTCCATAACCGCTGGTCGGATTTCAACAAAATTTGACTGGTAGCATCCTTATGGGCTACTAACTGAAAATTGTACAAATGATGGGGCTGACCCCCCAGGGGCCTGAGAGGCGGGGCCAAAAGGGGTCAATTTGGCTATTTCCATATAAACGACTTCTTCTCTGAAACCAAGCATGGGATAGCACCCATAATGCAATGGTAGCATCCTTATAGGGTGGGGATTCAAAATTGTACAAATGATGGGGCTGACCCCCCGGGGGCCTGAGGGGCGGGGTCAAATGGGGTCAATTTGGCTATTTCCATATAAACGACTTCTTCTCTGAAACTAAGCATGAGATAGCACTCATAATGCAATGGTAGTATCGTTATAGGGTGGGGATTCAAAATTGTACAAATGATGTGGCTGACCCCCGGGGGCCTGAGGGGCGGGGTCAAAAGGGGTCAATTTGGCTATTTCCATATAAACGACTTCTTCTCTGAAACCAAGCATGGGATAGCACCCATAATGCAATGGTAGCATCCTTATAGGGTGGGGATTCAAAATTGTACAAATGATGGGGCTGACCCCCCGGGGGCCTGAGGGGCGGGGTCAAAAGGGGTCAATTTGGCTATTTCCATATAAACGACTTCTTCTCTGAAACCAAGCATGGGATAGCACCCATAATGCAATGGTAGCATCCTTATAGGATGGGGATTCAAAATTGTACAAATGATGGGGCTGACCCCCCGGGGGCCTGAGGGGCGGGTCAAAAGGGGCCAATTTGGCTATTTCCATATAAACGACTTCTTCTCTGAAACTAAGCATGGTATAGCACCCATAATGCAATGGTAGCATCTTTATAGGGTGGGGATTCAAAATTGTGCAAATGATGGGGCTGACCCCCAGGGGGCCTGAGGGGCGGGGTCGAAAGTGGCCAATTTGGCTCTTTCCATATAAACGACTTCTTCTCTGAAACTAAGCACGGTATAGCACCCATAATACAATGGTAGTATCCTTATAGTGTTCAAAGTTTATAGTATAGGATTCAAAATTGTGCAAATGATAGGGCTAACCCCCCGGGGGCCTGAGGGGCGGGGTCAAAAGTGGTCAATTTCCATATAAATGACTTTTTCTCTGCAACTTAACATGGGATTACGCTCATAATGCAATGGTTACATCCTTATAGGGTTTGGATTCAAAATTTTGCAAATGATGGGGCTGACCCCCCGGGGGCCTGAAGGGTGGGGTCAAAAGGGGTCAATTTAGCTATTTCTATATAAACGACTTCTTCTCTGCAACTAAGAATGGAAGAGCACTTATAATGCAATGGTAGCATCCTTATAGGGCTGGGATTTGAAATTGTACAAATGATAGGGCTGACCCCCGGGGCCTTAGACGGCAATAGATGCGAGGTCAAAAGGTCAATTAGGCTACTATTTTCATATAAATTACTTTGTCTCTGAACCTATGTATTGGATAGCATATTTGTATGGTATCAATAGCATCATTGTATGGTTGTGATTCAAAATTAAACTTTGGGAGTCAATTTGCTTATTTTTCTAATTGTCAGAGTCTTGTGATAATTACTAACAAAAAACCAGGTGAGCGATACAGGCCCTCTGGGCCTCTTGTTTATAATTAAAATTATGACACTCCTCTACGACGAGAAACAAGATTAATGGAACAGGTGGATGACAAAGTCGTTCCACAACGCCACGTTTTCAAGCTTCCGCCTTGCGGCAGACCTTTTTGTTTGCAAATGACAAACGAGAAACAAGAAATATAGTTAAAATAAGATTTGATTGACTTGTTACAGTAAACCTTAGTTGATTTTATATCAGGAAACAACACATTAAAGATTATACATAAAAATATTGTGGGGGACTATTATTTATTGATAGGAAACTGGCGTGATGTTTGAAATCAGCTGATCAATGCACGAGAATCGTTGTATTCATAGTGTTTTCATAGGCAAATGCTTGTTTTCATCAGTTGGTTGATTCATATAGTGACAAAACACTCAGAATGTAAATATATAACAGTTGATGTATCCCCTGTAGTTAAAACTGTTTGATACCGGTAAGTGTCAAACTGTTAGAAGAAGAGAAGTCAGTCTTTCAGTATTTCACTTCACTTTGCTGTATTCTTAAAATGTAAACTTGGATTATGAGTTTTGCTTTAATTACCTCCACTGTTGATCAATCCTTGACTGTTTTTGTAGTGTGATGACCTGGTTGATACCTATATACCTCAGGGATTGAACATTCTCTCCTCCTATGTGGTAAGTTCTCCAGTCTATAAAATTATATCTAGCTTGATAAATAAAGAAACACAGGTCTCTGTACTGCCAAACCTTTTACTGTAAACTTATTTAGGTACTTCTTAAAGATCCAACTCTGGAATCCTTCCATTTCTGTCTGTAAAAGTTTCATTTTGTGATATTTTGAGTTCGTAATTGCGTAACCTACCTATTATAAATTTAGAATAATATCTCAACATCATATTTTATGTTCTTGTGTATGTCAAAGTTTTGACTACCTGGGATTATAGTATTTCTTTGTTCTGTACTTTTTTATAGGATCCACAAGTGGAATGCAGTGCAGTTGGATTCTGTACTGGCCAACAAACACCAGAAATGCAATCCAAATTCAATGACATGAAGAAGTTTGTTTTAGTGGTGCTCAAAAAGGTAATTTTAGAATCTGGGAAAAATGTTGATTTTGGAGGCAAACAAAGGCCAATATCCAATTTGGATATTGTCAATTAAATGTTTTCAGTACTGCTTTTAAAGGCCCAAGGTGTTCTTAGAATATAATAAGGTAAAGTTATTTTCGTGTTTTTGAGCAGCTATTTTCAATTTATCAGCCTACAGACAAGTTTTATTTAAGACCTTTGACAGTGCTAGGCCGGGCAGTGATTTACATGTATCTGATATGACTTCATGTACTTATTTACAGATGGGTCTCCATGTATCGACCAATGCCCTGGAATGTGATGCCTGTAAGGCAGTCACCTCTGACATCAGAAACATGGCCCGGGATACCACAATACAGGTATGGTGTAAGCTGGCGTCCTGCTGGATCAATAAACAATCTTAGACTTCAGTTTTTCTTTGCCAACAAAAACTGATCACATTATGTAACAGTACATCTGTATATGGCTAAATGAAATCTGAAGACAGTTTAAGGCTTTAGAATATTTCTAGGTCTTGTGACGTGTTGATTCTACATTCCTTTCTTATTGGCATACTGTTTCTGATTTAAGAAATTTAATTCTAACTAAACATTGTGACATTGAGACAAAGTATTATTCAAACCTTTTAGTGATGAGTTTCTTGTTTATAGTGATTATAGAGAAAAAAATGAGTGTAATAGTTATTAATATATAATTAACTTTTGGTTTACAGAGGAAGGTGGTTGACTTCATTGAACAGAATGTGTGTTCCCATTTTGGTGACTTGAAAACCTTGGTAAGTCCATGTTACTTCTAGTTGTATAGCGTATGAACTTCTTCCTGATAGAGTAGCAAATTACCTTCAGTGTTCTGTAGTTATCACGTATGTAGCTATTTATTTGACAAGTATGTATATATCATGTTGAATTAGAGTCTTATGAACTCATTGACATCTTAAAGGTCAAGGGCACAACCTTCTATCATGCACATCTTAACGGTCATGAGCACAACCTTCTATCTTTGACATCTTAAAGGTCAAGTGCACAACCTTCTATCATGGACATCTTAAAGGTCAAGGGCACAACCTTCTATCATTGACATCTTAAAGGTCAAGGGCACAACCTTTGATAACATTTCAAATGACCTTCAGAATATCAACTCTTGTTAGACGAGTCAAACTAAGCAATATGTAGAGTCATGTAGTCAGTATTAAGTAACTAATTGGCTAACAAAGTTGTCTTTGTACCATCAGATGTCTCTCTCAAAATAAATGCTTGACTCCAATGTTTTGTATGGCATTAGTCTGTCATGCAGGTAAAAGTTCTGATGAAAACATTTTGTCTTATTTTCCAGTGTACACAGGCTATTGAGGACAACTACGTGGTTGTGTTCCAGCTGATTGCTGGATCTTTGGTAGGTATACACTGACTTATAGTTTGGTTGGTTTCCATTAGCTTTAACAACCATTATCTATTGATCCCCCTGGTTAGATATAAAATAATATATAGGTTCACGTGACCAATGATGTGAGTTTTCTATGGGTATAAAATGATATCCCTTTTATTATGGCCATAAGCTAGTTTAGACACTGTTGTACATCTTTATCAGGGTTACAAAGTATATAGTTAAATTAAAGTTAAGTTATTCTAGATAATCTGAAAATAGTATAAAAAATTGTCACAAGTTTTGACTGCAGATGTTAAATGAGAGATGTTTTTCATTAAAAATCACAGCTGTTTAATTGAAAGCGATGTCTGTTTGCCAGGTTGACGACCAGGTTTGTGTAGACCTTGGTATGTGTGCCAGCTCTGTGGGACTTACTCAATCAAAGGTAACAACTGCTATAAATAGACTTAATTAGGGAGGAAATATTGTAAATACTAAGTCCTGTTTTGGCGCAATCAAATTTTGCTGCAAAAGCGATCTCAAACAGGTTAGCACAATGATGAATCTGCAGACTCACCATAATGGCTATACATTAAACAGAAAATGTAAATAGCACAATCATATTATAGCGTAGCACTTTAGGATGAAATGCTAAAATAAGATTACAACTGAAATGTGTACAATTACAGAACTGACATGTGGTTAACATTATGGAAATGAGAAGTGAAGATTTGCAGCTCCTCGCATTTTGAAAATTTTGAACAATGAACATTTTTCATAGTGCTCTCTTTTAATCAATTGTAAATAGTCCATACTACAATTTGTAGATATGAAGGCTAATATGAAACATTGTACATGTATATATAGTCAAACTAGCTATAAAGGACACCTATATAAGGACAGACTCATCAACCCCATTGTATAGGACAATTTTGCTATGTCCCTTTGGTGTCCATTATAGGTAGATTTGACTGTATAACACACTTTATAATTTTATATCATTCATTACAGCTGGGATCCATCCCATGTGAGGCCTGCACAGTTGTCATTAACGCCATCAGCACCCTCGAGAGTTCACCCACAGTACAGGTAGGTGTTATCACGGAGAGAAAACTCAAAAGGAAAAGCCTTTACAGTCATATTGATCATGTGGGTTTTTAGAGTTTGTTGCTTCCCTTGATAAAAAATTGTATTGTCAGGTATAGGTAGGTTGCTTGGTGCTAAATTTATCATCTAATAAATCTGTCCTGCTCATAAACACCAACGTTGTTAGTGATTCTCCATTAAACATTATGTTGGTTACTGTAGAACATACAGGCTGCTGAAATCATACAAAGACAGCAAATCGTGAAAATTTTGTGAAGGATTGCCATCAAATAAATGCAATTGATAATTACAAAGTGTTTATATTTTCCATGCAGAACACGGTGAAGAACTTCATCGATAACTATGTATGTCCCAAGCTTGGAAGTGCTGCCGGCCAGGTATGTATCACTTTTAAATGCTTGTTATAATATTATTGTAATTGTTTTAATATGTTCATTTCATTAATATTGAGATAAAGTCTAGTTGATTTGACATCCCAATGGAGATTGTTGATGATCAATTTTCATATATAATTAGGATTTATTTTATTGATTTTAGTGCAAGACTGATGTTGACATGTATAGTCAGGCTGCTTTTGAAATTTTGAAAGAAATTTTGGTAAGTTTTATTTTGACAAATACTCAAATATCAAACATTGATTCACAATAATAATGGGAGCAATTACATTCCATATCATTCAATTTTAGGTAATCATTTGAAAATCATCTTTAAGTAATTAGAAGTAAAATAGAAATTATTAATATGCCATCTGAAAAAAGATATTTTGGGATAATTGGTTAAGTGAAAAGTGAAAAGGAAATCAATGACATTGGTTTGGGCTATTTGATTTGATTTGTATTTTTAATACAACGCGACTAGCGTTTGTATTAATGCTATCCGGTTTACTATTGATGTGTATAAGGACTGAGTAGGACTTGCCCTACAATGACATCTAGTGGTGACCTCTTGAACCATTTCATTCATAAACTTCCATTCATAAATTCCCTATTCATTGAATAATATTCCTTTGGACCAATCAGTAGCCATGGGAAGACTGCCTTCTGGTTGGTAGAACACACAGAGTGTGTATAGAATACACAGAGTGTTATATAATACACAGCCCATCTAGGTCAACTGTTGCCTACTGGTGACTCCTCTGTCCAACTGACATAATCTCTGTTAATGATAATTCAAATTGGACTTACTATCTAAGGCTTGTGGACATAAGAGTTTTAAAGTAAACTAATCATATGCCCTTTTTGTGTACTTTAAAAATAATGTTTTTAAATGAATGTTAAACACAGATCTGAGGTAAAGGCAAAATAACTTATAAGGCTGCCCTCATATGTACATGGTTTTACCAAAATAAGTGTATGTGCAACATAAGAAACAAGAGTATATTAAGGATAAAAACTCATTTTAATGAAGACTTTTGTTTTCTTTGTAATTTTCATGTATGAACTTTAATTAAGAAAAATGTCAAACAAAACATATGTATTTTCTGCGATCAGTTGAATGTTCTTGAAATAATTGATATTAAAGTCTTGTCTTTATAATATGGTTTATATATTTTGATTTTGGAAATGCATTTGATTTCATACTATTTTTCTGTTTCTGCTGCGTTGTATTTGCAGTACTTTGAGTACTTTGTATTTTTTTTTTTTTTTTATGTGCATTTCAATTTCTGGTTGATAACATTTACCTTGTGTATGATTGTATTTCTAGTTTATTTAGTTCTTGATGGGGATGGAAATATCTTACAGAATATGATTCTTGTTACTTGTAGAATGCTGGCTACTTGTGTGGCAAAATGAACTTGTGTGCTGCTCCTGCTCCTAAGTTAAAAAGCAACGGGGCCCTTTGTGAAGTTTGTACAACAATTCTGACAGAAGTTGACAATCTGCTGAAGGACCAAAATACTCAGGTAATTATAATTACTAGTCTATTTGTGACATACAGGTGAAACTCAGGTAATTATAATGACTAGTCTATTTGTGACATACAGGTGAAACTCAGGTAATTATAATGACTAGTCTATTTGTGACATACAGGTGAAACTCAGGTAATTATAATGACTAGTCTATTTGTGACATACAGGTGAAACTCAGGTAATTATAATGACTAGTCTATTTGTGACATACAAGTGGAACTTAGGTAATTGTAATGTCTAGACTATTTGTGACATACAGGTAAAATTCATTAAGTCGAAGGTGAAATCTTTAGCAATCTGAGAGTTCCAGCCAAGTGTACTTGATTTATATACAGTAAAACGTTAGTTGAAGACCAACAAAATACTTTCAATAAAACAAAGTCTTTTAGTTAAATGTGTTCAAGTTGCAAGGTTTATCTGTTGATTTTGAACTATTTATTTCAAGAAATGGGAATGATGCTCTCAGTGTGGTCAGTTAGACATTGTAACCTTTAACATTGTGTCTGGTCCTGAAATGTTTATTTACAGTTCTATAAAGGATGATTTAGTTCCAAGTGTAGTCTGAAATCCATGTAAACTTTATTACTAACATTTGAACCTTTAAACTACATTAAAAAACAGGAAAAATATTCTTTCCTGGACTCCAGAATTGTCCGTAATTTATTGCATGTATTGAAAAATAACTCTGAAAAATTCTGAATTCATTATCATTTATTCCATTGAGGCATTTTAAAATAATCACACATACTGGTAACATTCAGTTTATGCAAATAGTTCTTTAAAAAATATAAATATATCTGCTTGATATACTGCGACACATATGATTGGTAATATAATTCACAAAATTGTCAAGATTGATAAAATTTTCACTGCCACAGTCTGACATATTCATTTTGTCGACTCCAATTTTCTCTGTTGATTAATTTCTTTGTTTGAAATATAGCCACATGTGTTATTTCCAGGCTGAGATTGAGTCCCTCCTGGACGATATTTGTGCCCGACTAAGTGGTAACCTATCAGCCCAGTGTAAGACGTTTGTAGATGAGTACGCTCCATTTGTCCTGACTCTGTTAGCTCAGGAGATAGACCCAGCCAAGATGTGCCAGGAGGTTAATTTCTGTCCAGCAAATCAGCCTATCAAAGCCCTCCCTCCTAAAGGTAGGTCCAATGATAAGCAACCTGTTTATGTAATACATGTTGTCACTGTTCTGACTTTACCAACACACTAATGCTATCCCACTCGACAGGTTTCAGTTTCAGGGTTGTCATGTCAATACATTGTTGTGCTCGTTTAGTCATCACAGTTGTGTATAGAAATATCATAATAGCAGAAAAGGTCTACAAAAAAATTACAAAGCATATTTTTGATAGTTACTCCACTGTCCCAAAATTCTGTTTCCCGGTATAAACAGACCCAGTATCCAAGTCAATATTGCTAATGTTAGAAAATCTTTGCCAGCACTCAAAAACTTAATTTCATGGAGGAGTTTTTAACCCAGTATCCAAGTCAATATTGCTAATGTTAGATAATCTTTGTCAGCACTCAAAAACTTAATTTCATGGAGGAATTTTAGACATTTAGAAAGAAAATTGAGTTTCAGGGATTATCTGGTCAAAGTCTCTGTTGCTGTTCAGTATAACTACCTGGTATGTACGACCCATTACGCCCATCCTGTCCAATCCTATCAGTTCCTGCTCTGATATCGAAGCAGAAGACAAGGGCTAAAATTCTCGGGATATTGAATCAATTTAACTTACTAGGGTTGAATGGGAGCATGCATTACATCAGCAATGCTCAAAATGCTTGTATTTATATATATAATTATATTCTGTTTGGTATATTTTTTCATTGAAACACACAGTGATTGTAAACATACTTATTTTGCTGTAATCATATTTTCACGTAAATTTGATATGGAACATATTAGCGCAGTAATGAATTAGTACATATAAAGTAAATTCCTATACTAATGACATACAGAAAATAAATTAATGCAAACCATATTTTAGCACACAAAAGGTATGGTACAAACGCTAAAATTGTTTATTGCATTTGGTTGTATGAAGTGATCGAGTTGTAACATGATGCTAGATATAAGATAGCATGTTTGTTTTATCAGCTGCCAGCAAGCCTGTCAAGTCAAGTAGTACGGAATGTGAGGCATGTGAATTTGTGATGAATGAAGTGGAGATGGAGCTGAAGAAGAATGGCTCTCGGGTAAATATATACTATTCTCTCATACCTACATATGTAATACTGGCTGGTCTAGGGCAATACATTCATGTCGCCTGAAGCTGTGTTGCATGGCTACTCATGCAATAAAGTCTCATGACGTCACAGTGTTAACAAAATTACTATTTTCTCAGTACAATTTTAACAATTTTTTTTTCAGAAACTAGGCTGGATTCAGATGGTGGGCTATTCTAATCGCTTTTTGTCCGTGGTCCGTCGTCCGTCGTCTGTCCTTCGGTCCTTCCGTCCGTCCGTTAACAATTCTTGTTATCGCTATTTTTCAGAAAGTATGTAAGGGATCTGTCTCACATTTCATATGTAGGTTCCCCTTGGGCCCTAGTTGTGCATATTGCATTTTGGGACCAATCGGTCAACAAGATGGCCGCCAGGCAGCCATCTTGGATTTTGATACTTAAAGTTTGTTATTGCTATTTCTCAGAAAGTACTGAAGGGATCTTTCTCAAATTTCATATGTAGGTTCCCCTAGGGCCGTTGTTGTGCATATTGCATTTTGGGACCAATCGGTCAACAAGATGGCCGCCAGGCAGCCATCTTGGATTTTGATACTTAAAGTTTGTTATTGCTATTTCTCAGAAAGTACTGAAGGGATGTTTCTCAAATTTCATATGTAGGTTCCCCTAGGGCCGTTGTTGTGCATATTGCATTTTGGGACCAATCGGTCAACAAGATGGCCGTCAGGCAGCCATCTTGGATTTTGATACTTAAAGTTTGTTATCGCTATTTCTCAGAAAGTACTGAAGGGATCTTTCTCAAATTTCATATGTAGGTTCCCCTAGGGCCCTAGTTGTGCATATTGCGTTTTGGGATCGATCGGTCAACAAGATGGCCGCCAGGCAGCCATCTTGGATTTTGATAGTTAAAGATTGTTATCGCTATATCTCACAAAGTACTGAAGGGATCTTTCTCAAATTTCATATGTAGGTGCCCATAGGGCTCTAGTTGTGCATAATGCATTTTTGGATCGATCGGTCAATAAGATGGCCGCCAGGCAGCCATCTTGGATTTTGATAGTTAAAGATTATTATTGCTATATCTGACAAAGTACTGAAGGGATATTTCTCAAATTTCATATGTAGGTTCCCTTAGGATTCTAGTTGTGCATAATGCGTTTTTGGATCGATCGGTCAACAAAATGGCTGTCAGGCTGCCATCTTGGATTTTGATAGTTAAAGATTATTATCACTATTTCTCAGAAAGTATTGAATGAATCTGTCTCAAATTTCATATATAGGTTCCCCTAGGGCCCTAGTTGTGCATATTTCGATTTGTGACCGATCGATCAACAAGATGGTGGCCAAGGAGCCATCTTGGATTTTGATACTGCTGTTTCTCAGAAAGTATTGAAGCGATATGTCTCAAATTTTATTGTGTCGCCTGCAACGCAAGGGCGACACTTAGGTATCACTATGTCGGTGTTGTCGGTGTCGGCGTCCGGGAAACGGTTTCCGTGCGATAACTGAAGTATTTATTGTCCGATTTCAACCAAATTTGGTATATAGCTTTATATCAATGAGATCTCAGGCGAGTTCGATAATGGTCAAAATCCGTCAATATTTGCAAGAGTTATGGGACTTTAAAATCGTCAAAACAGAAAAATCCATGGTTTCCGCTCGATAACTTAAATATTTATCGTCCAATTTCAACAAAATTTCATAAATTGTTTTATATCAATGAGATCTTGGATGAGTTCAATAATGGTCAAAATCCGTCAATATTTGCAAGAGTTACGGGACTTTAAAATCGTCAAAACAGAAAAATCCATGGTTTCCGCTCGATAACTAAATCTTTATCATCCAATTTCAACCAAATTTCATAAATTGTTTTATATCAATGAGATCTTGAATGAGTTCAATAATGGTCAAAATACGTCAGTATTTTCAAGAGTTACGGGACTTTAAAATCATCAAAACAGAAAAATCCATGGTTTCTGCTCAATAACTTAAATATTTATTGTCCGATTTCAACCAAATTTTGGTATGTTGCTTTATATTAATGAGATCTTAGATGGGTTCGATACTGGTCAAAATCTGCCAATATTTGCAAGAGTTACGGGACCTTAAAATAGTCGAAACATGGCTTCCGCTTGAAAACTTTAGTATTTATTGTTCGATTTCAACCAAATTCGGTATATTGCTTTATATCAATGAGATCTTAGATGGGTTTGATACTTTTCAAAATCCATCAATATTTGCAAGAGATATGGAACTTGATTACTTCACCTAAATTATTAACAATATTTTCAACTGTAAATAACTATTTTTTGTGATGCTGTGCAGGCGACACATCCACTTCTGTGGAATTCTTGTATGTAGTATGTTTGCAAAAGTTTGAAAAGCAGAGAAAAGATCCCTCTTTCCTTAGTCAGACATAGATCATTCTTTGGTGGGTGCCAAGATCCCTCTGGGATCTCTTGTTTTCTAATTTATTTCAAAATGGTGGAAATCCTAGTTGTAAAATTGCGATAAAATGTCAAGGCATTAGGGAAAAATACTTTTTCATATGTGGATATGAAGGATAGGGATATTCTACCCTATGAAGGATGTTATTCATATTCACATATGAAAGAGTCTTATAATACTGACCATCACTACAGACCTGTAGCATTTTATACACCAATAATTAATTTTTATTTGTTTTATTTGTTTTCATACTAAATCCTACTTTCTGATTGGCAGATACTTTTTCTTTCTATTTTATAAAAAAAATTTCTGAGAATGGCGTGAAAGCCCGACGTTATCGTGATGTCACAATTAAGATGTCAATGTTGCGTGACATCAAATGATTTAGAAAAAATAATCCATTGGAAAGTCAATGGAATAAACATAGTTTATGTAATCAAGTAGTCAGAAAAATTAATTATAAGCATTGATGTCACTATTTTTAGCCCACCATCATCAGATGGTGGGCTATTCAAATCGCCTTTCGTCCGTGGTCCGTCGTCCGTCCGTCCTTCCGTCCGTCCGTCCGTTAACAATTCTTGTTACCGCTATTTCTCAGAAAGTACTGAAGGGATCTTTCTCAAATTTCATATGTAGGTTACCCTAGGACCCTAGTTGTGCATATTGCATTTTGGGACCGATCGCTCAACAAGATGGCCGACCGGCGGCCATCTTGGATTTTGATAGTTAAAGTTTGTTACCGCTATTTCTCAGAAAGTACTGAAGGGATCTTTCTCAAATTTCATATGTAGGTTCCCCTAGGACCCTTGTTGTGCATATTGCATTTTGGGACCGATCAGTGAATAAGATGGCCGACTGGCGGCCATCTTGGATTTTGATAGTTAAAGTTTGTTACCGCTATTTCTCAGAAAGTACTGAAGGGATCTTTCTCAAATTTCATATGTAGGTTCCCCTAGGACCCTAGTTGTGCATATTACATTTTGGGACCGTTCGCTCGACAAGATGGCCGACCGGCGGCCATCTTGGATTTTGGTAGTTAAAGTTTGTTACCGCTATTTCTCAGAAAGTACTGAAGGGATCTTTCTCAATTTTGATATATAGGTTCCCCTAGGACCCTAGTTGTGCATATTACATTTTGGGACCGATCGGTCAACAAGATGGCCGACTGGCGGCCATCTTGGATTTTGATAGTTAAAGTTTGTTACCGCTATTTCTCAGAAAGTACTGAAGGGATCTTTCTCAAATGTCATATGTAGATTCCCCTAGGACCCTAGTTGTGCATATTGCATTTTGGGACCGATCAGTGAATAAGATGGCCGACTGGCGTCAATCTTGGATTTTGATAGTTAAAGTTTGTTACCGCTATTTCTCAGAAAGTACTGAAGGGATGTTTCTCAATTATCATATGTATGTTCCCCTATGACCCTAGTTGTGCATATTGCATTTTTGGACTGATCGGTCAACAAGATGGCCGCCAGGCAGCCATCTTGGATTTTGATAGTTATCGCTATTTGTCTGCAATTACTGAAGGGATATCTCTCATATTTCATGCGTAGTTTCCCCTTGGGCTTTAGTTGTGCATAGTACCTTTGGGACTGATTGGTCAACAAGATGGCCAACCTCTTGCCATCTTGGATTTCACCGCTGATTCTCAGAAAGCAATAATGAGATTTGTCTTAAATGTCATATGTTGTATATTTGAAAAAGTTTGAAAAGCAGGGAAAAGATCCTTCTTTCCATTGTCAGACATAGATCATTCTATGGTGGGCGCCAAGATCCTTCTGGGATCTCTTGTATAACTTCATTGGGTTATGAAATAAATTTTGTTTGCAAACTTTTGTGAGAATCCGCTACACAGATTCACACAGTTTGCAAACAAAATTTCTTTCATACCCAGATGATGTTAAAAAATAGTGACATCAATGCTTAATTATATAGATCAAAGTATTATTAGGGATTCAGACCTTTATCATATACATGTACTGTTAACCTCATTTTTGCATAGTTTTGTGAGAGCTCAAACACAAGTTCAAATGTTTTACGAATGGTTGTACGATATAATATAATGGTATATGAATGCCAAATATTGTGTGTGAAATCCTTCGGTTGTAAATTTATGTAACTTTCCGAAATATGTTGAAATTAGTGTGGAACATGCGAAATATAGTATCGACTCAAATAACTGAACCTGAAATATCTCTTTCCTTTTTACTGAATGAAGATTTACTATAATTGCATAAATAATTGAGTGCATTTGATCTATGTACTGGCTTGTTATGTCTTTTCTGTTAATAGACATTGGTATGTGTGTAATATTTACTTACTATGATTGATAGGTGGAGATCAAGGATGCCCTTGAGAAGGCCTGTACTACACTACCCGACACCCTACAAAACTACTGCAACACATTTGTGAATTTGTACTTTGATATTCTCTGGGAAATGCTGAAGAATGATTTCAACCCTAAGAAATTCTGCGTTTTAGCCCATTTGTGCCCTGCCCAACAAAAGCTAGAATCTCCAACCCTGTCCAAGGTTCATGTGGTACCTCTAATGAAGGAAAATATACAAACTAAAATGTTCAACTTTGGAGGTAAGTACCTTATTGTAGGTCATTATACTGATGTAATTTTATAAGATCCCTGCCCAAATTGATTTTGTTGTCTACAATATGACATTTTATGATACCTTTGGATGTAAGATGTAGCAAGGAACCTATATAAGCAATGTGTTCAACGTTTACTTTCCCAATGCAATAGATGTATCCTACAGACCAAATTAGTACAGTAAAAAATTGTGAATAATGAACACACTTACAACAAATTCATACTTGTCGCACCATTTTCCATATTTGATTATTTTAATTTTTGACACAAATTTACACCACTTTCACATTGGATATTACATATATATTCTGTATTTACACTTTTATACACCTCAATCATTCACATCCAATTTCATGGTTATAACATAGTAATTTACATTCCTACAATATTTATTATATGTGTATAACTATCTATGCTGATAACGAAGTGATTTCTGTGATCCCCAGAGGTTTGTTATATCCATATTGAACATGTTTATATAGCAATGCTAATGAGGCTTCATGTTACAAATAAACTTACTGCATAAACTCTTTACCCACAATCAAACTTACGTTCTCCACCTCCGCCTCGGTTAATATCACATTTTCCGGTTCATATCACATTATATTCACCAACACAAAAGTCCATAATTGTATAACATTTCCCACCTTGATACATTGCTTTTTATTTGCATAACAAATTCTACTCACTGTAAAATATAATTAAATATTACAAAGTTGCCACCATCACACACTGTATGACAAATCCTTGTTAAACATTACATTTGTAATAAAAACATCCACTACCACTAAATCTGGTAGTATTTGTGACACAGTGATAATAGATGGTGTCTTGTTGACAGTGCCCAAGTCCAGTGAAGAGTGTTACATCTGTGAGCTGGTCCTGAACTACGTCAGTGAAGCCCTGAAGGAACCTGTAACAGCCACCGCCATCAAATCCTTACTGGAGAAAGCATGTGGAGAAGTGCCCAGTGAATTCCAGCAAGAGGTAGCAATAGTTTTCTGTTTCCTCTTTCACAAGATCTGGGTTTTTTTTAGCCATTTAAAATTTAGAATGTAGAATATTGATATTTAGATTTCTAACACACAACTTTTCTTGTCAAGCTTAAGCTTACTGAGTGCTTTTGAAAGAATAAGATGATTTTAACCAAATTTATATCACGATTAAGGTTGATTCCCAAAAGTTTATCTATGCAGATTATCATTTAGTTTAATAATATTGAAAGATATTTTTCAATTTAGGCTTTGAATGCACAAAAATTCTACAAATTATCATTTAGTTTAATAATATTGAAAGATATTTTTCAATTTAGGCTTTGAATGCACAAAAATTCTACAAATTATCATTTAGTTTAATAATATTGAAAGATATATTTCAATTCAGGCTTTGAATGTGTAAAATTTATTTGAAATTGATATCACAAAGTTTAGAAGTCACACAAGAAAGTTGATTTACAGTATAGATATAGATGGTATGTGAGCCTCAGATATATACCAGGTAGGTAGCTGTACACATAGATGTGGCCTCTCCCATATTTAATAGGAATACATGTACTTGTTGTTGGGATATCTACAGTATTTATTTTGTCTGATTTCAGTGTGAAACATTGGTGGATGCCTACTCTGATAAGATTGTACAATGGCTGCAAACAATGGATGATCCCTACACTGTGTGCCCAGTAAGTTAACACTTCAAACATAATCAAACTCTTGTGTAAGGTATGGTGGATCTTACATTAATGGCTATGTAATACAAAATTTATTAAACAGTTAAATGATTTGATGTCCCACAAGCTTTATTTTAGGCAAGTGGTATTTCAAACGGAGTGAAATAAATTTTACATTACCTTGCCACAAGTGTAAGATTATATTTATTACATATACGTACATATACTAAATTAGTATTTATGGAATTATAGACATAACTTTCAATTGTGTTTTTTATGTAAGAGTGGCGAATTAAGCCTCGGATTTGACGTTTCGTCTACCAAGACAATCATGCAAAATCATATTTTGATTAGTACATTATTACCTGTGACTTCACAATAGTGTTATTGCATGTCATAACTACTTATTTTACGAGTGTCATACAATATTTATGACACAACTGAACAGGCCTGTGATAAAAAGCACTTAGAATTGTTCATGTTCCTTCAATGAAAATGTATGATAGAGTCAGTGTTGTATTATTTTACACATGTCCCTCTCATCCTATCTTGTCTTATCCTGTCCTTTCTTGTTTTATCCCATTCTGTCCTGTCTTGTCTCATCCCATCCCATCATGACTCCAGTCAATACCTTTCTATCTTATCACATCCCATTCTGTCCTGTCTTGTCTCATCCCATCCCATCATGACTCCAGTCAATACCTTTCTATCTTATCACATCCCATTCAGTCCTGTCCTGTCCTGTATTGTCCCATCTCATCCTGTCTTTGTGTCAAACTTTCATATCTTGTCCTATCTTATCCTGTCTTATCCCATACTACCCTGTCCTGACATATAGAGGTCAGTGTCCTACAGACATTTTCTAGTTATACTTGTTAAGATTTTAATTCAGTATTCAACTACTGTACTTTGTAGAGATTAGGCCTTTGTGGAGCTGAGTCCCAGACAGTACCAAAGGTTGCTTCAAAAGCTACTCCAAAGGACACCAACCTGTACTTCAGAAAACACACCATCGTCGAGAAAAAGTGTGAACAGGGACCAAAATATTGGTGTTTGTCCCGGGACACAGCCAGGCTCTGTCAGGTAAGTTCACCAATAGATTAGTGAAAGCAATGGAAATGGGGCAGGAGAGATTAACATTCTGTTCAAAAGGTCAAGTTTACTGCTGCAGCATTTGTGAGGTTTTGACAGTAACGTGCTACAAAAAGGGACGGCTAAGGTGTCCATAGTGAGTGTGCTTTAGATGTGTTGTGGACACCAGGTAATATGTTCTTGAATTTGTCATTACAGAAAGAAGAGTACTGTTTGAGGAGAAACCTGGTCAACAGACTTCAATGAGCTCCGTCATCGGACAGTGGTCAGGACAGCCTTCACTGAGTTTAGGAAACAGAAACAACGACAAAAATTCTCATCAGCCAATTTCTTATGTCAGATTTATTACAAGATTTTGAAATAAAATGGACTCTTTGACTATTGAAAATGAAAAATTAATATTGAATTATGAGGTTTGTCTAAAACAAAATTTTAGATTTGAAAAAGGTGAAGCTTGAAATTAATTTTTAGACAGAATATTGAAAGATGTAAAGTCTATTTCCGCATGTTTTCTTTATTTTATACTTCATTATGATGTTAGATTTGTTTGTTTTTTTATTTGTATTTCGCATTGCATTTTATATTAGACACTTAACTTACAAGCTTACATATGTAAACTTTGTTTATATCTCTGTGATCTGTTGTGTGGATGATCCTTATAAATTTCATTTTCCAACAAAACACAAATTGATTAATTACTCATATCAGAAACATTTACCAAGGTATTCCCCTTTGTTTATCTTATGGACATGGATATGGAAAACCCCTAGACAAATACAGGGGTATCTCTGCCAATTGAAAAAATGACGAGTCACCAATCTCTCTAATATATGTTTCTACTTGTATAAGGCAAGAAATTAAAAGAGTAATAAGCTTACTTTATATTCTTTGGGCATGCATAGTATTGGGTCAAAAGTTTAGATTTTAGACATTTAAGATGGTAAATAAATCAAGTACTAATATTACACCTAGGAAAGCAATGGGTGTCAAGTAATGATATTGTATGTGCCACAAATTGTAAGTTTTTCTCATAGATATCCTCTGCACAATTAACAAATCATATTTATTATTAATATATTACTCAGAATCACTGATTACATTTAATCTTACTGAATTAGAATCGGACTGTAGCTACATTTACTATAAGCTTTTCAATTTTTCAAAAGTAGCGATTGCTGTTTGACTTAAAAGAAATTATGAGATGACAGTAAATATTTTTTTAGATCTGTTTTTCTTTACCTAGATCTGCTGTGGTAATTTGACTTTATTTAGATCTGTAGTGTTCATTCAATTTTATCAAGATCTGTGATGACATTCATGCAATACTGTTTATTAAGTGCTTTTTGATATTACTTAAATATAGTAAGATGTGTATATTTCTTTTCTTGTTTCTTTTTTCCTCATTGTTTATGTATGAATCTTCCATCTAATAGATGATGTTGAAAAAGCTAAAAATTTATTAAGTTACCAAGGTAAATCAATTAAGAGGAATAGTGGCATTACATTAGAAACTTTGAATCATCAAAATTGATACTGGTAACAATATTCTGTAAAGGAGATCTAGAAGAACAGGGCAGATAGAAAATTCATAGTACATGTAGGTATCTGCGTTTCGAAGCCTTTCATGCATGACATTGTACAAAATGAAATCCCTCCAGATGGATGGATAATGAGATTTCCCTGTAAGGGATAATTTCAAGAGAATGTGAAATAGTGTGTGTATGTTGAGTGAGGGAACATCAAACCTATCGTGATGTAGATGTGTGTTTATATATAACCGTGGACATTTTATGATGTATATTTTCTGTGTTTGTATTAAACGTAGAACAGTACACTCAGGTGAGAAATTTGATGACTGGTACACAATTGTTCAATTCTTCATGGGATACATATTATATGGTTAAAAAAAGGGTGTCTATTTTATTCAAACTTGATAAATAAAACAGAATTTTAAAATAGAATTTGATATGATACTAGTGCAGTGTGTAATAACTCAGAAACAAAAATTAATTGATTTCATGAAGAAAAAGTTCCAACGGTTAATTTCTATTTTTGTTGTATTGTATACATGTATTATACTGTATAAGATGTCACTGATACTAATAATAGCACATGTATGTATTACCAACGTATCACAATAGAACAATGTATATGTACATGTGTAGAGGTATGACGGCTGTGTACATCCCGACCTCACACAACTTTCTACATATCAAACCTTCACAGTTAAAAATTAAAACCAACAGCTTTTGAAAGATGTATTTTTTGTTCAGGTAAAAATGTAATCTGGTATATATATATTATTTGCAATTCCTGGTAATTTTGTATCAGTGTGGTGAAATGTAATAGATCTTCAGTCAAGAAACCTGATCACTCCCCAAAAATATACAGCAACTCAACATTCCGTTCAAAGAAAATAATGCTGTTCAGTTTGTCCACGTCTTTTTCTAATAAATTCATCTATTTAGTAAAGGTTTTGTGTTATTTGTTTTTACACAATGAAAAAGTGATACCATCATCCATGAGAATACTCTTAAATTACAGAGTTTTGTCTTTTATTTTACCTCATGTCTTACCTCATCAGTTACGATATTCATGGAATCTGAGGGAAGTTGCACAGGCATCATAGAATGGTATTTATGAAAGACTAGGCAAGTGGATCGGAACCATATACAGATTTATGAAAATTGTAAAGATCAATGTCTAGTTAGCAGGAACAATCCATGAACTGAAAGTTTAATATTCAAATTGTTTTGGATCAATTTAAATATCATATGGGAATATCTTGTGAAATGCATTAAAAATTCATAGTTGAATGTAGTCATGCATGCATTTCAGTAATGGATAACTAGTAAACTGCAAAATTAATCAGAATTATTCTACTGTACTTTTGATTTTGATCGGCTAGAGTTGATGAATATCAGCTAGAAGTTGAATAGTGTCTATCCTTGTACCACAGCATAGCATATAAACGGTATGTTCCAAGATAGTTGAATTTTTATGTCATCTGACCCGAAGGGTCAGGATGACCTATAGTCATGTTTTGTCCTCCGTGTGTTAACTTTTCACATTTTGAACTTCTTCACAAGTTCTACGCATGCAATTTAGCTGAAACTTGCCTGAAATATTCCTGACATGGTCCTGACCAAGTGCTGTTATTTAACTGGTCGATCCGAAATCCAACATGGCGGCAACAGTCGCCATCTTGAAAACACATTTTGAACTTCTCAAGTTCTACCTCAGCGATTTGACTGCAACTTGCCTGAATTTATCCTGACAAGGTCCTGACCAAGTGTTGTTATTTTATTCGGATCCGAATTCTAAGATGGCCGCCATCTTGAAAACACATTTTGAACTTCTTTAGTTCTACCGGTGCGATTTGGCTGAAACCTGTCTGAAATGATCCTGATATGATCTTGGCAAAGTGTTGCTACATCTCCGGTTGATCCAAAAACGAAGATGGCTTTCACGACACCATATCTAATTAATTTTCTATAGCTATATATGACTATTGCCAAGGTAGTCAGATGACTGTTAAGGCGATGGGCCTCTTGTTTAATTTCATCGGGTTATGAAATAGATTGTGTTAGCAAACTTTTGTTAGAATTTGGGTATTCACACAGTTTGCAAATTTCTTTCATACCCGATGAATTGAAAAAGAAAAGAGATATCAGTGCTTAAATAATTATTTTTTCTTTGTTTTTATATTAAATCTGGCCTTCTGATTGGCCAATTCATTTATTTTATACCACTAAGAAAAAACTTAGAATGGCATGGAAACTTGACGTTGCAATAGAAATGTTGCATATTGATTTGGAAAAAATAATCCCTTGGAAAATCAATTGAATCGTACATGTAAATTATTTCATTTTATCAAGTAGTCTAGAAAATTAATTATAAGCATTGATGTCACTATTGTTTAATTTGATGGGGTTATGAAATAAATTTTCTTTGCAAACATTTGTGAAAATCTGCTGTGAAATCCTAATCACGTTTTTTCCCAAAACTATTTGTATCAAAACAAAGGAGCCCGCTGCCTTAATCACAGTTACCTCTCGACTCGAACGCGCCCCGTTTACAAAGGGAGGTAAGTGAATAGAAGAAAATGGCCGCAGCAGTGAATGTGAATTATTCTTTGTTGAGAAAATGGTAAATTAATGAGTGCTTCGATCAGATTATTCATCTGAAATGAGTTATTGTCACATAGTATGTTAGGACTATTTCATTTGACGCGATATTGTAATTGATTGACATAGAGTTAATGTATATTTCAGTGCCAAATATCACCAGCTAGTCAAAGCTCGTCTACTAGTACACTATAACCGGTTAATTTAGTAAAATGTTTAGCATCACTGAAAATTAAATTTTCGTACTGCAGCCTAGCATCTAATTGAAGCTGTCGATATACATATTTATGTATTAACAACAATAGGATTTTAACTGATACTGTTAAATTAGGCCCAGTGTAGAATACAATCATTTTGCCATTACAAATTATATTTTGCCATTTTTGGTAGCAGGTCTACTAAAGCAAGACATTTGTTCTTATTGCCTGCGTAGTACTATGCTATTTTGCACATTAATAAGATTTGGTTTTAAAAAAAATCTATTACATTAGCGAAGTAAATCATTATGTAAATTAATGTCATCGGTCATAGGATATATAGTTGGCCTTCTAGCTTTGCGCTAGGATGAATTTCAGTGTGGGGGGTGTGGGGGTGTGGGGGGGTTTACCTACCCTATCAAGGTGGTTTTCCCCAAGCACTCCGGTTTCCTCCCACTCTAAGACCCCTCGTGCATTTTCATCTGGGTCATTGAAAGTAATTTGTTAAATTGTATAACTTGTTTAGCAATCGATGTAAAATAAATAAAGTTTATATTAAACAAGTGGTTCTTTTCTTCTTGATGTAATAACATATGTCATGTCACTCATTGAAATTTCCTATTTGATGAAAATAAGACGTAACAGATTTATAGTTGTCGAACTCTGATTATTTTGTATTTGAATGCATTTTGGAACGCTTGGTTTAATGTGCCAAGGGCTTGGATAAGTAAGCTCAACACTTTCATCGGACCCAAAACTTTGACGGAGTTATGGTCCTTTCATTAACGAAAAATGCCATTTTCGACTGATTCCGTTTAACAAATCTGGCAAATATTACCAGATTTTCTCGTAAGTTGGTAAAATGGGGGAAATTCTCAGGGCATTGGCCATGTTCGATCAGGATTTTGATTGGACCTAATTTTTCTGAGTTGTGGCCCTTTAAATTAAACAAAAAAAGGGGATATAAATTCCACAAATTTGCTTGTTAGGTATTGCTTTTATATCTGTAATGCTAAAAATACAACTAGTATGAATTTGAAAAAAGGAATGTACAGTACTTTACTTATTATCAATTCATTATGATTGAAATACACATGTATAATTGAACTACTTTTAAGAGCTGGAAAAAGTGCAAAATTAATTTGATGTAATGCTTGTTAATCCATACTCTTCCCTTTATATTTCAGTATGGGTGGGGAAACTCTATTCAAAGATATGACAGAGCATACAGCAAACTTCAACTCCAGACTGTCACTTGAAAGAAAACTTCGACTGCCTTTCCTTGATTCTCAGACAGGGGTCGCCCAGAATCACACCAACCTGTGGCACCCCTACAGATCCAGAAACCCTGGTAATGGCAATGACAGACATGGGTGGGATCTATGAAGGGAGAAAAACTTGTTATCCTTGTTGACTCTTTTTGCTATCAGAATATTAAAACATGTACATAATGTAGTATCATGCATCTTGGAAAATATTCCAGCTTTGTTGAGGTGCTTAACCTAAAATGTACTACATCTTTATCTTAAAGGTAACATAAAAGTAAAAGAGAGGGACACCATTGAACTACACACATCTTAAAGTCAAAATTCTATCAATTTTACCTTGTGTACTTTGCTTACATTACATTACTTTCTCCTTTTTCGGAGTTCTCACCCTTGATGACTCATAACAGTCATTACTCAGTTCATTTTAAGGTTTACTTTAGTTTGCTGTTCATTCATCTTGATTGGATCAGGATTTGGTTACAGCAGGTTTAGTAGGAGCAGATAATAAAGTGTAGCAAAACCACAGTTTGAACCTGAGACCATATTTGGGTCTCAATACACAGGCTCTACCAATCAAGTTGCCTGATGGATGGTAAATGGCAATCACCCCTGTCCAGTAATACTACATGTTTAAAGAGAAAATTTGGATTCCACAAAGTTGTTTAGGCCATAAGTTGAAGTGTGTAAATTTCTTTATTTTTAAATGGGCATAAAGAAAGAATGAACTCTATAAACCATTCTGATTTTTCATCACTTAGGCAACAGATATGGCCAGATGTACTCCTATCCTGCTCTACGCTGGAAGAAGAAGAAGCGACTGGCTTTCATGACATCATCAGCAGATGTCAGTGTTACAAAGGCCAGCGACATAGAGACTGGAGAAGCAGGTGAGTTTAAATGATTTTTAATACAATGCGTGTATTGTTTGTATTATCGCTATCTAGTATATACTATATGTGTAGGACTTGCCCTACAATGACATCTTAAAGGCCCATTACCTTTCCGGAGCAAAATATAAAGGTTTCTTAAAAAATATTAATAACACCAGAAAATGCATACCGATGATCTAAAATAAGGTTACGACACCAAACATATGCAAGATTGCCTGCGTAATATATGAGAACAGTGGAGAGTCTATTCGCTGTTTTGCCGTCTGGTGCGGTATTTAGGACGACGGCGGGAAACATAATACGACCCACGTTATGAAAATAAACATTTTATTTATTTTAATCAAATCATTCAGAAGGTGATGATAAATGTAGTATTAACGGTAAGTTAATAATTTTTAGGACTCTACAAAATTATCGATCTTGTTTTACATTCTAATTTTAAAAATTAAAAGCCGTTTCGGAAAGGTAGTGGGCCTTTAATATGATAATATTAAGATAATATTGAACTTTTACATTTATTTATGTATACATGTATACTGAATTGTGTGTGAGCTTAGTCTTTAGGTGTTGTTTGTTCTAAAGATATGCACCAAATCAGTACTGTTGAGAATCCTGCTATTCGAGGGGAGATGCATGTAGAAGATTTGGAGTACAAGAGTGAGTCGAGTAAAGATCGTTGGTATGATGAGTATGAAAACCTTAGTGAGCCCCCAGATGCTGGTGAAATTGTGGACGATCAGTCAGATATCAGCGACTATGAGGAGACTTACATCAAAAAGAAGAAGAAAAAGGTAAATTCCGTTAAGGAGGTCTGGATAGGAAGCAATGGACAAAAAAAATTATCTATCCAGTATATTACTGGTAATCAAAGGTGAGGGGAGATAATCCACTCAACAAATAAGTAAATTTGTCTGAGAACAAGAAGTGATTCTTTCTGTACCCAGTAAAAAAATTGTGACCATTGATCAAGGGGATATCATCAACTTAAAGACCATTTTGGGAAAATATTGTGGAGACACCATGAACTGTATTAAATATAAACACATAACAAGGTGCTTGCCACATTACCATGAAAGCTCTGTAATTGTTTAATCACAATAAAACAGCACTAACATTTCACAGAAGGATTATCCCCTTGAATTGGGTGATAATATTCTAAGGTTTGTTATCTTCATTTTAGTCGAATCGTGGCCGAAAGAAGAACACGGAGAAGGATTTAAGTGCTCCAGAGGAAAAAGAAAAGCCCTATGCTTGTGGAGGTAAAATAAAGAGTGTAGCTGATAGTTTCTCAAGTACTTATCTAATTGTTAAGCAAAATGTGATGTCATCTTCAAAACATATCAAACTGTTCACTAGAATAAATACCAATGGATCTAAAAGATACTAAGCACCTGAAGTGTAAACATTGGAACATTACTGCAGGAGGGTTTTCTCCGACTCCATGGTTTAATGTAAAGGAGTATTTCCGTGAAAGTTTCAGTGAAAAAAAACACCACAACTTCATTTCTAAGGTAGCTCCATACTTTTGGGAAAACCCATGTCATTTTTTTTTTAACAGGTCTTATTTTCTTGCATTTTTCATGTAGATTTCAAAACTGTAACCCATACCGAAATAAAGCATGCTTTTATGATGCTTTTAGTGACATATTTTAGTACTTTTTCTAAAAAGTACAAAAAAAGCATGCTCTTTTAGTACTTTTTCCGGACACACCATCAGGGCAGAGTACTTTTTTTGTACTTTTTTTGGACTCTGAAATTTTGCAGAGTACTTTTTTTGTACTTTTTTTGGACTCTGAAATTTTGCAGAGTACTTTTTTTGTACTTTTCTGGACTTAAACATTCTGCAGAGTACTTTTTTTGTACTTTTCTGGGACTTAGTCATTTTGCAGAGTACTTTTTTTGTACTTTTCTGGGACTTAGTCATTTTGCAGAGTACTTTTTTTGTACTTTTCTTGGACTTAGAATTATTCACATGGTATGAGAAATGTTCAGAGTACTTTTTTTGTACTTTTTTTGGACTTAGAATTTTTCACAGGATGAATGGGAAATGTTCAGAGTACTTTTTTTGTACTTTTTTTGGACTTAGAATTTTTCACAGAGTATGAAAAATGTTGTGTACTTTTTTTGTACTTTTTTGGGACTTAGAATTTTTCATAAGGCATCACCATTTCAGTGTACTTTTATTTTGATTTTTTTTTTCTACTCCAATTTTTTTTAGGGGGAGTTTTTTTAACAAAATTATATATTTAATTAAAAATTGTTTACAACTGAACATTAGAAAGAAATATAATTCAACTACCGGTAATTAAGATGTTTATTTAATAAGTGAATGTTGCAGATGATGTTTTTGAATAATTTTACATTCTTAATGCTAAGTTTTTATTTTCATTTCTTTACCATAAATGTTTAAATTATTTCTAATCACTTAAGTGTTCACCTTAAAATATTGTTGAAATGTGTTTATATAAGTGTTCACCTTAAAATATTATTGAAATGTGTTTCCAATTCCCTTTCTCTCTAAATGAGTTAAAATGTAGTAGTATACACGAGGCCCATGTACATATATGTTACATAAAACCAATGCCTATGTGATCAGCATAAGATGCATTAAAATTAGAGTCTTAATTATCGACAGTCACGTGCACACTGACACACAAATCGCCTGTCTCTGACCAGTAGTGTCACACACAATAACGATTTACAACCAGGTAAACAAGCCAACACATGTACATTAGTCGTTCTGCACGGACCTAACAAAACTCTCCCCTGGGTCAGACTCATGGTCCCATACGATAATAAATAGTTTGTGAAAGTATTTCCATCCTCAAAATGGATTCAGTATAAAATCTCAACAAACTAACCAAAACAAATAGACATGCCGGGGATACTCCGTTGCACACACTGTTGACGTAAATATGCTATCGGTTTGATTTATATGTAAAAGGAAATACAAGCTATCATAGATGAATTTGTCAATGGAATTTTATCAACTCATTTGTTTACACCGACTCGGACATCATAGTAGGCTAACCAACAAAACACTCACGGCTCATGTTTACGTAGGCCTGGATGTTTCTGGTCAGATACATGGTCTTATACGACGATAAATAGCTTGTGACTATATAATCTTTCCAGCATCACAACGATGAAATTGATACTTTAAAAAGTTCCTCCAAACCATGCCAAAACAAGGGTTTTGTTTATCTTTTTTTTTTATATAAAAATCTCGATCTTTTCACGACATGCCGGAAATGGTTCTTATTACAAATACTCTGTTGTCGTGATTATAAATTGGTTTACACCTCGCGTCAAAAGGTGGATTTATTAATATAATAGTTCGTATATTTTCTGTTTTGATATATTATCACAAACTCTCAACAAAAATTTAGGAATTAAGAGGTTTGGTTTAGACGATAGGATCGTACAACATTCTTTTGAATCACGTAAGAGGCCTACAGGTGTCTGTTTGTAATACAGCAACTAAATGTGGATTTATCAGCACACCAGTTCATTTGTTTGCGTTTTTTATTCCTTGTCCTAAGTTAATAATAAAACGTGAGGAATTGAGAGATTTTGTTTAGAAATATTATAGTACAGCATTCCTTTGTGAAAGACGTAAGCGGCCCCACATGTGTTTGTCACGTGATTATTTGAGCGGGAAACACAGAATGTGAAACAGCTGGCTGGCGGCCATATTTGTTTACGTCTGTCAGCTGATTGCAGAATGTAAACAAACAAATATAAACTGCTGGGGCAACATCGAAAGAATGTAGGATGTTTGCACGGAGACACGAGGTTATTTATTTTTTGTTTATTGTTACAATACCATCGATCTCCTCAAACTCTAGCTGGTGAACACAGTACCGATGGAGGATGGAGTTACGGTAAGTTCATTTCTCTTCCTTGTTTACTTCGTTCTGAAAGCATTTGGATGCAATTAAAACACCCAGTTTATGAAATAAGTTAGACATCATTTTTTTGTTTACATAGCTGTGCTTTCTTTTTGAATGGGCTTGGCAATTATTTCATTGCCGTTCAGTTGTAAATTTCAACATCATTTCCAATTTCAAATCACAAGAAAATTTACACGGCAGGGGGGTTTAAATGTTATAAATCAATTCAACATCCAACAAATTGTATCTGGACACAAGTTTTATTAAAAAACTATGGAACTTTCCATATCATTTTCACTTCATTATCGCCCACAATTTCGTTTTGTGGTACATAATTTATTTTATGTTTTTTTTTTTTTTTTTTTAAACTTTATTCATCGTGATTAATTAGATTGGGAAATAATATTTGTTTTCTTGAAAACATGGGTAATGAAATAACATTATTAACTTAAATATGTGAGTGTGATTTGGATGCTCATATTCAATTATATCATTGTTTTCACGACATTTTTTTTGACAAGAAGGTATGGTGTTTCAATGATGTAATCCTATCATATTTACATTTTGCTGTCTATCAGTCAATTAAGTCCTGCAGTTAAATCTAAATATGTATACACATTCATACATGTGTTTCCATACAATCAGGTCATGTATATATAACCTCATATTTTTCCTTTCAGGCAAATTGCAGATCAGTGTGTGATAATGATCGAGGGCAGACTGGTTAAAGACAACATTAATATGCCTAATTTAAACAGGTAAATATTAATAAAAGGATGGTGGTAACATGTGAATATTTAAATATTTGAAGATGACTGATATACACAATGTATGAACATTATAAAAAGAGTTATTTTACCATCTAAACATAACCTTTGCATTCCTTTTTTGTTAAGTAATATTTCATTGAGACTTACAATTTAAGTGAATTAACACTCTGAGAAAAATGTCATTTATCAGAATGGCAGTAGGGTCACTGGGGTGTTGATCAGGGGTTAGGGAGTGGTCACACCTCTTTTGTTTACATAATTATCAAGCGACTGCCTGGTATTTTGGTAGTTTAGTAAAACTGTACTGGGGACAAACAGGGCTGGGTTATAGATTGAGGCATGGCGTCAGGTAAAAAGGGCACGGCGCTGCACCATGCGTACATAAAAACACTAAAATAATTTAGTTCTGTAAATTTATTTTTGATTAATTAATCTAGCCATGTGTGAACTTTTTATGAGTATACTATTGTACCATATGCATTTACACTGTATCCATATTGCACATCCTATTATTTTTCTTTCTTTTCAGAATACAGTAATTATGAAGAAGAAACAGTCAACAAAAACAAATGAATAGCTGATGACTGAAAATGAATGCACCTCATCAAAGAGACTGAAAATCCACAGCTGTCATCAAGCCACTTTTGCAGGTAAATATTTCAATCTATCCTGGTTTCAGATTGCTATTACTAGCAATTATGTAAAAATATGAATGCCATTTTAGACACTAAAACTCAGTAATCCTGTGTGGAATGTATCTGGCTTCATTGTACGTTCATATAGGCGGGTGCTTCGAAAAATAAATGGAGGAATTTACGTTGTTACATACATACACATGGCATGGTATAAAATTAAAGCAAAGATTTATTTGAGCCAAACAAAAAAATAAGACATTTTAATATATCCATAAACATTATTGTTCCAGCACAAGTCTTTGTCTTTTTTCAGGCTTTCACTGCCAGGAAAATGGAACGAAAAACAGCATGTAATGGACTTGCACTGGACAGTGATCAAGGGGAAAAGATTTGGACAGGATTTCATTGCATTGACATATTGAAATTTATATTGTAGACAACATTGTGACAAAACCTGATGCCAATGTTCAACAATTTACACATGTTTTATCTCTGAATACAATGCTGTGTTGTAAATATTGAACAGAGTGTGGCCCTTAATTTATTTGTTTCTTCTGTGCATTACCATGTCCAGGTACTATCTTTAAACTTGATGTGTGGGTCCATCTTGGTTGGATTGTGTGTCACATAAAAACACTGCACTAACTAAAACAAGTCTATTTGAACAAAAAAAAACAACAACCTTGAATTGCATCTTCATTTAAGAAAAACATTGCTAAACTTTTTCTGTGTTATAAGAGATACCAATAGGTCCATCTAGGTGAGCTGAGGCACCTATAACCATCAATAAATAAGATTTCTATCATAGTATTTGAAATTAGTGAAAGAGTACACCTGGGTTTTCATATTGTATTCTTAATTATTTTGGTACTTTTCCACCAACATCAGTAGTAAATTTTTCATACAGTTTATAATTTGTTTTGAGCTTGTTAAAAAGTACTAAAAAAAGTACTGTACTTTTTTTGTACTGTTTTAGTACTTTTTGGTCTACATAGAAAAGTACTAAAAAAAAGTACTGTACTTTTTTTGTACTTTTTCTAGACAAAAGAAAAGGTCAAAAAAAGTACACTGTGTGCTTTTTTTTGTACTTTTTTTCCGCCACAAAAGTACTTTTTTTGTACTTTTTGTACTGTTTTAGTACTTTTTGGCCTACCTATAAAAGTACTATAAAAGTACTGTACTTTTTTAGTACTTTTTCTGGATAAAAAAAGGTCAAAAAAAGTACTGTACTTTTTTAGTACTTTTTCTAGATGAAAAAAAGGTCAAAAAAAGTACTGTACTTTTTTTGTACTTTTTGTACTATTTTAGTACTTTTTGGCCTACCTTCAAAAGTACTATTAAAGTACTGTACTTTTATAGTACTTTTTCTGGACGAAAAAAAGTACAAAAAAAAAAGTACACATGCCACGGTCATGTGTGCTTTTTTTTGTACTTTTTTCCCCCCACAGAGTACTTTTTTTGTACTTTTTCTGTATGGTGTAAAACAATAGAGTGTACTAAAAGCATGCTTTTATGAGCCTGTTTTAGTACTTTTTGTACTTTTTTTGACTCATTTTGGAACCGGGAGGTAAGTTCGGTTCCAAATTGAGTCAAAAAAAGCATGCTTTTTTTGACCTTTTTTTAGTGTACTTTTTTTGTACTTTATTTCGGTATGGTAAAGATAAATGGGTGTTCTCGAACTACTTTTTGAGATATTTAAGCTTGAAATATACCATCCATGCATATTTGCTGGCCGAAAATAGAAAAATTCATAAAACTATGTTTTCTGTAACATTATGGTGAATGTAGTCTCGATCCTGTTGATTTTTTGTCCTAAATATCTAACGATAGAACACTATACAAAACTCTTGTATTTTTACAAATGCTAACTAATTTTTGTTATTTTCCTGGACCGTTTCTATACGTAATTATCATGTTTTGCCATATTTTCGCCCGTAAAAAATTAATGAATAGGCCAAAAAGGAAATGAAAACCCATGTCAATTTCACAATATTTGTATATGATATGCCCAAGATAAGATATTTTTCAAACATCATATAAAAACATGGGGTCCTCGATCAAAATTTCACAATTTTGTAAGCTTGAAGTTTGTAACTCACAACCCTACCCCTATTTCATCCAGTGCTAATGGGTCATATTTGACTATTTTTTGAAAATCATGCCGCAAAAAAACATTCCACATCGGTTCATATGTTTTTGTGATAGTATATCTGGTTTATGTCTGTTTGTTTTTATGATTTTCTCCAAATTTTGTGTTTAAAGGAAATTCGTATGCAATTTTTTTAGAATTCCGGAATTTCGGTCCGGCCGGGTCCCCTCTTATCATTTATAGAGACGAACGGCACTTCCGGTGTTTGAAAATCCATTCCCATTTACGACAGGGAACGCAAAATCCTCAGAGATAGCGTATAATTTTCACTTCACTGCTTTTATTTGATTTATTTAATGATTTTAAACATTCAATATTATATGTAGACAATTTACACCTATTGAAAAAATATCCAAGTGGGATGTCGTGGCGTATCGGAAACCATTCTGGAATTCAAAACAACCTCCACAACTTCCGGTAAAGCGTCATATGAATTGGCGCGGTTTTCAAAAGTATGGACCTACCTTAAAGCAATCTTCGTTGAAATTAATATTAATTGTGTTGTACTTTAATTTTAAACTCCGATCTGGAGAAGCATTATTTGCTTAGAACCGTTTTCATTTTACTCTGTACTGTCAATTGTTCATTGATTTTTGTCCAACATAATTCCTGTTTATTGAGTGATTCAAATATTATGGAATTCCATCTCCAGGATTTGAGGTCAGGCGTAGGAGTTAGGGTCATTACACTTGTTTATCTGTGAGATTAGATAAGACTGTATCAGAAAACTCCTCCACCAGTAGAGTTGCTAGTTTAATTCATATAGTCAAGGTGAGGCATTTGATAGAAGTCAACCATTGCTAGGGTTGCTAGACTAATGTGTTGGTTGAAATAGGTCAAATTCCTCTTTTGGTGCAGTTGCTAGGATAATAAATCTGTTGGTTTACTTTAGATAAGGTGAGGCATTTAAGAACTCCATCAGAAAATATAAGAGGAAAGCATGTGTTTGTAAAGGCATGGTGCACGTGTTACATTCCCAGCCTCTACTTACACCCATTTAGTCCTGACAGATTACTACCAAAGTATTGGATACCTGCCGCCACGCTGTACTGAAGATGCTGCTTACCTTTGCTAGTCCATTTGTGGCTAGCGGCTATACAGTCCTTCTTACATTGAAGCAGAAGTACATTTGGGAACCCACATACGCCGTAAATGGTGTTTTAATAAAGTTTCTGTACAACTGTCCTTACTATTAAAACATGTAGAGAAATATCTTAATACAAAAGAAGACAACAATAAGAAGAACTCCAATCAAATTCTTTAAAAGTTAGACAGGCAATTTAAGCATTGTAAGTTGTTATAAGGAGAAAGGCTGTCATCCGTAAAAGAGTAAATAATCTTGCGTTACATGAATAAATAACAATATTGTTCAGTAACCATACCTAAACCTTGCTAGAAGTCTTGGTTTTGATATTTTGGTTTAACAAAAACCCTCAAAAATGTCTTTTCTGTATCCATTGTTTCATTTGATGTAATTGTAATCACATGTTAATATATAACCATGTCATTTTTTCTGATTTTGTGATAGAACTTTTTTTAGGAATGAATACGGCGATTTTGAAAGATTTTATAAACTTGATGATCATAAGTATCTGTATCAGGTATGTTACATGTAATATTGAAACCCAGAACAAGGAGATGTAATATTGAAACCCAAAACAAGGAGAGGACAGGCCTTTAAGTAATGCTGAAAACACCTGTATATATATTAGTTTGACCTTTACCTTGCCCTACCAGCAGCATTACTGTATACTTACATGATGAATGGCAGTAGACCTGATGTAAATGTCGATACCCTTCCTCCTGACAGCTTGTGGTGCTCGCTACAAGACGCGGCCAGGCCTGGCCTACCATTACACTCACTTCCATAACGGCATGTTGGATGAGGAGGTTCTTCCCCCCACTTCTCCCAAGCCCGCCACACGGACCAGCAGCCGTACTGGTTTGTATTGTGTGTGGGCTGGCTTGTCTTTTGTCTTGCCTCTGTCTGGCAGTCTGTCAATCTGTTCTTTCAGTCGCTTTGTCTACCTGTTGCTTTTTATTTCTGACTTAGCTTACTGTACATCTGTCGCTGTTACTTTACACCATGATTTATGTAGATGTAACTTGTATATGTTGCTGTAAGTTTAATGTTTAATAATATGTGTGTTTGCTTTAAATACATGTTGCTGTAGGTAATCTGTATCTGTGGTATCTGTGACTGTGACCTGTATTTGTTATTGGATAGATAAATGTTTTAATACGTTACTATCATGTATATGTAATTACAGTTATTGTTATTTGTACATTTGTTGTTGTTTTAGTTTGTTTTTCTGTCACTGCTTAAATGATATCTCACCACAGTAATTTGTAAATAAAGAGTACTTTAATGTTGCTTTAATTCATCCCTCTAACTGTAAATTGGCCTATACTGTAATATAATTTCTAATGAGATTTGAAAAGTTCTGAATTTTATTTTGCTGTAATTTGTATCTTTTATCGTTATAATTTTCCATTTATATGGGTAAAGCTGTTAATTAGACTAACCTGTAGCTCAGTGATAAACATATCCACCCATTAGCTTGTCCATGTACACGTATATATGTATTATCATGTCCTTCCTGTAACATTGTAACAATGCATCCCTGTAAAGTAGAATTTCTCATGCCGTTAGATTGGTACAGAAGTGTGTAAGGTTCACTGAGAATGGTATTTTTCGGGATTACAAAAATATTTTATTTGGCTGCCACTTACATATGTAGATACTGGTGTATGATGACCATCATATAATTATCTGGCAAATTAAGTGGTGGTCACTAGATAGATTAAGTGACTCCCAGCAAATAAATTTTTTCTGTTATCCTGGAAATTTTGTTTCTTGTATGCAGTCTAATACACTTCGTTAGCTTTGTATTCATCTTCTAATTTAGTTAATTTGAGTCATTAACATAGTCTTGAAGGCCCACTACCTTTCCGGAGCAAAATATAAAGATTTCTTAAAAACATTAATTACCTCAGAAAATATATACCGATGGCCTAAGATGAGGTTACAACACCAAACATATACAAAATTTCCTGCGTAATATATGATAACAATGGAGAGTCATTTCGCTGTTTCACCATCTGCCGCAGTGATAGTCAACTACCGTGCGGTATTTAGGACGACGGGGAAAACATAAGACGACCCGTGTTATGAAAATTAATATTTTTAGGCCAGTCTCAGGTCCGTCGTCGTCCGTCGTACGTCGTGTGCGTCGTATGGCGATAAACAATTTACTTTTTCGACTTCTTCTCCAAAACTACTGAACCAAATTTGAAATTTGTTGAAATTTTGCAGAAACCTTCCATAGCCAAAGGTCAACCAAAATTGTGAATTATATGGTCCCAGCCCCCCAGGGGCCTGAGGGGTGGGGCCAAAAGGGGTCAAATAGGCTAAAACTTCAAAAATCTTCTTCTGAAATTCCAGAAATGGTAGAATCAAATACTCTTCATAGATTGAAAGGTCTTGAGGTCCTTTACAAAAATTGTGAATTTTATGACCCTGGGGTCTCACGTTCCCCCCTAGGGAGGGGGTCAAGTTTGCTATAGTTTATATAGGGAAAAGACATTTTTGAGCATTATTTGCTCATTTGTAATAGGAAATAAGTCAAATGTTGTCAGAATTATCAGTATGAGATGGCCATTGAATCCTATTAACAATTTTTCCACGACTGACCCCCAGGGGCCTGAGGGGTGGGGCCAAAAGGGGTCAAATAGGCTAAAACTTCAAAAATCTTCTTCTGAAATTCCAGAAATGGTAGAATCAAATACTCTTCATAGATTAAAAGGTCTTGAGGTCCTTTACAAAAATTGTGAATTATATGACCCTGGGGTCTCACGTCCCCCCTAGGGAGGGGGTCAAGTTTTCTATAGTTTATACAGGGAAAAGACATTTTTGAGCATTATTTGGTCATTTGTAATAGGAAATGAGTCAAATGTTGTCAGAATTATCAGTATGAGAAGGCCAGTGAATCCTATTAACAATTTTTCCACGACTGACCCCAAGGAGCCTGAGAGGTGGGGCCAAAAGGGGTCAAATAGGCTAAAACTTCAAAAATCTTCTTCTGAAATTCCAGAAATGGCAGAATCAAATACTCTTCATAGATTGAAAGGTCTTGAGGTCCTTTACAAAAATTGTGAATTATATGACCCTGGGGTCTCACGGTCCCCCTGGGGAGGGGGGTCAAGTTTACTATAGTTTATATAGGGAAAACACATAATTGAGCATTATTTGGTCATGTGTAATAGGAAATGAGTCAAACTTTGTTAGAATTATTAGCCTGAGATAGTATTTTAACATCATATCCATATTGGTCCTCGCCGACCCCCAGGGGCCAGAGGGTGGGGCCAAAATTGGTCAAAATGGCTACAATTTCTAAAGTCTCCTTCTGAATTTACAAATTTGATGGAACCAAATATTCTTCATAGATTGGAAGGTCTTTTTAAGGCCCTTTACAAAAATTGTGAATTTCATGGCCCTGGCATCTCAGACTTTCCCCTGATTAAGGGTCAAATCTGTTTTAATTGATATTGGAAAAACACATTTATGAGCATTATTTGCTTTATTTTCAATAGGTCAAACTTGGTTAGAATTATTACCCTGTGATAGCATTTTAGCATCATATCCATATCCATTTTTCAAACAAAAGAAACGTGTACCGCCCAATCTGGACTACTGATAGACCAGAGTCTGCTGCACTACATACGGCAATTGTTACCGTAAGATATAACATCTACACCAGATTGATAACCCAAGGGACCACAATTGCTGTCATGAGTCTAAACGCACGATCTTCCCATGTGTTTGTCACACTTTTGAACACACGTTTAAATCACTCGTCAATCATCAATTGTATAAAACATGGATTCCAACATACAATCGAAAGATCATTGTATAACTTATCCTGTAATAGATATCGTCTACTTTATCCATATTGTTGAGTCATTATCCTTCGTCCTCCTACAAATAGAGATTCCTTAGTTTATCACAATTAAAACCCCAAGCATCCCCCTATTTGCTAGCTGGCCACCATCCGTAATTATTAACGGTTACTCTAATAAAAGATACGTACATCAGCTACATGTATTCACCGCTGGCAACATGCCAGCAGAAGCCGTAACACTAAATTACCGGCTACCAATACCGGCTAACACCTACCATCCATTTTCTGCCGGCTAATGGCCTTCGGCTACCCAAAACGGGAATCCGGCTACCGGCTACGGCTACAGGCTACCGGCTATAGGCTACCAGCTACCGGCTATCCTTAGGATATATAAAGGGGAGCTCATACTCAACTCGCTACCTCTGATGAGTTTTCATAAGAAAACGAAAACGGTCAGGTCTTCAACACATAATACATTATTATGTCCAGTAACTCGCAGCTACCCAGTGACAGCGGACAGTAGCCCTACCAGTCACTTCATATATTGTTCTATTTTCCTCTGGGCTCCGTCTGTATCACTGTCGTCTACTACCTACATGATCCCAACACCCCAATCTAGTCATGCGAGCGCCTTTAGCTCTTCCAGTCTTGACACTATCGTGCCAACATATGACTCAAGGACGCGATCATGTATGCCTTCATAGCCAGGTCATCGATACTTGGCCCTTCCTCCTCAACATGTATCATAAGAGGTAGGGAATACAACTGGATACACTGGTTGCATACATCAGATCGAGTCGGGATCAATGCCTCCAGATAAAACTGGGATTCCCAGTCATTTTATTTATTCATATCCATATTGGTCCTGGCTAACCTCCAGGGGTAGATGGGCGGGGCCAAAAGGGGTCAAAATGACTAAAATAAGAAAAAAAAATCTTCTGAATTCACAGATTTGATGGCACCAGATACTCTTCATAGATTGAAAAGTCAGTTATAAAATCACTGACTGGTTTCAAGGGCCTGATGGGCCAATATATAGTGTTTTTGTGTCTATGTTTCATTCTGTATCCGAACTCAGGTGACCGCTAAGGCCCATGGGCCTCTTGTATTTATTTTAATCAAATTGTTGAGGAGGTGTTAATAAGTGTAGTATTAACGTTAAGTTAATAACTTTTGCCACTCGACAAAATTATTAATCTCGTTTTACATTCCCATTTTAAAAATAAAAAACCCATTTCGGAAAGGTAGTGGGCCTAACTTTATTTCTAACAATTAATCCTAGCTGTTTAACCAGTGAATTTCCTAGTTTGGTGTTTAAATTGAATGTCGTCTCTTTCCATCATGGCTAAGGCAGTGTTTTAAATATCTAAAATTGTAGGTTTTCTAAAATGTTATTGTCACAGTCAAACCTCATTTTCTTGAAATCTGTGTTGCTTAAGAAAAAACTTTTTTCAAAAGTTACCCAATAATTGCATATGCTTAGCAATAAGACTCACCAGTACCAAAAAAATACTTTCAATTTCTATATAAGAGATCTTGGAATTGATGCCAGTTCAAGTTAACAAGGTTTATCTGTGTATAGATATTGTTCCTTTGATATCTATCTATTTGTTTAGACTGTGTTGAAACGAGGGAGAGAACTATCAGATCATTTTATAATATACTGTAAGCCAACTTATTTTCAGTTAACTTACAATTTGCATATAGTCAAATATGCCTTAGTGACCACCTCTATATAACGACCATTTGCTTGATGAGATTATTTGCTGACCTTAATGGCCAATTTGAACATGATATGCTCTTAACTATAAAGACTACTTTATGTCACAGTCTCTTGGTTGGTCTATATACAGGTTGGACTGTAATTTCGTGGTCAATCTAAACTCTCAAAAATTGATCATTGCAAAAGACTTTTGACAATATCAGTACAGTAAGTTTAGCGTAAACAGCAAAATTTAATCGCCTAAAAAAGGGGCACATAAACATGAAATTAAGTTGTCACAAAAATGAGTTTGTTTACAGTAATTGTTAGGTATATTTTGTGGTTTTGTTGATGGGTATATATATATGTAATGTCCGGTGTTTTTCCCACTAATTCCTTTCTTTCTTGTTGATCTGTGCATTTC
The DNA here is from genome assembly GCF_041381155.1 of Argopecten irradians. Lineage (NCBI taxonomy): Eukaryota > Metazoa > Mollusca > Bivalvia > Pectinida > Pectinidae > Argopecten > Argopecten irradians. The sequence goes on along the minus strand of NC_091138.1, from coordinate 15,908,994 downwards.
TACTGAATGTAACTTTTCTTGTCTTTTACCATCCTAAGATGAAATGTCATTTCCGTTTCCAATTTTCCATTTCATTGAGATGTCAATCTCTCTTCTATAGGAGCAAGCCCATGTCACAAACAAACATCTGCATCCACATAATGCCATCTGTAATCCCTTGATTGATAAATCATTTTCAGATAAAAGTCTGTCTACGTATTTTGTGATATAGACACCATATCAAACCTTGCAGCAGCTGACAATGGTTGGGGAAGCTGTTTCATTAGTGGGATTCTGTGTACCATTGTAATGACAATCGTCTGCTTGCATGTTAATGCTTGTTCTGTGTCAGCATGCATGTACAATGTTCATCTTTATTTAGAAATGTAGCTCATATATATAGCTTTGCTTTTTTAGCATAGGTCTAACTTATATTATCAAATGTATATAACTAGAAAATGTATAAATAATGATTGTTCATGCTTTATATTGATTCACAATTAAAATAATTAAAAAATTGAAAATTAGAAATTGATGTAATATTGAATGCAGCCTTTGGTTATTTTGCTTTCAATAAATAAATAAACTACATATATTGTATATGGTAAGTGCTAGTTGCGATTGCTTTAATGTACTGTAATAAGTTTATAAATTATAATCATATTTACCTGAATTGTTTAATATTTTTTGTTTGTTTTTAGCTCACCTGGCCCGAAGGGCTGTTTAGCTTATGTCATGGCGTGGCGTCCGTCGTCCGTTCGTCATCTCAACTTTTCACAAAAATTCCTTCTAGTCATAAACGGCTGAATGGATTTTCACCAAATTTGGCCTGAAGTTTCCATGGGTAAAGGGGAACCAATTTTGTATAAATGGTGGGTCTGGTCCCCCAGAGGCCTGAGGGGCGGGGCCCAATAGGGGAAATATAGCAAATTCTTTAAAATCCTTCTTCTGTATCAACGAAGGGATTTTGTTCTTATTTGGTCTGAAGCTTTCATGGGTAAAGGGGAACCAATTTTGTATAAATTGTGGGTCTGGTCCCCCAGGGGCCTGAGGGGCGGGGCCCAACAGGAAAAATACAACAAATTATTTAAAATCCTTCTTCTTGTGTAGGAATAAAGGGATTTAGTTCTAATTTAGTCTGACACTTCCTTGGGTGAAGTGGAACCAATTTCGTATAAACGGTAGGGCTATTCCCCAAGGGCCAGAGGGGCGGGGCTCTACAGGGCAATTATAGCAAACTCTTTAAAACCCGTCTGTAGAAATAGATTAAGCTCAATTCTAAACCCTTCAAGTTGGTAGCTTGTGTACTTAGCCTGAAACAGTTGAGCGATACAGGCCCAATGGGCCTCTTGTGTTTTCTCAAATTAATCCTAAAATATATAATAATTTGTCCTTTATAAAAAATAACATATTACATTAGCATAATATCAATTAAATGCGTTTCTAGTTTATTTACCGTTTTTGTTTTGTTCAGCAAACAAAAGTAACAACATAGATGACAAAATCTCAGCCAACAATTACTGCGACTTCTGTCTGGGGGATTCCCTGGAGAACAAGAAGAGTAACCAGCCCGAGGAACTGGTGTCCTGTAGCGATTGTGGCCGATCAGGTAGAACCAACTCTATCATTACTGTTATTAGTTTATATTGACTTTGTTTAGGTGTATTTCCCAATTCAAAAGGTACAGGCCCCCTGAATTATTGGGAATGAAAGTCACTGGTTCTTATTAATATGGACAGGGAAACTACTGGTATATAATACCTAATAATTATATTAAACTTGATAGCCAAATGAGTCAAAGACTTTTTTACAATACATAAAATATACAGTATTTACATGTTGAAAAAGTAAAGTTATACATTAGTTCATGACTATTGATTTCATACCAGAATAGTGAAGCGCTTCACACACTATGCAATCAATGGTTTTACTTATTAGCTCTTAATTGTACACAAGGACATCAGAATTTTCGGATTCTAAACTGAACATAAGATCTTACATATGCTGTATTGATATCTTACCATACCTTGTGTTCCAGGCCACCCCACCTGTCTACAATTCACGGTGAACATGATTGTGTCGGTGAAGAAATACCCCTGGCAGTGTATCGAATGTAAATCTTGTGGACTTTGTGGGACCTCGGACAATGATGTAAGTACTTTAGAGATGCAGGACACAAAATGTGTATGGTTACCCTGGGACAGCTATAACTAGCCAATATTGTACCTATTGAAGCAAATGGTAAAATGGTAAAATAATAAAATAATATAGCCAAGGGGACAGATGTGTCGCTATCTAAATTGCTTTGTTCATCAAGATTAAAATCATGTTTCTTGTTTTCTTCTTATTTGTATGTGGTCTTAACATTTGAGTCCATTTCTTTCAAAATAACGGTACATAATTTAGGCTATTTGTCTTCATTTGACACGTTTTATCCCACAGGAGCAGCTGCTGTTCTGTGACGACTGTGACAGAGGATACCACATGTACTGCCTCAACCCTCCTCTTACTGAGCCCCCTGAGGGTAAGTCTGTTGTCACTTAGATAACTCCCTGCCACCTCATCTTTTGTCAAGATAACCCCCACCTTTCAACAAGCCACCCCGAGGATAAGTCTGTTTTGTCACCTATATAACCCCTCAGGCCCCTTCTTTTACTGAGCCCCCTGATCAACTCTACGTTTTGTCACCTAGATAACCCCCACCTTTAACGGAGCCCCCGAGTGCAGGTCTACGTTTTGTCACCTAGATAACCCCCACATTTAAAGGAGCCCCCGAGTGCAGGTCTACCTTTTGTCACCTAGATAACCCCCACCTTTAAAGGAGCCCCCGAGAGCAGGTCTATCTTTTTTCACTTAGATAACCCCCACCTTTAAAGGAGCCCCCGAGAGCAGGTCTATCTTTTTTCACTTAGATAACCCCCACCTTTAAAAGAGCCCCCGAGTGCAGGTCTACCTTTTGTCACCTAGATAGCCCCCCCCCCCTTTAAAGGAGCCCCTGAGTGCAGGTTCACCTTTTGTCACCAAGATATCCCCCACCTTTAATCAAGCCCCCGAGTGCAGGTCTACCTTTTGTCACCTAGATAACCCCTCAACCCCCTCAGCCCCCTGAGGGTAAGTAAAGCTATTTTTGCCTAGATAACCCCCTCAACTTCCTCATGGAGCATAATGAAGGAGCTACATCAGTTTTGGCTTGCAAAATTTAGTGTTTTCTATAAGCAATCCAATTTAAAAAAATATCTGTTCATAGCCTGATTTCTTCTTTGCTACACGTTTTGTATTGATTTCTCCTAAGTCTTCATTTTTTCTGTACTTTTTTTTCAGGCAATTGGAGTTGTCATTTGTGCATTGAAGAATTCCATGGAGGAAAGAAGCCAGCAGGCATGCAGTGACATGTGAATCTCTCATCAGGTGAAACCTGCAGGCATGCAGTGACATGTGAATCTCTCATCAGGTGAAAGTCTTGGATGTTTAATTCTGAACTAAACATGGGAAACTTTGTTGATTTGAGGATTCTTGAGGAAAAGAACTAACAAATGCTGAAATTCTAAACAAAACATAAGAATATGCTGTTGTGGTGACAATGTAGTGTTGGTGTTACATAACAGAATGTGAAGCATTGTGAAGATACTGTGTTACTCTTGAAAAAAGTGTTGGATATTTACAATACTTAACAAAACATAATATTTTTTGTGTGAGGCGGTGGAATGGTATACGTAGATGTTTAACTTTGTTTATAGTTTATCTTTATCGGACATCAGATCATGTGTTGTCATGGATAATGTGCAATTTGTCATTCAACTACACAAAGTAATTACATAAAAAGGGCAGGGTCCCATGATTACAAGAGAGAGAATTTATCAATATAAATTGTCATTGGATTAAGTTCTTTTTTGACTTAGTCAAATTCGTTTACAATTAGAGGTACAGTGGCCTGATACCCAAAACTTACCCTGAATGTTGTTACACGTACCCATTGTGCTATTTGATCTATTAGGGTCGTCTTACATTGTACCATTCCTGTTATATATATATCAGATTTTTACATCTGTTGTCAGTACCTAGGTGTTGTAAGGATATCCAACAGATTCGCTCATATATTCATTGTATTATCATTACTCATTGTAATCCGTTTATTGTCGAATAAAACAACAAAATCATACAGATTGTGTTTGGTTGTTTAAATGTTTATTTGTTAAAAGTATACACTACCTGAACATTTTCAGGTATATGTGTTTAGGTCAAATTTAACAGGATGATTTACCTTGCCTCAAGATCCAAATTAATGTTCTGACTTGCACAACAAATATACCAACATCTAAAACTCAACATGAGAAAGTACAAAATTCTGAAATAGAAAAAAAATTGTGTGCATATGATTGGATTTAAATCTTCTGACTAGAAATACTGAAATGCTTATGGCTTCATCATATACACTCAACACCTTTGTATTGACTCTTCAGACAATTAGACAATAAGAGTGATAATATGGTTACATCACAGTCAGAAGAGAAAATATTTTGTTCCAGCTATTTCATATTTTGTCCATAGTGAATTAATTACCATAGTCTAGATACCATGGTCCATATTGAGCTGGTAATACACTAGATATATACATATGTATAATGAACAGGTTTCCAGTGAGCTGGGAATACATAGTGTCCAAGTAAGTCCTGGTAATGTTACTTGACATACCTGGTATAGCAGGTCAACTCTGAGATGGTGATATAACTTGGACACTAGATGTGAAATGATCCACAGTGTCAGAGCTGAGCAATGTTCTTTTAACTACTGATATACTAGATACAAAGTCATCTAGTCATAGTACTAAAATTATTACTTCAGTACATCATTAGCATCTTAATGTTCCTGCTTTTTTCATCTGTAATTTTCCATTCTGTAGTGACCAGCACATACAAATATCCCAATCCCAATCTGTTCCAGACTTTTGTGTTTACAGTAAGGCAATGTCTTATATCTGTCAGGAAGACTTTACTATTCGTTCCTGTCAGCTTGACCCAGCCACACGCTTCTGTACAAATTCTGCCAACTGGGAGATATGAACTTGCTCCTAAAATCAAGTACAAAAGTCTGGTTCACTAACTTGGAAATCCTAATATTGTCTTATATCATTTGAGCATCAAAATATTACTTTCGTTGATACAATATATAGATCAGATCTGCTATTAATCCAAAGATTATATTGTTTTTGATCATACAAATATAGAAGTCTTCTTCCAGTATTTACAAAAGTTTTAATACAATACTGCTAACCAATTCTTTCGCAACAATTCAAAATGTTCACAGCAATTTAACTTCGTAATTGAGTCCCCTTAAGTTCTACTTTTCTTGAATTTGAAACATGTTTGCAGCAACTTATTTGAAGTAAGATACACAAAATATTATATTGCAAGTAGCAGTGTCATGATTGTGTGGACAACTTGTACTCAGCATATGATGATGAAGACCAGAATACGTAATATAAAAGATACCAAATATCTGTTATATCATTAACACACATGTACAGCTAACCAGAGTAATATTTGAAATATGAGTTACCTTGATGGTAGTGTGCCTACTGCGCACCTCGACCACTCCATCCTTCAGTACGGTATCACTGAGTACAGCTGTGTAAGGTATACCCATCTCATCATTCCTGTAATATATAGCATTAGTCTATAGAAATATAGTATCACTTGAATCAACCAGGAGATTTGAATATCCATCTTATCAGTTCTGTAATATATATGATTATACTTTGTATATGATTGTGTAAATTGAGCGGGTCGGTGTGGCATGTATATAGTGTTAAATAACTTTCTGTCACTCAGCTGACGAAAAATGCTCTTTGGTTCAGTCGGTAGAGCCGAAGATTTTCACACTGGAGACCTGGGTTTGATTCCTGGTGAGGCACTCAAAAGGAATGGGTATTTTTCCTTAGTTCTTCTACATCTTAATTATGATGCTAATGAAGTCCTGAAGAATGTATACTTACTGTGAGAACTTGATGTCCAATGATGAGCCAGCTCCCTGATTCAATGTTATTATGCCAGTATTTCGCAAATTTTTCGCAACATTAGCAGCTAACTGGTGAAGTATGTTGGTTTCGTTACCTTGGTAACAGACAGCTATCTTGTAAGGAGTAAGTCTAAGGTTTAGTTGCAGGCACTGAAAAGAATAAAATGGGCAGAATAACTAACACAACTCTCACCTTGTCATAGTGTTATGTTGTATGGGCCAGTCTAGTATTATTGGGAAAAAGTACACTTACAGCAAACTTTAGGTATACATGTACAGTAAACAATCTAAAAGCAATTTCAATATTCATCGACCAAATAAGGTTATTGACATTTATGGATAAATATGCACTTCGCTCAAATCCTTAAACTCATCTCTATTTCCTCTACAAAAAGTGTAAATACAGGATAGATTTTCTTATCTAAATGATAGTACATGGGGAGTCAAGAGAGCTTTCCCTCAACCTGAACTACTACCGTTTTTCACCACAAATAAGACCCTGCACCCAGGGAAGAATTAAAGGTCAAAAGTGGTGGGGGGTCTTATATGGGGACAACTAGCCTGATCACACTGATCTACGAGGACGTCATTTTGGATTATTGAATGTCCTGTCGTGTCAATGTTGCAGGCCTAACAGTCATAAGACAGATGGATAATAGCAAGGTATTTTAACATTGATAATAATAATAAAGGCATATAAGTCAATTTAAATAAAATCTTATGATAAATTAAAATATAAATATATAAACAATACCAGTATGAGATATAATATAACTCACCATAGGCTCATTCAGGCTATTTTTAGACGATCCAGGGTTACTCGAACAAGCATCTAATAAAAGAGCCAGAAATCCCTGCTCCAAGACCGCATTACATTGAATAACACTTGGTAAATTTCTCTTCTTACCATTGAAAAACTATAAAAGATTAAACATCACCATAAGAAAATGAAAGTGGACCACTAAGGATAGCGCAGTCTTATTAGTTTTTATACTGCTGTATCAAATCCAACATGCAGGGCATTGTATAAAGTGGTCACTGTCTAACACTGAGAAAGCCATCCTCGGTACTCCAGGGGTTCCGATCACTTAAGATCTCTACACCCCTTGACTATCTCATAATAAAATAGGAGGCAACAGAACAGGTAATTTAGTCGTTTGATATACATCAAAAGAGCTGTATTACAGTACATTGGTTGGCTGTGTGGATCTGAAGTTGAACGTCGCTCTTTATAGTCTTCAAAGAAAATCTTTGGTTCAGCTGTTTTTCGCTGAGCTGCCTCCAATTTTACCTTGAGATAGTCCAGGGTTGTAGAGATCGTTAGTGATTGGAAACCCTGGAGTTTCAAGGATGTGAGAAAGCATGTCTTATTTAATATCACAATATCAAATCATAGATTAAATAAGGTAGCGGGCTATACCTATTTAGCATCTATATAAATAATTTCCTGTGAGGTTCCTACAGTTTCTGTTTGTCTAAAGCAGTGTGTGTATATTAACCATGTATAACTCTAGGTTGAAAAAAGATTATGGAATGTAAGAAATGGTTTCAAATTTATTATAATGACATACTTGATGTTCTGATAATAATGTTTTCCTGAAGGGCTGTAGGGGTTTGTTGCCTAAACTTGTCACTGTTTCCACTTCATCCAAACCCCAGGGAAAGGAGTACTGTATCTTAACATGATGTCCAGCTTCTGTCTTCACTATATCAGTTGCTGAAAAATTTGCTGGATTTCCAGAGAACTGGTAAAATAAAACAAATTTACAGATACTATTAAAAGTATATATCATGTATTGGAAAAACATAATAGCCTGAAAATAGTCAAGATAATGAACAATTCAAAGTAATTAGGTACAAAAAATAACATAAAAACAGAGTTCACTAGGGACAGAGTTCTACTACATGTAATATAAAGAATATAAATACTGTATTTGATCCAATAAGCACTCCCATCTCTATCAGCACCCCTCCCCCTCTTTCTTGGACCTCAATTTCACTTACTTCGAATTAAATGCAGACTGAAAATATTTAAAACGGTATTGGTTTCCTTTAGGATTTCTTTTGCAAATTGAGAAATATTTATAATTAAGGATTTCTTTTGCAAATTGAGAAATATTTATAATTAAGGATTTCTTTTGTAAATTGAGAAATATTCATAATTAAGGATTTCTTTTGAAAATTGAGAAATATTTGTAATAAAGGATTTCTTTTGCAAATTGAGAAATATTAATAATTAGAGTATTTAGAGAGCATTTTATTGATAATTAATCATACTCTTTACCTGTTTCCACCACTTGAGTCGAGTTCTGATGGCCATTTCCATCATAGGGGTGACTGAAGTGGCCTGACAGAAATGTTGCATCACAAAACTTGTCTTTGAAATTGAGCTGAAATCAAACACACGATATACTGGTTATCAGGTTTGATAATCATGTTTTTTCTAAAACAAAATCATCATTACACCAAAACTGGTTTGGTTTGTCCGATTAATGTCCTATTAAAACCCAGGGTCATTTAATGACATGCCAGGCTTAGATGGAGGAGGAAAACCAGAGTACCGGAGAAAAACAACCCACCAGTGATCAGTGCCTGGCAACTGCTCATAAACTCACAACCCAGAGGTAGATAGTTTGTGGTTATATATTGGGACATCTTAACCATTCAGAACACAGTGGCCCCACACCACAATTAAATTTAATAGTCATGCACAGGAAGGCTTAAGTCGGTAAAAATGGTGTTGATATAAAATTTCCCATCAAATCGCTCTGCATGCGAAGAAATTGATTTATATAGGAATCCTAAAACATCCTCCCCACTGGCTATGTCTGTGTTGACATTTTCATGCAGCCTCGCTTTCAAAGAGTTTGGTGAATTAATTATTAGCACTGTTGTAAATTTACATGGGCCTTTCCCATAATTTCAATGGTCTAAACTGGACAACGTAAGCGAAAATTGACCATCATCTAGATATGTAAGGACTTTTGGAAGGCCAAAAAACGCATTTAGACTGGTTTTCTTTGCCCAACTATTTACTTTAAGTCTTCTGTAAAATTTTATGAATATACCTTGTATGCTTCAAACCCAGAAATCTTATACAATGAATGCACAAACTGCATTAACAAATATAACAAATGTGCATTAACAATATGGTGGTATATCAACTTGAAGTATTGTAATCAGCTACATTATACACATTCAGAGTTCTGTGTTCTAGATATACATTCATAAGTAGTGTTACGGTTTTGTTTGTTTCATTAATTAACATCCTATTAACAGCCAGGGTCATGTAAGAAAGTTCTCCCATGTATGCGGTGTGTTTTCTGTATGAAGAGCAGGTGTGTGTACACGAATTAACCGCAGTGTTACGGGTAGTTGTCAACATTGTACTGAAGAACATCATGAGCTCACTTAAACAAAAACTTGTTACTGTTGTTGTCTTGGTAGCTGTTGTCTGTTGGTTTGTGTACATAGTTACGAGTCTGTGCAATGGAGAAGGGAAGATTCCACTCCAGATTTTTGGAAATTTCTAGAAAGTAGTCCCATGTTGGATCTGAAAGAAAAAAGAGAAAAATGTTAGTATGGTAAAGGAAGACATTTTAATCTTGTTTTATTAAAACTTCATTCTATAAAGTGTAAAGTTTACCTTGGCTGTAAGTACACTCTGTAGGGAAAGTGTTCTCCTGAGCCGTCATTACCCAATCCCACCTGTCATTAAAAAAATAATTGTATTGTTTGGTTGTACATGTATTCTGTATTAAACGACACGTAATAGTTTTGTCAGTAAACATCCATAAACAAATAATTATCAACGTAGCAGCATATTCACGAATTTAATACCTCATGAAACTTTTCACAAAGCATGGTTTTACATGACGCTCTCAACGGCTACAAAAAAATATTCACGAAAATTTAACACTGCAAAATGTTGGTGTACAGATACAGTAGAACAAAATTTCTCCAAATTGCAAAACCATGAAAAATGTATGAAGCATGGAAACACAAAATCGTGTGAACATAAGCTGGTTTACAGTAATTATTTGTGATCATGTCATTGAAGAATAAAAACATTCCTTGGAAAGCAAAAAACAGGCCATACAGCAAAAATAAGTTGGTTTAAATGGTATCAACTCTAACAGATTGCAGTAACGGTAACAGCCCACGAAGGGAAGTAACTCTATTAGATAAGAATGTACTGACCAGCATTGTGTTATATTCCTCCTCAGCAGTGTGCCAGCTGGTCCGTAGGTATAGGTAGGTGTGGCAGTGTCCTGCTTCACTAACTGTACAAACCCTCTTCTCCTCAACAAAGCTATTATTTTGGTAAGTAATTCATTACTCATTTTTGAAGCTGTTTTCCTGTCTAAACCATTACTGTTATCAAATACAACAACAATTTCAATCAAAATGCATTCTTTAGTATACAGACAAGCTAGATGTAACATAAACAGAAAGTATACAAAAGCAAAATGTATTTATTTTTCATTTGCAGCTTTAGCAAAAACATATAGAGACACATCAAATAAAAGACTTGAAAGAAATATTCTAGTTTATAAGCTTAAACATTAGTCTTATTGCATCTCATCAAGTCTGGTTGCTACATAATTCACATGTTTCAACTGGCAAATTTAAAATGTGTTAGTAATTAAGCCAGAGGCACCTAACATTAATTTGCATTTTCCCTCTTCTGACAAAAAAAAATTGGTGACCAGCATGCAATTTTTTCAACTGCACCTCCAGGTATTTGGTAATTGACAGTCTGGCATGTCTTTGAGGTCAACAATTTGAGGAAGGAGGGAAGGGTGTAGCTGGACTAGGTTGATCATCAATGACCATGTACATGTTGCTCAATCAGTTGAGCATCCAGCAAGAGTTCAGAGGTTGATCCTCCATACTGGTGAATCGAACCATTGGTCTGGCTGATACAATAATTACCTCTCTTATAACATGTGTTGTACGTACATCAAATCCTCGGGAAAAGCATAATTATCTTACTATAAAACTATATAAGTACATGTGTAGAAGAACAAGGAAAAATACATAAGATTCTGACCAGGAATCAAATCTGGGTCTCCGGTGTGAAAAACTATGGCTCTACATGTACCAACTAAGCCATTTAAAGAAGCATGCCCCATCAGCTGTGTTACAAAAGCCTATTTAACATGTATACTTATGTACAAACCGCACCAATGCAATCCGCACCTTTTACACGGTACTGGTTTTTTTCGATCAGGAATTGAACCTGGGTAGCCTGGTGTGGAAAACTATGGCTCTTATATGGGACTTAGCCAAATACTGGTATACACATCAGTGTACCAAAGTTAAACGATATCAAACAGGGCCAGAATGGGTGACTGTTTAAATATAAAGATGTACTGCAGTATTCACTATTCAGTTTACTACTTGTTAACACGTTCAGCACTAAAAGTTAAAGATGCTCCACCGCCGACAAAGCATAAATGATATTCATTAGTTGAACAATAATTGGTGTTTGATCATGTATATATATGTCTAATTGACACAAAAAAATCATATAAAATGCTTTATTTCGCCTTTGATGCATGCGCAGTCAGTACTTCCTTCCATATAGGATATAGTGACACGGAATTTTTTCGGGATGCAATTAATTATTTTTCATATCTTTAACTTGAAGTAAAATTAGAAGCTCAAACTTTTCAATGGTGGTAATGGTGTAAAGTAAGTAACTTTTGTAACTGAAGAAAAATATTTAATCGTCTGTTCCTGTTTTTAATAGTGAAAAAATGCCATTTGTCAGCGATGGTGCATCTTTAAACAGGTTTTATAGTTGTTTTACATATTATGACTATATCCGCGCTAGAATTAAACTCTCCTAAATGATTTAATACATAATTATAATAAAAGATAGAAATTTCGTGGTTTATTTTCTGTAATACCTATCTTTCATGGAACCAATGCGTGTTGCCAGATCATACTTACCGCTGTTATCAAAACGAAAGTAGACTGCCACTTCCGGTTTATCCGTGCAGCGGAAGGTGTAAACCCCGAATGTAGCACGTTGTACTTCCTTTTCACATCGGCTCCATTTGGCGTCAAACGCATAACGTGAGGCTCCTCTTGTTTTAACAATTTGAGTCATATTTCCTCCATTATCATAGTATTATCGGTCGAAATGTTCTCAAATATCATTTTTCTTCAAAACATACACGTCTAAAACATTATTTAATCCCGAATTATATTTATTTCCATGTGATTATAGGACGACCCGTCGTCAGTACCTTGCTACATTTGCCTCGTTGTTGACATGGTGGTTGTTAAATAATAATAGAAATAAAGATACCTGTTAAGTTATGTCTGAAAGAACAACGTGTGTTGTATTTTAGAAACACATTTTTTCGGTTTAATTTTCCTCTGAATGACAAAATTTGAAGATTAAGAAAAGGAATTCTACGACTGAAAAAGAGAGGACCGGGAAAGGGGGGGGGGGTGGATAGACCTACTTTCAGAACGTTGCCTTTTCCTAATCAAGAGACATTACATACACGTGTAATGTATGTAAATAGACGTGACCTTTCTTACCTACATATCTCGTCACTAGGAATAAGGCCCTGTGCTTCACTTAATATCGCTAACTTACTGTTAGGAAATTAACAACAAAGAAGTCGAATGTAAATAAACATACAGATTAGGCCTACCATCTTTAATATTTAACACATTGTCTTCTTTGTTGGATTACCCCATCCATATCTCATGTCGGTTCTTCTATGTGTCTGTTATATATATATTAGTGTGAACAACTTAAATCATTATACATAGCTTGTGTGGATTTCACACCCTATGCACAACTATAATATAGATAAAGCAATAAACAAAATGGCAGATTATCCATCTAAAATACATAGGCTGATTAAGATGATATAGATTGATACGCTTGAAGAAGGGCTTTGGCTTGCTGTTCGGTAACCAGTTGTTTTGTCCTAAATTTTGATATTTAATAAAATCACTTTGTGACTACTGAGGGTATTTCAGTATAGTTTTGTAACAGGAGAGAAGAAAATGTAGCGGCCAGACCAGGACTCGAACCTGGGACCCAGTCCAATCCCGCTGCACTCCCTCCTTTCTCGAAGTCTTCACTTCGCCCTCAAAGACATACGAGACCCTTCCAAACACAACCGTGGGTTATTTAGTTGGGCGCCAATTCTGTAACAGGAGAGGAGAAACTGTAGCGGTCAGACAGGGATTCGAACCCGGGACGATCTGAACACGGAGCCAAGTGCTCTACAGGCTGAGCTACCTGGTCACCAATGATTGACCCAGTCCAACCCAACTACGGTTTCATAAAGAAATTTTGACTGCAAAATGAGATTTAAAACAAAAAACCACCAGCTCTGCTGTTAGTACACTGGGCTCACGTTAGCTTTCCAATTTGCTTAGCAAAAGTTGCGAAAATGAGTTTGTTCTCTTAAGCTGATAAGAATTTCATTTAGCAAATTGTGCATTTGCATTTCTTAATGAAAAAATTAAATCACTTAGAAACACTAAATGTATTTAAATGCATCACTTGAAAAGCACATTACATACAAAACCCGATCATTCGTGGGACCACACTCCGTCGTGCGTTTCTTGACATTTCTTCAACATTAAAACATATATGTTACCGTAACTGATTAACTTATCAACTATTTTAGACTTACTATGAAAGCAACGTGACTGAAAAAAGAGGGTATACAGTGAAAGCATGTAAAGAAAAAGCAGTCGATAAGCGACGGGGGAAAGTGGATTGAAATTCAGTTTTGCATAAAAATATCGATGATGTTGGAGCTCATGTCAGCGTGATTGTATTTTGGTCGAGTGAAGAAAAACTTCAGCATTTTTTTTGCGAATTAGGATGAATTTATTTTTCGTAATTAGCCAGATAGATTCATTAATAACGAAAATGCGAATAGGTAGCGTGAACCCAGGTACATCTGGTATTAGAGGGAAAAAAAAGAAAGAAAAACGGAAAAACCTACCCCTACTTCTTTGCTTCATTCTCTTGCGCTAAATTTCTGTGGTAATCATGATTCTATAACCAGAATTGTCCCTGAATTAATCACCTCAATACATAATTAAAATGTAAGGTTGAATTCAAAATGTACACATGTACATGAGATATATTGTACATCATACACCTGACCAAAAAATAGCAGTATTTGTTTTAATTCATAGGTTGATCACCGTAACTCCTAGATCAACGCCACGATGTCCGGAGGCTTAGATGTACTTACCTTGAAAGAGGAAGATGTAACAAAATTTCTAGCATGTGGAACCCACCTTGGGGCTAACAATACTGACTTCCAGATGGAGCAGTACGTCTTCAAACGCAAAGCTGATGGTAAGTATACTTCTGGGATGATTATGTGGCTTCCTTCACTCTGTTATCAACAAATCCATTCACATGTAGTTTGCTAGATGTACTTTGTCTAATTTTATTTTAAATAGTATATACATACAAATTTTATCAAGGAAAATGCATTCTTGTGTACGGCTGGCCTAGATCAAGTGGGTCATATCAGGAAGGGATGAATGCAACATTAAACAAATCTTTTCCAAGCGAAATAATCTTTTGTTATTTTGATTTGGAAGAAGGATTTGACAAGTTTCTCAATTACCTTGATAACCTTCATTGTATCGCTTATTGTTATTTTAGAAGGGTTTGACCAGCTCTGTTGAAAACATGGTGCTGCATTTTAGCATTCATGTAATTATCATAATATTTAATGGATGATTTGGAATCGTTGGCAATATCACTTAATTTCTTTAATTAATTATCAGCTAGATATTAATATTATGAAAGGAATAGACAGGTATAGTATAAAACAAATAGCTTTTTCTGAATAGTGAAATATATGTATTATTTAAAGGCACATACAATTCAAAATATACTAGCGATTTCAGGATTACCTGTCTTCAGGCAATGGATTTATTCAATAAACAAGAGGAGATAATATTCATAATATAACATAGATAATGAAAATATGTATCTTAGAACTTGCTTATTTTGCTGTTTAGAATTAGTTTAAAAATACATTTTACAAACATTTTTTGTACTTTGCAATCTTTTGGATATTATTAAAATTAGGGCTGAAACGATTAGTAATTTTTGTATTCGATTATTCGGTCACATGTAATCGATTACTAATCGATTAATCGTTTGAATTGAAGGCAACTATATTGTTTCACTACTGACTACTGAAAACGTCCGCCATGTTTTGTCATCAACTAATAATAACACCTGCCGTATAATATGACAGAGGACATGCCTTATATAATATAAGCCTACCAACAAATAAGAATAGATTTATTGACAAAACAAACGTATTTTATCCCAAATAAGCTCTGAATTCCGTTCCTGTATTGTCTTCCGTAACATCGTTTAAATCAAGTCTGCTAACCCGCTGTTTTGACGTGACCTTCACACGTACGACTAATCAAACCAAATCTGGTCGCCACGGAGCGACATGACCAAATTTTCGTCAATGAACTTTTTTATTTCCGTGATCAAAAAAATGAAATAAATCAACAACTCTTATATTCAATTAGAATATGAACAAAAACATTCTTTTTATATGATAAACACATGCAATAGTAAATTTTAAATGTTCAAGATTACTGCTCCTTCCGCTCCCGAGCGTCCCGGCGGCGATTAGGCCTCCGTGACGTAACAACATGGAGTCGATCGCTAGTGAAAATTGGCGAACAGCGTGTTGCAAGCTTTCTCATGACATCCACTTTTTCATTGATTAATGACTTCCACAGAGACATAATTTAACAAGTATTTCTCACATCATATATGCTTTGTTGAGTTCAAAACATGTACATAAAGAGATGAAACTCCAGTCGGAATGGCTTACTCAGAAATCCATGATCTGTCAACGTGTTAAGTCAGCTTACAATGCACTGGCTATGCATGTTACGATTAACGATTAATAAAATCTTTAATCGATTATCAGCAATTAGCTTCATTAATCTAATCGCCTCCGATTATTCGACTAATCGTTTCAGCCCTAATTAAAATCTTTATCCACCATATGCATCCTGTGGACAGGACACCAAAATAATCCATTTCCACAAAGATAGATGTATATTTGTTTGTAATTTACATGAACTTGTCTGAATAAATTCTCACAAGAATATACTACATCCACTGCATTCTTGTGTACGGCTGGCCTAGATCAAGTGGGTCATATCAGGAAGGGATGAATGCAACATTAACTTTAAACAAGTCTTTAATAACAGTAACAGCATCAGTGCTGTTACTGATAAAAAGATTTATTGAACAAGTTTTACTTTCTACTCTTAAAGATGCTCCACCGCTGACAAATGGTATTTTTTCACTATAAAAACGGTAGCAGACGATTTAGTATTTTTCTTCAGTTACAAAAGTTACTTACTTTACACCATTACCACCATTTAAAAGTTTGAGCTTCTAATTTTACTTCAAGTTAAAAATTTGAAAAATAATTAATTGCATCCCGAAAAAATTCTGTGACACTATATCCTATATGGAATGAAGTACTGATTGCGCATGCACCAAAGGCGAAATAAATTATTTTATATTATTTTTTGTGTTAATTAGGCATATATATACACGATTAAACACCAATTATTGTTCAAATGATTAATATCATTTATGCTCTGTCGGCGGTGGAGCATTCTTTAAAGGTTGAATGAAATTTTATTGATTGATGATTGGATTGAGGTTTTATTTGTGTTTATAATTAAATACATTGAGCATGTATACTACATCCACTGCATTCTTGTGTACGGCTGGCCTAGATCAAGTGGGTCATATCAGGAAGGGATGAATGCAACATTAACTTTTAACAAATCCTTACTGCAGTAGTAATGGCATCAGTGCTGTCACTGCTAATGAATTGTTGAACAAATTTTACTATTGAATATGAATTATTTTGATTGATGAAAAATTCATTCACTGGATTGAGGAAAAAATAAATTTCTTGTGCTTCAACAGGTGTCCACATCATCAACTTAAGGAGGACATGGGAGAAGCTCCTCTTGGCAGCCCGTGCCATCGCTGCCATTGAGAACCCAGCTGATGTGTGCGTGATCTCTGCCAGGCCTTACGGTCAGAGGGCTGTCCTCAAGTTCGCATCTGCCACTGGTGCTACTCCCATTGCTGGACGATTCACACCTGGAACATTCACCAATCAGATCCAGGTAAAACTACAGAAAAGATTTTATATCTTCTATGATTGAATATGGTTTAAACTTGAAAACTATGATTACATTTGTGACATGGATATTGACAGTATGTATACAGTGTACTTGTCCGTTTTAGGCTGCTTTCCGTGAGCCCCGTCTCCTGGTCGTGACTGACCCACGAACTGACCACCAGCCCGTAACTGAGGCTTCCTATGTCAACATCCCAGTCATTGCTCTGTGCAACACTGACTCCCCACTCAGACATGTGGACATTGCCATCCCATGCAACAACAAGGTGAGGATGACTGTTTCAATTATCATTCACAATCATTAGTATATTATATTGACTAAAAGTGTGGTGGCACAGGTATTAAGCTTAGAAAAATTTAGTTAATTGATAAAGCTTTAAAAATAGTCTAAACAATTTTATGTACAAATACAGTAAAATCTCACATTCTGAAAGCTCAAAACTCAAGATCTTACCATTGTCCCGTGAACAGTATGATAAATAGAGCTGAATTTTGCTATTTAAGATCATGGTGGTATGAAAACATTCTTTGTTGATTGTAGGGACCCCAGTCTATTGGTCTGATGTGGTGGCTGTTGGCTCGTGAGGTTCTGCGACTACGAGGCACCATCAGCCGTGAACACCCATGGGAGGTCATGGTTGACTTGTACTTCTACAGGGATCCAGAGGAGGTGAGTATTCATTAATAAGGACCTTATTTATACCTCCTAGCTGCTATATAAATCTGTCAGTTTTGTAAGATTGTGATTATTATAATATAGACATAGATTGAATTCTTCAATATAATAAAACTTCAAAATACAAATTTTTACTTTCGCATATCGCATACATAGAAAGCTAAACAAAAGGAATTTGATTTCAAAATTGTGCAGTAACACGTTTGATCACAGTATATGCATGTAAACATACATTCTGAAGTTAATAATTAATTTTGTAGGCTGACAAGGAAGAGCAGGCCGTGGAGAAGGCTCCAGCAGCTAAGGACGAACAGGAACAATGGATAGAAAGCCAGGTTCCAATGCCTGCCCAGCCAGAGAGCATCAACGACTGGGCTGCCGAGGCTATCCCCGTCACTGCCCCAGCTTCTGCACCAGGCTTCGGCACTACTGATGATTGGTCTGCCTCAGCTACTCAGGACTGGTCTGCAGCCGCCCCAGGTGGTCCAACCAGTGGCACAGCCGCTAGTGTGGTTACCCAGTCTTCCACTGCTGCTCCTACCATGGAGGAGTGGGGAGGTACCGCAGCTGACAACTGGGGATAAGCACATGCTCCAATGTGTACGTTTACACTGGTCAGTAAAGTGGATTTTTCTACGGACACTGGTAGTGGATGTTTCTCTTGACAGAACATCGGCACAAAAATAAATTTGTGACAACTGATATATGTGTATGTTTTCTTTATGAAATTAATAGAACCCCTGGAGTATCGAGGATGAGGTAACGGTTCACACTAGTTTGCATTTGTAGTTATTCGAAATTAGGAAAGAAAATAACTAAATCACTACAATCATTACCCAAAACCAGTTTGACATATCCTAACGTTCATAAATGATTTGACGTTTTGCATCATACTATTTGTATGTGTAGTAAAAAACGTTCATCTTTCCTGTAAATGTTTCGTTTTGAATTGTCGGGGCATAAATGTGTTGCTTTATACAATAATATATTTCTTCCAAATTTGTGTGGAACTAAATTGGTAAGCGGCTGATTGAAACACAGGGACCTGGCACGATTTTTTTAAACTAACAGTATAATTATATACATATTATAGTATCAAGGGTATGAACTCGGCGGTCGAGGAAAACGGACCTATTTGTTTAAAACCGTGATTATTTTAATAAGTGGGTTCTATACAACATTGACAGATATCTTACCTTAAAGAGAAATAATTTATCTTTCCATCGAGTGCTTGATGAACAAAATTGGCCAAGTATTGACGAAGTTATGGCTTGATGAATCGGGGAAATTTACGAAAAATATGCTAGGTAGACATTTCCCTGTCCGGTCGAAATGTCGTCTCGGCTCTAATGGGCACCTCAAAAACCAAGCCATAATCACAAAATCTACGCTTTAGGTGGTAAACAGTACCCATAACTGTGGTCATCCACATTATCCTTTGGAGGTGTCATGACCCATACTATGTAGAAACTCCATTTAAACATCGTGTAGCTCACTTACTTTAACCGTCACCGCCATGTTCAATTGTTCATCGGAACGCTTCTCAACTTTACATATCGTGACTCAATGTTGTATAGAACCCATTTATTAAAATAATCACGGTTTAAAAAAAAATAGGTCCGTTTTTCTCGACCTCCGAGTTCATACACTTGATACTATAACATATATATATGTACACTGTATACTGTTGGTTAAAAATTTCGTGCCAGGTCCCCGTGGATTGAAATACATGTATTGGTATCGGTTAGCCTAGTTTCGACCTAGAATAGACAGTCTGACGTAAAAAATGTTATTTATAGAAATTCTCTGTTTTCTGTTGAATAAAAGTTATATTTCATCTTCGCACTCGTGAAAAATAAAAAAGTAGATCTATCCACCACACGATGAAATGGCGGTGTAGCTTTTCGGTACTGAATGCATGTACGCGTAACGTGGTACGGCCACCAAAACGAAAAAAAAACGTTAATTACAACAATACATACGTTAAGGTTCATGTAAAGGCTTTAACCAGTGATATTTTGCAAGCCTATAACTCATTACTGTGCTGCAATTGAACAAAACTAACTTCATTAGTTGTTGGTATGTACCGTGGCTAACTGTCAAGTCTTACTGTGGATATGTATTTTGTGAAGCTGCTTGTAAATTTCAGTAAAATAAGAGAAAAATGTATATTTCTGGAGAAGACATAGAACTCGTATGAATTGCATTGATGGCACCAAATAATCATGCCATCGTGTTCAGTAGTGACTATGCCAGGTACTCCAACAGTTTGTTTGGCAAAATCGGACCAGCGAATGCAAATGGCTGCTTTAAATGGCGGATCACAAATATAGCATATAAAAAGACATTTTAATTGATACAAGTGCTCTTATATACACTATAAGGTACTCTGAACATGACAAGAAGACTATTTACGAAAAAATAGTTAAAATGTGGACTTTGAGGCTCTTTCCGGAAATTTGCATTTTTCGCCCCAAACAGATCGGTTGAACTATTTTTTTCGTGAAGAGTCTTCTTGTCATGTTCAGAGTACCTTATGGTGTCTATAAGAACATTTGTATCAATTGAGATGGCTTCTTATATGCGATATTTGTGATCCGCCATTTATAGCAGCCATTTGCATTTACTACAGTAGGCTCCTGCGCTATTTGCTGGTCCGATTTTGCCAAACAAACTGTTGGAGTACCTGACATATTCACAACTGAACACTATGGCATGATTATTTGGTTCCATCAATGCAATTCACACGAGTTCTATGTCTTCTCCAGAAATATACATTTTTCTCATATTTCACTGAATTTTACAAGCAGCTTCACAAATTACATATCCACAGTAAGACTGACAGTTAGCCAGGGTACATACCAACAATTAATGAAATTAGTTCTGTTCAATTGCAGCACAGTAATGAGTTTTAGGCTTGCAAAATATCACTGTTTAAAGCCTTTACATGAACCTTAACGTGTATAAATAGCTGTGTGACACTCGCTAAAGGATAAATTTTCGTTTGTTGATAGATACTATCAAGTGTATATAAACAATGCACAGTGAACAATCGCCGATAATGTTATTGTTATCACTAGCGATATACTGTACAACCAAATTATCAACTGTACAATATAGTGCAATGCAACCAGGAAGACGGCCAAGGACTCACTGAAACCACGAAATGAAAGGTAACAATATTTCGCCGTATTACTTAGCTATTTGAAATATTCGGTCGTTTCTAATGGCCTAGTGGCATGAATGGAAAAGTATCCATCCACGTTAACAAAATAACAGCGAGCAATATAATAGTATTCGGAACATAATGACGTCCCCTGGACAAAGGAACTCCGCAATAAGTTTGCCAGTTTTCCTCAATCTAAGAATCTCCTTTCGATTTGGAGCTGTTCATGTATCCCTACCGGAGAGTAGTAGTACAATCTTCAAAAGTTTGTGCAAAGAAAATAAAGACAAAAACTCTCAGACTCCTGTGGCACAGAAGGCAGTTGATCAAGGAAGATGCCAAAGACTTAATCTCAAGTGACTCGTAGAAGGTTAAATGAGGTGTTTTATCGCGTCCGGGGAGTAAGTAATTTGTAGTAGTGTGATGGTAAATGTTTTTGTGCTCAGACTATGTTGTTTTAGCAGATCGACATACCATCCACAATTGTTCCGATATATGTTTCATAGACTGCAGAGGAGGAAATTGCAGGGAAAGGTCTACAAGAAAGGCGTACTGGTGTCCAAAGTTCACATTTGTTTTAAAGTATTTATTAAACTATGATAGAAGATAGGATTTTGACAGAAAGTTATTTTTTTGTATACTAGTGGGTTTACTGCCTTATATAAGCTAGTGATTTCTACATCATGTAAGCTAGTGGTTTTCTTCGTCTTGTTTCAGACAGATTGGTGTTCTAAAGGCACGTATAAACATCCTTCTAAATGAAGTAAATTGGATATTGGTAGCATTTTTTTACGTGAAGTAATGTAACAGACAATTCCTTTACAAATTACCAGGGAGAGTTTGCATTCATAGTGAACTTACAGGATTGGGAAGGTTGTTGTATAGGTAACTCCGCCCTATATTTTGACAATATCATATATTTACATCAAGATATTTTCCTTTCTTGTCTCCTCAAGTTTTTGACAATAAAATGCCAAACACGACTTTGTTTTCTGCAGGAATGTTTTACTTGCATGCACACAAAAATGGCTGACGATATCGTTTTGCCTGCAGCTGTGGTGGCAATAGACTTTGGAACGTCATATTCCGGGTATGCATTTTCCTTCAGGAGCGAGTTTAGGAAGAGCAAAGGAACCAGAGAGATCTTCCGCAACAGCTGGTCTTCTGGAATAGCGGGGAACCTTTCATTAAAAGCTCCCACCGTGGCCCTTTTTGATCCTAACATGGAATTTCATTCTTTTGGATACGAAGCACAGGAGAAGTTTTCTGAACTAACTGACTACAAAGAACACGAGAAATGGTACTATTTCAGCAAATTCAAAATGCAACTCTTTGAAAAAACGGTAGGTATGAAAATGCTTTGTTTTTTATTCGTTTTAAGTTGTTAATAATTTAAGATGACTTTCTTCTTTCCCTTTTGGTTTGGGTTTTATATTCGCCACGGAAAAAGAGGGGCGATAATGTAGGCGCGTATCGAGTGCGAAATAAGAGAGGCATGGTTATAATTCAAACGACTTCGGATTTATGTAAAGACGTATGTTTAAAATATGAAAGCGCTCTTTACTTTACAGCGCCGTCACAACAAGTATTCCTGTTAACACTCATTCACTCGATAGACAGGTTGGCTGATAGCTGATGTAGTACGCTGGTAACTGACGCAATAGATTAGATTTTAGTTGGCATGTTACGAAGGCGCTGATTGGCTGAAGCATTGGAAGCCAGACTGGTTGCACCTTCTGCCCGACTTTTCCGCTGCAAGCGTTTGGTGTGGAAACCAAATCAGATACGGCTGACAATAGATTATGTCTTGTCAAAATATATTCCGATCAGACACGGTTTTAACACATACCTGGGTGTTAGTAGGGGATGTTATTCTAGTTGTAGACGTCGAGTTTGAATGCATCACCTAAATACTTATAATTCAATTTGATTAATACAGTATGTATTTGCGCGACCCTCACAGGTAATGTTCTCGGAGGTTGGCGCATGCGCGGCGGTAGTTTACAACATGTCGGTTGAATTTAGCCGAGAAATTGTCAACACTAGATTCAAATGCACCTATCTGATTAAACTTGGTCTTGGTAATCGCCGACAAGCGCTTCCGACTGTTTAGCTCCGCCTCTACATTGAAGCGACAGCCAATGAGAGCCGCGCTTACACAGCTTATTGATTGTCGTTGGCAAACTGACTAGCTACCAATCAACGGAACCACCTACTAGACTGGCCGTCACACGTACGCTTATTGTAACGGCGCTGTAAGATAACGCGCGTTATCGTATATATTATCGATATGTTGACAAATGGCACAGCGTCCAAAGCAACTTCTTTCTTGCGAAGAAGTGCATTTCTATAAACTAGAATCCCCAATTTTTAGGTCATCTGTCCCGAAGGGTCAGGATGATCTATAGTCATCATGTTTCGTCCGTCGCCGTCCACCGTGCGTTAACTTTTCATATTTTGAACTTTTTCTCCAGTTCTACCAGTGCCATTTGGCTGCAACTTGCATGAAATGATCCTGACATGGTCCCGACAAAGTGTTGTTATTATTCAGGTCGATCCGAAATCCAAGATGACCGCCACAGCCGCCAACTTAAAAAACACATTTTGAATTTTGTCTCAAGTTCTTCGGTGCGATTTGGCTGAAACTTGCATGAAATGATCCTGACATAGTCTCGACAAAATGTTGTTATTATTCGGGTCGATCCGAAATCAAAGATGGCCGCCACAACCACTATCTTAAAAACACATTTTAATTTCTTCTCGAGTTCTTCGATGCGATTTGACTGAAACTTGCATGAAATGACCCTGAAATGGTCCCGATAAGTTGTTGTTATATCTCTGGTTGATCCCAAATCGTAGACGGTTACCATGACACTATTCACTATATCTAATTAATTTCCTTTACGGGTATTGCCAAGGTAGTCAGATGACCGTTAAGGCCCTTGGGCCTCTTGTTATGAAAACACCTTACTGTATCAGAATCGAAGTACCAAACGTTGGTATTTGATCAATGCGACATGGGCATCACCGACAGATAATTCATGCAGTTTAATGATTGTTCATCCAATTCAAACATCCTTGTCTTCGGTTGAGGTTTCGAATTCTCAAACACCTTTAGAGTGGAACTATTGTACGTGTCGACAGAAAGTCGTGGGGGGAATGATATTTTTGCAGGACCATGCTACGATCGCATTTTGTTTCGAAGTAAATGTGTGATCTGGTTTTTTTAATGTTTAGAAACTGTCGCGATATCTGAGGACAACAGACGAGTCTAGCAAATCTCTTCCTGCCATGGACAAATTCTCTGAGTGCATTGGCTGCCTAGTAAGAAAGGCTGTAAGCCAGATCAATGAAGTATCAGAGAAAGATATCACCTGGGTTCTCACGGTACCTGCTATCTGGAACGAACCAGCAAAACAGTTCATGAGGGAGGCGACTGTTAAGGTAAATTAATCAAATGATTGTGTCATCGAAAACTCTTTAGTCTAATAGATGACTATGCAAGTTTAAAAACATGTATTTTAGACTGATAAATATAATATATATAATATTATATTTCAAAGTTATTTTCCTTTGTAACAATACTGTATCCAAGGAAATGAACTGCCATTTTTCGTTTGCTCTGCTTGGATACCAGTACCATGACCGGCCCCTACATAGATCTATGTGAAGCACGTGAGTCCATACGCGTGTACTGGCAGCCTTTTAGACTGTATGAGTAATTTTAAAATGATACACATTCAATTCGACCCATCAGTAGTAAAATGATCATGTTTTCGGAAAATGCAAACATAAAAGATTCCAATAGTTTTGATTTCCTCGGTGTCGGCAACTTATGGCGACCTTCATCGTGAAGAGGGCCACAGACGTGTTTTGAGTGAACTCGTGTATTCTGGTACCATGGTAAAATACAAGCACATTATGCGACCTAAGAACACGCCGGACCGATTTAGTATTTGTATAGCTCTTTTATAGGCAGAGGGGGTGTCAGTGAGTTCAAGCTAATGTCTTCCTCTCGGGATCAGGAACGATGTATACATATGTCTTGCAACTGGTTAATGTGTTACTGCTGTTCTATCATAAGATTGCACGATTGTGTTACAGTACTAGTGTATCGACTCACTGTAGTAGATTACATCGCTACATGGTACATGTGAAGTGTCTATGTAACACGCATTGTGATTGGCTGAAGTGTGTATATAAATAAACGTTACAAAATGCAACCTATTTGTGCAATCGGGACGTTGTAAGTACGTCGAAACAATTACAAATGTTCATAGATAAACATCTGAAAAATTAATATTTGTAAAATAGAAGTATTACGCTGTAAAAATAAATAACGCTGATATATAGAATTCGCGCTGTAATATACATGACTGTTGGGTGTTTTTTTCCGTAGTACACCTAGCACATGTGACGAACTTGACTGACAGAGTTTCCTGAAATAGCTGTTGTAAATATATAAATAAGATGATTGAAAAAAAAAAAATCAAACATGGAAAGAGATAACACACAATCAGGTTATACTAGCTGTAGAAGAATACATAATACTGATTTAAACATGATAATACTGGTACCGTTAATGAATAAATATGAAGGTCAAGAAGAAAGTATCTGCTAAAACAACTGTTCAGTTTCATAATTATGGTAAGGTATATTTAAAATGTCAATTTAACTCTGAATTTGAACTTTATACTGAATAAAAAAGTGTGGAAGTACTAAAAATCGTCGATCGCCAAGCTGCCAACGCGTGCATATTATACATGTAAGTTACCGGTAAGATACATGTGTGTTTGCACATGTGTAACGTTACGTTACTATTTTAATCTCTCGCTAAAATTGCGCCAAAATTAGAAGCGGTTCAACCGATCACAGCCAAAATTAGAAGCAGTCCTCAACCGATCATATGTCGACATGTCAAAGCCACGAACCGATCTAAAAGTACGCGAAAGGGTAGTGAAAATGTACAATGATGGCATGGGGTGTCCTATGGAAATATATCTAAAGCGGCCGACGTTTGTAAATCCACCTGTCGGAAACATCGCAAAGTTGTGCGAGGAACAACATGGTTCTCTGCTTCCACGTGTTCGGTCTATCATGACACCAACAAAGGTCAGTGAAGAAGTTGTTAAATTCGTCGAATATCGGAAGAAAATGAGACCAAGCATGGCAGGCTAAAAAAACCCAGCTTTACTGTGCACACACGTTTTTCTCTTCTATTTTTAGATCAACTCAGCCAATCACAATGCGTGTTACATAGGCACTTCACCTGTAACATGTAGCGATGTAATCTACTACAGTGAGTCGATACACTAGTACTGTAACACAATCGTGCAATCTTATGATAGAACGGCAGTAACAAGTTTTATGAAAGTGGTAGTATCTACTCCAGCATTGCTCTCGGCATAAATGAGGTTGGATGACTGGTTTTCAGTGGTTTACCCGTTGAATGTATGCTCTGTCTTTGACAGCATGCTTCAGTCAGATAACACTATAAAAAGGGCAAAATTCGCACTAATATAAAGAGATACAATATATTTAAGAATACATGTATAATGTCGGTTCATTCGGTATACTCGTGTTGTGTCTGTAATAGTGCGAATCTTGTCCGCAGATTCCCCAAACATTCACACACAGAACGCTGTATACAGTGAAGATCGTCCTTTAATGGCCCAAGCTGTCAATAGGATGTTAAGCCTTATAATCTATGTATGTAAAGCAGCAGCCAATGCAAGGGCGCATGCATTTTAGTTGGATGACAATGTTTGTCTTACATTGTAGGCTGGGATAGACAAGGACAAATTGATGCTTGCCTTAGAACCGGAAGCTGCTGTTCTATACTGCCGGTATCTACCCAGTACATCCGGTGGCAAGGACGAGAATGATATTCTTAGTTTTCTCCATCATGGTGGACGGAACATGGTCCTGGACATCGGAGGCATGTGGTATTTCTTCACGTCTAAATTTCCTACTTAATTGGTTTATATGTGTCTAGTCTCAATATTTTCAGTTATGAAATAAATTTGTTTGATTTGTACTTATCCAGAAAATTTTGGAAATCATGAATTATGCAAAACTGAATGTCACTGTCATTTTCAGAGCATGACTAGTAAGTATTATGCTATTTAATTATATGAATTACTTGTTTCTTGTCACTATATGGTCACTCGGAAGATTTACGATTTTCGCGCATCATGCATTTTTCAATCATGATTATTCTTTTGTAGATAATCGAAAAAATGAGCAAACTAAAATTTGAAAAAACCAAATGATGTTATCAAACGAAATGGAATGAATTAACAATCCTGGTGTGTTGGCCAATGAAAAGCGACGTTGCAAATCAAATGGTACCATACGATACATTTAACGCAAATAAAAATGCTAATAGCAAACCGTTTGAATATCCACCGGTTTAAAATCCAAGAGCTAATCTTGATTTGATAAAAATATTTCTGTTTCAATATTATAAATTGCATTCCAGGTGGAACCGTTGACATTGCAGTGCATGAGGTATCTGGTAACGGGACGAAAGTTACCGAGATCTTACCGGCGTCTGGGGGCGACTAGGGTGGGGAGAGTGTTAATCGAAGCTTCTTTAACTATTTCATCGGGAAAGTTGGCGAAGAAAAAAGTAGAGACATAAAAATGAATCGAACATCTCATTGGATGAAACTGGAGGCTAACTTTGAGGAGAAAAAAAGAAAATTGACAACCACATCTGAGCGGGACATTCGACTCGATATACCACCTGTTATCATTATGGAAGCTCAGTTGAAAATCGATTTGTATTCTTCATTGAAAATGACATAAGCAATGACATTTTCAGGTCTTTCTTTGATTCAACAAACAACATCATCACACACATGAAGCATATACTGGACAGAGTCGTCGACATTGATTTAATTCTGATGGTTGGAGGTGGGGCTCAGTCTGACTATGTTTCAAACATGGTAAAACGAGAGTTTTCCTCTAAAACGGTTATAGTGCCCCCCAAAGCTGAAGTGGCTGTTATGGAAGGTGCAGTCTTGTTCGGATTTAAACCCTGGACTGTATCTGCCAGAATGTGTCGGTACACTTACGGTATTGGGTGCAACCAACCATTCAAAGTTGGGATTCATCGAGAGGAATATCGATCTGAAATAGACGGCAGAGACATGTGTGAGAATATTTTTGATAGACTGGTTACTGAAGGAGAGGTGTTAGAAATACACGAAAAACGCGTAGCTGAACAATATAGCTCGTCACACAGGAGTGAAAATAGAAAGCATATCATTGTTAACATTCCTTTTCATGCTTCCAGAGATAGATTATGTCAGTATGTGACTGATCAATCATGTGAAAAATTAGGAAACATAGAAATTCAACCCCCAACTTTTTATAAATGTAATTCATTTGAAAGCACTGTTGTATTTTTTGGCCCCTAATAACCTCGTAGCTTATTAAAAAACTTTGAAGTATATTTCAAAAGAGTTTTTTCACATTAGGGATTTATTGAATTCATTTGGCATATTTTGTATCGCTTTGTTTATAAACTATTATGATTATGATCATTCTGCATCAAGGGATACACAATAAATTGGATCACCATGTATATATATGTACAGTATATCATAACATGGCATTAATTGTTGCCTAGTTTTATTTCCCTTAACAAAGATACCAGTAAACGTTGGGGCAATATCTAAGCTCTAAGTAATAAAAAGTGTTTGTAAATTTTGAGGGTCAGTTGATACAACAGTTGATATACACTATAGAATGTGTAGAAATACTATTTATATCGTTACTTCGACTGTTGTCGTATAAATAATTGGCATAGTTGGGAATAGCACCCAATGGCGGGCAACGAATTGGTAAAATTATATTAAATGATTATTAGCTGATGAACTTACAGTCGCAAAGTCAGACCAGTGGCATTGCTAAGCCACACAGCTGAATATATGTTAAAAAAAGACCGACATCAATAGAAATGATATTGCCACCTACAGTGTTTCTATTTTTTTGATGTGCAGTGGCATTAGTGGTGATTAGTGGCTACATACATTGATATCCGAATACCTAAAGAAAAGTATAAGAAGACCTCATAAAAACAGCGATCCGGGGAACCAGTCAAACTGTGGGCTTTCTATATATATTTTTTATCTGAAAATGTTGTGATTACTATGGTCATCACCATGGATTGTATAAACACAGCGATCCGGGGAACCAGTCAAACTGTGGGCTTTCTATACCAGTCAAACTGTGGGCTTTCTATACCAGTCAAACTGTGGGCTTTCTATACCAGTCAAACTGTGGGCTTTCTATATATCTTTTTATCTGAAAATGTTGTGATTACTATGGTCATCACCATGGATTGTATAAACACAGCGATCCGGGGAACCAGTCAAACTGTGGGCTTTCTATATATCTTTTTATCTGAAAATGTTGTGATTACTATGGTCATCACCATGGATTGTATAAAAACAGCGATCCGGGGAACCAGTCAAACTGTGGGCTTTCTATATATCTTTTTATCTGAAAATGTTGTGATTACTATGGTCATCACCATGGATTGTATAAAAACAGCGATCCGGGGAACCAGTCAAACTGTGGGCTTTCTATATATCTTTTTATCTGAAAATGTTGTGATTACTATGGTCATCACCATGGATTGTATACATAGCGACAGATAGAACATACGTTAGACATCTAGATATTCAATTGATATAAAATCAATTTGGCAGTTTTTGCTAGATCTTCTTGAAATGTAGAAGTTGGAGGCATGGTGTTGCTGTATTTTTTTCTGAAAACTATACAACCACATTTGTTACTGTACTTAAAATTGCACATTTTAAAACTAGTTCTAACATATCGTCCCATTAGTGCAAGAAGGTGCCATATCGATTTTTGGCGAAAATGAGTTTTTGTTAGAATGTACCTTTATTATGTAAAAATATCAAAGTAATATTCTAATTATTAATTAATATAATTGTTAATTAGGTGCTATCTTTAGAAACCCAGGTATGTTTAGAGCAACAAGCTTCTATCTCGGTTAATGTTCGGGCAACAAGGTGCCATATCAGATATAGCCCTTTGTTGCTGGCAAGATATAATAGATTTTGGTTTCGTTTTAAAAGGCAATTATTTAGTAACTGATGTGACCCCATGTGGCTGAGCTATGGGGAATTTATTACTTTAATTCAATATCAACCTCTAGTGAATTAAAACAATGCTGTTATAAGAAATATTTCTTAACCTGAGAATCAATGAAGATAAGTACAATTAATTCATAATTATATATCTATTGACATTCATCTTTTAAATTACATCTTTAGTATTACATTATACATTATTTTTAAATGAATGTTTTTTATTTAAACGGTTTGTCCATCTGAAATCACTATTACATAATTAAATTGAACCAAACATCATTTACCCCATGGATAGCAAATATAATAACTCTCAAACTCTCATTATATTTCTCATAATTTTGTACATGATCTATACAATGGAACAAACCGTTATTTATACCAATATCGAAAATATCATATGATGATACGTAGATCGTGAATGGTCTGATGCCTCTGACTAAAGATCTCATCGATGATAATAGGAAAAATGAAGATTCTATTAAAACATTTCAAAATAACGAGTTATGTGGACATACAGTTGAAAGTATTACAGAAAGGAAATTTGAAGAAGTAGATTTTCCCATCATTATGGATAGATGACAGTGAAGTAGAATTTTTACGAAATACGAAGAGGCAAAATTAATAACTGAAATCATTAAAGCAGTATTTAATCCCTGAAAACAATTAACAATTCACATGTACCTTTTAATGATTATTAATGATGTTGTGTTACTGTAGACACATGGGTGCAACAAAAATATATCATGTGATATCGCTAACAAAGATGTAAGAAACTTAGAATCACGTTTCTCTTTAAAAAATATTGATGTTGATTGTTGATGATGATTGCGACTCGCCAAAACCATCAAAAGGTTGTGTTTATGCCATTAAAACACCTAGGCTCCAAAATCTAAGAATGCCAAATCACAATCAACTGGTTCATTTGGACGAACTCTGGTCAAAAGTGCAAGTTTCAGAATTATAATTATGAAAAATAAAAGACTAGATAATTTCCTTGTTATCAATAATTTAAAAATTGTAGTTGTCTATGGGGATATAAAAGCTGTGCTTCCTCAATTAGACCAATCATTATCCATTAAACCTCTTTGTGATAGAATAGCCACAATATTTACTGTATTATGAGGGAATAATAGAAGGATTACAAACTACGTGAATCAGACATGTGAAATACAGAATTAGCTGATTACACCAGTACCACTCTTTTAAAAGTCATTCAAAATTACGAAAGTAAATTCCATAATTAACATTATAGTTACTGATCGATATTGATCCAGACCTGTTCAATTAAGTGACCGATAGCCTGATAGAGGTAGCTTAAATTGTGTTGCAATATACAGTGTATTACTAATCTGTAGGGAGAGGGCTTCATATAATTTGGAAAATTCAAATAATCTTACGCTACTGTCTTGTTCCCCTAAGATACTGTCACTTGTATTATATTATGACGTACTATGTTTTGATAAATAATTATACACCAAGAAATTTTCAAATATGAAGACGAGTATAGGTTTTTAAAATTATAAAGTGAATTAAGATATTCTGACAAAGAGAACCGATTTCACAGTTCATCGACTATATATTGGATGTAGAGCATCACAAGGGGATGTTCTATTGCCAACCACACTAGCATGGCAATTCATACTAAATGCAAACATCATAACTGCAAATTTCATTTTAAAAAGAATGTTTTTTCTGTCTTTGTGCAGATAGTAATTCCAAATGATTTACATAAGTATTTATACTTCGTTCAACACAAGCAAAAATATGAAAGATAAAGAAAACAGGTGACTGATAGGCTCAACAAATATACTAATAATATTGCCATGAAAATCACTATGGATTTATAATAATTCTAAAGTAGCAATGCTATCTGAAAGGTTTATTGATTAGATAACTGTCGACACATTGATTCTTTTGTGAGAGTGTTTTACACCTATCAGTGACACATTATTAGAACGATAATTTGATTAAAACTACATGTTGCAATTAATAATTTCCATTATTTAAACACCATTAAACTATTAAAATGTAAGTTGAATAAAATGTTTAATCAAACTTTATGGTTTTCGTAATAAAACAAGGTTACATTTAGTGAGAAAGCACCTTTCTTGATACTTAAAAATGTACGTGCAACAAGGTGCTATATAATTATCAGGTTTCGACATGACAAATGTTAGTTAGAGTTTTATCCTAAATTCTACATAATATATTAAACTATAAACAAATTAAGCATAAGTGATGGCCACACTTGTTAATTAGATGTAATAACTGTTAAAAACTTTAAAGGCGATTTTCTCAAAACCATAAAAAAAATCGGAGATAGCACCTTGTTGCTCTAATGGGACGATATTAAATGTCAAATGTACAATGTCAGCACGTTTCATTATATAAGGTATACCTCGTTGTGTTACTGTACTTAGAATGGCACATTTTCAAACTAGTTTTAATATATCATATGGGTACACTGTCAGCACGTATCATGTTATAAGGTATACCTCGTTGGCTTGTCCGATCTATCATATCTATCTCACCATGCCAGGTACAAGTTACAAAGTAATGCATAAACAACATACAGTGAGCAATTACCGATAACATGTTATCATCATGTGACAGATGACATTGTGTACATTGTGCACAACCAACAGTATCGTTAGTACAGACAACAGTGCAACACAATCAGGAAGTTGAAACCATGAATTATAAGGTAAAATATGTACTATATAACATGGTTCTATCATTTCCACCACCGAAGTGACATATTGATTCAGGATGATTTGTTATATGTTTATATGCAGTTAAAAGCAGTCTTAATTAGATTGCAAAATAATGTGGTCTAAATCTTAATGTTGAGAGGAGTATTTTTGTATTTTCTATCATGTTCCATGTATATAAAACATTCCGGAGGAAATGTTCATTAATATATTGTCTATGAACAACAGAATTGAGGAAATGTCGTATCTTAAGAAGCGTACATAAAATGTGTTTGTCCGCCTCATAACACAACAGGCAAATTATCATGAAACGTGTCAAAGTTTTTTATGACGAAAACTTCTCAAATGACTCAAAGGTATTTAAAAGTGTTCTTTCATCAAGACAGTCCTTTAACTGGAAGTCCTTTTGTAGTATAATAGCAATAAATTGGTTAGTTTTTTCAACGTTAACGTTGCTATGGTTTGAAGCATGAAGTGGTCCCTTGTTTCACGAGCTGACCGCTTTTGATCCATTGCAATCTTTGAGAGCAGTCCGTTTTTTTATTATTATTTGTAGAATATGGTAAGTTTATCATAATCCGGAATTTTCACGGATTGTCTTTTAAGACATTGGCATTTGAGTATTCCAGGGACAAAGTTTGCAAGTACAAATGTACTAGTAAGAGGTTCTATATCAGCAGACACTAGTGGACCTGCATTTTGTTTTCTTCTCGGGTTTGAACTCCTACACGCTGACGGCAAAAAAGATCTGTTTTTTGTTATCCAACGTTTTCCTGTCTCCTTTCTAAGAACATTTCAGAATCTATGAACTCGTCTGTATAGCATTTAAACTATCGTAATGGACAGTAGTCGATTTATTTTCTTGAAGTTAACTTATATTGGCAAACAATTATTTAACAACTGCCACGCATTTAAAAGTGTTTTTTATAGCAGTATTTGCATTCAGTATGAACGTTTTGGATTTCATTCATTTAGATAAGAGCTGAAGATAAATTAGTTTACAAGTGCAATGTATTTAAGCGTGTTTTTTCTAGAGCTACACAACGAACATTCGCGGTGGGCGGGGGTTATGATATCTTAGACCCTTTCCTTTGTTGTAACAACATCATGTATCTGTATCAACTATTTTTCTCCTCATCTGGATATTTATCTTTAGAATGATATTCTTATACCAGAAATTATTTTCTGCAGGAATGAAATAAGTACATAAGTACTAAACAACATGACTGATGATAGCGACTTGCCGGTGGTTGTGGTGGCAATAGACTTTGGAACGTCATATTCCGGGTATGCATTTTCCTTCAGAAGCGAGTTTAAGAAGAGCAATGAATCCAGAGAGATCTTCCGCAACAGCTGGTCTTCTGGAATGGCGGGGAACCTTTCATTAAAAGCTCCCACCGTGGCTCTTTTTGATCCAAACAAGGAATTTCATTCTTTTGGATATGAAGCACAGAAGCAATTTTCTAACCTCACTGAATACAAAGAACACAAGGAGTGGTATTATTTCAGCAAATTCAAAATGCAACTCTTTGACAAAATGGTATGTTTAAAATGATAATATTAGGGTTTTTTTTTTCAAATCACTTTGACAATCTCAATATGCCTTTACTTTGATATTTGGCATGGAAAAAGGGAAGTAGCATATTTTTGAAATGTCGGGGGGAAAGTGCTCTGTTTGCTTTAAAGGCCCACTACATTTGCGAAACAAAAATTAAAAGTTTCTTTAGAACAATAATAACATACGAAAATGTATATATTTTGTATATTGTACCTTAATATGATCTGTCTTTTTATATTTTTACTAAGAAACTGTCACGAAATCAGACGATAACAGACGAGTCTGGCAAATCTCTTCCTGCCATGAGGATATTTTCGGAGAGCATTGGCTGCCTAGTGAGAAAGGCTGTAAGCCAGATCAATCGGGCTAGACACAAAACTAGTCAGCTATCAGAGAAAGATATCACCTGGGTTCTCACGGTACCTGCTATCTGGAACGAACCAGCAAAACAGTTCATGAGGGAGGCGGCTGTTAAGGTAGACTAATTAGAGGATCTTTGAATGGTAGATACTTTTTAAAAGTTTTTGTATTGAATGTTTTATAGTTAAATGTTTGTTAGCATTGTTTCTCTTAAGTAACTTAGCATGCGCATTTAATTCGATGCATTCAATGTTGTAAGTAAATTTGAATATACAATGACAGATTTATCAGCAATAAAATGGACATGTGTTCAAATAATGATGATAATAATAAAAATAACTTTTTTTTTAAAGATTTCGTTTTTCTAGTTCTCAACACTGAAAAGCTTTGCACATTTGTTTTAGAACGTTTTGATGTATCAATCTCAATCGGAACACCTCGAGTTTTGTGATCCGCCGGATGACGGCCAAATTAACGACTATCTGTAGGACTAAATCAAAAAAGGATTACCTCTCTTGTAAAACATAACGCATTATTCTTGTCTGCTTCATATGGCTCTATCTTTATTTTACATGTAGATTACAAAACTCCATGATTTACACTTTCTATATTTGTCAAAATGTATGCGATACATTTGTTAAAATGAACATGAATGCTCGAAAAAGAGTCATCAGATGAAATCATTTTCTTTTAGCTATGAAATGTTAAGAATATTCATCCTACGGTAACCTTTTGTAAATTACATGGTTATCACATTAACATAATTCAACACTACATGTATAACGGTGTTTGGCTTGCATTTTAGGCTGGGATAGATAAGGACAAATTGATGCTTGCCCTAGAACCGGAAGCTGCTGCTCTATACTGTCGGTATCTACCCTGTACATCCGGTGGCAAGGACGAGAATGATATTCTTAGTTTTCTCCATTATGGTGGACGATACATGGTTGTCGACATCGGAGGCAAGTGTTTTCTTCACGTATCCAAGAATCACTTTTGCTTAATTGGTAGAAAGATGTGAACTGTACCCGTTTGCAAATCTTTTTCAACTTAACCTTTTTTTAATTTAACCAAACAAATGTTGCATTCAAATTAATTTTGGTTGATATACCCAAAGTCGAATAAATACCCTTAACATAATAGACAGCAACCCTGCTTCAATCAGTCGTTTAGATATCCAACAGAAACATCAGTACTATGACATTGGCATCTTGTATTATCTAAGTCCCTATTAAGTTTCTAAAAATAAATTACTTCTGACACGCAAACTAGTTCCAATTGTTAGCTGATAGCTCCCCGGAATCAAGTTTGGTATTGAATAAACATATATCGATCTATATTCGGAGTGACATCTGTTTGGCTCAATATTTCATAACAATGCAAATAAGTATTCGGTCGTGAATATGATACTTGAGAAGATCTGAGTAATATCCGAATTTCTTAAAAGCTCTTATTTGATATCAACATACCTGTATGCTGAAGTTGAAATTAAAACCTTTTTGCTACATGTATATTTTGATAGAATATAATAATAAGATACACTCTGCTTTGACCAAATCCCTATTATTTCTCTATTTCTGCTTACAGGTGGAACCGTAGACATTGCAGTGCATGAGGTATCTGGTAACGGGAAGAACGTTACCGAGATATTACCGGCGTCTGGTGGCGATTGGGGTGGAGAAAGTGTCAACCAAAGTTTCTTCGACTATTTCATCGGGAAGGTTGGCAAAGAGATAAGTAAAAAGATAAAAATGAATCGAACATCTCATTGGATGAAACTGGAGGCTAACTTTGAGGAGAAAAAGAGGCAATTGACAACTACATTCAAGCGAGAGATTCGACTCGATATACCGCCTCCTATAATTATAGAAGGGAAGTTGAACATCGATTTAAATTCTTCATTGAAAATGGACATAAGCAATGACATCTTCAGATCGTTCTTTAATTCAACAAACAACATCATCAGACACATGAAGCATATACTGGACAGAGTCGTCGACATTGATCTAATTCTGATGGTTGGAGGTGGGGCTCAGTCGGACTATGTTTCAAACATGGTAAAACAAAAGTTTTCCTCTAAAACGGTTATGGTGCCCACCAAAGCTGAAGTGGCTGTTATGGAAGGCGCAGTCTTGTTCGGATTCGAACCATGGATTGTATCCGCCAGAATGTGTCGGTATACTTACGGTATCGCGTGCATTCATCCATTCAAAGTTGGGGTCCATCGAGAGGAGTATAGACGTGAAGTAGACGGCAGAGACATGTGTGATAATATATTTGACAAGTTGGTTACTGAAGGAGAGGTGTTAGAAATACACGAAACACGCGTAACTGAACAGTGTAGGTCAACGCACAAGAGCGAAAGTAGAAAAAATGTGGTCATGATCTGTCCATTTTTCGCTTCCAATGACAGATCATGCCAATATGTCACTGAGGAATCGTGTAAAAGAATAGGGAATATTGAAATCCATCCCCCAGCTGACGGATGGCCAGATTTGGTAACACATCGCTTAGAAATGTACTTCGGAAGGACTGAATTTGAGGTTAAGATATTCAACGATAACGATGATCGAGAATACAGCGCAGAGTTCGATTTTCTCATTGAACGACAAAATGTCCCCGAGGTTTTACCAAGCCCAAAGGCACCAGGGCATATGGTTGTGCAATATGCTAAAGAAAATCGGTAGAAAATACTAAGGTATATCTTGTTGCAAAATGATGATAAGTTAGTTTTCGAATAAAGATCTCCTTTTTAGCTACGCCGCTTGAGGCGTAGCAGTTAGAAATTAATCGTATGCAAATCACGCCATCTTGCAGGATAGCCACGTAGCAAGAACACTTGAATCAGACGGATATTCGGTTTGTTACAAGCATTGCCTGTTGAAGTAATATTAAAACGAATGACAGAAACAGACCTGAATATGTCCGGGCTTTGGGCGCCATATTCCTGATAAATCGTGGTCACGCAGGGTTTGCATCTATCGAGATTTTAGTGTAGAACAAGCATTCATCTATTCTGAAAAACTGTTATAGTCTGGTGGATTTCCCAGCAAGTTATCCAATTTCCAATGAAATCTCATAATAAATATATTGTTGCAATGAATACATTTATTTTCATAAGCAATTCACGCCATCTTGCAGGATAGTCGTTCTAATGCTAACGGCTGTGTGATAGTGTAAAATAACAAATCTCTCGACCAATCAGAATGCTCTCACTTGATGTAAAATAATGCAAGATATTTTTCCTATAATGTGTAAGTTAAGGACTGTTTCATTAAAATTACAAAAAGGCAATTGTGATGATATATTTCTTGTGCATTAATACACACAGGGACTTAGGCACGTCCAACCAATGGTCCGTATATAATGTACCAGTACTTACAGAGATTGCTTCAGAAAGACCGCACACTTTCGCTACTTGTGTAGAATCAGTAAAACCTAATAGTAGATTCTGCCGACCTCTGCCAGACGTATTATATAGAGAGCAATCCATTTATGTGGACCCTCGATAATCCGAACACCTTCGTTCCCAGTCTAAACCGTCTGGATTGCGAGTTTTCGGGACTGCCGAATTCCGTGCTCTTAGTCAATTAAATTGTCGCGTAAGAGACAGGCTTTTTTTTGTAATATACGTGTATTATAATCAATACTTCGTTTGTTATGTTTTATAGGTATTTATATATCATTACGTTAATAATTAATAAACGTGTTTCTTTTTCAAAATACGAAACCTAAAGCCATAGCTAATTGTATACTATGTATGCTACACAAATAATTGTGAACAATTTAGGAACTCATATAATTGTTATTTTGTATAATGTGTGTTTTTAGTGACAATTTCTACAAGTCTTTGCTTTCTGACTTACAGACGAGTGTAACAACCACGCGCCCGTTCACGTCTAACTTCCTGCACAATGTCACACACGTTATGGCATGTGCCGTAGCCTTTATATCTTATACCACAGACGTTTAAAATTCTTATTAATTTTGTAAGTATTATCTCACTTTATTGTATCTGATACTCATATCGATAAAATTCTGCATGCGAAACAAGTAAGGTATCTACAGCATACGTACCCTTACCCAAGTTCAAACGTCATGTTTAAAAGTGTGTGGCTAAAAATATATATTGCGTATCTCAATTACAACACTGAAGTTTGATCCCCTATAGAAAACCAATGAACCGTTACATGGCTGCATGTACCCGTGTGAAAGGTGTTCAGGTAAACGCCCGTTGCTATGACCTGGCAGCCGTTGTTATGACAACACACTCAGTGTCAAATGATAGTGTGTATTGTACACATGACTGTAGTTGGCCTTGGAATTTCTCGGCACGTGGCGACAACAAATTTTCCGGATTATTGCGGGATTTTATTAACGAAAATTCGTTCCGTTCCCAAAATGGAGTTCCGGATTCGGACTACGAATTTCCGGACTAGTGAGTATAAATAACGTTACGGAAATACGTTCCTTGACATTTCCGTCCGGATTGTGAGTTTTCTGGACTATCGGCGTCCGGATTATCGCGGGTCCACTGTACATATATATGTATGATAGTATCAAGGGTATGAACTCGGCGGTCGAGAAAAACTGACCTATTGTTTTTTAAACCGTGATTATTTTAATAAATGGGTTCTATACAACATTGAAGTATATCTTACCTTAAAGAAAAATAATTTATCTTTCCGGTGAGTGCTTGATGAACAAAATTAGCCAAGTATTGACGAAGTTATGGCTTGATGAATCGGGAAATTTTTGAAAAATATGCTAGGTAAACATTGCCCTGTCCGGTCGAAATGTCGTCTCGCCTCTAATGGGTACCTCAAAAACCAAGCCAAAATAATCACAAAATCTACGCTTGTGGTGGTAAACAGTACCCATAACTGTGTTCATCCACAAACTCCTTTGGAGGTGTAATGGCCCGTACTTTGTAGAAACACCATTTAAATATCGTGTAGCTCACGTACTTTAAATATCACCGCCATGTTCCTTTTTTCTCTGAATGCTTCTCGATTTAACATATCGTGACTGGATTATGCAAATTATGTAGTGTTGTGCTTGTTGGTAAGAAGAACAAATGAACATGGCGGTGATGGTTAAAGTAAGAGGCAAGATGACATTTCGACCGGACCTAGCATATTTTTGTGTTCTTTGTTATATTATTAATCACAATTCTGTAGGGAGAGGGCTTCATATAAAGGACCTGTTACACCTACCATTGAATTTTGCCCACGAACCAATTTAACAAAACCCAGTTGCATTTTGTAGTTCTATGACAGTGAACCTGTAAGATAACTTTAAAATATTCAAAAGGCGCCAGTGGCCTGTGCTAGGAATGATTTATTGTTGCCATCCCGAGGTGTACACCAGGGTTCCTTTTTAGGTCCAAAACTATATTAAATTAATGTTCAATTTCGAAAACCGATATCATAGTCTCAAAAGTATACATTTCCGCAAATTTTGACTGAAAATATATAAATAAGTTTGAAAATTCAAATAATCTTACGATACTGTGTTGTTCCCCTAAGATACTGTCACTTGTACTATGACGTACTATGTTTTGATAAATAATTATACACCAAGAAATTTTCAAATATGAAGACGAGTATAGGTTTTTAAAATCATAAAGTGGATTAATATATTCTGGTGAGACAAAGATAACCGACTTCACAGTTCATCAACTACATATTGGATGTAGCATCACAAGAGGATGTTATATTGCCAATCACACCAGAATGGCAATCCGTAAGAAATGCAAACATCATAACTGCCAATATCATTTTAAAAAGAATGTTTTTCTGTCTTTGTGCAGATAGTAATTCCAAATAATTTTCATAATTATTTATACTTCGTTCAACACAAGCAAAAATATGAAAGATAAAGAAAACGGGTGACCGATAGGCTCAACAAATATACTAATAATATTGCCATAAGAAAATCTGTATGGATTTATAATAATTCTGAAGTAGCAATGCTATCTGAAAGGTTAATTGTTTAGTTGATTAGATAACTGTCGACACATTGATTCTTTTGTGTTTTACACCTATCAGTGAAACATTATTAGAAGGATAATTATAAGGTATACCTCGTTGTGTTACTGTACTTAGAATGGCACATTTTCAAACTAGTTTAAATATATCATATCACGTTTCATGTTATGAGGTATACCTCGTTGGCTTGTCCGATCTATCTCACCATGCCAGGTACAAGTTACAAAGTAATGCATAAACAACATACAGTGA
This sequence comes from Argopecten irradians, assembly GCF_041381155.1. Classification (NCBI taxonomy): domain Eukaryota; kingdom Metazoa; phylum Mollusca; class Bivalvia; order Pectinida; family Pectinidae; genus Argopecten; species Argopecten irradians. The sequence goes on along the minus strand of NC_091138.1, from coordinate 15,867,946 downwards.
GCAATTACCGATAACATGTTATCATCATGTGACAGATGACAGTTTATGTACATTGTGCACAACCAACAGTATCGTTAGTACAGACAACAGTGCAACACAACCAGGAAGTTGAAACCATGAATTATAAGGTAAAATATGTGCTATATAACACGGTTCTATCATTTCCACCACCTAAGTTACAAATTGATTCAGGATGGTTCGTTAGATCCAAATATTTTGTTTATATGCAGTTAAAATCAGTCTTATTTATATTAAAAAATAATGTGGTCTAAATCTTAATGTTGAGTGGAGTATTTTTGTATTTTCTATCATATTCCATGTATATAAAACATTCCGGAGGAAATGGTCATTAATATATTGTCTATGAAGAACAGAATTGAGGAAATGTCGTATCTTAACAAGCGTACATAAAATGTGTTTGTACGCCTCATTGCACAACTGGCAAATTATCAAGAAACGTGACGAAAACTTCTCAAATGACTCAAGAGGTGTTTAAAATTCTTGTTTTATCAAGACAGTCCTTTAACTAGAAGTCATTTTGTAGTATAATGACAATAAATTGATTAGTTTTTCAACGTGAAAGTTGAGAGCAGCCCGGTTTTTTTGTATTATTATCTGCAGAACATGGCAAGTTTATCGTAATCCGTAATTTGACAGATATTTTGCTCCAATATCAAATTAATTGAAGTTAATTCATGAACTCCTACACGCTGATTGAAGATATGTTTTTATCGAACGTTTTACCGTCTCCTTTCTATGAACATTTCAAAATATAGACAGACAGACATGACTTATTTATTTCCTCTTAATAGAGATTAATAGAATCTTACATGGGTCTGTCAAGTGGACAGATATCTCAACCCGAGGCTTGCCGACGGTTGACGGCCAATATCTTTCACGAGGGTTGAGATATATCCCTGTCTACTTGAGATACCCATGTTTGATTCTTTTTCCGAAATTCCTGGTTTTTTTTCCAGCTGTTAAGTTGCGCCATTATGCAGGGAAAATTGATGACGCCATCTACAATGCACGCCGCGGTTACGCCGCATTTATTGATGACGTAACGTAATTGTCTAGCGCGTCTGAGCTGTCTTACACCCCACTGTGTAAGACAGATCTTACACCCCTCTGTGTAAGACAGATATTACACCCCACTGTGTAAGACAGATCTTACACCCCACTGTGTAAGACAGATCTTACACCCCACTGTGTAAGACAGATCTTACACCCCACTGTGTAAGACAGATCTTACACCCCACTGTGTAAGACAGATCTTACACCCCACTGTGTAAGACAGATCTTACACCCCACTGTGTAAGACAGATCTTACACCCCACTGTGTAAGACAGATCTTACACCCCACTGTGTAAGACAGATCTTACACCCCACTGTGTAAGACAGATCTTACACCCCACTGTGTAAGACAGATCTTACACCCCACTGTGTAAGACAGATCTTATCACCCTAGCACTGTGTAAGACAGATCTTACACCCCACTGTGTAAGACAGATCTTACACCCCACTGTGTAAGACAGATCTTACACCCCACTGTGTAAGACAGATCTTACACCCCACTGTGTAAGACAGAGTTATCATTTCCCTAGCAACCAGGGGATATTCCTGTGAAGTATGGGAAAATACATTGTCTTGTCGTTTTAAATAATAAATATGTTACATATGTACAATATTATTAAATCTCATGGAGTCACTGACTTTGTATTCTGGATAATGGCGTTAATTTCTGTGAACATTCCAGGTATTTTGTTACTTTTAGCAACCATCATGTTCTCCCTTTTTTCATCATCTAAGACAATGTCTTTACTCCCATCAAGAATGAATGAGCACTTTCCGTCTGTTCCTATCTTATCACACTGTACGTACTTTTCGACAATTTACTATTTGTTCAAGCCATATATCTCTGCTCTGATATAATATTGGACATTGCATCAGAAAATGCTTAAATTCATTATTCACTGCTTTGTTGCATAGTATTTTGTTATCGAATGTTATTCCCGTCTCCTTTCTATGGACAAATTATAATATATGAACTCGTCTGTACAACATTTAAACTGTTGCAATGGACAGTGGTCGATTTGTTTTCTTGAAGTAAACTTATAATGGCAAACAATTTGTTAACAGCTACCATGCATTTAATAGTGCTTTATTTTCTATAGCAATATTTGAATGCCGAATGAACGTTTTGATCCTAACATAGATTTTTTGCATTCATTTGAATATGAGTTAAATGAAGACAAAGAACATGAAAAGTGGCACAATTGATTTCGTTTGTTTTTCTTGAAGATTAATTAGTTTACAGATGCAATTTTATTTTTAAGCGTGCTAGAGCTACATATCGAACATTCGCGATGGGCGGGGGTTATGATATCTTAGACCCTTTCCTTTGTTGTAACAACATCATGTATCTGTATCAACTATTTTTCTCATCATCTGGACATTTGTCTTTAGAATACTATTCAGATACCAGAAATTATTTTCTACAGGAATGAAAAAGGTACGTAAACAAAATGGCTGCTGATAGCTACTTACCAGCGGCTGTGGTGGCGATAGACTTTGGAACGTCATATTCCGGGTATGCATTTTCCTTCAGGAGCGAGTTTAAGAAGAGCAATGAATCCAGAGAGATCTTCCGCAACAGCTGGTCTTCTGGAATGGCGGGGAACCTTTCTTTAGCAAAAGCTCCCACCGTGGCTCTTTTTGGTCCAGATAAAGAATTTCATTCTTTTGGATACGAAGCACAGGAGAAGTTTTCTGACCTAACTGAATACAAAGAACACCAGAAATGGTATTATTTCAGCAAATTCAAAATGCAACTCTTTGACAAAATGGTATGTTTTAAATGATTTCATTGATATTTGCTCTTTAAAGTTACTTTGATCATATGCTCTGACTTTGATTCTTGACCCGGAAAAAGGTGTTACATTTTGTTGAAATTTCAGGTGTATTCTTCAAAAAATAACACCATAAACTATTCTTTATACGTTGACCAAAACATAATTTGTTTTGGAGTGAAGAACTTCTCTTTGTCAATGCCTTAAATTAAAATCCTTTATTTTGTATTATTAACCCTATTGTACTAAAATTACACTTTCTCAAATTATGACCAGTATTTTTATATTTTTACTAAGAAACTGTCACGGAATCTGACGATAACAGACGAGTCTGGTAAATCTCTGCCTGCCATGAGGATATTCTCGGAGAGCATTGGCTACCTAGTGAGAAAGGCTGTAAGCCAGATCAATCAAGTATCAGAGAAAGATATCACCTGGGTTCTCACGGTACCTGCTATCTGGAACGAACCAGCAAAACAGTTCATGAGGGAGGCGGCTGTCGAGGTAAGATTGGTATAAGTTTCTGTGATTTTGGAGTTTTTGTATTACATCGGTTACCTTTTGATTAGCATTGTTAGGTGTTTTCACCTATGTTGAATGTGTGACAGCAGCAGTTTTATGTTGGTCAAAAATCATATATCACATTTGGCCGCTATGACCGCATTTACAATTTTAAATTTATGTCAATATATCTCGTTAATGGCTTGGCGAATTTCTTTCATTTTTGATATGTTGTGTAGACTAAAAAAAGGAACAAACAACTTATGTAACACTTTTCTGTAAAACGTCATCTTCCGGATGGAAATAAGGTACAAAGTTCAACAGTTCAATTATTCGAAAAAATCAATAAAATATTTTCCTGATATTGCACATATAAAAACATGCTGAGATAAAGAGCTATCAAGTTTGTTAAAAATTAAATTTCCAAACGACTTCTTATTCTGGAAGGCCTAGAGACCTTTTATTTCGCATGTAGTATGACGAGATAAATGGCTACCGAGTTTGTAAATATGAATGACCTTGACCATTACCCCTTGGTGGTGAAAAGCCCTTCAATGACAATTTCTATTTTCATTTGAGATAGCGTGCGCATTCAACTCGTCGCATTCAATGCTTAAGTAAATTTTGATATACAATGACAGATTTTCAGCAATAAATTAATCATTTGTGCAAAATAAAAAAATAACCATTTTTGAATATTTCGATTTTCTTGTTCCCAATACTGAACAGGTGAATTCATCTCAATTCGTCTTTTTAGTGCACATATGGTTTTACATTCATGTAGTCGTCTTATTACCCTTTGATAAATATATATTGTAGGCTGGAATAGACAAAGACAAATTGAGGCTTGCCTTAGAACCGGAAGCTGCTGCTCTATACTGCCGGTATCTACCCAGTACATCCGGTGGCAGGGACGAGAATGATATTCTTAGTTTTCTCCATCATGGTGGACGGTACATGGTTGTTGACATTGGAGGCAAGTGGTATTTCTTCAAGTCTAAATTTCCTGCTTAATTGATTAATTCGTTTCTAGTCTCAAGAATTTCTAGTTACAAAATCAATTATCATGAGTCGAACTTATCCAGAACAGTTATTAATGAATTTTGAAAATCATACAATGTGCTTTCTTTACGTTTCCAAGAAACTTTCTTGCTTAATTGGTAGCATTTTTCCTGGTTCAAAAAAAAACACAACAAAAAACAATCCAAGAAACTTGCTCAACGAGATGAATGTTTCAGTGATAGCACTATAAAAAGGGCAACAGTTTCATTATACAAGAAGACACAATGCGAACATACCGCAGTCTCCCAAAACACGCACCTCGTACTTCACACACGCTACACACCGCATTTATGAGAGGCCATCATCCTTACCCTGGCTGTTAATAGGACGTTAACTAATCAAACAAACAAATGTATACTTCTGTCATTTGATATTTTTTCCTTTTATTCTTCGTTTTTCAATTCAACCTTCTTTAAATGTAACCATCATACTTTACCAAACAAATTTTGAATTTAAGTTAATTTTGGTTGATATAGTTAAGTCGGATATATATTTCCAATCAAATGCATAATATACACCAACCCTTCTTTGATCCAATTACGTTCCTTAAAAATAAATGACCTCCGACAGCCAAACGAGTTCCAATTATTGGTGAATAGCTCAAGTTTGGCAATGAATAAACATATACATGTACATTATGCTCAATATTTCATAACAATGCGAATAAAAGCCTTTGGTCGTAAATATGATAACTTGAAAAAATATGAGTTATATCTGAGTCTTAATGTGACAGGCAGGAAAATTTTATCTGACATCAACCTGTATCTTGAAGGTGAAATTAAAACGTTTTTTGCTACATGTATATTTTGATAGAATATTATAAAAAGTTACCCTCTGTTTTGACCAAAACACTATTATTTCTCTATTTCTAATTACAGGTGGAACCGTAGACATTGCAGTGCATGAAGTATCTGGTAACGGGAAGAAAGTTACTGAGATCGTACCGGCGTCTGGTGGCGATTGGGGTGGGGAGACTGTTAACCAAAGCTTCTTTAATTACTTTAATAGGAAAATTGGTGGAGAGAAAAGTGAACATATAAAACGAACCCGAAAGTCTCATTGGATGAAACTCGAGGCCAATTTTGAAGAAAAAAAGAGGAAATTGAAGAGAAATTCTGAAAGAGGGATTCGCCTGGATGTACCACCTATTATCATTTCAGACGCAGAAATGGAGATCGATTTAAGCAAGTCCTGGAAAATGGACATAAGCTATGACATCGTCAGATCTTTCTTTGGTTCAACAAACAACATCATCAGACACATGAAGAATATACTAGACAGAGTCGTCGACATTAATCTAATTCTGATGGTTGGAGGTGGGGCCCAGTCTGACTATGTTTCAAACATGGTAAAACAAGAGTTTGCCTCGAAAACGGTTATAGTTCCCACCAAAGCTGAAGTGGCTGTTATGGAAGGCGCAGTCTTGTTCGGATTCGAACCCTGGACTGTATCCGCCAGGATGTGTCGGTATACTTACGGTATCGACTGCAATCGATCATTCAAAGTTGGGGTTCATCGAGAGGAATATCGATCTGAAATAGACGGCAGAGACATGTGTGAGAATATTTTCGGTAGACTGGTTACTGAAGGAGAGGTGTTAGAAATACACGAAAAACGCGTAACTGAACAATACAGCTCGTCACACAAGAGCGGAAATAGAAAATATGTAGCCATGACCTTTCCTTTCTTCGTTTCCAGTGACAGTTCATGCGAGTACGTCACAGAGGAATCATGTAAAAGAATAGGGAAGATTGATATTCAACCCCCACCTGAGGGATGGCCAGATTCGGTAAAGTATCGCATAGAACTCTACTTCGGAAGGACTGAATTCGAGGTAAAGATATTCAACGATAATGATGATCGAGAATACAACGCAGAATTCGATTTTCTTATAGAGCGACAACATGTCGCCGAAGCTTTATCGAACCCAAAGGCGCCAGAGCGAGACACATATCGTTGTGCAATATGCTAAAGAAAGGTATATCTTGTTGCAAAATGGAGAAAAGTTAATTCTCGAATAAAAAAATCAATTTTTTTCGCTTAAAATGATAAACCATGTATTTTTAAAGTATCGTTTTCAATTCATTTCGAAAAAAGTGAGTGTTCCATATGTACCATAGCATATTATCGATTATTTTCTCGCTGCAATTAGTCAACGAGAGACGTAGGGACAATCAGCAACCTTGCAGTAATGCAATTTGTTTTCATGGGGAATTTGAGGGCCAGCTCATATTATATACACTAAAGTATAAACAATGTATAATTTATACTTTAGAGGTGAAGACATATCCTCATAGCATTCGAGCAGATGGCATTCTAGCTAGCTATAATGAAAGCCGTTAAAAAAAAAAAACTCGTGGGAATAAAGCTTACGTGTTAGTGAATGATACTTATCACAGCAAGAGGAATGAACATAGGAGATTGACAAGTTTTATTGAAGTATTGTAATTCTTATGGAATGAATCTTCAGTCAAGAATAATTATCTCCACTGAAATGCTGTCATGTCGTCGTAAACATGTACATGTATAAGGTGATCTCATAAAACATGGACAGTCATCCGATGACGATAAGTGCAGGAAGCTGAAAACAGTGGACATCGTTTATTTTTGGGCTTTCTATACTTTCATATGAGAGTGTTCTAATCACTGTGATCACCATATACATAATTATTATGTATATCCATAACCACTGAAAGAACTGGAATTGACGTTCAGAGATAAGAAATAAGTAGTCTTTACTGAATCAAAATTTCATTGAAGTTCGTTTTTGACACATCGTTTTGAAATGGAACCGGCTGGTGGCGTGATATTGCAAAATAACTTTTCTCAAGTTTGTAAACAGAAAGACGGCAAACTTCCGCTACTTGTGCAGAATCAGTGATAACTGTGTATTAGATTATGCCGACCTCTGTCAGACATAATACATAGAGAACAATCCGTTTGTGTGTTATTCAATAAAAAATACAAAGTATTCAACGACCTTGTGATTTGTAATAGCGGAATATGGGGATTGATCTGCAACTCCATGGTAGATGAAGTATACATCCACGATTGTCAACATCAACACTGTTTTCAAGCGGTTAATTGCTTCATCTGTATTTCTCGCTGAAATGTTGGTAGAGCCCCTTTCACACATTCAAGAATTTGATTTAATTTGATAACGACCTTCATTGTGAATGGGGCTACATATATGTGTTTTGAGTGAACTCCTGTATTCTGATACATACCAAGTTAAAACACAAGTACATTATGTGAACAAAGAAAACGCCGGCACGATCTAGCTAGCATATGAAGAGCCCTTTTATAGACAAAGGTGGTGTAGGAGAGTTCCAACTAATGTCATCCTCTCAGGATCAGGAACGATGCCTTTAGCGACTCTCAGGGAGCTGAGGTCAGTGAGAGGGACATGGTATTGCATTATGTATATGTCTAACTTCTATAAAAGTGGTAGTTTCTACTCCTGCATAGCTCTCGGCATAATGAGATGGGATGACTGGTCTACCGGTTGAATTTATATGCATGCTTCAATCAGATAGCAGTATAAAAAGGGCAAGATTGGCACTATTGCAAAGAGACACAAAACGATTATATTGCCGGTATGGTCGTGTTGTGTCTCTTTGTAATAGTGTGAATCTTGTCCGCAGCCTCCCCAAGCATTCACACACACACTGTAGTGTACCTAGTACTGCAATGATATTTTGATCCGTTTCCGCTTCGATATACGAGTACCGAGCAGGTAGGTTCCAACTTGTAGAGTTTAAAGACATTGCGCATGGTGTTACAGACCGATAGTCAGCTCAAGTGTTAATTAGATATACTACTTTGTATTAATATTGTGAATTTACGCAAAATACTCGTATTTTTCCTACAATTGTGACACTGACATGCAGCTTGATGCGAGTTCCTAGCAAAACCTTCACGTTTTCATCTGAATCTTGCTTATTTTCCAAGATACTCATGACTGGAAAACAAATAATTAGGTTCATATGTATTAATCTGATATGCGCTTTGCTGTATTTGATGAAGAATAAAGAGTGTTTGACCCATTGTTTACATCGTTGTGTCAGTCTTTGCGCAACGGTTTTGATCGATGATATTGCGAAAAGGTGTACATTTGGAGTTTGAAATTGCAACGGTTTGGTATTATTTATATGATGGCCTCATGCGTAAGGGAATCCAACCGTAACTTATTAATCACAGGAATCTGATTATTAGTTACAGTTTATATAATCATGGATCCACCAGAGTGCTCATACACCATTTTTAGACGCTAAAGGGACCTAGATCAGAAATCAGTAAAAATCCTATTCTACATTAAACACGTATACTACAATGTAGAATAGGATGTTTACCATTCGTTGTCATATTTTGACATGCATTTGCGTGTGATATATATTGGGTGTTCTAGCATATCTATCATGGTGCGGATATTTGTTAAAACAAACATGATACATGTATATATTTTTCTATTATGGTGTGCTTATTTGAACCAACATTTATTAGTATATTTAAGTCATTGTGCGTGCTGTTTGATATGCTTAATTACAAAAGTCGATTAATTATCCAATAACGATTCCAAATGTTAATGGTCTTGAATTTTCAATGCCAAACAGATTCCGATTGCGGGACAAGAAAATCTAGGAATCAAGCTTGAATATATATGTAATGGATAAGCGTATATTTGCATTTCTCTCATACCTACGGATGTAATACTGGTTTATCCAATGCAATACACTCATGGCGTCTGAGGTTGTATTATATGTCTACCCATGCAATACATATGGGTAACGTCATGACATTAAGAAAAATGCTATTTTTTCGGTAAGATAGCGCCAGTTTCAGACACCAAATTGGTAGTGTTGTAAAGGACACACAGAGAGGGATTTACGTTAGAAATATAGCGCCATTTTCATGTTTGGATATTGTAAACCCTCGGCAAGCCTAGGATATTACATTATTTTGTGACCTTCAGGTAGAACACCCATATCCTTTCTATCTACATACATGTATGAAAGGGTCTTATAATATCTAAGGTGAGATATGTTTCAGTCGTTAACATGATATCTTGAGATGATATGTGTAATACTGGGTCTTAACAATGCTATCATAGCAATCAGATATGGTTTTTTTTTATCATATCTATAACATGCGTATGGTAGATTTTTTTAGGAAAAACAGTTATAGGTCACTTCAAACAGGCAAACAATCTGAATCACAGCTGCGTACATCCCTACAATATCACTATCCGACATGTTCAAAAACACTCTTGAGATGATATGTGTAATACTGGGTCTTAATTAACGTGCAGCAAAACTATTGTCTGATATCAACATACCGGCATATGGTATTTAATCACGTAAATGACTTGCATTTAATTTAAATTCTTTAGGTCTAATGAAAATATAAAAAAATGCAAATTGCAAATTAAATTATACAATGCGATACATTTAACGCAGATGAAAAGGTTAATAGCAAACCGATTGAGAGCATAATACCCGCCGGTTTCATAAACAAGATAGCTAGTCTTGGTTTGACAAAAATATTTCTGTTTTTCAATGTTCCATTCCAGGTGGAACTGTATCTGGTAACGAGAAGAAAGTTACCGAGATCTTACCATCGTCTGGTGATACATGGGGTGGAGAGAGTGTTAACGGAAACTTCTCTAACTATTTCATCGGGAAAGTTGGCGAAGAGAAAAGTACAAAGATAAAAAACGTTTTTGGTGTCCACTTAAGCTGAAGTGACTGTTAAGGAAGGCGCAGTTTTATTCGGATTCGAACCGTGGACTGTATCCGCCAGGAAAGTTGAGGTTCATCGCAATGAATATCGATCTGAAATAGACGGCAGAGACATGTGTATGAACATTTTCGATAAGCTGGTTAATGAAGGAGAGGTGTTAGAAATACAAGAAAAAAGCGTAGCGAGTGAAAATAGAAAGCATATCATTGTGAACATTCCTTTTTATGCTTCCAGAGATAGATTATGACTGATCAAGCATGTGAAAAAATAGGAAACATAGAAATTCAACTCCCAACTGAAGGATGACCGGAAACCGTAAAGTATCGCTTCGAGATGTACTTCGGGAAGACTGAGCTCAAGATCAAGATTTTCAATGATAATGACGATCGCGAATTCAACGCAAAGTTCAATTTTCACAACGACCGACAAAATGTCCCTGAAGTTATAACGCGCTCAGATCCTCCAAAAATAGACACAAACCGTTGCGCAATATGCTAAAATTGGTTGAATATACTAGGGATATATCTTTCAGCGAAACTGCGAAATGAAGAGAAGTTACTCTTCGAAAAGAAAATCTCACTTCTTAATTACATTGTACAACAAATTCGCTTAAATTGAGAATTTAGACAAAGAGTTTAAAACTCTAACGATACCAATTGTTTGAGATTTTCTGTGATTAGTACTTGAAATAACATACTGATTCTAAGTAGGTCCTATAGGACTTTGTTACCGACCGATAACATGGAAAATGTATGGGTATTTTAATGTGGTTTAATTTTTTGAGCCGTGTCGTGTAACCTCGTATTTTATCAAAAACATTGAAGTATATCTAAAAAGACTTTGTTTCACATTAGGGATTTGTTGAATTCATTTGGCATATTATGTATCGCTTGGTTTATAAATTATAATGATCATGGTAATTATGCAGCATTTTTCTCTGCAGATGGTAAATGGCATCATCACATTGATTATATTTATGATAAAGCATGTAAACGTCTTGATCTACTAAAATCAGTAAAATATAAAATGAGCCGTAAAACACTAGTCACTTTGTATACCTCTTATATTCGACCTATTTTAGAGTATGGTGATATTATTTTCGATTACTGTACCCAAGAAGAAGCAAATTTACTAGAATCGATACAAATTGAAGCTGCCCGCATTATCACAGGACTGCGTAAGGGAACCTCTCACTATAAACTTTACTATGAACTTGGTTGGGACACCATTGCTGCAAGACGGAAAAACATAGACTAATACTCCTTTATAAAATTCTCTTTGGAACAACACCAAATTATCTTAATGAACTAATTGAGCCATACTTTGATAATGATTTAATGTCTAATGTTCCTCTATGCAGAACCAAGGTATGATCTCACCAGTGTTACATCAATCTATCAGTTTAAAAAACTTTTAAAAATGTTTTTAAGTGATATCAGATTAGAAAATGTTAATTATAATTATTTTAATGCTGGTACCAGGAAAAACAATATACTCCTTTGTCAGTTAAGAAACATTATGAGCAATCTTAACTTTGACTTACACAGAGATCATCTTACTGAATCTCCAGCATGTACGTGTGATAATGGCCATGAAACAGTAGAACACTTCTTCTTATCTTGTAGTAAATATGATGAACCCCGAAGAACACTAAGAGAGAAACTACTCGGTCTAAATCAAAATCATAATCATTATAACTTAAATATGCTTTTGTCTGGCAGTGAAACTTGTAATAAATTAACCAATTTAAACATATTTGATAGTGTCATTGAGTTCATTAGAGCTACCAATCGATTTTTACCTGTATAGATCTTGATATCTTCCCAATATTGATCTGCGATCTGCTTTTTATATTTTTCCTTACTAAAAATAGCATTAATAAATAGCACTATGTTTTTAAGTTTAAATATATTTGTTGTCGCATATATAAATGTACGTATCTTGTTGTTATGAATCATTCATTGAGAAGGAAGGAAATAGTCATTTTATGGAGCATTGTTAGAAGGATTGTTAAATTGAATTGTAACACTGCAGTGAAATCTACTTCAGGTATTGTATGACTTGTTTCTAACATTAAAAAAAGTAAAATTAAAAAAGAAAACCTATCATATTCATCAATTACCAGTAGCTTAGTCTGACTGGCAATAACAGGAGGAGGTGACCAAATCGATTTTTACCTGTATAGATCTTGATATCTTCCCAATATTGATCTGCGATCTGCTTTTTATATTTTTCCTTACTAAAAATAGCATTAATAAATAGCACACTTTATTTTTAAATATTGTCACCTACTCTACTCTCCCTTCTCCCCCCTACCCCTCTTTTCTGATTGGCATGTAATTTATGGCACCTAATTTGTATTGTTTAACATATTATAATGATATATTCAAATTATCATATATGAAAGAATACATAACTGTTTGTTTATGTAATAAGTAAGGTTTGTTTATGAAATAAGTAAGGACAATATTAAGTTTATGTATTTATTCAAAATTTCTTGAATCTAAATTAACTTCATCTCATTCAAATCCATTGATATACTCCATCTTCAATGCTAGTACAGTTATTTTATTACTAAAACTTGAATATAATATCCCTGACTGGATCCAAAAATACATAGGTGGATGACCACTGGCAAATAAGCCATTATGGACATTTAGGTCTGTATCCTATGTGTGGATGGATCCAGTCATTTATATTATGTTCTAATCTCTAAATTGTGAATATATATATTTTGAAAAATAATAAATTTCGCACAAAGTATATTGGAGATGAAATCTTAAATACTGTCCTTATCCCAACATTATTCATCAATACAATTGCTACAGTATATGTTCATGAATATGTTTAAAATTAGAATTTTGTTGAATCATATGTATATACTCATTGTTACTAGGAGAAAACTAATATAGGCAATGCCTGTTGTTTAATCCTTTTTCGTTATTCGAAATAAAATTTGTTGAAATAATTGTGCAGCATACCATAACATGACATCCATTGTTTTATTTACGTTATCAAAGATACTAGTAGACGTTGGGAAATATCTAAGCTGTAAGTAATCAAAAGGTGTTTACAAATTTTGAGTGTCAGCTGATACAATACACACTATAGAATATATATGTAGAATATGTAGAAATACTTTTTATCCTCTGGAGGTGAAGACACGTTATCTCCATGCAAACGTAACAGATCTAGAGAAGTACACGTGATTTAGATAGCTTAGTTATATAATGAAATCCCCTAAAAATGTGGTGTTTGTTACAGGGGTTTGTGAGTACTTAGTACAGCCAGAGGCTGGTAGAACAAGAACGACCATTGATGTTCTTACGTAATGATTATACAGTTATTCCGTTGCTTCGACTGTCGTCGTATAAACAATTGGCATAGTTATTATGAATAACACCCAATGGCGGACAACACATTGGTAAAATTATAATTGATTATTAGCTGTTGAACTTACAGTCGCAAAGTCAGAACAGTGACATCGGTAAGCCAGAGCTGAATATATGTTAAAAAGGTCGACATCAATAAAAATGATATTGCAACTTACAGTGCTTCTATTTTTATGTGCATTGGTTTTAGTTGTGATTAGTGGCTACAGATATTGAAACCAAAAGAAAAATATGGGAACGACCTCATAAAAACAGTGATCCGGGGAGCAAACATTATGGTAATTTGAATTAAAACTAATGTTAAACGCATATCGTTTTCACAGACAGTTTTTGATAGTCTTGAAATTAGCCATCTTGTGACATGACATTGCGAGATATTTTTTCTGTATCACAATATCTGTTATTGTTATTATGCATTTTCAAACTTGTCCTGATATATAATACTGGTACACTACTAGCAAGGTTTATTGATAGGGTATACATTGGGTCCTATCTGATCTGCCGTTAGCTGTAACTCTATATCTACTTAGGTAGCGCGGTGATCAGATTTATTTAGCCACATTCAAAGAAGCTAATTATAACCACAACATATTGCGTCATAATATCTTTCCGCCATAAAATATAGTGCCAAAATCGACAGCCGATATTCTGCTGTTTATGCTTTAATTCAGAAACTACCTGTTATAAATGCAATTAAAGAAAAAAAAACGCTATAAAAAGTAGTCTGAAGTTGACTGTCAATCGGAATCAAGAGAGATAGATGACTGAGAGTCGTTGTAGGTGTTTACACACATTGATATGTAATCATAAACGATAATCACTATATATAATCACTATGGAGTTTTTTACATGATTTTTTTCTCGTTTTACATGCATAATGGGACAATTTCTGTATAAACAATATATAATGAGCAATTACTGATCAATGTTTTAATCACAAAGGACATTGTACGTACACAGTTTACAGCCGACAGTATCGTTAGTACAGACAACAGTACAACATAATCAGGAAGTTGAATCCATGAATCATAAGGTAAAATATATACTCTGTTATGTTTCGATCATTACCACTACGTAAATGACATCGATATATTCACAATGATTTGTTAAAATCCTATGTTGTATTTATGTACAGTTAGGTTGTGATGTTTTGGCGTTTTTGTACCAAAATTGAATGATTTGATTGAATTTGGCGTTTCCTGTGCTTCTCTGTGTGATTTACAACATGATCCCAACCCCACCAGATACTTTTTTCAACGGATTTTGGTTTACAGGTTACAATGCATTTAAACGTGCTTTTTTTCTAGATAAGTTTTTGCATTCACAATGAACTGTCGAAATGTCTTTTAAATACTATATGTTTTCTGCAGGAATAAAATAAGTTCATAAACAAAATGGCTGACTATATAGATTTGCCTACAGCTGTGGTGGCAATAGACTTTGGAACGTCGTATTCCGGGTATGCATTTTCCTTCAGGAGCGAGTTTAAGAAGAGCAATGAATCCAGAGAGATCTTCCGCAACAGCTGGACTTCTGGAATGGCGGGGAACCTTTCATTAAAAGCTCCCACCGTGGCCCTTTTTGATCCTAACAAAGACTTTCATTCTTTTGGATACGAAGCACAAGAGAAGTTTTTTGACCTCACTGAATACAAAGAAGACGGAGAGTGGTATTATTTCAGTAAATTCAAAATGCAACTATTTGACAAAATGGTATGTTTTAAATGATTTCATTGATATTTGTTTAAAGTTGTTTGCACTTTAAAAGTTACTTTGATAATATACTTTGACTTTGATACCTTTATACAAAGCACGGAATAAGGGAAGTTACGTCTTGTTGAAATGTCGGGTGTCAAAGAACTGGACTGTGGAAATGGCGGGAAATATTGATACTCTATTCTCCAGTATTTTATTTGCATATATACAAACGTATAAATGGTACAAGTATACGCACGTATGGTCCATCTTCTCCCGTAAAACATGAATGATGAAATAGACAATGATCGCCAATTGACTTTAACTTTATGATAAAATGAACAATATAGATATACCATATTCATTTAATACAGTGTCTGTATCCTTTTGTCTTTATATATGTATACAAAGTATGTTTAGATGAAACATAATATATGCATAACATTTTTATCTAGTGATAAAAAATGCGAATATTTTGGATATATATTTGTTCATGTTTTGACAAAAATAACAAATATATTATTTAACTTTGTGATAACAGAGAGTAGGTTTACCAGAACGACGTGGAAATCAAGATATGATTCTAATCAGACTGGGCAAATGTGACAACCGCTCTGTTTACTTCAACACCATCAACCATTCTTAATACGTCGACCGAAACAATATTTTATTTGAGTGAATAACGTCTCAGTGTGAAGACTGCAAAAATGCCTTTAATCAATTCACCATTTTGTATTATTCATCTTATTGTACTAGAATGACACTTTCTCAAATTATGATCAGTCTTTTTATATTTTTGCTAAGAAACTGTCACGGAATCTGACGATAACAGACGAGTCTGGCAAATCTCTTCCTGCCATGAGGATATTCTCGAAGAGCCTTGAGTTCTTAGTAAGAAATGCTGTAAGCCAGATCAATCGGGCTATACACCAAACTAGTCAGCTATCGGAGAAAGATATCACCTGGGTTCTCACGGTACCTGCTATCTGGAACGAACCAGCAAAACAGTTCATGAGGGAGGCGGCTGTCGAGGTAAGATTGGTATAAGACACTTTGGTTTCGGAGTTTTTGTATTACATCGTTTGCCATTTGGTTAACATTATTTCATTTGAGATATCATTAATTTTCATACAATGACAGATTTTCTGTAATGAAATGATCATGTGTTCAAAATAATAATAATAAATGGCATATTCAATACTTAACAGGTAAATTCTTCTAAGGACATCCATTTTGAGGAAATATATATACTCTTTCGAGCCTTTTGAGTACACATGTATTTTTTAATATTTTGATGTATCAATATTTTAGATACTTGTATGGTCGTCTTATTACGCTTTGATAAATATGGATGTTATCGAACATTGAATAGTGTCAAACCCCAAATCTCCCTCTATACACCAGTAACAATATCACCGATTGGAAGTGCAATAGATGATACGAAAGTAATTAGACTATAGATCTTCTTAAATTATCACCTCACGAACTGATTGTAAGCTAAAATACGTTTACAGTAAAAATTAGGGACGGGGATGACTAAACGTGATCCAGCAGGATGTGAAGGACTAACATTGATTTTAGTTGGATGACGGTATTACATTGTAGGCTGGGATAGATAAGGACAAATTGATGCTTGCCTTAGAACCGGAAGTTGCTGCTCTATACTGCCGGTATCTACCCGGTACATCCGGTGGAAAGGACGAGAATGATATTCTTAGTATTCTCCATCATGGTGGACGGTACATGGTCGTTGACATCGGAGGCAAGTGTTTTCTTCAAGTCTTAAAGTCTTACTTAATTGGTTAATTTGTTTCTAGTCCCAAGAATTTCCAGTTATAAAATTGTTTATGACTCATACTTATCCCGGAGAAATTACCGCTAAGTGAATGTTAACAAAATGTCAAATCAAAAACGAGGATGAAGCGAACACAAACAAATTCCGACAGAAAACGGCAAAAGTCAGTAACGCACGCGATTGGGAAAGGAGGTAAATATGTCAATAATTCTAAAGGACTATGTATAGTTGGGGCCCTTTTTTGTCCCCACACCATATCAAATTTTCAAAACTGTTACTAAGTAAATCACTGATTTAACTTTAATGACTGTTTTATAATTTTATAAATGTAGCTGTCATGGTAACCATTCAAAATATGCATAAATTATGAATATGGAAATTTGGACAATTTTGGCCATTTTTTGTTATGTTTTTGCCTATGAAACTAAGGTGGGAAACCCTGAACAAACAAAATATAGTAGTAGATTTGATTTAGATTTAGTATGACATATTTTGTGAAATGCAACGTAGGACTGTGTTACCTTGTCTGACTTTTACCATGTAGAACATTTGATTTATATACAGTCATCCTCGATACTCAGTTAAAGGGACATGAACCTTAAATAATTTGTTCTGTATGCTTAGATATGGTTTTCAGATGTTTATTGGATATTTTATTACAATGATTGGTTATCTAAAACGACAGGAAAACGTGGGGAATACCTACCTCAAAAATGATAAAAATAGACCGTCATATTCTATTTTTGGAACACAAAACGAAAACTGGCCGAAAGCGAGGTTATAATGAACAACAAACTTGCTGACATGACAAGGAATATTAGTTTTCCACATTTTAAGATTATTTTCTTATTTACGATGGTTGACACATGCAGTTTAAGCCATATTTGTTATAAAGCAATTTATGTTTAGCGTAAGAATGATAAGTCAAAAGTCAAACGAGACTTTTCATTCGACAGGGCACCGCGAAGGGAGGTTCCTGACTTATTGCACATATATACATCACGCAAGTATAAAGTGGAGAGTTGCTCCCGTCTCTTGCATTTCAGTGATCCATTTATATTTACCTACTTTCCCAATCGCGCACGTTACTGACTCTTGACGTACACTGTTTTCTATCGGAATTCGTTTGTGTTCGCTTCACCCACGTTTTTGACCCAACAATTTTTTTTCATATGCAGTGCATTGTGGGAGGTCACTAAAGTTCAACACTACTATAATATCGTTACAAAATTCGACCGGGCCGGTTCAAAATACAGAAAGATGGAATTTCCATTATAATTATTTTATTTGACACATTTGCACAATAATTAATATATATTACTTAATTAGGTATCTGACACGTCTTAAATATGTATTTTACTCAAATTTACATGGTTTATTTAGTTTCACGTCCCTTTAAGATCTCTACACCCCTAGACTATCTACAGGTAATTTAGTTCTTTGATGTACATCAAAAGAGGCGTATAACGGTACACTGTGGTTGACTGTTAGGCTTTGAAGTATGTCATCGCTCTCCCTGTAGTCTTCAAAAAAATGTTTGCAGGCCTGTGATTGGTTCAGATTTGTTCCCGGGAGCTGCCTTCGATTTTACTATGAGATAGTCCAGGGGTGTAGAGATCGTAAGTGATTAGAACCCCTGCAGTATCAAGGATGATGTACACTTTGAATTTATGTATAGATTTTAATTTTACAGGTACAAATAAGAGCTGAAAATGATTTTTGGCAGCACTGCCAATAATCACCATATTTACATCAAATAGTGAAGTGAAATGAGTACACACGGTCAAACCATGCAGCAAAATGTCGGTCTACAATTTCCTTTCACATTTTAACAGTGCTATTACTTATTATAAAGTGATTTCTGCAGATATACATTTCCAACGTACATACATACGTAAGGCATAAAAACCAACAATTTTTCAGCACACAATTTTTGTTTTGTAACTAACGTTTATAAGGCATCTGAAATCATTTAAATGATTTTCACAGCTTAATAAATCACCGCTTATGGTTTTAATAGAATAATAACGAAAAAATGGCATGTCATTTTTTCGCCCAGTTACGGCACATATAACTTCAAATGATAATTAACAGGACTATATTGTTCTGACAAAGCTCTATGTTTACTAGTTTCATTACGCACGTGTGTTATTACTACGAGACGGCTACGGATTTTTTTTTATTTTTTTTTTTTTATTTTTTAATCCTTTCTATGATCCTTTTTATGGATGTATTCATTTAACTTGTCATTTATAGCTAAATGGCTTTTAAATATAAAATTATAGATAAGGACAGTCGAAGGATATAATGTTAGGGTTATAAATATTATTAATTACTAGATTTGTAATGTGGTGCGAGATGAACTTTTTATGAGAGTGAATGTAACGTGTGTTTTGATTGGACGAGAGGGATCATATGATCCAGTGAGAAAAGTATAAAACGGAACGCGAAACGAGTCGTGTCCCCACATCCCCACTTCCACACGCACTCATGACCACCAATATCACACCACGCACCCACCTACGGTAGGATATTGATTAAATGGCTGGCTTCTTCCTTCGTCAAGGGCATTTAAACAATGAATGATCCATCTCAATCGCACTATAAACATAACAATTTAACCCTCCTATTACTTCCTAACTTTTCTTCTTCTCCAAAAACAAGCACAACGCAAAATGTGTATAGGGATAATACAAACAGAACGCTGCACGGCGTTGGATTTTTTTTCCAGACTCGCCCTCATTGCTGGGGCACTTTAGTAACAATATATATATATTTTTACAACAAATGGCTTAGGAAGTTCTTTCAGACTCGTCCCCATTGCTGAGGCACTCTAGTAACACCAGGAGTGAGAAATGAATTAACGACCTCACACGTGATGAAATATAATTGTTATCCATTAAGAAACAAAGAATATCCTCTTTACATTCGGAGTGACAGCTGTTTGACTTAACACTTTACTAATTCGAATAAAGTCTTGCGTCGCAAATAGTATAGGTATATAGTATTGGGTATTTAGGTATAAATGTCTTAAGTTGACAGGCAGCAAAACTCTTATTTGACATCAACATACCGCTATGTTGAAGCTGAAAATTAACAAAATCATGTTGCAAACCCTACATGTATAGATTAATAGAATATGATAAGTTATACCCTGCTTTAAGCAACCAAACCATTATTATTTCTCCGTTTCTTACTACAGGTGGAACCGTAGACATTGCAGTACATGAGGTATCTGGTAACGGGAAGAAAGTTACTGAGATCTTACCGGCGTCTGGGGGCGATTGGGGTGGGGAGAGTGTCAATAAAAGCTTCTTCGACTATTTCACCAGAGAAATTGGTGGAGAAAAAAGTACAAAGATCAAACAAACTCGAAAGTCTCATTGGATGAAACTCGAGACTAATTTCGAAGAAAAAAAGAGGAAATTGAAGAGCAATTCTGAAAGAGGGATTCGCCTGGATGTACCACCTGTTATAATTTTAGACGCAGAAATGAAGATCGATTTGAGCAAGTCCTGGAAAATGGACATAAGCAATGACATCGTCAGATCTTTCTTTGGTTCAACAAACAACATCATCAGACACATGAAGTTTATACTGGACAGAGTCGCCGACATTGATCTAATTCTGATGGTTGGAGGTGGGGCTCAGTCTGACTATGTTTCAAACATGGTAAAACAAGAGTTTGCCTCTAAAACGGTTATAGTGCCCGCCAAAGCTGAAGTGGCTGTTATGGAAGGCGCAGTCTTGTACGGATTCGAACCCTGGACTATATCCGCCAGGATGTGTCGATATACTTACGGTATCGGGTGCAATCATCCATTCAAAGTTGGGGTTCATCGAGAGGAATATCGATCTGAAATAGACGGCAGAGACATGTGTAAGAATATTTTCGATAGGCTAGTTACTGAAGGAGAGGTGTTAGAAATACACGAAAAACGCGTAGCTGAACAATATAGCTCGTCACACAAGAGTGAAAGCAGAAAGGATATCATTCTGAACTTTCCGTTTTTCGCTTCTAGTGACACATCATGCCAATACGTGACTGATCAATCATGCGAAAGAATAGGGAAGATTGATATTCAACCTCCAGCTGACGGATGGCCTGATTCGGTTAAGTATCGCCTAGAAATGTACTTCGGAAGGACTGAATTCGAGGTAAAGATATTCAACGATAATGATGATCGAGAATACAGCGCAGAATTCGATTTTCTCATCTAGCGACAAAATGTCCACGAAGTTTCACCGAACCCACAAACACCAAGGCGAGACACATATCGGAAGGTATATCTTGTTGCCAAATGAAGACAAGTTAGTTTTCGAATAAGGAATCCCTTTTTAATTGAATTGTAAAATAAAACGAACTGACTTAAAGTGAAAAATCATGTAATCTCTCTTTCACAATTCACTTCGAAAAAAATGTGTATGTTGCATATGTACCATAGCATGTCATGGATTATTTCCTCGCTGCAATGACACTGGGACAATCTGCAACTTCTCAGTGCGTTATTTCCAATAGAGGAAAAGGTAATAGAGAAGTGATTCAAGCAGATGACATACTAGCTATAATGAAAACCGCTAATAAAGCTCGTGGGAATAAACCGTGTCGTGAAGATACTTATCACAACAACAGGCTAGTAAAACAAGAACGATCGTAAAAGATTGACAAGATTGAGTTCCTGATTAATTTTTGCCACATCGTTTTAAATGTATCCGATTAGTGGTGTGGTATTGCAAGATAACTTTTATAAATTTTGTAACTTTAAAGACTTTTTCATTAAAAATTGCAAAAAGGTAATTGTGGTGATATATTTCTTGTGCATTAATTAATACACATAATGACTTTGGAATTTCCAACCATTTATTTGTTTGTTTGTTTGATTATTTTAACGCCCTATTAACAGCCAGGGTTATGTAAGGACGGCCTCCTATGTATGCAGTGTGTAGCGTGTGTGAAGTGCGAGATTCGTGTTTTAGGAGACTGCTGTATGTTCGTGTTGTGTCTTCTTGTATAATGGAACTGTTGCCTTTTTATAGTGCTATATCACTGAAGCATGCCGCCGAAGACACAAAGCAACACACCCAACCCGGTCACATAATACTGACGACGGACGAACCAGTCGTCCCACTCCCTGTTTGCTGAGCGCTAAGCAGAAGCAGAAACTACCACTTTTATAGAGTGGTCAGTACATACAATACCAGCACATACAGAGTTTGGTTCAGAAAGACCGCACAGATACCTAGTAGCAGATTCTGCCGACCTCTGTCAGACGTATTATAAAGAGAGCAATCCTTTTGTGTGTGAATCAGTAAAAAAATCAAAATCATTAACCGACCTTTTGTGATTTGTAATAGCAGTGATGAATTGAATATGGGGGTTGTTCTGCAACTCCATTGTTCAGTATACGCCCAGGACTACCAACATCACCAGTTTTTAAGCAGTTAGAGTTTAATTGCTTCATTTCTCGCTGAAATTTGGTAATTATCATGGAAGTGTTGGTAATTATCGTTGCATATCCTTTCGTAAAGTCTCTGTGTGCCCATTAGGCTCGTAGCCAATCATAGTAAAGAAATATGAACCAGGAAGAAAGGTTGAACCAATAAAAATGGTAAACACATATGACATATATCGCAACAATGTAAACCAAATAAACCACTTTTTAATTTTCACATCAATTAAACAATAACTAACTCCAATGACACATATGAAACCGCTAAAAACTTAACCATATTCTTTCAAGACGTATTTTGAGAAGATTGAGTTCCCAGTAATTCTTAGGAATGACTTCGGTCAAGAATTGTTACGTCCACTGACACAACCTTCCGTCGTCATATACAACAGCTGACAGTTTGGGAATACCACTCAATGAACCTTATATCGCTAAGTCAGGACAATCATTGACCATTATCATTTATGGAACAGGTTTGGGTATATAGAGTATACACGGTTAGTATCTTACAATACAAGGTTTATTTTGGTACGAGACTTTGCCGAGTAATCTCGTCTATCCGTGTCGAGCACCAAAATAAACCTTGTATTGTAAGATACTAACCGTGTATTCTGCTTATCCTGCAATTATCATGACATTCAAAACGAAAGCAAATTGCCAGTTATTTTAATGGTTTCGCTCAAAGCGAGACGCTTCCGTTGGAAATATACAAGCGCATTCGCAAACAGTACCAGTAATTCTATTCAGTGTGTTATATCACTGAAACAATATGAAAATACTAAAAAAACACATTAATTACCCATCAAAGAATTACTCTACAATACATGCCTTCTTTTGTCATGAGCCAAGAAATGATGACACACCAAACGAGATTTTCGATATCGTAAAAAGGACGTCATTTCGGTGAATGTGACGTCCCTTTTTAGCGAGACTGAATGACGTTTCATTCCCGGGAAGGTTCAAGTTCTTGGTCAGGTTAGAAACAGTTCCGTCAGATATGAAACAAATTCATGTGCTCATATTGGCGAATAAAGCAT
This sequence comes from Argopecten irradians, assembly GCF_041381155.1. Classification (NCBI taxonomy): domain Eukaryota; kingdom Metazoa; phylum Mollusca; class Bivalvia; order Pectinida; family Pectinidae; genus Argopecten; species Argopecten irradians. The sequence continues at coordinate 15,844,427 of NC_091138.1, read as the reverse complement.
TTCGTATTGACGGATAAAGCACAAGTTTATCCGGCAGTAGTTATCCGTCTGTATATGGGGCAGTTGCAGAATGAATCCTCTTACAGTGTTCGCAATGACAAACCAGGTGCTAACAGAGACATAGGTTCCTCAGTGACAATACACGAGAGAAAAAGAAAATGATAGTGTAAGGTAATCTTATAAAACAGAGAAAGTCACCCGATGGTGGTGATCGTCGAACTAGGTTTGAAGTTCAGAGATTAAGAACCAAGTAGTCTTTCCTGATTCGAGATTCCGTTGAAGTTCGTTTTTGCCACATCGCTTTGAAATGTATTCGATTAGTGATGTGGTATTGCAAGATATCTTTTCTGTATTGTTTAAGTTAAGGACTGTTTCATTAAAATTGCAAAAAGGTTATTGACGAATGTGATGATATATTTGTTGTGCATTACTACTCACAAGGACTTTATAATGTCCAACCAACGGTCTGTGTATACATGTACCAGTACATACAGAGATTGCTTCAGAAAGACTGCACACTTTCTCTATTTGTGTAGAATCAGTGATACCTAGTAGTAGATTCTGCCGACCTCTATCAGACGTATTATAAAGAGAGCAATCCTTTTGTGTGTGATTCAATAAGAAATACAAAGTATTCAACGACCTTGTGATTTGTAATAGCCGAATATGAGGGTTGTTCTGCAACTCCATGGTTGATGAAGTATACATGTATACGAGATGGTTTCGGAAACAAATATAAATAGATAAACTTTTTTTTAACTTTAAAGGCAATAAAACAATAACTAACTTCAATGACACCTATGGAATCGTAAACAACTGAACCATATTCCTTCAAGACGTATTTTGATGTGTTGAGTTATATAATGGAAAGACTGTTCAATTTGACTAGCTTTTGTTCTATCGTCGTAAATCGGAACGACTCTGAAATGTACTTTGGAGGTTAAATAGAGGTATTGTACATAGCGTGATGGTATGTAGTATTCGATTAATATCGCAAATTCAATTAAATCTATTAACTTTTCAGCGTTCTGGTTACGCTTTGGAGAATTGATTAAAAGTAAATATTTGAGTTAAAATGTTCAGGGTGGTGTGTAGATAAGGATGATATTTGCTGATACGTTAAGCTTTGGTTAACTGTAGTGTCCGAATAAGCACTGCTCTGTGTATTACACAGCTTACGGAATGCGCATGTGGACCTATTGTTCAATTATCGATCTGCGATTGGTAGATACGGGATATTGATCCTATCGCCGCGACGGGTGACAGAATACTCAGTCTGCTCCCATACCGGGTACACAGATTTTGTTCTGTGACCATTTAGAAAGATTGAGGACTTGGAATTGACAGATTTTTTCCCCGTTTTGCTCGGTACGTTTATATACACGAGAAGCGTTCAGAAGCTATCGCCTTAAATCGTCTTGATCTTTCTCAAAGGGGGAGGTAGCGGCCCATGACACATTTGAATAGCTTGTAAAGCATATAGGTATTTTAAATTTAAAGCAAAGATCGCGCTATTAAGTTGAAGTGTTTCTCTAATACAGGACGACCTACGATGGACTCGCGGGGCTTGAGAATCAGCCCATATCTACACTCTAATACAATTTAAATGACCTACGACATGCCGTTCTTAGCTTATAGACAATAGAACGTGTTTAAGAGGAATCAACGTTTAGATCTCTAAAGAGGATTTAGGCTTTAGTCAGGATACATTACATATAATTACACCGCTCATGAGCGACTCATGTCGTCACAACAAGCAAACGAAGGGTTCAAATTACCACCGATTAACGAAAGTTCACTCCGCGGGCCACACAAGTTACCCGGTGCAGCAGGGCTCAGCGCGGAAGGTGTTGGGACCATTCCGGTCTCGGTGACAATTCCTGGAGCAGGACGTAATCCACAGACAAACGTTCGGAGTGTTCCGGCACATACGGATGTCATACAGCCCAACATGCCGGGCAGGCAGGGTAGAACTACCCATCTATACAACTCAAATCCGGACTATAGCAGCAAACCCAGACAAGTGTCCAAACCCAGCGTTGTAGCTTTTGATGGATTCGAAGTTCCGCGTGGAAAGAGCAGACGGAAAGTCAATGGATTTTTCCCGCCAGTGAAATTAAGGAAAGGTGGCAAAGGGAGTAATAACGAGAATGGAGAGGTGAGTCTGGCATTGACGAACGTGATTCTGGGGTCTCTATCACCATAATATATAAACATACTCATGTTGATGTTAAGGCTAAAATGGAATGTACTTCTGACATAAAACCCCGCAGACAAGTAGATACTATAGGTAATGATAAAGTGTACAAAGAATACTAAAATATTGTCTTTAGTATTTTAAACGGACAAGCTGGAAGAGTCTCGGGATTAGGCCATGTAAATATTTAGCCGATGAGTTGAGAGGTAAAACTATTTACGGACAGAATTAGTATCATATATTAACACTTAATATGACTTTATGTTGTTTGTTAAACCTCTCACGCCGTGTTACAAACTCTGTGGCAAATAAAGACAAAACGCAGTAGGTGACACGCGAGGTGTGAGGAAAATGTTCGTTTTACAACACCACCTGGATAGGACTCAGATTTAAATTAGCTTACAGTCAACAAGGAATCTCATATAAATACGAAAGTTAGCGTAAATATATTAAAAGGTAAAAATTTAACAGCCCTCAAGGTTGTGCCATTTGATCTCTAGTAATTATGTAGTTATATTTAAATTCCGAATCACAATTACCTAGTACGGCTTTACATATGTAGGCATCTAAATACTAGCGTTACAAACAGTCCAATTAACTGATACGTAGATTGATTCGGGATATAGGTTTTAAAGCTCTAACCCATATAACTCAATTGAATGACAATTATTAGAGACTCGAAAAGCCACAGTTAACCACAGGTAGCGCAAACACTATATATACACACACTAACATTGGTTCCCAGGTGCGTGTGGACAAAATTACCAAACATGAAGTAATAACTATCGATTCGGCGAACCAATATAATATAAATATATCAATGTAAAAAACTTTTGTAGAGCGATTCGTAAAAAAATCTTATTCATGTGTACATCTACACAACATATCTCTGTAGTTATAATGACAACCAGACTATAATAAAGTTGTCACAACATACACGTACAGTTAACAACAATCACGACTATCAGACCCAAACACAACAATCACACACACATACAGTTGTAACTTCGACAATCACACGCATACAGGTGTAATCACAAAAATCACACAAATACAGTTGCAATCACAAAAATCACACACATACATGCAATCACGACTATCACACACATGTAGCCGTGATCACGACAATTACACATATACAGTTGTAATCACAACAATCACACACATACAGTTCTAATCACGACAATCACACACATACAGCTATAATAACGACAATCGCACACAAACATTTATAATCACGAAAATCACACACATACAGTTGTAATCACGACAAAAACACACATGCTATTATACGACAGTTGCAATCAAGTACGACAACCAGCCCGTGATATATTATCTATAATAATCTGACTTGCATACGTGATCACTATAATCCACTCGAACACCACTATAATCACAACAGTTTTACATGTGTAACAGCAGTATAATTACGACACTCGTACAACTTCCAATGATGTTTTAACAGCCAGTCATAACAATAGGTATCAGTACCACATCACTGTTAGCAACATATGCTCAACGACTAACAGAAAATAAAACGCCATGCCATTCAATGATATTTTGATTTAAAAATCTATTTTCATGTGTTAACGAAGTACTCGTTCAGGCAAACATACTTTTCCTAATCGATGCTAATGATACTTTGAAATCCCAGCATCAATACATCTCTATTGTCGATCAAGCAGCCCAGGCGCGTATGAAAACCAACCGCAAAACAAACAGCTAACAACAGACAACTGAAAGGTAATATTTAACACCAAGCTCAACTACACCCTTCCAACACTAAACCTTCACTACAAACACCAAACTACACTACAACCACCGACACCAAACTACGTACTATAACCACCAACACCAAACTACACTAAAATCACCAACACCAAACTACACTAAAATTACCAACACCAAACTACAGTACAACCACCAACACCAAACTACACTACAACCACCAACACCAACTACACTAAACCACCAACACCAAACTACACTAAACCACCAACACCAAACTACACTACAACACACAAACTACACTACAAACCAAACAACTACACCACCAACACCAAACTACACCTACAACACCAAACACCAAACTACACTACAACCACCAACACCAACACTACAAAACACCAACACCAAACTACCCACAACCAAACTACAACCACACAACACCAAACTACATACAACCACCAACCAAACTACACTACCACCAACACCAAACTACACTACAACCACCAACACCAAACTACACTAAAACACCAACACCAAACTACACTACAACCACCAACACCAAACTACACTACAACCACCAACACCAAACTACACTACAACCACCAACACCAAACTACACTACAACCACCAACACCAAACTACACTACCACCAACACCAAACTACACTACAACACCAAACTACACTACAACCACCAACACCAAACTACACTAAAACCACCAACACCAAACTACACTACAACCACCAACACCAAACTACACTAAAACCACCAACACCAAACTACACTACAACCACCAACACCAAACTACACTACAACCACCAACACCAAACTACACTACAACCACCAACACCAAACTACACTACAACCACCACACCAAACTACACTAAAACACCGATACCAAACTACACTACAACCACCAACACCAAACTACACTACAACCACCAACACCAAACTACATTACAACACCAAACTTCACTACAACACCAACCCTACTACAACTTCCAACACCAATCAACGCTACAACCACCAACACCAAACTACATAACAACACCAAACTACACTACAACACCAAACTCTACTACAACTTCCAACACCAAACTACCCTACAACACCAAACTACACTAAAATCACCAACACCAAACTACACTAAAATCACCAACACCAAACTACAGTACAACCACCAACACCAAACTACACTAAAATCACCAACACCAAACTACAGTACAACCACCAACACCAAACTACACTACAGCCACCAACACCAAACTACACTATAACCACCAACACCAAAGTACACTAAAATCACCAACACCAAACTACACTAAAATTACCAACACCAAACTACAGTACAACCACCAACACCAAACTACACTACAACCACCAACACCAAACTACACTACAACCACCAACACCAAACTACGTACTATAACCACCAACACCAAACTACCCTACAACACCAAACTACACTAAAATCACCAACACCAAACTACACAAAAATCACCAACACCAAACTACAGTACAACCACCAACACCAAACTACACTAAAATCACCAACACCAAACTACGCTACAACCACCAACACCAAACTACAGTACAACCACCAACACCAAACTACACTAAAATCACCAACACCAAACTACGCTACAACCACCAACACCAAACTACACTAAAACCACCGATACCAAACTACACTACAACCACCAACACCAAACTACACTACAACCACCAACACCAAACTACATTACAACACCAAACTACACTAAAACCACTATACCATCTACACTACAACCACCAACACCAAACAACGCTACAACCACCAACACCAAACTACATTACAACACCAAACTTCACTACAACACCAAACTCTACTACAACTTCCAACACCAATCAACGCTACAACCACCAACACCAAACTACATTACAACACCAAACTACACTACAACACCAAACTCTACTACAACTTCCAACACCAAACTACGCTATAACCACCAACACCAAACTACACTAAAACCACCGATACCAAACTACACTACAATCACCAACACCAAACTACGCTATAACCACCAACACCAAACTACATTACAACACCAAACTTCACTACAACACCAAACTCTACTACAACTTCCAACACCAATCAACGCTACAACCACCAACACCAAACTACATAACAACACCAAACTACACTACAACACCAAACTCTACTACAACTTCCAACACCAAACTACGCTATAACCACCAACTACACACCAAACTACACTAAAACCACCGATACCAAACTACACTACAATCACCAACACCAAACTACGCTATAACCACCAACACCAAACTACACTAAAGCCACCGATACCAAACTACACTACAACCACCAACACCAAACTACGCTATAACCACCAACACCAAACTACACTAAAACCACCGATACCAAACTACACTACAACCACCAACACCAAACAACCAAACACCACACACCAACCAAACTACAACACCAACACCAAACTACACTAAAACACCAACACCAAACTACACTACAACCCAACCACACACACCAAACTACAGTACAACCACCAACACCAAACTACACTACAACCACCAACACACCAAACTACACTACAACCACCAACACCAAACTACGTACACTACAACCACCAACACCAAACACCCTACAACACCAAACTACACTAAATCACCAACACCAAACTACACTAAAACACCAACACCAAACTACAGTACAACCACCAACACCAAACTACACTAAAATCACCAACACCAAACTACGCTACAACCACCAACACCAAACTACACAACAAAACCAACTACAACACCAAACTACACTAATCACCAACACCAAACTACACTACAACCACCAACACCAAACTACACTAAAACCACCCACACCAAACTACACTACAACCACCACACACCAACACCAAAACCAACTAACACAACAACCACCAACACCAAACTACAACACCACCAACACCAAACTACACTACAACCACCAACCAAACTACACTACAACCACCAACACCAAACTACACTAAAACCACCAACACCAAACTACATACTACACACCAAACTACAACAACACCAAACTACACTACAACCACCAACACCAAACTACACAACAACACAAACTACACTAAACCACATACACTACACTACAACACCAACACACTACAACAACACCAACCACCAACACCAACACCAAACTACATACAAACAACCAAACTTCACTACAACACCAAACTCTAACTACAACTTCACCAACACCAAACTACGCTATAACCACCAACACCAAACTACATAAACAACACCAAACTACACTAAACACCACCAACCAAACTACACTACAATCACCAACACCAAACTACGCTATAACCACCAACACCAAACTACATTACAACACCAAACTTCACACTACAACACCAAACTCTACACTACAATCACTTCCAACACCAATCAACGCTACAACCACCAACACCAAACTACATTACAACACCAAACTACACTACAACACCAAACTCACTACAACTTCCAACACCAATCACGCTACAACCACCAACACCAAACTACGCTACAACCACCAACACAAACTACACTAAACCACCGATACCAAACTACACTACAACTTCCAACACCAAACTACGCTATAACCACCAACACCAAACTACACTAAAACCACCGATACCAAACTACACTACAACACCAACACCAAACTACGCTACAACCACCAACAACTACGCTAAAACTACTAACACCCAAACTCCACTAAAAACTACCACACCAAACTTCTAGGAATATTTTGAACAAATAAAAACCCGTTGGTCTAATAGAACTGTAGTTCCCCAGAGACGACGATATATGTTTTGTTTTTGGGGGTCAAGGAAAGTTCCCCAAGTTGTTATAGACTTAGTATCCCAGGGCCGAGGAAAGTTTTATAGAGTTAGTTCCCCAGGGCCGAGGAAAGGTTTATAGAGTTAGTTCCCCAGGGTCAAGGAAAGGGTCAAGGAAAGTTCCTTTTATAGAGTTAGTTCCCCAGGGCCGAGGAAAGGTTTATAGACTTAGTTCCCCAGGGTCAAGGAAAGGGTTATAGACTTAGTTCCCTAGGGCCAAGGAAAGGGTTATAGACTTAGTTCCCCAGGGTCAAGGCAAAGGGTTATAGACTTAGTTCCCCAGGGCCGAGGAAAGGTTTATAGAGTTAGTTCCCCAGGGCCGAGGAAAGTTTTATAGAGTTAGTTCCCCAGGGCCGAGGAAAGGTTTATAGACTTAGTTCCCCAGGGTCAAGGAAAGGGTTATAGACTTAGTTCCCCAGGGCCGAGGAAAGGTTTATAGAGTTAGTTCCCCAGGGCCGAGGAAAGTTTTATAGACTTAGTTCCCCAGGGTCAAGGAAAGGTTTATAGACTTAGTTCCCCAGGGCCGAGGAAAGGTTTATAGACTTAGTTCCCCAGGGCCGAGGAAAGTTTTATAGAGTTAGTTCCCCAGGGCCAAGGAAAGGGTTATAGACTTAGTTCCCCAGGGCCGAGGAAAGGTTTATAGAGTTAGTTCCCCCAGGGTCAAGGAAAGGGTTATAGACTTAGTTCCCCAGGGCCGAGGAAAGGTTTATAGACTTAGTTCCCCAGGGCCGAGGAAAGGTTTTATAGAGTTAGTTCCCCAGGGCCGAGGAAAGGTTTATAGACTTAGTTTCCCCAGGGCCGAGGAAAGTTTTATAGAGTTAGTTCCCCAGGGCCAAGGAAAGGGTTATAGACTTAGTTCCCCAGGGCCGAGGAAAGGTTTATAGACTTAGTTCCCCAGGGTCAAGGAAAGGGTTATAGACTTAGTTCCCCAGGGCCGAGGAAAGTTTTATAGAGTTAGTTCCCCAGGGTCAAGGAAAGGTTTATACTTAGTTCCCCAGGGTCGAGGAAAGGTTTATAGACTTAGTTCCCCAGGGCCGAGGAAAGGGTTATAGATTTAGTTCCCCAGGGTCAAGGAAAGGGTTATAGACTTAGTTGCCCAGGGCCGAGGAAAGGGTTATAAACTTAGTTCCCCAGGACCGAGGAAAGGGTTTGTAGACTTAGTTACCCAGGGTCAAGGAAAGGGTTATAGACTTAGTTCCCCAGGGCCGAGGAAAGGGTTATAGACTTAGTTACCCAGGGTCAAGGAAAGGGTTATAGACTTAGTTCCCCAGGGCCGAGGAAAGGGTTATAGACTTAGTTCCCCAGGGTCAAGGAAAGGGTTATAGACTTAGTTCCCAAGGGTCAAGGAAAGGGTTATAGACTTAGTTACCCAGGGCCAAGGAAAGGGTTATAGACTTAGTTCCCCAGGGCCGAGGAAAGGTTTATAGACTTAGTTCCCAAGGGCCGAGGAAAGGTTTATAGACTTAGTTCCCCAGGGTCAAGGAAAGGTTTATAGACTTAGTTCCCTAGGGCCGAGGAAAGGTTTATAGACTTAGTTCCCAAGGGCCAAGGAAAGTTTTATAGACTTAGTTCCCCAGGGTCAAGGAAAGGTTTATAGAGTTAGTTCCCTAGGGCCGAGGAAAGGGTTATAGACTTAGTTCCCAAGGGCCGAGGAAAGGTTTATAGAGTTAGTTCCCTAGGGCCGAGGAAAGGGTTATAGACTTAGTTCCCTAGGGCCGAGGAAAGGTTTATAGACTTAGTTCCCTAGGGCCGAGGAAAGGTTTATAGACTTAGTTCCCCAGGGCCGAGGAAAGGGTTATAGACTTAGTTCCCCAGGGTCAAGGAAAGGGTTATAGACTTAGTTCCCAAGGGTCAAGGAAAGGGTTATAGACTTAGTTCCCCAGGGTCAAGGAAAGGGTTATAGACTTAGTTCCCCAGGGCCGAGGAAAGGGTTATAGACTTAGTTCCCCAGGGCCGAGGAAAGGTTTATAGACTTAGTTCCCCAGGGCCGAGGAAAGGGTTATAGACTTAGTTCCCAAGGGTCAAGGAAAGGGTTATAGACTTAGTTCCCCAGGGTCAAGGAAAGGGTTATAGACTTAGTTCCCCAGGGTCAAGGAAAGGGTTATAGACTTAGTTCCCCAGGGCCAAGGAAAGGGTTATAGACTTAGTTCCCCAGGGCCGAGGAAAGGGTTATAGACTTAGTTCCCCAGGGCCGAGGAAAGGGTTATAGACTTAGTTCCCCAGGGTCAAGGAAAGGGTTATAGACTTAGTTCCCCAGGGCCGAGGAAAGGTTTATAGACTTAGTTCCCCAGGGCCGAGGAAAGGTTTATAGACTTAGTTCCCCAGGGCCGAGGAAAGGGTTATAGACTTAGTTCCCAAGGGTCAAGGAAAGGGTTATAGACTTAGTTCCCCTGGGTCAATGAAAGGTTTATAGACTTAGTTCCCCTGGGTCAATGAAAGGTTTATAGACTTAGTTCCCCAGGGCCGAGGAAAGGTTTATAGACTTAGTTCCCCAGGGTCAAGGAAAGGGTTATAGACTTAGTTCCCCAGGGCCGAGGAAAGGTTTATAGAGTTAGTTCCCCAGGGTCAAGGAAAGGTTTATAGACTTAGTTCCCCAGGGTCGAGGAAAGGTTTATAGACTTAGTTCCCCAGGGTCAAGGAAAGGGTTATAGATTTAGTTCCCCAGGGTCAAGGAAAGGGTTATAGACTTAGTTGCCCAGGGCCGAGGAAAGGGTTATAAACTTAGTTCCCCAGGACCGAGGAAAGGGTTATAGACTTAGTTCCCAAGGGTCAAGGAAAGGGTTATAGATTTAGTTACCCAGGGTCAAGGAAAGGGTTTTAGACTTATTTCCCCAGGGCCGAGGAAAGGGTTATAGACTTAGTTTCCCAGGGCAGAGGAATATAAAATTATACCTATTTCCCAAGGGTCAAAGATGGTATAGGGTGGAGGAAGGCATTTGTTTTGTTCCATGGGGTCAAGGGCATATACATGTATTTTGTTCAATGGGGTCGAATAAGGCATATACTTTGATCCATGTGGTCATGGATAGTATGCTTTGTTCCATGAGGTCGAGGAAGGCATATGGTATGTTCCATGGGGTCAAGGAAAGTATGATTTGGTCCATGAGGTCAAGGAAGGTATATTGCTTAAATTTTGTTCCACGACTGGGGTCCGGGAAAGTGGGTGAGATACATTGTATAAGCCTTGTTACCATGGATTGATAAAAGTATATACTTTATCTCTGTGGTTTTAAAAGAAGGTTTAGACTATGTTTCCGTTAGACAAGGAAGGTATATAGTCTATGTTCAGTAGGACGGACGGACACGTTTCCCATAGTGATCCTGGCAGCTCGCCTTCTGGCGGACTTGTCACCTCAGAAAAACAATGGCAGGCAGTCGATGGTATCCAAGTCATTGTATGAGGTGACAATGTTTGAAGGTATGGGGGTACAATGGTTTACTTAGTAAAGTCATGTCTGTATTCCCGAGATTCCATGACGTGTCCATAACATATATATTCCACGTTTGTATTTCATTCTAAAGACCATCTATAATTTTCGTCCTTCTAAAATGGTCATAGACATAAGTTGTAATGATATACGATATACAATAAACAAACCTTTTGTTTAGGCTTGTTTACTAGTATCGACTGTTTTGATATACACTGACGTTATGGATGTTCGCGTCGAAGTTTTAAGGTTTATAACAGTAGGCTATTTAAGCGTTGATAAGTAGCTATATACACGGGACAATAACGTTATAAGTATGTACTCGTGCCCACTGCTTAGTGTAATTAATTAAGTATAAAACGTTTATTACACTAGACTAAATACCTCTCTACTAATAGGGTAGCAAACTGCGGGCTCGTTCTGCCCACTTATACGGCGGGTACCGACCTCATAGTATTTAGCAGGGAATCAGTCAGAGAGGATTAATGCTATGATATACGTGGATATGAAACCAATAATGTAATTGAATAATGAGATAATAAGATAAATTGGATTTATTGAACGAGTTCAATATCCTCTCCTTCTCTTCTTCCATTCATTTGTCTTCTTTTTTCTTTCATTTGTCTTCCATTTTCTTTTTCCTTTTCTTCGTGCTTCTTGTTTCCCTTTTTCTTTCTAAACCAGAGCGATGATTTCGTTATGTATAATGAGCACGTCTACTCCATATTGTAGTAGACTAATTAGAATTCGATATCGCCATTCAATAGATCAGTATAAAACCGTGGCTGCCTCTCCTCGTCGAGTAGCACTTAGTAATGTAAACACTTCATCTCCACAAACATACTCAATTTATTTTTGATTTAACTACATCACACCGGCGGAATATACACTGTACAATAATTTAGATATGTTTGAACAACGCTATTTCATAAGATGTCTAAAGTACTTATATCATACAGTCCTTAATGACGTCATAGAATTTGTAGTCTGCTCGGAAACTGTGCAAAGTTTGCACGGTTCCGAATATGGTCTATATATAGCTCAATGTTGTGTTATCATCCCCATAACGACCCCTAATTATCCATTTATAGACACTAATGTAGTCTCAATACGATTCCTTACTTCTCCGACTATTATGATCCCACGTGTCGCCTTGGTTTCCCTACTCATATGATCCCACGTCTCGCACTGTATCCTTACGCCTGTGATCCCACGTGTCGCACTGTTTGCCTACTCCTGCGATCCCACTGTTTGCCTACTCCTGTGATCCCACGTCTCGCACTGTTTCCCTACTCCTATAATCCCACGTGTCGCACTGTTTCCCTACTCCTATAATCCCACGTGTCGCACTGTTTCCCTACTCCTATGATCCCACGTGTCGCACTGTTTCCCTACTCCTATAATCCCACGTGTCGCACTGTTTCCCTACTCCTATAATCCCACGTGTCGCACTGTTTCCCTACTCCTTGATCCCACGTGTCTCGCACTGTTTCCCTACTACTATATCCCACGTGTCGCACTGTTTCCCTACTCCTATAATCCCACGTGTCGCACTGTTTCCCTACTCCTTATCCACTGTCGCAACTCCTTAATACCACGTGTCGCACTGTTTCCCTACTCATATGATCTCACGTGTCGCACTGTTTCCCTACTCATATAATCCCACGTGTCGCACTGTTTCCCTACTCCTATAATCCCACGTGTCGCACTGTTTCCCTACTCATATAATCCCACGTGTCGCACTGTTTCCCTACTCCTATAATCCCACGTGTCGCACTGTTTCCCTACTCATATAATCCCACGTGTCGCACTGTTTCCCTACTCCTATAATACCACGTGTCGCACTGTTTCCCTACTCCTATAATCCCACGTGTCGCACTGTTTCCCTACTCCTATAATACCACGTGTCGCACTGTTTCCCTACTCCTATAATACCCACGTGTCGCACTGTTTCCCTACTCCTATAATCCCACGTGTCGCACTGTTTCCCTACTCCTATAATATCCATCCCACGTGTCGCACTGTTTCCCTACTCCTATAATCCCACGTGTCGCACTGTTTCCCTACTCCTATAATCCCACGTGTCGCACTGTTTCCCTACTCCTATAATACCACGTGTCGCACTGTTTCCCTACTCCTATAATACCACGTGTCGCACTGTTTCCTACTCCTGTGATCCCACGTGTCGCACTGTTTCCCTACTCCTATAATACCACGTGTCGCACTGTTTCCCTACTCCTATAATACCACGTGTCGCACTGTTTCCCTACTCCTATAATACCACGTGTCGCACTGTTTCCTACTCCTGTGATCCCACGTGTCGCACTGTTTCCCTACTCCTATAATACCACGTGTCGCACTGTTTCCTACTCCTGTGATCCCACGTGTCGCACTGTTTCCCTACTCCTATAATACCACGTGTCGCACTGTTTCCTACTCCTGTAATCCCACGTGTCGCACTGTTTCCCTACTCCTATAATCCCACGTGTCGCACTGTTTCCCTACTCCTATAATCCCACGTGTCGCACTGTTTCCCTACTCCTATAATACCACGTGTCGCACTGTTTCCCCTACTCCTGTGAATCCCACGTGTCGCACTGTTTCCCTACTCCTATAATCCCACGTGTCGCACTGTTTCCCTACTCCTATAATCCCACGTGTCGCACTGTTTCCCTACTCCTATAATCCCACGTGTCGCACTGTTTCCCTACTCCTATAATCCCACGTGTCGCACTGTTTCCCTACTCCTATAATCCCACGTGTCGCACTGTTTCCCTACTCCTATAATACCACGTGTCGCACTGTTTCCCTACTCCTATAATCCCACGTGTCGCACTGTTTCCCTACTCCTATAATACCACGTGTCGCACTGTTTCCCTACTCCTATAATCCCACGTGTCGCACTGTTTCCCTACTCCTATAATCCCACGTGTCGCACTGTTTCCCTACTCCTATAATCCCACGTGTCGCACTGTTTCCCTACTCCTATAATCCCACGTGTCGCACTGTTTCCCTACTCCTATAATACCACGTGTCGCACTGTTTCCCTACTCCTATAATCCCACGTGTCGCACTGTTTCCCTACTCCTATAATCCCACGTGTCGCACTGTTTCCCTACTCCTATAATCCCACGTGTCGCACTGTTTCCCTACTCCTATAATCCCACGTGTCGCACTGTTTCCCTACTCCTATAATACCACGTGTCGCACTGTTTCCCTACTCCTGTGATCCCACGTGTCGCACTGTTTCCCTACTCCTATAATACCACGTGTCGCACTGTTTCCCTACTCCTATAATCCCACGTGTCGCACTGTTTCCCTACTCCTATAATCCCACGTGTCGCACTGTTTCCCTACTCCTATAATCCCACGTGTCGCACTGTTTCCCTACTCCTATAATCCCACGTGTCGCACTGTTTCCCTACTCCTATAATACCACGTGTCGCACTGTTTCCCTACTCCTATAATACCACGTGTCGCACTGTTTCCTACTCCTGTGATCCCACGTGTCGCACTGTTTCCTACTCCTGTGATCCCACTTGTCACTTTGATTCCCGACTCAGATCATATCAGCAGTATTATGAATGTAATCGTGTGTTACATGTATAAATTATATTCCAGTGCTACTAATATATTTATATTCTAGCAGTCTTGATATAAATAACATCAACTTATATTGGCATATGTTATTTAATAATTTACTGAAAAGGGATAAAATGAGTAAAATAATGTATACTAAAAAGCATTAATTTTACTTTGCATAAATGACATATGCAATAACGATAACATATTTCTGGTTTCCCATGTTGGACCTCAAATCCTCTTATCGCAATTACATAAGCCTGGTCACACGACAGTCCACAATATGTATTTGGCGTCCGAACAAAACCTCGTCGATTAAAGCTTAATCACTACCGTTTTATCCTATGCTTGCATGTGTACACAACACACCATGTTTATTGTACACGTAACTATTCACGTTTGGGCTGTGGTCAGAAGTTAAAAATATCTTATTTTTATACAGCAACCTTTCGGTAAAAAGAAACCTTTCTTCTGGAAACCTCCACAAAAATCCGACCCGAGGGTAGCTGTATGCTTCAGTGAAAGCTCTCGCTATGTATGTATAGGTACTGGTGCACACGGTTTGCATTTGACTTGACGACTACAATAACACGTGTCCTAATAATCTTTTCTAACATGGCAATATCGTGGGCCAGCATTGTCTACACTAAGAGATACTCAACATCAAAGGAATTCGAAGCTAATCAGTTCGGGTTATTAATATTTTGCTCATCAAATGAATAATAGAACGGATTTTATAAACAAACCAAACAAAATTCAAGCATAAGGCCTAGTCACAGCGGAGTTGACCCAAAGGGACCTGGCACGAATGTTTGACCAACAGTATTTATATATATAGTATAGCACTTTAGAATCTTTCATCTTTACCTGTCTTTTAGTAATGAATTGTGATATATAGAAAATGACACAATTGTACTTGGTGATTATTGAAAATGTCCCTTGCGACAGTCCAAATCCAATTGGTATTTTATTCTATTCTTAAACTACTTCGTCACGAGGTGAAGAACTATGTGCGGCTCCATATTGCCATGACAGTTAGTCTAAACAGCATACTGTTACTAGACCAATGTAGTAGTGATGTGACGTGGAGGGTGTTTGGTTTGGTAGCGGGAAGGAACTGTGTTACGTACGTGGTTGGTCTGTTCGGGAATAGTGTTGGTGATGGTGTAGGTGTGAATAGCATTGAATATATTTGTACATGCATCTATATTTGACTTTAACTTTTTGAGGTAAGTGTTAGTAATTAGCTTTGTATTCGAACTCGAAGCCAAACTGTCGGGCTATATGACCAGCCCTTCACCTTTGTGTCCCCACGTCGGCCAGTTGCCAGATAATATTAACCGCATGTAGGTGGTTTTCTTTTCCCACCAGTACTCCGGTTGTCCTCCATCTCTAAATGAAACTGGCTTTTGATAGGACATAGACGTTTTGTTAAATAATTTAAATTTAAATTAGTGTAATAGAAATTTGTTGATCCGATTGGTTGATATTCAAAGCCACTGAAGCAGGACCCTACAGTTTTACATATTGGTGTTTGAACATTGACATCATAATGATATATCATGTGGACAAGTTCGTAAATGCGTCCATTGATCCATAATTTGTTTTTCTCATTTCAGCCCGTGGTAGGCAAAATCCATCTGACCCCGACTGCCCATACGGAGATTAGGTCAAAATCTGTGATGTCACGAAATGTGGGTTACTTCACGAATGCTCGGATGTCCCCGGATTCTATAAGGACGGCCCAAACAGCCCCAGAAGGAATTGTGTACCCCAATATCATCCACGAAACGGACTATGATGACATTACTGTCCTACCCCCGCCCAAAAAGATCCTTCCTCGCCGGGAGGTACCCTGGGTGTTTAGATATAAAGTGAAAAGAAATATGAACGAACTGGCAAAGATTTTAGCAAGTAAAGCTCCGCAGCCAGTCGTGGACCAGGCGTCCTGAGGGAATGAGCCCGGTTCCCAATAGATCAGGCACTCGATGGCTCGTCATCGGTGTGAAGCCACTTGTGATATTATAACTGTATGTTATATATGGATTATCGGGAGATTATGGCAGGCGGTTATCAATAGATATTGTGGAAAGCCATCGTATGTGTGACCGTTGCCTAAGGTTTAAAGCCATCGTATGTGTGACCGTTGCCTAAGGTTTCGTATTCATATACTCATCAATAATACTCGGAATAATGGACACTTACGCATGTGTAAGCAAATATAGTAATCATAATGTTTTAATTATGTGTCTGAGACATATCTACACCGTGTGTTAGTACACAGGGAATCATCAGATGGAATAGGATGTCGGTTTTGCTTTGTTCAATAAAATGATCACAGTTTGTGAGTCCCCGCTAACATTACATCCGTCACTGAACTACATCTAAAGTCAAACGAATTCAATCACATCGATTCAAATTATTCATAGCGTTCTGTCTCGCCTACTAACTTTAAATGGAATTTGAAAACGTAGACATCTTCGTTTGCGTAAACACGGGTTGTTCTGAAGCGTTAATGTAAAGGCCATTCATCAAACCTTACTTTAAATGTAAATATACGAATACCCTTATAAATATTCGTAGCCTGCAACGCTTAACCCTGGAAATAAGTGTGTATGCACAACAGAGGCTGTGAAAGTTGACATGTGGATCTGTGATATTTTTATGTCGTGTGATATGTTTAAGTTATAGAAATGTAATTAAACGTAATCAATCATATTAAGGTGGTTTTGTTTGGTTGATAAATAGCACTATGAACTACCGTTACATAAGGATAGCTGCCAAAGACGTCAGTGACGGACACAAGAGGTCGTGGTGGGTATGACAGTAAATGTCCCGAACAAGTACGTGCACATCCTCGATATTACAGTGGTAACGATCACTGTCGTTATAGTGGTTTTGGTTTTATTAGTTTAAAGTCCATCAACAGCCAGGGTCATGTAAGGACATGCCAGGTTTGTTGGAGAAAAGCGGGAGTATCCGGAGAAAACCCACAGATCAGCGGTCAGTACCTGGCAACTGCCCCACATGGGATTCGAACCCGCATCCCAGAGGTGGAGGGCTTGTGGTAATATGTCGGGACATCTTAACCACTCGGCCCCCTGTCGTTACATACAATAAAATCAGTGATATATAGAAGTCTAGTGACCCGTGGAATATCGAGGATGTAGGTACCAGGAATACAGTTGGATGTAAATTAACAGATTTTCAGCAGAAAACTAGCGATTTCGTATAAACTAATCCACACTACGCCAAGAGACACCAACGTGAATACGTCGACGGAGGTCATGACGTAGGGCAAACTGCATGAACACTGAAGAAAAGATTTAGCTTTAAACCAAACAGTAGCCATTTGGAAGCAAAGACTTTACTGTAGGAACCAAACAATGGTGAATCCTAATAAAGACTTTAAGAGGTCTTGTAAATCAAATTGTTTAAATAGGTCACCAGTTTAATCCAAATGGCCAAGAACTGTCTGAAATTGTAGAAACGGTGACTGTCAAGCTGATTAAAACCAACACTTCAATACGCTTGGGGACTATGGGAATCAAACTCTGGTTAGCCCATCCATAACTAGAGGAGATCAGTACAAGAGTTTGATGTGTAGAAGAAATGGTCGATGTAAAACAAATGTGTACTTAAGCACGAAATTGATCTATATGTTGACTCCAGGCGACTTTGTTGAAATCATAAATTGTTCCTTTTACTAACCGATATTATGTTATGAATTTTCCGCAACTTTTTTCAGTGGCACCATGTTATAAATGGTAAAACCATGTCGCTGAACAGATTGTTCCTCTTTGCTTTAGACACCTCTATAACATCAACCAACACCTCGTTTTAACTGGCACAAATGCCTCCATTTGGGTTTCAAAAAATATTTAGGCCACTTTTTTTCAACGCAAACGGTCAAATTGCAGTTTGGCAAGGTATGAAAGACATCTACGCGATATCATCGGCCAATCAAACTGCAGTTTGACCTCGTGGGGTTCGATGTTTTTGCTTTAGGTTATGCTAAAAATAACGCAACTCGATAAATATGTTACTCAATGGTTTATTAATACCATAGATATAACACACTTCATTGTTCTATGTTCGCCTAGAAGACATTACTTGTTTGGGCTATATACAGTATTATGAATATCTTTTCACCGATGAGTGGGTTTACCCCATTATTCGATACATCTTTTTTCAGAAGAGAATACATTTACCACTTAAGATGGTAAAGACAAATCGCCGTACTATTACAAAGATATTGGTTAACCCAAAAATTTCCCCCCAAAAATCAACAAAAAATACTTTTGTAGTGCTCAACAATATTGTACTTTTCCATTAAATTGTATCCAACGTGATGACTCCGGCTATTAATAAAACACAAGTGTATATATGCCTGCTGTTTGCTGCAGAAAATTGAATTATGATTACCATATGTAAACCAGGAGTCTTCTTGTTTGTGATATATTTAATGAAATAGCACATTTTTAAATGGAATGAATAACTAACCCTTCGGGGAATGTTGTGCCCTCATAGTACAAGTATCATTTGTAACATTATGCTTGAGACTTCCATGTTCAGAAAGAAAGAGAAACTTAAGGATAATTAAGTTTGAGACATAGAAATTAAAGAGAAGAGAGAGAGAGAGGAAAAGAAAGACAGCCTAAGAGGATCCAATGTAATCAATGACAGTAAATCCTAGAAACAAAATACACTACAATGAGGGCAGTTTACCAGCTGGTAGTACCCAGTAGTAGTATTCAGTCACTTTCAGGATAACACAAAAACAATGAATATCAAAGTATTCATTTCATCTGTAAGGAAAACCAATGGTTTCCTGTTCGAATGATAAAGGCAGTCTCTATTTAATATCAAAAATGAAAACAAGGTGTTTATGTTGAGCACTACACAATTGAATGCAGTAAGAATCCTCCGATACAGTAAGGTAGCATGCAATAGAAAATATGTACAAAATCAATGCACTGGAAACAAGGTTTTATTTCTTGTGATCTTTTCTGGTTTTGTTTCCATACCTTTACTTCTTGTCTTTCTTTTTTCAAATTATTTTCATGATTCTCTTTTTAAGAATTTTCAACATAAGAATTTTATACAATATAAACATATGTATATATAACGAACCTTAAATGGCTTTCAATCTGAAATAAGAAACACACACACATATATATATATAAATAATTGTTAAATCTAGTACATGTACTATACTTTTCCTCAAAATTTAGATTGTTATTGGATACACATTATATCACAGATAAATTAAGACACACCACATTCATACACAAGTACACAAACTGATCAAGCACTACACTGCCTGAAATTAAGATACATGTACATAACATTTACCTCATTCATAAATTACCTAATTCAAAACCGACAATTGTTCTTTTAACCATTATTGAGCAAATCACATCTTCTGTAGCTGAAATAGAAAAGAATTTTGTCCATTTCGGTAACAATAAAGTTCAAACTTTGCCTGAAAAAAAATGTTTTGAAAAGTTTTTCACTGCACAGAATATCAAATGTTCCTTCTCTGGTATCTCCTTTGTTAATCTGATTGTCAATTCACCTTCACAATGACTTCATTGCAGACAATTTACAAAACTTAATTTCCACACATTCTTCACTTGAAATGACAAACGCACCGATATCTGTTTTTCTCCCGATATAATAAAATATACAACACATGTTCCACGAAAAGCCATGGATTGTCCGTGGAAACAAATAAACCATTTCAGGAAGCGCTTCTTAACTGGAGAAAACCTGATCTTTGAGGGAAAAATGTTCATTAATACAAAACTGCAACATTTACAAACATAGACATGACCAAGATGGGTGAGATTCATAGGACAGGAACACAATGGTGGCCAACATCAGCAGTTATTACAAGGTTAGTCACATCTACCCCCCACACTACTCATGGAAGATAGATGTGACCGTCGACTTTCTAACCTTCCAGATGATGCCTTCTAACTGCTGGGTATTCTATCAAATTTACTAATTTCCAGTAATCTGGCTTGTATACTTGACTTGATGCCATCAGTCTTCATCACCAGAACAATGGATCAATGTTCTTAAATTAGTGTCTTCTTGGCACGATCGCGGAAGTGTAAATATTTATCAGGAAAGATCACTGCTGTTGAGCGCTCCAGGGATGATGAGAATTAATAGATCGGAAATTATAATTTGATTTGTTGAGTCCATAAAACAGTCAGATACAAATTACTCCTGTGAATTATTATTATAATTTTGCTTCCTTTTTTTATATCAAGACGCGATCCAGCTCCACACTCGATTAAGATACATTACTTATCTTTTTTTTGAATTATTGGAGTCCATGGAAATGAGATCTTCCTCGCGAGAAATAGAACATGAAAAACTTTCATCTTGTACACTTCGTCAACACGCATATTGCCATTAGGAAACTTTTTTGAAAACTTGATTTACCATGAATGTCCTCGCCTTGGAATTCAGGTTTGACATTTTGACTAGAAGAGATAATTATATTAGAAACCTGCCGTACGCGGAAAACATGTAAGGACCAGCCTTCTAAATTTGTAAGTCAATCTATAAAGCCTGAATAACCGCAGCACACGTTTTACAGTCCACTTTGGTTCCATCAGGAGTCAAGATCGCTCCCTTTTCCTTCAAGAATACTATACAATCCTCGTTGTTTGGAAAGCCTAATTCAGCCTGGATGAAATCTACGGGCAGCATTGGGCGAAATCTACACATGATCATTCATAAAAATTTGGTAGAAGGGCGCACATGTGTAGAAATGGTCGTATGGTCATGGGACAAAATGAAAAAGAAGAGAAAAGAAAAATGTTATGACATGAAAATACATTCAAAATTAAGTTTCCCTTTTTAACTACATAACCTTACCTGTATTGCACTTATAACATACAATTGATAATTAACAAAACAACACAACATTACCAGTATAAAGAAAACGTTACTTTTATCAATTTTCATTTTCCGTGATAATTTGTATGAATATATGTTTGAATACTAACATCAGTTACTTACCATACTTACCTATGGCATGGTGGAGTCATCTTTGGGTGTCACACGACAATGATTTACATAAGCTTAAGTCTGATACAATTTCTATATGTTTTCAACATATGTTTTTTAAACTGAACACTACTATTCATATCACAAAAAAATATGTAATAGATTATATTAACCTAAAATAAAATAATTAATGTTAACCCAAATTGAACTTTAGTTTATGAAATATTTTGCATTTATTAAAGAGTTCACATATCTATTTTAACTTTTTTAAGTGATACTCTTGATTTTTAGAAACTGTTTGTTATATGATAACTATTGGAGATATGATCCCATTTAAATGGTAGTTGCCAAATAATGAATCTGCTTTTAATCTATTCTGAGAAAATGATATAGATTCAAAATAAAACATTGTTACGTACGACTTCACTACTGCCTTCAGTGCGGTTTTCCTTGCTCTGTCAGCAAACCAGTCCAACAGATACCCTGACATTCTTGGTGCATGACTGTATAATTTGAAAAATTTGTGAAAATTATTCAAGGCCCATGCAGACCTTATTTTTAATGCAAATGCTACACACTCATCTTGCCTGCAAGTTGGAGTGAGGGATGCCAAGGCAGTCGTCATATCTTCAGGAGGTTAAGGAATCATCAGAGAAGATGTGAAACTTTTCAATTAAAAAGATATACCAGATTCACCTCAATGTGGTCCTACACAATATTTTTCCTAAAAAAACTTGATCAATGGCTATTTAAATGTCATCTGACTGATATTGAGTTGCTATGTGCTAAGTGAACTAAATCTACAGGGGTTCACAAGATATTGCACATTATATAATACTGATTAGATTGACAAACTCTATATACACAAAGCAATTAAAATATGTATACACATAGGCTTGATATTGTCATAGAGTTATCCTAGTACTTCAAGTGAAGTGAACTTTACTGTACACGAAAAGTTTTGTCGGGACCAATTTGTTACCATGAATTAAACTGGGTCTTTCAAGTTATAAAAGTTCAGTAAATGAGGCTTGGCGGAAGTGGTACTCTTCTATAGAAGTATAGTGAACTAATACCACAAAGATTCAGTGGTGGTGGAAAGGATACCGAGGGTATTAGATGTAAAAATGTAGTAGAGGATCCTATAGGCCAGGAACTCGAGTTGGTTTCCATGTAAGCCCTCCTGGTACAGCAGCTTTAACTGGGTCTGGCATTGGTTAAACTCCTCATGGTCTCCCTACAATTACAGTACACGATCAACACCAGCGATATGGTTCTCTAGTTGGTAAACATCATTTTGTTACCACTATACACAGATGTTTCATAACAAGAGGCCCAGAGGGCCTGTATTGCTCACCTGGTTTGTATTGCCAAGTAATGTTCTGAATGCAGCTTCATTGTTTCTTTTCTGAAAGAATTTGAATATTTACTCTAATTCCCCTATTGGGCCCCACCCCTCCTGCCCCCAGGGGGTCAGAGCCAAAATTTATACAAGTCCTGTTCCCCTTCCCCCAAGGATGTTTGTGGCCAAATTTGGTTACAATCCATGCAGAACTCTAGGACAAGCAGCGATTTATAGGATTTACCTCTATTTCCCCTATTGGGCCCTGCCCCTCCTGCCCCGGGGGTCAGAGCCTAAATTTATACAAGTTCTGTTCCCTTTCACTTAAGGATGTTTGTGGCCAAATTTGGTTACAATCCATGCAGAACTCTATGACTAGCAGCTATTTAAAGTAAATGTTGACGGACGGACGACGGACAGACGGACGGACGACGGACGCTGCGCCATGACATAAGCTCACTGGCCCTTTGGGCCGCTCACTGGCCTTTTGGGCCAGGTGAACTAATAATATTAAATATTCAAAGATTTGAGAAAAAAATATGGTAGAGGCACACACCTTCTCTAGTGCCACCCGGGCATGTGTCTCGTACACTTCTACAGTAAAGTTGCTCCGGACACCCTGCACCTGAAGCGACAAATGGTTTTAGTCTCAGCATACTTATGTATGAAATGTATTAATCAAGCTTCATCCCATTAAACTGTTTGTTCATTATTAATTGTTATCAATGTAAAATCCACTAAGATCTCCCAACAGTTGTGTTACGAGATTCTAGAGAGAAACCTGCCATAATATGTGTTCAGCTATCAGGTATGAAGAAACAATTTGAGTTAAACCTCAATGAAATGGATATCCATCTAGTTGGCCATCAAGATATTGCCATTAACACTATTTTTGTAAGATTGCTTAATTATTTA
Source organism: Argopecten irradians (assembly GCF_041381155.1). Taxonomy (NCBI): domain Eukaryota; kingdom Metazoa; phylum Mollusca; class Bivalvia; order Pectinida; family Pectinidae; genus Argopecten; species Argopecten irradians. The sequence goes on along the minus strand of NC_091138.1, from coordinate 15,820,317 downwards.
AAAAATCTGATCTTATGAATTACTTTCTAGTATTTTCTAGGGTTGATAGTTGATTCTCATGTAATTTATCACTTAATCAAATATTTTGTTTCCTCCATAGCAGAAGTAGATTTTTTAGTCATCAAATACTACACATTGAATTGTTGTTACATTACATGATTGCTTTACAAGATGCTGATGGTAAATTTCAATAGGATTGGACATTAGGTATAGCCTGTCTAAGTCCTCTCCTTATACTGGTTGCTGGTTAATAAACATTTCTCAATAAAGTGTGCATGTTGTGATGGCCCTCTTTAATAACAATATTACTTACTGTAAGATCCTGTCGAATGGACTTGAACTGTTCACACACAAAATGATATTTATTCTTCTTTTTCCAACATTCCTTTACATGATCTAGAGACTTTCTTAAAATTTCCAGTGGACGAATTTGACTAGCATCTGGTGCCTAAAATGGTAAAACCACATCAAAATTGAAGGTCTTTCTATCTGAACCAGTGTCATATTTTGTATCAAAGATAGAACCAGTGTCATATTTTGTATCAAATATCTATCATAATTTATAACTAAATTCTTTAATAGACTATAGTTTAAACATCTAAACCTGCGTTGGAAGAAATATCCACACATATCAAAGATATCGGTTGTATAAAACTCTAGAACATTTAACGAATTAGAATGATATAACATCTACGACTTACCGTTGTCAGTCTAAGATACGGTTTCTCGATGCCCTGACAAGTTCCAACAACATCAAAACTGGACAGATCCAAATCCTCTTCATCGGAATTCTGAAATGATTTTTTTTAAGTACTGATAAGTAAAAATGAAACAAGAAAATCATAACAAAAACTGAATTTACATTATTGATACATCTTGTATCTCTTCTTGACATGATCAATCTTTTTTTTCATATCTACAAATAACAAATTTGAATAGTAAACCTTGTATATGAATTGATCAGGACTTACTGTATATGAATTTATTGACAGAACCCTATTCTGTTTTTGCTTTTTTGCATCATTCCCTAGGTGATGTTCAAATCTTGCTGCTCTCTTTAATAATTTCGCTTCTTTGTCAGGATCGTCATCCATAGGAAACTGACTGTAAATAACAAAAAAATTGTCAAATCAAAATTGGGTTGTTGATCAAAGCTCAATGGCTGAAAATGACTGAAATTGATCATTTGATAACTGAAGGAACTGAAATAGCAACTGTGTACAATTTTGTATTTCAACATGTCAGTGGCTCATCCTCCGGGGGTTTCTATAATCTGGACATAAATGAAAATTTGACGTTTTTTGTAGAAGAAATGCTTTAGTTCGAGAGTTCAGAAAAGGAAAGTTCAGCCAATTATGCAAGAAGTTCAAGAATACAAAGTCTAGACTGTAAATAACAAAAAAATTGTCAAATCAAAATTGGGTTGTTGATCAAAGCTCAATGGCTGAAAATGACTGAAATTGATCATTTGATAACTGAAGGAACTGAAATAGCAACTGTGTACAATTTTGTATTTCAACATGTCAGTGGCTCATCCTCCGGGGGTTTCTATAATCTGGACATAAATGAAAATTTGACGTTTTTTGTAGAAGAAATGCTTTAGTTCGAGAGTTCAGAAAAGGAAAGTTCAGCCAATTATGCAAGAAGTTCAAGAATACAAAGTCTATAAATATATAAAGTTTCATTCTGCATTCTTAAAGTCTCATACAGCTTACAACAAAAGGATTTTTTAGTTCAACTTGTGCGAACAAAATATCTGGTTCTACCTGGGAGGCAATAAATATATCGGTGTCGTAAGTATCAGCTAATAACGCACAGATGGACTGGGGTTATCTGAGGTTAAAAACCGTAAGTTGTATTTTGGATGCAGTGCTTACTTTTTTGCTCGCTTCTTGTTATTCTTTTTGTTGGACACAACCTCACTGCTTGGCTTTTTCATTGGGCCCTTATTCTTTCCTCGTACATCCAGAGTGTACTTTCTGCCTCCTCGTCCCCTGAAGCTATTTTTCCTCTGATCTTTGTGAAGGTGGTATGGTCCATCAGAGTAGCTGGAGTCACTGTCACTACTGTAACAGGTAAGCCATAATGGTAATGAGGCTACAATTACAGCCTTTTTTTTTTACCTTTTTACATTGATGAAATCATGATACAGTTAAACAATGTTAGAATGTTATAATCTCTTAATTATAAGCATAGTTTATATACAAGTTCTTGAAACAAGAGTCCCATTCTACTGTAATTATATAAATCATTGGACATGTACTTGAAGTCACACAGCTTCATAGTTTTGATTGTGTCATTTCCATGTTTAAGTCTAAAGCTAAAAGTAATCATCTGATAATAAATAATCTTCAAAATATTGTACATCTGTAAGACTAGAAACTACATTTAGTATGTAACTTAAATAATAGGCAAGGTCTTGAAGTTACAGTCAAATCTGGGTCATCAGAACTTCCTTACTGTCTATGTAAAAAGATACTGATTTCTGGATATTACCTATGACTCTCCGCTGGAAACGTAATTTGGCAGTCATGAGATCAAAACACGACTATCTTTTTAGAAATTACCTTGAATGCCTTTGTCTCCTCCTACGTGGAGAGGGTGATCTAGACCTTGAGCGTCTCCTACGACGCACGGGTGACCTTGAGCGTGACCTTGATGAACTTGAGCTTGATGAAGAATAAGACCTTGACCTATATGTAGGTACTCTGTCCCTGTTGTACACACCTCTGCCTGTAGCTTGAGCTTTGTTAGGCATTGGCATGCCACGCTGACCACGACCTCTACCTCGACCTCGTCCACGTTGGTTATTCTGCTGCCAAGGACTATTTTTCGCCATACCATGAGGACCTTGCTGTTTGCCAGGGGTATGCTGAGACATGCTGCAAAAATATAATAATGATCATAAAAAATATTCATATTTACTTTTCTTAATCTCAGAAATTTTATCTTCTTTCGGTAATAGTAAAGCATTGATATACCAATATAATAAATAAAGAGATCATTCAGCACCTGAACAACAAACTTAGGAATAACTGCTGATGAAATAGAAACACAAGAATTATGCGTTATTATAAGTATCCCCTGTACCGCATTGTTGATTTATTACATAACTATAATGGATCATTTAAAAACATTTAAGAAAAAAAAGAAAAGATCTAAGTATAGTTTAGCAATCACTAAACTTCACAGCATCTGCATCCCACACACTGAAATGAATCCTGTAATAATTAAGTGTGTTGAGACGATAAGAATGTCCTTCAGCTACATTTTCAGTTTGGGTCGGATTGGACTTAAATTTTTTTTATTTGAGAAACAGAGCTAAACGCAAAACTTTAAAGTGAAATGTTGATGACAACGCTGCCGCCGGAAAAGTATTGCATCATATTCGCAAACTTTCATTGCGGGCGATACAAAAAGACATCTGTTATCATATTAATACATAAATCTAGGTATGTGCTATTTGATTTAATTAGAAATTTAATTCCTTGTACTGGGTATATTACCATACTGTTTATACTTACGGGTTAAAATTTTCTGTAGGGAGTGGCTCTTTTGACCAGTCCATGGTAAAAACAGCACCTGATTTGAAAAGATTTGTCAAACTGTCCTTCAGGAATGTTTGGATGGAATCCTTTTGACTTTCATCTTTAGCACTAGCAAATGCTCTTTGGACATACTCTCTGTAAAACAATTATAGTTCATTAAAATTTTTAATTCATTTTGAGTCATTGATACACTCTTCATTTTATTTATAATAAGAAGCAACTTTATATGACAATATTTTCAAAATCCTGTGATTTGGACCTCTTGAAATTCTTAAAATCTCAATTTTTCTCAATGATATTATTGTCCATATCCATAAAATCAAGTTAAAATGTAATTTTATATTAATGCAGAAATCAATGTCAGTTGTTATGGATAACAGCATTTATAATTAGCACAAAGTTCTAACTAATACCAACACTGGAGTTAAGCCCCCTATCTTTGAAAGGCAAGTTAAAATAGGGAAACCTTCACATACCTGAGAGCAGGAGGCCACTCTTGATTGGCTGCCGACATATTTGTATCAGCATTGTCGTTTTTGTGAATTCCATTCCTATAATATACAAACCATATATATAAATATGATCATATTCATATTTAGTAAGAAAAAATTTGTTGTTTATTTTTTCCTGTTTACACCATTTTATCGGAGTAATATTGCATCTTTCATTGTATTGCTTAAAATTCCCCTTTTCAGTGTTTCATTTCTCAGTTGCATTTATCAAAAGATATTACTTTTATAAGGAATAACTCAAGATTATTTTAGCAAATTTTTCATGTAAGAAAATAATGTTGTTTCTATTATAGCCCTTTCCTTCACAAAGAATGGGAGAAATCTACAATATTCACAATATTGACGTTTTGAGTTGACTTACTCTGAAGGTTGTTGATTATTTGTTGGGGTTTGCTGTTCATTAGTTGTATTTTCCTGGTGTTCAGTCTTGTGTCTCTGATCCAGTGGTTTGCCTGGCCGGGGACCACGAGGAGGAAAATGTCTGGGATTTACATTGGGTTGATTATAATTGTTATTGTTTCCTCCATGTTGTCTTTTAGGAATCTGAAACCTGATGCCTTGAACACCACCTGGATCTGATTGGAAGAAAAAATCAAAGCAATCATTATATCATTCATACATAAATTCATCAAGTATAAGAAGGAAGAAATTAATTTTCAGTTGGGTTCGATGAAAAAATATCAACTTAATATATATTTATTTTGATTCAACCGATATAATTAACATAAGTCCCATTAACTGTTATTAACAAGATTTGACGGTCTTGTGTGAATAAATGACATTTAATTCTAGGTCCAATTTAATCAGTTAACTTACGTCTTGGCCTGTTCTGAAATCTTGGCCCACGAGGTCCATGATTTGGTAATTGTCTAGGACGAAACTGTGGCTGTATATTTTGGTTTTGACTTTGATTGTTATCATTGTGCATAGGCCTTTCATCAATATCCATAGCACTAGACATTGGACTTTGGTCATCTGGGGGTGGGGGAGGTGGTGGAGCACCATATCCATTAAAACTTCCATGTTGCTGAAACAAAACACATTAGAATATTTCACTCAATATGATTCAATATGGTTTTCACATTTTTTCATTGCAGATAACCAACTCTCTTGGTTACATCATTACAGGGACAAACAATAAAAAATGTAACATGGTGTAACCATTGAAATGATCAGTTTTACAAATCAAACAAGTCTGACTGTTTCTTTAATTTGTAATACACTGTACATTTACAAAGATTTCAGTGCAGAATGACCTAAAATAGGTTATTAGTAGTTCTTGAGAAGAAAAAAGGTGTGTTACCATTCTTGGATCTGGACCTTGTTGACCATAAACGGGATAGTTTGTTCCTGGATAAAACCTGTGTAATAAAACATGTTGATTTTCACAATAGAGAAAACAAATAAAAAGTTATTACAAGATTTTAGAAAGTATTACACAAAAACTTTCTCGGACAATACATTATATTGCATTTTGTGGGAGCTTGAACATAACAAAATTAACACCATTGTTGGTGGTATGATGATGTCCATATTTCTACATGTTCATCTAATTGAAATGTTTTGTGCACAACATTTTTTTCATTTGTTGACATTACCAAGACTTAGAAAATTAATAATCACTTACTGTGGTTGTGGGGGCTGTTGCTGATAGTACATATTGTACTGTTGGTAGTACATCTGTGCAGCTGCGTTCTGACCATTATCATTGGGTTGTTCACTCAGACCTTTTGATTTATTTGGTGAAGTGCTTGACCCACTTTCGCCTTTTACTTTTTCTAATGCTTTCCTTGCTTTTTCCCATTCAGGATTCTGAAATACTGTGTTGTTGCCTGTGCCATTCTCTGACTGAGGTTGATTTCCCCTATAAAATAAAACCATAATCTTTTTTCATTTTCATAGTGTTTGAAACTTCACTGTTCTCCCATCCAAGCTATGGGATTTGGATACCTATAAGAACATCATAGTGGCTGGTGACCAATTCTCACTAAATACCAATTCTTGCATATGTAGCAGGTTTTAATAGTACATAATAAAAATGTTGCCTTCTAGCCTAGCTCTCAATAGTAGGATTTTCCCTTTAGCTCAGTTGATAAGAGTGACGGACGAAATCCATGGTGGCGGGTTCAAGTCTGATTGCCAGCACATGCTACTCTCACCCTATTACACATAATTATTAATTATATAACCATACAATTACATGATTGTGAGAATTGGTCACTAACAGTATTATCATGATTTACCCTAGTCTGTACATATAGATATATGCCGATAAGTCAAAGACCCAGTATGGAACTCCTTTGTAATGCACAATTGGTCAATTGAGTTAAAAAGTAACCAGATATAATGATATCTCAACAGTGACAGTCACCTATTTAAATTCAGAGGTTAAAATTCATATAAAGAAATCAGATTAAGTTCCTTAGTCACATACACATTTTTCCACATCAGAAATTCTGTGAGAATGTTTATTCGCTACACAGATCTAGAAAGCTTGCAACCTACAATAATAGGATTTGGCAAAACAAACTAAAGGTCTTGTTTTGTTTGACACTTTAATCACCCCCCCTGATGTGATCCTTATCCTGTTGACAGCCATTTATCATTACCCTCCAAGTTATGAGAGAGTGAAAGCGAGATCTCATTGTCAGCAGCAATCCATTCTTGCCAAGTATTCATTCTCGCCATTGCATGTGTATTTTTATGATTATACATGTATTTTCAGCAATATTTTGTGGAAACTTTCATAGTAGTGTCAGAAGGTGATCACTTTTATACACGAAAATTCGCGAGTAACCATACACATACGATGGTGAGAATGGGTACTTGACGAGAATTAAGCCGCCTGCCAGTAGGAGGATAGGCTATTACTAGTAAAAGGAAAGCCTAAGCTTTGTGAAAGTGAACCAAAGTAGATTTTTACTGATACTATGTAATAAAATTATAAATGTTTTGTGCAGAATTATATAGCATCGATTCTATTTATTTCAATCATACTGTATGATAAAACGTTACTAAGGCGAATCCACACTCGGGCGAAATTAATCCCTATTGAGATTCCTCCTCTAGACTCTTTTATATTCGGACGTCTGATAGATGTCTCTCGTCGGAATCCCTACTCGAGCCTTCTAAACTTTATTCTGGAAAATCAAGTCAGGTTGACCTACCTCTTGTAAGGGTCTATTACAGAAATAATCCAACTGCAGTGGTTCCCATACTAGCACACATCGCTAGTGGAGATATTTTTCTCTCCATACGCACATATATTATTTAGTGACACATATTAAAAACAAAGAACCATCACATATTGTAAACAATGTTATGTTCCATTGCTACTTTGAGCAGCCATTTTGAAAGTCCCTCTCTGTCATGTGACCACTATAGTCTGTTTCAATAAAATTCATTACCTGTATAACCTTATTCCATTCAGTGTAATAGGCATTATCTGGAACGCACTATAGTGGTCATGTGACAGCGAGGGACTTTCAAAATGGCTGCTCAAAGTAGCGATAGAACAAGACATCATTTGCAAAATGAGATGGTTCTTTGTTTTCAATACATGTCACTTCATAATATATGTGCGTTTTGAGAGAAAAATATCTCCACTATCGATGTGTGCCAGTGTGGGAACCACTGCAGTTGGATTATTTCTGTAATAGACCCTTACAAGAGGTAGGTCAACCTGACTTGATTTTCCAGAATAAAGTTTAGAAGGCCCGAGTAGGGATTCCGACGAGAGACATCTATCAGACGTCCGAATATAAAAGAGTCTAGAGGAGGAATCTCAATAGGGATTAGGGCGGTCTAGGTTTCAACCAGTTTTACACCATTTGTCTAATCCACTAGAGGATATTTACTTTATCATGTTTTCCTATAATTGTCAATATAAATTTTGATATTGTTGCATAGTTCATTTATTTTATTAAAACATTAACTACATTCAAGCATCCAATTTGTGCAAAATACAATCGAGCAGTCGATCGCAGCCATCTTGGTTTTGTCCGCCCAATATTACCTCGGTCAGAAAATCATGTTTATCTCTTCATTATGTTAAATTCGTTCATAAATCGGAATTTAATCAAACATCGGAATCATTAGTTACCAAGCGCCTGCCTGTATGGCTTGTTGTGCCGTAAAAGCTGCCGCAGACATGATTATTTGTTTCTGCGTGCTTTCCCGAAGATCTTCTTACACTTTACTTTTTCGTGACGTCATGAACAATATTGGGGATTGCATTTTTCAGATTTGTGGGGAAACGGAACGAATTGTCCTTTGGCCGCCTCACTATCCGCATGTGATATGATGTATGTTGAACCCATTAAAAAACTGATTCAACAGAAATCAATTATTTACACAGACAGCAATAAAATTAAGTACAAAAATTGAAATAAAATTGATAAAATATGACCTTGCTTTCTTCCAACTGCATGTTTTTACGTTAGTCATCAGGCTATATTTTATATAAATATTAATTAGAATTAGAGTCTAGTATGTAAAACTTATGTATCAATTAATGGGAAAGGAAACGCGATTCTAATTATGCCTAACCCTTGTTGTTAAATTGAACAAAAAATCTATTACACCAAGGATTTATAAGTCAACCATAGTGTTTACCGTTATACGGCTCTTTGATGTACATCAGAGGACTAAATTACCTGTTCTATTCTGTTGCCTCCAGTTTTACTGAGACAGTCCACGGGGGTAGAGATCGTAAGTGACAGAAACCCCTGGAGTATCAAGGACAAGAATTTATAAGTGACATATGTCCTTGTCGAGGATGAGGGAAAACTAACAGTGCCGAAAGACTTATATATATTATCCGAATCTGTAGTTTTGAGTATGGTGCCGTCACCTTTTTAGATAAATAGTTCAATAAAATAAAACTTCTCTTTATAGCAAATTTCTGGCTACTTATATGCAGCTTCATATAAAACCGATCTGCAAATCATTAAAAGTCTCTATCATAAAAATATTACTAGAACGTTTTATTCTTAAGCGCAATCTACAGATGTAGGATGGTGCTGAAAATGGTGAAGCAGTTATGACATCGCTTCCTAGCTCACCGTGATATGAGAAAATCATATATATATGAAAAAGAGAAAGATTATCTTGTTAACTTTGTAGTACCTTGTAACACGATAGTAGTATATTCATGTACGTTTGCGTCCTATCAACAGCTACGGTCATACAAGGACGTGCCAGGTTTGATGTTTAAGGAAAACCGGAGTAGGCCCATCAGGAGAAAAACCACCGACCAGCAGTGAGTACTTGGCAACTGCCCCACATGGGAATTGAACTCGCGACCCAGAGGTGGAGGGCTTGTGGTAACTCGGCCACCGTGGCCCAATATCATAATTATGTAAGGAGTTATAGATTATCCTCCACTTTTCGGGAAAACATCAATCTCCAATTTTAATATCGTCGCAGCAGACTCACTTATTTTTTAGGAATCTTTTTCGTTATCTTCGCTCCATGTTGATTGTATTTAGTGTGTCGTTAATAAACATAAATAAAAAGGTCTTATAATTCTAGTTAGATTGTTATCTGAAGTCACCACATCGTCGATATGATTCATGATGGTTTCTAAGTATACATCTTGTATAAAATATCTATTGCACTTTTAGAAATGGCATTGAAATCGCATTTATCGTGATCGCAGAACGCAATATGATGTAGGATGGAAAACTTCCTTATATCTTATTTTCAGCAACATGATATTATATATAGTCTACAATTTTAATATTTTTTTTCATAATAACTTTGTTTTCCCTTCTAGATTCTGACATAGTCTACACAACTTCTCGCGTACTCTGATAACTTCAAACACCTAGTTTAGTCACAATACTCAATACTTACATATATATATATATATATAAAGCACTATACTGTTTATTTTGAATGCGGCAAAACGTATATGAAGATTCTCTGGAAAAAAATCCAACAACAAAAGCCCATGCGTGCAGTACCACTGAATTTACGTCATTGCTTGTCCTACCTGTCATAATAACTGAGTATGTCAATAAAGCCCTATATTGGAATGAGGAAGGCATGCATGCCTACACGTGCACTGCAGCCAGGAATGCTGCCTATTTACCGCAGGCCAGACTACGTAGCTCTGCTGCTATTTATACATCTGTGCGATACTCATCACTAACAGACTGCTTGATAGGCCCCAGTTCATACTCTACCTACATATACACTACCTTACTTAAAAAACCCACCAATTTTTAACATGGGCTAACAACTTGACTACTTTAACCTGACTATGCATCCCAATAACTGTTAATGAATCAATGAAATAATAGAGCTACGGAAATTTACTAGTGCGTATGAAATGATCTATATCTAGTGTAGAAGAACAGGGAAAATACACATTCACATTCCTGTCGAGTGCCCCGGCCAGGAATCGAACCCGAGTCTCCGGCGTGGAAATCTACAGCTCTACCGCTGAGCCGAAGAAGCATGATCCGTCAGCTGAGTGACAGAGGCCGTATTTAACACTATTTACAAGTCACACCGACCCGCTCCTCCATGTTACACTAGTAGACTATTATACTGTACATTTACTACTCTCAGTTTTCGATGAAACTGTTTTTATCAAATTCAAATATTTTCAAATACCAATTTCATTTAGAGGACTAATTTGGAAAAGGAAATTGCTTTACAATTATCATTTAAACCTACATGTATATCCCGAAAATGGCTATCACATAATGGCTATCACACCATCGCTACCTACATCTATGGTTGACATTTTGTGCTGTAGTTATCGCCCTTCAACAGCATAAACTACTATGACATTCCGTTTCTTTCTCTGTCGAAGTAATCTGAAATATATATCAATCGTTTCATTCCGAGAGAGGTTTTGTAAAATGACATTTCATTAGTTAAGTATTTCGATAGAAATTGACATTAACCAATCGTAACCATTGTTACAAACAGGGTACTTGTTGCTCCGACGAGAAAACTGTGAAGCATGGCTGCTAACTCCGACGAAGAGCAAAGTCTCAAAGAGTGTGAGAATTATGTGCAGAGGCACAACGTTCAACAATTATTGAAAGAATGTATTGTTCAACTATGTATGAACCGCCCTGATAACCCTGTCACCTTTTTAAAGGAACATTTCGAACGAATGGAAAAGGTAAGTGTTTGTTACACTTTCAGCTGTCATTCCCATATTTGTTGTTGTTTCGATGTTTGTCTTTGACTGTTTTCGGATGCATGTGGGTCGCAATGTATCTAACGGACAGTCGAACATTGTAACCCACGATCAAGCATCATATGTACAGATGCTTTCAGGACGAAACGTTTTGGAAAATGAAATGAAAAGTGTTTGTTATAAAATGACATTTATAAAAATATAAACAATGTTGATTGACAACACTTTCAAAAGTATTCTGCTCAAGTGAATTACAATAGTTCTTTGATTTATTTATGTTTTGCAGTCGCTGTATTGTTAATATAAAACTGTACATGTGATATAAGACCAGGGTCTTATGCTTGGGGAATGCGCCGTTTCCGGAATAAAATGTAATTCAGTCAGTTAAGAAATGTAACTTTCATCAACACGTAACTATATTTAAGGCACATTTAAAACAAAATCGGAGCTTTAATGATTGTTTACGAGTGGAAAATTACACATTATGACAGAACACTTCACATTAGTTATCAAAACATGTTGTATTAGATATAATTTAAATATGCACGAAAAATGAATTTAGACACTTCACTAAGAAATGACATGCAAGTTACAGTATCAAATGGAGCTGTCGTCTAACACTACAGTTGGAAATCAATGGTATCTGACGTTTGTCAAGTCTCACTCACAAAATTTCATACCTTACCAGGGAACTTTCTTCCAGAAATCAATAACAAAAATAAGAAAAAACAAAACAGCAATTTATCTTAGTTTCGTCACAGGCAAGTATTACTGACAATGACCTTTACTCGGACATTGGTATTAGCTGCCTGTAAGTGTCATTGCCATGACGGAAAAATAAGCTCTAAATTTTTCGGAGTCACATGACCAAATCAACGTTTTTTATCTCCTTCTAAGAAGAGTTCCTTGTATCCTGGAATTGGCGTATTGTATACCTGTGTTCATCCTCCATACCTCCAGTATCACAGTTGTAAATAACAAAACTGAAGGCAGAAGGGCTTGAATTTCACATTTTTTTATTCACTTTCTAAAATAAAGCAAGTACCCTAAATTTGTACTTGCTAAAAAATCTTTTTACTAATAATTTATTAAATTAATCAATTCAAACTTGCTAAAAAATCATTTAACATGAAATTAAATATCCATATTCAAATTACAGTTTTATTATATAAAATTATTTATTTTTACATAATTACCCCCTTTATATATCACAAACTAAAGTATCTAGTTTTGGCTATTTTATTACAAACATATATAAATAAATAAATGCCCTTTCACCCCTGGTCTGAATTTCAAGCAAGTCCATATTTCCAGATTTTCACTGATAATAAGGGGTGAAAGGGCTACATATATAAGCAATTTCAGGCAAGCACAGCTTTACAATCTAAGGCAAACACAGCTTCACAAGCAAGCAAAGTCAACCATCAACACATCACATCATACATTACAAGCATGCAGCTAGCAGAATTGTCCGACATGCATACAAAATTCATCAAGCACTCATGCAAGTTATGCAATTTAACTGAGCTTGATTAAATGATTATGTAGAAAATGCATATTTATCACCTATAAATGTAACAGATACATTTTTGAGCAGTCTTTCTGCTTCGGGACAATCTGAGAGAATGAATTCTCGGGCTATCACACCTACCTATAGACCAATGGGCAGCGTATGGAATAAGAGGTGAAAGTTCACCGAGAAGGTAGCTAGGGCGAGATGAACAGGTGAACAGTATTCATGCACAGGTGGGCAGTGATTATATCACAGGGGCTGATATATACAGAAGTTAATTAGTATTTTGAAACAAAATTTATAGATGATGTGAGGTGTATAGGTATATAACAAAATTATAGCAAGAACTGTGTCCCCATATTTTCCATTAAAACCAATTTTTCACAATCATTTTTTTTCCTTTTTACAGTTGTCCCTTTTAAAAATAGTGTATTTTTTTAATTGCTATTATGGTATACATATCTACTTGCAAAAAGCAAATACAAACAGCAGAGCTTGAAAAAACCTGACCAATCACAGGCCTGCAGAGTCTTCCTTAGAAGATTACAAAGAGTGACACTTAAAGTCAAAGCCATACTAGTACGATGAACCGTTATTAGATTCTTTTGATGTACATGTACATGCATCTAAGGACCAAATTACCTGCTTATCTGTTATTGCACACAGTCAGATTCTTTAGTTTTACTATGATATATTCCAGTGGTGAATGTACATTGTATATTATGACATTAATAGTACCCCTGAAGTATCAAGGATATGACTTGCCTTTGGTTTTGTTTGTTTGTTTGATTGTTTGCCTTTGGTTATAAATATATGTAATGTAGCTCTAGATGACAAGCAAATAATTTCTGACCAGATTATGATTTGTCAATTATGATTTCTGACATTTATAATTTTAAGCTCATTGAACACACACATTTGAAGGGTTGCATTGCCTTAAAGGCCCACTACCTTTCTGAAATGCATTTTGATTAAAAAAAAAAAAAAAATGGGTATGCAAAACGAGACTGATAATTTTGTAGAGTCACAATTTTTGCATTTTAATTGATTGGTGTCGAAACCTTCTGTTAGGCCATCATAGAATATGAATCTTGAATTGTTGGTCTTCAAATTGACCATGAAAATGATGGATGAAAGAAAATCATTTTAGGTAGAAGAGCATATTGGTTGTTATCGTTCTTCAATGTAGAATTAAAAAAATAGAATAGTATTTATAACAGATGTATTTTGAGACATGTATCAGCATCGAAATATCATCAAAATTTGGTGATATTGATGCAATATTTTTGCAATTTTTAACATGTAAAGTACAATTAATTAACTCATGCAAAGTAAAAGAATACAAAAATAGACCAAACCTAAAACATGTTTCTTGCATGCGTAGAAATATATATACTGCTGTCACAAAATGCTGTCATAATCACTTACAGACTTTTAGAGTCTGATTCTTAGTCATTGGGAGTTGTGCTTGGTTTAAAATTTATTAACTCATGGACATTTATTCAACGAAAGTCTTTTAAACATTGTTTATCATGATAAGAATATTAAAAATAATTAATTGCATCCCGAAAAATTTCATAGTGCTCACTATGTTCTGTATGGAAAGAAGTTCTGACTGCACATGCACCAAAAGCAAAATTAATGATTTTATATAATTGTTTTGTGTTAATTAGACATATATATACATGATTAAACACCAATTTATTACAATTATTGTTCAAATGATGAGTATCATTTATGCTCTGTCAGCGTTGAAGCATCTTTAATATGTGTACGTTGCTAAAACGGTTTATTTTTAATTGATTAAAAAAAATCATGACATTAGATCAACCTCAATAGAAGGTGATGAAAATTCTGCTGCTTTTCAGTATTATTTGTAATCTGTTTTATATTGCATACAGAAGATGTACAAAGTGCTATTTCTCTAGCAGTCATAGTTTCTACTTTCCTAGTAGATATATATATATAGTACACTGCAATCGCTTATCATTGCTTAGCTGTTATCTGATGTTCATCAATGTGATGGACAGAGTACACACTAATTGTGTGGTACATGTAAGCCTAGAACATATATATATATGTTACTTGTATCTGTAGCTCTTGTTAACTAAACCTTGTTGTTGACAGAATCAGAATTGTCATGAGGTTTCTGATAACTTGAAGTGGTTTCGGATGGCTTATCATAAAATGAGGGATACACTTTTGTCAATAAATATGATATTTTGGATTTACACATTGTGTTCTCTGCAAGTTTGTTTTGATGAAATAGATAGCAGTACATTTGAAAGAGGTATTTGGTAGTGGTACTACCTGCAAATCCCTTAGTAACCTCTTGTTCTGTACCGCTGTATCAGATAAGCCCTTTCTGCATGTAAAATTACTAAATGTCTGGTGAAAGTCAATCAGATCTCTTTATCATCTTGTTCTAATGTGTGGAAGTTTCTGGTTCTTTTCATTTCTCTTTTGGTAGTTTGCATGTAGTACTGTACTGATCACTTGTTCATTGCATCTTCCAACCTCCTGGCAGATCAGTCTCCATACCCTTGGTAAGTCAACATTTTTATGTCTTTAAAACAATTTAAAGGATAAAAAATGCCACAATATTTTAATGTCCACTTGGTATTGAATTTTTAAATTACATCTACATGTACTGAGAAGCCTATGTTTTTAAGTTTAAATATATTTGTTGTCGCATATATAAATGTACGTATCTTGTTGTTATGAATCATTCATTGAGAAGGAAGGAAATAGTCATTTTATGCAGCATTGTTAGAAGGATTGTTAAATTGAATTGTAACACTGCAGTGAAATCTACTTCAGGTATTGTATGACTTGTTTCTAACATAAAAAAAAGTAAAATTAAAAAAGAAAACCTATCATATTCATCAATTACCAGTAGCTTAGTCTGACTGGCAATAACAGGAGGAGGTGACCAAATCTGTGTTACATTCATTAGATATTCTTTTGTCGTTTTCCATATCTATTTAGCATACAGTATACAAGAGAAATGTTATTTGTATGCATGATGGTAAAATGTCCAGGCACGCCAGAGACCACTTGTGGTGTATCGATTTCTGTACATATTGATCTGGCTCTTAACACTTCGGGTGTGTGTCAACACGATATGTTGGAGTCTCGTGGTCAACTCAATTACGTTATGTGAGGACAGACCTTCAGATTCAAGTAGCTGTACTTGTTACAGAGTTCCAGTATTAAATGTCAGAAGTATAGGAAATGTTAAGGTTGCACATTATACGCTTTCAGATTATTGTTGAGCATGTAGAAACTCCATCACTATATCTCCAAAATTGTAAGACAGATCTTTCTGAAATTCTAGCACACTGGTTACAAATTACATAACTCCTTATAAAGTGATGTTTTACATTAGCCTACATACTAAGAGAGCCATCTTTGAATTATGTATCAGAAAGATTTATATCACAGTTAACTGGTTAATTACAGTCCCTTTCATGGTAATCACATTGATTCAGATCGAAATATAAAGTAGCAGGTAACTAAGATAAAGCCCTCAAACAAACCTTTTTATTTGTAGGTCAAAGGTCTAAATGTAGGTTAGAGTGACATAACTTTTGTACCTGCAACATGCATTCAGTCTGGTCTAGGTCAACTTTTGACACAAGTATGAAGTTTCAGTAACATATCTAGGGATTGAGGAAGATCTGTAGGTCATATCTAGGGAGGAAGGAAGATGTGTAGGTCAAAGGTCAAAATATTAATAACAGTACTAGCGACCTTATCTACTATATTTGACATGATATTTAAACTGAAACTTGTATAGTTGCTAAAATAAGGAATATACACAAAATATTATTTCTAACATACACATTTTAGAAACTTTTGAGACTTGTTGCTTGCAGTGAACTGTGATTGATTAGCTATCATATAGGGCAACATGGGCAGCCTGGCTAAAATACCATCACTGGATCAACTACCTTCTCTCAGTTCAGTTATATAGCAGATGTACTCTTTACCAAGGGATTTGTTTCATTGCAACACTATTTCAACACTATAACACTAAGTGTTCTCCTGTCAAATAGTAGTTGCAATAACATGACTTTTGAGTTCACCAGTGGTGTGTGACATTTGGTTGTAAAATGCACATGTAGTTTATACCGGTATATTAGTATATGGGTTACATGTTTAGGCTTGATGGGTAAATAGAATGAATTTGATACACATTTGGTTACATATTCTATTTCTTGTCTTTCTTATCCTACTTTTGATGAGTCCGTTTCTGTTACCATATTAATAAACCTGTTTTGTAAGCAGTTATCACGAGACTGTTATAATGAACAGTGCCACTTACTGTAACAGAAAAGTTCATCCTGGTCGACACATATTATTTCACTGGTTCTTTTAGTTTGCCTTTTTGTTTATAATTATATTATAAGTCTAGAAGTCATAAGGATAACACATATTTTGATCTTCATAAAAATAGTACACTTTTAACTGTGTAAAAATGTCTGTGATACTGCAAGTATGCTGACTAGCACTATCAGTTGTGATTTCCCTCACTACGAGTTGTGATTTCTATGACTACGAGTTATGGTTTCCCTAACAACAAGTTGTGGTTCCTTGACTTTTAGTTGTGGTTTCCCAGACTACGAGTTGTGGTTTCCCTGACTACAAGTTGTGGTTCCCTGACTACGAGTTGTGGTTTCCCTGACTACGAGTTGTGGTTCCCTGACTACGAGTTGTGGTTTTCCTGACTACGAGTTGTGGTTCACTGACTACAAGTTGTGGTTTCCCTGACTACGAGTTGTGGTTTCCCTGACTACGAGTTGTGGTTTCCATGACTACAAGTTGTGGTTCCCTGACTACGAGTTGCAGTTTCCCTTACTACCAGTTGTGGTTTCCCTGACTACCAGTTGTGGTTTCCCTGACTACCAGTTGTGGTTCCCAACTTTCCATGACTACAAGTTGTGGTTCCCTGACTACGAGTTGTAGTTTCCCTGACTAAGAGTTGTGGTTTTCCTGACATGGAGTTGTGGTTCCTTGTCTACCAGTTGTGGTTCCCTTACCACCAATTGTGGTTCCCTGACTATGAGTTGTGGTTCCCTGACTACGAGTTGTGGTTTTCCTGACTACGAGTTGTGGTTTTCTGACTACTAGTTGTGGTTTTCTTGACTACGAGTTGTTGTTCCCTGACTACGAGTTGTGGTTCCCTGACTACAAGTTGTGGTTCCCTGACTACGAGTTGTGGTTTCCTGATAACGAGTTGTGGTTCCCTGACTACGAGTTGTGGTTCCCTGACTACGAGTTGTGGTTTCCTGATAACGAGTTGTGGTTCCCTGACTACGAGTTGTGGTTCCCTGACTACCAGTTGTGGTTCCCTGACTACCAGTTGTGGTTCCCTGACTACCAGTTGTAATTTCTCTGACTATCACTTGCTTCATTGACTACCACTTGTACAGTACTTATGGTTTTACTACTCTTTGTGACTTCTCCGTCACTTGTGGTTCCATTAACTAGCACTTATGGTAAAGTTATCAGTAGTAATGTGATGTATTTGTCGCCACTTGTGGTTCCATTAACTAGCACTTATGGTAAAGTTATCAGTAGTAATGTGATGTATTTGTCGCCACTTGTGGTTCCATTAACTAGCACTTATGGTAAAGTTATCAGTAGTAATGTGATGTATTTGTCGCTACTTGTGGTTCCATAACTAGCACTAATGGTACAGTTTCAGTGTAATGTGATGTTTTGTCGCCACTTGTGGTTCCATAACTAGCACTAATGGTACAGTTATCAGTAGTAATGTGATGTATTTGTCACCACTTGTGGTTCCATTAACTAGCACTAATGGTAAAGTTATCAGTAGAAATGTGATGTATTTGTCGCCACTTGTGGTTCCATTAACTAGCACTAATGGTAAAGTTATCAGTAGAAATGTGATGTTTTTTGCTACTTGTGGTTCCATTACTAGCACTTATGGTAAAGTTATCAGTGTTCCATTAACTAGTAGTAATGTGATGTATTTGTCGCCACTTGTGGTTCCATTAACTAGCACTTATGGTAAAGTTATCAGTAGTAATGTGATGTATTTGTCGCTACTTGTGTTTCATACTAGCGCTAATGGTACAGTTTTCAGTTGTAATGTGATGTGTTTGTCGCCACTTGTGGTTCCATTAACTAGCACTAATGGTACAGTTATCAGTAGTAATGTGATGTATTTGTCACCACTTGTGGTTCCATTAACTAGCACTAATGGTAAAGTTATCAGTAGAAATGTGATGTATTTGTCGCCACTTGTGGTTCCATTAACTAGCACTAATGGTAAAGTTATCAGTAGAAATGTGATGTATTTGTCGCCACTTGTGGTTCCATTAACTAGCACTAATGGTACAGTTATCAGTAGTAATGTGATGTATTTGTCGCCACTTGTGGTTCCATTAACTAGCACTTATGGTAAAGTTATCAGTTGTAATGTGATGTATTTGTCGCCACCTGTGGTTCCATTAACTAGCACTAATGGTACAGTTATCAGTAGTAATGTGATGTATTTGTCGCCACCTGTGGTTCCATTAACTAGCACTAATGGTACAGTTATCAGTAGTAATGTGATGTATTTGTCACCGCTTGTGGTTCCATTGACAACCATTTATGGCTTCATTGATTTGGTTAAGTACCACTTTTACTGACCTTGAATGCGACTTGTGGCTTCAGTGGTGATGACTTTGGTTTATACACTCTGACTAGCTACATAGTTCTTCAAAATACCATTGTGACTTGTTTATACATAACTGGATGTAGTTAATGGTGTTTTTACTTATTATATCCCCTATGGGTTTCAGTGTGTAAGTTGTTTTAGGAGGGAACCTAGCTACTCTGAAGCTCTTTACATAGAAATTAAATTGTGTAGATAGTTTCCATGTGTAAAACACTGACAGTGTTAGATCTAGAGGCCAACAGTCAGAAAGGAAGCAAGGTAATGAATTCTCTAACTGCTGGCAGCAGGCTGTGAAAGGTTTCCATACAACACTGTGTCTATTTATACCATGTTTACAGGCAGCCAACACAAGGCAATAACATAATAACCAGGAATTTTCTCCTGAAAAATACTTGTTCAGAACAGAGAAAGAGTTCAAAAGGGTGGGAAAATAATAGGTTAAAAATAATGTTTATTACAAATGTTTGCCATAATATTCAGTAAAATTATTAATTACTAATAATAATATTGTTATTGCATAAAAATAATCATTAGCATCACAAAAGAGAGAAAACATTTTATTCAGATGCAATGGTGAATATTGCATATAAAATGCATGGAAAAAAAATTGGTTTGTGGCATTAAAGTCATCAAGTCTGTGAAATGTTTATGTTTGTGTAACCAGGTTGAAGTCATGAACTGCCAATTGGTGCATACCAGACAATGAGTAGCTGTATAGCGACATGATCCCTAGCATAATAGGTTTGAGCATTTTATGTTTCAGTAACAAATTTAGTTACTTCTTATAATCTTTGTCCTTGCATATATTTATACAATTTAGATTACTAGAATCAGATTAGTATGTTGTATAAGTGTTTTATCTACAAATGTACTTAAGGATATAGGCTATGTAGACCCAGCATATGTTTTTCAAACTATAGCTACTGGTGCTCAAAGTAATCAACTGCTACACTAAAGCAGAACTTGCTCTGTGTTTTCACGTCAGGATTTACACCTAGAGAGGTTGCTGGTGTACCAATATCCGATAAGTAATTTACCAGTGTTGGCATGCCTGGTGGTCTTAGATCAGTGACCAGGAACAATGTAAGAGTTGTCTCCCTTAGGGTAGAAATTTAATTCTGAGCATGTTGATGTGTATTGGTCATATATTATAGTGGTACAATACAATAAACAAACAAGTTACACCTGAATTAACCAACATCCATTGTATGTATGGAGATATGTTGTTGTCTGTTAAAGTACTTTATATTACGCCCCTCATTTCTGTCTTATTCATATGTATTGTTGAGTTTTCAGCTGCGTAAGCTTATTTAAATTACAAATTAGGCCTGGTAGACTGGAATGTGTTGGAGGTATTAGTGGTATAATCCCCCGATACATGTAGGATGTAATGTAGGGTTTATTTTGGATTGTAAACATGGTGTGATACCTGTACCAGGACATGCTAAATGTTCTTGTACCTGTAGACCTATGCTATACCAGATTTATTCTGTGCGTTTCTCGTTAACAACTGAATATTAAATTTTTAGTTAATGTATAGCTCTTACAAAAGCGGCATTAAAATTGTCTATTTGTTTTCATAGAAAGCCTTCAGTCAGAAAGAAAGATTGATTACACCATATATACATGCCAACTCAATAGGTTTCTATCAAAAGAACTAAATGGGTGTGCTATCAATTCTTAAACTTTCTGCTATAAAACAATTTCATAGTAAGTTACTTCTGTCATTAATATTAATATGATTCCATGGTAGATGTGTACAAATGTAATTGATGTAAACATATGATTGCTTTGCCCTGAAATAGCTCTATTAGTCTACAAACCTGTAGAAAGTCATTAGAGATATCCAGGTAATGTATAGTGTACATCATAAAGTCCTTATCTCTACAGAGATACCTGGGTAATGTAATGTAATAGTGTTTACATCATTAAGTCCTTATCTCTACATAGATACCTGGTTAATGTAATGTAATAGTGTTTACATCATTAATTATATATAAGTCATTTTCACTACATAGATACCTGGGTAATGTAATGTATAGTGTTTATATCATTAAGTCATAACACTAGAAAGATAATGTAATGTATAGTGATACATCATTTCGCCTGATTATCTTCAAGTCTCGTTTACTATAAATCCATCAAAATGATTATTAGAACGACCTGAAACTGACAGACCTGGCCTAGTACTTTTGACTGTTGTGTCAGGGTCTGGATCAAGCTGTTCCATTATACATGTATCTGTAGATATATCAGTATCTACCTTATATATAAGCTAATGTTTTATGGCTTATGGAACCTGTTCTGAGGTACATCAAGGCGATGATGGTGTCAAGAAAGAGAAAACTGAGGAAAGTTTAATGAAATCCTAAACTCAACGTAAGAATATGTTGATATTCAAAGCTAGAATTAAGAATATTGTCGATTTATATTAACCCTGATAAAGACATGATTAGTACTGGCTCCTTGCCCTATATATATCCTGATGAAGAAGAATACAAGAATATTAAAAACATATCATGAGTTAGAACATCAAAGCTATCCTAAACTGTAAGCACTGACAGTATTAAAAACATATCATGAAGGAACCTGGACCCTAGCTCTCAACTAGGCCATGATGTCTTTATAGTACAGAACCTCACACTTGTAAAACGTTTGCCCTGGTTCCTTACATCAGAATAGAAATATTTAAAGAGAGAATGTGCAGCATTATCTTCATTTACATGATTACATTTTATGTACAATGTAATTACATAATAATTACACTATACCAAATGTAACATTTTTGTTCTGCTTCAAACAAGATCCATACATAACCATGTAAAGTAGAAATAGCTTGTGTCCCCATATACTACAATGTGCCTGCCATTTTGATACCTTGGTGAAGCATAACATATAAATGACATTGTGTTGTTATTATAATCATGTAATAATAGATTCATGTTCATTATTGCACCGACTTCAATAGTATCCAAGATGCGGAGTCAATAGTACTATTGTGGTTAAGTACCATGTGTAACCAATCAGAAGTCAGTATTCTGTCATGTGATGTACTAAATACAGAATAAAGACTGATATTCAGAGTTGCCAGAAAGTGTGTGATTGAAAATATGTAATTTGAAACAAATTAGTAGTATTGTATCTAATGTTTATGAACATGACAGGTTTTTTGAGATGGAAGAAGGCAGAAGTTCCTAGAGAAAAAGCACAGACCTAACATCTGTATCTCGATTGTTACAATATGCATAAAGAGATTTGCTGTATGTGGGTTTTAACTTTAAACTCGGGGTTTGAAGACTAGTCAAGTGGTAGAATGTTAGGAAGCGGTGTATACATATGGATCTTGGCCACTGTGGTCCCAAAAATTAGAAAAAAAGACCATCTGCATTCTACAAAGAATGGAATGAACAGTGCATATGTGAGTAAGATGAAACAACTTTTAGAAATACCGATAAGATAGTAGATATTCTTAGTGAAAAGTATGACAAGTTATCCTAAGTAAGAATTCTGGTAATTACCATATTGATAAAGTTTGAGATCGAACCTTGGCCAACTAGGTGAAAGGCGAGTGGCTTGACCACAACACCACCCGATCATCTAACCAGAACATATACAAACCCAATTTGAGATAATATGTTTGAGAAATAAGTACATTGGAAAACAATGTAAAAGAAATACATTGTTTATAACATAAGATAAAAGGAAAGAAATGTTGATGCGATGTTTGATAAGAACATTTTAGATGTGAAATATATTCTGCAGGTTAAGTATGATAAATAAGAAAATGATAGATATAAGTTATGGGAAAAATGACTTTCAATGTAGAAATCATGTTGATTAGATATCCATAAGGCAAAAATGGTGCAAAGCAACTCATAGAAAAGGTTCCATATGATAACATTCTGGGATAAACTTTAATGCATAGCTCATGTTTAGTTTGTTCAGGAACAATGCTGGTTATAGATCCAGTAATGTATTGGTAACATCAATGTTTCTCTCCTGGAATTGGATATTTAAACAATCTGAATGACAAGTAGTTTCCTTGAGGTTTGATTTAGAATCTGAATTGATGATGTGGATATGTCGGAGGAAATGAGAGTATTTCACTGCATCTGTTTATTTGTAACACAAAGAAAAAAGCCAGTTTGAATTGTATGCTAGTTATTGGGTTTTGTGAGTTTATCTGTAGTGAGGGAATGCTTTATTCCTAGGAAATGGTTAATTAAGTATATTAGGAATGGTTAATTAAATACATCAGACAAAAAATTCCTAAGATTACATGGAAATTGTGCAGCATTAGTGGAAACATTGGATCTCTTGGGAATTAGTTGTGATAGTAGCTGGGGTTTCCATGGGACCCGATGATGTCGGCTGAGATTGAGGTTACAGGGACATTACCAGGAGATGAGATATATAGAGGTTTGACAATGACAGAACTAGCCTGACCGAACCTGCCCATTTACATACATTTCCACAAA
Source organism: Argopecten irradians (assembly GCF_041381155.1). Lineage (NCBI taxonomy): Eukaryota > Metazoa > Mollusca > Bivalvia > Pectinida > Pectinidae > Argopecten > Argopecten irradians. The sequence goes on along the minus strand of NC_091138.1, from coordinate 15,796,416 downwards.
GATTCCAGTTAAACCAACCAAATTAGCATGTGCACGTGGAACATGAGCCTTCTACAAGTTTCTGATTAGACCTGAAGTTAGTCTAGGCCTATACTGCTTGATGAAAGGCACCTGATTTTCTTATTAATTTTGATAATTGCGGACCAAGATCGGGAGCCCTGGTATGGGGTCGCGAGCGATGAACATGGGAGTACCAGTAGGTAATGCCTGACATCCCTCACTGATGGAGTTGTTTCCATAACCTTGATTGTGAGATTTAGACCTTGTTGGTGTGTAAATGAGGTTCACTCATTAATAGATGGCCAAACTGAACTACAGGACGAGGATATACACCTACAAGTGGTCTTTACCATTGTTATATATACCTTGTCTTGGACCCTACTGACCTGACCTCTCTGGGAATTTAAACTTCGGGTCACTACCCCAAACAGCAACTAAAAGATTTCTTGAAGAAGATTAGATATGTTTAAACTGCAGACTTGTTGATCATTCCGACAGATTGGTAATTGTTCTAAAATTGAAAAAAAACAACAACAAAAAACTGAGCGAGTATGGCGTTGTCTGGAGTCTACAGATTTTACAAATAATTAAACCCAGGAAAAACTTCCAAAGGATATATATATGCAATGGATAATGTGAGTATAAACTACAGTAGATCAGTGTTTTGTACAGGGATACTGTAAGTTTATCTTGTTGATGGGAAATTCAGATAAGGAGAGAGGCCTGTACCTAAATCACTTTACGTCCAGCTGTTTTAGAGGCCTGAAATGTTACTGACAGTGTCAATATCTACAGACATGGAATTGATAATGATAATTGTACAGTATAAATGTGGTGCTACAGTGTTACAAATTTACAATAGGTCTGTCGAATCTTTTTACATGCACTGTTGCATTGATACTATATTAGTATTTGTTTTAGACAATGGTAGTGTACCTTATTTACAAAGTTGTTGATTACGTTAATAATGAGTTGGTGGGAACACCGATATATATCTTAATGTAATTATTTGTGAATTAGTAAATGGAGACTGGGCTGTTTAGTTATTGAGGAGAGAAGGTAGTTGAATCAACAAACACCTGAATCAGGCACACAGGTTAACGATGTTAGCTGCCAGGGAGAGTTCGTCCCTAAAAATAGGACGTCTTAGTTTTCTCTAATAAAGTCAGAGGATGTTTTCAGGGAACCTAATTCTTTTCAGGTGTTTAGAGTTTTCAGGCTACAGTACCTATATTAAAAACTGTCAGTTGAACATATCTGAGCTGATGGAAAGGGAGGGTAAACATACTACAGTAACACAGCTGTATTGGAAAAATGAGATGGGGGGGGGGGGGGGGGGTTGGGGAGCTGTATGGGGGTATGTTAGATGTGATTGAGAGTGGTTGAGGAATGATGTGGGGAGGGACTGAAAGAAAGGTTTGTATGTTTGAAGAGATGAAATGGAAAGATGTGTGAAAAAGTGGCGAGATCTTGAGTGTAAGGAGTGTGTGGGGTCAGCTTGAAAGGGTGGGTCGTGTATTTGAGGGGTAAAGGTCTGGTTTGTAATGTTTAAAACAGCCGGGGTCATTTAAGGACAAGCCAGGTAATGGGATGGTAGGAGGCTGGAGTACCAGGAGAAAAGATTGTTCCTGGCAACTACATAGGTTTCAAACTTTGGTAATATATGTATATGTCTTGACATCTTATGTATATCTGAAATCTTATTTGGCCACCACAGCCTAAGGTGGGAGGGTTAAAGATGGGGGTGAATGTTGAAGAATAAACAGGTGTTATAAGAAAAGGGTCAGGTTTGTGTATTGATAGAGGGATATGTCAGAGATGGGCATTATGAGGCAGGTTTTGGAAGGATGGAAGGATGGGAAAATATAGGAGGGAAAAGGGGAGGTGTATACGTTGAGGTGTATTTGGGACGAGAATGTGTTCGAGGTGTGTTACAGAGTTTGAGGGATAAAGTTTTGTGGGGAGGGAGTATTTATGATAGAAATGAAAGAAAACATTGTTAGGTTTGTGTTGTACCAAAATTTACCTGTTGATGTGCAGAAGACATGTTTTAACCCTTTAAAATGTTAATTTGAGGTACATGTAAATATGATTTGAGAGTGATGGTTGAGAAGTTGTTCAAGAGGAAACACGTGTGAAATAAAGCTGGAGTAATTGAAGTGTTAATCAATATAAAGAATCTTTGGGAGAGTGTCTGTACCAGTCCTTCACCATCAAGTACACTTCAGCTGGGACAATGATTTATAGACTTGTTAACTCTTTGGTTTGTTATGTAGAGAAAACAAGGTAATATTAAACTGCTACAGAAATCAATCTTGTAAAAATATTATAGATTAGAATGTTTTGTTGTGTTTTCTCACTGTTTGTGTTAATATTGCCTATTATCTAATAAAGGATAAAGTATCATGTTTCATAAACATAGGAAAATTTTGTTGTATTGATGTATACAGGTACTATGTTAACATTACCAAGCAGAGGTACCACAGGTGTAGCTAGCTATAAACAGCCTGTTATTGATATTACCAATCGTACAACACTATAAGAAGTTAAATCAGTCTTTTGTTGATTGAGATTAAGAAGATCTAATTTACAATCAAAATCTATTTTAATTATGTAACGGACATGAAAGGACTTGAGCCTAATCTGTGTGGTAGAATGGAATAGCTAAACTGTTAAGTGATTAATGAGTAGACAAAGACATTTAAATTGTTATGTATTTAGGTCAAGGTGTCAGGTGACGTGGTAAGGCTAAATAAGGTTGTTTACATTTATAATGAAACAGCCCATGATCTACACATTAATATTCCTCCTCATTATACACAATGTACTTCATTATGTTGTCTATTATCCTATACAGTAAGACATGTCCACACAATACATTAATTCAGGATAGACTTCTTTTACAGTCAGAGTTTAAAGTTAAGGTTGATAATGATATGGAGGGTTAATCAGTTAAGAATTGTAAGGGGATGGTGAAAGTTGTGAGGTCATACCTAGAGCTGCTTGTTAACCTTGAGAGTTTAATGGTCATAGAGAGTGTTGCTAGTTTATGTTGAGAGTTCAAAGGTCATAGAAACTAGAATTGATCATTGAAAGTAAGAGTTAAAAGGTCATAGTGAGAGTTACTAGTTTATCTTGAGAGTTCAAAGGTCATAGAAACTAAAATTGATCATTGAAAGTTAAGAGTTAAAAGGTCATAGTGAGAGTTACTACAGTCAAAATTGCCTTAGCGACCTTCTGAATTCAGCGACCTTCTGTCTTAAACGACCTAAATTATTCCTCCCATCGAAAATTACTATATAATCTATCTGTATTAAACGACCGTCTGTCTTATGCGACAAGCGACCATACTTTTAGGATCCAACGACACTCGATGTTCTGTGTTTAACGACCCAAATCACACATGCATTTGTCTTCTATTCATATATAAAGCCAAGCCAGTTAACTATCCTGTAGGGCTTCCAACCCAGCCCCATTAAGGCAAGACAAAAGAGCTATCCATATGGCTTGGTTATATACACGAGGTGTTCACTTTGACATAAATTAGCACTTATTCATGCATGAAGTCTCTCGGCTTCGGTACCGATGGCCGAAGCCGTCTGCATGTCTGAGCTGGATATTGCAAGGAAAATGTGCTATTTATTCACGATGTTTGTGATAAAAATCAAGAATAATCACTTCCAAAACCAACTAAAATAATGATGAACAATGATTTACTCACATAAGAACGACATGAATGTAGAAATATGGTACTGAAAATGTATCAGTGTAGCTAAGCATGATGGCAGCCATTTTGGGAGATAGTAACAGAGAAGTCGGAAATAGCTGATTTCCGGATTTTTTTTTTTAAATTATTTTTTTCACACTATTTTTTTTCCATTTTTTTTTATCTATAAAATAAATGAATAAAATGATGAAAGAAAATAAAAAAAAACATTAAAAACTATTGTTATTTTTTTCTGCTTTTAAATACATTGTAATTTTGTAGCTAATTATGATATATAAGTGGTAGGCCTAAACAAATATTTGTTTTAGAAATTTTTAATCTTATTCATGAATAAAAACAGAAAGATAAATTAAAAATAAATAGATAATTGAAAAATAAAAGTGCCTAAAATTAAATACATAATTAAAAGGTGTATTAAATTATGTGATATATTATATATTTAATAATTTCCTATTATTGTGACTGTTTTTAGTACAACAAAACTGTCAAGACATGTCCCACATTATACATTGATACATGTATTTAATTGTTTCGAAAGGGGTGATTCAATTAAGAGACCAACTGTCATATGTGACCTATTTTTCAATCTCCTTTGGAAGGTCTCTTAAAACAATTTCGACTGTATTTCATCTTGAGAGTTCAAAGTTCATAGAAACTAAAATTGATCATTGAAAGTTAAGAGTTAAAAGGTCATAGTGAGAGTTACTAGTTTATCTTGAGAGTTCAAAGGTCATAGAAACTAGAATTGATCATTGAAAGTAAGAGTTGAAAGGTCATAGTTATTGTTGCTAGTTTACCTTAAAAGTTGAAAGGTAATAATGAGAGTTGATAGTTGAGGTGAGAATATTGAAAATTGATGTTGTGAAAGTTGAACTGGATAACTCTGTCGAGATTTGATATAGTTAATCCTGATAGTCGATAGTTCCTGAAGGAAGTTAACCACTTATTTCACACCTAAGTATATTACAGCTGGACAATGCTGGGGAATTGGCTGAAGACAAAGGCTGGATTTCTGTGTTTCTGTAATCCCTGGTGGATTGTGGCAGTAGTATATAATGACAGATCAATATCTGTATTGATGTCCAGGTTCTTTTGGTAAAGCAGGGCTGGAATTAAGTCCCTGGCTTCCCTCAACACTCGCCCCTCCCAACAAATTATGTATAATATACAGTTGGAATGTTAGGAATCAAAATGACAGCCTAAAATACTACACTGATGAAGTTAGTAGAGAGTATTCTGTAATTCTAGGATATAATCTGGATACCATAGTTACCATTTGTCGGTTCTGATGCCAGTAACGGGTACCGACAGCTGAACAACTGTAATGAGCTTTGGCACGGTAGTGTCAATGTTTATTCATAATGTAACAAAACCCAATTTATGTGTAGAACCCGGACAGATCACACAATGCTGGTATTAAAGCTGAAAGCTCTACCAATAACAAATACTGTCATGTTTTTTCTTAACACCGTACACAAATGTGTTTGCTTTAGATCTAGAACTCAAATGTAAAAGTCAATGAATTATTCAGGCTTTGCTAGGAATTATAGAGTTACTTGTTGATTCCTTCTGTCACAAGGATGGGAGCACCACTTCATGAGCTGACTTAACTTCAGCTCTTAATGAAAAAACCTTAATTACTTAAAGCCTAGAACAATGGTATAGAATTAAAAACAGCATTAATCTTCTCTCGTGATGTGTTAAATTGACCTACTCTAGATGTTGTATGTAGTGTAATACGTATTAGTTGTGCCTTTGTGTATTTATCGTGTGTGTGTGTGTGTGTGTGTGTGTGTGTGTGTGTGTGTGTGCGTGTGTGGCATTAATACTACCATGAATGCTATTGTATGAAGGCACCGTGATGCCATATTGCATGTGGACTAAGCTGATTTCACCAGACCCTATAACCGATCTATTAAACTAGACTCAGCTGTCAGCAGTTTAAGACAGTTTGACCTTGATGTTGTACTCTGATGTAAGATGATGGTAATGTCACAGTAATTAGGGAACGGTACAGATAGGTCAGAAAGGTCATTAAAAGTAAGGAATCCTCAGTAGGTAGGTCTTTGACGAAAATGATTACTACTATGATTGCCAATAAGGGGAAGGAAATGAGACACATATCCTCCCATATATCCCCATACTACCATCAGGATCTTCGTTATGGCCGGATTTCTGTGTTGTCTGGGCTGTTGCTTTGAATACATTTGAATTCTGTTTTGGCTGCAATAACTACCAATGAATCCATGTGTATGTTTTTTATACCTCGGTGCTGGTCCACCATCATTCTTCTACAGCATCTGCTATTGTAGGATGTAACTTTGTAGCAGTGTGTCAGATAAATTCATCATGCCCATTTGTTACTGAATCAGTCATAGCATATTGAATAATGACTTTTTCCTATGGGAATTTCGCATCAGACATGTTCCAGTTTCATGATGTCTTAGGTTGATTAATTCGAGGAAGGTTATATCAGATTTGAGGGAAGTACATCAAAGATATTGTGAGGCATAAAATTTGAGGGTGTTCATTTGAGGGAAGTACATTGTATTGTAGAAAAATTGAGGGAAGGTACATGAATCATTGGGAGGCAGTAGATTTTAGGGAAGTACATTTGAATCATTGGGAGGCAGTAGATTTGAGAGACATACATTTGAAGCGTTGGGAGGCAGTAGATTTTAGGGCAGTACATTTGAAGTGTTGGGAGGCAGTAGATTTGAGGGAAGTACATTTGAAGTGTTGGGAGGCAGTAGATTTGAGGAAGTGCATTTGAAGTGTTGGGAGGCAGTAGATTTGAGGGAAGTACATTTGAAGTGTTGGGAGGCAGTAGATTTGAGGAAGTGCATTTGAATCATTGGGAGGCAGTAGATTTTAGGGAAGTACATTTGAAGCGTTGGGAGGCAGCAGATTTTGGGGGAGTACATTTGAATCATTGGGAGGCAGTAGATTTTGGGGAAGTACATTTGAATCATTGGGAGGCAGTAGATTTTGGGGAAGTACATTTGAATCATTGGGAGGCAGTAGATTTTGGGGAAGTACATTTGAATCATTGGGAGGCAGTAGATTTGAGAGAAGTACATTTGAAGCGTTGGGAGGCAGCAGATTTTGGGGAAGTACATTTGAATCATTGGGAGGCAGTAGATTTTGGGGAAGTACATTTGAATCATTGGGAGGCAGTAGATTTGAGAGAAGTACATTTGAAGCATTGGGAGGCAGTAGATTTTGGGGAAGTACATTTGAATCATTGGGAGGCAGTAGATTTTGGGGAAGTACATTTGAATCATTGGGAGGCAGTAGATTTGAGGGAAGTACATTTGAAGTGTTGGGAGGCAGTAGATTTGAGGGAAGTACATTTGAATCATTGGGAGGCAGTAGATTTTGGGGTAGTACATTTGAATCATTGGGAGGCAGTAGATTTGAGGGAAGTACATTTGAAGTGTTGGGAGGCAGTAGATTTGAGGGAAGTACATTTGAATCATTGGGAGGCAGTAGATTTTGGGGAAGTACATTTGAATCATTGGGAGGCAGTAGATTTGAGAGAAGTACATTTGAAGCGTTGGGAGGCAGTAGATTTGAGGGAAGTACATTTGAATCATTGGGAGGCAGTAGATTTTGGGGAAGTACATTTGAATTATTGGGAGGCAGTAGATTTGAGGGAAGTACATTTGAATCATTGGGAGGCAGTAGATTTTGGGGAAGTACATTTGAATCATTGGGAGGCAGTAGATTTTTTTGGGAAGTACATTTGAATCATTGGGAGGCAGTAGATTTGAGAGAAGTACATTTGAAGCGTTTGGAGGCAGTAGATTTGAGGAATTGCATTTGAATCATTGGGAGGCAGTAGATTTTCATTTGAAGTGTTGGGAGGCAGTACATTTTGGGAATCATTCATTGGGAGGCAGTAGATTTGAGGAAGTACATTTGAAGCATTGGGAGTCAGTAGAAGTTTTGAGAGAAGTACATTTGAATCATTTGGAGGCAGTAGATTTTGGGGAAGTACATTTGAATCATTGGGAGGCAGTAGATTTTGGGGAAGTACATTTGAATCATTGGGAGGCAGTAGATTTGAGGAAGTACATTTGAATCATTGGGAGGCAGTAGATTTGAGGGAAGTACATTTGAATCATTGGGAGGCAGTAGATTTGAGAGAATTTGGGAGGCAGTTTTGAAAGTACATTTGAATAATTGGGAGGCAGTAGATTTGAGGGAAGTACATTTGAATCATTGGGAGGCAGTAGATTTGAGGGAAGTACATTTGAAGTGTTGGGAGGCAGTAGATTTGAGGGAAGTACATTTGAATCATTGGGAGGCAGTAGATTTTGGGGAAGTACATTTGAATCATTGGGAGGCAGTAGATTTGAGGGAGAGAAGTTCATTTGAAGTGTTTGGAGACATTTGTAGATTTGAGGGAGAGTACATTTGAATCATTGGGAGGCAGTAGATTTTGGGGAAGTACATTTGAATCATTAGGAGGCAGTAGATTTGAGAGAAGTACATTTGAAGCGTTGGGAGGCAATAGATTTGAGGGAAGTACATTTGAATCATTGGGAGGCAGTAGATTTTGGGGAAGTACATTTGAATCATTGGGAGGCAATAGATTTGAGGGAAGTACATTTGAATCATTGGGAGTCAGTAGATTTTGGGGAAGTACATTTGAATCATTGGGAGGCAGTAGATTTGAGAGAGCAGTAGATTTATTTGAAGCGTTGGGAGGCAGTAGATTTGAGGAATTGCATTTGAATCATTGGGAGGCAGTAGATTTTTTTGGGAAGTACATTTGAATCATTGGGAGGCAGTAGATTTGAGAGAAGTACATTTGAAGCATTGGGAGTCAGTAGATTTGAGAGAAGTACATTTGAATCATTGGGAGGCAGTAGATTTTAGTACATTTGAATTTGGAGGCAGTAGATTTGAGGAAGTACATTTGAATCATTGGGAGGCAGTAGATTTTGGGGAAGTACATTTGAATATTTGGGAGGCAGTAGATTTGAGGAAGTACATTTGAAGTCATTGGGAGGCAGTAGATTTTGGGGAAGTACATTTGAATCATTGGGAGGCAGTAGATAATTTGATTGGGAGGCAGTAGATTTGAAGTACATTTGAATCATTGGGAGGCAGTAGATTTTGGGGAAGTACATTTGAATCATTGGGAGGCAGTAGATTTGAGAGAAGTACATTTGAATCGTTGGGAGGCAGTAGATTTTGGGGAAGTACATTTGAATCATTGGGAGGCAGTAGATTTGAGGAGAGTACATTTGAATCATTGGGAGGCAGTAGATTTTTTTGGGAAGTACATTTGAATCATTGGGAGGCAGTAGATTTGAGAGAAGTACATTTGAAGCGTTGGGAGGCAGTAGATTTTGGGGAAGTACATTTGAATCATTGGGAGGCAGTAGATTTGAGGGAAGTACATTTGAAGCTTGGGACAGTAGATTTGAAAGTACATTTGAGGGGAGGCAGTAGATTTTGAGGAAGTACATTTGAAGCATTGGGAGGCAGTAGATTTGAGAGAAGTACATTTGAATCATTGGGAGGCAGTAGATTTGAGGGAAGTACATTTGAATCATTGGGAGGCAGTAGATTTGAGGGAAGTACATTTGAATCATTGGGAGGCAGTAGATTTGAGAGAAGTACATTTGAAGCGTTGGGAGGCAGTAGATTTTGGGGAAGTACATTTGAATCATTGGGAGGCAGTAGATTTGAGGCAAATACATTTGAATCATTGGGAGGCAGTAGATTTGAGAGACATACATTTGAAGCGTTGGGAGGCAGTAGATTTGAGGGAAGTACATTTGAAGCGTTAGGAGGCAGTAAATTTGATGGAAGTACTTTTGAATGATTGGGAGGCAGTAGATTTGAGGGAAGTACATTTGAAGCGTTGGGAGGCAGTAGATTTGATGGAAGTACATTTGAAGCGTTGGGAGGCAGTAGATTTGAGGGAAGTACATTTGAAGCGTTTGGAAGCAGTAGATTTGATGGAAGTACATTTGAGGCATTGGGAAGCAGTAGATTTGATGGAAGTACATTTGAAGCGTTGGGAGGCAGTAGATTTGATGGAAGTACATTTGAAGCGTTGGGAGGCAGTAGGTTTGAGGGAAGTACATTTGAAGCATTGGGAAGCAGTAGATTTGGGGGAAGTACATTTGAAGCCTTGGGAGGCAGTAGATTTGATTGAAGTACATTTGAGGCATTATTCTTTAGGAAAGTTTATTTGAGGCACTGTTAGGCAGTGCATTTTTGGAATTTAGTAGAAGATCTAATATTGAATATTTGTTGCTATTTGAGAGGTAATAAATCAATATTAAGTCGGATACACTGAATAACGGTCCCTCTTATTTTATTACACACTGGACAGCTTTATAGTGTTGTCCAAGCTGTCAGCAGATATTCTCAACTAATTGTATTTTGTGGTATGTTTGCTTTCAAAAATGGTACTGAAAGGATTGGTTTAGGATTTGTTTTGTCATATGATAGAGGTTGTTCCAGCTGACAGTAGCCATTGTAGTCTACTGGGAGTTTCTGCCACCATGTTTCATTTCCTAATAAAATGCAGTAGAATAATAAAATCCTGTAGTAAATTTGGAGTCAAGTAATTTAGTAATGAATTTTAAATTAAATGGCAATACACTGAGCAGACCGTGCATGTGTAATTTATTTTGTTTATATGTATAACATCAGTGATATTAACTCCCTGTTAGTATAAGATTTTAGTCATACCTGTCAGCATAAGTGACAGGTGAAATGACTTATATGTATCTACTGTTTACTGACAGGAAGTCTTTTACATAGATACTAAATTGTTTTTTCCCACATGATTGGCCATGTGTGTTAGAAGATTTTTCTACACGACTGATCATGTGTGTTGCTGAGGTGTATTTACCTGTCAGACATGTAATACTGGCTGTGACATGAACAGAGTTATCAACACTGATACGTCTACTACCGTAGTTAACCTAAAATGAGATGTCTTTTTTTCTCCCATACTTCACAGGGTTGTCCTGCTGTTGCTAGAGAATTGATAACTCGGTCTTTTACTGAGATAGAGAAAAGACAGCTCACATGCGATTGACAATGATGTCATTGATAATTGCGCAGACTACTGTCAAGGACGTCACTAATATGTCTGAATTTTTCTTGATAATATGGAAGAAAAATAATCAAACATGGGTCTGTCAAGTGTACAGGGAATCTCAAACCTCATGAAAGATTTTGGCCGCCAACCCTCGGGTTGACCGGCTAAAATCTTTCGCTCAGGTTGAGATATCCCTGTCCACTTGACAGACCCATGTAAGATTCTATAAGTCCAGCTACTTGGACTTGTCAAATTGTTATTTTGGAATTCCACTATCATATATTAATTTTTTCTGAGGACAAATATGAAATATGTTTTGTCATACAATCTTTATTCTGTTATTTTCTTTATGTATTCTTTTCAAAAAAATCCATAATACCAATTCTCCAATTTCCAATAGTTATTGTTTTGAGTCTTTTTCATCTTATCTTTTGATTTTATTTTCTGACATCTATCATCTGAGATTGCCTAAGAGTTAAGGACTGAGAAGGTATTTCAGGTAAATGTATAAGAATTGATGTGTCATAGGGTTTTTCATTACGTTGAAATATAGGGCGGCCATTACTTCAGTATGTTAAAAAAAACGTTTTGCAAGATATAACTTTACCCTTAATATACTTTAGCATTAATCATGATTTGCATTTGCCATCAGTATATCAGTAGGTTAGCCACTACCTACAATCTGTTATATTTGCTTAGTTCCATGAATTTATACTTAAAAAATAGGTAAATGGAATTTCTGGGTGGAACATAATGTAGTCAAATGCATTTCTTTTTACCTATTAAAATCAGGTAATTGTTATGTCACCTGAAGCATACCTGGTATATGCTGTTAAAGATTTATAAAGTTGTTTTACTCTGATAGATAAATTAGAGAGATGAAATACTAATATAGCCCAAATGTACAAACCCAGCAGCTATGTCAATACACATGTATATATGGTATTTAGTATTATACGATATCTGTAGGCTGTGACCTGAGTAGTAAACATTTGTAGCGTTTTAGATTGATTGCTCTGATTGTGCTGATAATTGTACCAGAAATCATTAGTGGGATTCTGCAACACGAGTTTTACTGGGAAAGTTGTGTGTTGAATTGATTTCCTGGGAAATCTGCCACCACTGCTGTACCAATATGTTTGTTTAACTAACTGTTATATTCATAAACGAGATTTTACAGGACATTTTGTATCATAATGTAGACACGTAGCAGCTAATATACTCCAAATAGAATTCTCTTGTTTGATTACTTTCCGTACTTTGCCCTTTTGAAGTAGACTTTGCATTGTCCCTAATTGTTTGTTTTTCCTTCGTAATTCTTGCCTTGTTTTGTTTTTTGTTAACTTTTTCTTTTTTATACAAACAATTTGTCTGTCCTAAATTGCAGACTTGGCAATGTCTGTCCCAAATTGTAGACTTGGCCATGTCTCTCTAAATTGTAGACTTGGCAATGTCTGTCCTAAATGGTAGACTTGGCAATGTCTATACTAAATTGTAGACTTGGCAATATCTGTCCTAAATGGTAGACTTGGCAATGTCTGTCCCAAATTGTAGACTTGGCAATGTCTGTCCTAAATGGTAGACTTGGCAATGTCTATGCTAAATTGTAGACTTGGCAATGTCTGTCCTAAATGGTAGACTTGGCAATGTCAATACTAAATTGTAGACTTGGCAATGTCTGTCCTACATTGTAGACATTTTCTAAATCATAAAATATCTGCTGTTAGTCCTTTGTCAGCCCATTATAGAGCTGACATGCTATTTGCATTGCTTACCCATGGCCAATTTTCATCATCTTTTGTAGACTTAATGCTATCCTTTTTAGTAGAATTGTAGAAGGATTTATTGCATGAATTAGTGTGTATTCTCAAAGCCCTGGATACTTTGTTCAGATAGATATAACTGCACTTGACTTCCTGTATTATCTCTACAATTTCCTTGACAACGATGGTATAAACTTTAGTTATATTCCCAGAAGCATGTAGAATTTAGATGTTTGCATTGCATGTTAGAGACAGATTTTACCAGTCAGAGAACGGTATGATGCGATACTTGGCCTGGAGAAGGACAATAGAAATGAAATTCAAGATTCTGATGACGATATTGTCCCAAGAAAGTTCTGAAAGTGCTTACATCGACCAGTATTCCTATAACTTGTCCAGTCTATATGTGATCATTACTCTTCATAGAGTTTTAACATAAGAGGATTTCAATGGATTCACTTCATGTTTAGAATTTTGATGCCTGCCCTGTACATGCTAACAACCAATAGACCCTACAACAGGGATGACGTATAGAAATAGGATGCAGAGAATATTGTGCAATCTAATTATATAATGTTTCATAGGCGGGTTTTAGGACAAACTTTTGTCATTTTATATCAAGGTGGGAATTATCGATCATGCATGATTTACTTTGTGTATACTGTTGATGTGGTAAGTTTATCAATCACGTCTGCTATGTAGGCTGTACGTAAATCATACCTACATATACCTGTTGTTCGTGGTGTCCAGTGTCTGCCAATCAAGCATCTTTGATCATCGTCAGGTGACACAGGTGTACATACCAACCTGTACTAGAAATCATTAGTGGATAAAGGATCTTGGCTATTGATTTTGGTCAGTTGATATGACAGTGGAAATAGACGTGTGTTTCGTTATGCTTGGTGGGAAATATACAACAACAGTACTTTTATATATCTGCTGATAGGCAGAGAAAGAATAAAAAAACAAGAACAAAGGAGAAGGAGAATTTTCTGTCATGTAATGACAAATTTTGTCAAAGAAGAAGAAGGCACATTTGTATGCTTTGTAATATTGCATAGAAGAAAGGGAGGTAGATGAAGAACATTACTCAGAAGAAGAAAACAAGAAGAAGAACACAAAAAAAGGAAGAAGAAAAAGAAGAAAACAAAATGAAGAAGAAAACAAAATGAAGAAGAAAACAAAATGAAGAAGGAGAAGAAGAAGAAAACACAAAGAAGAAACAAATAAAAAAAAAACGCAGAACATTTGCATGTTATGTAACAGTATATAATTATGCCGTAATATTGTACCTGCAGTCATACAGCCCTGTATATTAGAGGAGCCACACATTATCGTACCTAGTATAATTTCTTGGAGTTAATTATTTATAAAAGCTGCAGGCTAACTATTGTGCTGTCAGTAATGTTTCTTTACACCTTATAACAGATCAGCAGATCCTCTCCTTAACTAACAACATAGAGAGAGACTTACAACAATAAACAATAACACAAAGAGATATGTATTGTACATTGACTATAACAAAATGAACAATAAACAGCAGAGGAAATGCTTTTGAACACTGTCAAACAAAACAAAAAACAAAACTACAGATATGTTCACTGCATGTTGTTAAACAAAATGAACAACAAATAACAGAGACTTGCTCACAGCATATAAAAAACAAATAAGAGAGACTTGCTTACAGCACATTTCCAAACAGGATAAACAACAAATAACAGAGACTTGCTCACAGCATATAAAAAACAAATCAGAGAGACTTGCTCACAGCACATTTCCAAACAGGATAAACAACAAATAACAGAGACTTGCTCATCACAGCACATTGCCAAACAAAATAAACAACAAATAACAGACTTGTTCACAGCACATTGCCAAACAAAATAAACAACAAATAACAGAGACTTTCTCACAGCACATTGCCAAACAAAATAAACAACACACTTTAAAGCTCATGCATTAGTTTAGAAGACTGTCCTCAAGACGGTGTTCATCCTTGATTGGAAAATTTTACTCTGACGTGACAAGTTTAAAAATGGTTACTGTGTAGGTGGAATTAAGACTTTTTAATCAAACTTGCATTGACATTCTTTACAAAGTGATAGCTGATCCAATGTCTATGTAGGAGGAATATGTCTGACATTTATCACAAAACCATCTCAGAGTAGCTATATACATAGTATGTCTTGTTTGTCTGTATCTGTGAATCAATATTTATATATAATTATACAGTTCATCAGATACAAAGTTTCGGGTTAAGATTTTCTCGCTGAATTCTTAAACTCAATTATCTCTCCGAAGTTTGATACATGAAACATACCAAATTGACCTCAATTTTACAGAAAGATGACCCTTAAAGGTCATAATATGGTTAAACATTCGTAAAGGTCAAATGTCATGGTCATTCGCTTTTGAATATTGTTTCTATTGGCCAAAAGCTATGTTGATCGACTACTACTGATGAAATCTTTGACAAAATGAATGTTGTTTGGCCCTGTGGCCGAGTAAGATATTAAGATATTTAATAATACTTCCTTGTGAGATGTTATATCAAAATTGAGTTCTGATTATGCATTACTAAAGTAATTTATTATTTTAAAGCAGAATGAAATTCAAATTCCTATGAAGAAAAAAAATATATTAATGATTTCTATTTCAATAGTACAGTTTCTTTGTGATAGCAGCCATTAAAATAGTTTAAAACCCAGGTCATCATCATAATTCCATTGGATCAAAAGGAGAAAATTGGTCTGACCAAATCAATCAATTAATGAGGATCGAATGCTAGATGTAATGAGAACTTGCTGATTGCTGAAGTTTAACAAGCCTTTTGTCGTTTTATTAGTGTGCCATTCAAGGCCTGTCATATTTCAGCTGTTATTGGAATTTTCACCACAGCGGTGTGTGGACTAAGGTGTATATGTGTAAAGGTGGTACATAATCATCTCCCCACCAATTAATATCACACCATCACAGATTCCAGGATTATTGTGTGGACAGACTACTAGCCACAGGCATTAAACAGTACATGTATTCAGGAGCAAAGAGTGGAAGCTCAGGCAAGGTTTGATGTACTGATGGCTCGGTGGGATGTGACATGATGTACAAGGACATTGTCTGGGAAATTAAATCAGCAAATCTTGTCAGCACAGCTCAGCAAAGCATGCAAGCGTGTATACACATATATAGTCATGCTGCCTAGTGTGGTATAACCTAGTTTCCATGGCTATATATTAAATCTGGATTATTGTGATTATTTACCAGTCCTGCCACTGGTGACATTGTTGGTATACAGCTGTTCCTCCTATTACTAATACTTCATTTCAATCAGCAGTCAATCTGACTGGTACTTGTGGCAGTTTGTGCTGGGAACTTTCTCCATGTTTGTGAATCCACTTACACTTGAAACTTTCCATGTATGGATATATTTCCTGGAAATTTTAGAGAGCTGCCAGTAGAAGTTGTATAGCATTGACGTTGAGAGAAATGGTGATAGATTTTGTATAGAATTGATATTGAAAGAATTGTATATCAAATGGAAAGTGGAGATCAATGAAGACACTTTGTGTGTATCTGATGTAAACTCCATTCTCCGTCTACATCCTGGTGACTTGGTGTCCTCTCCTGTGTAATATACATCAAAAATATTGATAAAAGAAGGAGTTGTTTGATTTGACGAGTGAACCGTTGCGGAGTAAGACCAGCTCCACGGCATGCATATGTGTTATGTGTATTGACTAGGTCCGTGACAGTGTTAAGCTGCAGCAACATATACAACTCCAAAAGGGAGAGGTCGAAGCTTTAATAACTCAATTAGTCAGAGCATTGGAGGCAATCACATTGTAACAATTAATGAGGTATTCATTGATATGACCACCGTAGGATTAGCCCTTCTCAGCCTCACAGGTCCCAGATTGTAGATATCGCTGTTTGTGAGGTTCAGTGGATATATATATTTCTGTGTGTGTAGTTAGATTTCAGAATGGGAAATAAATTGAGAAAGTTCAGTTTGTCCAGTGGGGACAAGGACAGTGAGATTCCCAAAGACCAGACAGGTACTTACAGTGTGGTGCAGCAAGGAGGAGCTAACCCTGTGGATCAGGATTCTAATCACCAAAACTTGACTTCATCAACAGCAACAAAACCAGAAGACACGTTAGGGTCAAGGTCTCCCCAACAGGGGCAGACAACTAGCACAGACAGTAGTGAAACACCTGTAGAAAATAAAGGAAAGGGGGAGGTAACTGAAGTCAAAGAAAGTGTTTGTCCAAAAAAAGAAGATGAAATACCTGTAGAAAATAATACTTCAATAGAATCTGACCAAAAGACTTCTGCTGAAAGTAGTGAAGCTAAAGGAAATGAAGAGGTATGTTATTACGTTCATATGAACTATTTGTATAAATGGAGGTCAATACTATATTGTCTTATATCTTGTTCTATGTGTCAATGTACACTGAAAATTCCTTTGAGATATGTGTTGATATGTGTTACAGTTGCCTATTGAAACAATGAGTAATTGTCTAAAGGTGACCGAGATGACCTGATGATGGTCAATGAAGTGTAGGAGTCTGATAACAGGTGATGATGCCTATCTTAATAGCTGGGGGTACCAAACAGTTTACTACAGGTCTGGGAAGTCTAAATATCTATTGATACCCAATTTCATCATTACATGGAGATGAAGGTTAACCTGTGACTGACCTTTCTGTCATAAAAGCCTCAGGTCTTGAGTTGCAATAAAGCTTAGTCAGGTAGAACAAAGATCACAGACTGCAAATGTGACATATCAATAGGACCAGTTAGGGGCCAAATTTTTCATATTTTTTGTTTCAGCATCCAATTCTATCTGGCCAAGTTTGCTAAAATGTCAATGTTCAAATAATCGACCTTGACATAAATAAAGTTCAAAGATAACAAGAAGGCTTCAAGATATTTTCTTCTCAAAAACCAAGAAGTCAAAAGCCTTATATTGGTTTAGAAGTCAAAAGCCTTATATTGGTTTAGAAGTCAAAAGCCTTATATTGGTTTAGAAGTCAAAAGCCTTATATTGGTTTAGAAGTCAAAAGCCTTATATTGGTTTAGAAGTCAAAAGCCTTATATTGGTTTAGAAGTCAAAAGCCTTATATTGGTTTAGAAGTCAAAAGCCTTATATTGGTTTAGAAGTCAAAGCCTTATATTGGTTTAGAGAGTCAAAAGCCTTATATTGGTTAAGTAGCCATAGAGTCAAAAGCCTTATATTGGTTTAGAAGTCAAAAGCCTTATTTGGTTAGAAGTCAAAAGCCTTTATTGGTTTAGAAGTCAAAAGCCTTATATTGGTTTAGAAGTCAAAAGCCTTATATTGGTTTAGAGTCAAAGCCTTATATTGGTTGAAGTCAAAAGCCTTATATGGTTAGAATCAAGCCTTATATTGGTTTAGAAGTCTTTATGTTAAGCAAAAGCCTTATATTGGTTTAGAAGTCAAAAGCCTTGGTTTAGAAGTCAAAAAGTTATATTGGTTTAGAAGTCAAAAGCTTATATTGGTTTATTGAAAGTCAAAAGCCTTATATTGGTTTAGAAGTCAAAAGCCTTATATTGGTTTAGAAGTCAAAAGCCTTATATTGGTTTAGAAGTCAAAAGCCTTATATTGGTTTAGAAGTCAAAAGCCTTATATTGGTTTAGAAGTCAAAAGCCTTATATTGGTTTAGAAGTCAAAAGCCTTATATTGGTTTAGAAGTCAAAAGCCTTATATTGGTTTAGAAGTCAAAAGCAAAAGCTTATATTGGTTTAGAAGTCAAAAGCCTTATATTGGTTTAGAAGTCAAAAGCCTTATATTGGTTTAGAAGTCAAAAGCCTTATATTGGTTTAGAAGTCAAAAGCCTTATATTGGTTTAGAAGTCAAAAGCCTTATATTGGTTTAAATTTTGTTTAACAAACTTTTAATGACTTCATTTCCTTAGAGAGTACATGATAAATGTACATTGGCCTTTAGCTGATGTGACTGGAGTTAATTTTAGATTTGTTGAGGGGCTAAAAAATGAATGACTATGACAGCTGTTCAAGGTCACAGGCTTCAAAGAGGCTTTAAACAACTTCTTCATGGTCAAGAGGCTTAGATCGACAGGTTGGTTACACAGATCTTCATGGCTTCTTATTGATAATACTGAACAGTATGCAAGATACTGCAGAAGTCACTTGAAGATAATTTCTACATCGCATTCATACCATAATGGTGCATCGTAGCTAGATTACAATTGTGATATAGTCTTACACAATTCTGTGCAACATTGTTGTAATGCTATACGTGGTGAAGCAGTTTCCTTATAACTACCTTACTTTCTTCAAATACACCCACTGCTACTGAGGTTTGAATAAAACAGATTCTCTTGTTCTTGAATAATACATTGAAAATATCAGATAGCTATTGATTTTCGGCCTGAGTAAAATATTCATGGATAATTTTATTTGTATATGGAGCTCAGATGATGAGCATTAAAGTAAATCCCATGTGATGGTATGTCATTTACAGTTTTATGAAAGTGCTGTCCCAATATTTGTGTTCTTGAATTGAATAGATGGTCATGTTTATGCTGCATAGATGAACGGTTTTGGCAAGAAAATGAAATGTACTTGAGTGCACATGGTGAGGTATATGGAAGAGTCTGTCTGAATCAATACAACAGATCAATAGCTGTAGTAATAACAGTTGTAATATGAAAAGTACCAAATCCCTACCATATTGTACAAAATTCTGAAGAAAAAAAAAGAGAAAGGGTAAAAAGTGATTTAAACTACATCCCCAACCATATATCTGTACTTCTCCATGATAAAGTGAGCATGAAGGAAAATTTACATTGTGTAAGGTTTGTGAATGAAAAAGTCTAGCTGGATGATAATTGTGAAATCAGCTGGAGAATCTGTGAAATAAGTCATTAGCTTTTGTATCTCAAGCATTAAACTGTATTTCTGAATGACGGTGAGGATCAAACCTTTTAAGATCTTTACTCATAGAGGTCATGAGGGACCATTTTAGAATTGCAGCCAAATATCTACCTCTAAATGGTAGTTATTAGGGTTCAAATTGGAAATATCTCCAGAAAATATTTCCTCCTCTGAAGAATAGGTTCTTTAATATCATAAACAGATACCATATCTGTTTTTCAAGGACACATGTACATTGAATGCCATTGAGAGTGTCCTCATCTGATCGTGAGGTTGTATGTTTACACAATAGACATCCTTGCTGCATAAAGATTTCCATGGATTTCAAATTACCAGATGTCTTTTATGAAGAATGCATGCTAGGTTGCATTGTATTTCTTTTCATAAGCAATAAAAGTACACAAAAGAACATATAATTGAATACACACAAGGACCACTTTATTATTTGGAGGTCTCAGATTGAGCATGACATTTTGCATTACTGTAATATGTGACAATTTCTAAAGGAGACAGGCTTCCGACTTCTGAAATGATTTTACTGAAAAGTGGTATTGATTCTATGTTCAGATCATTCATCCACTTTTATTGTCGCCATGACAACATATCTATCCTGCTATTACCTACCCAATAGCTAGTTTTGGTTTATAAATGTTTGATATTATGCCTTTTTGTTATTTGTGATTTGTTATGACAGATCACAGCCATGGTTCTGACAAACAAATGTTTGTAAATGCAGGGAAAAATAAAACAAGAAGATCAAATTATCTACTCATGTGGTCCATTGCAGGGCTTTCATTGTATCTTTCAGAGGAGGCAGTACAATTGCAGTTTCAGACCATACCGATGCACTAACATAAACTATATATCTATACAAGGAGAGCTTTGGTGCTATTGATGTTTTCGTGCCCTTACTATAGAGGGAATTTGGTGCTATTGATGTTTTCATGCCCTTACTATAGAGGGAATTGGAGTATTACCCTTGTTTTCATGCCTTTACTATAGAGGGAATTTGGTGCTATTGATGTTTTCATGCCCTTACTATAGAGGGAATTTGGTGCTATTGATGTTTTCATGCCCTTACTATAGAGGGAATTTGGTGCTATTGATGTTTTCATGCCCTTACTATAGAGGGAATTTGGTGCTATTGATGTTTTCATGCCCTTACTATAGAGGGAATTTGGTGCTATTGATGTTTTCATGCCCTTACTATAGAGGGAATTTGGTGCTATTGATGTTTTCATGCCCTTACTATAGAGGGAATTTGGTGCTATTGAGCTATTGATGTTTTCATGCCCTTACTATAGAGGGAATTTGGTGCTTTTGATGTTTTCATGCCCTTACTATAGAGGGATTTACCCTTGTTTGACTCATCCTGTGCCATATGCAAACTTAATGTTGCCCTTATCTATATTATACTGGTCACGGCATGCAGACCCTAAGTTGCTGATTTTTTCTTGCGAATTCTTATACTAGATTATCTCCCCCTAGTATGAAACTTTGGTTCAGACAATGTCTTTAAGTCAAAAACTATCAATCCAAATTTTTGAGCCTACCAATCTATGTTGAACATTTTTAGTTTCATTAAGTGATGTTTTATCTTTGTTCATATTCGTCAGGAATCACAAGGATTGATATCTGTTGAGGTGAAAGTACTTATAAAGTTAAAGGTTCAGCCATATGTGAATAATTAATGTCAGCAGACATAACACAGGATAGGTCTTGATTGTTGACCAGAAGGTTTCGTGATTTGTGTGGGAGATTTTGTGGGAGACTTGATAAACTTTAGTGCCCCAATGTCTACCACAACACACACGCCCAATGGCTGTCGACCACACTCTGCTATAAACAACCAATATTTGCATAACTGTCAGCCTGGAATTAGGTGTATCTGTATTGAACTAATATCAAAGCTCCTAACAGACAGGAATGGGTGTGTGATTATGCTTTTTACATAATATTCAACCATCAATAATATCATTGAGTTGATCATTAGGGATCATTGTTACAGAACTATTAATTAATAGTGACTCTACTTTGAATGGTAAACACTAATTACTGTATAGCCAATTATTGTCACTGCCCACTTTAGTTAAGATGAGAAACTTTGAATTTAACCAATGAAAATTCCATGAATGGCTAGATGAATAACATATACTTGGTTTACATAAGTACTTATCATCTTGTTGATTTATTTATGCAACAAAAATGATGTGTCATGATTTATCCTCTATATGGTATTACAGTCTTCAAACCCTGTAAGTAGTTGTCAGATTGCATTTAAGCTTTTGGGTACCAGGTTGGCCAGGCATGCAAGATTTGATTCTATAATTGGATATGAATTGGATATTAATACAGCAGTTTGAGATACCAAAATGACATGGCCCGAGTACAAATGACAATGGTGAGTCAAATCACCAGAAGGTGAGACTATTATCATCGATAATACACATGTAGTCATTTACCAACATCATTTTGTTATCTGAAAACAAGCTATCTATCTCCCTAACTGCATATTATACAATTTTATCGTAGTTTTAAACAGATGGTATCCACAAGAAAATGATGGGCTCATCAACTATGACTTTGTATAAAACATAAGAAGACATGTTGTGTTAGTACTGGTTCTTGATTGGTTCTCTATGTAAGCTACGCTATCATACCTCTGAATTATTGAAAAGTGATGGTAAAATTAAAGTTGATATGCAGTACACATACTCTATCATTGGTAGGTCTCTGTGGCATTCACATGATATACAATGTAAGGGCAATTTGTAGGTCTCTGTGGCATTCACATGATATACAATGTAAGGACAATTTGTAGGTCTCTGTGGCATTCACATGATATACAATGTAAGGACAATTGGTAGGTCTCTGTGGCATTCACATGATATACAATGTAAGGACAATTGGTAGGTCTCTGTGGCATTCACATGATATACAATGTAAGGGCAATTTGTAGGTCTCTGTGGCATTCACATGATATACAATGTAAGGGCAATTTGTAGGTCTCTGTGGCATTCACATGATATACAATGTAAGGACAATTGGTAGGTCTCTGTGGCATTCACATGATATACAATGTAAGGGCAATTTGTAGGTCTCTGTGGCATTCACATGATATACAATGTAAGGACAATTGGTAGGTCTCTGTGGCATTCACATGATATACAATGTAAGGACAATTGGTAGGTCTCTGTGGCATTCACATGATATACAATGTAAGGACAATTGGTAGGTCTCTGTGGCATTCACTTGATATACAATGTAAGGGCAATTGTAGGTCTCTGTGGCATTCACATGATATACAATGTAAGGACAATTTGTAGGTCTCTGTGGCATTCACATGATATACAATGTAAGGACAATTTGTAGGTCTCTGTGGCATTCACATGATATACAATGTAAGGACAATTGGTAGGTCTCTGTGGCATTCACATGATATACAATGTAAGGACAATTGGTAGGTCTCTGTGGCATTCACATGATATACAATGTAAGGACAATTGGTAGGTCTCTGTGGCATTCACATGATATACAATGTAAGGACAATTGGTAGGTCTCTGTGGCATTCACATGATATACAATGTAAGGACAATTTGTAGGTCTCTGTGGCATTCACATGATATACAATGTAAGGGACAATTGGGTAGGTCTCTGTGGCATTCACATTGTAGGTCGTGGATACAATATCAATGTAAGGACAATTGGTAGGTCTCTGTGGCATTCACATGATATACAATGTAAGGACAATTGGTAGGTCTCTGTGGCATTCACATGATATACAATGTAAGGGACAATTGGTAGGTCTCTGTGGCATTCACATGATATACAATGTAAGGACATTGTAGGTCTCTGTGGCATTCACTTGATATACAATGTAAGGACAATTGTAGGTCTCTGTGGCATTCACAATGTAAGATTAGGTCTCTGTGGCACACTGATGTAAGGACAATTTGTAGGTCTCTGTGGCATTCACTTGATATACAATGTAAGGACAATTTGTAGGTCTCTGTGGCATTCACTTGATATACAATGTAAGGACAATTGGGTCTCTGTGGCATTCACATGATATACAATGTAAGGACAATTGGTAGGTCTCTGTGGCATTCACATGATATACAATGTAAGGGCAATTGGTAGGTCTCTGTGGCATTCACATGATATACAATGTAAGGACAATTGGTAGGTCTCTGTGGCATTCACATGATATACAATGTAAGGACAATTGGTAGGTCTCTGTGGCATTCACATGATATACAATGTAAGGACAATTGGTAGGTCTCTGTGGCATTCACATGATATACAATGTAAGGACAATTTGTAGGTCTCTGTGGCATTCACATGATATACAATGTAAGGACAATTGGTAGGTCTCTGTGGCATTCACATGATATACAATGTAAATGTAAGGACAATTGGTAGGTCTCTGTGGCATTCACATGATATACAATGTAAGGACAATTGTAGGTAGGGCATTCACTCTGTAGTGGCATTCACTTGATATACAATGTAAGGGCAATTTGCAGTTATGTCTTGTAGCTATCACTTCTTCTTGTTTATAGTTTGAAGGTCAAACAAGGGCAAATTTCAAAGTCTTTCCTTCGTCAGGGATAGCAACGGAATCATTAAAGTTAGAAAACATCCAATCAAGTTGAAAAAAATTGTTAATGTTGAGATAACCTGTACATTGCTAACTGGATGACCTAATTTACATTGTGACTTAGTAAATTCTTAGAAGTGACCTTAAGATACTTTTGTAATCTTAGAAGTGACCTTAAGATACTTTTGTAATCAGGTTTATTGTTAAGTCTTGATCCGCAATATAAATGTGTGTTTAACTTGAAGGTCTGTTTAAACCGATATATATTATGAAAAATATCGAAAGTATACTCACTCTATTGACAAAACAGATCAGACTGAAAAACTTTATCACAATAGAACACAATCTGGCTTCAATGTTTAGGTGCGTAGTAATGATGTGGCTTTGTTTGGTAAAGCCTTTTGTTTGGGACTTTATAATACTAGTTTGGTTTGACCATTGTAAGGCATTGTAAGACAGTTTGAAATTATTCTATGGCTGGAGCCTGACCTGTCAGACTTGTGTCCATAATGTGAGGACGAATGTTCAGATGGGAGGATATTATCTATAGTTCTGATGCTTTGGTATCAATCATTGTCCCAGACAGTAGGTCTGAATAGTTAACTGTGTATATTTCTCTGAGTGGACAGGAGTTGTGGAGCTGCCAAAAATGGTAAACGTTCTTATATAATCTTCTGTCTGTCATCTGTAAGAGTGGGAACTAACACTAGAATGTTATCACAGAATTACCAGTAATCACTGAATTACCAGTGATTACAGAATTACCAGTAATCATTGAATTACCAGTAATAACATAATAGCCAGTTATCATTGAATTACCAGTAATCATTGAATTACCAGTAATCACAGATATACCAGTAATCATTGAATTACCAGTAATTACTGAATTACCAGTAATAATTGAATTACAAGTAATCATTGAATTACCAGTAATCACAGAATAGCCACTATAATCACTTGATTACCAGTAATCACAGAATTACCAGTAATCATTGAATTACCAGTTATTACTGAATTATCGATAATCATTGAATTACCAGTAATCACAGAATAGCCAGTAATCACTGGATTACCAGTAATCACAGAATTACCAGTAATCACAGAATAGCCAGTTATCACTGGATTATTAGTAATCACAGAATTACCAGTAATCACAGAATAGGCAGTAATCACTGAATTACCAGTAATCACTGAATTACCAGTAATCACTGAATAGCCAGTAATCACTGGATTACCAGTAATTACTGAATTACCAGTAATCACAGAATTACCAATAATCATTGAATTACCAGTAATCATTGAATTACCAGTAATCACTGGATTACCAGTAATCAGAGAATAGGCAGTAATTACAGAATTACCAGTAATCATTGAATTACCAGTAATCACAGAATAGCCAGTAATCACTGGATTACCAGTAATCAGAGAATAGGCAGTAATAACAGAATTACCAGTAATCATTGAATTACCAGTAATCACAGAATTACCAGTAATCATTGAATTACCAGTAATCACAGAATTACCAGTAATCACTGGATTACCAGTAATCACTGAATTACCAGTAATCATTGAATTACCAGTAATCACAGAATAGCCAGTAACTACTGGATTACCAGTAATCACAGAATTACCAGTAATCATTGAATTACCAGTAATCACTGTATTACCAGTAATCACTGTATAACAAATTAAAGGATATTTGTTTGTGTATGCTGATGCATTGTTGGAAAAGCAGTTTTCAAGCTGGAGACAAATATTCAATTTTACACTATGAGCTCGGCATTCAGTATTGAATATCGAAAGGCATAATGCATGTTATAAGGATATAAAGGTGAAGGGCAGCATCAAACATCCTTGACTAATATAAATAGAAATGAGATGTCCACATAACATGTATTATCAGGAGTTATTGAAGAGTGAAGTCTTTGGTTTAACCAGCTGTATCACCATTCACTTTGTCTTTTCCATTGTTTTATCCTGACCGTTTAAAATGTATTGTAGATAGACTTCGGATTGTGAGCACATATGTTAGTTTGTGATACTGATTGATTACAAAACATGTCTCTAATTAGAACAAAAAGATCAAAAGATGACCTCAGTAATTACAACAAAAGATCCGCCCATTGATGTATAATATTTAATCAATAGCATACTATATCAGTACAGTCTCTATCCATTCAGTTTACCTACCTATAGCTACGATGTTGGCCAGCAGTATGCAAGGGGAAAAAAGATGCATTATGAACTTAATTTGCTCATTTGGTTCATCTTGACCTTTTTCTGGTAAGAACAAAAAAACAATATAGATGATGTGGTTTTCTGGAAGTGACAAAAATAAGATAATTAGTATGCTCAATTGATTCAATATACCTTTGCTTATTGGAAACAAAAGATACTTATTATTAGTTAAGTTTGCTCTAAAGATTCACCTTGACCTTTACCTAATCATTCTGTTACAATGAATTCTAAACATATACTGAAAAGAACAGTATTCTGTATAACCTAATCACCATTTCTCATTAAACACCAGAAAAATAGATTTCCTGTTTTCTCTTTTAGCTCAGAATTGTTATAAATCACTTTCCTTAGAACTACACAGCTTTGTGCCTAGTAATGGATTATTGGTCACCTGTCATAGACTTGTGTACCAAGGAGATGCCGTGAAGCTACCATCCTGTACTGTTTTAAACGTTCTAATGAAGTGTGTAAAGGAAATGGCCATTTGTCACTGATGGTTATCAATGTGTCAAATGGTTAGACAGGATTGGTCCAGATATACGGTTACCAGATTTTCAGCTTCTACCATTAAAGCCATGGAGATTGATTTTAGGATCAAATCACAGTTAACAGCCGTGTTTTTGTCTTGGGAGATAGTCTAGGGATTTTCTTTTCACTATTGAAAAAGACCTGCATCATGCATGTCATAGATCATAACATTTCCTAATAAAGCCTAGGCTATTATCACTATCTATCTGTGTAAGTTACATGTATTATAGATATAGACCATTGAAAACTTCACATTGACCATTCTGTTGCTCAGACTATCTTACATATATACATTGAACTTTCAATTAGCAATTATAGGAGAATGAATGGCAACTAGACAACAGCATATTCAACATGAAGTGTGTTATTTGGTAACATTTTTATGAACATATCAAGAGATTTTGCACTTCCAATGAATAAACATTTCATTTCAAGTATAGAAACAGTCATTTCAAGAACCGCTATCTCCTGGCAGCCATGCAACTGTATATGGTAAGGCTACATAGTGGGGATGCAGTGAAATAAATATCCAACATTAAAGATATACTGTTATCAATATCAAATATAGGTCACTGTGATATATGTTCTCCAGTCATCCTCTTCAAGACAGGAAGTCTTGGTTAAAATGCCATTTTTAGATAAATTATTTTCCTATCTTTCTTCTTAATTTCTTTTATTTAAGATTTAACATGTAATTAAATATGTGTTTTAAGATTTTTGTGAAAGCTATATCAGATTGAGACTGCACTGGATTTGCTCTGTATGAGAAGGCTACATATATATATACTGAGCGTTGATGAAAACGCAACACTTTTTGACTGAATTACTAGATGGCCACTTTATGAGAGAAGGCTACATACACTGCTGTAGATGAGCACTGTATGAGAGAAGGCTACATACACTGCTGTAGATGGGCACTGTATGAGAGAAGGCTACATACACTGCTGTAGATGAGCACTGTATGAGAGAAGGCTACATACACTGCTGTAGATGAGCACTGTATGAGAGAAGGCTAGATACACTGCTGTAGATGAGCACTGTATGAGAGAAGGCTACATACACTGCTGTAGATGAGCACTGTATGAGAGAAGGCTACATACACTGCAGTAGATGGCCAATGTATGAGAGAAGGCTACATACACTGCTGTAGATGGACACTGTATGAGAGAAGGCTACATACACTGCTGTAGATGGGCACTGTATGAGAGAAGGCTAGATACACTGCTGTAGATGGGCATTGTATGAGAGAAGGCTACATACACTGCTGTAGATGAGCACTGTATGAGAGGAGGCTACATACACTGCTGTAGATGGGCATTGTATGAGAGAAGGCTAGATACACTGCTGTAGATGGGCACTGTATGAGAGAAGGCTACATACACTGGTGTAGATGAGCACTGTATGAGAGAAGGCTACATACACTGCTGTAGATGGACACTGTATGAGAGGAGGCTACATACACTGCTGTAGATGGCCACTGTATGAGAGAAGGCTACATACACTGCTGTAGATGAGCACTGTATGAGAGAAGGCTACATACACTGCTGTAGATGGCCACTGTATGAGAGAAGGCTACATACACTGCTGTAGATGAGCACTGTATGAGAGAAGGCTACATACACTGCTGTAGATGGCCACTGTATGAGAGAAGGCTACATACACTGCTGTAGATGGCCACTGTATGAGAGAAGGCTACATACACTGCTGTAGATGGGCACTTTATGAGAGAAGGCTACATACACTGCTGTAGATGAGCACTATATGAGAGAAGGCTACATACACTGCTGTAGATGGCCACTGTATGAGAGGAGGCTACATACACTGCTATAGTTGGGCACTATATGGGAGAAGGCTAGATACACTGCTGTAGATGGCCAATGTATGATAGAAGGCTACATACACTGCTGTAGATGGCCACTTTATGAGAGGAGGCTACATACACTGCTATAGTTGGGCACTATATGAGAGAAGGCTATTCATACACTGCTGTAGATGAGCACTACCGTATTTTCCGGACAATAAACCGCACCTGTGTATTAGCCGCAGAGGCCTTTTTTACGATTTTTTCAGGTTTTGTACACGTATAAGACGCATCGTTAGATAAGCCGCACCCAAAAGTTAGGCCCATGCACCCACGTAACCATCTGTGTATACGATCAGACACATACTACGATCGATCTCTATTGAAGTATACGGCAATGCTTATCTATCGTTTAGAATCACGAAAATTGTCTGTAAACTTGTACTGTAAATATATAACAAATAAAACTCACTATGATGTAAATATCTTTAGCAAAATGGACTTGGTCATGTTTCTGTTCGTTGTTTATATTCTGCCATTACGTAAGCCTACTTGTGTGTAAACAAACATGGCGGCCGTACGCTTACTCTCTCTCTCATATTTCAGCATGCCGGTTAAAATACTTTCTTCAGTATGCATATGATTTTATTTTATCTCTATTTTGATATATTTCGCGTATTTATTATATTGATGTGTAAAAGATTACTGTATTATCAAGGCTTGTATCATTAATCTAAAACTGACTTCGTTTAGAGTGTTCGCGGTCAATTTGCCATCCCATGATGCAATTCACCGAAGCCTTATTTTTGTAAACTTCCGGATATTATTTCGTGGTGTTTGCCGCTAGAGATCGATTAAATGATTTTAATGTGACTGTACGATGAGAAGGCTATACATACACTGCTGTAGATGAGCACTGTATGAGAGAAGGCTACATACACTGCTGTAGATGAGCACTGTATGAGAGAAGGCTATATACACTGCAGTAGATGGCCAATGTATGAGAGAAGGCTAGATACACTGCTGTAGATGGACACTGTATGAGAGAAGGCTACATACACTGCTGTAGATGGACACTGTATGAGAGGAGGCTAGATACACTGCTGTAGATGAGCACTGTATGAGAGAAGGCTACATACACTGCTGTAGATGAGCACTGTATGAGAGAAGGCTACATACACTGGTGTAGATGAGCACTGTATGAGAGAAGGCTACATACACTCCTGTAGATGAGCACTATATGAGAGGAGGCTACATACACTGCTGTAGATGGACACTGTATGAGAGGAGGCTAGATACACTGCTGTAGGTGAGCACTGTATGAGAGAAAGCTAGATACACTGCTGTAGATGAGCACTGTATGAGAGAAGGCTACATACACTGCTGTAGATGAGCACTATATGAGAGAAGGCTACATACACTGCTGTAGATGTCCAGTGTATGAGAGGAGGCTACATACACTGCTGTAGATGAGCACTGTATGAGAGAAGGCTAGATACACTGCTGTAGATGGCCAATGTATGATAGAAGGCTACATACACTGCTGTAGATGGCCACTTTATGAGAGGAGGCTACATACACTGCCATAGTTGGGCACTATATGAGAGAAGGCTATACATACACTGCTGTAGATGAGCACTACCGTATTTTCCGGACAATAAACCGCACCGTGTATTAGCCGCAGAGGCCTTTTTTTACGATTTTTTTCAGGTTTTGTACACGTATAAGACGCACCGTTAGATAAGCCGCATCCAAAAGTTAGGCCCTGATGCACCCACGTAATCATCTGTGTATATTAGACACATACATGTACGATCGATCTCTATTGAAGTATACGGCAATGCTTATCTATCGTTTAGAATCAAGAAAACTGTCTGTAAACTTGTACTGTAAATATATAACAAATAAAACTCACTATGATGTAAATATCTTTAGCAAAATGAACTTGGTCATGTTTCTGTTCGTTGTTTATGTTGCCATTACGTAAGCCTACTTGTGTGTAAACAAACATGGCGGCCGTACGAATTCACGCTTACTCTCTCAGCATGCCGGTTAAAATACTTTCTTCAGTATGCATATGATTTCATTTTATCTCTATTTTGATATATTTCGCGTATTTATTATATTGATGTGTAAAAGATTTACTGTATTATCAAGGCTTGTATCATTAATCTAAAACTGACTTCGTTTAGAGTGTTCGCAGTCAATTTGCCATCCCATGATGCAATTCACCGAAGCCTTATTTTTGTAAACTTCCGGATATTATTTCGTGGTGTTTGCCGCTAGAGATCGATTAAATGATTTTAATGTGACTGTACGATGAGAAGGCTATACATACACTGCTGTAGATGAGCACTGTATGAGAGAAGGCTACATACACTGCTGTAGATGAGCACTGTATGAGAGAAGGCTATATACACTGCAGTAGATGGCCAATGTATGAGAGAAGGCTAGATACACTGCTGTAGATGGACACTGTATGAGAGGAGGCTACATACACTGCTGTAGATGGGCATTGTATGAGAGAAGGCTACATACACTGCTGTAGATGAGCACTGTATGAGAGAAGGCTAGATACACTGCTGTAGATGAGCACTGTATGAGAGAAGGCTACATACACTGCTGTAGATGGACACTGTATGAGAGGAGGCTAGATACACTGCTGTAGATGAGCACTGTATGAGAGAAGGCTAGATACACTGCTGTAGATGAGCACTGTATGAGAGAAGGCTACATACACTGCTGTAGATGAGCACTGTATGAGAGAAGGCTACATACACTCCTGTAGATGAGCACTATATGAGAGGAGGCTACATACACTGCTGTAGATGGACACTGTATGAGAGGAGGCTAGATACACTGCTGTAGATGAGCACTGTATGAGAGAAAGCTAGATACACTGCTGTAGATGAGCACTGTATGAGAGAAGGCTACATACACTGCTGTAGATGAGCACTATATGAGAGAAGGCTACATACACTGCTGTAGATGTCCAGTGTATGAGAGGAGGCTACATACACTGCTGTAGATGAGCACTGTATGAGAGAAGGCTAGATACACTGCTGTAGATGGCCAATGTATGATAGAAGGCTACATACACTGCTGTAGATGGCCACTTTATGAGAGGAGGCTACATACACTGCTATAGTTGGGCACTATATGAGAGAAGGCTATACATACACTGCTGTAGATGAGCACTACCGTATTTTCCGGACAATAAACCGCACCTGTGTATTAGCCGCAGAGGCCTTTTTTACGATTTTTTCAGGTTTTGTACACGTATAAGACGCACCGTTAGATAAGCCGCATCCAAAAGTTAGGCCCTGATGCACCCACGTAATCATCTGTGTATATTAGACACATACATGTACGATCGATCTCTATTGAAGTATACGGCAATGCTTATCTATCGTTTAGAATCAAGAAAACTGTCTGTAAACTTGTACTGTAAATATATAACAAATAAAACTCACTATGATGTAAATATCTTTAGCAAAATGAACTTGGTCATGTTTCTGTTCGTTGTTTATGTTGCCATTACGTAAGCCTACTTGTGTGTAAACAAACATGGCGGCCGTACGAATTCACGCTTACTCTCTCAGCATGCCGGTTAAAATACTTTCTTCAGTATGCATATGATTTCATTTTATCTCTATTTTGATATATTTCGCGTATTTATTATATTGATGTGTAAAAGATTACTGTATTATCAAGGCTTGTATCATTAATCTAAAACTGACTTCGTTTAGAGTGTTCGCAGTCAATTTGCCATCCCATGATGCAATTCACCGAAGCCTTATTTTTGTAAACTTCCGGATATTATTTCGTGGTGTTTGCCGCTAGAGATCGATTAAATGATTTTAATGTGACTGTACGATGAGAAGGCTATACATACACTGCTGTAGATGAGCACTGTATGAGAGAAGGCTACATACACTGCTGTAGATGAGCACTGTATGAGAGAAGGCTATATACACTGCAGTAGATGGCCAATGTATGAGAGAAGGCTAGATACACTGCTGTAGATGGACACTGTATGAGAGGAGGCTACATACACTGCTGTAGATGGGCATTGTATGAGAGAAGGCTACATACACTGCTGTAGATGAGCACTGTAAGAGATGAGGCTACATACACTGCTGTAGATGGGCATTGTATGAGAGAAGGCTACATACACTGCTGTAGATGAGCACTGTATGAGAGAAGGCTACATACACTGCTGTAGATGAGCACTGTATGAGAGAAGGCTACATACACTGCTGTAGATGAGCACTGTATGAGAGAAGGCTACATACACTGCTATAGTTGGGCACTATATGAGAGAAGGCTATACATACACTGCTGTAGATGAGCACTGTATGAGAGAAGGCTACATACACTGCTGTAGATGAGCATTGTATGAAAGTAGACTTAATTCATACACTGCCGTACATGGCCACTGCATAAGAAAAGGCAACATTGCCTATATTTGATGGCCACTGAGGAGATTCTGGTGCGATGTTGACATAATTGATTTATAATAACATTGCTACTGTAAGGTTTTATCTGTGTGGATGATAGCCTATCAACTGTGTAACATTCAGTAAGCTGCCATCTCCACTGGTGATCCCCTACCAACAACACAGCCAGCCACTGACATCTGGTAACTGTCCAGTACACTACTACACCATGGCCCTGTCAGACACAGTGTACCACACTACTAAGTTGGTCTGTACAAATCAAAGATTATACAACTTACAAAGTAAATGCATGAAGATGACAATAAGGATCAATATTACAATATTAAATGAATACATTGGTCACATTGGATTTTGTTTTTCACTCGAGGATCTCTCTCTGAACAAGTTATTCATTTGATAAGTTAGACAGTTTGTTTCTTATAACTGCATGTACACTGTACATGTATATTGAAACCCAAAGCAGGTTGTTTCTTATAGCTATACACTGCACATGTATATTAATTAACCCCATAGCCAAAATATGTTGTTTTGTAAACATTATAAATGAAAGTTGTGCACATCTGTTATAAATTTGTTGTCAGTCCCTCAGGTCTGATTGATCTGTGATATCAGCATTGTTTTGGGTATCCTTAAGAGAAATTTGGGGTTGATTTATTGTGTCAATCCCCTGGCCTTGTTTGATCCCTTGGACACTGACTGGTAGAGTGGTCCTGGTCTGTATTTATGGCCATCATGGAGACTTTACATGTTACTTGCTGTATATGAAGTGTAAATGGAACGCAATGGGCATCATGTAGGGTTTGCAAAATGAGAAGGCTAGCCATTTGCTACTACAAGATTATTCTGACTCGAAATGGTCATTGCTGATAATGAATTGATCTAAAAAAAAACAACAATGAAAACTTTAATGTAGATATCTATAGAAGTTACAGTATGAAAGTTGGTGTGAATTATGCCCCATCAGAAATTATATTGGTCTATATGCCGTTACATAGATCTATACATTTGCTGTATGGACTCCATACAAATTAGCTGTGTGTACTGGGGGTACCTGTCCTACTGATACTCCTATGACCAGCCACACATCCATGCACGACTACTTTGATGTTTTAATTGACGTGGGAGGATAATATCCAATATAAAACCAATACTATTAGTCCTGATAAAGGTGATGAAGAATGAGTGTGATGGCCTGTGTGATCATCCCACACACGCTATCACAGGTCTCTCCACCAAGGTCTCACAGCCAACTTGTGTCAGCACCTATCTTCACAGTCCTGACACTTTTATTTGTCAGATGAATATTTTCAAACATTAATTTTGTAAAACAAATTGTGCATCTATGGCACATATGCTTTACTTGTACATTTTAATGACCAATATGTATGGAAGCACGAAAGGGTTACCTGTGTTTTTCACTAACTTTGTGTCTGGTCCCAATGTTTGATTTTAGATGCAACAAGAGCATTCTTATTATTTTGTATCAGTTTTGTGAATTTGACATAAAATATATTACATGTATTATTCTCTTTAATGATATTGAATTAGAGGATTAATGAATAGAGTATGCTATTTACTTCAGTAGTCACCAGCTTCTACAAGAAGACTTTGCCTCAAATTATCCAAGCCGACTGTCAAATATTATGAGTTTTGTCCCTCTATAATGAAGGACGGATAACGAAGCGTATCAACTGTTTATCATGTCTTGGACATACATAAGGCCTATATTACAGCTTGAATTTGTGTATTTAAAGTCAAACCACGAGATTTGATCAGCACATGACTAGACTGTGGTAGCAATAGGATTCCTTTTTATGAAGACTAAAAAAAAAGATTGTTCAATTACATGCATTGCAGTGATGCACCTTGTTAGCGCTGAGAACTTTTGCAGTTGCCCATCGCTGTGACCTGAATTTATAGATGACAACTTTGTACATATTTGTGGGAGAAAGGCCACCTGGTCTGTAATTGTCAGATGGAGATACAGGGTGTTCAGTTCTCAATCCCTACCTGCTTTCTCAACTAGCAGTCTCAATCACTCATACGAGATGGTGAGCATTGGTTTATATATTCTGAAGATGGATATAAGTGTTGTGTAATCAAATTTTGTATGATGGGCAGTTTTCCTTTTAAGGTAAATTGTTTATATTTGATAATATCTGAATATCATGGTTTTATATATTAATGGGTAGCCGTTAGTTCATTGCCTTTGCTTCTTTGAAATATGCATGCTTGGACATGTGTTTTCATGTTTCAAAGGTTGTAGGGTAAAGTTATGAGTTTCATATGAAGCGTCTTTCGGTCCTTAAGCAATCCAGCAGTATGTCAATTGTTTGATTGGTATGGAAATGAAAGTTTGGATTGATTGGATGTAGTAAAAACTAAACATGCTGCTTTTGTACAAGAATTAATCTTTAACATTTTTTCTGAAGCTTTGATCATTTCTTTTAAATTTCTAGTTATCACTGTAAATTTAAAGTGTTTGAAGATTGGGTAGGTTTTGGTTAGACATTGATTAACATCCTACCAACAGCAAAAATTGCTTCCCATAAAGATATTTCACTATGTTTGTGTATTGTTGTAATAAGCTTTTATACCTGCTATCTCACTGAACCAGCTGCCTAAGATACTGAACAGCACACCCCACACAGTCACTTTATAAAGACAGAACCAGTTTTATAGACTATTGTGTGTCTCTTATAACTAGCAGATAGAAACTAAGCTGTTCCTCACAGTAAGACAGCTTAATTCAAGGTCATTGGTATGGCAGTGTTAGGGAGATGTTAGAAAGAAAACTAGAAGTAAAAGAAAAGTTGCATTTTACATTCATTGTCTTGTACAACCATTTCTAAATTTTAGATGTGATTTACAATCATACAATGGAGACAGCAGGTACACTTGTTAAACCTGAACCTGCATGGCAAGTTGTCGTCAGGTAGTAAGGTAAAAGAATTAACGGCATGTTTATTCCTATTTTCTTGAAATGTCTATAATGATATAGTAAATAGTGTTATTCGATTTTGTACAATGTACCAATGTGACACGTTAAAAAGTGTGCCACATATGATCAGCCAGTATAAGATAAAAGGTCCTAGGAAGGAGATTAAGTCATAAAAAGTGTGAGTGTGTGAGGATTGGGTGTAACAAAGACAGGCTCTGATGGGGGATTACACTTTATATGGCCTTTCTGGTGACAAGTATGAGGAGACACCAGTTGTCTTTTATCTGATGCTGAGATTAATGTCCACGATAATTGGGGTCGTCAAATAATTGGGATCGTCAGCATGGTCTTCCTGATACTGGTTATATACAGCTATCAAAGAAACATTATCATCTACTGTAGATGGGGTGAGGATTGTATTTTAATTAATGGAAGCTTTGATGAAAGAAGCCACATTGTCAGTTTCCCATACTTGTCATAAAATGGATGGGGTATATAGTGTTACCCATATATATATCATTCACATATGATTGATGAAATTTTCACAGGCGAGAGAAGTTTTCAATGCCTTTGAGATATACCCAGTATTTGAAAACATACCATGGGGTATCCTTTGCCCCTAAGACAATGCATTAGTACATAGTCTGAATAATTTGAAGTTTGTGTCGATTTGTTCCTAAGGTATTTTATTTACATTCTAGATATACATAAGTAAATCTGTTGACTTTGATGGTGACATTTCAGTGGATTTATAAGGAAAGAAAATAACAACTAGATTTATAAGGAAAGAAAATAATCTGACATGAAGTCAAAATGATGTCTTCTGATACATTGTGATTGGGTTGTAAATACATTTCACATCAATGATAAGTCGTGGATCCAAATTGAGGTGTGATCACAACCAGCATAGCATTGTTATCACTTGAGTTGGGTTGTTAATGTTATTGTAAGATAACAGGATTACTCAAAGCTAGCCTATCAAAATATTTATGGCAGCTGAAGACATTTAAGTGTTATCAACTGTTTGGCTATCATGAATAACGTTAATGTTGTTAGGTCTAAGGGAGACAACTCCTGCAGAATTACACATTGATGATGTAGCATTGATTTTATTGAGCTGCAAATTTAAAAAAAAGTGAGATAGTTGGTGTTTAACGTGAAAGTATATGATGAGTAAAGACTCCATAAAAATTTTGATTAGATTTTGATGCAGCATCATGCTTTACATTTAGTTTTCAATTTTAAAATTGGGTAACAATTGTACATGATTGTGTATTTTGTAAAATAGCAACCATTTCATTTGTCTTGTTAATGTTATCCTCTCTGGAATCTGATATTAAGCATTTTTCTACTTAATGTATTATACAAATACATGTTTTTGTTTTGCATGATTTAAAATATCTTTAAACTTAATGCCTTAGCACATCAAAACTTACAAAAAAATATATTTTAAAGATGCTCCACCGCCGACAGAGCATAAATGATATTCATCATTTGAACAATAATTGGCATTTGATCGTGTATATATATGCCTAATTAGCACAAAAAATAACATAAAATAATTTAGTTTGCCTTCGGTGTATCATTACTTCCATTCCATATAGGATATAGTGCCACGGAATTTTTTCGGGATGCAATTATTTATTTTTCATATTTTTAACTTGAAGTAAAATAAGAAGCTCAAACTTTTCAATGGTGGTAATGGCGTAAAGTAAGTAACTTTTGTAACTGAAGAAAAATATTAAATCGTCTGTTCCTGTTTTTGATAGTGAAAAAATACCATTTGTCAGCGGTGGAGCATCTTTAAGTTATCCAATTAATCATAAAGTTTGGGAAGAAATTTTCATACAACCTAATGAATCTGTTATTAATAGTATTTTTAAATTCATTGAAAAAGTCAAAAATATTGATAAAGTGTGTTTTTAATTGCAAGAGTCCATTCTCTTTTTTTGACCGCTTGTGTGTTTTGTCTTCTGCCCCCGCCAATCACACAATGAAAATTCTATTTGTATGTAAATAAAGTACTTTACAAGCATACTGAAGTTGTTTTCACATCCAACAATCAATAGTGGTTTTCTCCAACAAAAGGAGATAGCTGTAGAACTGGCAAATGCTAATGACATGAGATATTACTAAATATTGTCCTCCCTTATCAGAACTCCAATCCTTGTCTCTCCCAGGAAATGGCAAATTCTCCTCTTAATGCTGCAGAATTATTGGACCAGTTATGGGGTTTTCTAATCAAGTTTGTTTCACCGTATTCTGATGTTTTTTTTCCAAAATTGATGTTAAGACAGAGGACAGCAATATGGTAGGACTATTTGGTATTTTTTTGTCTTTCATAGTACATTTGTATTGTGATATGTTCATGAATTATGGTATGCTGCATTATGAGTATATAAACATATAGACTATAAAGCTGTATGATACTGATACATTGATCATATTGAGGAAAGATTTCTGAATTTGTTTGAAGATGCATGTTGTGTAATGTGGAATTTTTCTGTATCAAAGATTTGTTATAGACTTTATATTCTTATAACACCAAATATGTAGAAATAAATAATGCATTTTGACCCTTGCAGTTATTGTTTACTGAGCATTTACCAGGAACTGGTGAAGTTTCCAAATCCCTGACAGTGTAACCATATGGTAGAAATATTGTTGTGAGTTTCTCACTTTACTTTCTCATCTTTCTTACCCTTACCACATTAAAGCTAGATATGGGCATGGATGTGTTTTTTATCTGGAGGACATCTTTGGAATACAATAATGTCTAATTACACCTGTTGATTGGAGATTGGCTTTGTAACACCTGTAGCCTTAATTGCCTATACCAGGTGAAACGGAATAGCTGTTATCATGATCACATAATGTATTAAAAACTTTCTTAATATCATTGTGACATTCTGTTTCCTTCTGGGACAGGGGAATTGTGAAGCAGAGACTCATTCTAAAGATTGTGGATTTGGTTTTAATTTTTGAACTAGTATTTCAGTAAGGAAATTTCTTCACAGCATAAAGGTATATGAGTGTGGATTTTCATTATTTCACAGTGCAAATTCGTGAAGTGACATTTCGAAATTCTGTTTTCTTTGGTTTCTAATTATGTAGTGCTTGCATTGTGTACATGCATTCGACTAATGGAAACTGTTTTGTGTGTTGTAGGAACAGAAAACCAAGAGTAAGTCTGCGACGCCCCCAAGTGATGAGAGAGACGAGGAAATATCACCAAGTCTAATGATGACAGTACGTTCTAGAAGAGGAGCCGTGAGTGCTGAGGTTTATAAGGAAGAAGATGCTGCTCAATATGTTAAAAAGGTTGGTATTCTCCTTATACATTGATAAATTTAAAAGTTCTGGCTTTGAAATACATAATATAAGTGTTGAATCTTTTGGCTGTAGTGTTGAAACTATAATATGAAACAATAGGTCACTCAGTGCTTTATATCTTGTATGAGTTCTCGGGATTCTTTAGGATTTTTGAATCTTTCTTATATTACACACCGTTCAGGCAATCACTTTTAATAAAACCATTTGTTAGCTGTTGATCAGAAACCTATGGATCACTTTCATCACCTGAATTTGTGTGCAGTTCTTTATGCTAACAATTCATTGATAATTAAGATTTCAGTTATCAAATGTACAAATGTGTTCTGATATTGTAAGATATTATTTAGTGATGGGTGGGGACAAAGAATTAGGTCGTTTTACCTATAAAAAGAAGATCACAGGTCAACTAATATTTGTGCTTATTGTAGTCTTGTCACTTTTGAAATATTCACAGACACAAAATTCTAGTTATCCTCCGCTTTTTCTGAAACGGGGGATATTAATTTGGGTTTGTCCGTCTGTCTGTAACACTTCGTTTCCGTACAATAACTGTAAAAAATATAAACCAATTTTCTTAAAACTTAGTGACAAGATTAAATGCCTTAAAGCTGACAATGCAAGTTAAAAACATGCAGTTGAAATTTAAAAAAAAATATTAACGAAATATTTTTTTTCAAAAATTGTTTCTGAGACATCCCCTAGTTATGACAGTGTGGTATCTAAGGAAGTGGCAGGCATTTTTCTGTTGCTCTGCTTAGTAACCTTCACTGGCCAACCCCCTATATAAAGCACGGGACACTTGACACACGTGTATCATTCTAAACATATCTTGTCTCAGATACACATGCCCCGTTATTGCAAATAACAATGTCAAATTGAAAATAAACGCTGCACTCACCTGACAATATTTCATTGAAGTAATAGATGAATGTGTTGTCAGCTATATCCCAACATATGTCCAATACGAACTAATAAAACACTTCAATATACACTAAGTTTTACACGTACATGTACAACGACACATGTGTGTCCTTGATAGTTGTCGCTCGTTCGGGTCAGGTACGTAGTCAGGTGTATATGGTCAGTTGAGTGTGTCGGGTACGATGATATACGTGGAGATATGTGGACGGATTATTTTTGGATTTCTATTCACTTGCGTTGGAATTTTATTTTGAGAAACATGTAAATGACAACTTAGAGGAGTTGACATGTTTTCTTGCTAAAAAAAGTCCCATATAGTTTTACAGGTGAGGGTTTTGTTGACCTATTTGTAGGTGATATAACCTGTGGACTGCTAGGTGTATAGGTACATGAATGAGCACACGTGTGTCGATTCACGCGCTTTATATAGGGGTTGGTGAGTCGTCGGAATGTAAAACAAAAATGGCTGTCCTCAACCGGGGAATGTCTCATAAACGATTCTTGGAAAAACGAGTATACTTATTTAAAAAAAAAATCATGTTAATAATTTTATCTTGCATTGTCAGCTTTAAGCTCTTGGCCAAGTTCGATCATGACTGTCGATGGACCTTATTTAGGGGAGTTATGGCCCTTTGAATTACTAAAAACGTCATTTTCTGCCATTTCCGTGCAATAAGTGTAACAAATGTAAACCGATTTTCTTCAAACTAAGTAACAAGCTTAAATGCCTTAAGGACTTGGCCAAGTTTTATCGAGACTTTCAACATACCTTATTTAGCGGAGTTATGGCCCTTTGCTTAAATAAATAAAAAAAGTCAGTTTCTGCCACTTACGTACAATAACTTACTACAATAACTGTAATAAATATTAACCAATTTTCTTCAAACTTGGTAACAAGGTTGAATGCCTTAAGTGCCTGGCCAGGTTCAGTCAGCTCTTTCAGTGGATGTTATTTATCAGAGTTATGGCCCTTTAATTTACTACAAATGTCATTTTTCTGCAGTTTCTGTGTAATAACTAACAAATGTAAAAACAAATATTGTTAAAACTTGATATCAAAGTTAAATGCCTAAAGGGCTTAGCCAAGTTTGATCGCGACTTTCAACGGACCTTATTTAGCGGAGTTATGACCCTTTGCATAAATAAAAAAAAAGCATTTTCTGCCACTTCCGTACAATAACTGTAATAAATATTAACCGATTTTCTTCAAACTTGGTAACAAGGTCAAATGCCTTGAAGGCTTGGCCGAGTTCAATTGCCACTTTTGGCTAACATTATGTAGTGGAGTTATGGCCCTTTGATGTACTGAAAACGTCATTTTCTGCCATTCCCTGTGCAATAATTGTAACAAATATGTAAACTGATTTTCTTAAAAGTTAGTATCAAAGTTAAATGCCTTAAGAGCTCAGTATAATAGTTACTTTCAGCGGACATTATTTTACACATCTTACTTCCAAATAAGACTTCAGTTTGTTTTTTCATGTCTCAACCAAGGTTAAACCTAACCTCAATTATCAATGTTTACCTACATTATGTCCTGAAAGCGGGGGATGGAAATTCCATGAATTTGCTTGTTTAGAATCAGAGTCACTTTTTCGATGAATAGGGGGAGCTAATGTTGTCACCCCCGCGTCGGCGTCGGCGTCAGCGTTGGCGTCCCATTTCACGTTAAAGTTTTTGAGCAAGTTTCTGCTTCGTCAATTGTTTAAGCTTAAGTCATCATAAATGTTTATGATTTTTTTTTCCTAATGTGTATGGATGCTGAACGTGATAATACAACCAATTTGGGGCCCTTTAGGGGGTTTTTGAGTCTGTTAATTTGTCATATTTCCATGTTTAAATAGTAAATACTTGAACATCAGCTTCTTCTGAATAGGCAAGCTTTGCTGTTCTCCAACAGCTTTTGTTACCTTAAATGATTGTTTATAATAGTGTTTTTTGAGATGTCAGCAATATAAAAAGGAAACAAAATTGATGAGAAGTATACAGATTTAAGTGTAGTGGAAGTCAAAAGGCCATGTTCTGCTGTATATATGTTGCAGAAAAAGTAAATGTCTTGTCACATATGTATCATTTATCCCCAGCCAAGGCATTTATACAACAAACCCACAGGACCGAAACTTAAGTAAATGCATATGCTTCCAGTTTGGATCACATTTTAGGTGATACAAATACCTATGGAATCTATTAAGATGTTAGTTATATTCACATCTGGAATCGAACAATCACTTGGCTATTCTGTCTCTGCAAATTACAGAGTTATCTACCCTTGTGTGTAGGTACCGGTTGTGATGGTTTGTTAGCAAAAGTTTTGTCGTTTTCCCTGCAAAAAGTGACATTATGCTCACTATAACAATCAATAATTCAAGGACAGTTAACCGGGATTACTGTCCCACATCAAACGTTTCACTCTATTCAGTAGATTTAATTTGGATCTTGTGTTCTGATTACTTCAGTTTTACAATGGTTCAACAGAGTTTACAAAAATCACCAGTCTTCTCAGAAAAGAAAAAGTACAATACAAAAGGCCACACGAAGGTACATATCGTTTACTATAATCCAGCTTACTTTTGCTGTGACTTAATTCAGGGTTTTCTTGTCCAATGATTTCTTCACAGCGATATAATTTCACGATTTACAGTTAAAATGCTAGTAGTGTATTGTACTTATAGGTGAATTTTTTCCAAACAATATAGTTTCACAGATTTTCATTGCCTGCAAAATATGCGAAATTTAATTGCATGCAAAAATAAGTCGGATTACAAGTGAGTCAAGATATGTTGGCTTAGGCTGATCATCACGAATGTTTATATATTGCTTTAGAAAACAATTGACATTCAGCAAGACTTTAATCTAGGCAGAATTTAAGTGCACAAACTGTAGTACAAATGATGTCTGTTTTGCACTCTTGCTCTCATCAACAGGATGTCAGAAGGTGCAAGTTAACCTCTTTATTTCAAAGATTATGTATACAAAATCTATAACAGCTAGTACAAGAAATAATTAAATACTTGCTAAGCTTAATTAACACATGCTAAAATATTCATGTACACAGATGTTTTGGTGTTTTAATCTTGGCTTATTCAGAAAGGCAGACTTGATATATTGTGATGTGTGAAGGGTATGTAACCTTAATTTATAATAGCTCAACTTTATATACAATACATTACTACCCTAAGGGCTAAAATGTATTGATGGTGTAAACCCTCGTATTTACATGTGATTTTGTTCCTTTGTGATCGGGTACTTCAAAGTAACACAATTTTCCGCCCCTATATAGCAAACCAATTGAAACAAATCCTGATTTGGTGCTGGGAAGAAAATTTTGTTATTACATTTTGGAAAATCTTTCAGCATTTCTTGTGATTTAATAACCTATAGCAGTATGGTCTAAAGTTGCTTTTGGAAATAAACAGTTTTCTTATGTGATGGTAGTTAGAAGCTCATATACAGTGTACCTATACATTTTTCCCCTAATGACAGGCAATTATTTATGCCAAATCTATGTGGAAAGTTTTTGGAACTCAGGTGAACAAACAATCAATATTACTTGTAGGATGAATGAATCAATCAATGTATTGTAATATTGTGTCTATAGAAATCTCAACAGAGAATTCTGTTCAGTGCTTATAACATGTTGGATATATGTATGTAGCATATATATTGTGACCAAGGACCACATATCGTAAACTAAAAGTACAATTGACCAGTGGGAACTTCTTTAATCAGACCATTCTTATAATGAATTCACACGTTGGCATACAATGTACATTGCTCAATGGCATGGAGCTTAAGATTGATTAAATCAGCATTTCAAGAGAAATAGGGTATAGGATCCTGGACTGACCATGGCCAGAGGACTTGACCTATTTAACCTCTCTAT
Organism: Argopecten irradians; assembly: GCF_041381155.1. Lineage (NCBI taxonomy): Eukaryota > Metazoa > Mollusca > Bivalvia > Pectinida > Pectinidae > Argopecten > Argopecten irradians. The sequence continues at coordinate 15,752,231 of NC_091138.1, read as the reverse complement.
GTCAGCGGAGTGTCCATCTTGTCTGATTTCTGTCCTCTGATGGACACTTCATTCCGTCCTTGGACCGGTGACTGACCGCCTCAGATTGTTTCTGTCCTTTAGTATCACATATCACTCGGAATGACCAATCACGTTTAGGGTCTATTTGATTGCATATAAGGCTTGTCTCTGGAAAAGTCGACCTAGCCTTTTACCTTACTCTTCTTGCCATTTCCTGTTGAGAAATTCGATTAGTTTGTGTGATTGACTTAAACACTCTGCCACAATTGGCTGTGCTGGGGCTGTGCTGGGGCTGTGCTGTAGTGTTGGGCTGTGGCGCTGACTTAGAGCCAGGCCCACCATGTCAGATGGACTACAAATCAATAACTCTTCAGTGTCAATAGCATTAAACCTTACACCTTGAAACAGGGGAGGAGCTATATAAATCTCTACTTATCTACCCCATACTTCTCCAGTTTAGATGCAAGCAATTTTGAGCAATAAAGTTCTGTAAATGAAACATTTCCTCTGGCGAAGGTCATACTGAGAACTTGTCATACAAGGCACTGGGTCCTGGTTATACTTCTTATCCAAAGTTTCTATTGATAAATATGGAGCCCACAGAACAAGAAATTGTAGAGAAAAAAATTTTGTTGAGAAAGGAACTTGAGCAATTTAAAATGGACTTAGCAACAGGGGGAGATGTTGAAATGCCCGTGATGCCAGAGGTAAGGTCTCTTATCAACTTTTCTAATACTTTCTTATTACTTATGGACTTTTGCCCTAGTGCCTTTGTTTTCCTCAATATCATGATAAATAATTTCATTTAGTTTTATAGTAATTTCCCTCGTCAAAATAATGTATTTACAATGTTAACTTTGTAAATATTTTATTTTGACAAGGGAAATTTGGATAAAAACTAAAGCAATAAACTTTTTAGCATGATTTTGATGTCTTTCCATCAAAAACCAAAGACTTGTTTTCACATTTCAATTTTAGCAAATGTTACAAAATTGTAGCAAATTATGGAATTCGTGAACTGATCATGATCAAGCTACTTGCACCATTTGATTTGCTAAACAGTATATACATATATTAAAAGTGGAATTAAACCATTAATGATTGGATTAAGCATGAAAGCTTTGCTGAGATAATGTTCTCTTAAGTAGGCATTTTTCTGTTATATAACTGTTCTATTTATCCCTTTGTATGTATCTTTTTCCAATTGTAAACGATTGAAAATTATGGCCACTTCTTGACAAATTATTTTTTCAAAATCATATATAGGTTTTCCTGGTCAATTAAAAAATACCTATTTAATATGTTTAATCAGTTCAGGAAAAATGGCTGACCGGTGGTCATCTTTGATGTTGATGTGACTGAATTCCCATAGTTAAAAGTGGTATGCATTTAGTCTTTGAATGTGACCATGCAGGTCCAAAATTAGTTAATGAGTTGATGGCTGCGACTGGCATTTACATTTAAGTTTGAAAAGTAGAACTTAAGAAAGAATAAAAGATAACGTAAAACCCTTACAATAAGCCTTTCCTATCAGTCAATGGATCTTAAATCTTATATAGATAGCTTATACTCTGTTTTGTTCAACTAGAGAAAAAATATCACAGCAAAGCTAGGTGATAGATTTTGAAATCTCTCCATATAGAATGGCATTTAACTCATAGATATAGTGCTTCTTCATGAAAAAAGAATTACATGTACCTTTGATCATATATAATTGTCATACAATACTATAAGACTCTTTGATATGTAGATATGAAGGATAGGGATATATATTCTACCCGAGGGTCACAAAATGTAGTAAAACCCAAGGCTTGCTAAGGGTTTTACAACATTTTGTGATCCTGAGAGTATAATATCCCTATCCTTCATATCCACTTATGAAAGAATATTTTTCTTTCATACCTCCACGTTTTATTGCAATTTTACAATTATAATATCCGGCCATTTTGAAATAAATTCGAAGAAATCCACGGCTGAAAGTCATTTTTTCCTACATGAAAAATTACGTGATATTTTCAAAAAAAATTCTGTTGTTTGCATCTTTTATAGCTATATAGTAAAACCAGTCAAGTTTGTGAAAAAAATGATCAAATTTTACCGAGGAAATAAAAATTTTGTTGAACCCATGACATCACGAGCCTTTATTGCATGGGTAGCCATGCAATACAGCCTCAGGCGGCATGAGTGTATTAATTGTCCTAGACCAGCCAGTATTACACCTGTAGGTATGAAAGAATATGAAATCTGCCATTACAGATAAATGTTTGTAATGTTCAGAGAATATTGAGTCAATAGAATGTGAAAACTATCAAGTTTGTTTATATGAAATACCTACACCTGCATAGTTTACGGAGAGAAAAAATCCTCAACCAGCATGCATCGATCCTCTCAATTATTAGAAGGAGCGAGTTTAAATGAACAATCGGGTCAAGGTCATCTTTCAAAAGCAGAAAATTTTCTACCTGCAAAATTCACTTTTACCAACTTCATCCTGACTTTCTTTAAATATATTAGCAAGACACACCACTATGCCCAACCTCTTACTTGCTGCTCAGCAGAAATAGAGTGGGGCCATTGGTTTGCTTAGTTAAACCTCATTATGTTACTAAGTGGATTTTTTTGTATAGTATTCGGCAGAGATCTCGCAATAAATGGGCAAAAGTTACACTATAATATGAAGACTGTCAAAATCTCTTCTGTACGCTTCAGTGACATAGCACTATAAATGGGTGAAAGTTACACTATAATATATGAAGACTATCAAAGTCTCCCCAAACAACACAAGCAAGCACCTGCACATGCAATGCATTCATTGCATACAGGGGAGATTGTCTTGAATGAAAAGTGCTCGCTTGGGATTTCTTTATAGGTCAAAAGATAAAATGACCGTTACAAAAATTCAAGATTCTTTGAATGATCAAACTCAAACTCATGCAGAACATTCTTATTAAAACTGCTTGTTTGGGATTTTTATGCAAGAAGGTCAAAGGTTAAGTCGCTGTTGCAAAAAAAGAAAATCTATTTCCATGCTTAGTATTTTGCATTGCTTAGTTCCAAGTATAACAGGAGTTATGGAGGGTGTGAATGTGGAAGACAAATTTGTTGTATATAGCGATGCATATACTTTTTGGAATGTCTTGTTATACATTTGAGGTCAAAACCTATTTTAGGACTCATATGGCAATCAACCTTAGTCAGTTGACTACTATTACAGTAGTAAAGTAATAAAATCAAATCTCAAATGCTGAAACCTATTGGCGTTAAGGAAATAGATTTCAGTTTGATTACATTTGAGGGCTTTGGCTGGTTGTTGTTAGGATCCGGAGTAGAGTGCAAAGTTTTGTAATAAGGTGTCAAACATGTACTCCTATGGAGCTTATCTTAGATCTCTGTCTCCATCAGATCCCATAGTCAGTCTATATAAATTAACCATTCCTGTGTCTGATAGATGTAGTTCTGGATATTGATGGTTTGATTAAAATGTCACGTTTTGTGTAAATTCATTTGCATAATTTGCATTTCATTCTGCACTGCTATTTGTTCTTTGATAGAGAAAACGCAAATTGGATTTTTGAAATCAAAATTTGTAATTAATGTTGTTGTTTTTGATAGCAATATTAAATTGAAAAAAAATTATGTATTACATAAAAATGAGCATTTGAAAATTTCTCAAGGGCCTGTTTGACGAATATATCGTTTAATAATATGTATTTAATAAAACGGAAATAATAGTATTTCTGTTCGAGGATGTTCATGGGTTTTGTTACATGAAATATATATAGGGACACATTCGAGACCATGCAATCATTTCGGCAAATGGGGGTATTTGAGGAATGCGGGTTCAAGTTAGAGGGGTTGTACTATAAATTTCTGTGATGTGTGGTTTGTAATATAATAAATTTAATTGATGTGCCGTTTGAAATATATTTTTATATAATAAATATAGTAGATGTGTGCCTTTGTGTGTGTGGTTTGTAATTCAGTTGATTCTCAGATCATACTGATCAAACTTGAAGAAATCTTGTAGAGGATGAGTGTATTGAGCTGTAAGTAATGACCATTAGGAATTAGATGTCATTAGACTACTAAATGTTCTATTGGAGCTCAACTCAGACGGACCCTTCCTATACGATGTGGAGATACTTAACCTTAAGTCGATCTATCTTAATTGGATGGATGACGAAGGCATTGAGCTGGAGTTAGGGAATTATACAATAAGTGGAAACTACTGATAGCTTCTGTCAGTGTGATAGCCGATAGGATTCAACTCTACCTAATAATGTATTCAGGATACCTCACCCAAGTCTTATCATTTCTAGGAAAAGTTAAAAGGCGGCGATTGATAGCAGACCAGCACCATTAATACATCGCTTGTTAGACTATATCTGTCATTAGCATGGCTTTCTCGTCTGTAATGGCTTCTGATTTCACACATCAGTAAGTCTTATGTAGATCGTTAGAAATTGGAATTAGTCTATTATTCTCATAATTGAGTGTGAGTTTGTCACCCTGTACCCCTCCCCTCGTCTGTATCAGGTCCGATCTCGGATATTGAGTGTTACTCTAACATACGAAACTAAATGTCAATGACGAGTAGAGCTTTATTCTCCCGACGTCAAAGCCAAGCAATGATTGGAAACAGACCATATATACTTCATTTTTCTTTATAACGGAATTCAAAATGACAGGATCAATGGGATTCAAGGTCAGATGTTATATGGTTATAAGGTATAGATAGCTGCCAACTCAGCATCTCTACTCCAGGATCTGGTGGCTGGCCTTCCTGATCAGCTCTTCTTGTGTAAAAATTCTGGGATAAATTGTCTGAGAAAAGGGTTTTAATATAAATAAGGTGTATTTAAGTCTTTTTTCAGTTGAAAGGGCAAGTAATATTATACCATACTTGTAAATGTATTATTATAACTCTATATAGCTCCTGGGCTTTATTCGGAAGCTTTCCTTCCACAGCAAGGTTCAATATTGTATTGAACTAGCTCTCTTTGTTTCGAAACTGATTTAACCTGATCTACAGTATGATGGATTCGACCTTTAGGAAACTCTGTGGGTGTTTCTGGTATATTGTTAGCAGACTTTTCTATAGCTTTATATTTCATAACAATTTTACGTGTTTCAGATGTATTGTTTACCGCTGGCCAGGATTCTAGTCTTCTGTTTCATAACGATTTTAATGGATCAGTCTTATCAATTTCTCCAGGAGAAGTTGGCTCAATATAGTCTATTCTAAAGCAAATTCACCCATTCTTTGTTGATCAGTCCTTTGATGAAGAATTTCTTTTGATTTGATTTTTAAGTAAACCTAATTACTAGACAGATGAAACCTTGAATGCCATCACCTGAGGAACAGCTTTCTGTGGCTAGAGATTAGTAAGGTTATATAGTCTACTGCTAGGTGTCGCTTAGTGATTTACACCCATAGAGTCTTTGATATACCAGTAATTATACAAAGTCAGGGATATTTGTGGAAATCGTATAGAATTAGAACTAGACTTAACCCCAGCATCAAAGTCATTATCATTCCCCATCCTGTGAAGGGAAGCATAATTCTTGTTTTTCTTGAATCATGAATAATTGTCCATTCAGAAGTTCTAAACCCTAACAGAAATCTTATTCAAACTAAGTGTAAATATTTGTCTCATATTGGTGTGCCACATAACCATCCAATTTCTATGATCTCAAGGTCAAAGGTCATATATCAGGACATCTTAACCACTCGGCCACCACCAATTTGTAAAGCGTTGCAATCAAAATCTTTTGTCAACCACTGAAGAACTGCTGCATCAGTAGCCATATGTAGCAGAAAAAGGGAATGTTGCATCTTGTTTAAGCAGCAATTAATAAGCCTCACGTTTGGTTTTGAGTTGTGCATTTGCTATTGTTAGGATTAAGGCTCTAGGTTCTGTTCCCTGGCTGAGACATATCAAAGTCTCTGGTGGCTTCTCTTCCTGCCTATAACATTATTTCACATGAAATGAGTACAAACAGGTTATTATGACGCCTGCAAAGCAAGGGTGACACATAGGTATCACTGTATTGGCAGCGTCGGCGTCCATGTGATGGCGGCGGTGTTGGGAAAAGGTTTCAGTGCGATAACTTTGTATATAAGTGTCAGATTTCAACTACATTTTGCATATTGTTTTAATATCAATGAGATCTCTAATGAGTTTGATACTGGTCAAAATCGGTCGATATTTGCAAGAGTTACGGGACTTTAAAATTACAAAACAGATAAATCCATGGTTTCCGCTCGATAACTTTAGTATTTGTTGTTCAATTTCAACCAAATTTAGTATGTTGCTTTATATCAATGAGATTTTGGATAAGTTTGATATTGGTCAAAATCTGTCAACATTTGCAAGAGTTAACGTTGCGGGACTTTAAAATTGTCTTCACTGATAAATCCATGGTTTCCGCTCAATTACTTATGTATTTATTATCCAATTTCAACCAAATCTTAGATGGGTTTCATACTGGTCAAAATCTGTCGATATCTGCTAAAGTTACAGGACTTGATAACTTCACCTAATTATTAACAATATTGTCAACTGGTAATAACCATTTTTTGTGAAATTGCTGGCGACTCGTCCTGTTCCGTCGAATTCTTGTTTTCTCACATAATTACAACTTATTTTTCTATGAATTTTAAAGAAAAATGTGTTTAAAAAAGTGAAAGATAGTAGCCATTTTGTTCCTGTTCTCGAATTCTGACGTCACATAATTGTTTATATGTCATAATGGATTTCCTGCTGGGCACAACCAATATGTAAAAATATTACATGAGTGAAGATTGGATATTGGGTGGATGATGTGATAAACAAGTTTTTTCTTGTGTGTACATATGAACATATTATATTTAATACATACATTCATTTATTTATATGTTGTAGGTGGTACCAAAAGACTATAAGACAATGGCAGCATTATCCAAGGCAATTGCTAGAAATGTACTCTTTTCACATTTAGACGATAACGAGAGAAGGTAAGCAAAACTTCCTTTAAGGCAAATTTTATTTGGACATTCAAAATTTTTTAGCCCTTAGTTCAGAAGTTCAGAGTGTTTTTAACAGTAACTGTTTTTTGTCAATCACTTTTACTTGGAAATGCTACTAAACCAGAATGATGTACGTCAAACAAATGGTTAGAATCTCAACATCCATATCCTGATCAGAATGTTGGAACCACTTAGATATACTGGAATTATACAATTGTAGTTTCTCCCTATAACTGTATTTGTCTGAGATGATCTACTTCAGATCAATGATAATGCACCAGAACACCAGATAATATGTATCCCTGCTTCCATTTTACAGTGATATTTTTGATGCCATGTTTCCAGTCCATCGGCATTCTGGGGAAATTATTATTCAGCAAGGTGAGTGCTTAGGTCACACATTGGTAATGGGGAGGGTAGACATCGCTCTACAGTGGACCTACTTAAACAAACTCTACATTAGGCCAGCACTAAGCGTGGACCAACATCCCAATTTATTTAGAACCAAACTCGTGTATTGAAGTTGAAATGTTGATTCAAGGGTAAATAGGGCCCAGACATTGATGGGAGGAGTATGGAAATGTGTCTGTACTCGACAGGTCCATTCCATAGATTGAATTTTCTCCTAGCAAGGCAATTTTCGGATTAATATTTCACGTAGCAACTTGCAGTAAAATAGAGAAACTATAAATGTATAGCATGGTCTGAGCTAAAATCTCGCTGAAGTGGAGGTAATACTGTCTGGCCCCAGTGTAACACTAAAATACATCAACATATTGAGAAATGAAAGTCTATTCAAGTAATCATGTAGAAGGAATGGTTAACTATTATTGAAAGTCTTATGTTTGGAATATTAATTTAGATACTCATTAGGTTTTATTGAGAGAAAAAAACCCAATAAAACATGGTTATCATGGAAACCAGATCATTAATACACGTTTTCTAAAATAACATATAAATCCTTACTTTTTGGAGTATTTTTCTCATTTTGATTTAATTTTATTTAATTTTATTTAATTCAAATTTTACTGAGATATCCTGCCTTTTTGGAAATTTTGCCATTTTAAATATCAACTGCAAGACAATTTTTATACAATATGTGAATCTTAATGTTTGTCTCTACAGTAAATCCAGCCTTTTTTCTGAAAATGACTTTCAAATTTTACTGATAAAATAGTATTTTTGTTGATGTATTGAAGTCTCAAGGTATTGGTAGCCATGTGATACGCCTCAGACGACACCAGTGTATTTCATAACATAAACCTGATGGTATATAAAAGAAAAAAACAATATTCTGTCTCTGCATATTACAGAGTTAGCTCCCTTGCGGGTGGGATTGATCGAAAGTATGATGTTGCATTGCAAACGCATGACGTCACAATCAATATTTACCCACAAGGGCAGATAAATCTGTAATATGCAAATACAGCATATATGATGAGTGGTATTGACGGGTTGATTTTATTACTAGAAGATTTATGTGATTTTATTGTGACACTAATACTGTCTGTAATGTTTGACAGGTGATGATGGCGATAATTTCTATGTCATAGACCAGGGCGAAGTCGATGTAAGTATTCTTTCTGTTATCAGTTACGGTATGCCGGATATTTTTGCAGGAATGATTTTTTCATGATATCATGGAAAATTGATGTAGTTTAGTCGTGAAAATTCCATCTACAAAATGATTAAGTTGTAAATCCTATCTATGCTTAAATTGTTACCACAACATTTTTAATTTGTTAAACAATTAAATATAATTTGCACTATTTAATGTCCAAATCCTGAAATATTTGACTCACAAAAATAACCAGTTATACAGTCATTATAAGAAAGAGTGAGCACAACCTTTTACAGGTATTACAATACATAAGTTTGAATCATAGACATACAGGGATTGGACTAGATCTGAATTGCTATTAAAGGGAAGAGCCCTCTTCATCTGGATATCTAAACATAAAACATCTAATAGCCCAGTAAAGATGATTACCGTGCAGATTGACAGTCTTTGTTCATACCATATATTTTCATCAAAAATCTTTATGAATCTTCCTTAAAAGTTCTTATCAGTAATGGGAATGGATTACCTGCTGTACCTTGTAGTAAATAATTCAGATGAACAATGTCTGATACTGTATTGTCTCCCAGTTACTCAAGGTGAGGTTAATATTGTCTGTTCACATATCTTTCTATGCAAAACAAAAATATCAAAATAGAATAGAATTTCAAGTGACAAATATAGCTATATCCTTTTACATGTAAAACAATGTTTGGATTAAGAAATATATATTTGCATCCTTTAGATTTGATTTAAGTTCGTAGTTATGAGATATTTCCTTAGCGGTGGTATCAAGCACAAATACCGATCTGTTCAAAGGATCAATAAAATGTCATATTCAGCTCAGAATAGAATTTAACAAATCTTAAAATTCATCTGGAGTAATCAAACCTGGAAGAATAAAGAACAAACAAAAAAACAGACAAAAGATAAAAAAAATAAAAACACCAGAAAGAACTTAAAGTTATATGTGCCGTAACTGGCCGAAAATTTTGACATGTTATTTTTTCTTCAATTATCTATTTAAAACCATAAGTTTTAATGAATAAAGCTGTGAAAATCATTCAAATGGACAGACAAACATATATGATGTCTTATAAACGTTAGTTAGAACACACAGGTTATGCACTGTGAAATTCTTGTTTTTAAGCCTTATACATGTTTTGATGAAAACATACCTTCTGAAATCACTTTTCAATTATTAAGAATACTGTACAAATGTGAAATGAAATTGTAGACAACAATATGGCTTCATGGTCTGACCGTATGTACTCATTTCACTACACTGAAGATGTTAATATAATGATTTTTGGCAGTACTGCCAAAAATCATTTTCAGCTATTATTTGTACATGTAAATTAAAACCTGTGAATTGAAAGTATTGTAATTCTCAAAATGTTGGTAACTTCTGGTGTTGAATAACATATTTAAAGCTCGTCTTGATTCGTGAGTATGAAAAATACGGCACATATAACTATAACTTAAAAACTCCACCAATTTAGATATCATCCCCATGAAATATTTTAAATTTTGCAAGAGGTTTTAAAATACAGTATTTAACATAGTAGTAAGGGTTTACCAGTAGATACAGTGATGAACCAGCAGGCTGTAGAATGGGGTTTGAATACCAGCTAGGTGTACACTTTACTATTCTGTTTCATTTAGAGGCATTTAATAGACATTTCCAAGAGAGTTTTATCATATAGATATATTTTTGAGGGCAATGCAACAGTTGATTGCTGCTTAAAGTACACGAAGTTTATTAGTTTTCTCCTTGCTTCATGCTAGAGTGAATTTCAACCTTTAACCTGTTGGACATGGACCAATGGTCACAGGTTTTATTCCTGCTCAGACACACTATTCTCTCTTCTGGTACAATGTAATTCTAAATATTGATCTTATTATACCAGGAAAAGTAATGAAAAGTTAAATCAGCTCTGTCTAGCATTACATGCTGTCTTTGTTACTCTTTATTTACAATTCCATCTCTTCTGAACAAAGATTGTCTACTGATCACTGTACTGATGCTTAGTATTGTTGTAATTATATAAAGTACACATGTATGAATGAGGTTTTACTTCTTCATCTGCTCAGCATGAGCAAGAGTAGAATTTCAAAAATTTAAATACATGTAGATACCCATTACATATCTTTTCATCAGTGGTATATTGATTCCAGAGAACACTCACATATTAAAATGTAATTAGGTATAGAAACATTAGCTATTCTACCAAGTAAACAAAAAATGAACTTCAAATTTCATCTTTGTTTCAGACACTTGTTTTTTCAGTACATTCTATGAAACAAATTTCTTCTGTTTATTTCTGTGCCAAATGAAATTCTCCACTGTTCTATACTAACTGTTGTATAGAGCACTCCATTTCTGTATGTTTTGTCACGATAAGACCCTCACTGAGGACCGACTTTGATATTGATAACATTATTATATATAAGTGTACCAGTACTTTATTAATGCTGGTATGTAACCTTATAACCACACCCCAGGGAGACAAAATAAATGAGATGGACTCATAGTGGGAGTGATAATTAGCTGTGGTCCTCTCTAGATTGGGGATTAGGTTAATGTAAGATGTTTTGAGAACTCTGTTCCTTTTTGGCCGTCCCTACAGGCTTCAATAGAATGATGATTTTGACACTAATACTGATAATATCTTAATTAAACACATTATTTCGATCCAAAACGTATTATAAATCTTTCATTCCTGTTTATAGAAAAAACCATTGCTTCTTTAATATGCCAAAACATTATGATGAAATCAAATATGATTTAGGCACTAGGGTTTGATTTACATGTTGTTTATGAGTATGCATATTCTTAGTGTCCAGAAGGCATTTATGAATACATGAACTGCCACTACAGATCTGAAGGGTTAAGGGTTATGTAGTACTTGGATCCTGACGAGGGTGATGGTTGTCAGCTGTATCTAATGAGTGTGATGTGTTAGTCCCTGTGTTTCTGCCTCTTAAGGCTGTATCATCCTCTTACCTTATATGGACACATAACCACGACAACGCTACAGGAACCTTCAGCAGATTATATCAAGACATAACCTCACAGCAACAGGATTTCCGACTGTCAGTTTCCGCAAAGTTTTTGGCCAATTTTTTTCAATTTCCTTCCAAGCCAAAGCCATCATATATCCCGAACATCCTACTGTGGCTTTATAAGGACACGGCGATGTCGCCTAGGGGTAGAAATAATAATATCAACGTGACACCTGATTAGCCTAAGCTAGTTATAAGATCTCCAGCAGACTTTCTTCATAAGTCAACATTTCCACTGTTTCTATAATTATACTCATTTAGAATTCTAGGCCAAATCATTTATCTACTCAGTACTGTATATTTATGTAGGCCATATCTAACAATAACACAAACAACTTTGTACCGCATAACATGGAATATTTATGTGCACTTTCTTTCATGGTTTTAGGCTTTCAAATAAATCTGTGGAACACATATTTGTAGATTTTGACATTTTATTTTAAAATTAGAGAAGAAGTCAAGAGTTATTACATTTTCATGAAAAAATCAGGAATAATTCTGGAGTTTCTAGATTTAAGGGATACGAAATAAACCTTAGTTACAGAAACACTGCTAAGTTCAATAATAATATTGAAACAAGTATAAAAACCAACACAACACAATGAAATGAAGGCTTACAAATGTTGGCATTTTAAAAAGTGAACCTACAAACTCTTTGTTGGACTGCATTGTGCAAGTTGTTCATTTTTAATGCTAATGGACAATCACAATAAAGGATTATAATTCACTTGTTGGGTTTTGGCCATTGAAACAGAACTCACTTACAAAACTCTTGTAAATTTGGAAATTCTAGCAAGCTTATTTCATTACAAAAGATCTATGTACAAATGAACAATACAATTATATATACTAGGATCTGTAAAACAAATGTGTTAGAGTTTATGGCCTTGCTATATAGGGAACGAAAGTGACCATTAGTGATCAGCTCACTGGTGCTACTTGTTTGTAAACACCATTCGTACAGAATATTAGACATCTAGTTTTCTAACTGGTAGTTTGGTGGCGAGAGGTAATTAATCAAATGTTAGATAGTTGTGGAGGAGAATTAATGTCCAATCTGTCTGGCACCTAATTACAGTGGTCCAAATACTTCGTCTGATAGATTTTCTCTCTCTCACAACCCTAAACACTCACATTTATGTGTGTTTGGATGAAAAAAGCTTAACCTCTCTTGAATGGACAGTGACACATTCTAAAAAATTGTCAATACAAAATAATGTAAAAATGTACAAATCAAAGTATTACAATAAATAGACATATTTTTATTGCCAGGTAGATGTTATTTTATTGCCAGGTAGATGTTATTTTATTGCCAGGTAGATGTTATTTTATTACCAGGTAGATGTTATTTTATTGCCAGGTAGATGTTATTTTATTGCCAGGTAGATGTTATTTTATTACCAGGTAGATGTTATTTTATTGCCAGGTAGATATTGTAATGTTATAATCAGTGGTTGAAATTTGTGTTTTGCAGATTTTTGTTAACAATGAACACGTGACTACAATAGGAGAAGGAGGAAGTTTCGGGGAGTTAGCACTCATCTATGGAACACCAAGAGCAGCCACCGTTAAGGTAACCAAGGACAAAGAGCAGGCCAGCATGTGTTATAGTGGGTCAGGATAATAACACGCTTACAAAAAATTCATGGTTATAACGTAGAAATATTCACTCGCTGTGTCAAGGTTCTTGTATCTTTTTTATATGTGTATTAAAGATAAACTTATTACACAGTTATATGGTTGGTCTGTACATCGGTAAGGTTGTTGTATCCAGGTTTTCCAGTATATCTTTCATGAACTCATTTTAACCTTCATGCAAGGTCTAAGGATTCAAACATGGTGGATTAAGTTTAGCCTATTGGGCAAATGTTAATAATGTGCATATTAACTTTTCATTCCCAACCTCCCCTTTCTTTCTGAAGTGATGTATTGAAAATTTCATTCAAGAACAATTGTAAAAAGTTGCTAATTAACATAAATATAAAAGCTGTAACATTTTCTTATCAAACAGGCCAAGGGAGACGTAAAACTTTGGGGGATTGACCGAGACAGTTATAGGAGAATTCTTATGGTAAGTTGTTGAAATGAAATAGAATGAGAGTTTTACAAAAAATAGAAATTGAAGAATTTGGAATACTGCTGGGCTTACTTAGGTTATAAATAAAAAGATGGATCTAAAAATAAATATCCTTCATTTTCTTTGTAAAACTTTTGCGTGGGCTTTATTTAAAAATATGTAAGTCCTGTTGAGAATCCATACAACTAGAAGTTGATTTAAATCCAGTGTTTGGCAATAAAGTGAGAACTCCTATGAAGAACTTGTGTGTTTTAATTCAGGCGTACATTATTGGACTCTTGGCACTGAAACAGAAAATCTGTTTATTCCTGACCAGTTTCTGTAACGAAAATCACACTCTATAATTGAATAGTTTTCAATTAAATTTCATTTTGCAAATTATCCAGATTAAATTGAGTTGTTTATAATGAACCTGTACTGGAGCTTCATCAACAAAAAGCTTAGATTGTTTCAAGCTCTCTAATATCCTTGGGAGTATGTGTTTGTTAATGATTAATTTATAAATCATCAACTACTGCACATCATTATATACATGTACAATGTGTATGATGTTCTTTTTTAAAGCTATAGAAAATGATTATTATGCTGTAAAAACTAATTAAACTTATTGTTCCAATGTAGTGGTGATTTTTCTATAACAATACATGTTTCAGATTCTAATCAGAAGAATTCTGCAAATGTTAACATCCTTGTGTTTAGAGACTGAAGTAGACCACAGTTTATATCAGACTATGTTCTGGGTGTCTCCTTATGAAAGTGGTTTCTTACAATTAGGTGTTCCTTGTAGTGGCAACATTTATTCTAATCCCATCAAGTATCGAGCTGAAGTCCTCGATTACACTTCACGCCTTGTCACACAGATTCCGATTACAGAAGAAAGAAATGATCGTTTAATTGAAGACCCCAATCTTATAGCACAGAAAGGTTGATTTTCTGATATCGTTGAGAATAACAAAGAATTTCTGTGATTAATCTATCCTGTGCAGAACTAAGCCCTATGTAGAGTGTTGTTGGAGGGTGTTCTACCGTCGCTTCACTTTATCACTGGTTTGAGGCATTCACCAACCTTTATTACAAGTCGGCTGGCAGAAATTCTTTGTTTCTACAGGTTTCAGAATTATACAAATAAGACAGATTTCTTCAGGCCAGAATCTGATCAATAGGCATCATTAGCAGTTTCTGTTATATAAGGCTTCTTATATAACTGAGCAGACTAAAGCAATTAGATCAAGGAACAAGTGTATAATTTACGTGTCATTGTAATTAGTAATTCCAGAAGGGCAGGTCAAATCTGAACCACATTAATGGCTGTGATTACCGAGTGAGAACCTGCAAGGCGATGTTATAATCATACTGATGCTGACAGTTGCATGAATGATAGATTATCAGGTTAAGATGGTGATGTTAGAATAATTTGCACATATGTTGAAATGAAATTAATTTCTAGCACTAAAGATAGATACTTAGGACACACAAAGAAAAAATGTAACTTAACAACATGAAGAGGAAGATTTTGCTATGTACCTAGAAAAAATAACTAGATAATACGAACTTTTTGAGTGTACAGACATTGCTGTATTACTTGTAATTCTCAGCTTGAGGATGCAAGATTGTTTGGCTTAGTTAGCTCAGACCAGCACGTTGCTCAACTTTTATAAAACACAAATTGTTACATAGGGGAAGCATGGAAGTTAATGTGGTACGTGCTCTAACCAATGCCTGACGGTAGATGTTTGTTTTTATATAACCAATGATAGCATGTGAAATAAACCACTGGATTACTAAACATATGTTTTATATTTACAGGGAAGCACAATAAGGAAAAGGAAGATGTATGATGAATTTCTTAGCAAAGTCTCTATTTTAGGTAAGTACTGTATAAGCCTGGAATCAGCATGATGGTTTAGCTCAATCTGTGAATAAGGACACCGGTGTTTTGAAATGAGCAATCCCAATATCCACTGCAATGACCGCTGAATTCTGCACTTTAGTTACCGTTTCCTCATCACTCTATTTCATGTGATTACAGAGAAAATTACATAGTCAATTACAAGAACCAGGCCTTGTAGGAGCTTTCTATCTGATGTCTGTTTTAGGTGGCAATTATCTGTAGAAACTCAGTCTTGTGCACAGGCATCGCTAGCTTAGACAGGTGAAAATTTCCTTTGATCTTTATCAGCTTCCATCCTGGTTGATCGGGACGGTGGGAGATCGTCAGTAGAATACCTGAGATATTTTATGTTGATGTGATATGTCTGTAGATGGGTGATGATATGATGTTAAGAGAAAGGGGAAAGAATGTTTCTGTATCACACATGAAATCTGCCCATCGTAGAACAAATTAAAATCAATACCAAGGTGCTGATATTCCTCTGGGTCTTGCATCATTATTGATATTAGATAATCATTTCACACCTTCACAGTCAATTAAGCATCAACGTCTTTTCTCCTCTCTTTACATTTCCTCACCAGTTTAATGCTATGTGTATCAAAACATCAATACTTGTATTTTTCATGTGTAGTATCATATATGTACTTTTGGTAATCCCATAGTCCAATATTTTACCACAAACCCTCAACCTCTTCTGCAATTTAGACCTGAAGTATCAATTCTACTCTAAATAAATATATATTGGTCCTTTATTATAGTGGGATACAGGGTTATCAACTTTATTCAAATGAATGACTTTCATGATTTTCATTCAAGTTCACAGCTAGCAGCCAAAAAGTTTTTAATCTTTCAACTTTCACTCATGTGTCCCAAAATTGTAAACTTGATACAAAGCTTAATTATTCTGGGATGAAAGGTTACCACATTTATTCTAATGAATGATCTTGGCCTTCATTCAAATTATTACCAAGAAGACACAAATCTTAAACACACTTCTCCTTTTTGACCAATAGGCCCAATGTAGAACCTGTAGTATGTAGCATTAGTGCTAATGATCAAATGAATAGGATCACTAGGTGGTAAGTAAACAATACAAGTCCATTAGGCCCTTGTTATTTGTTAGGAGCATTTCAATTAAATGTGAACAATCTTTGGGAGCGTTTGTGAGATGAAAAATGATTTGTTTCTTGTAATTACCATTTTCTGTAAAGGTGATTTTTCTACTTCAGAAAACTTAGACAAATGGGAACGCCTGACTGTGGCTGACTCTTTGGAGCCTGTTGACTTTGAGGATGGCCAGGAAATAGTAAGACAGGGAGAACCTGGAGAAGATTTCTTCATCATCACAGAGGTAGGCTGCTAGAGTTATCCCTCTTTTACTTACTTAACCATACTCAAACAGGAGTTAGCTCCCCTAGAATGTCAAACTTAAACTCAAAATACCCGAAATGTATCTCTTCCTGAAGATGTATTATAAATCTACTGAATGACATTGTATAAATATGTTGTATTTGATGTTTTAGGGCCAGGCAGCTGTACTGCAGCGTAGAGCTGAGAATGAGGAGGCAGTAGAGGTTGGCAGACTGACTTCGTCCGACTATTTCGGTATGAACAGTTTAAGTCTACTTGTTAAAAGGCATTGAGATGAAACCAAAATTGTTTTACTCTTTTAAAGTGCTCTTTTAGGAAAATCATTTGTTCACCTGACCATATTGATATTAGTAATCTACAAGCTATCAAAAATTCATGAAAGATACAAAGACAATTGATCAGATTAGTATGTAATTATACAGGTACTATTTTTTATGTATTTGGGTTTGAGTTTGAGTTGAAGGCTTCTGGAAATGGTTTTGTTAAATTTGCACAGTGTATATTAATGCCAGACGGTAAAGTGAAACTAGTTTTATGATTGTGGTGATCAAGCTTGCACAGCAAAAGTTTATGATGTGCTAAAATGAGGCAGCTATATATTTTGGGTCTCACACTCAGGTTAAAACATTTGATACCCTCCCTTTAATAGTAGTTCTCTTCCAATGTGTATGCATACTCTGTTTTTACTATTTCTTTGTGATTGTTCAGAGGATTTGATACATTGATTATTATGGACTGATAAAGGCCAGTGGTAGATGCCTTGAGAACTGAAGTTATCTACTGCTATATCTAATATATTTGTTTATATACTTATGTACAATATATTGTTATTAAAGAATTTATGCTGCAACCATGTATCTAGAACATATCTTATCAGTCATCAGTTTTGAAAAGAGGCTGATATTCATTAAATTAATTTAATACTCAAGTTAAATATCACTGCCAAAGAAGTTTTCATGTAAAATCAATGTTAAATTGAAATTATAAAAAGATTTTTTGCTTAGTAACTATAATCTTGATGATAGTGACCACACGTTTATTTTTTTTACTTACAGGTGAGATTGCGTTGCTGCTGGACAGACCTCGTGCGGCTACAGTGGTGGCACGCGGCAAACTCAAGTGTGTGAAGCTTGATCGTACAAGATTTGAACGTGTACTAGGACCGTGTTCAGACCTCCTCAAGAGAAACGTGTCGCAATACAATAGTTTTGTGTCATTATCTGTGTGAACTAGCCAACTATTTGTCTATTTTAAAATTTAAAAAAAACAATATTAAAACGGACGCTAACCACATGATGAAGCAAAAGAGCAGAGACACATAATCGATGGTTCCATCAAATGTACATGGGGACAATGATAATAATTCTACAGGCCTGATGTACAAGTATCGTCATCTGAATGTCAGACACTTCATGGCCTTAGAATGCCATGCCAATTCAAATTTGACAGGCCTGATGTACTGATGTACAAGTAATCTGATGTACACTTCATGGCCTTAAATGCAACCTAATTATGAAATCGTCATCTTTTGAGGAAAAATAATGTCAGAGTTAATTTACAGTCATGGTGGTATCGGTGGTAGAAATACTGGTGTCCCTTAAATGCCAATTGTGCACTAATTACAGATGAAGATATCGTTTGAGATATTTCTGTAGGAAAGAATATTTTTATAAATGTTTAATAATTCCAGTAGTTTAATTTACAGAGTCATTGGTGGTATCGGTTGTATAAAATACGGATAGTGTCCCTTGAGTTACTATATTACAATTGTGCTGCCTATTTTGACAGATGTGTTTGTGATATATAGATATCATGTTGTGAGATATAGACTGCTCCTGATTAACATGCTGGTGGACTTTGTGGTAACTTTGTACTGTTCTCGGCGAGTTTGACAGTACGTGGTTTTTGCTTTCGTGAGGGTGGTGTACGACACACTGGAGATTATATAGTAATTACACTTTCGTGAGGGTGGTGTACGACACACTGGAGATTATATAGTAATTACACTCTTGCCACTGCTGATCTCAGTTACATCTCCCCGTGGGTGGGCAGCTTTCTCGTACTGTAAACAAACTAACTTTTATATGCGATTTAATATCTCGTATTTGGCGGGCAGCTAGAATCTGCGAAAATTCATAGTTGCGAAATTGTTCCGAGCTTAGATACAGTAGAATCGTTGCAATCTAGATAATGAAAATGTAAATTTGGATTGAAAATGTCATAAGGCATGAAAACGAGAAAGTAAATCGCTGCGAAAAGGAGTCGGTTTAGAGTAATCTAAGATGGTTATAGCCATGAACATGGGTGCAAAGTGGTGACTGCCTGTCTGTTATGTATCCAGTAAGACAAAAAAGGGACATTTTACTGACACATAGTGTATTGACCGTGACTTTTGTTTTCACTGTTTATTTTTCATCAAGTTCCTTGTTAATTAATGATTTAAGATAGTTGAATATAATTTGTATAAATAGCATTACTGCATTGCAGGTACAAATATATATACAGAATATGTTGACATGATATCATTGTTTACATTGATACATATATAAAATGTTGATGCTATTAAATTCCACCCAGGACAGTTTTAATTAAGCAGTTGTTTGATATGTAATAGGAATGTTTTATGTTTGTAGGGTTAATGTTGTCACTGCTATATAATACAACACGCCCAACTATTTATTTGTGTGTGTGTGCGAGATTAGTATTGGATTCTACTGCTGAAGCTATGAGTGGCTGGCTGGCCGGCCATTGCTGTACTCTCAAGGTTAACTGGAATCCTCTAACTATTCCCACAAAACTTCACTATAAGTTGTACTAGTATCTTTCACTGTGTTCCGTCTTTGCATATTAAGCATTGTAAGGAAGATGTTGATTGTTACATTATTAGTTGATGTACAAAATTTCTTTGAAATATTTGATGTTTCGCTCATTAACATATAACATAACAATCACTACCTTCCCTCAGGAGCCGAAAATGCTCTAGTATATATATGCAAATGGAAATATCCATTTCTGCACCAAATGTAGGTATAAGTTGTAAAAATAAGAATTATTTTTGTGAAATGTATTTTTCACTTTGTAAATTATACTGGTGAAATACCAGTCATATGCCAAACATGATAGTGTAGCATGAGAATGCTTTTATCTTAATTAGCAGCATAAATAAATATTGTATATCAGTAAAGTGCTGTGTATTAAATATCAGTACTGTACAGTGTCCTACACATTGGACAGGTATCTCACCAGCAGCTACAGCTGCAGACAGATGATCAGTCCCGTGCACCATTACAAAATCATTTTAATTTGCTGCCAAATTTTAAATGGCAGTTATTCGTCCATGAATCGATTTCCAACTTTAATTTCAGTACATTTCACAAAAAAAGTTCTGCTGGTCTGATTTGCATTGATATTTATAACGTGGTATCCTCACTGACAAATATCCAGATGACATTTATTATTAAAGCATACACTCATTTACCCCTGAAAAACCATAATGAACTGTTCAAGCCTTTGTATTGGAATAGTTCAAATGTGTCTTTGGGGTGAATGCATAGTTAAGATCTGAGTTAAGACTTCCATAAAAAACATTACGTATACAGTTATGTAGAGTCATTTTTAATGAGATTACTATTTCTATGACAAAGCTTCACAGTTTCAAATTTAGATACTGCATATGAAGATTTTATCATTTTGAACTACAATAAAGGCAGGATTTATAACTAAATATGATGTTGTACTGAGCACTTCATTGTATTTATATAAAAATCAGAGATCTCGTGAAATTACAATATCGTTAGTTATAAACACCAAAGTGGTAATTCACAATCCTACAAAACCATGATGTAACACTGTATTTAATTATCAACAGGATTTTTACCCTCTTGTAATGGGTCTGTTTTTGCATTGGTTTATGACCAGGATCAATCCTTTGTCATCAGTAGATTTTTTATGGGACAATAATACTTGGTGGTCGTTTTATCAGGACCAGGTCGAATGAACTGGGTAACTGTCAATAGATAAGTGATGAGTCAGAGGTCGGTCTGTTACAGGTGGGCACTAGAACAGGTTAGGGCTGCTGAAGGATACCGTGTTGGGCTCAGTGCCAAGGAATCACTTACAAAATAGTATTGGGGGCGGGGGGAAATCGACAATTAAAATAGAGTTTGATTCTTTGATGCAGGTCTCTTGTATGTATACATCATGAAAATAATTTCAGTTTGGTGGAGGTAGCTAGTCATATTGTCTGTGACTGACCCCTTATAAAATACATAGCAGATCAAAAGGATATTTGGTGCAAGGGCGGGATTTTGACATACATATGGTGACTCCCACCATTTGATGGTGAATACACCATATCTGCCATCTTTATCAGTATGAGAAGGTAAATTTACTGCTTATATACTGATAGGTATTATCATCTGCTTGTAATATCTGGATATTGGTAATATAAATCATCAGGTAAAGAATTGTCACTGCCAAAAGGAAAGGTATAGCCGTAATGTATAATGTATTAGGCTTAGCAAGTACTCTACAAATCATCATACAGAGGAGTACAACTTCCGTCTTGTAGTGTACAGTACCGCTATCAGGAAAAGTAGTCTGTATTGAAGTCTCAAGATATAGCCCTACAGATATGGAAGATGGGGTACACTATCTCTCACTTATAATATGTAGGATACGTGTATTCTCAAAATATAGCCCTACAGGATGGGACGACGGGGTATATTTTCCACTATGTAGAGTATATCAATCGGGAAAAGATCTACCCCACTTCTTTTTGTTTTCAACATACTCGCACAAATAAGCTCCTCACTACATGCAGTTGACGTAGGGCTATACAATAAGTCACTACATGCAGTTGATATAGGGCTATAAGTTTTAGTCAAACATTTATTTTATAGGATTAACAGTTCCATCAAGTTCATTTGTAAAATATTACAAGACTATTATGTAATAGATTGTATAGATAGTTGCTAAATATAGATATTATGATGTAAGATACTAATATATAATTATATATAGCAATATGAATAATGAAATGGAGATTTGCTTGTAGAAATCTTTTCATTTTTGTTGTTCATATATAAAGAATGTTTTATGAATAAAAAATGTTTTAATTGTACTTATTTTTTTTATCAATTCTTTCCAGTAATATGTTTCGCATTTTACTCCAATTTTATGTATTGTTAAAGATGCTTCACCACCGACAAAGCATAAATGATACTCATCATTTGAACAATAATTGGTGTTTAATCGTGTATATGTATGTCTAATTGATACAAAAATGATAAAAAAATAATTTATTTTGCTTTGGTGCATGCGCTATCAATACTTCATTTCAACATAGTGCCACAGATTTTTTTCGGGGTGCAATTAATTATTTTATCTAGAAGTAAAAGTAGAACCTCAAATTTTACAATCGTGCTAATGGTGTAAAGTAAGTAACTTTTGTAACTGAAGAAAAATACTAAATCGTCTGCTCCTGTTTTTGATAGAAAAAAACCCATTTGTCAGCGATTGAGCATTTTTACGGAGCAAAAATAGAAGAAGAAAAATCAATTGTCAGCGGCTGAGCATTTTTAAGGAGCAAAAATAGAAGAAGAAAAATCAATTGTCAGCGGCTGAGCATTTTTAAGGAGGGAAAATCCAAAGTAACATATTTGAAGGCATGGTCACAAAATAAAAATTGATGCCCAATATAACTTACTCATTCTAACCAGGAGGATTAAGGGAGATAAACACAGTGTATTGTCAAAAATTCTAACCTTACACTTTTCATAATAAACTGTAGAAACCATTACAGTCTATATAAAAGCCCATACTATATAGGTAATGTTCAGTATTCTTGAGAAATGTGACCAGCCTATGGGCACTCGGTAAAATCGGACATTGCTGATGTTGTTGATGCATGGTTACTGCAGGCAACCCAAATTGCCTCGTATAACCTAAATGTATTGGACTGGACAGTAATTAACAGTTTGTGAGTCATTTCAGAGGTCTTTGCTAACATTGTTCCTTAAAATACTTACGTACTCTCCCTGGATAGCCGACTCTCACGTTTTTGGCGGGAAAGTCGCAATTTCCACTGTCCATCTCAAACAAGCTCGTGTAGCAACGCGAGACAAATTCACAATATTTGAATGATCGGCCCTTCTGAAATACATAATGAAGCTGTAAATGACCATTTAATCAAATATGACAAACATTAAAATATACTGTGTAATAAAATACTTTTCTGTTTATTCAGAAGCACCTGTATATCGCAAATGGTTTAATTATGATGGAATAAAAATAAGTCAATAATGCCATATTGCAAAATCTCCGTTTTGACAGCTTCTTGGTAAAATATTACCTTTGGCATCTGAGGTTGGCGACCCTTTGATTCCACATACCACATTTCAATGTTTATCAACACAATCTATTAATGTAATTCTGATTCCTACTAACTGTATTTATTTCAAATGAAAATAAGTTCATATAAAAAGTTACCTTACTAACTACTTTAAATCGCGTTTGGGCTTGAACAATGGTTTCTTTGTCTCGTGGGTACTTTGTAGATTTATCTTCATGTGTGACTTATTCTTCATTCTTTAACAAACCAAAAAAAGTTCAAGAATACAATATTAACTATTGACACTTCCAGCCAGTCAGTCTTACAATGGTAATAATAAAAAATGACATTGCACCTTCTAAACAAACAAACTCACTGTAATGATGTCAATGTTTGACTGAAGGAACTTGCTTTATTGGATTTACCTCATTCTATCGTGCAGACGCATTTGTACTCTTCTAATTAATAATTTGGAACAGTTCATTTTGAAATTTTAGGGGCGAATAAGTTGACCAAGTGAGATAGAATAATTTCTTGAACTTGTCAAATAATATTTATCACAATAGCCATAATACAAATTCTGTCTTTTATTAGCGTTTAAATAAAACACATAAATGTAAACCGATATTTTGTAAAAAGTGCCGCAATTTTTATACTCTTAAATAAAGAAAAGCTTTTACTATTATTTACCAAAAGTTACCAACATTTCTAAAATTACAACATACGTGCTAAAAATGAATTTTTGCAGTACTGTCAAAAATCATATGTTTGTCTACAGTGCAGTAAAATGAGTACATACATTGTACGGTCAGATTATGAAGCCAAGTTGTGGTCTACAATTTCACTTCATATTTTTATCGTATTATTAGTAATTGTAAAATGAATTCTTCAGGTATGTTTTTATCTAGATATGAATAAGAGCATAAAATAAGGATTTTAATAGTTAATAAATTATTTCATGTAATATTTGTCTGTCCATTTGAATGATTTTCACAGCCTCATTAAAACGTATGGTTTCCATTAGACTTTTGAAGAAAAACTATCATGTCAAAATTTCCGCCCATTTATGGCACATATAACTTTTGCACGGAGTTGTTCCTAATTGACATTTCTCTAATGTATTTCTAACAGGTTACACACATTACACAAATGATGTCGTAAATATTGTCTCATTTTATTAATATGAAATGAAGGAGACATAAACGTTACACCATTAGTCACCCATACAAGGCAGGTATATATTTCAATGCTTCTAAAACACCTATCAATACTTAATATTAATAGCCCTTGTTATAGCAACAATTTTCCATTCTGGTTTATCTACATTAATAAAGTCATGTACATGTACATATGGAATGTAAAATCAAGTAGCTTTTAACTGTTTAATGATAGCTTGGTTTGGCAACCAGAGTCATCTACTACGTCGCAAGTTTTGATTATTCAACGTTGTTACGCTTAGAACTGTGATATTGGTTATCGAATGAGTTCATTCCATTTTGTATTGCACAATATTTTTGAAATATTTGTACAGTGACTATAAAAAAAACATTTTAACCGTAAATTTTATTTTTACTTTTGAAAACATATTTGTTATTGGTGATAATGAGACATGTCATATTCAAGGGAGTCCACATGCACATGTAAATAGTTGGCAATCTACTTAAAATCAGATATTTAATTAGAAATCTAGATATATACACCACGTTTGTGCAATGAAGGTCATGCTTTTTAATTAGATCGTTGACATATCGTCTATTGATAATTTCCCAAACATCCCTAGCACTTGCAGTACCCTTGTGAACAAATATCCATACTTCACTTCCATGTATAATCTGTAGATACCTCTCCCTCTCATAGGCAACAGTCGTGTGCTCTTCGTGTTTTTTAAAATAATATTTCTAACTATTAATGGACAGTTGTCTTCTGCTTAAAGTTGTCAGTTTTGGCGGGTTTCAAGATAGACTGGATGTACTTGCTGAAGTGATCGGGACCCATCGGCGGCCATTATCCGAGCTTGCTCACTGACAAAACACCATAATAAAGCCTGTTGAGAAGAGATATGCGAACAAAAAAATAATGTAGTTCCACAATATTAATACAAACTTACATAAAATAAATGGTATTTTGTCCAAATAGACCAATTAATAGAGTTTTGCACGGGTGTGTCAAGTAGATAGGCTTGTCTTTTCCATAGCAACCACAAGATCACCATGTGAAGTACGTAAGAGAGAAACATGATCCGTTATGTTACGAAGGTCACCGTGATGTTGATTAAGACTTAGTTAATGAGAGAAACATGTCGATCGATACAGAACAGATACATCATAATATCATGTTCAGGTTTCTAAGGAAATAGCACAGAGTTGGAATGTAAAACTAAATTATTTATATAACATTGATATAATTGGAGATACCATACAAAGTTTGGATTGGAGGATAACAAGCATATTGTTGGGGGAAAGATAGGGTTACATGTTTTCCATTCAATTAAGAAATCTTCCTTTTATCTTGTTTTTGCAATCGTAACGACATAAATCTTTATGCCGCCCAACAAAACACAAAATTGCTCATTAAACTTTCTTTTGTCTATATGACTCGAATTATGAATAAAAATGCTGAATTTGATTGAGTATTGATATTTGGATTTAACGCAATTATCTACATGCAATTGCATTTACTTCTTTTCTCAAACCCGTTCTATAGTAGTTTCAGGAAATATAACATGTAAGTAAAGGGTTTTTCATGGCTTTGGAGTAATGATGGATTTAATACACCCGAGCGAAGCGAGGGGGTAAAGAGTCCCGAGTGACGAGAAATCATGCAATAATTATCTTACTGCATGTTTCTTAACCGCGTATAAAAAGGCAGGTTGATTAAAACATACCCGTCTTGCCATCCCTATACCCCTACTCTCCCATTCCTCTTTGTTTGATTTACTTGTACGTATTTTGCTTATGAGTACTTTTCGGGTTCTTTGCTTGATCAGTTTGTCATTACCCATTGTAAGGAGCACAAGGATTTGTGCAATATGTACAGAAAGAAACTTTGATTCTGGGAAATACTACACCAAAATCGTTTAAGGGATATACTCAGAATGGAACAATTGGGTTATTGTTAAGCCCTGTTCATTAAATGCGCTCAACTCTCTTACGACCTCTCTGTAGAATGTATGACGCGATGTTATTAATGAGTACCTGGAATGTACGATTATTTTTAGTACGGTTCCACTAAAATATGCTGTCAGGATATGCAAATTTCAGTAATAATTGCTTAACGCGGTTTTTACGAGACAAAATCAATACGAAATTATGCTTTGATATCGAAACCTTCTTAACATATGTTACACTCAACAAATCTACATACCAAATATCAGGTACATTGTATGTGGTTCTGTTTCAGATATTCTGCCGGGAGTACATGATGTATTTCTATTTAGTTTAAACAATATTTTATTCAAAGATAAGACAATACAAGTAGAATACAATTCAATGATGTACAAGCTTTAAGCTTATGTAAATCCATCTCCTTATTTGTGGTAGGCGTATATCTTATAAAGTAGAGTAGCAAAAAAAGAAAGCTATGGATAAACAACAGTGTTACTATCAGGGTACTGATCCAGATTTCCATAATCATTTACAATTGTGTACAGAAATAGCATATCCTATGTCATGTTAATGGTATGGTTATAAACAGAGAATATATACATTGTATCTCGAGCCACCTGTACGTATTTGACTTTATAATACACAAATTACAACATGTTTATGTAATTATAATCATTACAATTACACTTATACAATAAAGAAATAAACTGTAAACTTTAAGCTTATGACCTTTATAGAGTACAGTTAACTCGTGTATATTATCTTCATGTACAGTAAATACAGAGCATTGTAATCATTCGTATGCAAACATGAAATAAAAAAAATATATTGCATCTAAGACCTTAATAGAGCACAAGTATTGACCAAGGTAGATTAATCTATACATATATGTATATGGGTCATAGATTCATGCATTTACTTTATAGTAAACAGGTTACAACTAGTTGCAATCACATATGTATAAATAAAATATAATTATGTAGGACTTAATGAATACAGATATTGACAAGGTATATTAATACATGTTTGGCATAGTTAACTTAGTTACATCATAAAATAATTAGAGTAATTACATGATTAGCCAAAACGCTCACTCTTTATAATAAATTGTTGAACAGCCAAGATAATCTCTTCATTTTGTTGTATAGTAAGGTTTGGACTTCCCCATGGTAAACAGTGGTATAATTCAGCGTCCAAATATATCGTTCTCTTAAATTTATATATTTTTCACAAGCAAACAAAAAATGAAATTCTATTTGGTTGGTCAACATGGAGTGGAGGCCAGCATTTGATTCCAACAATCGTTAATTCTTTATTGTCTATCAGTAACACTATGACAAATGAACATCCTTATAGTTCTAATTTGTTTTTTTCGGTTAGCTTTGTTCAGATGATAATTTGTCCTAGGTATAATTTAGCCGCTGCTATTGCCTTTGAGTTGTGGAATGTGAATAGCTTTGTAACATCGATTTGATGACCCCGTTGATATCGTCAACACATCGTTTCCACAGACACGCGCTATACTTTATGCGCGTATATGTCGTTTAATTTACTCCTCTCCGCACACGTGCTGTCAGGTGAACGTATTTAATTAGCATACGGATCACCCCCGCAACACAAGGAAAATATACTGAACAAACCGGTAAAAAGACGTAGATCAGTACGATACATTCGTCGGATGCCTTTAGTTGGCTAGCGAATTTATGATGTGGTGTTAGTCAGCTAAACATGCCTACATTATTATATTTATATATATTAGGGAAAAAAAAGAAAGAAAAAGAGAATAAGTAAAAAAGCCTAACAATATAGGCAGGTTTAGCGGACTAATGTGGTGTAGGACTGTTTGTATTAACGGATATCTTGGTATGATAAATGATGATCTCTGTATGTCGACTGATTCTGATCTGTCTCTAAGACTCCCGTCACCAATATATATCATACAGTCGATAGTTTACTAGACCGCTCAAACACTTACATTTGATAATTCGACTGTTCATAGGAAAAATGACGTGTGCAAATGAAACAGAAACATTATACATTGTACAATCCACTTTTGACGGCTTGTCAATATCCAATTCCTTGGATATTCAAGGCATTGACAACATATGTTGGCTTTAAAATTGTGTCGTTTTATTTCTCTCCTCCGAAATAAAAAGCAGGTCGAAGGCAAATCTTTACCCACACTTTGTAACAAACCAAACTACTGTATTATCTTATCTTGAGTATGGATGGCAGATTCAAAAAAGCGTTTTCCACAAATTGTAAAGTAACGAAAGAACTCCCTCTAAGAGAAGAATATAGGACTCTTTCATAGGTGGATATAAAGGATAGGGATATTCTACCCGAGGGCCACAAAATGTAGTAAAACACGAGGCTTGTAGTAAAACAAAGGTCCTCAATATTTCGTAACCACCACCCCCCCCCCTTCGCGAGCCCTACACCCACATGATATATACTTGATATACGTTTTTCATATATCATTACATATAATCCCTGTACACATCTATAGACAGTGGCGTCGTAAACAGGAAATTAATGAATACGCAAATTAGCGTGCGAGGTTGGGGGTTCGGGGTCCCTGGAAAAATATTACGATTTAGAATGACGGAGATGAGTTTAACGATGCATTTTGATGTATTTGCGAGCGCCGTAGGCGCGAGAATTTGGTGAATAGGGGTCTGGTGGTCTCCCTCTGGAAAAAAAATACGATTTAGAATGGCTGAGATGAGTTTTACGATGTATTTTGATGAATTTGGGAACAGTGAAGGCGTGGGATTTTGTTGTTTTGGGGGTCCTCGGTTCTCCCCGGGAAAAAATTAAAAATTTAGAATGGCTGAGATGAGTTTTACGATGTATTTTGATGAATTTGCGAGCGCCGAAGGCGCGAGATTTTGTTGTTTGGGGGTCCGGGGGTTGCCCCGAGAAAAAAATATTACGATTTGGAATGCCTGAGATGAGTTTTACAATGTATTTTGATGGTTTTAAAGCGTTCTTAACACGGTAATTTTTTCGATTTAAAGTTACCTGCATTTAGAAATGATAATTGTGAGTGTCGTCATACCATTATGCAACCCAGCTCGATCTGAACATACCGGATTCAGACCATCGGCACATTATTGTGTAATTCAAAATAATAATGAATTGATTGTCTTGCTAAGACATATAAACACATCAATCTTTTAAGAAACATTTTTTGAAATAATATAATCCTTTGATGGACAATTTTAGTTTAGTTCGTGTGTATTGAATTTTTATTATTAAAAATTTGAACATTACGTGCATGAACGTTTTAGGAAACGCGCCGCGCAGCAAACTTTTTTTTCTGGAATGAAGTACAAAAATGTGCAGGAGGACCCTTTTTTTGCAAATGTGCATTTTTAGAACATTCACTCGGTGAAAATGGAGGGGCAAAAAGACATGTTTGCCCCCCCCCTGTCCTGGGGACCAATCCCAAACCATTTTTTTTTTTAAATTTTACCGAGGAAATAGAAATTTTGTTCACGCCGTGACGTCACGAGGCTTTATTGCATGGGTAGCCATGCAATACAGCTTTAGGCGGCTTGAGTGTATTGCCCTAGACCAGCCAGTATTACACCAGTAGATATGAAAGAACATGTAAAATAGGATGATGTAGAATCATGGGTCAGCACACACTGACAATGACACTGTAAAATCAGGGTCAGCCCACACTGTCGATGATATTGTAACATTACTGTAATACCGTGGGCCAGCCCACACTGTCGATGATATTGTAACATTACTGTAATATCAGGGTCAGCCCACACTGTCGATGATATTGTAACATTACTATAATATCAGGGCCAGCCCACACTGTCGATGATATTGTAACATTACTGTAATATCAGGGCCAGTCCACACTGTCGATGATATTGTAACATTACTGTAATATCAGGGCCAGCCCACACTGTCGATGATATTGTAACATTACTGTAATATCAGGGCCAGTCCACACTGTCGATGATATTGTAACATTACTGTAATATCAGGGCCAGTCCACACTGTCGATGATATTGTAACATTACTGTAATATCAGGGCCAGCCCACACTGTCGATGATATTGTAACATTACTGTACATATCAGGGCCAGTCCACACTGTCGATGATATTGTAACATTACTGTAATACCGTGGGCCAGCCCACACTGTCGATGATATTGTAACATTACTATAATATCAGGGCAAGCCCACACTGTCGATGATATTGTAACATTACTGTAATATCAGGGTCAGCCCACACTGTCGATGATATTGTAACATTACTGTAATATCAGGGCCAGCCCACACTGTCGATGATATTGTAACATTACTGTAATATCAGGGCCAGCCCACACTGTCGATGATATTGTAACATTACTGTAATATCAGGGTCAGCCCACACTGTCGATGATATTGTAACATTACTGTAATATCAGGGTCAGCCCTCACTGTCGATGATATTGTAACATTACTGTAATATCAGGGTCAGCCCACACTGTCGATGATATTGTAACATTACTGTAATATCAGGGTCAGCCCACACTGTCGATGATATTGTAACATTACTATAATATCAGGGTCAGCCCACACTGTTGATGATATTGTAACATTACTGTAATACCGTGGGCCAGCCCACACTGTCGATGATATTGTAACATTACTGTAATATCAGGGCCAGCCCACACTGTCGGTGATATTGTAACATTACTGTAATACCGTGGGCCAGCCCACACTGATGCTGTAACACTGATCCAGTTAATATCACACGTAAATTAGAAAATCAATGACGATATATATCCAGATTTTTGCCCTCCACTCGACCCACGGTAAATCAGACTGACCAATAAACTATCTAAAGCGTTCCCTTACAGTACACATGTTACAATGGATATCTGCAACTAAAATCATCCAATCTATGTAAAATCAATATTCACAAACAATCAAATATCCATCCTTCTTGCCTTACTATTAAAGCGTAACAAACTACATTGTCGATGGTAATTAAGCAGTGTTTTGTAACGTTGAGGAATATTTGGTAGATTTGTTGGAAGAAAAAAAAAACGTTTTGTCGAAGTTTGATATCAAAGCATCCTTGTGTATTGATTTTGTCTCGTAAAACCCGCGTTATGCAATGATTACTGAGATTTACATATCCTGACCGCAGTGAGATTGGGTAGAACCGCAGGTCTCATTTTATTGGAGACATGTAATATCAGCTTTCACTGGTCTTCCGTATAGTCGTTATACTGGTTGGAGATTATAACGCTGCTGCTTTTTCAAGCCTCACAAATCTCCAATTTTGAATTATCGGATGCCATAGATTAATAAAAGCAACATACATAGTAAATAATATTAAGTAATTCAACAAAAAGAAATAACAAATTATTAGGATTTTTTTATTATCAAATTGAAAATAGATATATGAAATCATCTGACAATAAAAATATTTGGTGATTGATAGTGAGTGAGTGTGCATGCTAATATATGTCTATGCAATCATAAAATGGATTGGAATATATATATTCATAAAGAAAAAAATGTTATTGTACTTGTATTAAATTCTCAGATACTACAGTGCTTAGGTATAAAGACAAATGCTTGGAACATAAACTTGATCCTCCTTATATATATTATATATTTTAAGACTCTCCCATATGTGGATTTAATCTTACAAGAAAGATAGGGATATTCTACTCGAGGGTCACAAAATGTTGTAAAGCCCAAGGATTGCCGAGTGCTTTAAGACATTTTGTAATATCGAGGGTAAAATATCCCTATCCTTCAGATCCACATTTGAAAGCGTATTTTTTATTCATACCTTGACGTTTTATTGCAATTTTACAATATAGTATTGCGCCATTTTGAAATAAATTCGAAAAATGTTACTGCAAGTCGATTCTCCAAACATGAAAACGCAAAACCTGTTGTTTGCATCTTTTAA
This sequence comes from Argopecten irradians, assembly GCF_041381155.1. Taxonomy (NCBI): domain Eukaryota; kingdom Metazoa; phylum Mollusca; class Bivalvia; order Pectinida; family Pectinidae; genus Argopecten; species Argopecten irradians. The sequence continues at coordinate 15,719,887 of NC_091138.1, read as the reverse complement.
GGTTAACCCAGCCTATTGTCTGAAAAAACATCGAGAAAATAGTAATTTTGTTGACGCCGTGACATCATAAGGTTATCTTGTATGGGTAGCCATGTAATACAGCCGCAGGCGACATAAGTGTATTGTATGGGCATGGGTAGCCATGTGATACAGCCGCAGGCGACATGAGTGTATTTTATGGGTAGCCACGTAATACAGCCGCAGGCGACACGAGAGTGTTGTATGGGTAGCCATGTAATACAGCCGCAGGCGACATGAGTGTATTGTATGAATAGCCATGTAATACAGCCGCAGGCGACACGAGTGTATTTTATGGGTAGCCATGTAATACAGCCTCAGCCGACATGTGTGTATTTTATGGGTAGCCATGTAATACAGCCGCAGGCGCCACGAGTGTATTGTATGAATAGCCATGCAATACAGCCGCAGGCGACACGAGTGTATTGTATGGGTAGCCATGTAATACAGCCGCAGACGACATGAGTGTATTGTATGGGTAGCCATGTAATACAGCCGCAGGCGACATAAGTGTGTTGTATGGGTAGCCATATAATACAGCCGCAGGCGACATGAGTTTATTGTATGGGTAGCCATGTAATACAGCCTCAGACGACATGGGTGTATTGTACGGGTAGCCATGTAATACAGCCGCAGGCGACACGAGTGTATTGTATGGGTAGCCATGTAATACAGCCGCAGGCGACATGAGTGTATTGTATGGGTAGCCATGTAGTACAGCCGCAGGCGACATAAGTGTATTGTATGGGTAGCCATGTAATACAGCCGCAGGCGACACGAGTGTATTTTATGGGTAGCCATGTAATACAGCCTCAGCCGACATGAGTGTATTGTATGGGTAGCCATGTAATACAGCCGCAGGCGACACGAGTGTATTTTATGGGTAGCCATGTAATACAGCCTTAGACGACAGGAGTATATTGTATGGGTAGCCATGTAATATAGCCTCAGCCGACATGAGTGTATTGTATGGGTAGCCATGTAATACAGCCGCAGGCGACATAAGTGTATTGTATGGGTAGCCATGTAGTACAGCCGTAGGCGACATGAGTGTATTGTATGGGTAGCCATGTAATACAGCCTCAGCCGACATGAGTGTATTGTATGGGTAGCCATGTAATACAGCCTCAGGCGACATGAGTGTATTGTATGGGCATGGGTAGCCATATGATACAGCCGCAGGCGACATGAGTGTATTGTATGGGCGTGGCTAGCCATGTAATACAGCCGCAGGCGACATAAGTGTATTGTATGGGCATGGGTAGCCATATGATACAGCCGCAGGCGACATGAGTGTATTGTATGGGTAGCCATGTAATACAGCCGCAGGCGACATGAGTGTATTGTATGAATAGCCATGTAATACAGCCTCAGGCGACATGAGTGTATTGTATGAATAGCCATGTAATACAGCCGCAGGCGACACGAGTGTATTTTATGGGTAGCCATGTAATACAGCCTCAGCCGACATGAGTGTATTGTATGGGTAGCCATGTAATACAGCCGCAGGCGACACGAGTGTATTTTATGGGTAGCCATGTAATACAGCCGCAGGCGACATAAGTGTATTGTATGGGTAGCCATGGGTAGCCATGTAATACAGCCGCAGGCGACATGTGTTTATTGTATGGGTAGCCATGTAATACAGCCTCAGACGACATGGGTGTATTGTATGGGTAGCCATGTAATACAGCCGCAGGCGACACGAGTGTATTGTATGGGTAGCCATGTAATACAGCCGCAGGCGACATGAGTGTATTGTATGGGTAGCCATGTAGTACAGCGTCAGGCGACATAAGTGTATTGTATGGGTAGCCATGTAATACAGCCGCAGGCGATATGAGTGTATTGTATGGGTAGCCAAGTAATACAGCCGCAGGCGATATGAGTGTATTGTATAGGTAGCCATGTAATACAGCCTCAGACGACAGGAGTGTATTGTATGGGTAGCCATGTAATATAGCCTCAGCCGACATGAGTGTATTGTATGGGTAGCCATGTAATACAGCCGCAGGCGACATAAGTGTATTGTATGGGTAGCCATGTAGTACAGCCGTAGGCGACATGAGTGTATTGTATGGGTAGCCATGTAATACAGCCTCAGACGACATGGGTGTATTGTACGGGTAGCCATGTAATACAGCCTCAGCCGACATGGGTGTATTGTATGGGTAGCCATGTAATACAGCCTCAGCCGACATGGGTGTATTGTATGGGTAGCCATGTAATACAGCCTCAGACGACAGGAGTGTATTGTATGGGTAACCATGTAATACAGCCGCCTTATATCCAGTGATTTAGTCTGTCTGATATATTTTTGAAACTCGCCTTTAAGTTTTATTTTTCGTTCGCCAAGGCTTCCAAAAAATAAAAACTTCAAAGACTCGCCTTATTTTTCGCTCGCCAAGGCTCCCAAATAAAAACTTCAAAGACTCGTCTCATAAAATTCCATATGAAAGGATCCTATTTATATATGACATACGTCATACCTTTCCTGAAAATAACTATCAGATGACAATACGATGCTGTTTTAAAGTACTGGCCAAAACACAATGTTTTTTTCATTATAGAAATGGTATTGTTAGATTGTTATGAATACACAATGATGATGGGTAATTGGTATATAAATGTTTTAGAAAAACACAGATTCGCATGACTGGTGTTTACGTCAATATGTTTCGATGTGCTTAACATTATGAATATGTTATCATTGTCATAGGAACAGAAAAACAAACATTTTTTACAAGTACATGTGTGTCAGAATTAGTTATTTAATTGGTTGAGGAATATGAAGTACCGATGTTCAGAAATAAGCATGCGCGAAAATAAGGAACCATTGAAGTTTTCCTTTAAACCAATAATATATATCAATCTTTTTCTTCTTCCATTACAAAGATAGATTATAATATAACATTGTTATATTTTATGTTGCCGTGTTTTTATGCATCAATGATGTCGTTACACACCTGGGACTAATTAGTGATGGTGGAGATATACTGTTTCTATTTTTATGTATTATTCATAATCCTTAGGTTACTTAGCATCAGTCCTACTATGTATAATGCTAGATACCAATGCTACAAAACCTTACCAGATGATTTTAAACTTCTTTAAATGTGAACAAAATCGACAGAATTTTATTTCCGTATTTAAATTTTCCTCACGCATGTTTGCTAATTTTTTTTTATTCATAATCATTAGAGTTACTCTCTTTAATTAAGTACAATTCTAGAGAACAATGTTGGAAAACGTTACCAGATACATTTAATTTAATATTCTTTACACTAGAATTTTATTTCCGTACATGGGCTTGCCTCATACACATTCTTACTATAAACTATTTGGCAATTTTTTTCCTCAGGTCAGCACATTATTCTGGCTGGATATCAATACCCCTTGGTTGGTCTTGACCTCTGCTTAGAGAAAATCCAGCAATGTCGGCTCTTACCATCAAAGAGAGGGTGCTAAATCAGGATCAGTACGTTGTCTATACAAGTTAATATTTAATGACATTGGCGCAGACGTTTTCCATCGCATACGATAACACTCGTTACTCAAGTCTGGCCACTGGCAAACGTCAATAACTTCATCTCAAATTTCACGAAAAAAGAGATAAATATTGACATGATTGCTAGTATATGGTCCCTAGTAATACATTACCAACTTTGTATGTTTTATTTTCGTATTGCCATATATATTGAAAAATAGATTTTAATACCGCACAGTTTCCCCTAGGCATATTTACCTTTAACGACCTTAATTTTACCTTTGCTTCTCTGTTTCGATTTTGACAATAACACTCGGAGATAGTACCTTCTACCTTCAGTATGCATACAACAACCAGGGATGAAGGTAATAACAATATGTTTGAACATGTCTTTATTAATTTTCACGTATTCGCTATCACGCTGATTGCCTATTTGCGACTCCTATATAGCTCAAATGTATGAAAACATTTCTTTCGAACATTGTCTTGTATTAACTCTTTCGTTTGAGCTAATGCTTCAATGATATTTTATGACACATTCCTATTGCTTAAGAAATAAACGAGCTACACAGGCAATATTTACTAACCTGGATTTCAGGACAAGGAATCTTGACCTGAAATTGAACAGAAATTCTGGAAAAGGAATCTTGACCTGAAATTGACCAGAAATTCTGGTCAATTACTGCTCAATTTCAGGTTAAGATATTTTGCCTGTGAAGGCTTCGTCATTTACAGTAATGAGTGTGATGAGATCAATATATCTTATAACGACGACTCAAATGTAATAAACCATAGATTGTGATTTCTATTACAAGCATTGTTTTGATATTTGACAGAATCTCACAAAAAGACTTTTATACCAAAATCAACATGCGAATTTCTTCTCTTGGTCAGTGCTAATAAGCTTTATTTTATTGTAAATTGTTCATTGGGAATAAGTTATGTCACTCTCGTTATAAACGAGAAAAGAACTAAATCTTTTGGAAAATAAACTATGATTTTTTTGGAAAATGAAAATATACTCTGCCTCTATCTTGGCGATCATTTCATTAATTTTCATTTGAAGCTTGAGTCCGAAGCTATCCGAACAAAGAATGTAAATCTATAATCTAAAATGATATGTATATTAATGAATTTCCTTTGATTATTGCTTGTTTATATATCCAATCACTTATCATAGTTTCCTTGGACATTGTATTCTACTGTCCTGTCGAAATGAGAAGATATTGAGAAATGGACTCTCTAATTGAGATTTTTGATAAACGGGGATACAGTTGTAACGGAGATGAAGAAAAGGATGCTTACTTTTTGGTAGGAATTGCTGATACTTTTCGGTAAAAATTCAATGAATTGTAATGATGTTGTTGACTTATATTACCATTGGTGTTTGTAGCTTAAGTTCCACCACGGTTTTATTATCAGGTCGTCATCCTGTTTAGTTTCAGCTGAAATTTCAGTTGATTAAACTTATCAAAATTAAACTTTGACAATATAAACCTGTTAAAATATCAAAAGTAAAGTGAAAATATATATCAAACTGAATAAAGACATACATCAAAGATGTTGATGTACGCAGTATGTACCCTTCTGTGAAAATTATATCTGTCACTGAGAAGTATACATATGATAAGGTGACCGAGGTAAGGAATAACAACTGGCAGAGTATTATACTTACTAATGACTTATCCCTGTTGATAAGCTGAATTTATCGTAATTCTAAATTAAAACGTAGCGGACTTATAATCCGACACTGTCTATTGTTGCCTGGACAACGCATGGATACAACATATCAACTACTGAATATAAAACATTTAAAAGAACGCAATAATATTCATGTCTCTTCGTAAAATGACATAAGATTAAATGCACGACCAACAAAATTACAAGTTTTCTATAAACTACAGGTATCTCGCTTTGTGTCTATGACATTTAATGTCAGGAATGATACTTATTTCGGCGCAATCACAAGTCAGCGCAACATAGAACAACTGGTGTAGTAATGAATTTGCGCTTTCCTAATATCATGTTTCCGGTAATTTTTACGGGAATGGTAGTTTCGCGATTTCGCAGAACAATGGTGTTATCGCAAACCATTCAACCGTGATATAATAAGTAATATATTAATCATTTGTACTCAGATAGCCATATTGTTAAATTTCTGTTCACCAATATTCAACTCATAAGTATAAATTGCGAAACCAATGTCAAACAGAAAATATAAGAAGCACATAAGGTCTAGTACAAAAAGCATTAAAATATTCACATTTACTTTATCAATGTGAAGACAAGTAAATGTATTGAAATCAGTTACTTATTACTTGTTACCAATTATTTTAAGGAACTCTGATAATAAATATTTTCGATCGACAAACAGATAATTTCTGAAATAAAGTAACAAAATCAACAATTTTGCAAAAGAAATATAATTTTGAAATTCAATATTGACTATCACTTCTAGACCAAAAATTCTTCAACATATTTGTTAACAATCATTTCTGGGAAATCGGAGCAAAAGATATTGCGACCAAAAAAAAATCATGAAATATACATCAACAATTACACAGCAGAACATATATCTCGTCTAAAATTCAATATTGGCCATTACGTCTAGGGAACAACTGTTTTTATGTAATGAATATTTGATTTTGCCTAGCAACAAGCCTTATTACTACCTGTGCGTCTACCCCATCCGCTGGTATTGCAAGAGAGCCCGATTACAGACGTCAGGTGTCGCTTTGGACGTGCCAGGATCAGTGGGTATTAGTCGAGGTTCCATATCATCACCATTTTGTTTATCATTAGTCTGCAGCAAAGACTTTGAGGATCATTAAGGATTGGTTATATACATTTCTCGGTGAAGTAGTAAACAAGGTAAGTGGTTACATTAAAGTTCGCATAGGTCATTAACATAGTCGCAATGTATCTTATTCCGTTTGCATCTACATTTTCAGGTTCTGATACTTCGTTTTAGTTATTTTAACTTTGTCTATGACCGGTCATTATCATCACCAAATTTAGCATTCAGCATGATGTTCGAATATTAGAATGACAAAACTGCAACTGAGTAAAAAAATGTTTGAAGTTAAATAAACGGTACGTGCTTTTGGACTTTTTGGTAACCATAGTATCAAGTGGTTTGATCTGTTTCTTGTACCTTAAGTTGAGAAATAAAACTTTGTCAGAATCAGGTGCAAAACCTAAAAGCATTTACTTTTGACCTAGTCTGTCCGATATTAAAGTGTAGTGTAAAATAAAACATCATGCAATGCTAGCACGGTCAAACTAAACACTAGTTTACAGACGATTATGGAAACCTACTGCCCGTCATTGATAGCTATCACTCCCTAATTAACTATATGATTAATTATAATCCTACATAGTTTACAGCATACGTGACCTCTGTCTACTTAATTACTAATTGTTGATATACAAGTTACGCGTAAAACGCGAAACGCGAAATCCAATTTAGACGAAAAATGTATCACTCCCTTGTAGACATTTGCAATGCTACCAATCAAGCAGGCGTACCAAATATAATAATTAAGCAATGAGTATATGCTTTTATCGTGTGTAAGACCGTGCGAGACATCATAGACGCAACTCGTATACTTTTATATAAATTTTGCTTCTTACGAAGATAAATAAGAATGATTTAAAACCACAGGACTGGAATACAAATGAAAGATGTTTGTGGCATTTCAAAAATTACTACCGAATCCTTCTAAGACAGGAAATAAGCATGGAAGCATTAGTGGGGGCGACTTAAAGTATTTGTAGACAAATTTTGAAATGAATTCTATTTTGTAATCTCAAACTTTTGATCTATGCATTAAACGATACTAAAGCATACGGTATATATATGAGGTCCTGCTGGACCTTGTTTACTTATCTGTAACCTCCCGCACAGATTTACTAGCGATATTTATTAGAATAGCCCAGGTAAAATACCCAGGTATGCATGCGAGATATGCATATAACTTGACCTGGACAGGTATGATTGCAACACTGTAGTAAAAGCAACATAGGAAACATAAGAGAGTAGAAAAAAGGAAACAGGAAGGTTAGAAAGTTAATACCAGTGTCAGGTAAAAATTTACATATAATATTAGGATAAGTAATTAAGTACACAGATATGAAACTGACAAACAACGAAGGCAACGTGTTACAGAATTCCAAAAGCTGCAGTTGGTATTTTGCATACAGCGTTATAATCATCAATCCAATCCAGGTTTGTGCCGATGGAATAAGAAACGCAAAGGGCCATCGCGGCGGTTGCTAGGAAATCACGTGCATTAGAGTCATATATGGCGGCCCTATCAGGAAGTACTCGGAGGCCTGATTGCTGAAACAAATGCATACGAAGTTTAATGTCGTTGCCGTTTGCGATTGGAACCAGACTGATCATCGTTATCACGCCAAGTTATCAGATTAAACTAAATAGCCTTCGAATGTCAATATTTAAACCACCCAGGGACACAAGTGACCAATCACATTGGCGCAGAACAAGAACAACAGGAAGAACTCCACAAACTAAATATAGAAAATATAATAGATAGTCAACCGTATTGTATCGCACTGTTTTAAAACGATCTTTATTCTTACCTAAACTGTTAACCACGAAATTAGATCGCCGTGGAAAAGAGCTGAGGAATGAAATATGCATTAAATTCATAAATGAATCCAAATCAAATATTATCGTCATTATCGACAGGTCTTTTCCACTACGATCTAATTTCATTTGATGTAGTTTAGTTAGGACAATAGACAGAATGACTTGAAGAGTCAGGGCAATTAACAATCGATGAAGTATTGCCTCATATGTATTGATATATGTACAGAAAGAGCGAACCTAATATCATTTTTACGAGACAGGTCGTCTTTGAATTCTTTCATGTCGTTAATAATGTGCATCTATATAAGTCTGATTGTTTGCATCCTGGAATCAAAATTTGATGCTAATATTTGTGCCATTAGAAATGAAATATACATAAATCCATCAGATGGTATGGTTCACCTATCTCACATCAAATCGGGTTTATATGTCATAATCATTACAGAAAATGGTTTGTCGGCATGTTTGTCATTCCTAAGCATCGAAGGAGGAGACTCGTGACCATGCAATTATAAATAGCACAAGATATCACGATATGGACCCCGGTGACAATACAATTACTGATATCTCAGAAGTCAAAACGATTTTCCTTGTAATGATGATTACTGATTCGTTCATACGTAACAAAAAGAAGCAGGCTACAAATGTGCATCATTACTTTTTATATATCCACATGTTATCGCTTATGTTTGATAGTACATCAAAAATCAGTATCAAATAAAGGAAGAACTAATAACGCTTTACAAATAAATATTGGATATGTAACACATATCTCTGATTTAGCAACACTATCTTGCCCACTATCTTGCCCACCCGGAAGATTTAGACAGGATGGCCCTTAACAATCTGTCACCATTCTACATCAATAGCTGTCATATATCTCAAACTGGCTGATGAGTCAATGCAGTAAAATATAAACAAATCTCTGTGATTGTCGTCACAGGTTGTCCACCTGGCAAATCAACATGTTGGGGAATTATTACATGCTAATATCGACACAATAGTAAAAAAAGAAATCATATGTCACATGGTAATTCCTCACAAAGTAATGACGTCATAATATACATCTACCAAGATGGGAGAGAATTCTGTTATATAAAAGACGGCATAGATAACAATTTGTGGTCAAATATGCAAAATTATATAGAGAATCATTTGTTACAGAAGCAAACATAAATGTACTTCCATTAAGATATCGTGGATGTTATAAAGACGAATGTTGTGAATATTTGAAAGCACCAAATAAGAAAGAGGAAAGTGCCTACGCACATTAAAGTTATTCAGTTAGCCTATTCTAAATATGGACTGACAAGACAGAGAAACCAGCGTTTTATAAGTCTACCGAATAATGCTTTAAGAGATTCACTTCTTACGTCCACGAAGTATATATGTACATATACGTAAATAATACAACGCTTGATAGGAATGTGTATCTCGGGTGCAGAGTTACTGCGATTATTTGCCACGCGCTCTGTTGGTCTGAAACGTGCGTGCATTAGTCAACCCGTGTCTGCTTTAATACATACACTTATTTGGATGATATGAGGATTATCAATAGGATTTTTCCAGTATCGACCAGAATGGCAGGTTTACAGGTACAAAACTTGATGGTCTATGGCAAATTACCAGTTGCAGGCAAGGTAGTTATAAGTCACGCAGGGCAGAACTGCCAACAGCGCCGTTCTGTCTTTCATTAAGTGACCCGACATATTATCACAAGCCCTCCGCCTCTGGGTCGAGAGTTAGAATCCCTTGTGGGCAGTTCTCAGGTACTGAACGCTAACGGTGGTTTTTCTCCTGGTACTCCGGCTTTTTCCTACCTCCTTTACCTGGCGCGTCCTTCAATGCCACTGGTTGTTACTAGGACGTTAAACCTGTTAAGAGAAACCAAACTAATTTTCAAAAAGTGAAATAATTGACATTACAAGGAACTTTTCAAATTACTAAGAGTCTATATTCAATTCACGGTGACTATGGTAAAGATAGACGAAACTCTTCTGGTTTCAAACCTAATGAGTTAGTTGTGAATTAAAATAATTTTTTTTCTGGATAATAATGAAGTTTATTATTTGGATAATAACATAGTTTATTATCCTTACGCGATGCAGTAATACAGAATGACAATTGACTTGGCTACTTTATGTGACTACAGGGTGAAGAAGGATATCGATCCAATTTCCTTTGCTGTATTTTCATATCATTACATAATAAAGTTAAAAAATTCTCGTTATTTTCAATAACTCAAACAATGATTGCAAGAGGTATTACACTTTCGATAAAAATGTTTAATTCTTTTAGTGGGGAAGAGCGTTTTAATAATGCATGAAAAAGGTGAGACAGTAAGAAAGGAAAAGTAATATTCCACGTTTTGGGGGCAACAGGTGCAGATGTTCAGTGTACCTCGAATGTAAGTAGATTTAAGCATGCATAACCATTTAAACATGTTGATTTCATGTTTTCCTTGAAACATCTTATTTCTAACATTTATCTTTACGTTTGGTATAATTATACATTAAAACATTTGTATAGTCACATACCGACATCCATATTCTACCATGTTAAAATGACGCAGTTTATTCGACATCATACTATGAAATATATCAAATGAAGACGGAAAGATAAATACAAGATGCTATACGAGTGTTATTTCAGATGATATTTAATAAAATTTGAATTCTTTGATTTTTTTTGTATTTTTGCGAACCTTGGAGAGACGAGTTTCATAACATCCCATATTAAATGTTAACAAATTGAAGATACTTTTTACCACATTACTACAACAACCTACATTTTAAAAAGGTTCAACGTCCACGAGACCTGACGTCACGGGATTGTTTTCCTGACGTCTAGTCACAAAAAAATTCCAGCCAATCGCACCAGGTTGTATTACACTAGTGATATAAGCAACAACATTACATGGCAATGTCACTGGATACCATGCAGGTTACATAAATTATGTGATAAAACACTTTATGATCGAGAAATGTTCTGTTTCCCTTCATTACTTTTAATATACATACTAATTTCGTTTCTACTAAACGATTCCTACTTCATGCACATTATGATTGAGAATGTCATCGATGTCTCAGAATACGGTTACTCTTCTGAAACTATTGGTCATCTCCGTTGAAGACTGTAGAAATCTACATTTTAGTATATAATTTCTCCCTGTGTATATTATTTGGAGTTTGTATAGTGATGCTGTTGTTGGTTGGGTATTCTGTATTCTGTACCGAGTTGATTAATGGCTTTTCAGACATTTTCATACATTTGATATACATTCCCATGTCCTAAGAGTAAATATTTCCCTTAATAGGCCTCTATTCTGGAGGTGCAAATACAATGCCGTGGTATACTGGACAAGTAAGGCGGAAAATTGATCCAAAGTCATCTAGTGTGTTGTAACACTAGCTCCTGCTTTAAATAACTTAGTGAAGGCATCTTAGATTTAGTTCAGATATTACCAAACAGGAAATGGGTGATGTTGTGATTGGGTGTGTAGAGTATAGGGGATCTTCTTTAACAGTTTCATTTAACATCGCCTATGATATTATTTGGTTAAGATATACGATATCCGAAATAGATTTAGGACACCTTTTGTTTCTATACTCTATGATTTTACATGTAAATACCAATAGTAACCCTATTGATTTAGACCAGTATCTTCTCATAACCTCTCAATATTCTATACACCATACTTGTATTTGTGACATTTATTTCTGACTGTGGTTTGATCTTGTGGGTTGACCTTCAGTCTTGTTTGTTTATATATTCTAAGCGTATGTTGTTCTGTATTAATCAACAGAGCTCCCGCATGAATTTGGTTGTTAAAAATTATTCAAGGATGGTTCTCTCTCGGGCGTTATTTATCATTTTCATCCCTTTTTTATTGATTCGTTATTTGTTTCTGTATAATGCAAAAGGAAAAACAAAAATTACTCAAGAGCGAAATTACATGTAATATTAATATCTACAGCGATTGCCACAGTGTTACAAATTGTTAATAAAGGGGAATCCAGATGGAATTTATCAAGTCTAGTAAAATCAAAATGATAAAGGGAAATTTACCAGAAGAATATCTATATATCTATAATGTTTGAGCCTGGATAACAGACAGAAATACATAGCCGTCTACCTTATTAGGTACATATAACAATATTACCATATCAAATGGGAAATATGTTTATTTTCCTGCTGATATCTGTGTAATATGGCTGTCATGTCCATCTTGTAGTCGGATCATATATCACAATGGTCACAACCCAGCCTTCATTACACGTGGTATGTCCTTGTCCACACCCTCATTATTTGTCCAGATAGGTCACAAGTGTGTGTGATTGCTGTTCTGGATTCACCCCAGTGTCATAACTTACCTGTTTTCTGTGATATTGATGACGGGGTCAGACAGGCGGTAATATTGCCCTATAACACTGTATTGTCAGATAGATATTCTACATTCTGTATGTTTCAGGTGAAGGATCATACAGGGGAAGCTGTTGTCCTGGTCAATATTACACCTAGTGACATTTTCGTAGTGATTAAAATTATTCAAGGATTAATTTGAATATTCTTTTAATGTTATGGGGATGTAACACAAAAATCTGAGTGTAATCTAAATGATGAGAGTATTTTCTAAATGATGAGAGTATTTATCCGAATAAATCCTTTACTAAAGATAATCTTTTCAAAATTTAAAATTTACTTTGAGACTCTTCCGTTATGACAGCCAATCAGTTTGTTTGTTTGATTATTTTAACGTCCTATTAACAGCCAGAGTCATGTAAGGACGGCCTCCCATGTATGCAGTGTGTAGCGTGTGTGAAGTCCGAGGTGAGTTTTTTGGGAGACTGCGGTATGTTCTTGTGTGCAAAGGGAGGCATTAGGAAAGATAAAGTCATGAAGAAGAGAAAAGATAAGATCCTAAATTTAATCGCCTCTTACGATCATGCAATAGGGGCAGCAAGTGCAATTCTAACGCCCTACCTGCAGGGCTGAAGCCAATCAGAAGCGAAGTTATAAACGGAAATATTATACAGTTTTCTTACTTTCTACGGATTCAGCTTAAAGGCTCAAAGCCTATTTCAGTTAATATTGATGATGTAATCCGTATCTGTATAGCCCATACGTCCGGCCAGTCGTCCGTTTGGCCGTCAGTCCGATTGGTTTTCGAGATATAACTTAAAATGTAAGGTATATAGTGTGATAGTGTTGATTTTCATATTGGCGACATTCTCTTTCATTTTTATGTTACCATGTAAACAGTGTAAAAGACACAATTCACAATATTCTGTTTTTAATTGGTTGGTGTCTTAGTTGTGCCTTTCCTTATTTGTGATCATGGAAACATTGGTAACAGTTTCTACTGATACTACGTCTACTAGAACGTCTACTTTCCATATTATCAACGGCATTGTTCTTCAACTTTCAGACAAATTGCTAATGGTCTCATAATTATCTGCATCAAAACAGCGTGTCTGTATGGAATCAGTCAATCTAGTCGACCTACATGTACTAATAATTTCAACATTGCATATGAATTAGTAAAAAGCAGCGAAAACATGCTTTTTACTAATATGGTAACATCAGAACAAAAAATCTGCATTCTTCTAAATTATCATAACGGCATTTCACCTGCTTATAGAAAACTTCCTTGCAGACCTCGATTTCATTTTTACTTGAATTTACAACATAAATTACAAAAACATTGCCAACATGCATAACATTTAAAATACACTTTCAAGGCTGCTATCATTTTTTAGATATGATTTTAAAGGGGATTTAAAAAAAAGTTGTAGCTATTCAGTATAAAAAAAGACAAGAGCCGTTTATTCCGTTCCCGCCTTCCCAGTAGTATCCGGCTGTAGCCTGTCTCACGCAGGCTCACACGTAAGAGGAAGCTATTTTAAATGAAGTTATGATTTGTTTGCAGTCCACAGTGATAACGCTGGATCAATAGTGAAGTTGTAGAAGGAAATCTCCACAGAACGATCGTCAACTCTCTTAGGATGATGTCTCCAATCTCACACCAGACCACAACACTTGGTGAGTGTACACTGTGAGGTTTAGCTGCTTCATTTTATTAATGATTACTTGTGTGTTTGTAAACGTCCGTTTTTTCAGATTATTTCTTCTATTTTTCTAAATTTTACTTTGTGTGTACCATCTCGATGTGTCAACATTCTGTTTTAGCTTATATCTCTATGTGTGGAATATGTAAAATATGAACTTTCATATACATATGATTTCCTTCTTATCACATGAATAGTTTTATTACACTACGTGAGAGTTTTGAATTTCGTGTGATTTTTCCCGTATGTCTTTATACTCTTTTAGTCCATCTTTTTCAAAATGCTATACTGCCAAAATTGTTTATTACCTAGATACCTGTCAGAAAAAATACTTTTGAAATCCATAATTAACCAGCCCAACAGTGCCTCAGTCTTATACACACGGGCCATTTCGAAGGTCTATTTCTCATTTATTTGGCTGTTCCCTATATATCGCAGATGACAGACTATTATTTTCGTTTTCCATCCATCTTTGACGTTTTAAACTTAAAGGTCCATATTGAAACTAATTTTGTGTTTTCTATTGTATTTGTAAAACGGACTAGATAATGTAAAAATCCGGGTGTCGTCCTAATTACCCGGAAGTAGTTGACTATGACTACGGCACGCGCAAAACAGCGGAGTCAATCTTTATTGTTAACACAAATTACATGAAATCCTTTATTTCAGGGTGTTGTAACTTTATCTTAGATCATGAAAATATTTGTGCCGACGTTATGATAAGGATTGATAATTTCATGAAATATTGTACCAAAAGTTTTTCATATAGTCTAAAAACGAAAAAGGTTCCTACTATCCGTGAAGGCTGTTGATTTGCAAATCAGTTTTGTGTTTTAAAACAAGATGGTGACCTTGACATTACTAAAACCATTGAATAAAATCAAGGACAAGGATAAGAAAAAAAATCAAATTACATGAATACTGCTTTTCATCAAAATTTTCAACATGTCTGCACATGTATTTTGTCCAATATAAGTGTCTAGGTACAAGCCAGAGTGAATAAGCAGGATACAGGAAAACTGAAATACATTTACCTCTGTGTAAAATAATATAAAGTAACGAATAAATTTATTAAAGGTTTCACGGTTTATATAGCTAATTAAACGAATGTGACTAGCCAAGTGTGTACAGGTTTTCTGTGGAAGGGATTGTTTAATATTTCGAAATAATAGTTTTCGTGATTCATTAATCCGAAGCCGTTCCAGCTCACGAATGTGAGTTGTATTATATTACACTATTGTTACACTATTGTTACTCTATAGTTACACTATTGTTACACTTGTTACACTTTTGTTACACTATCATTACACCATTGTTTCGTTTACTGTTAAAACGTTTGACTTGAGTCTTTTCAAATGACAATGAACAATTGATACGGTACAGTGTTGAAGCCATTTTCATCGCGACCACTTGAAACTGTTTATCAAGATGTTCTCATCTCTTTTATTTGGGAGGTCCGCTGCCATGAGACCTATGTATCTATATACTGAACTCAGAACCTTATGCCACTGATTATTCATGTGCTTTTCTTATTGAGAATTCTCATTTAGAACTCAAAATGGCGAGCTTCTCTTTATCCAGTGCCATTGTTAGCCGTTTATCTCTAAAGAAAATTAACAAAAGAAACCAATAAATGATAAAAATTACCCCCCCCCAAATAAAAAAAAAACAAAACAAAACACGGGACTCCCACTTACTAGGATCATAGATGTTGTACATGAATATGAAAAAACATTATCTTTGTATTTTTTTCTATAAACATGTTATCTAGGAACGGATACCTCAACTTCTCCTATCAGGTGGGCCGCTCTTAGTAGCCACTTATAGATGATCCAGAGTTTTCGTTTCTTTGTTTCGTTCACAGTGTGATATATCGATCCATTCCAGTAAGGTACATTTCGGACCTTTTTATCTTTTCTTTACCACACTCGTGGTGTCTTTATCAGCGTGGATCCATAGGCAACCATCGTAACATTTTATAGGGTGTTATCAGAAAAGAGAAGTTGCATGTCTATATGTGGTATGACAAGGTATGTGTCCCACACACCTATTGGACAATTATCTATCACCATTAGACATGACGATGTTATAATTTTACGGGATATGGAAATAAAGAGGATTTAAAAAAGATTACTTTATTACATGTGTTTGAGAGGACTTAAGGAGTTTAAGTTTTAAATTACGCAGCCTTGGATCACCGCCGCCTAAGTCAGAAAGTTTGTCATCATCGGTGGGATGCCGTATTACAATGATGTCCAATATTCACTAACACACCACTTCTGAGTGTTGACTTTGGTGCTTACGCATGGTAGTTAACCGTACCTAGCGGCCGTATACTAAAATATGACACATTTAAATGACCTTAGAACGAATATACGTACCCAGCCAACCATCTATCTGGTGTCAGGGCCAGAGTATCTTGGGCTACCAGCCTACGACATCATTTTATGTCTACAACTTTATTGAGATTATTGCAGATACAATGAGGCTGATTAGCCCATCAACTCTCACACATGATAGTGAACTCTAAATGTGGGATATCCCTGCTGTCATTGTACTCCTCCTGTGATGATATCTGACATTACAAAAAACCATATGTAATACACATATAAAATACTTTATTACTATCCACAAAGAATAACACAATTGGACTTTTTAAAGCATACCTAACTTTATTTGTTTGCTGAGAATAATCTAGTATGCATCATAAACTGTAGAAAATAATTGATTATATGATAGGTTAGTGTCTAATGAATAAGATTTGCATACCCATTGTACATTATTAATCTGAAGGCAAACGATAACACTAATTACGACTCATGCACTAGTGCACACGTACCACAATAAAGTAGCTTTGAGATTTCCTACTTAATTATATCTAACAGCCTCATATAGTTATTTCACGTTAGTCTTCCTTAGCTAATCGACATATATAATTGGATTTAAAACAATTAACATCAAATAAAATAAGCAATAAAGTTAGAGCGACAGCAGTGCAATGTTTTTGCAGTACAGTAAAACAAATATATGATGTTGACGTTTACAACGAACTCATAGTTATAACGTATTGATTTTCATTCCCATCAAGGTTCCTATAAGTTGTACGTAACATGTGTATAACGAACTATGTGTATAATGAAGAATTTTTGTTGGTTCACAGAAGGTTCGTTTAATCGTGTTTTGCAGTATTAGTTTATCGTCAGATTAAGGACGCCCCATGGTTTCTGAAGTGAAGTAGGGAACCTTAGGCATAGCCACCACTAAAAACGGCTTATTGCCAATACCTTTGTGTACTAGTATATACTAATATCAGGACATTTCGTCACGTCATGCATAATAATATAGCTATGATGTGCTGCATGAACGAAATGACTACATACACGAAAATGATTCTGAGAGCAATTGTAAACTATTTCGTAGCCGTAAAGAAATTTGATTGGTTCATTTGAATTTCATTTAGGATGTTGTCAGATCATTAATAAAAGTAGTGAGAAAAATGACATGTATTTTAATCAGATTGTTTGAGAGAGAATGGCAATGTCGGGTACCTAAACTACTCGGCAATACTAATCATATGCCCTTTTGTATCAGAGATTTTTGAAAAATGTTTTTATCGAAATGACAATTGGCCCATCCTCCAGTTATGATAATAAACTATATCAGCGTACATCCTGGTTCATATTTTAGGATATAGTCAAATCAACATATGCTAATATTAAGATGAACGCTTTCTGTAGAAACATAATTCAGGAATGCAGTTCAGAATCACATGTAGCTAATAATGGTTGGTTAATATCCATTTTTTCTGCTTAATAATAATAAAAATATGGAACACGTACAATTTAAAATTTATGGGGAAGTATTGAAATGGCGGAATGTTTATCTGCTTTTATTTTAGTATCAGTCGATAGCATGCACGTTAAAAACTTGAAATAAAACAAAATAGCCGCAATGATAGCATCGTTGAGCAATAAAATGCAGCTTAAATACTGCTTGATACAAAGTTTTTTTGAGCTGGGAACATCTGTGTCCGCTCGACAGGTTTACTGATAAAGTTGTTTACTTTGGAAAAGTCTTAGAAGCAGAATCAATAACTACAAATGCAGGCTAGAGTTTGATCGTATTCGTTGCTGGGTGACTATGGTAACAGTTTCAAGCAATTTAAGACAATAAATCGACATTTTGTACCTTTTATGGGTGTTTAATCAAATTATATTAATAATTGTACACGTCTTTTTAATGGCAATTTCTGTATGATAAACGTTGAATGGATATCTTTCTGTATGGAAAACCTATAAAGGATAGAACCTAGAATGTATATCTTTCTGTATGGTGAACCTCGTATGAATATCTTTTTGTATGGTGAACCTCTGATAGATATCTTTCTGTATGAAGAACCTCAGATGGACATCTTTCTGTATGATGAACCTCGTATGAATGCATTTATATATGGTGAACCTCTGATGGATATCTTTTTGTATGATGAACCTCGGATGGACATCTTTCTGTATGGTGAACCTCGTATGTATATCTTTTTGTATGGTGAACCCATGAAGGATATATTTCTGTATGATGAACCTCGGATAGATAACTTTCTGTATGATGATGTGATCTGATAGATATCATTTTGTATGATGAACCTCTGATAGATATCATTTTGTATGATGAACCTCGGATAGATATCTTTCTATATGGTGAACCTCCTTGGATGGACATCTTTCTGTATAGTGGACCTCGTATGAATATCTTTTTGTATGGTGAACCTCGTATGAATATCTTTCTGTATGGCGAACCTCGGATGGATATCTTTCTGTATGGTGAACCTAGGATGGATATCTTTCTATATGGTGAACCTCGGATGGACATCTTTCTGTATGATGAACCTCGTATGATTACCTTTCTGTATGGTGAACCTCTGATAGATATCTGTCTGCATGATGAACCTCTGATAGATATAATTTTGTATTATGAACCTCGGATAGATATCATTTTGTATGGTGAACCTCGGATGGATATTTTTTCTTTTCGGTGAACCTCGGATGGACATCTTTCTGTATGGTGAACTTCGTATGAATAATCTTTCTGTATGATGAACCTCGGATGGGCATCTTTCTGTATGATGAACCTGTAATAGATATCGTTCTGTATGGTGAACCTCGGATGGATATCTATCTTTATGGTGAACCTCGGATAGACATCTTTCTGTATGGTGAACCTCGTATGAATAATCTTTCTGTATGGTGAACCTCGGATGGACATCTTTCTGTATGATGAACCTGTAATAGATATCGTTCTGTATGGTGAACCTCAGATGGACATCTTTCTGTATGGTGAACCTCGGGTGGACATCTTACTGTATGGTGAACCTCGTATGAATATCTTTCTGTATGGTGAACCTCGTATGAATATCTTTCTGTATGGTTAATCTCGTATGAATATCTTTCTGTATGGTGAACCTCGGATGGACATCTTTCTGTATGGTGAACCTCGGATGGACATCTTTCTGTATGGCGAACCTCGGATGGACATCTTTCTGTATGGTGAACCTCGGAAGGATATATTTCTGTATGGTGAACCTCGGATGGACATCTTTCTGTATGGTGAAACTCGAATGCATTTCTTTCTGTATGTTGAATCTCAGACGAGAATCTGTCTTAATATCGGCCTATAGTTGATCACAGTTCTGTATGGCGAACCTATGATAAGTAAACTTCGCTAGGAAGATTTCTTTACTGAGAGTCTTTTATTCGATATTATTCTGTATAGAAACTCTCTAGTTGAAGGGTCCAATGCCAAAGTAAGCTAAAAATGTCAAACAAGAAAAAACACTTAAAACGTTGATACGGAAATAGCGCTTTTCAGTTGAGCTATGCGATAAAATGTGACACAGGTTTAAATTTTGAGCTTCGAAAGTACTATTTTAGTAATGAAAAACATGATATACAAATTACACCAAAAATATAACAACAATTGACAAGAAAAATTGAAACAAACATGAAAGCTATTGGTTTAAAAGGCTTAACAGGAAATTATTCTTGCTTAAAACAGACAAGAAAATATTTTGTTAAGATAACAATGACAGACAAATACTTTTGTTTAACATATAAATTACGAAAATGCAATTATTTTACATTAGCAAACAGAAAAATATATTATTTAACAATGACGGACATTGATACCCCAGCGGATGATTTAATTAAATGCTGCTAGTAAAAATCGATGATACCCTGGAGTCTTACAGGTAATTGTGACAAGCTGTATGACCGAGATAGCTACAATACGGGGTTATGGCTTATCCACATATGGAGGGAACGTGATAATGCATGATGTAACTACCGCTATTACTAAGACCTCAACATAATGGTAAACAAAAGGACTTAGTACAAAAGTTAATTATAATATCAAGGTAAGAAAAGTTAATTAATTCATAGGTTTGATCAGTCATTAACTGCTACGGTCATTTGAGGACTTGTCAGGTTTACAAGGTAGAGGAAAGACAGATTAAAAGGAGGAAAAACACCAACCAGCGGTCAGTACATGGCAACTACCAAATACATGATTCGCGACCCAAATGTGGAGGACTTGCGGGAATGTATCGGGACATCTTAACCCCACTCGGCAATCGCGATGCTATTATCGTTCATTATAAAAACACATACAAATATAAAATAAATTTACCTTCAAATTTTGTTTATATAATCCCTTCTCCATGTTTTGATCTGTTCAAAAAGCAAAGTATCCGCGGATCATGTCTATAGAATTAACGTTTGTTTGCCACAAAAACAACACAAAGAATTAAGCCTATGCATTTCAATCGTCTCATCACTCAGAATGTCTACTTGTCATATCAACTCAGTAGAAAACACAAAAGATACTTCATTTTACACTAGCAAAGACAATACTAGTGGTCAAGCCGTATGGTACTCTCATTTTCCCGAATAACTCAATAAATAGTGAGAGATGAAAGACGACCTTGTGGCATTTACGCTCCATTTTCATTCTCTCCAAACATATTTCTGTTTTCTTGGGTTGTATAAAGTATGGACATTAGGTCGTTTGCATAAATTCATCTTTGTTATAAAGACATTGCACTAACACTATCTATTTGTTATCTGATAAATTATCAATATTTTCTTCTGCAGTCATCATTGGTGTTTTGGCGATATTGATGTGTGCGGCACCGACGTCTGCCAGTTCCTCAACAACTGAAAGCGGTAAGTATAAATCTGCTTTTGTAGTTAGTTTTCCAGATATTTAATTTACACAATACACAATGTTGAGAGTGCTAATATAAAGACAATTTATTGAATAGTATTTCGTGTCCACTTTTTACTCATACATATCAGTATTGTACTTAAACCTGTCTATAAAGGGATTATATAAAGATCGTTTATAGACAAATGTCCTGTATAAAGTCAGAATATATAATACATTCCACCAAAAGCGATTGATGAGTCTGTCCTTTATAGACAGGTGTCCTTTATATAGAGTTGTCCTTTATCGTAGGATAAACCATATGCACTGCCCTCCAAAAGTTCTGTTACACGTGTAGTTTTACAAATATACATAACATACAGAAATATGTAACCTTTTTTTTAAATACAGGCATCAGTATATGTTATTTATCAACTTATTTATCTTCTCTAACTCATTGATTTTTTTTTCGAGAGTTGTCTAACAAACAAATTTCCAGATTTTTTTTTACATAAGTAACAGAACGTTTGAAGGACAGTGCATATTATGTATATTTTGTTTTGAACCATTCGTATCATTAACCGATGTTGAAGTAGGAGGAAGACAATCGTATTTCATTGAACGTGTGTTGGCTTTCTAGGTAACAATAACAAGTGTTATATTGTCTATATAACCACATAAACACATAATACAATTGTTACCTTTATACTTTGTTTTCCACAGCCACCACAGAAAGTAAGTACACTATTTTGATAAATGTTGTTATATATAATGTCATGCATTTTAAAATATTCACAAATTAAACTATTTTATCATTATAATCATATCCACATGATTTTTATGATTTTTTTTATCGAAATGTAGGGGTTTTAAATTTTCGTCTATTGTAATTTTAACTATCGTAAACAGCAAATTTGTTTTAAACAGTGACCAAAATATTCCTGATTGTGTCATAATAAGAATAAGTTTTTAAATGTTAAAAAGAAAAAGTGGGGAAATAGAACAATAAGAGAACAGACTATGATATTTAACGTATGGCACAAAATCACTTTCGTCACGTTACATATTAAAATGTGAACCATTATATCATATAAGTGGAATATAGTTCACCAGCACTGTTGATGAATGAACAGAACAAAACAAACAGGTGTTGTTTTATTATATTTACACTGAATTCTGAGGTCCTTTGTTCAATTAATTTTCACGTGTGGTATGTACACCCAATTATCACGTGATTTGGTGTTTTATAACATAAGTCACCGTAATGATAGTATCATCAAGTTTGGCGTGATGATTATTTACTTTATACTGCAATATTAAAGAGTGCGTAAACGCATCTGATGGTTTATGTCAGTATGCAATTAACGTTTTGGGAAATCAAAATATCTACTTAATCATTTTTCAGGCTCCATTGAAAGTAAGTTTATAAGTATAAAATCTTAATATATGTTTTGCACTGTCTTTAACAATTATTCACATTGACAACAGTATAGGGGAGACAATTCACACATCAAACTTCTATCCATTGTTCCACACACCAGTTGGTGTTAATATCTAAATGCCTTTACAATTCCAACACAACATCATACTACAAAAAGGTATTGAAATATATGTTAAGTTGATAATTTATGAAATCTCCATCGTATTTTATGATACAATAAAACTGTCAAACTGAAGTTAAGCAAAAGGTGAAAAAAAAATCTTACTTTTTTGATTATTTAAGTTCATTATTCGGTTTTCCTGATGTATTATGATTTATATTGAATATTTCTAAAAGTCGTGAAGATTGAGCACCTGTATTTTTGTATCAGCTATTAATAACACACTCTGTTTCTATTGAATATTTAGGTAGTAATTTGCTTAATTAACACCAATGAAGAAATAGACTACTCATGTCTGTACATAGCTATGCTAATTACTTTATGTATTCATATTTGAATAAAAGTCATATTTTATGCATCATTTTTTCTATATACACGTTTTGTGTTTGTGAATTTTGTCATCTTCGGACATTACCTGTAGTTACGAATATATAGATACTTATCAAGCACAGTTTTTTTTAATTTGTACATATTTGTATGACGCGCTGTTACAACCCACTTGAAAGAAATAACGCACTTTGTAGTTAAAACATTTTTTGAAAAAAATTTTCAAAGGTTTCAAAGTGCGTTATTATTTCAAAGTGGGTTTGTACCAACGCACATTTCTGTTCAATCTTGTGACTTGTTATGTAAACTCTTTTCTCTATAATGCAATATAAAAGCAAACACACCTACTACTGCCGATTCTGGCTCGACGGGTTCCACTGACTCAACAGCAAGCAGCATGGCGTCCAGTAAGTCTTAGACGTGTCCCTCTTACCCGTGCACGACTACATGACTTGTACATTCTCCCTTGTATTTTTCCTGGTTTATATTCTGAACATACATTTTATCTTCTGTTGCTAAAATGGTATGGTATAAAAATGTTGATCTATACAATCAACCCTTCAATTCTACTGCTTTCAGTACTACAAAATTATGTTATCCTTTGTGGTATACCAATGGGGTTTATATTTCAAACATTTAATTTTTCTGTTTGTTATTTATTCAGGACTACATATGTAGTCCAATACCCATCCTTATGAGTTGGTTCTTGCACATGTACCGTTCACTTTGTCTGTAAACGTTGTCGAATGTTCTGTTCCAATGTCTTTCTATTTTACCCAGCCTTAAATGTATCAGTGTAAAGCTTGTGTCTTCCTCTTTATTGACTGCTTGGAAATGTATGCCCCAGAGTTTCTGTGTATAACTACCTGTTGTGATGAAGCATGTACTAAGTAATCAATGCATGATGTAATTGCTTAACTTGATGATATCACGATATTTTATAATTCAATATAAAATATGTTTATAATTCAATATAAAATATGTGTAGGATCTTACATGAGTGTTCATTTCATATGAGATTTTATGAAACTCGTCTCGAAGTTTTAATTTTTGCTCGCCAAGGCTCGCAAAAATAAAAACTTCTTAGACGAGTTTCATAAAATCTCATCTCGAAGTTTTAATTTTTGCTCGCCAAGGCTCGCAAAAATAAAAACTTAGACGAGTTTCATAAAATCTCATATGAAATGAATACATATTTAAAATTACTTTTTATCACATAACTCCAAATACCTACATAACAAAGAATTTCACGTCAAAATGTATTCCGAAAATCCAGCAACGGCCGCCATTTTGTCTCGACGTCCTCATAATCCTGACGTAATGTCATTTTTCCTTACGTCATTTTCTTGTTTCTGTCTGATGTCACAATGAATTTCTAGCTCATGAAAATCTCTCCAGGTCATATTACACTAGTGAAATATGCAAAAATATTACACGGGCGAAATCACCGGATATCAGGCGGATTATGTGATAAAATAAAATGTGATATACATGAATATGTGTTCCACTGTTTTGTGGTTGTTTGTTTGGTGTCTGCCAAGTAGCATCCTCTATATTCCAGGGGTTGCTATTGAAATTACTGTCGTACAAAAAAGTAAAAGCACTACAAAGAATGATCAAATAATGCCTATTTAGACTACTTTAGAATATGACAATGGATCGATGCCCAAATTCAAAGCCAACAGCATACCGTTATTCGATTCTTTTGATGTACATCGAAGAAACGAACTATCATGTTTCATCTTATACAAAAGTTATTGTAAAAAAAGTCGAAAAAGTTGCTGTGACAAAGTCCAAAGGTGGATATAACGACAGTGAATAGTAACTCCTTAAGTGTCAGGGATGGTTTTGTAGTTAATATATAAAGTTGATATACCCGTGGCGTTACAATATGTAAGTATTAATGTAAACTTTAAATGTTTATTGCAAGTAATTTATTTTAGACTAAAATATTCAAAAATTCAAAAATTGTATTATCAGTATTTTAATAGCCAACAATGTATTCCTGACAAAACACCACTAGCTTTTTATTATGATCATCATGCTATATTTATATTGTATGGTGTAATAGTTCACTTTCAATTTGTTATCACTCCTATGCTTAATGTTTGATCAATATGGTCGAAAACGTTACTTTTGAGGAATCAACATACACTCATCATCGGAAGGCTGTATAACGTGTAAGACAACAAATAAATGTATCTGTATGAATCATTTATCATTACTTATTGAATTTATAATTACTATCCATTTGTGTTATATATATATTTCAAATTATGTTACCGTTGGTATAACGAATTTCCTTATGGAATATAATGTAGAGAAATACAACTTTCAAGTCTTGAAGTTAAATATTTCTTTGGAAAACTATTCGAATATGTAAACTTCGAGCTAAATTCCTGACGATAGCTACGATATTGAAGTATGCATGCTTTCAATTTCATGTGTTCTAATTAATTGTAGTGATAACTATTTTACTACAGATATAATTCATGCTATGTTCTCCATGCTATTTGTATGGTTATAATTATCATCATAATTCTAGCTGTAATCTTTATGATAACTTCATATGTATCTAATATACAATCATTTAATTTGATTCTGTCGTTATAGTGTTATATTGCCCTAGTGGAATCTAAAGTAACGACCTCGGACTACGTTCCCTGTCATTATTTATTCTTTCACAGCAGTTTAACAAATGTAATACCATTTAGATCTCAACAAAGGTTCATAAGTGATAAATATGTACCAGTATGATTTCATTTGTACATATTAATCGTTCTAGCTTTTATAAATGTCTGATATATAATTGTACGTGCTATTTTATTGTATATGCAATCATTTGTTTTTATATTTATTAGCTCCCACAACTACGGCATCAACTACAACTACAACGCCATTTACCATTGTGAGTCTCTAGCTGCAAATAAATAATTTATCAAATATGTTTGATTTTGCAGTATTTAAAGATGCAAACCCGGTATTACTAGTTTAGTAAACATCATCTTTTTTTTATTTGTTTTATTTTCGGTAGTTAAATTTTTTCTGGGTCGTGATTTTTATCATAAAGATGAAAACATCGATTAATAGAAATGCGTTACCCATACATTTATTTGGGATGATAAATTGATGGTATGATGTTGATATTTGGTTGGTTTATGATCCGTTCACATTACGAATCTCATGATGGATTGAATTAGGTTCTATAGACGTATACACATTTTGAACGACTACTCTTTTAATCATTGCAATGCATTTAGCAGGGATATACCCCAATATGTGAGTACTCGCAAATGACTCAATCGGTAGATCAACCGGCCAACATTCAGGGATTCATTTCCTCTAATCTTGCCACACATTTTTTAGCGAATGTTAATGATTGATCTCTTTGTTTGTAGTCTTGCTACAGTGGATTCTGTTCTGGTGATGGCTGTACAGCCAACATCACCTCTAAGTGTTCGAGCACATATCGATGTATGGTAAGCATTTGGTATTTGCATATTACAGAGTTATCTGCCCTTGCGGGTAGGTATTGATTGTGACGTCATGTGTTTTGCGGGCGTAACGTCATACTTGTCGGAGAAAACGACGTGAATTGCGCCTATAGAATAATGACGCCACAATGGATACCTACCCGCAAGGGAGCTAACTCAAAAATATGCAAAGACGGAATATATAAGATTATGCCGCAAAATATCGGAGCTAAATAGCCAAAATTACCAGAGTTATTATCAAATATAGACCAAAAGCCGTAGCTACATATCCAATATAGGCGGAACTACATAGCTATTACAGCCGGAGCTACATAGTTAATATAGCAAATATAGCCAGAGTTACTAAACTGATATAGCCAGAGCAACATAGCTAATATAACCAATATAGCCAGAGTTACTAAACTGATATAGCCAGAGCAACATATCCAATATAGCCAATATAGCCAGAGTTACTAAACTGATATAGCCAGAGCTACATAGCTAATATAACCAATATAGCCAGAGTTACTAAACTGATATAGCCAGAGCTACATAGCTAATATAACCAATATAGCCAGAGTTACTAAACTGATATAGCCAGAGCTACATAGCTAATATAACCAATATAGCCAGAGTTACTAAACTGATATAGCCAGAGCTACATAGCTAATATAACCAATATAGCCAGAGTTACTAAACTGATATAGCCAGAGCTACATAGCTAATAACCAATATAGCCAGAGCTACATAGCCAATATAGCCAGAGCTACATAGCTAATATAACCGATATAGCCAGAGTTACTAAGCTGATATAGCTTTAGCTACATAGCCAATATAAACAGTATAACCACAGCTACATAGTTAATATAACAGTAGCTACATTAAAGAGCCGATATAGCCGGATATATAGCAAATGTAGTCGGAGCTATATAGCCAAGATAGCCGGAGCTACATAGTCAATATAGAAAATATAGCCAGAGCTACATAGCCAATATAGCTTGAGCTACATGACATGGCTGCCAATCTAGCTAGAACTGCATAGTCAATATAGCTGGAGCAACATAGCCTTTATAGCCGGAGCTACATAACATAGTCAATATAGCTTGAACAACATAGCCTTTACAGTCGGAGCTACAGTACATAGTCAATATAGCTTGAACAACATAGCCTTTACTGTCGGAGCTACAGTACATAGTCAATATAGCTCGAATAGCATAGCCTTTACAGTCGGAGCTATAGCACATAGTCAATATAGCTTGAACAACATAGCCTTTACAGTCGGAGCTACAGTACATAGTCAATATAGCTCGAATACCATAGCTTTTACAGTCGGAGCTACAGAACATAGTCAATATAACTCGAACAACATAGCCTTTACAGTCGGAGCTACAGTACATAGTCAATATAGCTCGAATAACATAGTCTTTACAGTCTGAGCTACAGTACATAGTCAATATATCTTGAACAACATAGCCTTAACAGTCGGAGCTGCAGTACATAGTCAATATAGCTTGAACAACATAGCTTTTACAGTCGGAACAAAAGGGACAATATCAATATGTCATTGTTTATGTTTTTGTGTACGTCCGTGACCGTCCTTAACATGTAATTTTATTTGTTTGCCTTGTGTCTTGACAAAGGGAGGGGCAGATCGCCTCGAAAATTCGACATTATTTTGTCCACACTGTTATAATTTCTTCTTTTCCATGTAGTTATTAATACATATAGTGCATTCGGATCAACCCTGTGGTTCTAAGCATAACTTACGAGTGTAGAATCATATTAGAATTACTTACTTAATGGTGCTCCGATGTGGATTATATACATCAATTTAGCTTTTCTATTGTGCTAATTAAATGTCAACAGTAATCGATTGACTGTATATCTGATGTACACATGTTTCATTGAAAGCATTCTTTTTAATTTCAGATCGAAAAAGAAAATAACGCCACCGATACTTACTTCACTTTGTCCTGTGTTTCATTCCACTGTGTCCGCACAGCTACAAAATATTGTTGTCCCGACAATGATTGTAATCGGGTCGAAAACGAGTTTGCCAGCAGCGGAGGTCATGCCCTCAGCTCATGGATCGGTAACATTCTCGTCATCTTCGCTACAATGTTCGTCATACGGCAAACGACGACTTTAGGATACTGAGGAGTCAAACGTCGGCCATACATAAGGGGATCCAATTGTGAAAATAGTTCAAATGTTTCAGCGTAATGATATCTGAAAATATATTTACAAACAGAAATGCAGTCTGAATGTCAGAAAAACCTGCATGTTCATATTATAACTTAAAAATTGTTAAAAAAAAGGGCAAAGATAAAAAGTATCTAGGATTCCGCTTTGGATCGAATGAAAATGTGCTATTGTGCTAGAAACACGACTGAGATTAAATAGTGCAAACCCAGAGAGCCGAGTAGGGGTGGGGGTGTTGGGGCTGCAGCGGGATAATCCAACTGAGCCTATCTGTCATTTTCAGAGCTGCTTACTGCTAAATAAAACTTAATCTCATGGAATCCTAACACAGCAGGGTTGTTCCATGAAAATTGTGATCTCAGTATGGTATAAATGGTCAAATTTAAAAATATCAAGTGTTGAAATTTTGAGTCAGTCAAATAAATAAATTCATCAATTGGAATCCTTTCTTTATAAAGGAATGTGTTAAACATAAGATCAAAATAGATAAAGTGATTAGTTGGTATAGGTTTCCTTCTTTTTGGAGATTTTTCTTTTTTTTCTCTCTCTAAATTTGGCTTTCAAAATTTCAAAGAAAACCTATGCAATAATGAAGAATTCTTTTTATATTCTTCATCATCCTGAAGAAAACAAATGATAGTATCACATTATTCTTCAGGTCTAAAATAAACAAAAGTTGTATGGAAGCTACAAAGCAATTTAGTTCGGTGTCCCCGTCTGTGACATACAATCGCTTTATTGTACATGTAAAATTTACAGATGCAGTCATGGGGTTGTATGTAAGGGTCATGCAGTGATTCTATTTGTTTCTATTTACAAGGCGTATGACGCTACGGCCGAGAATTGCCTTGTAACTTGGCAATCTATCGACAAATATTGTTGAGTTATCGATAACAACAAATATGTATTTTCTATAACAATGATTGCTCGTTAACTGTGATAAGTTTGAATAATTGTTGATGGTGTTTTGTCATTTACGGTACTGACATTTGATAGTTGTATGTACTATCTTGCATTACCAGTTATGATGTATTTAAAAATCAATACTTCGATCTCGAGATACCAAAACAGCGATGATGAAATACGATTTGCTTCTGGTGATTAAAACCTCATATTTTGACGTATTTTTTTCACAAATTGAATCTCGACTTTTGTTCAATTCATAACAGCGGTGTTTTATAATAATATACGCGTCATTAAATGATATTTAATTTGGATATTTTGATTTGCTTCCGGTGATTAATCGACGGAAAATTGTACTTCACTCACGTCGTTTTTGTATCTCAAAACCCCCGTATTAGTTTTATAGTGATTATTGGATGAAGTCTATGAAACACAGACTGAATCTCCATTTTTTGTTCAATTTATTACAGCTACATTCTATAACAATACGGGGTTTCTGGATCCCAAACCGACATGTGTAAAGTGCAATTTACCGTCGATTAGTCCCACCACCCGTTGATTATAACGTCATCATTTGACTTAAGTTTCGTGACGTTTTAATAACCGGAAGGTGGGACTTATCGACGGTAAATTGTATTTTACACACGTCGTTTTGGGATCTCGAAACCCCCGTATCTATTTGCCATTAAAAGATACATGTATTTGATTTGGATATTTTGATTTTTGTGGCAAATGGTAAAGACATTTGAGATATAAATCAGTTTCTATGAAATACAGCTCTAGTTTTGATAAATAAATAGTGAAGAGATTTAAAGTGTGGAGATGGACAATGATCACAGAGACTAATCTGATCCGTCAGAGTCACGTCCCTACTGAATCCTTAGTGAAACGAAGGGATGTTATTACGGGAGATCAGAATGCACCGAGATCAAAAATATTATAAAAGATGTAGGTGCCTCTCAATAACACGGTTTCATTGTTTATCAGTAGCTTACATGCTCTTGTTAAATTATATTTTCTTTTGGTCTATTATTACGAATGCAAAAAGCTTAAAGCGATATTATGTTTTATAGAAACAAAAATCAAAATCCTGAAGCAAATACTAGGAATTTATTTCACAACTAGTGGTACCTATTTATTTTCAATTTGTAGCGTTGAGTAATATATTTGTTTTACGCCGACTACATAATGTGGTAACTTTTGGATAGCCTGTGTGCACCAATGTACATTATACATAAATGAATAATTTAGGAAACGATTGTTCTTAATTGTTCGGGAAAAATAAATATATCCGCTAGGTTTCTGTCGACAAATCCAAAACCATTTTAAACTAAGAAATGTTTATTAACGCTTGTGCTTTATATAGTCTGTTATATAGCTTTGTTTTATTGTATACTTCAGATAATATCTTTTTTTTTTAAATTGATCAATAAGGTAACATTCCAACAATATTTTTGTGAAATCAAGTTTTAGCCATCATAAACTTCCCCCCTTCTAACTCTTTGTATGTGTTAGCAATACGTATTAACAGATTTCGATTTCTGAAAGGTTATAAAATATTATTATAAAGTATACCTACGTATAAAATTAAGCTTTAAAATTTTGTTTTCCCAGATTGGATAATTTTTAACAAAAATCTGATGATTTCGTATTAAATATAATGCCTACCAATACGATTAAGCTTCATAATTTAGGTTTTCTCAGCAATATTTGGACAATTTTGAATCAAGGGAAATAATCTAATGAAATAAAGCTCATATTTTAATAAGACTAGTGAACACTTAAGTGCAGAGAACAATTGATGTAAATAGTTATTTCGTTTTCAGTTAGATGTAACAACGACCGCTTGAATTTGAAGCGGGGAATTTGGTCAATCTTGTGTTGATCTTTAGATTGTGAGATATTGTAATTATATGTTTTGTGGTTTCTTAAGTAAACAGTTTCTGCTGTCTTAAGCAACACAACTTAAATTAAGTGATTTATTTTGGTTACTGTTTTAAACCGCTTCGTTTATCATACAAAACAATCATTCGATTTGAATAAATATTTAATAATATTTCATCATGAAAAACAGTAACCCAAATAGTCCTGGAAGAATAGCGTGTGTCATAACATTGGTTAAATTCTGACAAAATATTCCTTTACCATTATTTGATTTTGTAATATATTGTATAACATACTGATTGTATCCGTCCTTTGAATAAAAAATCTACTTAACCACCTTTTCTTGTAAATAAGAATTCTTGACAAACACGAAACATTGCAGTAAAACAGTACAACAAACTATTGTGATATTATGCACAGGAACAAAAATTATACAATGGTGTCATTCATACGTATGAACTCAATGACATTTATAATGTGAATTAGGATTGGAAATGAAATAAATGACCGACAGGAGTTTGCAAATACGAAATAATAAGTATTCATATTATATGAAACCAAATGCTGTATCTTAGTGGTAATTTTCTTTAACGATAAAAACGCAAAATTTTGTAAAAATGACTTTCTATTGAATCACCGAATAACGTTAATTTATGTCCGCGCTAACGAAAACATCATTTACAGTTTTTCGCATTTGCGCTTAAATTTGACTACGCTATAATAAGTACGTATACAGCTGTGTCTTTGTATATCAACCATTGAATAGTTATATTGAATGACGTAACAGTGGTTTGAAACCAAATAATGAACAATTTATTTCACTCGAAAGAAAACAAATATTTTTACAATTAAACTGAGATTAAATCATGGACATTCACATTGCATTAAACAAACAGATATTGGACTGTGCGAAGCCAACTGTTTAACACTTATGATATATCAAAAGTTATATCAAACCTATCGATGCCATATCGTGTGGAACCAATAATTTCAAATCAAGATTCTACAACAAAAATGTTAAACGGAACATTGAAGTTCACATCGCCTGAAGCATTGAACGTTCCTAACAGGCTGAAATAAAACATTTAAATATAACCATTTATGAAAGATTGAATTTATAATAAAACATTGCTGCGAGAACAATCAAATGTGTTCCAAGAGAACAGTAGAATTGTATACTTAGAATCCTCATTTAGAAAATATTAGCAAGCATTTACATTTCTAATACACGATATACAATTTTTGTATAGACATTTCTTCAGTAGAGAATAATCTTTCCAAATGTTGTTTCTGCCAGATAAGAAAACAAAGTTTAACTTTTCTTTTGAACATCTTGGCTCTTATTTTGAACAATGAAATATACAAAGTTGAAAAAACAGTGTCAATGCACTAGTTGAACGTGCGCCCGGACAACAAGACAGTATATATTACTTTCTTATCTATCAGAGTTACTTCCCTTCGTTTTCTTTCTTCAGTACTGACGGAGTGAAAGGGAGAATAACTCTGTTAGTTTAGAATGAGATATCTAAGTCTTACCAAATGAAGATAAGCCACTGATCACATCCAAATGTTTGTAGTGAAATATTAAAAGATTTCCAAATTAATATACAAAGTAACAATAACAATAATTAAGTGATGACAGAATATTTTAATGTACAAATTGAATGTCGTTTAAATCATATTCCGGTACTGAAAAAAACTTACAGTAAAAAAATCTTCCCGTGTAAAACTTTTTTTAATATTTCATCCTTATTTTGATTTGCTATGACGATATGAACAACACAAATGCTAGTCAATAAAAAACACATATATCAAGTTTACGACATACACATTGCCAACAAATAAGAAGGTATATGGATTTGCAAGAATTTAGGGGGAAGTGACTCTAATATAACTCGAAGTCAGAGT
This sequence comes from Argopecten irradians, assembly GCF_041381155.1. Lineage (NCBI taxonomy): Eukaryota > Metazoa > Mollusca > Bivalvia > Pectinida > Pectinidae > Argopecten > Argopecten irradians. The sequence continues at coordinate 15,686,210 of NC_091138.1, read as the reverse complement.
TGATTTGATTGCGTGTGCATCGATATAAATTGAATGAAATGTACAATAAATAGCTCACGTTAGACAGTTGATTTTGATTCCTGACGGTGAGTAAACCAGTAGTAGTTTTATCTACATAACACATCGCGTTTAATTCTCCGATTATGCATCATGGATATGTTATCCCTTCTCATACTTCCGTAGTTTCCAGCGTCAGGGCGGGATTATCGAAATCTAAATGAAACTCTGACTCGTCTTCCATGTCGTTCATTTGTGTCACGTGACCATTTTGTGCTTTCTCGCGCTCATGCATGGCTAACACCATTTGTAGAGGGTCTGTGTCGGTGTCGGCCGTGTAGAAATCCTCCGTATACATATCCATTACAGCCTCCTTCTCCTCTGTTGTCCGATAATCAGGTGTCATGCCTTCAGCGCCCACCTCATTGAGATCAAGTGAGTTTTGGCTGCAATCAATTGATGGATATATATAAAATATCAAATAAACACAAATTTAAGATGTTTTTTTATCACATAACTACAACAACATACATTAAAAAACAACTTCAATGTCAAAATGTACTGCAAAACTTCAGCGGAGGCAACAAGTTTGTCCATTATTATAATTTATTTACATTTTCACTACAGTTCCACTATGAAACCTTACCAAACGCAGTTGGCAGTCATATAGACAATGAACTCTAAGCGCTTATCATGACGTCATTATTATTGTGACGTCACAATTGTCGTGCCAGCGATCACGGAAGACGGCTGTTCAAATAACTGTTCCATCCATGACGATAACGAATGATTATTTCATTATAGATGCAAAAAATACCAAATATATTTTTACCATAAAACTTTACCATATTTAATTTACTCCGAAAAAAATAAATGACATATTTCCAGATATTATTGTTAGATAAACTCTCAGCCCGATGCTGAGGGTTTTACAACATTTTGTGATCATGAGGGTAGAATATCCGAATATCCCTACCCTTCATTCCCACGTATAAAAGAGTATTTTTCTGTCATACCTCGGCGTTTTATTGGAATTTTACTGCTTCGAATTTCTGCTTTTTTGAAATAAATTCGGAACTGCAGGTCAATTCGCTTTACATGAAAATTGATTTTGAAAAGAAAGTTAAAATTGTACAAAGAAAAAAGTAATTTTGTTGACGCTGTGATGTCACAAGGCTCCATTGCATGGGGCAGCCACACAATACACCTTCAGGCGACATGAGAGTATTGACCTAAACCAGTCTGTATAACACGTGTAGTATAAGAGAAGTAAAGTTGCTACCAGTACAATATGAAATGCTAAAGGTGGTCCGATTTATTCTACAGAATATAGGACCAAACACATAGTACATGTATACAGATGTTTAGCGATTAGCTGTGAGTGGGAATATTGAATATTGAAATGTTTAGATCACAATGACAGAAAACATATTTACCTGTCCGTATCACTCAGAGTATCGATTTCGGTCATGACAGGCAATGGTACGTCCTTATTCAGGATAGGGTTGGTACTGTAGAATCAACAAAAATAACAGTATTACAATTCTATTTAATTGACAGACATTACCATAACGACATAATTTACCAAATAATATTTCGATACAAATTCAAACCAGGTAGATCTATAACGTGAAGCTACCTAAATTGGTACAATTTTTGAAGAAAATTGTTAAACCTTTCTAACGTACGTGTATGATTTTTACTTTTAACGCTCCACACATACATGCCTCCAGTTTTAATTTCCTGATTTGTTTACTTGTCAGAATTGCATATATTTATAAATAGAGAGCTTTGAAGCATATCCGGTCCGGCCCTGTGTGTAAGCAGGTTTGATTACCCAAAATGGTTCACCTCCTAATTTAATTTGATAAAGAAATGTCTAGACATGATAAAAATGTTTGAATTAATTGAAAGAACGTTCAAACATTTCTTAATTGATTTAAGTCATATATCTGTCAAAAATATCCCATTCAGCAATTATTGTCCGTGTGGTGTTTTAATATAAATGCTATTTTTAGGGTTGTCACAAGACGTCGTCTCCTGGATTTTTTTTACAATTTCATTATTTTCATGTTTAAAAAGAGATAATTAGCAACAGAAAAGAATATGACAAAAACAAATTGCCACATGTACTGTTAAGCACTTTTTTTTTTGTTCAGGACAGTTATTGTTAGTTTAGATTATAAACTGAAAATTCTACTGCATATGTATTAAAAGTATACCAATTTTGGTAGTGTACCAATTTGGGTAGCGTCATGTAAGTGTCTTAAATGTCTGCCAAAGTGGTGGAGAGTTAATCGCAGAATTTCAGACATTGTATTCTTCGCTCGCTCTGCCCTCCAATATCACCAATGCATGTAAAACCACTATCAACAGACGGTTTAGAAATATGAAAAACTTTCCCAGATGATAGGTAATGCTCTATCAACCACTGATACATCCCCTATCTCCATAGATATGGTATGGACTTTACCTGTTTTATACCGATCAACTTAAACTTACATTGAAGCGTAAACATTACTTCCAGGAACGATAGAATTCTTTTTCTCCCCGGAATCCTTTTCATCTGACAACAAAGAAAGTAGTCATTGATAAGACGACAACACTTGAAAGACAGTACATGGATCAGGGGACAAAATCGAAGGTTGTGTTGTCATTATCGCCAATGCGAAAAGCTATAATGCGTAGACTTGGGAACCCTTAAACATTGTAAAATATCTTAATAAAAATTAAAATACATAATATTTTACAAAGTATAAGTGTTATTGTCATGCTTTTGGGATTTCGTTTTTATTGTCAATCCGTACCTTTCGTTGTAACAGTGGCCGCCTTCAGCTTTCTTTTGAATCTGAAATAAAGATATGGAAGGTACCCTGTATTACCTGGGAAAATGCGAATGTGTTCGATATAAACCCATTTTAGCTCTATTTGAGCCAAACGTGTTGCAATAAAAGGTAATTTCGCTGGAACCAGTTTCGGTAGGCAGTTTTATATATAAGGCATATAGCTGATGAGACTGTAAAATAACATTGCCTTTACTTATTAAAACATTTTGAATGTGCAGGAACGTTTGTGATGATTTGAAAGCAGCCGTATTGATATCAGCTTACTATAAGCAATACTATCATAGTATACAAAATATATATGTGAGATTACTTACTTCCCTTGACTACGACACGCTACCACAATCAGGATACAGATGATAATTGCTTCTAGAATTGTGGCTCCCGCTAAGATCATCTTTTGTTTAAACTCTCCATTTTCCTCTTTCAGCGGTTCTTTGAAGGCCTCCTAAAATACATATGAAGTTGTTTTTGATTCACCTCTTTTGACGCATGTGATCACCATTTTTCGTAAGGACTGCTTATAAAATGCTGAAACGTAGCTTACCAGTGATACATTAGAGTTATTTTATTTCCTTTAATATTTCACTCCTCTGTTTAGTAGTACATTGTCATGAGACGCAACATCTTGTGTCAGTTATACATTGAACGACATCTGTATTAGTGTGGGCATACATAAGGACGTTTATTCTGGTAAATACGTTACCTCAACAGAAAGCAACCGGTACTTTAGTTGTATGGATATAAGCTGGCTGCCAAATCTGTCCACCAATCTACACAACAGAAATATACCCAACACATAACGATACAGACCATTATTGTCTGGCTAAATGCCCAAATATGTTAACAAAATAGCTAATATAACATCTTCAATATAACATAATAGCTAATATAACATCTTCAATACAACATAATAGCTAATCTTAGACTAGTTAATTTAAAATAATAGTTCATCTATCTCCAAGGTTTCATTTCTAAGGAACACAATATTTATTAAACTAGGTAATTGACTTCTCAATGTTCTTCATCATTTAATTATCAATTGTGCTGTTTGGTTCCTGCAATTTGTCACATTATAATATTTTTAAAGATGCTCCACCGCTGACAAATGGTATTTTTTTACTATCAAAAACAGGAGCAGACGATTTAGAATTTTTCTTCAGTTACAAAAGTTACTTACTTTACACCATTACCACCATTGAAAAGTTTGAGCTTCTAATTTTACTTCAAGTTAAAAATATGAAAAATAATTAATTGCATCCCGAAAAAAATCCGTGTCACTATATCCTATATGGAAGGAAGTACTGATTGCGCATGCACCAAAGGCGAAATAAATTATTTTATATTATTTTTGGTGTTAATTAGACTATTATATACAGGATTAAACACCAATTATTGTTCAACTGATGAATATCATTTATGCTTTGTCGGCGTTGGAGCATCTTTAATATATCGGCTGATTTTTTTTTAATTGAGGACAAATTATAAAGTTACGAACGAAAAGCGTTTTTATGGGACTCACTGCTTTATTTCACTGGCGGTAAGAATTCTGCCCGTCGATGGATCCTTCACATAAAACGTTAGAATAGACCTAAACATATATAGAGAGAAGATTTTCACTCAAAATTAGCTAAAGCTAGATTAATAGGTTTTCTAAAAATAGTCCTGACCAGTTTGTAAATACAATTGATATGCGATGCAAGCTTACAAAGTGCATTGACAAACTATGTTATATCACCGTTGTTAGATCGTTCAGGTATACGTATGTAATTAAAACTATAACGTATAGTTTCTGTTATGAATTCCGAGTTGCATAATAACTACTGTTATATCTGTTTTGGTAATGAATATTGTAACACAGGTTTGAAACGATGAAAATGTAAAAAAAACTATGAAACCGTGCATTTCTTTAATGCAGAAATGTACAAATATATGAGAAATAGTACATTTTTATCATCCTTTATAATTTTGTCTTTTCTGCAACTCGATCTCATTACATAAATAAACACCTAACTACAATACACTCTTGTTATCAATTGATGACCTTACAAACTCGGGTGGTAAAAGTGTTACTTACCGACTACTGTCCACGATACCATCATCTCTCGTGTAAACATTCACCTCGTCAGGAACAAAGATCATTCCAGTAAGATTGGTCAGTTCTCTATAAAAAATACAGCATAGAATGATACTATACAATGTACCCAAGTATGTACTGCAAGTTAATGTGTAGTTCCTTCTAAATTTAATAAAACGCATATAACTTTTTATGCATAACCCATAATTGTCAATGATATTATTTACGAATCGAGTTGAACTTCAATCGATTTCAAACTATTCGTTACATGACGTCATCATAGGATCATGCTTCTATCAAATACGACAAAGCGGCATGTACTGGAGTAACAAAATAAACATTTTATAAATTTGATGTAGAAAAAATTTTTTGGTTCAACACAATATAAGGTATGTCCTTAATACAGACAACATGAGTTTGAATTAGATAAATTTAAAACGAAAGTGGGTATAAGTACAAGAAGTAATTAATACTTATTATTAAAATGTTCACAGCGACTAAACTCACCCTGTAACATTTGTTTTGATATTCTCCACTTCCTGTTTGCTACCTTGAAACACCATTTTGGCCATTTGATTATCAACTATAATATCTATCTGTAAAATTAGTTGTATATCAAGCTATTAGAAAACAGCAGGACTGTAAATATAATAAAGGTTTAAAATTTATTTTGATTTCTTATTTGTCTTTGTAAAATTAAAACATATGCAAAGTAAATATTGTAATTCTCTTAATGTGAATATATCTTAACGCTGATTTGCCGTTATGGAAATTACGGCACATATAACTTTATGGTCGATCTTCTCACGTAATAAGAACTACAATACGTTTAGTCTAGACATACACAAATACACAATTCTGACGTTAAAATCATTCCAGTTTTGACATTTGGTTATAAAACAAAATAGATAAGTCACAAAAGGCAGAGACATCTAAAACATCCAATGCTATAGCTGCATTTTCAATATTAATAGAATAAATATTTACGTTAAGATATGCCGTATCGTTGCCAGCTATATCCCTTGCCAACACCTGGAATGTAATAGTACCCTCCATAGCCTCTTCAAACAACATATTGGTCGTGATCGTCCCGTTACTAGACAGACATACAGGTCGCTTGACCTTAGATTCCGCACACTGGCTTGCCTTTCCTGTCGCATCGGTAATTTTTTGAGGCATTTCCATGTCACCAACAATCTTAAATGAGTGGATACTATAGGTCTCACTATCCTTATCCGTCACTTTCCCCTAGAGAAAAAATAGCAACGTTCTATTACAGAAAATCTTGAAACTTATTACACCGAGTAAAACGAAATGTCACTCATTTATATGACAATGGATTTGGTCATTTGAAAAAATAAATAATACCAGACTGAATAAAAGCATGTTTTCTCTGAACCGCTTACACACAATCTCACTGTATTCTCAAAATAAACCACGACAGATTTATTTCGATAACATAAAATGTAATCGAATGATTAAAAAACTAAATATTCTGAATAAAAATATTAAAAAATAAATAGTATCAACACTTACAACGAAGTCAAATATTTCTGTGTTGAGTTTAATGTTTTTTCGAACCCCTGTACGAAAAACTTTCTGTGTAAATACTGGTGGGCTGTCGTTTTGATCATCTAAATCCACGCGAAGTATCTGAGTATCATTAATTGCCACAGGTATGACTTCAGTACGATTACAGGTTTCATTTCTTAGAGAAGCATCCGTGGCCACGACTTTGATCTCAACAAATGGTGTAGTCTCGCGGTCCAAAGCCTTAACAATGGTAACAACTCCAGTGGTTTTGTTGACATGGAAGTATTGGTGGTATTTCCCATAATTGTCTGTTGAATTGAATTGTGATATGCTAATGAGCAAAAGAAGACTTGGATTCAAAGTTTATATAGAGAATACATGATTAATATCTTTCAATACAAGGTTTATTTTGGTGGGAGACTTAGGAAAGCCGAGACGAATTACTTTACAACACATACCTTTGCTATGAGCCAAAAAAGACGACACCGTGATATGAGATTTTCGATATCGTAAAAACGACGTCATGCCAGTGAATGTGACGTCACTTTTTAGTGGGATTGAATGACGTTTCATTCACAGGAAGGTGAAATTTCTGGGTCAAGTTACATAAAGTTTCGTCAGATGTGGAACAAATTCACGTGATCATACTGACGGATAAAGCATTTTGTATTTAAGAATAAAGCACAAGCTTATCCGTTAGTAGTTATCCGTCAGTATGTGGGGCAATTGCAGGATAAATGGTAACATGAAAACTGATATTAATTTCAAGTAAATTAGTGAAAATGTAATTGGGTAATGAGTGAAATAGTTGTCGGAATTTCAGGTAACAAAATTACATACAATGAATTTATATGGAATTTTGCAATGCAGTTAATAGATTTTAAAAAGAAAAACAAGTTGATAGGGTTAAAGGGGTATGAAAAAGCAAATTCCGAGTATCTACCAAAGACAAGATCTTGATTTTGGACCTGTTATCGTATCTAGCAATAAAATGATCAGCTTACAGCGTCGAATGTTCCATGCGTATTATTCGCGGGAACTTTACAATTTATTTGTTCATACCAGAAGATATCTGTTATGCAAGGAATCGGTGGAAACTGTTATCAGATTTAAAAGAAAATATGTGGGCTATGCGTTGTAAGCTATTTCATTTTTATAGACAACAGCAGGTTGATAGCTGATAGAATATTCCCCAATCCGTTTTTCAAAATGAAATATCTTAATAATATCGGATTCACAAGCCATCAATTAAAACTGAAGACTTAGACTTGCATTTTCAGGGTTGATATCCCTAGCAATCTGTCAGTGATTGGTACTGTAGTTGGAATTTATTTTACAAAATCATGGTTTAAGTGGTAATCGAATCAGAAAACAGTAAGCTTGTACAGCTATACTTACTGATACTGTAAGTGGTAATCGAATCAGATAATAGTAAGCGTGGACAGCTATACTTACTGATACTGTAAGTGGTAATCGAATCAGATAATAGTAAGCGTGGACAGCTATACTTACTGATAGTGTAAGTGGTAATCGATTCACATAACAGTAAGCGTGGACAGCTATACTTACTGATACTGTAAGTGGTAACCGAATCAGATAAAAGTAAGCGTGGACAGCTATACTTACTGATACTGTAAGTGGTAACCGTATCAAATAAAAGTAAGCGTGGACAGCTATACTTACTGATACTGTAAGTGGTAATCGAATCAGATAAAAGTAAGCGTGGACAGCTATACTTACTGATACTGTAAGTGGTAATCGAATCAGACAACAGTAAGCGTGGACGGATATACTTACTGATACTGTAAGTGGTAACCGAATCAGACAACAGTAAGCGTTGACAGCTATACTTACTGATACTGTAAGTGGTAATCGAATCAGATAAAAGTAAGTGTGGACAGCTATACTTACTGATACTGTAAGTGGTAATCGAATCAGATAAAAGTAAGCGTGGACAGCTATACTTACTGATACTGTAAGTGGTAACCGAATCAGACAACAGTAAGCGTGGACAGCTATACTCACTGATATTGTAAGTGGTAATCAAATCAGACAACAGTAAGCGTGGACAGCTATACTTACTGATACTGTAAGTGGTAACCGAATCAGATAAAAGTAAGATTGGACAGCTATACTTACTGATACTGTAAGTGGTAACCGAATCAGATAATAGTAAGCGTGAACAGCTATACTTACTGGTAACCGAATCAGATAAAAGTAAGATTGGACAGCTATACTTACTGATACTGTAAGTGGTAACCGAATCAGATAATAGTAAGCGTGAACAGCTATACTTACTGATACTGTAAGTGGTAATCGAATCAGACAAAAGTAAGCGTGGATAGCTATACTTACTGATATTGTAAGTGGTAATCGTATCAAATAAAAGTAAGCGTGGACAGCTATACTTACGGATACTGTAAGTGGTAACCGAATCAGATAAAAGTAAGTGTGGACAGCTATACTTACTGATATTGTAAGTGGTAATCGAATCAGACAAAAGTAAGTGTGTACAGCTATACTTACTGATACTGTAAGTGGTAATCGAATCAGAGTCGTTATCAAAAGCTTCCACTGTAGTAACTACTGTATCGTTGGTATTCTCCATTACACTGACTATCCTGGTCGGTTGGGGAAACTGAGGTGGTTTATCGTTTACATCCCTGATCTGTATTGTTATATCTGAGGAGAGCGTCGTTAGTCGTATTGGTGATCCTAGGTCCGTGGCGTTGATTTGAAACTGTCAAATAATCGAATAAAAGATAAATACAACTTTATTGTATAAGTTTCCAAAATTTACTTAAATTGGTATCTACACATGTTTTAATTAACAATCTGTGATATCCTCTGAACCAGGACCGAATTTCATTTTATATAATAGCCTTAAAGGAATAAGATTCCGTTGTTTGTGCTGTGATGATTGAAGATGCTGCACCGCTGACAAATATTATTTTTTCACTTTCAAAAACAGCAGCAGACGATTTAGTATTTTTCTACAGTTACAAAAGTTACCTAATTTTCACCATTATCATCATTAAAAAGTTTGAGCTTCTAATTTTACTTCAAGTAAAAAATAACAAAAACAATTAATTGCATCCCGAATGATATACTGATTGCGCATGCACTAAAGGCAAAATATAGTATTTCATATTATTTTTGGTGTTAATTAGACATAAATATACACGATTAAACACCAATTATTGTTTAAATGATGAATATCATTTATGCTCTGTCGGCGGTGGAGCATCTTTAATAAAAAGTATTTGATATATAATTATATATACTTTGTCTGTTTGCTTTGCAAGATAAAGTTATCGTAGAACCTTTTCGTCTAACCATACGTATAGAGTTTAACAAATAATAAACGCATTATTGTTTTAAAAGCCCTATAACTATACATAGCTACATTCCATTACACACAGGTACTGTTTAGATTTTTCCAAGTGTGCCTTATTTATTATTGTTTTTGTGTGTTAAAAAACTACATTAGTCAAACAAAAAGGAACATTCATTTGTTTTCAATTGTATGACATTATATCATTTCAATGCGTGGATGTTTTTACCTTTAATCAAGTATTTTAGAACTTATGATAATGAAAATGAACTCTTAATTACAGTATTATATAATCTAGTATTTATGTATATGTTTTTATTCTGCGACCAATAATGACAATGCCTGAATACAACTGTCATATTAAATATGGTAAATATACATGTTTTTTATGTCACTCACTTTAGAACTTTACCTTGTGCACTGATTCGACTGACCTACAGTTCTTCAAAGGGCGAAATATTGATTGAAAGAAAAACATGTTTGCAACAATATTGACATCTTTTAACTGAAACAAGTACAATTGTAGTTATTAATGAATGCTGCAGGACGAAAAGTATGCGTGGTCAGTGTCGTAATACGTGATATTATTTTTTTCTGGCTCGGGACAGGAAGACAAACGTGGCTCTACGAAGACACTGACCAAATTTCTTCATACATATTCATCTGTCACGTGTCTGAATTACCTGACAAATAGCCCTATGTTTCTTTACATCTTTGTATGATTAATATTATTTCATGTTACCTTATATTCTGGACGCTCTTTATTTGTTACGGATCTATTCAACGAAATCTGGCCGTTATCCTTTCCTATTGTGAACGGTAGAGGACCAGAACCAGGTTCTCTAGTGAGTGAGAACATGATCTTTCCATTGAGTCCTTTGTCTTTATCTGTAGCTGCTATCCTTGTTATATTTATACCTGGTCGTTCACACTAAAAAAATATAGAAAACATTTTATAATTAACAGTACACATTGCTTTGAGGCTGTGACCCCTCTTCATTTTGCAGTTGATTTTGATGAATATTCTCATGTAAAGCACATCAGTAACATGTGATAATGATGTAATTATTACAATTGTGTGTTTTCTACATACCTTTGATTAGATGTATTATCTAAGATAAACTAATGTGTTAAAGATTACTGTAAAGAAATAATAATTAAATGCTACATTGAAATAATTCATATGAAATTTTATGAAACGAGTCTTAGAGGTATTTATTTGCGAACCTTGGCGAGCGAAAATTAAAACTTAGAGACGATATGTTGCAAAAACACAGCGGAGGCCGTCATTTTATCATGTAGTTCTTAAGTTCTGACTTCACAATATGACATTTTGACGCCACAATGGATTTCCAGCCAATGAAAAGCGCCTCGGGTTGCAAACATTTTACACTTGGTATTAGGCGGATTATGTGACAAAAGTTAATATTTCAATAGTGTTGTGATTGCAATTTTAAGATTTGCGCAGGTTTAATACACAAGTTGAGAATGAATTATCAAAAACCATAATATACAACATATACCTCGAGTATGCTGAACATGAATTTATCAATTTTGAACTCCGGTTGGTTGTTGTTCTCGTCTACGATTTCAATGAAAACTTCAACACTTGACATCAAAGATGGATGACCGCCATCACGTGCTGTTACATTAAGGAGGAATGTGCCGACATTATCAACCATCTCGTCATTGGCATATATCATGCCATTCGTGTCATTAATGTAGAAGAAATCTGTCCCATTTGTGTTCTGTTCTATTTCATAGGTAATACCATCAGTGCCATTAAGTCCATTGTCAGAGTCTGTCGCTGTGACTTGTAGAAGCCACGTTCCATTCTTTACTTCCGTTTCCTGCCCAGACCCATGATAAGTTGTTCCAGAAAATTCGGGACGGTTGTCGTTCACGTCTAAAATGAGCAATATTAATTCTGTTGTGTTCCTCAAGCTTTCAGGGTCTTTATCTGAATTTTCAGCAATGATGGTGAGTTTTATCTTACCATCTTTCTCAGCCTCTCTATCGACGACACCAACGGCGTAAATATCACCCTTCAAAGATAATAATACATTTGTAGTTATCATTTCAATAACTAATTATTATAAAGATCATTTCTTTTAGAAAAACACTTACCAACATCAAATATAGTTTTAATCCATGGGATAAAGTACTGGAAATGTCTTTGATTCGTTTGCTATTTATTATCGCAATCAAAGCAAATTCGCTTAGCTCATCGAATTCATATTAATATCGCTTATATTAAAAATCTGCAGAACTTGTATTTTCCTATTGTTGATAAATATTTTGGTGTTTATATATAAAAATAACTTCTTAGTTAAAAATTTTCATGGGACAAAAAGAATGGGGACAAATGGAGAAATTAGTTCACCAGCTTCAGTTTATGTTCGCTCTTCAGATATAACAATATTCTTAATGAACTATAATATTATTTTACACATGCAATATGTCAATTTGCTGTTGATAATGATATTAGTTAAATATATGAATCTGAGTCAACGTTTAAATTATATTTTGGTATGGTTGGTGTTGGTAGGTTGGTTGATTATCCTATTAACATCTTAGGTTATTTAGGACGGTTCCTCATGTAGGCAATGCACTGCATGATTAATGATGAACCGGCGTAACACAGCTATTTAATTACACAACGCAATTTAAGAACCAAAACCAGGAAACAGTGCTTATATTAAGTAATTAAATAGGAAAAGAGAAGGAGTGGGTCATAGATGCAACACTGACATGTGTTGTGATAAACATACTGTAGATTCATTAATCCAGAAGTTGTTATGGTTGGGTGGAAGTCTGTATTTCACCGTGGCATTTTCTCCTTCGTCAGCATCAGTTGCATTAACTCTAGCCACCCACATGCTATTGTCCGTGTAGTTCCCCTCTGTAATGTTAACTGTGGAGTCGAAGGGAAGGAACTGCGGTGCATTGTCATTGACATCCGTCACGTTGATGATTACGATGGCCGTGGAGTTGTTAACGCCGTCTGATGCACTGACTGTTATGTTGTGGACCGGGTGAGTTTCTCTGTCCAGATTTCTAGTTGTTGTTATAGTTCCTGTATACCACAACATGATAACAAATTGAGTAACCTTCATATCTTTCAAGTACAACATACTTATCATGATACAAGATGAATGCTTATTTTGATCTGAATTATAAATACATTATAATAATTATACTTTAAAAATTACTTAAAATTAAAAATATAATTATAAAAAAATTCCCACAAAGCATTGACGTAACAATCAACACAAACCATAAACTCTGTAGTATGTACGACGGAATATACCAATAATGATATCACCTGTTTACCTGTTCTTTTTTCTTTAATTGTAAAACTAGAGTATGGGTCTGAAACCACTGTATAAAACGGTCCGTCTCCTGTAATGTCGACGTCAGTGGCTGTTAGAGTTATGACGACTCTGCCGATAGCATAAGACTCTGGAATGGCTACCTCATACACATCCTGCGAGAACTGAGGGGCTACGTCATTAACATCCTCTACAGTTATAGTTAGGGTTGCTGGAATACAAATGTGATACATATTTATTATATATGTTAGTGGACAGTAACATTAATATGTAAATAAAAGATAAAATTTATAAAACTTACACCTGGGATATGATTATTAACCCCATTTTATACCATAGCTATGCATGTTTCACAATGGAAAAACCATGTGATAAATTCCATAGCAGTTGGTTATCAATTATGTTTACACACTCCAGTGTGTAAAGGGAACAACCAACTAAATAAAAAAGACCTTCGAAATGGCCCCTGTGTATACAAGATTGAGCCAGGATAGAATTTTAACACGGACGCTGATTGGCTGGCTAATAATGAATTTCAAAAGTAATTTTTTTTCTGACAGGTAATTATTCTTAGATAACCATGATATGAATTTGGAAATTCATATTGAGATTTAGGTTCAAAATTTCAATTTTGATAATGAATACGTAAAAATATTAGAATTTCGAGATTTTTTAGTGCAAAATGCGCCTGATTTCAACGAAGCTACCCTGGTTAGAGTTTGAGCAGAAGGACCCAAACTTTTTTTTCTATCTATTGTCATATGAGAACCTAGACTTTAATTATAGAACACAATAGCTAACTAATATTCCTTTGTTTTAATAATACAGTACAAATTTTAACAAAGTGTAACACTGTGGTCTATGTAAAATTATTTAGTTGGTTGTTCTCTATAGCGAACGAACCGGAAATATAAGAGTCAGTCACCGGAGCCGAGTGAGTCCATGGATAGAAAGATAAGTCGCCAAGTTTTAGGATAAAACGTGTCACTGTGACTATGCATGCAGTTTATTTAGAATTGATCAGTAAGTTAATGGTACATATAACGTAGATTCAGGTAATTAGCACGGCTATAAACGTGTGACATGTGCATTTAACATAAGATGGGTACGGTCACGTGGGTGCGCGGTGCATGGTCTCTTCAGTTGTCACAATTTAGTTAACGGAATTGTATGCATGTTCCGGTTTAAGTGAACCAGGATTTAGTGATCAAATTAAGAAATTGGGGGGTCAGTCGTCTCCGCCATATTGGAGCGCTGAAAGCCATAAAGGTATAAAACATAAGTTACAGCTTATACATTTGAAATTGGTAACGTTAAGGGGAGACAATTACATTGTATTACATAATGTCTAGTTTGGGGTTTGCTATTTATACCTGCCAGGTATAATTGGTGGGAAAGGGGGGAGGGCTCTTTCATTGTATTACATACTATTCATCTCAGGTAAGCCAATTTAACTAATTATACTGTTTAATTGTACAATTAAGGCTAATTAGTTTATTAAAAGTATGTATTTTATGTTATAATGATGAAACATACCATTTTGTGAATATTTTTTCTGTTCATGAAACTTATTAATGGTGTTTCAGGGTCATTCAAGATTTCCCGAAATATGTGTTGGCTGCACAGATTCCAGTCATGGACGAAGACATGCATCTTTTGTGCTCTTTACAGATTTGATCTTTGTTTAATTTGTTTATTTTAAACAGAAAGGCTCTGGAACCATGTTCCTGGTAAATTTGAATATGTAAAAGGTTTGGTATATCTGGTTTCTTCCAAAATCTTTACATTTCTACATTATTTCTATATTACAGATTTGACATACAGCTGAAATACACTTTACATCATAGAGAATTTTAATTTCTGCTATAGGGTTGTTCTCTAAACACCTACGGCGCCTCTGATTGGTCAATTCCAAGATCTCTTGGTTCCGATTGGCTCTCAACTTCGGGCTACTTTTCATAGCGCATTTTCTTTTAAATAGCATTGTATTTACTATTTAGCAGGTAGTTGCTTAATCAAAGTATAAAACAATATAATATTGGCTCTCTATTAAGGCACTATACTTTATGGTGGAAAGATACATGTATCAGTACACAATGTATGGTGATAAGTTTCCCTGAATGAAGACGAGAAAATGGTCACCACGGTATAACTATAGAGCTAAAGTTATGGGATAAATAAGTTCCCCAACGCGTGACTGTTGTTTATCATGTTTATCTAAACTCTCGTTAGTTAATTTTCAAATTTTTAAAAGACACTCGCTAAAGCTCGTGTCTTTTCAAAATTTGAAAATTAACTAACTCGAGTTTGATAAACATGATAAACAACAGTCACTTGTTGAGGAACCTCTATATATATACGTTGGAAATAACCAAAATAGATTCTTAAAGTAAGAATGTAAATACCGCGCACATAATATGTTATTGCTAAATATTGTTAAAATAAAGCATGACCTTATATTTTCATCACCACAGTAATGTTCAAAAGATATTATTTCTTATTTTTGTTCCATATTGTAGATGTTTTGATGAACATACTATGACATGCAAAATATAGAATAATCGTTTACATTAACAAATACATAAACATTAGTTGCAATTGGTCCATTATTCAACAATATATATTCCACTTACTCGTATCATTTTGTGGACAATTCTCAGCACACATGGTGTCGTTTACGAGAAGAGTAATGTCTACTTGGCTGGCTGTTTCTCTGTCTAGTTCACTACTCACAAACACAGAACCATTGTCACTAACAACATCAAACATGTTCTGAAAAAAATAAAATTCTTGATTTTAAATACTATCAATGGCGATATTCAGAAAACAATTTCTACACGAAAAGTGGTGTCAAACGTCTCATATATATGGGATAAGGAAACACGTTCGGATTTATTCTAATGTTTAAAATGATCACTTCAATCGTGTCATAGACCTATACTTCTCGTTATAGACTCAGTGTCTCAACAGATGACCAACCGAGTCGATATCGACCTCCAAGTGACCATGCAGTGCTAACGAGAATAATGTAGAATTACAGCACATCTGATATTTACCTCTATCAGACTTCTGTTGACGGAATCACCGTCTATATCTGTTGCCTTAATTCCAAGTATGATATACTCTAGATTACTATCTTTGTCGACATCAGTTGCGTTATATGTTTTTATGATGGTTCCAACAGTGATATTTTCTTTTACGCCTCTTGTATACTGTGACTCGCCGAAGTTGGGCTTTTCGTCGTTGACATCTGTGATTATGACAGATACATTCACAGTGCCTGTCAGTGGCGGGGTACCGATATCTGCGGCGATCACAGTCAGGATATACAGGTCCTGGGTTTCTCTGTCGAACCTGGCATTCAGATCAACTGTGATGATGCCTTTGATAGCATCAATTCGGAACTTGTCGGATCCTCCCTTTTCGATATAGTAGCGGGTTACATTATTTGGGCTCGTAGCGTCATCATCCTCAGCGGACACATTTTTGACGGGATGACCTTAAAATAAAATAAAAATATTTTTGTCTTTTTTTCCCCATGAAAATTTATTATCCGTGTTACATAATCCTGGTATGCCATGCATGTGTTTGTGATTCAGAATTTCTACTTACCTTGCTTTGAGTTTTCGGGTATACTTGCATTGTAGTCATCATTTAGAAACTTTGGGGTATTATCGTTTTCATCCTATCAATAAAAAAGACAATGGCGATGACGAAAATGATAAGTTGAGGATATTGATGCATACTGTCAGTCCTTAAATGTATAGATTAGGAATAATAAATTCCTGGACGATACTGAATATATGTAATAAATATTCCAAGTCATTGAAAAGTTGTATTTATCTTCCCAGTTTTATTACCTGCCTTCGCATACACATCACTTGATAAAACCACCTTCTTGTGATTCAAATCTCCTCAATTTCAACACAAGAAAAATACTTTATGTCTGAAAAGACCATTGCTTTTCTTCATCGAGTGGTCGCTATATGCAGGTTTACCTGTATGTATATTATTAACCAATAAAAAGGCATTTTGAATGTTTAAATTCTAACTCACATGTGCGTTGATTATTACAGTGATATTTGATTCTAGAGAGGGTGTTCCAAGGTCGTAAGCGATGACAATCAGTCTTATCTGTCCATTCTCAGACGGGTACGTAAGGTTCTCATAGTCCAGAGGCTCCGTCGCTATAAGTTCACCCGTTGTGTCGTTGATTGTGAAATTACTCTGGAGATTTGGGTCCGGAATGTCTAATCTGTACCGGACCATACTGTTATTTGTACCAGGCTCATCGTTGTCATTTGCCTAGAATGTTTTATGAACACAAGTTAATGTTTTACCTTGACAATTATACACTTTTAAAACGCCAACGAGTAATACAACTTTTAGAATTCATATTTTTTTATTCACATTGAAAAGCAAACGATGGTGAGTTTATTTCAGAGGTATTTCCATCTGTTACCTTTATAGCAATATTTGGGGTGAACGTGGTAGTATTTTCGTTTATTGACATTTCCACTGTAGTATATATAAATTTGGGTCTATTGTCGTTGACGTCTGATAGTGTAACTGTGAGAGACACCACAGCCCTCTTGCCTCCTCCATCAGTCACCACCACTGTCAGGTAGTACGTGTCACGTGTCTCCCGGTCAAGGTCACCAGGACTCCCGTTCGTGTAAACCGTACCGTTTTGTGGATCTATAGCAAATCTGTAGAAAAGAAAGAAAAGTTTTCATTTTTCTTTCCTGTTCACCTTCGATATACCTTCGAAATCTACATAATCGTAAGGTGAGGAAAACATCAAAAGACATATAACGATCACTGCACGGGAAAACTGACATTAGGACATTAATATTACGTTCGATAAAGTAAATGCTCAAACCAATATTATAAATATCTTGGCTATACTTACAAAGAAGAACCTTTAAGTGTGTAGTTTAGGTTACCGTATTTTCCTTTATCGTCATCTTTTGCCTGCAACAAAAGTAGTATGACCTCGATAGTAATTGCATCGCACTAAATGTATGCTAATATTAGTAAATTATTGGAAAATAGCCTTACACTTATCCAGTCATTTTATCTTAAAACAAATAATAAACAACAAAATATTCAATGTATCTTCATTTTGCATTATAACTATACCCAACAACGACCAATCCATTTTAAAATAAATTCTAAGCACACCGGAAATGGTATTATATAAAATACCTCCATCTAACTGCTACGATTACAAACTACAGTTAGGTTGGAAATTTATATATTGATTTATCACATAATCCACCTGATATCTGGTGATTTTTGCCCGTGTAATATTTTTGCATATGTCACTAGTGTAATATGACCTGGAGCGATTTTCATTTGCAGGAAAAATGACGAGACGTCAGGATTACGAGGACGGCGGGGCAAAATGGCGGCATCTGCTGGGTTTTCGGAATACGTTTTGAAGTGAAATTCTTTGTTATGTAAGTATTTGGAGTTATGTGATAAGGCTTGCAAAAATAAAAACTTCTTAGACTCGTTTCATAAAATTTCATATGAAATAAACACTCATATAAGATCCTATATATATTCAGTAAATATACACCATTTTCGGTTATTACCGTTACTACAATCACTGATGTTCCATGTTCCGGATTTTCGGCGATGATGGCGTTGTAGTCACTCTGATCAAACACAGGATCATTGTCGTTTGTGTTGTTGATATTGACAGTCACTGTACATGTGGTAGTCATACTGTTGTTTACTTTGCCCGTGGCTACAACCTGTGTGTTAATAATGGTAATTTATGATATATACTGTAACGTTACATGTGGTAGTCATACTGTTGTTTACTTTGCCCTTGGCTACAACCTGTGTGTTAATCAAGGAGAGCTTTTGATATGTAATTCACCACCATAATTTACAAATATTTTATTACTATACTTTTACCATACAATTACAATGTTTTTATTTTACATGTACGAATAAGAGCTCAAAATTAATTTTAGCAGTACTACCAAATTTCATTATATTTACAGTGCAATGAAATGTGTACAAACGGTCAAACCATTAAGCCAAGTTTTGGTATACAATTTCGAGTCCTATTTTACAGTGTTATAATAATTGTAAAGTGACACTTGTAGATCTATTTTTATCTTATCTTGCAAAAGGCATAAAACAAGAACTTTCACAGTGCATACATTCTGTGTTTTGATTAATGTTTACAAGCCATCATACACGTTTGTCTGACCATCTGTGTGGTTTTCACAGCTTAATGCTTCAAACCTGGTGGTTTTCAATATTTGTCCCCAGTTATGGCACATATAACTTTAATGTTCAGATAATACGTTCATATTTTCCCTTGGTTACCAATATATAATACATGTATATGATCAAGGCCATTGAATCGGTTTGAGTAATAAAATTACCCAATTTCAGGAAAGGTTTTTTGTCAGTACAATGTTCATGATATGGCAACGGAAATACACTTAATATACATAAATGTCCGATAATTGACCAAAGTACATCAATCAAGGAAAATGAACTGAAAAATGCAATACTTACCTGCAGTTCAACCATTTCCTCTGTTTCATAATCAAATTTAAATCCATGTACAAGTCTCAGTAGGACGGTAGCCTGCCCGATAACGTGTGAGGGGGTCGATTCAATACCGGTACATTTTGTTCCATTGGCATAATTAACGGTCAGGTCGAATTCACTGTTTTTTCCCTGTCAAAGAAACAATATTGTAGCGGATATTTAATTGTACATATTTATATGGTCGTCTCCTAGCTTTGCGCTAGGGGAGATTTCCTTTTAGTTCAGGGTAGAGCTCGGTAGAGCGACAGACCAGCATGTCTGAGGTCGCGGGTTCGAACTCGGCTGGCGCACACTACTCTGTTACAGTATTATATTACATATACACTTCCTTTCTCTATTTTGGACACAATTTATATTAACTAATATGTTTAGATATAAATAATTTATCAGAAAATATTTCTTTATATTCTAAAGTTTACATTTCTGACTTTTTCGCCATATCTCATTAGTCAAATAAAAAAAAACCGTCACATGATCACCTATAAAACTATCATTAACCGATTATTACAGATATAGATATATATATACCCTTATTTTAGTATTTGATGTTTGTACTGAAGATCTGCTTAGATCGTAGTCTAGCTACTGTATATAAAACCTAATATAATTTTGTGATCTGAAAATTCTTGGTAGGATATCTTTGAAACATTAAACTTTATATACTGAAATATTAACATGATTTTATTACCACCTAAGTAAATGACTTCATCGAAGGAAATTGTGTTATGCGTCAACAATTTTGACAAAGTATATGCATATATGCCGGTACAAATAACCAACGAATTCCATGCACAAAGTGATTATGATTTCATACTTTATTGACATTAGACCTCTTGGAAATCTATCAGTTGAAAACAAAAAATACTTAAAGTTGTGTCTTTCTAAGATTTATTTTCTAAAACCAAAATAAAAATAATGAAGCAATTATAGCATTTCAAAATTAAAATCACCGTCAATACTCAGCCTCTATCGTCGGTTAATAAATTTCTTAGGTCGATATAACAATATGTCAACCTCATAAAAATTCTATATTTGTGTAATCAAGAGGTTTTTTTCATATTTGACAGGTATACAAATTATCAACAGAACTATTACTGTTCTGTTGTCAGAGGAATAAGTTTCCTTTGATTTACAAGCGACATACGTCCTAGAATCAGGGTGGTATCCGGATAAATAATATGTACGAAATAAAAATATCATTGTGTTCACGTCGTTGAGATTTATAATGATAATACTAAATGTAGTGTAGAGTCACCTATTTACAATGTAGTTACTCTTCTATAGTCGTAACAGTAAATAATACCGAATTATTGAATTATTATTTTTTTTCTATATACATAATGGTGTTTCTCTATTTTTGATAACTGAATCTGCTACTTTGTCTCAAACTTTTTATAGTACATCTTGTCTTTAATCGTCTATTTTTCTTTAATACAATATTTTTTATTTCTTAGTTTTATATTCTTGTTCTTTTGTTCATTGTTAACACTATTCCTATATAGCTTATTTTTGAATATTTGTATTCAGTCAATTGTTTACCTGATCCAGATCAGACACGTTTATGCCAACGGCTCCGTTGATGGTCAGAGGAATGTTCGATACCTCCTCGTCTACGGAAGCGTTGTAATGAGACAGACTGAAGGTGGGGACGTTATCATCAATATCCTCCACAGTCACTGTGACGGTGGTATTGGCTGTAGAGTTTACAGTCGGCTCTCCCGAACTTATAACTTCACTGGCCTGTAATCATTAGTAAATAACATGCTAACGGATTCCTGTCTTTTCCGTCTTAGCATATTACATAGTTATCTCCCTTGCGGGTAGGTTTTCATTGTGACGTCATTATTTTGTTGGCACAATTCACGTCGTTTTCTCCGAAAGTATAACGTTACGCTCGCAAACAAACGATATCACAATCAATACCTACCTGCAAGGGCAGATAATTCTGTAATATGCAAACACAGAATTTATACACCACAAACCCAATGGTTAAGTATGAGATTATCCAAAACGAATCAAATAATACATATCTGATTTTGCAAATATTTGCTCGAGATTCAGATTTCAGAAAAAAAGTAAATACATAAACTTTAACAATAACTTTCAGGTACATTTGTGTTTCTCTTCAATAGTTCCATTACTTGATATGCAAATAAACGTATGGTTCTCAAATATGATATTTCTATGAATTTATGACACATTATTAATTTTTTTTCAACATACATAGAGAGAACATATCAGAGAAAGCACTAAGAATTGTTTTTCTTATTGCTGAAACTATTTGCTTGCACTCCATTGGTCAAATCACTTATTTGAAGACAAATTATGTGCAAAGCACTTTAGCTAAAAATAGCGTTATGTTTATAAGTTTAGAGTTAAGATAATAATACATTTTCAGCATTTAAAGATGTATTTCGTAGATCATATCGTAACGTTTTTGGAACAAATTTGTAAGCTAATGATTTATAAAATAATGAACGCCGATCTTACCTTTATTTGAAGCCTGCATACACCTTGTTTTTCTTTTAAGACTCCAGTATCCCTATCCAGTACACGTCCATCTTTCAATGAAAGCTTACCGGTCCTATTATCTAAAGTAAATAAGCTGGAACATTCTGGAAGAAAGATAATGGTACACATAGACGGTCAATGATTTACTCATTAAATGTAAAATTATTTCTATTTTACTCTATAAAAAATAGTGTGAAAATAGAAAATAAATTCTATCAATATGTGAATGTTTCTACAAATAAGTGTTTTGAAGTATATTTAGTTATATTTCAGTTATTTATTACATAAACCTCACAAACACTACAATAAATCCAGGACGTGTTATGTCAGATATCATTTTAATGGTCAGCTTTATTTACTAAAAGATCTATTTGCATGTTAAACTATTTTCATTGACTATCGGATATTAGGTTGTGCTATTGATGAAAAATATTACATATCTGATTCACAATTCGGTTTATGAATGTGTCTTGTGTTCTGAAACATATATTGATTATCTTACGTGAATCGTTGTAGAGGCTATACGTGATATCACGAGGGAATCCTCTATCGCCATCCTGAGCAAGGATATTACTTCCGACCTGAGGCAAGACAAAACACTATCGGTACACAGTAACACATACTTGTTTGAAAATATCAACATTATTTCTCACAGTGCATATGTTTTTCGAATATGCATTATTAATAGGTTTTCCATGTTTAGTTTATTATCTACAAGCATACTCTAAAAGTAACAAATATTAAACAAATATAATATACATTATCAAAATTCATATTCAATACGTTTAAGAGTAAAGTAAAATACACTATTCTAAAAAGTAGAAAGGGCAGCACACTATTATATAACAATTATAAATGATCTGACTTTTTATAATTATTTAATACGCCATGAACTATTAGGAAAGTAACATATCAATACTTTATTAGTTAAATAGGTGTCATATTTCATAGTCATGATTCTAAGTCTATATAAATAATACATGTAATTAGTAATGATAATAAATAGAAAGACAGACAAAGCTGTTCTTTGTTTATGAAATCCGTCTTGGCTGTGGCATTTCTGTTATATTTTTTGTCTACCAATAAGTCATGCGACATGACAATTTCGTTATAACTTCATTATTATATTACTTGAAAAGTCACAAGTGTTATTCCATAACTGTTGAATCGTTAAAAATTATGTAATAAAATATAAAAAGAATAATTGTAAAAGTTGTGTACTTTGTGTTGATAACAAAAATTAAAAGTTTGTATAACCATTTTGTTCAAAATGGAGAAAAACTGAAAATAAATAGAAACGACCTAGTCACTATTTCATATTATTATCTTTCGAAGATGTAAACAATCGCAGGAAATCTCATCTGCCTAATGGACATATCTGCTTTCGACTGAAAACACCAATTTATCGACTATAAGTTCCTGATTTTTGTGTTAAATCTAATAAACGTTGAAACGTATGCAGATGTTTTGTGAAGATTTTTTTAGTGTAAATAATCATATTGTACCTGTTTTTGCAGAGTTTTCATAATATTTTTTTTTGGTTTTATACTTATTTCTACCATTATTTTATTTTCATTTTTAATAATACTAGGTACTAGTCCGCTAAATCTGTCTATACCATTAGGCTTTTATATGTTTTTTTTTAATTTGCCTAATATATTGACTATATATTAAGAAAACAAAAAACAAAAAAAAACTTAAATATAGGCAGGTTTAGCAGACTAATAAGGTACATGTATTTCTATTATCATTATACAATTGTATAAATATTTAACTTTCCCTATATATCCTTAGTTATAATGTCTATATATCCGTCTAATGGGCATTCCCTATATATTCCTGGTTATAGTCGCTATCCGTCTAATGGACATTCCCTATATATCCCTAGTTACAATGTCTATCCGTCTAATTGACATTCCCTATACGTCACTAGTTGTATAACCTTTTCCCATCTTACTTCCTTCAAAAAATCAGCCTAGCTATATATCTAAATTTTATGTGTATTTTTTATGTATTCACAGCAAAAACACATCTTTCTTATACATTGTAGGCCTATGCATATATTTACTTGATAATGTACATGTACACCTATATACATGTATGAAATATACATAATTAACGGGTGAAAATACCTCTCACTTCTTGTCATATTTCCATCAAATACTCTAAAGCTACATAGAACGTATGCTGTTTTTCTTGTCAATATAGATACGCTGTAACTGCATCAGCTATTACACTGAATCAGGCCAATATAACTGATATAATATATGTGGCCTCTTATAGTGGTGTTATGACATCTACATCCATTCGCCGGATGAGATTTACAGCGAACTCAAAGATGAACTCGCGATCGTTTTTTTTTCTATTATAAACAGCCAATGCCGACAGATACAGTTTCGTGTTGCGTTTTGCGATATTTTAACGTTGACTAACATTGTCAATATTTCAAATAAAATGTTGCAATTTTGAAAACTTTCTTATTTCAGGTAAAAGAATTTATTTTAGGAAGTCAAATACCCTAAGAAATCTATGTAAATGTAATGATTTAGTACCTTTAAGATATTTAGACTGGTAGATATTCATAGACGTTATACACGACAGACTGGACGATCCAGTCATATGATAATACATACAGTGTATGTTCAAACAGGCCTGAGTATATGTCGTATAAAAGAGCGAATATTTCTTAAATGAAATAATGTTGTAGAACAACAATAGAACAACAATTACACAGTAGCTATCAGCTTACCCATGAAGAGTTTTCTTTGATGGCAAATAGGTAAGGTAGTCTCTGGAAACGTGGGGGCGTGTCCTGAACGTCACTAACTTTAATTGTTATCTCAGCAGTACCGGTCATGGCGGGGGTACCTTTATCCTGTAAGCATGGGAAAAAGACACGCTAATTTTATATAAAGTGGCGAACTAGTTGTAAATTATCCGGACAAAATAATATTCTATCGGAAGGTTTTCGGCATGAGTTGATTGTTTGCCCCCGTGAGAAGTGTGTTGATTTTTTCTCATGACCATTTCTCACAAACTTCTATAAATGCACATAGAGGGATTAGTGTGAACGGTTTGCCAATTGTCAGTATAATGTGTCCAATTGGGTGTGATATTCGGTATCTTTCACGCAATATTAAAGATTATGCTATACAATGGATAAAACGTTCACATTTATAAGGAGATGAAACTTGCCAGGGTTATCCCGCAGTTGCTAGAAATAGGCCTATCGGGGTAGGGGAAAGGCAGCTCATGATAATGACATGAGGTCACCAATTCAAGCGGATCTATTGTCGACCACGTCCCTGTGATGACGGCACTATGAAAATTCTTCTTAACAATTGAAGTTTCTTTTTTTTTCGTTCGCTTATGGAAGAAAAATAAGTGTTAAAGATTTTGACTTTCAGCACGTGGGTTGAGCTATCCCTGTCGACTTGACATTGTATTAATCTGCATGAAGTCACCTCACATCTTATTTGAAGAATTAAGTACAGTTACAATTATTGAAAAACTTTTAAATGGTACATGTATTTCAAATACTGATGCTGTCATCTGTGTTACCTAATGGTTTACTTATCTTTTGTTATATATTTTGAAATGGTAAACTGTCACTTGTGTTACCTACTAAAATCTAAATGATATATCGGTAAATTAGTCATTACAGATACAATATTACGTATGGTACCTAACAAAACTGTTATGATTTCTTGGTGTGTATGCCATTGATGTTACCTACCGCAGCCTCTATGGTATACTGGTAAAAATTCAGAGTCTCGTAATCCAGGGCTTCGTTAAGGTTTAAGAACCCGCTATCTGGATTGATGCTGAAAACACCTTGATATAATCCTGCCGACTAAAAATTAAGGTATCAAACATATAGTTGTCTATGAATCTGTCGTTATTACTTGGTACGAAATTGTCTGGCACTGAATGATTGATATCACACGAGCAAATTTACGAGAAATACCAAATGATAAAAATATATTTTTGATCTTTGAAATATGAGATATATACAAAATAGCCGTATTTACCAAACCCTGATCGAAATGTAAAACTGGTTAAACAGGTATTGCTTTATATAGTGACTCATCGAAAGCGGTCGTAAAACAACACCGGCATCATAAGGGTCAAATATCAAAATTCAAATGAGACAAAATTTACATAATATAACAAACACTGGAGAGTGAGATTTTTCTTAAATGTCATTACTTAGAGGAATACTTACCTGACCTGCAGCCTGCAAAATTGTAATGGATATGCTTAATTATTATTTATATATATTGATAACGAAATATACATGTATTTCACTATCATCAAGTAAAGAAATAATCATTAAAATGATTCTGTTATAATCGACTTTCTAATTTCGAAACTATCACCACTCAATACTTTTAGTTTCCTAAGTATGGATATTATATATGCTATGATTTCCTCAGTTCTCAATGGCTAGTACATGATCACATGGAGTTTGATATAAAACATATCAATTCGTTGTTTCCATTTTTAGAGACATCGAGTTAATATTCCTTTGTGAACTGCATTGCCCAAACGTTGAGTTCATCAAGGGGCGTCCTATGGTCAATGTTTTTCTTGAAATTAACATGAACTCTAGAGAATGTTTGTGACATAAGTCAATGACGTTAATATTTTACAATTATCAACCTATTTTCAGGTGGATACGGTGAGTTATCAACACGAGTAAGTGATATATCCCGAGGCCGGAGGCCTAGGTTTATATAATTTTTGAGGGTTGATTTGTATCCACCGTAAATAGGTTAATAACTGTTTTATTATATGACATTTACCGGATATTAACCCGACTGTTCAAAAAAACTTAACTACAATAAATAGGATGTTCATAAAGAAATTTATCCATTACATGTAGTATATGTTAAGTATCCAAATGTTTCTTGCTAATATTTATGACTGACAGAACCGGAATAGTTTATCGCTGCATCAACTGGCTTTCTTGAACGTTTTCATAACTTGAAGTTTGCAATTGATCACCATTGATCGCAATAAACTTGTCGCCTTCCGTCATATATGTTGCCGACTATAATAATGACGTCGCAATACATTTTCCCGACGTCATTGGATTAGAAAACACCCATTACGCTATATTTGAGTACGATGCGACGTCAAAAGTGATTATGACGTCACATCTAAAGGGAGTTTCCCTTGATCGATTTTTGACACAGGTTACTAGACTCGCGAGAGGTATTTGGACTGAGTCCAGTAATTTTATATCCTCACAGGCTTTTCGCCGCCTTTCGGGGTTGATATCGCAGTTGATGAAGGTACCTGAGAAACGTATCGGCCAATCAAAATACAGCAAAAACAACAGTCATATAATAAAAAATACGGACCTTTGTTTTGGTTCATATGGTGTTATACCGCCCTGGTAGAATTTAAAATAATGACTTCGGGTTACACTCTCGGTTATCGTTTATTCTACCAGAGCGGTATAACACCATATGAACCAAAACAAAGGTCCATAATTGATATTTATGTGATTAGGTGAGCGTGTTACGGCACACGATATACTTGATATTTAAATGAAACTTACGTGTAAACTGTACACAAAAGCCTTGTTCACACCATCATCAGCATCTGTTGCTGAAATGTTGACATTAAGTGTCGATGGAATAGTCGCGTTCTACAATTGTAGAAGTAATTTGTCAGCACAGTGACTGAAAACAACTATGTTATATCGAAATCCGTTGATGATTTTAGGTGTTAACTGAAAAATACCTTCAATGGTTATAAAACATGGCATTCACATATGCAATGTATAGAATCGGCGAAGAGTATAATCAAATTAAAAAAAAGAAAAAAGGCATAAAGTGATGAATAAATAAATGAACAGTCTAGCTTAACTATGCATTTTTGTAACAGACAAAAACGCAATCTGTATGATATTTAAAGAATTGCCATAACATTAATTTTATTTTACCTCGTCTATTTCGGAAATATACGCAGGACGTTTGAATACAGGTGGGTTGTCATTGACATCACTGACGTAGACATGTACGAAACCTGTTACCTAAAATGAAAGGGGAATAACACAAACATATTCCAGATTTCATTTTCTAAAATACAATAATGCAAATATTCACTCTAGTAAATTAAATTCAAATAAATGAATATTAATTTAAAGTTATTTATACGTAATAGCTACAAAACATATTGATAAGCTATAGATAATAACACCATATATCTGTCTTGACCTTTTAATTTGATATCATTTATTCCAAGTAACTGGTCTAAACCAAATGTCATCGGGATCAGCACATTTAGCTGGCATAGCCAGGTTTCCAAATTGCACATGTTTTAATAGCTATCAGTTAAGAAATACACGAGGATCCGGATTAGACAATGACCGACGTTATGCTGTATTAGTTACTCAAAATAAGAAGTATTAATGACGAGAGACCACAAAACCATTTTGAATGTCATAAAGGACATTTACTTCAGTTTTTAATACCTTACCGTGTTCTCACCATCACTTGCGGTGAAAGCTAATCTAACATCTCTCTGCCCCTGCAATTGCAATACAATAAAAAAGTATTTGGGGTATATATAGAGGGCGAATTTCTGAAAATATATCGTAAGTAAACAGGTTATCATATATGTAGATCATAGTCCGGTCTGTTTAGACATCTTACCCTATCGTAGTCGAAATTATCCGGATTAATGAGGAAGACATTCCCCGTCACAAAACCGGCACGGCTGTTAGTTGTGGTCAAGTAGACACAGGAGCGGGTGAAGTCATCATATATCCCCAATGTGATGACGTCATTGTTTGGATCAGTGACATTAAATGATGTGATCAGGGAATCTGTAAGGATAAAGTAAGGGAACGCAAAATTAGTTGTCACCTCGTTTATACTTGTCATCATAACCTGGTATGGATAAGTAAATTCTACTGTACTGTACAATTTCTGAGACAGTAAATGATGAGTATATAAAAAGAATATATTTTGAAAGGTGATAAAGCTATTGCAAACTAAAAACAAAATATGAAAGGTAACGAAGACTAAGGAAAGATTTACTTCAATATTTTTTTCTTCATTTGGATAATTTTAATTCTATTTTGATAATTGTTGTATTATATAATTAATATGTTATATTTGACACCTGGTACTTTGTCGGAATATGATTTCGTAACTGATTGAAATGTGGGATAAAATATCAATTAGAAGGCGAAAAGACGTCATTTGGCGCGATGTCGCGTGATTGTATCAGGCGAAAAAGCAGCGTACGAAAGGGGTGAGATTTTAGAAAGTTTAAAAAGGCGATTTTTCGTGTTCATATCAGATAAAAACACTCCGAACGGCGCCTTTTTATGGTAAAACAACGCGAACTGGCAGAAATCCGGCACCATAGTTTTGCAATTCTGTACTCGAAAAATATATAGCTTAGACTTTAAAACACTGACGTGGGAATCAGAGTAATATGTTCTGTATGTAAGAGCGATAGAAACAAAGCTTTTGTTATATTTACCATTTGTTTTGTTCTCAGGTATAAATCCATACAGATTCGATGGAAACCGAGGTGGTAACTGCTGTGACAATGTTGTGTCTGTAAAAAAATCATCAAAGTTTGTTAACATACTAAATTGTACTTAGACATAAATTTTTTGATGTACTATGATAATATTCATTATTGTCAAGATCTTTATTTTATCCCATTTTTGAGGTAAATACCTATTGTTCATATGTGACATTTGAATAGTCATTTTGCTACCTCAAGTTAGAGTTTTGACAAGTCATATAATACAAATCAAAGAAAATCAAGGTATTGCCAATTGAACATATTTTATGTATTCATATAGAGTGTTAGTACAAATCGCCCGAATTACTGTGTGTATTTCGTTTGGTCATATGTTCTCTTAAACCAAAGACACTATAAATACTATTTACAGTACTAATATTGCAAGAAGATTTAACATGAAATATATACAGTGAAATGGTCTTATGGGTCAGGTGGGATGAGTTAATTGGATTCCAACTTTATTCGCCTTTTAGGATTATTCATTGGTGGCAGCTGCGATTCAAGTGTTCTCTCTATGGTACACTATTAAGTTTTTTGGCAAGTGGTCTGTTCGCACGGCCGTATCAGAGGGTCTATACTTGACTGTTGTAGATTTGTAATTTCTGATTTATAGGGTCAATAAACTATGATTTACACCAACGACCATCATTGATATCCGGGACATCACGTTATCGACATGAGAGAAAACACATCTGGATTGTAAACCATTTAGAAATTAAAATATCTATTTATTTATGTTAATGTTAACTGGGTGGGATTAGTTGGGAACGTGATTACTCTGTGTTATAAAACAGGTGGTAAATTCATATACCTATATACTGTAATTAATATAAGTACCTTAAGAATGAACAAACAGAAACATAAATTATCACAAATACATGTTTATAGAATACATTAAAACATTACTCACCAATATAAAATAAAACAAACAGGAAAATCACATTTCGTACCAATCTGGACATCGCCATCATTGTTGTTCATGTACGACTCTGAAAAAAATGATATATGTATTGGTAGAAATGCAAAACTTTGTTCGGCAATAAAACACTAGAAGTTGTGAGCCACAATTTCATTGCTAATCTCAAATCCTTCTCTGTACATGTACTCTCAGATTACCATTAATCGTTTTGATTTTGATGTTTATTTTTTTTTCTATATCGGGTTATGAAATAGTTCTTTTTTTATTTTAAGATTAATTTTCCAGAGAGTAACGTTTATCTTTGACCTATTTTTTTCTTCTGATTTTTCCACTTCAAATTAAATTCCTAAAAAGGAATATTTCAAAAGGCGCTTTAGGCTCAAAGAAAATTTTATCATTGTCACACGTCAATTTCAATAATTGTACTATTGGCGAAAGAAATCCAATCTGTTTTCATCATTATAAGGTTACAGAAATTTTATATAGAAGTATTGACAAAACCCTTACGTATTTGGATCATATTTTGAGTTAATCTGTCCTGTTTTATTTGCTGTCATAAATATCCTAGGTAATACTTTGGTCTGATTATTTCATTTCGTTTTGCCTTTTTTCGGTAAGTACTCTAAACTTTTCTTATGTTGCGTTGGTACCTTACAGTAATACGTAATTGTATAACTGAAAGGTAACTCCATTATTTCAATCGGCCTCTTTAAGAAATAGTCAGCCATCACAATTTTTGAAATAAGCATTAATGATTTCGTAATGGCATACTTTTTAACTCAAAAGTAACTATATCAGTTAGAAACTATAGGCTATTATTTCTTCTCTTATAGCCATAAATGGCTATTTTTTATGATTGTTTTTACTTAAAACTAAATATATATCGTAGGAAAATGAATACTACACTTGTTTATTCCAGGGTACTTGGAATCCTACCAATCTTTGATTTGTGTCAAGACTTCAACGTACTGGCAATAATTGTTCTTCAATAATACAAATGTGAAAGACATACCTTTAATGAAAAGATTACATAACACTGTGTAAAGGTGAATAACAAAAGTCATAATTTGTTACTTTGGGGTCAATATCATTTGTTTATTTGTTTGTAATGAACTTTATTCGTAATTCATACTGTATGTTATCACGATATAAATTCTGCACCTAACAAATTCGCATAATCACAATGAAGATACCCGCTAATGAATGTCTGTCTATATAATGCCTATACTTGGTACTTTTTTAATGTTGAATCACATCAACAGTTCTGTTCGTTGTTTCTGTTTGTGATATTAACTATATCAATAATGTCTGTTTAATGAAAATAACTTTTGATACATGTACCATTCAAGATATATGTTATTCTTGAAAAACAAATGTTAATTATTTTCTTCGTGAACTTGCCTTATAAGGCGAAGTATACAAAAAAAAATCATGTAGGTATGATTTTGATAAAATAATTTTTCAGATTTTCTTATCTGCAATATTGATATAGACCTTTGATTTTTTCCTGATCGATATAACTTTATCATGTCTACACCAACGAACATTCGGACTAGATTTGATATCGTCTGGCCGCCTTAAGTCTATCTCTTCCTGGTTAAGATAACAGTACCAGACTACTGAGAACATGTAGGAACACTAGCACATAACGT
Source organism: Argopecten irradians (assembly GCF_041381155.1). Lineage (NCBI taxonomy): Eukaryota > Metazoa > Mollusca > Bivalvia > Pectinida > Pectinidae > Argopecten > Argopecten irradians. Next base: position 15,653,879 of record NC_091138.1, on the reverse strand, counting down.
TACATAACAGCAGGTGGCCAGTTTAAAACGTGAATTCTGAAATACTTTGATGGTTCGATCACAATATACGATATACCAAGTAATAATTTTTATAGTGTGTCATGGTCATTATTGAAATACTTATACACTCCTATAGTCAACCAGAGATAACAACGTGTTTCTCGGAAAATTTACACTCACTGAAATGTATGTGTTCACGCCTAAAATGAATCTTGGATATCGGTTTCTGAGTAGTTAATGTAGTAGTAAGGTAGCAATACAGACGCTTGTATCATCACCACTTTCATATTTTATCATCGCTTAGTTTGATGGCTGTATCTTGGAAATACCACAGATATATGTCCAGTGAGGTGTAATTAAATTTGTAAAAACACCAAATCGCTAAAACATTCCTACTTTATCAAATCAACACACGAAGTCCTAGATGTTTGTTTTGGTTTGAATGGATTCCTTAGCGAACTCAAAAGTGAATGTTGGAATGTATATAACATGAGACATAACAAATATTTGTTTTTTTTTCTATTAATTCCCATTTCGTTACCATGCTCATAAATTGTATCGAAAAATTAATTAAAACGTTGACAAACTACAAATTGCTTTTCGTGTTTCCCCTTATCCTCATCAGGAATGTATAGATCCCGGACGTGACTCCGTAAGTAAATAACCTATGATTTGATAGCGGCGTGAGATGAACGAACAACGACACACCTTCCTATACAACTTGCATGTACTATTGTGACATAATATAACCTCAACAAAGATTATAAACAATAATTAACACTTACCTTGATGAGACAATAGTTCACCTGATCATTGATGTAAATTAAGATGTCCTTCTCTCTTACACAGTCGTTTCTCAAGGTGTATGTGTGTGTTCCGATGAGTTATATCAATATATCGCCCATTGTATCCGCTTATCAGTCATGTGGTACAAGTAGCTGGGCAGTTGTCAGGATAAAGGCCTATCGATTTCCTGTAAATACTTCAACCCTGCAGTGAGGTAACAATATGTGGTAAAACCTAGATTAAACACGACCGAAACTGTTTTATTGCATTTTACCTGCACTGGTTTTAATTTATGACTAGGTAGTTAGACATTCCTAAAGTCTAAGTGCAATACATTAGCGCTATGGTTATAACAGTAGTGAACTACAGTACGTTTAGTGTCAAACTACATCCAGAGGCAGTTAGGAGTGGACTACATTTACTGTGGGACTAGAAGTGGACTGTAAATTTCATAAAAAATCATATATAACAAGCAGGTTATTGCACACTGCCTTAAATTGGAGTCACAGAATATTGCAGTATTGTACTCGTAATGAGACACCACAGTGAAAGCATATAGCTTTACATTGGAGTTAAACTAGTATGTCACTGCATTTAGAGTACAGGTGGCCTGGAGATGGACTGTATCTACACCAAAAAAACCACACTGCATTCATTTGGTATATATAGGCGTGTATTTCTTTATTTAGATAAAACGTACTAGTTATGAATACAATTTAAAGTAGACTAATGAAGGACTACATCTATACCACACAAAGGCATACAATGCACTACATTTACATGTAGATAAACTGTCACTAAATAAATACTTTGTGTAAACTAGTGGTGCACTTCATCATACTACGTATAGTTGGCTGGTTTTGCTTAACATCTAGACAATGCACTGGTTCCCGTGTATATGTAATATATTTCGGGTGGCGAATGCTTACATATTTCAGGGTACTGCAGTATGATCATGGTATGTTTCTATGAAATAGTTCATTATGACATCATACTTACAATGGGAAACACAGTGATTCCAATCCCGTTATTCGAAATGGTTAACAAAAGAAGTGTTTGCGAACTTTTATATTCCCAACAGGGACGATATTTAAGACAAAAAGTGAAGAAGATATCAGAAAGGGAACATAGTTAGAGAGTTATAAAGATCAGAAATTCAATCGCCTTCATGGCACTACCGTGTTACAACGTTTGTAGACTTTTATTCACAATAATAGTATTTGAGTACGAAGGGATTTTCTTAAACTTGTGTTGTTCAATGATGAAGTAAGCATCGAGTGACGAGAGTTTATTAAGACACTTATTTCATGCTTGCTATACGGGGAAAACATGGAGAATATACACACTTACCTGTCTATCTGTATACTTCACTCTTTCACTGTTTACTGTTTAAGTTACTTGTACCAATTAATCTGGTGAATATGTACTTGTATATGTTCGGGATCTATTGAAGACATTTTATTTCTGCGTTTAAAAAAAGAACTTATAATAAACAAATACTTGCATCTGCAACATACATGTACATCAATTAAAATGCGAATTTGCAGTGGCGGATTCAGATATCTTTTTTTTGCGGGGAAAGTTGGGGAAGTGTGAAAAATGTTTTAAAACTAGATTTAAAGACTTAGACTGACTTAAATGTGTCAAAATAACCTTATATTCATAACATCTAATCTTGTAAGCGATTATTTATATATTTCCTCATAGAATATAAATGTTTCTCAATTTAAATTTCCATGTATCGATGTGCCGATTTGTTTATCACAACTAGATCAATATATGTCAACCTGTAGCAATACTCTTAAACAGCATATACTGCTGCAGGGTTGATTTCGGTGAGACCTCTACCTAATGAATGTTAAAAGGAATTTAAGTGGACATGAACATCTTGGTGTTGTATGAATAACAATTCGATATAGTCTTAATTAACTTTAAGTTAGTTTATTGTCAATTTATACACGTGTCACCTCAACGTGGATGTCGTATGTATATTACGTCATATGCGCCATGATCACTAGTGAGTTTTATTGAGAGAACAGGCGGGTGACGACATCTAAACATCTCAAACAGCTCTCTTGATTGTTCATTGTATGACCTAGTGCAGCACAAATACTTGTATATGCATACTGGTTAAAACGGCATCCAGAATAGTTATGTCTGAATCTCATGAAAAACATACATAGATAAAATATGCTTAACTTAGTTCGTTATTAAAATAAATTGCAAGAAGATTAGAACCAGGTGTTCCAGAAAAGTAGGTGTCTACTTCTCATATACTACATCGCCCATACGAATCCTGACCAAAAATGTGCACTGAAATCACTAGGCATATAAAGAGAAAATGAATACAATATATGATAAAGAAAAACATAATCTCATCTTTATGATAAATTAAAACAAATCGTGCCATTTTCAATTTTATTTCGGGTATTTGAGAAACAGATACCGCATCCTAACTGATCTACATATAATTGATCACACTGGATGTAATTCATTTTTAATTCAGTTAATTTTCAGCTTCTTTATAAAAAATCAGAAATTGCAATATATATATTTTATGAAAAAAGAACACTCAGAATGGTGTATTATATGTTATGGAGATAAGCCGAAAACTATTAAATATGTGGGAGAGAGAACTGTATCGAGGCCCGTCAGCGCCGATATATGTTCTCTCTCCCACATATTGTACAATTTGAGGCGTATCTCTAACGTAAAACATAGCAATTGTTTGTGTTAATAAAGTACAGTTTTATTTCTAATATAAGACAAAGACAAAAACTGTCTTTGTCTATGAGCTCAGGTAACTCTACCAATGTGCATTCAACCATGACAAATCCCATATAGACAATGGCAAAACAGAATTAACTTTGCCTGTTATATGTGATGAATAGCATTCATGAACGGAATGCATGACGCATGCTTTTGGGTTGGACAATTATCTGTAAATTCATTTACACTTTGTCCACCAACAGTGACTGAGGGATATTACTTTGAATTCTCAATTTAAGCGATAAAATAAGGTGGTTTTAGTGATGTTCATTACTAAAAGGATATTTCTTTCCGATGTCTGATGTGGCAAAGAAATTACATATGAAACTAGACTTGCAATTTAGGCATTTGTTTGAAAGCGTCTTGCTAAAATGAGTGCATATAACAGTGATTTCCAGGCCAGTTCAAAACAGTCGGTGCCACCAGAACTTTTACTGAATTCAGAGGATAAAAAATTTCGACCTCTCTAGGGACAATCTTGGAGGAATATTTATACCATGTGCAATTTCATTCAACAAGCCAATGGGATTTAGGTGAAATTCTGAAATATTGTTGAAACAATATCAAAATAACTGTAAAACTACAGTGTAAAAGATTTGGAAATTTAAAATCAAAAGAGGTTACAAAAACAACAAGGTTTCATCAAGCGGAGTTAATGCTGTAGGGAGTTAATGCTGTAGATAAGTGTTAAATGATGAATTCATAATAAGGAGGAAAAAACTCGATCTGGGATATATACAGAAACTCTGTGGATGTGTTCATTTCTGCACCAATAAAGAATTCAATTCTTTTCAGAGTAATGTGTGGGATTTTTTCGTAATTTGAATTAAAAAATAATGGAATATTCCGGCAGGTTGTATGTTGTGTGTTAATTTAATTATTGGATTATGCTCGGAGACATATTCACCCGTATTGTGTAACTCTTCCATATGCTACCTTTTACTGTCTTATATTAGAGTCACATATATAAGACAGTAAAGGGTAACATATAGGACAGTTTCAGGTAATGATCCGATAATCCGGGAGTTAAAGTACAGAAACAACAATAGTTGACATCACAACTATGTTTTATATTATAGGATATTATCAACAGATCATTTAAAGTGAATCCTTATAATTCAATCTACTTTTGATATCCATTCAAAATGCCTAGTTCCTTGAGCGACTCCTTTTTTATGAAATCGTTACATCTTGTATCTGACAATTAGAATCAATATCACAAACTACATCGTCATGTGCTCCTTGGGTTGACAAAGTACATTTTTAAACCAATGCTCGTTACAACCAAGACTGAATTATTGAAATCTATCTCGAAGGTGTAATATATAGCTGAGACGATTGATCGATTTCCATTTATTTTTTAACAAATAAGCCAAGACATCAACACACTTGCCTCGTATTACCTACCTCAGATGTAATAACATTGATAATACAAGCAATGTAAAACAGCCGATTACATCAACGCGAAAAATCGCCGTAGAGCTGCGACAATATTTCAACAATACAGCAATAAAAATAACATTCTTTGTAAGTGTGTGTTAATGATATATGAACAGTTGTTTTAAAATAAGGACACATATATCTCATAAAATTCTAAATGTTATCTCATCATGATAAAGACATATATATATATACATGTATACATACGACTCAAAAGTGAAAAAAAAAACTTACATAACAATCATATGCATTCATCAGAGATATAATGTAGTTTTGCATTACTGCCATTTTGCCGTTCTGTGAATTGGTTCTTGAGCAAGACTAAGATTTTAATCTTAAGAGTGTATGTATAAGAGCTAATTAGCGATACATTAGTCACAGAAACGTTTTTAAACAGTTTCCGTATATCATTTATGCGTAAAATATCATAAACGCAAAAGGGTGAAAATTAAAATTGTTTTTGGGGATGAAAATTTAAAAAAAAATCGGTTTTAATGTTTGGCATATATGTAACAAAGGCAAAATTGGGTGTTTTTCGTGTAACGTTTTGTTACGTCTGAACAAAATGTGGTTGGCGTTAAAACACCTTATGCAGCAGCATGTTTTTATCTTTATCACCACAAACTATAACTCACTATAACTCTTTAACTTATTGTTAAATATATATATTTCTAATACCATATAATCGGAAAAACAACTTTGTGAAAATATTCGCATATACAATATATATATATATATATTATATGTTTTTTAACATCTGTCAGGATAACTTACCAGAGTTGTCATGTGTAGTGGCTTTACTGATCGGTTTGAAAGTCCTAGTTCCATCCTTTGAATAAAAAGGCCATACAAAATCATTTTAAAGCACACATACAGAACAGTCCTCATGTGATTAGGTCAATTCACTGTGTCCCCGCGATCGGCACGAGAAAATAGTAAATTCTTTGGCACAATTTCGAATGAATTTTGGTATAAAAACTGTGCTTTTTAGTCATTAACAATAATACCAGGTATTGAATATACATTAAATTTTATTTACTATTTTTTAATTTCATAGGGGTAAGAAAAACTGTTTACAAAATAATTCTTGTTCAGAACCCAATGAAATAAAAAAAAACAATGATGACATAAATGCTTATAATTAATTTTCCAGAATAATTGACAAAACGTATGAGTAAAAGATGAATATGAAATACATCTTTTATTATACGTAATAATTTGATGATTAAATGTATCTCAACTGCAAAAACACTTAATGACAGACTTACTGTTAATGTTAATAGCTTAGTGGTAATCATATGTATATTTTCATGCTTTTTGTGCCTCACATTTTTCACTAATGCTATAACTGCGCTTAGTATTTTCCGTGTGTCGTTACTACAGCAATCATAATGAATGCGTGAATTCATCACAACGCAAAACATTTGATTGCACCAAAATAAATGTGTTTACAGTAAGTCAATATTAGTATGCATATTCTGCATTGGCATATTAAGGAGTTGTCCGCCCTTGCGCGTAGGTATTGATGGTGATGTCATATGTTTCCGAACGCCATACTTTTCAGAAAAAAATGACACGAGATTCGCTCACAAAATCACGACACCACAATGATTTTCTACCCACATGGAAGGCAACTCCGTTATATGCAAAGGCGAAATTCCTTGTAGGCAGTATTAAACGAAATATTAATTATTAATAAGCGTTAATTTAGTAAAGGATTCTATTTTGATAAATACAAAGGCAGTTTCATCGTTTTGTTAAGCACTATTACATAAAAACTACCGTAGAGATTACCGATGTTCTGGGATACGGATATTCGGAGGTGGCGGCGATTTCGTTTACATCGTCGTTTGTGTTGTTGATATATACTGTAACACTAGAGGTGGTAGACATACTGTTGTTAACTTTCCCCGTGGATACAACCTGTGTATCGTAAAGGATGGTTGTCAGTATATAAACAGTTTACAATTAAAACAAAAAGCAAATACGTATATATATATAGGTACATTTTATAACAATCCCATATAATTAACGCTTGTAAACGTTGAGATAAAACAATAATTTGAAATAAATGACTCTTTGAAATGTATCATTATTTGTTTTACTTAAAACGATGAAGACCTCTATTGATTCGGATATACATTCCAGCCTGTTTATCAAAATCACCCAAGGAAAAAGGAAAAATGGTCTTTATATACCGGTCAAATTGTAATATAAATGAATATTTGGGACCTTAAAAGTGGTCTTATTGAACAGGTTGTGTTTTTACAGAGGTGGTCGTCAAGACAGATTTAACGGTACAAAAATTGTATTTGCTAGAAAGTAACAAAAAATAAATATCTTATTTTCAAACTTTTTTCAATCCAAATTACAACTAGCAGACAGAGAATAACTTACGTGCAGTTCAACAATGTCCTCTGTTTCGTAGTCGAATTTAAAACCGTTTACAAGTCTCAGTAGGACAGTGGCCTTCCCGATAATGTGGGAGGGGGTCGATTCAATACCGGTACATTTTGTTCCATTGGCATAGTTAACTGCCAGGCTAAACTCGCTGTTTTCTCCCTGATCAAAATATTCAAATTAATAATATAAAGCTACATTGTAATATAGTAAGTATATAAGTATTCCCTGTCTGCGTAAAACACTGAACACATCTTTTACAATCTTGATCATTTATGATTACTGACAATACATCTTTGTGTATTTTTCTTATATCGAAGTAAGTTTATATTTTAATAAATCGTTTGATATGTCCGTATTTTTGAGTGTATATTGCAAGTTTGTTCTGTAGATTCGATTCTGAATTACGGTTACGAAGTATTTGAAGTGTTCTCTAAGTTTAACCCTTTTATATTTACCAACTTTTGTAAAGTTGTATTTTCAAGGTTTATTAGATAAATCTACATGTAATCGGATCTGTGTCACAAGACTCGCGCGTTAGCACCAAGAGCAGGAGAAAATGGCGATAGTGCAAGAAAGAAGGGACAGAAAGCGATCAAACTATCTCAATATTTTATCGATGATTAGAAAAAACATTGTATGAAATATAAAATCCTACAACTGAATACATGTATGTGGTTATCATTCAATCTGCTGTTGCATCTCTCATGAATTATTTTCGCCAAGGTTGCTAAATTTAAAATTGTTTATACTTAATTTTGTACCAATTTCCGGTATACTGAATATGCTGCAGTATTGCAAGCTTCACACTGTTTTATCTGCTTTATATCTGATCGTATATGGTCTATTAACTGCTATGATATAAGTGTTTACCTGATCAAGATCATACACGTCGATGCCGATGCTTCCATCGATGGTCAGAGGAATGTTTGACACCTCCTCGTCCACGTAAGCGTTGTAATGAGACAGAGTAAAGGTGGGGACGTTATCATCAATATCCTCCACAGTTACTGTGACCGTTGTACTGGCTGTAGAGTTTACAGTCGGCTCTCCAGGGTGTGTAACTTCACTGGCCTGCAAATCATCAGAGGGCACACTCTTATATCACATTATGATCCCTATTAGGATCCCTCAAAATCTGGCTCGGATTAGTTTGAATCTGAATTTAAAATTAGACAAAAATGACTAAAAACAATCAAACTATTGTTACACTGATAGGGATTTAAGCTATTGTAGTTATTTCTGCATCATTTCCAATGTTTAACCTCAGTTTGATTATGTGTTGTACATTTACCAAAACAAACAGGCTTTATATTATGATGTATTATTACCATATCTAATTACTTATATAACATAAAGTCCGTTACTATTGGGTAAAAACGATACATTTCGTAAAAAATGATAACTTTAATAAACAGACAGGGATATTGCCTCCTCCGGTATCTCACCAAGGAATATAGCACATTTAATGAAGCAACATTTGGCCTTTTTGAAATGTCACCAAATATAATTTGGCAAAAATCACGGAACATTATAAGTAAACTATATGTTGAATATATTATTCCCATTGCAGTTTTTGTAGTGGGAAACATAATAATATTGAATTTCAATAGTTTAATATTTTCAGGACGTAAGAGACGACAAGAAACGTCCCACCAGGACAGTTCACGCTAGCCTTATAAGAAACGTCATGATGAATACATCCGTATCTGTCTTCAATAATGTGTCATGGGAATCACAGGTTAAGGAAGATTTGGTTTTATTGATTATTTTAACATCACTTCATATTGTAAGTAGAAGCAGGATCGAATTGTTCAGTACCATACTTTAGTGAATCTAAGGTTTAGATTTAAAGCGTTAAGGAAAACTTACCTGTATTTGAAGCCTGCATACACCTTGGTATTTCAGTATAGTCCCAGCATCCCTATCCAACACATCCTTCAGCAGAAGCTGACCAGTCGTAGTATCTAACGTAAATAGTCTGGAGCATTCTGAACGACCAACAGGGAAAACGTTTAATCAAAGATTCTACGTTGTTTATGATACGAGAATACTGACAAGGCAGTCCCCACTGAATTTCTGACCCACCAGAGTACTTGCCTCTACCGCAAGTCTCCGTCAATGCAATAAACAATGTGCAAATTGAAATGTTTTAACCAATCTATATGTATTGTTGAGAATTTGACCAGAATCCTATAGCTTCATAATGATATCACGAAATTCCTTTAATTTAAAAGCAACAAAATAGTGTTTTTCGTGCAAACTTCCAGTGGTTTTTACCTCTAACATAATGCCTTTAACCTGTGACCCTCTGTCACTGATCTTTGCTCAATTCCGTAACACATTTACTTCATAATTTAATGAGATAATGTCCATCAGGAAATGCATGATTTGAACGTAAAAAAGACAAAGGAAACAAATATTACAATAAAGTGAACCCTTTGGCAAACGGAGGCCGAATGTGAAATCTAGCTGGATGATGTATGTTTAAATATAATTAAGATATGGTCCATATTTGGGAGGATTTTACCCATGGACTGCTTACCTGATTTACAATTCGTGATGTAATTACATATATATAAAGTACATTACCAGAATCGTTGAGGCTGTACTGAATTTGACGAGGATTTCCTCTGTCGCCATCTTGAGCCAGAAGATTTCTCCCAACCTGAAAATAAAAATAAACATGCCCAAAGATATATTAAAGGCATTTAAAAACCAAATGAATATCAATTAAATGCATATTGACCTAAAGTTCAAAAATATATATCCTTTATCACAGCAACACAATAGACCAACTTTGATGATGTTGCTGATCTGTGAATGTCCTGAAAGCGTTTTGTTGCTAAATCAAACATTTTTTTAATCAAACATGGTCAAGAAAACAAATAAAAATATCATAAATAGTCATGGGAAAACTTACTTGATGAAAAGAGCGTTGAATGTAGAACCAACAGATACTAATAGATGGATTAACACTAATAGAAATAATCATACCGATAATACAATTTCAATACGGTCTCCATCAACCTATATGTAAAATGTAGATACCATACACAGGAGTTGTCTCTCTTTGTTATATTAAACTTACCCATTGATGATTTTCTTTAATCGTCATTAGATATGGAAGTCCTTGAAAATAAGGAGGCGTGTCCTGCACATCTGTCACTTTAATAGTTATTTCAGCGCTTCCGGTCATGGCAGGTGTTCCTTTGTCCTAGAACCATGAGACAAAACAGAGGAAATATCTATTATGATTAAATGACAATCATTAAATATGTAAAATTAATTATTCCGGGTAATAACTTTAACCTTGGTATCGAACTCAAGTCCAGAACGGGGATGTAGACTATATCATTGTCATCATCATGGCATAGTAAAACTTTGAGGGAGATACTTATATCTCTGTTCTCGTCTATAACTACTTGTACAGTAATGTATGTATGTCAGCGGTAATTAATGCACTCATTAATCTAGGTAATAATATATTGTCCCGATAAAAATACTTTTGAAGGGCTATACACGAAAATGTCATAGTAAGATATCCTTACAATCAAATATCAAATTATACAAAAAATAGCTGCAATTGGTGACATCAACCCTCTCTCCACATATTCTTTGTCAAAAAGGAAAATGTTTAAGATTATTTTGAGTTCAAAATTATGTGCAATTTGAATCAATTGCCTCGGTCCAATTAATATACTAATACACTATGATACCCTCTATATCCTCTCTACTCTCTGAACCCTCTATTGATATCTGATATGTTACCTACCACAGCCGTTATGGTATACTGGTAAAAATTCAGGGTCTCGTAATCCAGGGCTTCGTTCAGGGTTAAGCTCCCATTATTTGGATCGATGCTGAAAACACCTTGATATAATCCTGCAGACTAAACATAGGATTTAAAATATTTGTAATATCTATCGAGTATATAATAGCCAGATTATCATACATACAAAAAAGACTGCATATCTTATATATTGGAATAATGATAATTGACTTACTAACAAGATGTGTTATTTTTTTAAAGATGCTCCACCGCTGACAAATGATATATTTTCATTATCTAAAACAGGAGCAGACGATTTAGTATTCCTATATGGAATGAAGTACTGATTGTGCATGTAACAAAGGCAAAATAAATTATTCTATGTTATTTTCTGTGTTAATTAGACATATATATATACACAAATGAACACCAATTATTGTTCAAATGATGAATATCATTTTTGCTCTGTCAGCGATGAAGCATCTTTAAGTAGAAAATAGTTTTGTAAGAATACTCTAGAAAAAAGCACAAAGATAGTGGAACCAAACCAACGAAACCAGAAGGATGAAGTTATCTACCTTTTATAAACAATGCAGAGACAACGAAACTGATAAAATGACTCTCTACACCTTATATCGCAAAGGGAATTTCATGTCATTTTAGAAAACGAACACTAGAACGTACATTAACGGTGCTATAATTGCTTCAATAATAGAATAATAAAATGTCTACCGAATTGATGTTCAGAAATAAAAATAGCGTAACCAAATAATATCGGGTGTAGTGATTGTATGGTAATATTCAGGACTGAATTTATTAATTTTGAGGGCTTGAATGTTTATACCTATCCATTAATATCCCAAATAGTCCCATGAGTTCATTTAGACATCCTTACTAATATTTATTATCCCAAAATACTGCTTAACGTTTTAAATATGTCAAACCAAAAGGTATAGGCACAGTGTATGTTCTCTGTGAGGAAATACTCACCTGGCCAGCTGCCTGTAAAATACAAAATCACGATTGTATAATAAGATATAATTATCCAAACAAGAATAACCTGTGCTTGTTAACCTCTTAATTGTTAACATATGTAAGAGGATAATAGACGAGAAATTAAAGTTCAAACTTCCGATAAAATGAAATAATAAAGAACAGCACTCTGTGTCCAATAACGGAAACATCATGCAAAGGAAGAAAGTTTCATTTCTAATGATAATGCAGTGTAAGAGAATAAAAATGCAATATATATAAACAACATGTCGACTTTATCCGGCCATTCATTGTTCCAAAACACATGTTTATCTTACAAATGAATTGGTTTATATCATATGGATACCTGATGAGACTTCTTTACGTGTTTTTGTTATATAAATGAGACACTTAATCTAAGTTCAAAATAGCTCTGACTATTAATCCTATAATAATTACCATTTACCTCTGATATAGTTGTACAGTTCACATTAGCTGTAGTTGAGATAATGCACTTTGCATTACCGTTTTGATCCAAATGATGTAAGGAAGAGCTTAAAATCTAAAGTAAATTCCAAATATTTATCATTATGTTTATAATTCAATGCTCTGTCCTAAGAACATGTGCGTGTCTGGGTGATAAGGTGAGCGTGTTATATTATAGTGCATATCTAACATTTGAATAAAACTTACGTGTAAACTGTACACAAAAACCTTGTTAACACCATCATCAGCATCTGTTGCTGTTATACTGGCATTATGTGTCGATGGAAAAGTCGTGTTCTACAAATGTAAATGTATATCTCAGATAGATAGCTCATACTTATCTAATCTATTTATGAATGGACGAATTAATATTGCTTCATCGCCTTATCACACCACAACAAATTCTTAACTTAAAGGTGTATGGTGCATCCCTTTCGCTCTTTTTGTCATAGTGAAAACTGTTGGGTTTTTTTTAAAGTGTTATACACATTTTTTCTTCGTCTGTCCGAGGTTTAAACTGTCTAATTTTACAAGTATTTTTGCCGAATCATCCCGAACTCTTCCGAACATCGTCACGAGAATCTCAAAGTAATACGAGAGTTTTGAAACCAAGAAAAAATGTCAACAATTTTTCGTAAACGAAATATGTGGTCGACCTCAGCAGACTGGATCTTCAAAAACAAATAATGCTCGCATATTGCAATATTTGATACATACAATATTGAATTACGGAAATGTGTGAATCAGATTTTTCAAATACTCGCTCTATGGACATATACCAGCCCGATTTGCTCATATTAGCCAGAAGGAAAACGTAAACAAACACATGTGCGCTTACGCTAGTTACCTGGAACACCACGTGCAGGTCGTGTGGACGTCAGTCACGTGATACGATTCGCAATTCCGACAAATCCCGAAGGTACTGAACATGGCGGTGATTGAAGGCACTTTATTCAAAACCAGGAATATATAATCCATATATTCCGGATCTCTTATAGGCCATCATATGCTCTTGGGGAGCTAAATAACCAGTTACATGTCCATGTTCAAATATCAAATGTTTAAGTGACATATCGTTACTGTGAAATTAACATGCAATATAACTTAACTTAGAACCAATTTATTCAAAGAAATTATATATAACAACAGTATAGGGGAGATAATTAACTCGATTGTCGTTGGATGAAATGTGCATTGAGCTATACCACCGTCTATTAGATTAGGATTTTTACCTATATTGGTATATTTACATTCGTTATTGTGCAAATTGAATATATCAGACAATTTGGTAAATATTCATTACACCAATAATCCGATAAGTATTGACTTCCCAATGTAAAAAATAAGCATTTACAAAACATATGTTATGTTCTTCCCTTTTGGCTTTATTCATGAGCAATTTTCAATCTTCAAATATAAAAAAAAACCTGCATATGTGTCTTCTTCATTAGACTTATATTTATTCTCATTTCCGTCATTTATAGACAAGTCGAAAAATATCCAAATGCACTACTTAGTGAAGATAATCTGTACTGAAGAAATTTGACCGAAATATGTAATAAGCACTAAAATACTGAAAATGTATTGAAACTATTTTCAGCATCAATGTATTTAAACTTATCTAAATTGACAGAAATAACTTTTTTGGTGGAAAGGAGGGGCCAGTACACGATTATGTCATGACTAAAACTTTAGATAAAATTTTCTCAATACTTCACAGGGATATCCCGTGGTTGTTAGGGAAAAGATAACTCTATATTACACAGGAGGGTGTAAGACAGCTCACACGCGCTAGACAATAACGTGACGTCATCAATGCATGCTGCGTAGCCGCGTCATGCATTGTTGATGACGTCATCAATTGTGATGCATAACGAAGTTCCTGTGATAATGGCGCGATGAAAAAATCTGGAAAGCAACGATAATTTCGTATTTCCCTACTTAGTACGGGCGAAACAGAATCAAACATGGGTCTGTCAAATGGACAGAGATATCTGAACCCTCGTAAAAGGTTTTGGCCGTCAACCCATGGCAAGCCTGGGGTTGACAGCCAAAATCTTTCATTCGGGTTGAGATATCCCTGTCCACTTGACAGACCCATGTACGATTCTATTAATCTTTGTTTGTATAGAAAGACACCCAGATTTTAGTATACCACTATTATGTCAATATATAAGTTTTCTTTTTATTATGCCCATAGTTTTACTTTGATATAGGATAATTTCAATTATACATTACCTCGAGTATTTCATAAATGTATGCCGGTCTTCTGAATTCAGGTGCGTTGTCATGGACATCACTGACATAAACATGTATAAAACCTGTTACCTAAAGTGAGAATAAAAACCTTTAAAATGGTACACAGACTCAATAATTTAAACACAATGAGGATTTCTAAGGCATTTTAAAGCATTGTTTTACTGCATTATCACAAAGATCCTTTCAAAAATCAATACGTCAGATGTTTTTGTAAATCAAAGTCCAATTCTTTGAGACCTTACCGTGTTTGCGCCATCACTTGCTGTGAATGCTAATCTTACATCTCTCTGTCCCTGTAACGATGAGCCAACACTACCTCAAAAACTTAAGTAACAATGTTCGAAATTATGTTTAGGTTAAAGCAAAAGACACGATGTTTGACACAAATAATGAAATAGTGATATTTCATTATCTTGCTCATAAGATTTTTACTTCTGATGTCTATACATGTATCATGATACAAAAACATTGATTGCCGATTCTAGCACATTGATGTTTTAGAGAAAAAATAAGCGCGATTGAAGTCACCGTCATTTCTGATGAAAAATATTTACATATCAAAATGTATACTGCACCATAAAAATGTAAATATTGGTTTTGATGCATGAATAGATCGGCATCTTTGTCTTTTTATTTTTTTTATTTCATTTTATATTTGGATTAAACATTTGGCAACTAGCGCTTTATGTCCCAGATAACGAATGTACTTAGTAGCATTGATTTATTGTGTGACAACAATATTATACAGAAAGCCTCACCCCAAATAGTGATAAGTAAATAAATTCACTCTATATGAACCAAACGATACATGCAAAACGAGATCGAGTTTAAGAGCTTATGCAATGTCATTCATGGTATGGGTATCAATATATTACGATGCAATGTGCCTGATTTTTTAAAAATACATGTATCTATAATTTAGTTTTTGAAATTATATAACAAATACTGTTTGATCGGATATATATGGTTTGTTTCTGATGCGCTCATCTTTCTAATTCCCTCAACAACTCACCCTGTCGTAGTCGAAATTATCCGGATTGCTAAGGTAGACATTCCCCGTCACAAAACCGGCACGGCTGTTAGTTGTGGTCAAGTAGACACAGGAGCGGGTGAAGTCATCATATATCCCCAATGTGATGACGTCATTGTTAGGATCAGTGACATTAAATGATGTGATGAGGGAACCTTAATTAATGGAGAAAATGAAAATGATGAACGTCACAAAAAAGATCCGTGTAATGAACTTTCGTAATTGGTAATATGACGTTTCTTTTTCTATCATTTTGCGGCAGTGGACAAATTCATTCAGTAGTTTCTCGAAAATTTAAGATATATTGTCTTTTTATTAAAGAGTTAAAAACAATTTTACCATTTGTTTTGTTCTCTGGTATAAAACCGTACAGATTCGAAGGAAACCGAGGTGGTAACTGCTGTGTTTGAACTGGATCTGTAAATAATATTAAATCATTAATATCGTTTGTTCATTGGATGCTGAAATGTTTGCTTTTCTGTTCTGTGAAATCCGGAATCATTGTAAATAGGACTCGTAAATACGAAAAATGTGTCGGTATAATTTCACAATAAACAAATATTTTCCTTCAAAAAAACTTTGAACAGATCAAGAAACATACAAACAAAAGTAATGATTAAAATGTATTTTAGTTAAAATGAAAAGCTTTCAAATTATATTCTGTGATTTGAGTAAATACCGATATGTTATACGCTTTAAGTAAGTATCGGATTAAAGTATTTATAAAATAAACGTTAAATCATACACTATCACCAAAAGCTTGGATATCAAAAGACTATGGCCATTCTATCCTCTTATCAAGAGCGTTTTGTAACGGTGCGCAGGTTTAAATTCTTTTGAATTTGATTGGTTTCATGTCAGGGCGAGATCGCTACGTGATAATGTACAGGCATTAAGGCACGCCACGGATTTACGAGGTTAGAGACAACTGGAGTAATGTAAAAAGTGTAATCGTCAATATGGTAACTATATCACGCTCACTCCAGATAAATTATCACAACCTTCAAGCCTTTATGATGCAATCATTACTCACCAATAATAAACAAAGCAATTAGGAAAACCAGTGTCTTTGCGATTCTCTCAGCCGTTGTTATGAAAAACATCTGAAAAAGTATTCAGAGATCGATGGGGACAAAGCTGATGAATTTGTATCATTCAAATAAAGGACAACTTTAAAACCATTTCATTACAGGGCATTCCTTGTGACTTCTACAAAATAAAAAAAAACATCTTTGATTGCCGTATTTACAATGTTGTGGTTCCAATCTAATAGAGAATACATGATAAAACAACACAGAATAGCAATGTCTTAATTCAATATGAATGCCTATCAGGCATGTTCTTTACTGATCAATCTTGCCCTTCGATGACCCTTGCGGGCCTGTACAAATATGATTCTTTTAAAGAAAGCATTTCTTTTGTCGAAAACTAATTATCAAGCTATCAAACAAATTTGAACCAGATCATTTCGGTACCTTCAATGGTAATTTGTCAAGATATGAAATGACGCTTTTCTCTCGATTTTATACACCTCTAGGAACGATGGGCGCCTAATTATTAAATAAAGTTTTGTTTTGTTTTGCAAAAGAGCATTCAGAACTTTACAAAGTTACAGAATCCAAGATGACCACAGATCGCCCTTGTTTCCATTAGTATAAGCATATTTAACTTGTGAAGAAAATGAATAAAATTTCCTATAAATATAATTATATGTTACTTCGCGAAGAAAGAAAATTACAAACGAACGAAAGTTGATTTAAATTATCCTGAACGTTACATTTGGCAGAACGTTATATTATGTCTTATAAAAACTGTATGCCGAAACTTCTGCTACCAAATTATGTCACGGTTACCCAATCAAATACAGCAGAGATCATTCTGAATTGATTCTTAAACCGATGGTAATGACGTCCTCAAATTGTAACTAAAAAGCAACATTTAAAATGTTTGAGTAAATCATTACCATTCTTCCCATAGTCTAAACAATATAATTATATGATCATGCGTGTTGACAGGTTTATCGAAAGTGATAAACGTCGTGTATAACTCCAACAATGATTAGACGATGATAATGAGATGATATATATAAATTGATACTTTTTTAATGATCATCATTTAATTAAAAGAAATAAAAGTCAACAAAGAAATAAATTTAAATAATAACTTACACCCGTCATTTGCAAGAATGTATTAACGCGTCCTTTGCAATGAAAAGCCGGCAATCCATATTTGTGAGTCCACCATGGCCGATTGGTTTAAGGTTTTAGATAAACTTTCACTAGACCTCCAACTCTATTGCGGGTTCGTAATATTTGGCACGTCATTAAGTGACTATGACTGTTTATAGCATGTTAAACATACATAATGTAAATAATCAAAAACCACTCACCGTATGTTTTTCTTTCCTACTATTTGGACTCTTTTATTTTGGATCAACTGAAAACATGTCATTTTCATTAAAGCAGGACTCCATATGAATCAGTATGATAAAGATTATTTGAAGCATGTTGCTTTTAAGCTTTATGTAATTGATATGCAAGTTTAGTATCCTACCACAATAAATGTTCTTATCATAATTATGCGATTTTTTCTCAATCTGAATATTATTCCGTGTTTGGAACCTTATTTAATCTATGTTTATTAGTTCAATTTGAATATCCAGAGATCATATATACCCGGAAGCAAATTATCTATTCAGTTCTGAGCATTATGTATACAAAACATAGCCTTCGGACATTTGATTAGATAGTTTTATAACGTCTCTTACATATTCACGAATTCCCAAAACGGACAAAAGCAACACATAACACCTACCTGGACTAAACCCGATGTACTTATTTAAGGAACCCTCCTTTATCACACTACCGTCTCTCTAGTTGTGTGGTTGGATGATTAATATACGTATAAAGTCGTGTACTGGTAATTCCATCCGTTTATTTGTCAAGTGTTACAAGGCTATGTCATTGTTTACAACCCAAATGCTGGGTAACAGCGTGCGCTTTATCCTGAATTAAGTTAGCTCCTTATTGTTCATTGTTTAATATATTTTGGTTTTGATCGATGTCTTATTTATTCGACATCTCTAAGCCTTTTGCATACTGTTGCCTTCACTCCATATCCAACTGTGCAAATATCACCAGTGGTATTTGAGTACACTTCCTCATTTCATAGTAAATTCAAGCGTTTTGATTTCAATGTTTTGAATTATTTGACATATCCATATTATCTCTTCTATCTAAGAATTTTAAACATGGTAAATAGTACAACTGTTATAAATAAAGACATTTTGATCTTCTGTTGAATATGATTAGAAGTTATCATAATTTGAAAAATTTAGAGTTGATATTCAATATCGTCTTGATCGTTCGTAAACATACCTTTAACTTCTGTTTAAATTGATGTTTCATTTGGCATTACTCTTAATCATAATACTGTAGTATACGCTAAGAAAAACGGTATATTCCTTTTAACAGTGCCACCCGATTAAGCAATCCAATAAAATGTTATTTCCAATGAATAAACTGATAATGTATTCTTTATCACCCTTTGGAAGATTGGAGTAGTTTGTATACACAATCTTAGAAGGACATCTTTAGATGAAAGACACAAATACATTCAAAGACCACAACTAAAAAAATGGAATAAAATTATCGTCATTATTGAAAACAATAGTGTATTTGGGTTTGTTTTCTTTACCTACTCTTCATAATCCAGATTGCTGGGTTGAACATACCTGTGTTTGTTTGTATCTTCCGTCTTCATGTTCTTGCAGGTGTTATTAAAGCATTGATCTGCTCACGTATCACTCCGTTATCTCCTCGATGATCCGATGAATTCACAAAAATACCATATCAATCGATGATCTCTTCTTCAATGTTCTTAATGTTTAGGCCAACTGTGTACCGGTGAATTGACAGAAAACCATGATTTCAAAGGGAACATTAAATTAATCGAATTAAACAATCCTAAAGTTGTCCTTTAAAGATATTCAAATATACCATCAGTTAGTTATGCTAGTCATTTGTCTTTTCGTTATTACATATTTGAACACTCTGGGCAAAATAGAATAAAAGATATCAATTTAGAAAATAATTATAATGTTAATGGCGACCTTGCAGCCTTGAACCAACTTCTATTCGCGGCTACTTAATTTCGCTTATTCCGACTCAAAACAAGTTCGGGTAGATTAACTTTCGCGGGTCGGACTATCGCTCTACTTTCATTACCTTTCCTGACAAAGTATTTATAATGTATTACAGATCTGTTTTTGTGAAACAGACTATAGCCATTTACTTGCGAATGTATATGCCTAAGTGTTAATCCCTATACAAACACGTACAGCACGACATAATAGTACTCACGATCACACACAAATATACAATAGAATCTGCCAGTATTGGCGACAATCAGTATGCCTTGAGTTGTATTTGGTTAAAAATTGTCGGTATTAGTGTATTTAAAACAAAACAAAACAACATCTACTACATGAAGCTAAAACGGATACCATAACTCAAAATTCATGGACTTGAGATCTAAAATCTCCAGAACTGAAGTGACCCCTTTTGTCCCCTCACTGTAACTAAACGAATGCACCGATAACGATTTCCACCTGGCGTGTAATGGCGGCTGACACAAACACCGTCTCATGCGGACGATAGGGTTCTGGGATTTACTGAACTGTGTATTGTTTATTTAGTTTGAACATATATATTTTACTTCTGAACAAATATGGTCATCTTAATGTTAACAAAGCATTTTTGAACTATACAGCCATATAAATGTATCGATAATAACACGCGGAGATAATAACTTTCGCGATTTTCAGTCGATCGCAAAATTCGCGAAAGTAAATGGCACGCGAATAAAAATTGGGTTACAGTATAATAAAACAGAAGTCAGCGCCTGAAATATAAAGAGAGACTTACCTTTGCAATCAAAAATTCTCAATATTGTGTCAGTAGTCTAGAATAATTATACTGACTAAAGTTACCAACTTATGTTTCACACATATTCAGAAACCGTGTGTCTAGTGTAAACTCAAGCTCTTACCCGTTCTTTCGTTGGATGAAAACAATCCTGCCATACGTAATTTGCTTCTTGGTTTTTAAAACCAAAATAAATTGGGAAGGAATATACTGAAGTAAATGATTTACTTAGACAGGGAAACTAGTATAATTAAAGGTGACATAATCAACACAATTTCAGGGCTCACTTAGAGGGAACAAGGGCATCTTGGTTCAAGGGGATAGTCATTTAAGGATTGAATCTTGCTTTGGTCGATTTCATGGGGTGATGGATTGAGTTGCTCTTGAAACAAATTGAATGAACTGCTTCGCAGTTCATGTTGAATTTGTTTCAAGAGCAACTCAATTCATCACCCCCATGAAATCGACCAAAGCAAGATTCAATCCTTATATTTCAATTTAATCGTATTAGATTTTTGTTGATTTTTGTTGAAAAATTGCGAGTTCCTGGGCTTGTGCAAGTCTACAACGTGAGACGTAAGAAAAGATTGCGTCATTAGATTACAGTTAATTAAAAATAAATAGCGCAAATATTACAATTTATCATACATTTATTTAAAAACAATTTTATTATCAATGTAATCCAGATGAAAAATAAAACATTTACACTTCGATTCGATTCAAAATGGAAAGTCACCGTAACGTAATGGGAGCGGAAAGGTTCTTGTGGTCTATGTAGCCTTTAAAATTGATACAAGTTAAACAACTGATTAAAGGTAAATCAACACGCATTGACTTTTATATAGTATTTCTTATTGCCGTTTAGGCTTCATCATTTGTTTGTAACTGAGACGTTCTAACGTAGTTTCGACACAAGTCACACACGGACATGGCACATTTATAGTAGACAATGTTGCTGACTCGAACGATACACAAGAGTCAGTAAAACGAATTATAAAAGATACATTATAATCTAAATAATGTCAGAAACACGTTAAAGCTGATTCATAGCAATATCTATATCGTCCTGTGATCAAATAATTAAACAAAAAGGATTAAGTCCATTAATTCATTAATTCTGATAATAAGGAATTAACATTAATAATTTTTTCATATACATGTACAACGTTGTATTTCTTATCTTTGATGTTCTATACATGTACTTAACGTCAGTGTAGATGTAACAATAATTATGTACAGGTACATCTATAGTGATAACTTACCGATCCTGTCGATCGTGACAAACACAGTTGTCGGCCCTGTATTAGGGGGTGTACCGCCGTCAGAAGCTATCACCGTCAGTGTATACAGGTTGTCAGTTGCTTTATCGAATCCGGAATTCATTTCCACTGTGATGGTGCCATTAACGGCATTCATTCGGAACTTGTCATTTCCTCCCTTTTCGATAACATTATTAGGGCTGGTGGCATCGTGATCGTTTGCGGTGACACTTGTGACGACATGACCTTAAAATCAAATTGATCCCATCAGGTTTGATATATCATCAGCAAAATGCTCCACGATAGTAATAAAATATAGTTTTTCATGTATAGTGTAACATGTCTTAACCGGATGTCCTTGTGACCGGTATATGTGGTCGTTATAGTCAAGTTGCCGGATTCCCAGGTAAAACTAGCAATAAATAAAGAAGGAAAATATCAATTTCACCGGAATATACAGCGACCTGGATATGACAAGGGTTTTCATTTATAATTAATTTTACCTGTACTGTACAAATTAAAGAATATACAATACCAGCATAGTGGAATGTTTCATTGCTGTCAAGGAATAAATCAATATTTGGTATAAAACAAGTACTGAATTATATATATCTATCAGTTGAATATTATGCAACCTCTCAGCAACCTATTTAGTGAAACTCATTGTAAGCCAATTTAGATATAGGCCGATCTTACCAGGTAATGAGTTTTTAGATATCGTGGCGTTGTAGTAATCCTACAATTTTTCTCTACATTTTCATCCTTAAAGTTAAAACAAACAATACATTATGTATACATGTATGTATTCACGTCCTTCCTGTCAGTTGAGTATTCATAATGAAAATTGACACAATCAACAGAGAAGTGCCCGATAAAACTACAAATCATGAAATTTAAATCAAGATACTGAATTAGAGAATACTAGGAAATGGCTTGCAAGTATGATGTGTCATCAACGATACAAGTAATACAGAGGACAATCTTAAATGAATCATATTGATAATTATTACATAAAGGTGGTGACATTGAACCTGATATAGCATTTTTGTTTAAAAAAACAGCGTTCATTAAACAACGTTCCTTCAGGTCTTCCTATTTTATTAGTGACACGTTAGATATTAACTAACGTGTAGGATGATTACTACATAGATGCCTATACTCAGAGACGGTATACCCAGGTCGTGTGCAATAGCAATCAGAACAGTACGTCCATTATCTGACGGATAAGTGAGATTTCCGTAGTCCATTGGTTCCGTAGCGGTAAGCTCATCTTTTGTTTCGTTAATTGTGAAATTGCTATGAAGATTAAGGTCTGAAATTTGTAGTGCATATCGTTTTTCCTAAAATTGCTTAAATCACATTTATAAGTTAAAAAAACCCAATAAGGTTAAGATAGCACACCTCCACCGAAACAATCTTGTTCGAGATGACTTTTTGTTTCATAATGTTATGATTTGTTTTATCTGTAAGATATCTAAGTTACCAGTGCTATAGTCCTTTATAGGAAATGTTCTTATGCCCAGAGTGTTGTTGAACGAGTGTAGGAGGGACTCCTGCATGAACTAAAGTGGTAACTGCAGTTTTTCTTGCACTAGGATTCACCTTACGGCCTTTAATCCCCGCACTTTCACAAATGCTCTTAACGATGCTCCCGACATCGGTTGGGCAACATATCAGACTTCTTTGTTCTCTTTAATTTCTTATGATACGCCATATAAAAGCGATCGTCATCCTTCATTATGCTGGCTGGTCGTCTCACAGCATATACTACTCGTACATGACAATTTGACACCGCAAATTTCCTGTGGACGAATATGTATATATAACTTTGAAGATTTTTTTTTCGTAAATTATTGCTATTTCTTCTACCGTCAATGGTTTTGCTTTTCTCGCACAATTTCCCTTTCCCTTTAACAATACATCAGTACAAACTTTACTTTATGAAGCATATAGTAATTCGTGTTTGCTTTACTTGACATTGATTGCGTGTTTTATTATATACATGACAATAAATATGATAAAAAAATATCAGTTTAAAATTCAATGCACATGTATTTGTCAAGAGTTTTATATACATGTAGATTGATTACGTTGCATTTATATAAAAATACATACCACAGTCGGTATATACGGTCTGGATCCACCATTTATACCATTCCTCGTCTTTGTCGCTCTTTCGGTGAATTCCAAGTATTTTTCACCGGTTGAATGAAATTTAAGTTCGACGTCGCCCCATCTTATATTGGCATATTCCTCTCTTAATCGCAAACTGAAATGAAGAGTGTTGTTCATATACATTGTATTGATCAGGGCGGTAGATTTTGCTGAAAAGATATGCCCAATAATCAAAATAAGCAAAATAAAAGAAAGAAACTTAAGTCATGTAAATTGAATGTCTATCTTTCACATTGTGAACTTTCAATATAAAACATATCAAAGACAAATATAAACTATTTATAAATTATTGATTATTACGAGTGAATTATAAAGTTGTAATTTGTAGCCAATTAGAATATTTAATCTGTACTGGGACGCTACCAGTACTCGTGAAGGAACAGTTGTCGTGATTCGGGTAAAATTTCATTCTTAGCATCTCATGAAACACACTATTTCCACATAAACAAACAACACTATCATGAAGTATTTTTCAGCAGTTCCAGACATTCAGAAATCTGGATTCACAGCAGAATATGTACACAATCACGACTATTCTTCCGTCATGACTACTGGCTGGGTCCCAGTACTGTACAGTAGCCTGTGCTCGTTTCCAGACTTCAGCCATGTTGTAAATTTGTTCAAATCTGATAAAGTTTTACTCATCATATTTGGATTTCTCATCTTTTCTACAAAGTGACGAGTTGATTTGTCAGAATGCTCTAATGCGTCAACGCCTCATACGTCTCTTTCTCCGTCTTGTCAAATGTTTCATGTAATTTAGCTTCTTTTTCCATGTATCGTTTGTAGAGTAGATAGTCTAAATCCATTATTCTCTCCACCAGCGAGTTTAACACACGTTCCCCTTCCCTTTTCATGATAATGCTGTGGGAACGCGTCTTCAAATTCCAATCCAGCAAGCATCGATTTAGGCAACGTTACGTTTTACAAATTTATTTTACTAAAGAAAAATTAAGTCATTGAATAGTCTTTTTAATATCTTCTGGTTGAGCGTAGTACTTTGTTTGAATACCCTAAAATCTCGATTATAAGCCTGAATCGATAATAAATAAATTATCAAAACGTTTTGTAGTTGTAGTGGGTTTTTTTTATTTTGTACAATTTATATACATATATTGTGTGCGCATGAAATCAATTTTGTTAAGTATAATTGTAAGTAATGTTTTTGGTTCATGACTCGCTTAGAATTTAAATACAGTGTATTTGAAACAATGATGAAAAAAGATAATAATAATAATTTAAAAAATGCACTATGATGACACTGAAAGAAGAATATCTTTAGCAGATATGGAAAAAGTGAGACAATGGATATTTACAATAATTCCAAAAAAATCACTCAAACGATATATAAATATTCACATTTTTTTCTTTCCGCATGATTGTATTATAATTGAATATAAGCGTAATGTGAATCCTTGTAAGATTGATGACGACTTCATGACTCTCACATAGCTTACTTTAGCTTTCGCACTTGCTCTAGCCTGACTCTCATCTCTCCACTCACTCCCTTTACCGGATATTCTATTTTTCTCTAAGCTTTCTCACTCATCTACAGTAGTCCTACTTGCCATGCGCCCATGACCGTCTCGCGTCGCTTGCCTCCGCATTCTCTCTATTCTCTAACTCCCTCTTCCTGCCTTTTCCGGCTGCTTCCCCCCCTCTCTTTTTCCTTTTTTTTTCCACTCTCGCTGTCTTTTCCCTCTTACCCTCTCTCGTTCTGTTTTTTTCTCCCCTTCCCCCTATCGCTTTATGTATTTTCTCACCATCTCTCTGTATTTCTCTCTATCTTTCTGTATTTTCTCTCCACCCCCTCTCTCTCTACGTTGCTCTTTACTCTCACTCCCCTCCTCTCTATCTCGATTCTCCTCTCTTTCTCTCTATCTCTGTCGGAAAAAATTACTGTTAGAAACAATGAGACTTGTTATTGTGAAAGATATATAAAAGATATACATATGCTATATACCATTGTCGCATTGGGACCATATATGAATAGAGAATGACCTTAGTCCTGAGTGCATAAAAAAATGTATACATACATGAATATCTATAAATAAATGCATATTTTTGTATTTATTATCTATTTTATTCATGTTCATTTTTTTTTTAATTTGAATATTCAATTTAAACACTGATGGATTGTTTCGAAAGTAAGTCGGTCCCGTAAGTATGCCTGTCATGCGTTACAGGATAAATGACTTCGAAAATAAGACGGGCTTGAAAATAGACCGGTCATGAAAATAAGCCTTGGATTTTCTAACAAAAAGAGTATAAGTCGCGGCTTATCGAGATTTTAGAGTATGTTCTTTATACGTGAGGAAATGTGACTTATAACCAAAGTTAACCATTGCAGTTGAAACGCAATAAAACAGTTTCGGTCGTGTTTACTCTAGGTTTAACCACATATTGTTACCTCACTGCAGGGTTGATAATCATGAAGTATTTACAGGAAATCGATAGGCCTTTATCCTGGCAACTGCCCAGCTACTTGCACACCTTGAGAAACGACTGTATAAGAAGGACGGACATCTTAATTTACACCAATGATGAGGTGAGCCATTTTCTCATCAAGGTAAGTATTGATTATTGAATTGTCTGACTAATTCAGTCTATTACGAGTTTTATCAAAGTCAAGAATGTAAGATGCAAAATGGCTTGATCACATGAAGCTTTTCTTTAGATATTTTTTTCAGAAAGTAAATTATTTATCTATTTATTAGGATCAAATATTCTATACTTATTATAATACATTTATTATTAGCTTTATCCTTCAGATCAATTATTAGGTATTCTACATATAAATAGCTATAGTTATTTTAATTTATTTCATGTATTTAATTTTTTTATTTGATTATTTATTTAATTGAATAAGATATTTTCATACTTGCCATTCTAGATATTAACAGCTATTTATAATTGTGTTTCATATTTAGAATGTCAGATTAAGTACATTTAGCAGTTTTGGCTATTAAATTGTTGATTTTATTATACCTCATTAGTTGCCTGGCACAATGAATTTTACCTGTACCTGCTAGGCGCCAGGCAAGAAAAAATAGCCTGGGTCCACCTGTCTTGCCATACATGACTGTCCTCTGCTAATCCTTGTATTTAACTATGAAGCAAGTTCACTTACCACAAAATTGCGATTCCTTAAAATGAATACATATGCCCTATGAGTTTTGAGTTTTGAAAAGTTACCGAATTTTGTCAATAATCAGCTATTTTGCTGAAATAAATCAAGTTGAAATATATCAAAGAGTTAACATTAGCTACCTTTGTACCCAAATAACTCTGTCAGAGACCTTTATATAGGTCTCTGACTCTGTAAGTACTTCTAGCAAAAAATGGTTATTTTACAATTGTGCGATTGGGACGATCGGTCAATCTTTGCGAAATCATTCCATAAACGGACCGTGTTGATGAGTCTAATTTGCATGTACTTTCATTTTAGTGATATTTAAATCAAATTTCTTAATATCTGTTTAAACATATTTTTCGACACATGTAATATTATATTATAATATTTGATATACATCTTGATTGATATATCAAAATTTTGATTCATTGTATTGTCAGTTATATGGCAATCTCGATGTGGCGCAGTGGTAGAAGGCGCAGGTATGTTTGGCTAGGCGATTGGGTGCTGTAGATCGTGAGTTCGAGGCCCGGATATGGCACGAGTCAATAAATTGTCATGCTTTGTTAAATTGTGTTTCTTTGATATTTTATATTATAAATATAAACATATGAAATCTATATGGAATTTAGCAAAAGTTGTGTACATTTATTAGAAGATTATTATCTATGTCAAGATACATTTTTAATCGTATATCTGTTTTAGTGTTTACACATAGGGATTGGATTTCGTTTTTATGTTAACCATGCTTGTATGGAGCAATTCCTCTAAGAATATATTCTATGGGGCGCTAACGCGCCCCATAGAATATATTCTTAGAGGAAACGCGCCCATAGAATATATTCTAGAGGAATTGCTCCATATGGTTAACATAAAAACGAAATCCAATCCCTATATTTACACTCACACGACTTTTTATTTATATTTCATGCAATGAAATCGTCATTTGGAAGTGACGTAATTATTCAATAAAAGTCGGTCAAAAGTGGGAGGAGCTTACTCATTTGAACAGCGAATGGTGACGCTTCACGTAAGGTAGAATTATTCATCCGCGACGACAAAAAAGTTCAATATTTTTGTTTAAAATAAACATGACAAACAAAGTAAATTTCAGAGATAATTTTATTTAATCAGATTAGAACTTTACATATATATTCAATTTTGCTAAAAGTTAATATATAGCGTAATAACATAAAAAATTTGTACACGGCCACATGTGTGAACTCGGTGACCGTTATTGTGCAGCGAGGCGAAGATGACGCACGCTTACACACTTTAGTTTGACGAAGTTGGCAAAACACCGATTTTCAAGTTAGTGTTTGAGATGTCGTTTGACTTGACGTATGGCATGTTGATTATATAATCACGCGATTATCGCCATCGATAGTTCACTTGTGTTCGATGGATACAATCAATGTCAACACGTGGATTATTAGCGGTTTGATTAAATACTCAAAGAACAAAGACAAGAGGATATGTTTATATACTGACCTCTATCAGAGGGTCTCACACCCGTCCACCCCAAAGGCTCGATTGTAGGACGAACATAGGCACAGAGGTAATGTTTACATTTGACACCCATCATTTTTAACAAAAATGAAAGCACGTCGCCCCGGTCGGGATTTTTTTCCGTTTCTTTATACAATTGTTAATTTAAAAATTGTTTGAATCATTTATATTAATTAGATATAACACATGTATATATTGTTTTACATTTTTCCAAATTCTATGAAAAACAACAATATACACGTAATGTTGCGTCAAAATGTAAACAAAGCCATGTGTTTCTTTTTTAAAAAAATAAGTAGTCCTTTTACGTTGCACAGAACATTTCCTTACGCAAGTTCAAAGTTCAATTGTTACCATGCAGTTAATGGTAAACAAAATCGGCTAGTATAGAGCGTATATAGTGACCAAGCCTGGCAAGTGTAAAATATATTTATACATAAGATACAATATTTTTATCTTACATGCATGTTCATATTAAGGATTTATAACTGCATTTGTGTACAATAATCAATTAACTTAATTGTTATCATATCATAATGACATGTAACTTACTACGTTATATGTATGCACAATGTATATAGTTGATGTGTTGGATATACGTACCCAATGTAATACTTATTGGTACAAAATTCTGTCACATATACTAATTATATATGCACTGTGCATTGTATATGGGGATACAAGTATACACTAGTACTGTACCTGCAAAAATGACTTGTATGCGGTAAACTTTAGGCACAAAGGTCTGTCGTTCTTTATGCCTTTTTCTTTAACCCCAGGGGCGTCCATTATAGCATTCAATTCAATTGATAGCATGTGCGTGAGAGCTCAGCCTCTGTTCCCGAAGTAGTTTAGTAAAGTCTCACTGTCTACTGACCATGATGTTTTTTGTGTTTCAAATAATTACATTACAAATATATGCTTAATTACTTACATAATTGATATACTAATAATAATAAAAATACTGTTAGATGTGTATCTATCATGATTCCAACTGTTTTCGAAATCAGAATGATATTTTCTGTCAGTGTTCCAGCAAAATTAATGTAGATTTTATATTTCTTACTTTTGAGAAAAGTCAACTTTTTATGTCCTTGTTCCCCCGATTGCCAAAATTCACTTGGAAGGTTCGTTTATCAATACGGTTGTTGATTTCTAGTCTGAAAATCAAGGCTCGTTCCTGGACGCCTCACTTCTCAATTTGGCGACATTCAAAATTCAACAAAAAGTCAGCGGAACGAAATTCAATAAACCACATGAGTTTTCTGCTACTCATAATTATCTAGATACTTAATACAGGCATAGAACTCGAATAGCCTGGGTTCTATTTATAGAACTTCCTGTAAAAACCAGTTTATGTGTGAGTAAATTAATGATACAATTTCTTTATTCGGATTACCTATTTCTAAATTTGCACCTATTTGATTCCGAACAGTCACCATTGTACTCCACCCCATGTTGTTTAGTCCTCATATATGAGCCCGGGTGATTCGTACCTTAGCCAAGCTGGACGATCTTGAAGGACTAGAATAAGCATTCATTTGTGGTATTATTGTTGCTCAATTTGCTAACAACTGATATAGCTTATAATAGTATTAAAATAACTTGGGTACAGTGTTACTTTTATCTTGAAACATTTCTATTAATTTAACGGTCACTCTGACACAAAGGAAAACAGGTCAGGCCTACTGTAGGGCTACAAAGTAAAAATCTGTACAGACGTGATAGGGAAACACTGCATCGTTAGTAGATGAAATGTAATGAAAATGTAAGATTGACGACGAAAAAACGATCATTAAAAGGCCTTCTGAAACATTTAATTAATGATGTTGAATTTGGATATGTGTTTGTACATGTGTGATGTAAAAAAGAGTTAATTTGGTCTTTTCGCCGTCGAAAAACCGTTTTTGATGAAACCACGTCGGTCACCACTGGATTTGCGAAAGCATCTATCCGTGAATCCTCTTAGCGCTCCTGTTTCTTATTCAGCCGCATTTTCGAAATTAGAGACATACAAAGCAAGTTGACCTATATAATAATACATCATATGGTTGATGCGCTGAGAATTTGAAGACTTCATTACCTTTGAGACTTTAACGTCTATCTAGTCCAAAAGGTTTCGGCAATAGCATTCATTTTTTACTAAAAAAGCTTGCTTTTCCAGTATTGCTACGGCCCGGATGACCCACTAATTTAAATGCGATTGACCTCTCATTTGCATGCGATTTTTTCTCTTTTCCTCTTCCTAGAACAAATATGCTGCCATAGTGCAGTTAAACAACTTCTATGGTATTTCATTAAATAGAATAGTTTCAAACATGTCTACAAAAACTATAACATGAACGTTCCTATAATTGAAAAAAATAGTGAGGATAATTTCCATCAGTGGTAGCGATCGGTGGCCTAATTCTCGCCCAGCATTTGCATATATATGTAAACATCCGGTTTGGGTAACACTAAATAAAGGAATTGTCAGGATTTTGGTATGTAAGTAACTAATTGTAGTTTGATGTATACATTCATAATCTATTATGTAATGACAATTTTTTTAATTCATCCCGACGTAAGAAAGATACAAAAGTTGTTTGTTTTTTTACATGTATTATATTGATAGTCATTTTGGAGAACAGGTACGTTCGTATTGATGATCATGTACATTACGATGGCCCACTGAATTTAACCAAGTCTCACTCAAACAGACGCTTGTTAAACTACGTACGCATCAAGCGTCTGGGTGATCTATGCAGAAGCTAACAAACACGATAAATTCTGAGTTACGCTGGCTCCTTATCATTTCGCACGGATTGTCAACTAACGCATCCTTTCATTAACGAGGGAATATTTAATACACGGATACAGATACAATGAAATATCGTGACACTCAGCAATAGTGGTAAACGGCCGAATGTAAACAAAGACGTCATCACGCAAAGCGGACCTGTGATGTAAACTTGCAAGTCAAGAGATATTTTCCATTTAATTATCGAGCGTAATAAATACATTCTCATATCAGAAAAACACCGAAGTAATATTTGAACACTGCATGTTGCAAGCCACCTTGCTAGTAAACTTCGGAATTCTTTTCGTATTTGGAGACAGAAGCAGTGAAAATCGTAAGTTTCATTTCGTTTTGCTTCTTTGCCTATCACGCCTATGGGTCGGTATATTATAATTATATGAACTATTTGACAAACATCGGCACATTAAGTGAACTTACAACATCATGAGTATGTGTGAATTCCTGCTAACATCCATATAATCGACGTTTTATTTTATTACAACGCAACAAAATTGAATATCACTTTAAATTTGAAGTAGTTTGTTGTTAATATAATTAGCAGTTGACAAGATTCATTTTTGGTATTATTTTCTAATGCGATGACATCAAATTTAATATTAATGCATAGAGTCAATTTACCAGATTGTCAATATGTCTATAAACATCACAAAGCATGTGTTTTATTTGTAGGCAAAACAATGCATGATATAGATCCATACACAATACGTATATATGTGTGTGTAATACACATGTGAATACAGAATTTCTTTAGATAAATAGAAGAATTGTAATGCTAGATTTATTTAAGACAATTGATATCTGGGATTTCGAAATTGGCGGTATGAACTTAAAACATCGATTAAACAGTCACTACATATATAACTTCATGGATTCAGAGAATTTATATAATAACACTTACCAAAATAAACAATAACCTGTGCACTGTAATACATGGTAAATTTACACTTGCTCAATATTACAGTATTTTGGTTTAAAGTAAGTTTTGCTAACAGTAAAAAACATTGTATTTTATCAATGTGTATCAGGTATAGGAGACAAATTAATTAATGATGCTAATATATTAAAGATGCTTCACCGCTGACAAAATGGTATTTTTTTTCACTATCAAAAATGGCAGCAGACAATTTAGTATTTTTTCTTCAGTTACAAAAGTTACTTACTTTACACCATTACCGCCGTTGAAAAGTTTGAGCTCCAATTTCACTTCAAGTTAAAAATATAAATAAAATAATTAATTGCATCCCGAAAAAATTCTGTAGCACTATATCCTATATGGAATAAAAGTACTGATTGCGCTTGACCCAAAGGCAAAATTAATTATTTTATATTATTTTTTTGTGTTTATTAGACTTATGCATACACGATTAAACACTAATTATTGTTCAAATGATGAATATCATTTATACTCTGTCGGCGGTGGAGCATCTTTAACTCAAAGTACTTGTGTACATGAGTCCAGTTTCTTCCTTTTGTCATTGTTTAGATGATTTCTGTAACTTTTTTATAACAAATTAAGAATATTGATATATATGTTAAATTTTATAATTACAGGACTCATTGGCTAGTCATCTGAAGCAGATTCATAATTGTTGAAGACTGGAGATTATCAGGATTACTTTGGAAGCAGTGAAATGATTCTAAGGATGACTACCAGGCATATATTAAACTAGCTGCGACAGCATACATGTAGCTCTGGACAACAAGCATATGGGTTGGCGCTTCTCATTCGCATTGTTTCGTAATGCCAATTAAAACACAAAAAATACAAAAAAGTAAATCCAGTATATTTGCAACTTTGGAAAGAGTTGTCACCATTTGACATACTGCCGATTGTTATTAATCTGTGGAGAGATAGAAGGTGTTTAAACTTTTAACTTCACAGACTGACTCACATGTTAGTCTTTCTGTTTTGTTGTAAAATTCATACAAACAAAAATAATTTTCTTGGCTTTGAATGAAACACACTATATATGTTCTGACAGACGGTCATTATCAGAACTACAATTCTGTCCCATTGACTGTAATGTTGCAAAACATCAAGTGATGACAATTAGCGAGTGTCGAGTAACTTTGCATTTAGATATATATAGAAATATCTACATTTATAATATATAAACTGATAATTTATTTACCCATCATCACGCCTGAGTTATCATTACTACAATGTATATTTCAATGATTTCACATCTGTGACACGGCCATATAAGTACATTTTGTATATGGAATGACATTCATTTATTTGCTACAACAGAAACATATTAAACAGTTTACTTGTTGACTTTGTGCAGTGTGTTCACAAAAATGACACAAAGTTTAACGCTTCTGGTGACATAGCCCATTAGTTGTTCCATTTAGTTGATGCCTCTATCAAATGTTTTTACAACTGTTTCTGATCTTGTTACCAATATATGTACAAACAGTTGTAAGTAATGTGACATTAACAACAAGTTGCCAATAATGTGTGATTACATGTACGTTAATTTCATATTCTTAACATAATTAAATGGGAAAAAAAACCTTTAAAACATAACAAAAAGAAGTATTTATTTTAGTACATAAAACATAAAAAACCGATCATTGATTTACAAGGTCAAGGAGAGTAACTTGTACATGACAATTTCAAAATTGACTAGGGTACACGAAATTCGGCAGTCCAGAAAATTTGTAATCTGGGCGGTTTAGGCTGGGAACGAAGGTTTCCAGATTATCGAGGGTCCAATGTACAATGTCAATGTATACAAATAACACACTGATTTTGAGAATGGTTGTTTTAATATGCTGTTAAGAATTCTCAGTGTCCATTTTATGCATTATATAGAGACAGTATCATACTGAATCTAACTTTGATATGACTTTTTCTTCAATATTGCAGCAAAGTATCAAGAACTGCTCTTTACTTAATAATATGCCTGAATACATTGTGAGTGTATCACAGAAGAGAACTAGAAAAAAATAATGTATTGTGATGTTATTTCATGTTTGTATTAAAGTATTTTTGAATAAACATAATTCAAAACAATTCAGTTTTGATTTTGATGCAGTAACCAATTCTTTAAATGAACATTTGACCCTTAGTTTTTGTCATTTATTTCTTCTCTTGAAAAATTATCTAATTAATTGCCTTTTGCCACATAGTTCATCGGAAAAAAATACTTGTATATTATATGCATTGCACATAGTTTCCTTATAAATGAGGTCTGTAAACAACATTTGCAGCAGAAGCCATGAACTTTGTAAAAATGCCATCAAGGGATATCCATGTGTCAGATCATACTTTCTTCTTAATGGAGAGTCTTAATGTTTCCCTTGTTGTCATTTTACTGCAGATTGTTATTAGCTGTCTCCATGGCTTTGTCCTCAAGATCAATTATCAAATAATCATAACTACAATTTTTTTTCTTTATTTTGTGTTATTCAGACAATTATATTCAAACATTAGAGAAAAGGTCCACATGACACTGACTGTAAATATTTGTTGAAACTGTTGAATTCAAGATAGGTTCAAAGTTCAAATCTAAAAGAAATTTTCTAGCATTTTCTTAAAATCTTCTCATAATTTTTAGATTCATCTTTTGATATGAGGAGGAATAGTTGTGTCTGCAATCTCAACAATTTATCCAAAATTAATTAAATGAATACTTGGAAGATAAATAACCCAACTTGATAATGACAAGGGACTTGCAAGAAAATACACACCCTAAAATGTTACTAATGACATATTTTGCCTTCTTTGAACTAAAATTTTGTAGTACATCAATGCTTTTTCAGTTCAGTACTTACAGTACTTTGATTTATATTTGAGTTGAATGCATCAAATCGGATCTGTTCCCGACATCGACTGTGCATTGTATAACGTTAGCCTACCTGTACCTGCAGTTATCGTGATTTTTCATGCAATTTAGTAGAATTTTACGATGCATACGCAGTAGAAAGATATAATCTAAAAAAGATTGTGTTGTACAATTTCTCATTGCATATACAATGTAACTTTTGATATTATATGGTATAAAATAAAAACTGTCGTTTTCCTCGTATCAACGTAGGCCTAACGCAAGCCTGTGCTTCGTCTCGGCGAAATCTAACTCAGTCGTCTCAGGGGGTGTCTTCACCGACGTTCGAGCATATCAGAAAAAAAATCAATAAAATAACAAACAAAGATTATCGTATACCAGGTATATTAAAAAGCAACAAAAAACTTTGTGATTTGTGATCAATGTGTTATTATCATTTTTTCCACTTTTCTTCATGCTGAAAAAACAGCTACATGCACATTACATTTACAAATTTTTATTTTTACTATTAGGAAATACTCAATCATACATCATAAAAAAATAACAATGTTATCTGCTTCTTATAAAAAAATTACTGTATATAAAAAAGCAGAAATCTGGCTTAGTGTTAACGTGCAGATCTTCTGATCTTTTGATTCTCACAACCGGCGGCAATTTTTTTTTTTCGTTTTTTTTTTAATATATCATGCAAACATGCCTATTCAAACTATTCACAATGTCTGGTGAGGGCTACATGTATATGTAGCTCTATTACTACAGAATAAATAATTATATCTGAGGATTTACATCGGATATATACACGGTCAGTATCTTACAGTAGCTAGGCCAAGGACGTGTCCTTAAATAGGCCTGTTAGTTTTATATTGGTGTTGACACGGAAAGACGAGATGACTCCTGTCTCCTGGACATTAAAACAAATCATTTATTTCATCTAGGCAAATAATGCAAGGAGACGTCCTAAGCCTATCGCTACCCACAATACACTCGATCGTGGTCTTACATTTGTATACATATGTATTATGTAACTTTTCATAAATGATTTGATCCAGATATATCTGTCTTCGATAGTTATATTTAGAATTATGAATATGTGGAAGGAACGTGTGTACAAGATAAAAACAACCCATCTCAACTGCTATTCCGGGACGGTGACATGTAATATTGGTCACCTCAGCCCAAGCACAGGGGCACGCAAATTATTCATGTAAAATAATTCCTATGTACGTCATGTCCACATGACTGAAAATTGCGAAAAATGAATTATATATTATGTAAATATCGGTTAGCTTGTAATAATAATGATAATACTGTTAGAGTTATCTTCATATTTCCAACTGTTCTGAGATCAGAATTACTTTTTAGTGTTCCAGCGAAATCAGTATCTTGAAATTTACATACTTTTGAAGAAAATCAACTTTTTATCTCCCTGTTCCCTCGATGCAAATATTCCCTGTTGCCATACTTAGAAGATCTTTGTCATTACAATGTTTATTTCCGTTGAAAACAAATATTCTGACGCCCCTCGACTCTGCGAATTTAAACTCAACAAAAGAAGCGGAATAATATCAATAAACAATGCATTTTCAGCAATTGATTCCCAATTCTAAATTTGATGGTTTGATCCCGAACACTTCAGTTACGTCACTTTTTAGTCCTATTAGTCTTGCACGCTTCATTTTAAAGGAATAAGTGGTATAATGGTGGCGATTTGCATTCATATACAATAGAACATAGTTTAGAATCATTGTGTAAGTTTATCTTGAAATATTGTATCATTAAAAGGTCACTTAGACAAAAATTTCAAGAAATGACGGTAAAACAACACTCATCTACTTGTTAAAAATTACTTTTTAAAGAAGGAAGAATCAACAGCCTTGGGGTATGTTGCAGATTTTCTGGTCAAGCGGCTAGGGTTCAATACGCACCGGTAAAAAAAATCATGACCAGAGGACAGAATTAGTGTCAGAGTGACGAGATAGTCCAGGAAATGCACATAGAAACGGGTTTTTCCTTTATAAAGCTCTTAGTGCCTCTACAAACTCTTGATTGTCAGTTACCCCAGTTATTTCAATTACACTTATAAAAATACAAGTTATTTAACTTTTTTTAAATAGTGTTCATATAGGGATTGGATTTCGTTTTTATGTTAACCATGCTTGTATGGAGCAATTCCTCTAAGAATATATTCTATGGGGCGCGTTAGCGCCCCATAGAATATATTCTTAGAGGAATTGCTCCATACAAGCATGGTTAACATAAAAAACGAAATCCAATCCCTATGTGTAAACACTAAAACAGATATACGATTAAAATGTATCTTGACATAGATAATAATTTCTAATAAATGTACACAACTTTTGCTAAATTCCATATATGATTTCATATGTTTTATATTTATGATATAAAATATCAAAGAAACACAATTTAACAAAGCATGACAATTTATTGACTCGTGCCATATCCGGGCCTCGAACTCACGATCTACAGCACCCAATCGCCTAGCCAAACATACCTGCGCCTTTACCACTGCGCCACATCGAGATTGCCATAACTGACAATACAATGAATCAAAATTTGATATATCAATCAAGATGTATATCAAATTATTATAATATAATATTACATGTGTCGAAAAATATAACGCGCCCCATAGAATATATTCTTAGTAGGAATTGCTCCATACAAGCATGGTTAACATAAAAAACGAAATCAATCCCTATATTTACACTCACACGACTTTTTATTTATATTTTATGCAATAAAATCGTCATTTGAAAGTGACGTAATTATTCAATAAAAGTCGGTCAAAAGTGGGAGGAGCTTACTCAATTGAACAGCGAATGATGACGCTTCACGTAAGGTAGAATTATTCATCCGCGACGACAAAAAAATTCAATATTTTAGTGTAAAATAAACATGACAAAAAAAGTAAATTTCAGAGATAATTTTATTTAATCAGATCAGAACTTTAAATATATATTCAATTTTGCTAAAAGTTAATATATAGCGTAATAACATAAAGAATTTGTACACGGCCACATGTGTGAACTCGGTGACCGTTATTGTGCAGCGAGGCGAAGCTGACGCACGCTTACACACTTTAGTTTGCCGAAGTTGTGGAACACCGATTTTCAAGTAGCTCAATGTGTTTGAATTGTCGTCTGACTTGACGGTATTACATGCTTGGGAGCCATGTGATTATATAATCTACGCTTAGATCCATATTGCCATCGATAGATAAAACAAATTCACTTGTGTTCGATGGATACAATGTATTTGTGGTGACGCGGAACTGTCAACACGTGGATTATTAGCGGTGCATGTTTTATAATACACATGATTAGATACTCAAAGAACAAAGACAAGAGGATATGTTTATAACTGACCTCTATCACAGGGTCTCACACCCGTCTACCCCCAAGACTCGATCGAAGGACGAACATAGGCACAGAGGTAATGTTTACATTTGACACCCATCATTTTTAACAAAATGAAAGCACGTCGCCCCGGTCGGGATATTTTTCACGTTTCTTTATACAATTGTTAATTTAAAAATTGGTTGAATCATATATTAATATAAAACATGTATATATTGTTTACATTTTTCCCAAAATTCTATGAAAAACAACAATATACACGTAATGTTGCGTCAAAATGTAAACAAAGCCATGTGTTTCTTTTAAAAAAAAAGTAGTCCTTTTACGTTGCACAGAACATTTCCTTACGCAAGTTCAAAGTTCAATGTTACCATGCAGTTATGGTAAACAAAATCGGCTAGTATTAAAGTATAGTGACCAAGCCTAGCAAGTGTAAAAATAGTGTTCATATGTACATGTATATGTCTATGAACATTACATCAGTGCTGTTGCTATTAATGAATGACATTGTGATTCTATTTTGTTCCTTGATGCGTGGGATTGCCCTGAAAAATAAATTGTTCATGCACACTGTTGGTATTACTTTCATTCCCCATATAAAAATTGTTAGTAATTGTCAGGATATTATTACGGTATACGGAAAATTCATTTATTTATTTATTTCAAAATGAATATAAGTAAAACTACAAATAATTAAACTTGTTTTTGTAAGGTTATACTGGAACATGTGTGTATCACAGGAACTGTAAAACTGAAGTTGACTACGTAGTGCACTAGAGTTAACACTGTAGTGCACTAGAGGTAACATCGTAGAGCACTCCAGTGCGCTACAATGTTTAGCTAGTGAACTACTTTGTTTACTGCTGGTGCAATACAAAGTGCAATAGATACCAAGTTTAGTCATGCTCCCAACTGTCGGAAGGTGTGTCATTGTTCCTTCATCTCACACCGCTATCAATTCATAGGTTATTTACTGACGGAGTCACGTCCGAGATCTATACATTCCTGATGTGGATAAGGGAAAAAGCAATTTGTAGCTTGTCAACGTTTTAATAAATGTTTCGATATAATTTGTGAGCATGACAACGACATGGAAGCCGATATCCAAGATTTAATTTTGGTATGAACACATACATTTCAGTTGATTTATATATTCAGAAAAACACTTTGCTATTTCTGGATGACTTTAAGATTGTATTAGTATTTCACATAATGTTACCATGATATACTATAACAAACATTAATTATTGACTCGCATATTGTGGTCGACCCATCAGAGTGTTATAGAGCTCACGTTTTAAATGACCACCTGCTATTATGTAACGTTATTTGTTAGTGTTCATACCTATTCTCAGTAGTCTGGTACTGTTATCTTAAAGGGACAATTCATTCTACGAGAACATTAAAATTTGTATATATATCGGGAAACCCCCAGTTCTAATGCAAATTAGATCAGTCGGTTTTACTGTGATATGTCAGAAAATCCCATGGTGGTGAAATGCGTGTGAAATATTCAAACTCACTCGCTGTCCGCCATTACACATTGTGGTCGAATATCTTGTATGCCGAACCCAGTCCCTTGCTCGTAGAGTAATGCTACTTTTGTCTAGAACAGCTCAAATCGCTCTGACAGAAGTGTGTTTACCTTATTGGGTGAATTGTCTTGCCTAAAAAATCATTATATCACCTCCACAGTGGTTATGTAGTTCATTTGTTTAACGTGCGTGACTTTGGCTCGGATATTGGTACAGCGTACATATTGTACCTGCTTAATCGTATTGATCAACGATTTGTAATTACAACGGTATAAATTAAAATACTAAACAATGACGTGGAATTTGTCAATATCTTATGTTATATGTTTCATAAGAAATGTAGAACAATACATTTATGCCATATTTTGCTTCTTGGTTATGTAAAAGAATTAGCGTGAGTGAATTGTCCCTTTAACCAGGAAGAGATAGACTTAGCCCGCATGTTCGTCGGTGTAGACATGATAAACTTAACGAAAAAAATAGAAAAAAACATTTGTATGTAAAGAATAACATTTATCTTGAATGAATCATGTATCACATAATTCTAATGAAAAATATCCAGCCTATTACAATTTTGGTGATAGAAATACAAATATTGTACTTACAAAGTTAAGACATCGATGTAGCCAGTTAAAATACGATTTATTTCGTGTAAACCTAATCAACAGTCCTAATTGTATATGTGGTCATAAGTGTTAGAGTGCCTATCATTTTTTCTTCGAATGTAATAAGTATATGAGTGGCAGAATTATTTTATGAAACTTGAATGTTGATGTAAATTTGAAAGTTTTACTACGTGGCAGCGAGCTATATGCTGATCATATAAACCAAAGTATGTTCAGACACTTGCATTAATTTATAAAGTCCAGCAAAAGATTTTGACTTTGTAAAAATGTAAAGGTGGGGTTGCAAAATCCGCCCACGCACCGATTTTTTTTCAAATTTTGCAGTGTTAAAGGTCTAGGTACATAATTACTTTTTATGTGTTTTTTATTGATTTAAAAAAAAAAATTAAAAAAGCATAAGGGGCCTGAAATGATGTTTTCTAAAATTACTTTGGGCATGTGGCAAGGGGACCCTTTGTGTCCATCTTTTGATCATATATTTTATTTTTTAATTATTTTTGATAATAAAAGATACTTCAATCTTTATTTTATATCCATTTATAATGATATTTACGAATTATTTTTTTACGACAAATTGATTTTGATTTTTTGTCAGGATAAAAATTGAGGATATTGGGTTTGCACAAAATATTTGGCATGTTATTGATTTTGTCCACACTTTTATACCATTTTAAAAACATGCTATAAGTATAAACTTATAACAGATACTTTTTCAAAAAAATTGAAATCCGGGAAAATAGCATTTCATAGACTGAAATGTAGCGAGAGGAATTTCCTAAAAAAATCAATATTTGTCCTAGTTGACCTAGTTGTGGGTGAAACACATAGTTTCTCTTTTCATATCAGAAATCAAATAATTATTGGAAAGAAGTATATTTTCGTCAAACC
Source organism: Argopecten irradians (assembly GCF_041381155.1). Classification (NCBI taxonomy): domain Eukaryota; kingdom Metazoa; phylum Mollusca; class Bivalvia; order Pectinida; family Pectinidae; genus Argopecten; species Argopecten irradians. Next base: position 15,611,947 of record NC_091138.1, on the reverse strand, counting down.
CAAAAGATACAAATTAAGATTATCCATCTCTCTTATGTAGATAAAAACTATTTTAAATTGAATTAAAAATGATTAAAGAGGGAAACAGAGTTACATTTGATTTTCAAATAAAATATGTATAATATAAAAAATAATACCAGCACCACAAAGGCTACAATCTTAATCTTGAGCAATCAGACGGCTTTTATTTCGAAGCAATGGCAACAATGTATTTAAAACTGTTACTATCTCATTCGGCATACCCCATAACCCATATGTACCAATTTTCACTAATATCTAATAATATCTAAATTTCAACCAATCAGAGACATCCATTTTGTTTCCATGGCAAGCAATCTTTTAAAAAGCGATTCCATGTTACTCAGCATATTTTATAAGCCCTATATACCAATTTTCACTTCAATCTGACAATATCTAAATTTAAGCCAATCAGAGGCCTCCATTTTGTTTCCATGACAACCAATCTTTTTGAAAGTGACACCATGTTATTCAGCATACCTCGTAATCTATATTATACCAATTTTCACATAATTCTGACACCATTTAAATTTCAGCCAATCAGAGGCCTCCGATTTGTTACCATGGCAACCAATATTTTAAAAGCTGTTACCATGATATTTAGCACCTAAAATTATTACTGTACACTGATTTTCACTTATATCGGACTCTGGAATCATAAAATGGAAATATACTAATATATACTAACAAAGAAGTGGTCCATTGCTATATGCACTCTCTATTTTTAAGTCACTCAAAAACTGTTTTCCCGGATTTTAATTTTGAACCTATTTTAAACACATAGACAGAAAATGTCATGGGAGTATTTTTAATTGGGGCTAAAATTGTGGACAAAACCAGTAACAGAGTGATATGAGATGACAAAGAACAATGTTTCGTTTTTTCCAAAAAGTGTTACTTTTTCGTAAAAACAAAAATTTCCGTTAAAAATCTAAAAGAAATGACTTCAATATAAAGTATACGATCTACTCAAATGATTTATGAATAAAAGATGTAGAATATCCAACAAAGGCTAAGCTTTTTTGGCTTGTTTGTGCAGGTAGTTTTAATGAAAATGACTACAAAGAATTCAGGTCCTTTGGGCCTTTTTAAAATCACAAAAAGAAGTGTCATTTTAAAGGGACAACTAGTAGTACTTTCAATATGCAAAGTTTCAAGAAAATTGGGCTGTGGGCAGTTTCTATGTGATTTTTAACATTAGCTTGAACACCACCTTTTGTATTTAATGTTGTAAATATTATTCAAGTCTATTGTCTCTTGTCTCGTCATTGTATGTTAGGAGAAGGTTTTTATCAGTTATAATAATTTTTGCCTTATCCCTTTGTCTTTTGTTTTGAAAATAAAATATGTTCAAACTAAAACTAAACTAATGATTCATATATCAAATGAACGAAGTTATTTTTTATTTGATTAGACATTATAGGATAAACAATACTATAGACGGGCATTCATATAGGGATTGGATTGCGCTTTTATGTTAACCATGCTTGCATGGAGCAATTCCTCTAAGAATATATTCTATGGGGCGCGTTAGTTTGCCGAAGTTGTCAAAACACCGATGTTCAAGTAGCTCAACGTGTTTGAGATTGTCGTCTGACTTGACGATATTGCATCCTTGGGAGCCATGTGATTATATAATCTACGCTTAGATCCATCGCCATCTACAAACGGAACATTTTCACTTGTGTTCGATGTGTACAATGTATTTGTGGTGACGCGTAACTCTAATACGTGGATTACTAGCGGTGCATGTTTTATAATTCACATGATTAAATTCTCAAAGAACAAAGACAAGAGGATATGTTTATAATTGACCTCTGTCAGAGGGTCTCACGCCCGTCCACCCCGAAGACGCGATCGTAGGATGAACACAGACACAGAAGCAATGTTTACATTTGACAGCACTGCACGTCGCCCCGGTCAGGATATTTTTCCCGTTTCATTATACAATTATTAATTTAAAAAATGTTGGTATCATATATAAATATAAAACATATATGTATTGTTTACATTTTCCCAAAATTCTATGAAAAACAACAATATACACGTAATGTTGTGTCAAAATGTAAACAAAGTTTTTCTTTTAAAAAAAGTAGCCCCTTTGCGTTGCATAGAACATTTTCATACGCAAGTTCAAAGTTCAATGTTACCATTCAGTCATGGTAAATAAAATCGGCTGGTACTTGCGTATAGTGAACAAGCCTAGCAAGTGTAAATATAAGCGGATATTTTTATTGTGATTATGTGAATTTGTTATGTGTAAAATCTATATTGCGATAACATACACTATGAATTACGAATAAAGTGCATTACAAACAAGTAAACAACTGATATTGAGACCAAAGTAACAAATTATAACTTTTGTTTCTTCACCTATACACAGTGTTGTGTTATGTTTAAATCAGTAACAAATAATGATCCTTGTTTCCTCACCTATACACAGTGTTGTGTAATGTTTAAATCGTTTATTAAAGGTATGCCTATTGCACACAATTATGACCAGCACGTTAATGTCTTGATACAAATCAAACATTGGTAGGATTCCAAGTACCCTGTAACACCGCAACATTAGAAGAGTTCACTGTACTTACCGCAAGTTGGTGACGATCAGGACCCGATACCTAAGACTATAAGACTCTTTCATATGTGGATATGAAGGAGAGGGATATTCTACCCGAGGAGCACAAAATGTAGTAAAACCCGAGGCTTGCCGAGTTTTTTGCAACATTTTGTGATCCCGAGGATAGAATATCCCTATCCTTCATATCCACTTATGAAAGAGTATTTTTCTTTCATACCTCGACGTTTTATTGCAATTTTACAACTATAATATCCCGCTATTTAGAAATAAATTCGAAGAAATCCACGGCTGAAAGTCAATTTTTCATATATGAAAAATTACGTGATATTTTCAATAAATTGCGTTGTTTGCATCTTTTGTAGTAAAACCAGTGAGGTTTGTGAAAAAAATGTTAAAATTTTACCGACGAAATAGAAATTTTGTTGACGCCTTGACGTCACGAGGCATTATTGCATGTGTAGCCATGCAATACAGTCTCAGGCGGCATGAGTGTATTGCCCTAGACCAGCCAGTATTACACCCGTAGGTATGAAAGAATAATAAAATCTGTGACCTGTAAGTGATTGAAATCGGGTTATCTCAGTCGAGGGCTAAGATTTTGTAACATCCTAAACTCGGCTAACGCCTCGGTTGGGATTATGTTACAAAATCTTAGCCCTCGACTGAGATACCCGATCTCAATCACTTAAAGGTAATAGATTTTTTTCTCGCGCCTCTAAGACAAAATAAAACCATCTATAAACGCATTCAGAGTAAAATTATCCCGTCTTGGGCCTCCTTGTTCAAAGCCGATTGACCATTTCATCTGCGCTTCGAATTTAGTCATTCCGCGTAAAACTATAGTTCGGTTATATCAAAGAAAAAAGCTGATAAATCGGTACATACTGTTTTAATAATTAAAAACAACAACCAAAGAATGCATGGTAAATGCTGAATTTACATATTTCTAATAATATTGATTGTCTGAAGCGTGTGACGTCATCGATTCGAGATTATGACGTCACATGCGCGGACTGTTACATGAATGGCGTAAAATTCCGCCAAAAATCGCGTAAAGGTACCAGACAGATCGGACGAGATAGAAAAATCTAGCACTGGGTATCATGTGAGATTTCCCTGTCCGAGGTGTTAGAATTTTTTTTCTTTCCTCTGTAATGCTTGTTATTGATTGGGACCAATATACAGTATGCCTTAATAGTACTATTAGTGTTTATCTCAAATTCAAGTATCACGATCCGGAAACATGACTAAACAATATTAGGTGGGAAAAAACTAAATGAAACAATCAAAAACTTATTACCTATGAAATTTATGACAGCAAATAAAAGATAACACATGACAGATTAACTAAAACTACTACAATCACGTAAGGATTTTGTCAATACTTAAACAAACGCAACCAAAACAAGGTGAAGTGTGATTTCTGTAATATTATAATGATGAAAACCAATTCAGCTCCCTTCGCCAGTGTTATGTAACAATGATAAAATTTTCTTTGAGCCAAAATCGCCTATTGAAATCTTCTTTTAATAGGAGTTTGATTGAAGTGGAATAAATTAGAAAAATATATCTCAAAGATACACGTTACTCCAAGGAAAATTAAACTTAAAATATAATTCATAAATATCTAAATGTCTAAATCGGCATAATTAGTATCAACATTCTCATTTCATAGTTGTAATAAATAAAACAACGGTTAATGTTTTGAATGGTTCTATATAAAATCTTTTAACATTTAAATATTACTATTTCATAACCCAATATACAATTACAAACAAAACGATTAACTGGAATTTGAGTGTAAATGGTTCTGGACAGTAGGATTTGAAATTAGAGGCAAGGATTTGAAAATAAAGCTGTTAATTACAGTTCATGGTATTTTGATAGGAATCATTGTGATATATATAGCTTCAGGCACTAACATTGAAGCTATGAAGTTTTATTGAGTCATTGTGATTCGTATTTTATAAGTTAGGGTTTTATTTCCAAAGTTTCGCATTTATGGCGATACATATACCAGACTCATTTTTTCAGATCACACAGCTGTACATGAACAACAATGACGGCGACATCCAGATTGGTACATAATGTGATTTTCCTGTTTGTTTTATTTTGTATTGGTGAGTGATGTTTTAATTTATTTTATCAACATGCATTTGTGATTATATTTGTTTTTGTTAGTTAAACGAACCTCATTCTTATGTACCTACAGCACGTTTTATAGTACGTAGATCGCATTTCCACCTAATCCTACCAAGTTAACATATACATAAATAAATTTTAAAAAAGAAAATAAACCCTTTCAGAAAATAAATAATTTAATTTTGGTACATGGTTTACAATCCAATAGCGTTTTCTTTCATGTCGATAACGTGATATCATGGATATCGATAATGGACATTGGTGCAAATCCTAGTTCATAGACCCTATTAATCAGAAACTACAAATATGCAACAGGCGTGTTTTGTACTCCTATCTTTGACTTGTTTAATAGTTTTGCACAAAACTTTGAAGAGTTAAGTTTTGTATTACGTAATTTCACACGTAAAATAAAACATATTGTTTATACATACTGATATGTATTCGTCGTTTTAATAAAACGGCCATTTTCAATCTAATTTACGTATTTGTCATTTATATCAATCAAGTCACACGAGCTTGCCATGGAAGAGACATATCAAGTTTCAACTGAAATCATTTATAAACTTTCCGTTACAATCCGCAACAGTCAAGTAAAAACTCTCTAAAAACGGCCGTGCGAACAGACCACGTGCCAAAACGTATAATGTAGTCTACAACTCCTATATATAGGGTACCATAGAGAGACAACTTGTATTACACCTGTCGCCACCAATGTCGCGGAGAAATTGGGATCTAATCCACTTCTTCCACCTGGATTATATAAAAATTGTTTAAAAATGAATATGATCATATCATGTTAAAAAAAATCTAGGTCCAAATACAACGTAGTATTTAAATGAATTTTGAAGTTTTTTTACAGACACAACTTTGTCACAACAGTTACCACCTAGGTTCCGATTGAATCTTGATGGATTTTACCTAAATATCACAAAAGTCTAAGCTTTATATTTTTCGAGTATAAAAGAGAAAATCAAACATTGAAAACTTTTATGCCTGATTTTTGCCAATTTGCTTTGTTTTATCGTAACAAGGCGCCGTTCGGAGTGTTGTCATCTAAATGATCTGCGCTAAAACACGAAAAAGCGCCTTTTTAGACTTTCTAATCATGAAGAGATAAACACGGTATAAAGCTAGTATATTAATAATCCGAAATAAAAGGCCAAAATCAATTCAAAGTAAATCAAAAATCATTTCTATGGATTGTTACGGTTGTTATGATTGGAATTTCTAAATCTCGCCTTTTCGTCTTTTCGCCTTGTAAAAGTATTTGACATCCCACTTTCGTAAGATTTTCGCCTGATACAATTACACGACATCGCGCCGAATGATGCCTTTCTGTCTTCTAAACTCTCTAGTTAATTTTAGCCCACTGATTCAATCAGTTACGAAAGCATATTCCGACAAAGTAACAGCCTGCAAATATAACTGATTAAGTATCAAATACAACAATTATCAAAATAGAAGTCAAATTATCCATGTAAAGAAAAACCACATTGAAGTAAATCTTGCCTCTGGCTTGATTAGCTTCCTAAAAGGCAAAAAACAACTCCTCCCACCTGACCCCTAAGGCTATTACTCTGAAATTTCTTGTTAATTTTTCTTGCAATATAGGTACTTTTGTATTGTGAGCAACACTTATAGTGTCTTTGGTTTTAAAGAACATAATGACAAAACACAATGCACACAGTAATTGGGCGATTTGTACTGACAATCTATATTTATTACACAAAATGTGTTCAATTTGGCAATACTTTGTTTTTCTTTGGATTGTATTTTATGACTTGTCAAAAATGTAATTTGAGGTAGCAAAATGACTATTCAGATGTCACATATGTACAATCATATAGGTAATTACCTCAAAAACGGAATAAAAGAAAATCTTTAAAATAATAGATATAATCATATTACATAAAAAATCTAGGTCCAAATCGTCATATATATATTTAAAAGAACTTTGATGTTTTTTACAGACACAACTTTGTCGCAACAGTTCCCATCGGATCTTTACGAATTTATACCTGAGAATCAAGCAAATGGTAAGTATCACAACAGTTTTGTTTTTGTCTCTGTCACATACAGCTCTTATTCTCACGTCAGTGTTTTAAAGTCTAAGCTATATAGTTTTCGAAAATAAAAAATCAAATCAAACATTGCAAAACTATGGTGCCGGATTTCTGCCAGTTCGCGTTGTTTCACAGTTCGCGTTGTTTTACCGTAACAAGGCGCCGTTCGGAGTGTTGTCATCTAAAATTATCTGCGCGAAAACACGAAAAGGCGCTAAATCTCGCCTTTTTGTCTTTTCGCCTTGTAAAATTACTTGACAACCCGCCTTTCGTAAGATTCCTTTTCGCCTGATATGATCACGCGACAACGCGCCAAATGACGCCTTTTCGTCTTCTAAACTGTTTTATCCTACTGTCTCAGTCAGTTACGAAAGCATAGTCCGACAAAATTACCAGCTGGCAAATATAACGTATTAATTATAAAATACAACAATTATCAAAATGAAAAAAAAAAAATATTTGAAGTAAATCTTGCCTTAGGCTTAGATATCATTCATATTTTGCAATTTCAATAGCTTTATTAGCACCTTTCAAAATACACACCGTGTGTACTCAACGTTTACAGTCTCAGACATAGTTCAGTACAAGAGAATTTACTGATCCAGACCACATTAAAATGACAACTATATACGAAGTGACCACTAATTTTTCGTTCGTCATATCTTTGCTTTAATTTATCCTTACAGGTTCCCTCATCACATCATTTAATGTCACTGATCCTAACAATGACGTCATCACATTGGGGATATATGATGACTTCACCCACTCCTGTGTCTACTTGACCACAACTAACAACCGTCCCGGTTTTGTGACGGGGAATGTCTACCTTATCAATCCGGATAATTTCGACTATGACAGGGTAAGGTGTCTTAACAAACTGGAATTTGATCTACATATATAATACCATAATCTACATTATACCAATTTCATATAGAGGATATTCTTTGGGTTTTTTTTATGAATAACAGTTATTTTTCATCGATTCATTGAATGAGAATGGGGTGGGAGTGATATTTTGAAAAATAGATAGAAATTCATTTATTTAGTTTTGATTCAATACAGATCTGTGTTTATTAATTCTTATAAAACTAAGTCTATGAAAGAAGATAAAACTAAATTCAATTTAATGTATATTGTTTCAATGGTCTTCTAAATAGTCAAAGTACATTACAAATAAAAAAACACAAAAATACAATTGAGTTATTTGGACACTTTCCTGTTACTTTGCTTGGTGTATATGCATTGTATTTCATGGTACATGTAGGAAATGGTTAAAAAATGTAAAAAAATGTTATCGAATAAATTTCCGTTCACTTAATTTTACATATTAACTTGTTTACTTAGGATATATTTTCAGAAATTCGCCTTCTATACATACCCCCCAAAAATTACTTTTTCTGTATTGGAACATTGCAGGGGCAGAGAGATGTTAGATTAGCTTTCACTGCAAGTGATGGCGCGAAGATGGTAAGGAATTAAAAACTCAAATGATGACATCGTTTGTTGCAGACGTGTAGTTAATGTTCTTTTGCCATACAAAATGCTCTCGTCATTAATACTCGTTATTTTTATTATGAATAAAACAGTATAACGGCGGTCATTGTCTAATCCGTATTCTCGTGTATTTCTTAACTGATAGTTATTAAAACCAAATGTGCTAGTCCCAGTTACATGTGGTTTAGACCAGATACGTGGAATAGATAATATCAAAAGGTCATGATGTTATTGAGTAGCTTATCAAAATGTTTTGTAACGTACAAGATACACATGATAATATTTGTCTTTTTATTTAAATTATTTTTGCATTATTGTATTTTAGGAATTCCCTTTCATTTTAGGTTACAGGTTTCGTGCATATCTACGTCAGTGATGTCAATGACAACGCACCTGTATTCAAAAGTCCTGCGTATATTTTAGAAATACCCGAGGTAACCTAAACTTGATATTACGGTATTTTGATTATATACGATACATATCATACATGACCTGTTCTTGTGTATTTCAAGACAATCATAGTTTACTCATTCCTGTCGCTTTTCTATACCTTTTTACAACATTTTCCCCACTCCCATGCATTTTACTCTAATACTTCGCCTACTATATATATCATGCAATAATTGATGTTTTAACGTTCTGTAAATATCAGGTTTTATATCCATTGAAAGTTTTTTTCCTGAACTTGTGAACGGATTTCGATATGATATAGTTTGTTTTCAGTCACTGTGCTGAAAATTTACTTCTACATTTGTAGAACGCGACTTTTCCATCGACACATAATGCCGGTATTACAGCAACAGATGCTGATGATGGTGTGAACAAGGCTTTTGTGTACAGTTTATACGTAAGTTTCATTTAAACATCACGTAAAATGTTATTACTATAACACGCTTATCTCATCACATAAATATACTTATGAAACCAATCGTATTGCCTGGGCTCGTATCGAAATTTGACTGTCGATTAATACAAAATCATCTAAATGGCTGTTTCGTTACTTGATGACGGTAAAATACATGTATATTTCGTAGATAAATGTTATCTTATGTAATCTAAAAGGATAGACTTTTTGTATGTTATCAATATATTTATAAGCATGAAGAAACCGTTTTAAAACAATCCCTATCACTTTTGCAGGCTACAGGTCAGGTAAGTTGTCTCTTTATCCAATTTTAAATTTGGACCATGGTTTGGTAATGATGCCATATTTCAAAGATAAAAAGAAATATTTTTTATCATCTTGGTATTTCATCTTTTTCGTCAATTTGCTTGTGTTACATCAATCAGTGCCAGACAATTGCATGACGAGTGACAACGACAGATTCATAGAGAATCGTATGTTTTGATACCTTTATTTTTAGTCTGCAGAATTATATCAAGGCGTCTTCAGCATCGATCCAGATGACGGTATCTTAACCCTTAACGAAGCCCTGGATTACGAGGCCCTGACGTTGTACCAGTATACAATAAAGGCTGTGGTAGGTAACATCTATGACATACACACCAACACATTATAACAGCTGGTACTATAATTAATATTTTAATTGTAGTAAGTACAATTATTAATTTACTGGTATATCATTACGATATTGTTAGGTAACACAAGTGGTATTTTACCATTTTAAAAGAAACGTTATAATAATTATAGAACACACAAAAGATAATTAAAACATTAAGCTGTAGTATAGAAGGTAACACAAATGACAGCATCAATATTTGAAAGACACGTTTTTGTAATCCACTTAATGTTTAAGATAAGACAATTAACGTGATTAATTGCCCTTGTCGAATAACAATTATGATGTTTAAATTACTCTCCTGACTAATGTGATACATTTAATATCTTTTTAGTAAGAATGGGAATGTAGTTTTTGTTGAATTTTCATCAAAAAATTTGGTTGTTTGATTAATGCTTAACAAACTCTGAACAGTTAGGGTACCGGTCATTTAAGGAGACCCACATGCATGCAATGTGAGGTGAGTGCATGTGCCTTGATGAAAAGTAATACAATTTTATATGGCATCTGTCAAGCGGACAGCGATATGTCAACCCGAGTGAAATATTTTGACTGGTCAAGAGGAGGCTTGCTGATTGTTAAAGAGCATTTTTACGATTATTTTACTTCCATTCGCGAACAAAAAATGATGAAATTTCATTTTTTTTAGAAAAAATATAGTATCGTCGACGATAGCGCCACTTTCAATTTCATCATCATGTGAGCTGTCTTTCGCCTACACCGGTAGGCTTATTCTTAGCAATTACGGGATAACCCTGGCAAGTATGGGAGAAAGTCCATTTGGCAGTATGATCTCTTTAATGTTGTGTGAGAGATACCGAACAGCACAACCAATTAGACACATTACGCTGACAATTAACAAACTGTTCGTCCTGATTAATTGATGTTCTTTTATCTTCTGTGATCCGGCCAAGGGAAGAAACCAACACACTTCTGATAGGGGAAAACAATCAACTCATGCCGAAAACCTTCCAAGAGAATATTATTTTGGCCGGATAACTAGTTCCCTATCTTATATACAAAGATGTCTATTCTTGTCTTTTTCTTATGCTTGCAGGATAGTGGAACCCCTGCCATGACAGGTACTGCTGAGATAACAATTATAGTTAGTGACGTTCAGGACACGCCCCCACGTTTCCAGGGACTAACTTACCTATTTACCATCACAGAAAACTCTTCATGGGTAAGCTGATAGCTACTGTATAATTGATGTTCTTTATCATTATTTCATTTACAGCCAAGACGGGCTTCATAAAGAAAAAACAACTTGTGTTTCTATTTATTATTATTCTTTTTATTTTTAATATAAATTTAGACTATGAAACATGACACATATTTAACTAAATAAAGTATTGACATGTTACTTTCCGATCAAATAATTATAAAAAGTCCGAATATTTATAATTGTTATACATAATGTATGATATTGTGCTGCCCTCTCTACTATTTAGAATAGTGTATTTTACTTTACTCTTAAACGTATTAGTATGATTTTTTTATTATGTGTAATATATTTGTTTAAATGTACTAAATCATTACATTTACACAGATTTCTAAGGGTTTTGACTTTCTACAAACGTTCTTATACCTGAAATTAGAAAGTTTTCAAAATTACAACATTTTATTTGAAATATTGGCAATGTTTATCAACGTTAAAATATCGCAAAACGCAACCCGAAACTGTATCTGTCGGCATTGGCTGTTTATAACGGAAAGAGCCGGGTGGATCTTTGACTTCGAAATCGGGATCGCTGAAAATCTCTTACGGCTAATGGGTATAGATGTATTTTATCGGTTATATTGACCTGATTCAGTGTAATAGCCGATACATTTACAGCGTATCTACATTGGCAAGTAAAACAGCATACGTTTTATGAAGCTTTAGAGTATTTGATGGAAATATGACAAGAAATGAGAGGTATTTTCACCCGTTAATCATGTATATATTATACATGTATACAGGTGTACATGTACATTATTAAGCAAGCATATACATAGTTCTACAATGTATATATATGTAAGGTATATTTTTGATTTAAATACATAAAAAATACAAATAAAATTTAGATATATAGATAGTTAGGCTGATTTTTTTAAGTAAATCAGGCTGAAAAAAGGTTATATAACTAGTGACATATAAGGAATGTCCATTAAACGGATAGACATCATAACTATGGATATATAGGGAATGTCCGTTAGACGATATATATATTATAAATAGGGGTATATAAGGAAATTCCATTAGACGGATAGAGACTATAACTAGAGATATATAGGGAATGCCCATTAGACGGATAGACATTATAACTAAGGATATATAGGACATGTCCATAAGACGGATATATATTATAACTATGGATATATAGGGCATGTCTATTAGACGGATATATATTATAACTAGTGACATATAGGGAATGTCCATTAGACGGATAAACATTATGACTAGTCATATATAGGGAATGTCCATTTGACGGATAGACATTATAACTAGGGATATATAGGGAATGTCAAATATTGATATAATGATAAAAGAAATACATGTACCTAATTAGTCCGCTAAACCTGCCCATATTATTAGTTTTATTTTCCATTTCCCCCTGATATATTTCTTTAATATATATTCTATATATAAGATAATTTTTTAAAGCCTAATAATATAGGCAGGTTTAGCGGACTAGTACCTAATATCATGATAAATGAAAATAAAAATAATGGTAGAACCAAGTATAAAATCATATAATATAATAAAAACCCTCCTTTATAGCTGCAAAAACCTGTACAATATATGACTATTTACACTTAGAAACTCTTCACAAAACTTCTGCATACGTTTCAACGTTTATTATATTTAACACAGTAGTGTAGTCAGAAACTTATAGTCGATAAATTTGTGTTTTCAGTCGATGACAGAATGTCCATTAGACAGATGAGATTTCCTGCGATCGGATGTTTTGAATGTTCCCGCATCGCGCATGCACACAGGGATTGTTTACACTCGCCGAACGATAATAATATGAAATAGTGACTTGTTCGTTTCTATTTATTTTCAGTTTTTCTCCATTTTGAACAAAATGGTTACACAAACTTTTAAATTTTGTTATTAACAATATTTAATATCTGTTGCTTTTACGACTTTTAGAGTGTGCTTGTATATAACTAGCACAACATGGAATTCTACTCATAATACATATTCGAAATACATATGCAATGCGAGAAATTATGTTGATATTTACTGTTGTATTTCACAAACACGTATGTATTACTGTGTACAGATAGTTTTTTGTCTTACCTCAGGTCGGAAGTAATATCCTTGCTCAGGATGGCGATAGAGGAATCCCTCGTGATATCACGTATAGGCTCTACAACGATTCACGTAAGATAATCAAAATATGTTTCCAAACACAAGACATATTCATAAACCGAATTCTAATTCAGACATGTAATATTGTTCATCTATATCACAACTTAATGCTTGATAGTCAGTAGAAATATTTTAACATACGTACGTTAAGCAAATGTATCTTCCTATGAATAAAGCTGACGATTGAAATAGTATCCGACATAACACGGCCTGGCCGTTTGATGTCCATTGACACAAAGTGTTTAGTTTATTTTCCAGTTTCACACTATATTTTCTGGAGCAAAAAAGAAATAATTTTACAATCAATGAGTAAATCATTGACTGTCTATGTGTTCCATTATCTTTCTTCCAGAGTGTTCCAGCTTCTTTACTTTAGATAATGTGACTGGTCAACTTTCATTGAAAGATGGACATGTATTGGATAGGGATACTGGAGTTTTAAAAGACAATCAAGGTGTATGCAGGCTTCAAATAAAGGTTAGATCGGCTTACATTATACTTTTATAAATAATTGGCCTACATTTGTTCCAAAAACGTTACTAAAACGAAATGGGAACACTAAAGTATCATAGGGCCAGTGGGCACCAGTGCTTTTTCAAATAGCCTAAAACCATTGCGAGTTTATGCACTTTGAATATAATTTCGCAGTAAGGCTTTCTGTTGTTACCTACAAAGAAACCATACACATTAACATGGTCCACGAAAAATATCTTTAAAGCTGAATAAGTATTATTATCTTAACTCTAAACTTAGAGTTATTTTCTAAAATATAGCTAAAGTACTTTCCATATTATGTGTCTTCAAATAAGTGATTTGACCAATGAATGCAAGCAAATTGTTTCAGCGATAACAAAACACTTCTCAATGACTTCGTAATGCTTAGTTGGGAATAATTCCAAACGATATCTTTTGATATGTCATAAATACGACATGCCCTGGGATATTCTTACTATGTATTTTGAAAGAAAAACTTGAATTGATCATTAATGTGCCAAAAATCACGGAAATCTCACATCCGAGGCCCATATTTTTATTTGCATATCAAGCAATGAAAGTATTGAAGAGAAATATAAATATACGTGAAAGTTATTGTTTAAGTTAATGTGTTTACTTATGTATACAAAAATGTATTTTTTTTCTGAATCTGAATCTCGAGTAAACATTTGCAAAAACACATACGTATTCTTTGATTCGTTCTGGATAATCTCACACTAAACCATTGGGATCGTGGTGTATCATTTCTGTGTTTGGATGTTACAGAGTTATCTGCGAATTGTGACGTGTGTTTGCAAGCGTATCGTCATATTTTTCGGAGAAAACGACGTTAAATGCGCCCACAAAATAATGACGTCACAATGGATACCTACCCGCAAGGGACCTAACTCTGTAATATGCCAAGACGAAATTGACAGGAATGCGTTAGCGTATTATTTACTAATAATTACAGGCCAGTGAAGTTATCCATTCCGGAGAGCCGACTGTAAACTCTACAGCCTGTACCACGGTCACAGTAGCTGTGGAGGATATCGATGATAACGTACCCACCTTTAATCTGTCTCATTACAACGCTTACGTAGACGAAGAGGTGTCAAGCATTCCTCTGACCATCAACGGAGCCGTTGGCATATATGTGTCTGATCTGGATCAGGTAAACAATTGACTGAATACAAATATTCAAAAATAGGCTATATAGGAACAGAGTTAACAATGAACAAAAGAACAAGAATATAAAACTAAGAAATAAAAAATATTGTATTAAAGAAAAATAGACGATAAAAGACAAGATGTACTATAAAAACGTTTGAGACAAAGTAGCAGATTCAGTTATCAAAAATAGAGAAAACACCATTATGTATATAGAAAGAATAATAATTCAATAATTCGGTATTATTTACTGTTACGACTATAGAAGAGTAACTAGATAGGTACTCTACACTACACTTAGTATTATCATTATAAATCTCAACGACGTGAATACGTGAATACAATGATATTTTTATTTCGTACATGTTATTTATCCGGATAATACCCTGATTCTAGGACGGATGTCGCATGTAAATCAAAGGAAAACCTATTCCTCTGACAACAGAACAGTAATAGTTCTGTTGATAGTTTGTATACCTGTCAAACACGAAAAAATAACCCTCGTGATTACACAAATATAGAATTTTTTGAGGTTGACATATTGTTATATCGACCTAAGAAATTTATTAACCGGCTGAGTATTGATGGTGATTTTAATTTTGAAATGCTACAGTTGCTTCATTATTTTTATTTTTATTTTAGAAAATAAATCTTAGAAAGACACAATTTTAAGTATTTGTTTTCCACTGATAGATTTCCAACAGGTCTAATGTCAATAAAGTATGAAATCATAATCACTTTGTGCATGGAATTCGTTGGTTATTTGTACCGGCATATATGCATATACTTTGTCAAAAATGTTGACGCATAACACAATTTCCTTCGATGAAGTCATTTACTTAGGTGCTAATAAAATCATGTTAATATTTCAGTATATAAAGTTTAATGTTTCAAAGATTACCAAAAAAAGTAATTTTTTACCAAGAATTTTCAGATCACAAAATTATACTAGGTTTTATATACAGTAGCTAGACTACGATCTAAGCAGATCTTCAGAACAAACATCAAATACTAAAATAAGGGTATATATATATTTCTGTAATAATCAGTTAATGATAATTTTATAGGTGATCATGTGACGGTTTTTTTTTGTTTGACCAATGAGATATGGCGAAAAAATCAGAAATATAAATGAAGAATATAAAGAAATATTTTCTGATAAATGTTATGATAAAAATGATTTATATGTAAAAGTATTACTTAATAGAAATTGTGTCCAAAATAGAGAAAGGGAGTGTAGAAAGGGAGTGTATATATAGTATAATACTGTAACAGAGTAGTGTGCGCCAGCCGAGTTCGAACCCGCGACCTCAGATATGCTGGTCTGTCGCTCTACCGAGCTCTACCCTGAACAAAAAGGAAATTCCCCCCCTAGCGCAAAGCTAGAAGACGACCATATAAATATGTACAATTAATATCTGCTACAATATTGTTTCTTTGACAGGGAAAAAACAGTGAATTCGACCTGACCGTTAATTATGCCAATGGAACAAAATGTACCGGTATTGAATCGACCCCCTCACACGTTATCGGGCAGGCTACCGTCCTACTGAGACTTGTACATGGATTTAAATTTGATTATGAAACAGAGGAAATGGTTGAACTGCAGGTAAGTATTGCATTTTTCAGTTCATTTTCCTTGATTGATGTACTTTGGTCAATTATCGGACATTTATGTATATTAAGTGTATTTCCGTTGCCATATCATGAACATTGTACTGACAAAAAACCTTTCCTGAAATTGGGTAATTTTATTACTCAAACCGATTCAATGGCCTTGATCATATACATGTATTATATATTGGTAACCAAGGGAAAATATGAACGTATTATCTGAACATTAAAGTTATATGTGCCATAACTGGGGACAAATATTGAAAACCACCAGGTTTGAAGCATTAAGCATTGAAAATCACTCAGATGGTAAGATAAACATGCATGATGGCTTGTAAACATTAATCAAAACACAGAATGTATGCACTGTGAAAGTTCTTGTTTTATGCCTTTTGCAAGATAAGATAAAAATAGATCTACAAGTGTCACTTTACAATTATTATAACACTGTAAAATAGGACTCGAAATTGTATACCAAAACTTGGCTTAATGGTTTGACCGTTTGTACACATTTCATTGCACTGTAAATATAATGAAATTTGGTAGTACTGCTAAAATTAATTTTGAGCTCTTATTCGTACATGTAAAATAAAAACATTGTAATTATATGGTAAAAGTATAGTAATAAAATATTTGTAAATTATGGTGGTGAATTACAAATCAAAAGCTCTCCTTGATTAACACCACAGGTTGTAGCCAAGGGCAAAGTAAACAACAGTATGACTACCACATGTACAGTGACTGTCAATATCAACAACACAAACGACAATGATCCTGTGTTTGATCAGAGTGACTACAACGCCATCATCGCCGAAAATCCGGAACATGGAACATCAGTGATTGTAGTAACGGTAATAACCGAAAATGGTGTATATTTACTGAATATAAATAGGATCTTACATGAGTGTTCATTTCATATGAAATTTTATGAAACGAGTCTAAGAAGTTTTTATTTTTGCAAGCCTTATCACATAACTCCAAATACTTACATAAAAAAGAATTTCACTTCAAAACGTATTCCGAAAACCCAGCAGATGCCGCCATTTTGCCCCGCCGTCCTCGTAATCCTGACGTCTCGTCATTTTTCCTGCAAATGAAAAATCGCTCCAGGTCATATTACACTAGTGACATATGCAAAAAAATTACACGGGCAAAAATCACCAGATATCAGGTGGATTATGTGATAAAATCAATATATAAATTTCCAACCTAACTGTAGTTTGTAATCGTAGCAGTTAGATGGAGGCATTTTATTTAATACCATTTTCGGTGTGCTTAGAATTTATTTAAAAATGGATTGGTCGTTGTTGGGTATAGTTATAATGCAAAATGAAGATACATTGAATATTTTGTTTGTATATTTTGTTGTTAATTATTTGTTTTAAGATAAAATGACTGGATAAGTGTAAGGCTATTTTCCAATAATTTACTAATATTAGCATACATTTAGTGCGATGCAATTACTATCGAGGTCATACTACTTTTGTTGCAGGCAAAAGATGACGATAAAGGAAAATACGGTAACCTAAACCTACACACTTAAAGGTTCTTCTTTGTAAGTATAGCCAAGATATTTATAATATTTGTCTGAGCATTTACTTTATCGAACGTAATATTAATGTCCTAATGTCAGTTTCCCCGTGCAGTGATCGTTATATGTCTTTTGATGTTTTCCTCACCTTACGATTATGTAGATTTCGAAGGTAAATCGAAGGTGAACAGGAAAGAAAAATGAAAACTTTTCTTTCTTTTCTACAGATTTGCTATAGATCCACAAAACGGTACGGTTTACACGAACGGGAGTCCTGGTGACCTTGACCGGGAGACACGTGACACGTACTACCTGACAGTGGTGGTGACTGATGGAGGAGGCAAGCGGGCTGTGGTGTCTCTCACAGTTACACTGTCAGACGTCAACGACAACAGACCCGAATTTATATATACTACAGTGGAAATGTCAATAAACGAAAATACTACCACGTTCACCCCAAATATTGCTATAAAGGTAACGATGGAAATACCTCTGAAATAAACTCACCATCGTTTGCTTTTCAATGTGAATAAAAAAAATATGAATTCTAAAAGTTGTATTACTCGTTGGCGTTTTAAAAGTGTATAATTGTCAAGGTAAAACATTAACTTGTGTTCATAAAACATTCTAGGCAAATGACAACGATGAGCCTGGTACAAATAACAGTATGGTCCGGTACAGATTAGACATTCCGGACCCAAATCTCCAGAGAAATTTCACAATCAACGACACTAACGGGTGAACTTATCGCAACGGAGCCTCTGGACTATGAGAACCTTACGTACCCGTCTGAGAATGGACAGATAAGACTGATTGTCATCGCTTACGACCTTGGAACAACCCCTCTAGAATCAAATATCACTGTAATAATCAACGCACATGTGAGTTAGAATTTAAACATTCAAAATGCCTTTTTATTGGTTAATAATATACATACAGGTAAACCTGCATATAGCGACCACTCGATGAAGAAAAACAATGGTCTTTGCAGACATAAAGTATGTTTCTTGTATTGAAATTGGCCATTTGAGGAGATTTGAATCACAAGAAGGTGGTTTTATCAAGTGATGTGTATGCGAAGGCAGGTAATAAAACTGGGAAGATAAATACAACTTTTCAATGACTTGGAATATTTATTACTTATTTTGAGTATCGTCCAGGAATTTATTATTCCTAATCTATACATTTAAGGACTGACAGTATGCATCAATATCCTCAACTTATCATAATCGTCATCGCCATTGTCTTTTTTATTCAAAGGATGAAAATGATAATACCCCAAAGTTTTTACACGATTATTACGATGCAAGCATACCTGAAAACTCAAAGCAAGGTAAGTAGAAATTATAAATCACAAGCCCATGTATGGCATAACCAGATTATGTAACACGGATAATAATATTTTCATGGAAAAAATGGTCATAAACTGTTATTGTAATTGTTTTTTTTATTTTAAGGTCATCCTGTCAAAACTGTGTCCGCTGAGGATGACAACGCTACGAGCCAAAACAATGTAACCCGCTACTTTATCGAAAAGGGAGGATGCGACAAGTTCCGAATTGATGCTATCAAAGGGATCATCACAGTTGATCTGAATGCCAGGTTCGACAGAGAAACCCAGGACCTGTATATCCTGACCGTGATCGCCGCAGATATCGGTACCCCGCCACTAACAGGAACTGTAAATGTGTCTGTCACGATCACAGATGTCAACGACGAAGATCCCATTTTTGGCGAGTCACAAGATCAGCAAGCGTATAAAGCAGAGGCGTTAACATCTATAAAAAATAATCAACTGATGCCGTTCGATAATTAGTAATCATAGGGTATTTCATACTTGGAATGAAAGCAACAGATATGAACGGTGATTCGGTTAACACAAGTCTGATAGAGGTAAACATTAATTAAACTTTACTTAATTTACATCGGTTGCGAAACAAGTTATACAACCTATGCAAATTACTCTCTATGGTCGGGATGTAAGCGCGCGAGGGGACAGGTAGCCCCGAACTTTCACGTCCGTACCGGGGATCGAACCCCTGTCGGGTAGGTGAAAGGCGAGCGTCTTAACCACTAGACACCCGATCACCCAGTAAATATTAGACGCGCTCTAATTTTACGCCATCCTCATTAGTACTGCATGTTTACATGGAGGTCGATATCGACTCGGTTGGTCTGTTGAAACACTGAGTCTATAACGTGAACTATAGGTCTAGGATACGATTGAAGTGATCATTTTAAACATTAACATAAAACCAAACATGTTACTTTATTCCATATATATGGGACGTTTGACACCACTTTTCGCGTGGAAATTGTTTTCTGAATATCGCCATTCATAGTATTTAAAATCATGAATTTTTTTTCAGAACATGTTTGATGTTGTTAGTGACAATGGTTCTGTGTTTGTGAGTAGTGAACTAGACAGAGAAACAGCCAGCCAAGTAGACATTACTCTTCTCGTAAACGACACCATGTGTGCTGAGAATTGTCCACAAAATGATACGAGTGAGTGGAATATACATTGTTGAATAATGGTTGCAACTAATGTATATATATTCATTAATGCAAAGTATTATTCTATACTTTTCATGCCAAAGTATGTTCATCACAACATCTACAATATTGAACAAAAATTGTAAATAATTTCTCCTTTAAATCTGCACAATATTATGGTGATTTAAATGCTTTACTTTTAACGATATTAAGCAATAACATATTATGTATGTCGCATTTTCATTTCGCCGCAATTTTAAGAATCTGTTTTGTTTATTTCCAACGTATATATATATTAGTTAATTTTCAAATTTTGAAAAGACACCAGCTTTAGCGAGTGTCTTTTAAAAATTTGAAAATTAACTAACGAGAGTTTAGATAAACATGATAAACAACAGACACGCGTTTGGGAACTTATTTATCCCATAACTTTAGCTCTATAGTTATACCGTGGTGACCATTTTCTCGTCTTCATTCAGGGAAACTTATCACCATACATTGTGTACTGATACATGTATCTTTCCACCATAAAGTATAGTGCCTAAATAGAGAGCCAATATTATATTGTTTTATACTTTGATTAAGCAACTACCTGCTAAATAGTAAATACAATGCTATTTAAAAGAAAATGCGCTATGAAAAGCCAATCGGAACCAAGAGATCTTGGAATTGACCAATCAGAGGCGCCGTAGGTGTTTAGAGAACAACCCTATAGCAGAAATTAAAATTCCCTATGATGTAAAGTGTATTTCAGCTGTATGTCAAATCTGTAATATAGAAATAATGTAGAAATATAAAGATTTTGGAAGAAACCAGATATACCAAACCTTTTACATATTCAAATTAACCAGGAACATGGTTCCAGAGCCTTTCTGTTTAAAATAAACAAATTAAACAAAGATCAAATCTGTAAAGAGCACAAAAGATGCATGTCTTCGTCCATGACTGGAATCTGTGCAGCCAACACATATTTCGGGAAATCTTGAATGACCCTGAAACACCATTAATAAGTTTCATGAACAGAAAAAATATTCACAAAATGGTATGTTTCATCATTATAACATAAAATACATACTTTTAATAAACTAATTAGCCTTAATTGTACAATTAAACAGTATAATTAGTTAAATTGGCTTACCTGAGATGAATAGTATGTAATACAATGAAAGAGCCCTCCCCCCTTTCCCACCAATTATACCTGGCAGGTATAAATAGCAAACCCCAAACTAGACATTATGTAATACAATGTAATTGTCTCCCCTTAACGTTACCAATTTCAAATGTATAAGCTGTAACTTATGTTTTATACCTTTATGGCTTTCAGCGCTCCAATATGGCGGAGACGACTGACCCCCCAATTTCTTAATTTGATCACTAAATCCTGGTTCACTTAAACCGGAACATGCATACAATTCCGTTAACTAAATTGTGACAACTGAAGAGACCATGCACCGCGCACCCACGTGACCGTACCCATCTTATGTTAAATGCACATGTCACACGTTTATAGCCGTGCTAATTACCTGAATATACGTTATATGTACCATTAACTTACTGATCAATTCTATATAAACTGCATGCATAGTCACAGTGACACGTTTTATCCTAAAACTTGGCGACTTATCTTTCTATCCATGGACTCACTCGGCTCCGGTGACTGACTCTTATATTTCCGGTTCGTTCGCTATAGAGAACAACCAACTAAATAATTTTACATAGACCACAGTGTTACACTTTGTTAAAATTTGTACCGTATTATTAAAACAAAGGAATATTAGTTAGCTATTGTGTTCTATAAATTAAAGTCTAGGTTCTCATATGACAATAGATAGAAAAAAAAGTTTGGGTCCTTCTGCTCAAACTCTAACCAGGGTAGCTTCGTTGAAATCAGGCGCATTTTGCACTAAAAAAATCTCGAAATTCTAATATTTTTACGTATTCATTATCAAAATTGAAATTTTGAACCTAAATCTCAATATGAATTTCCAAATTCATATCATGGTTATCTAAGAATAATTTACCTGTCAGAAAAAAAAATTACTTTTGAAATTCATTATTAGCCAGCCAATCAGCGTCCGTGTTAAAATTCTATCCTGGCTCAATCTTGTATACACAGGGGTTCCATTTCGAAGGTCTTTTTTTATTTAGTTGGTTGTTCCCTTTACACACTGGAGTGTGTAAACATAATTGATAACCAACTGCATATGGAAGTTATCACATGGTTTTTTCCATTGTGAAACATGCATAGCTATGGTATAAAAATGGGGTTAATAATCATATCCCAGGTGTAAGTGGTATTAACATAAATTTTATCTTTTATTTACATATTAATGTTACTGTCCACTAACATATATAATAAATATGTATCACATTTGTATTCCAGCAACCCTAACTATAACTGTAGAGGATGTTAATGACGAAGCCCCTCAGTTCTCACAGGATGTGTATGAGGTAGCCATTCCAGAGTCTTATGCTGTCGGCAGAGTCGTCATAACTCTAACAGCCACTGACAT
The DNA here is from genome assembly GCF_041381155.1 of Argopecten irradians. NCBI lineage: Eukaryota > Metazoa > Mollusca > Bivalvia > Pectinida > Pectinidae > Argopecten > Argopecten irradians. The sequence goes on along the minus strand of NC_091138.1, from coordinate 15,588,970 downwards.
CGACATTACAGGAGACGGACCGTTTTATACAGTGGTTTCAGACCCATACTCTAGTTTTACAATTAAAGAAAAAAGAACAGGTAAACAGGTGATATTATTATTGGTATATTCCGTCGTACATAGTTTATGGTTTGTGTTGATTGTTACGTCAATGCTTTGTGGGAATTTTTTTATAATTATATTTTTAATTTTAAGTAATTTTTAAAGTATAATTATTATAATGTATTTATAATTCAGATCAAAATAAGCATTCATCTTGTATCATGATAAGTATGTTGTACTTGAAAGATATGAAGGTTACTCAATTTGTTATCATGTTGTGGTATACAGGAACTATAATAACGACTAGATTTCTGGACAGAGAAACTCACCCGGCCCACAATATAACAGTCAGTGCATCCGACGGCGTTAACAACTCCACGGCCATCGTAATCATCAACGTGACGGATGTCAATGACAATGCACCGGAGTTCCTTCCCTTCGACTCCACAGTTAACATTACAGAGGGGAACTACACGGACAATAGCATGTGGTTGGCTAGAGTTAATGCAATCGATGCTGACGAAGGAGAAAATGCCGTTGTGAAATATAAGCTTCAAACCAACCTAAACAACTTCTGGATTAATGATTCTACTGTATGTTTATTACTTACAACACCTGTCAGTGTTGCATCTATGACTCACTTTTTTTTCTTTTTTTCTTCTTCTCTTTTTTTAGTTAATTTAAGCACTGTTTCCTGGCTTTGGTTCCTAAGGATGTATGAAAGTCAGTCTTTGACGTAAATCTCTCCATGCCAACCTGCGTCCAAAATGAGGTCGTAAAAAATCAGATGATATTTACATTAATTATTTTGCATGAGTTATGAAAAAATATTATCTAATCAGTAATCTGAAGTTGGAAAAGCAAACTAAACAAACTTTATTTCGTTTAAAATGATCATCTCGGCATATTTTACGACATGCCGGAAATCGGCGCAACTTGTGTACACAGATCGGATCGGCTGTCACTTTTGTAAACATTGGAAGGTCTACATCTTTACCGTTGTATATTACGATGTACGGCACTGTCATTGTGTGAAATATGAAACTGGATACTAGTCTGGATACTAATCAGTTGTTAAAAGTCAGAATCAATTGAAAAATATTTACAACACCGACACATCTAGCAAGCAGCAGATAACATCAACACCTCGTGGTATGCAGACCCATTGCATCTGTCAACGGTTTCGGAGTCTATCAACTCTGCCTGCAATAGGTCTAGTGAAGGTAAAATCTATTGTATTAATATTGTTTTAAATGAAAACTTATAACTTAGTTCAAGTTTTGACTAGATCTAGAACAAGTCTACCATACATGTGATTAACTTTTGTTTAACAAACGGACGAATGTTTCGCATGCTTTGCTTTTCAACCGTTACTGTGTCATTGTTTAAAATAAACGTGGAAATGATGACTGATATCGATATGTGAATATGATGGTGATGATGATGCGGCTGATTATGATTTTGATTATTAATTTAAATGTGTCTCAAAATAGTTTAAATAGAAAATTGAAACTAAAACAAAATCAAAAATCATGTTACATTTTTGTAAGTCATAAACTTTCACATAGCAGCTTGATTGGAAAAATGCAAATGTAAAAACACTGAATTATGAGTATAATTTGAGTGAGTCCCTCTTGTGACCCTTTGTTATGTCATTTAAATAGTTATGACATGAAAATGAAACCTGTCCTATGTTTTCTCGGCCTATAATTTCAAATATGGTTTGAATGGATGTCAACACATGCACACAATGCTTGTAAATGTACATGTAAGTTTAGGCCTACAGTACATATGAAAAACATGTATGTTGCATTATATACATATAAGCTTAGGCCTATATACATGTACATGTGTATAATGTAGATGATTTCTGAAAATGACAAAACATGTTCAATTATTACACCAGACCTGTGTATAAGAAATAAGGGAACTTAATTGTTCAACAAGGAAACTGATTATAATTGATAACTCAAATACATGTAGTAGTCCTAGTTATTGGAAACTGGCATTTTATTATGTTAAGGGTTTTCCGCTGATTTAAAAAAAATAACATATAGAATTTATACAGTCCTTATAATTAGCTTATCTGTTTTATTCGCACTTCAACTGGATATTATCTGGTACATATACTGAATATTATCTGGCACATGTACATTCAAGGTTTTGTATTATATATATACATTATACATATAAGTACATACAAGTGTAAGGTATGTATTGTGAATTTGAGATTATACTACAATTACATCAGCATGAATCTTAAATATTTTCTATTTTCCAGCATTTATTAATATCAGTGTTGGAAGAAGACAAATATCATTCTGATGACACTGAATGTACCACCTGTAATTGAGCTGACAGAAAGAAATGTTACCTGTAGAAGATCTGATAGCAACCAATCAAGAGCTGTTGATGATGAGAAAACCTAAGTATTTGCCATGAAGACATTTAAAAAAGGAATTCAGACTGTAGTCTTGACAGGAAAAAATCACAACACAGCTGTATCAAAAGATCTCTGACAGATAAAATAATTCATTAATCTACAAAAGTATCCATTGTATGTGAATTGTATGCCAAACCATGGAAATTATAATGAAATATGGATGAGATACATGTATATGGTGCTATAATCATTCATAATGTTACTGTTTAAAATTTCCTAGAGTAACACATTATCCAGAAAAGACTTTGTAATGAACACAACTTTGTTTTCTTAAAGAATTTTAGTGTTGAATATTGATCTTTAGATTTTACACTGCATATTTTTTTTATAGAAAATAGGAATACAAGGGAGGTAACTCCAGAACAGTAAATTTTGTCCAGAATATATTTTTAATACACTGCAAGATTATTTAATCGTGAATTGCAGATACATGTATTTTATATTAAATCATTAAAAGATGTTATATAAGTTATTTTGAATATTACACTTTTTAAAATAATTTTATAAGAAATGGATACGCAGAAAGATTCATCAAAAGACATTAAATAGGTTTTTTAACGTTTTATAAGTTTCATATCAGCAATGAATATGCTAAAATGAAGAAACAGAAGAAAATAGACTATATTCAGATTGGATAGGGGGTGGGCTTGGGTTACTCAAAATTGCAATATCTCAAAAAGCGACCTACCATTTTCTTTTTACATTTTCGTAACATTGGCTTATTTGTTTAATATGACAAATTTTAAGAAAAAGTTAAATATTTGAAATATTATTTTTCGCTTATTGTTTGTCTAGGTTTAGTTTTTGAAAGCCAAATATCAATTTCTCATTGGGAGTGAATTAAAGTATTAATAAAGACAATTTCTTTTTATGAAAACATATATCCTGTTTATATATTGGAAATTGATAAAAGATGATGAGAATAAACGAAAATTTGAACACCAATGGTAGTTTGTTTAAATTTTTATTGCCATTTCATTTAAACATGCATTTTCGCCATTGTGAGGAAGGCTCTGGGTTCTGTCCCCTTGCCGAGATACACCAAAGTCTATAAAATTGGTAGTTTCTGCTCCTGCTTAGCGCTCAGCATACAGGGAGTGGGACGACGTCAGTATAATGTGACCGGGTGGGGTGTGTTGCTTGGTGTCGTTGGCGGCATGCTGCAGTAATATAGCACAATAAAAAGGGCAAAACACACACCTCGCACAACATACACGCAACACACCGCATACATGGGACGCTGTCCTTACATGACCATAGCTGTTAATAGGACGTTAAATTAATCAAACAAACAAACAAAGAAAGCATTTTCATGGTTTACAGTTTTGAAGAGAGTGATGGACTACATGTCGTTTTTAATGAGCTGTAGTGAAAAAACGAACACAGCAACATACTGTTTTCTTTCCAGAATTGAATTCAGCATTATCTCTTTTTTATAATAATCGTGTTTGAACAAAAGTTAAATATTCTGAAAAAATTGACCTCTGACTTTCATACATCCTTAAATTGCGCTGTGTAATTAGTAACTGTGTTAAGCCGGTTCATCATTAAGCATGCAGTACATTGCCTATATGAGGAACCGTCCTAAATAACATTAGATGTTAATAGGATAATCAACAAACCTACCAACACCAATTATACCAAAATATCATTTAAACGTTGAGTTAGATTCATAAATTTAATTAATATCATAATCAACAGCAAATTGATATATTGCATGCGTGAAATAATTGTTTAGTCCATCAAAGTTGCTCAAACTGTTATTTAGGATACTCAATTGCACATATGTACGACTACATTATCTAATAAGAACATTGTTGTATCTGAGGATCGAACATAAACTGAAGCTGGTGAAACTAATTATTCCATTCGTCCCCATGCATGTTGGTCCCACGAACATTTTAAACTGAGTAGTTATATTTATATATAAACACAAAAAAGATTTATCAACAATAGGACAATTAAAAGTTCTGCAGATGAAGAACAGCCACGGTTTAATATACGCGACATTAGTATGAATATGTTGAGATAAGCGAATTTGCTGTGATCGCGGTAATAAATATCAAACAAACCAAAGATGTTTCCAGTACTTTATCCGACGGTTTTAAAGGATATTTGATGTTGGTAAATGTTATTGAAAATAATTGGTCTTTATAATAATTAGCCATTGAAATGATAACTACAAACATGTATCATTATCTTTGTAGAGTGATCTTTATTTATAATAATTAGTTATTGAAATGATAACCACAAACATGTTTCATTATCTTTGTAGAGTGATCTTTGTAGTTATCATTTCAATAATTATTTATTATAAATAAACATATATTATTATCTTTGTAGGGTAATATTTATGTCCATGGTGACGTCGATAGAGAGGCTGAGCCACATGGTGAGATAAAACTCACCATCGTTGCTAAAAATTCAGATAAAGACCCCGAAAGCCTGAGGAACACAACAGAATTAACATTGCTCATTTTAGACGTGAACGACAACTATCCCGTATTTTCTGGAACACCTTATCATGGGTCTGGGCAGGAAACAGAAGTAAAGAATGGAACGTGGCTTCTACAAGTCACAGCGACAGACTCTGACAATGGAATTAATGGCACTGCTGGTATTACCTATGAAATAGAACAGAACACAAATGGGACAGATTTCTTCTACATTAATGACACGAGTGGCATGATATATGCCAATGGCGAGATGGTTGATAATGTCGGCACATTCCTCCTTAATGTAACAGCACGTGATGGCGGCCATCCATTTTTGATGTCAAGTGTTGAAGTTTTCATTGAAATCGTAGACGAGAACAACAACTATCCGGAGTTTAAAATTGATAAATACATGTTCAGCATATTCGAGGTATATGTTGTATATTGTGGTTTTTAAGCAAATCTTAAAATTGCAATCACAGCACTATTGAAATATTAACTATTATCATATAATCAGCCTAATAGCCAGTGCAATATTTTGCATAGTGTTATATAAACCGAAATTCACGTCAGTAAACAATATTGTGAACAATATTTGAATTTAAGAACATTTTCATCGGGTTTTGTCGTTCTGTAAATATAATAGAGAGAGCTGTTTCTTTAGATGTTACCTCTTTATTGGTCTTGGTCAAGAGTGACAATTCAAATGCACATACAATACAATGGAAAGATTAAAGTTACACTTATAAGTTTACAACACATCCAAGAAATAACAGGCAGTACAGTTTACAATAAAAGGTTTACTACACACTGAACACTTGATAATTTAGTTTAATAATTTGGGGAAAATTAGCAAATAATCAATTATATGGTAGAACTCACTTGACAATGAGAGGGGTAATGAGAGAGTAATTAATGATAATAGAAACGACAATAATGATGAAAATAATCAGAATAATAAAGAAATTAGTATCTTAAATTGTAATCTATAAACTTTGACCTTTATCGATAAGTTATAAAATATATCTATACTGGAATTCAGCTTTAAGTACACTAATAAAGGGAAATTCCTATTTATAAATATATCTTCAATTTATGTAGCTTAATGTATATTATTTCATCATTTACAAACTCAAATGAGAATATTAATATAATTAACTCCATAAATTGTTATTGAATACTAGATAAACCAAACTATACAATAACTGCCTATTAACTAATAAAAAATGATCTGTAAACACAATGTGTTAAAAATCTAAATTTGGTAACTGAAGACTTAATTTACACAAGAGAAAATGATCAAACTGATCATGAACCAATGAATAGTTACACACTATGCTTAATATATAGAATATCTTGTAATTCTATGAGAGAATAGTTCTTCGAACAAGAATACAATAAAATATTAAGCGAATAATCCATTCGCACCTATAAATTCTCCAAAATGAGTAATTCTAGATATTTTATATACTTAGCTTAATTTCTGCTTATTTAGGATAAAGAACAATCAATATTTATATCCATTGATCAATTATGATACAATTATAATACATCTATTTCAATCAAAGAACTTTTGGTAAGTATGATAAACATTTAAACATGAATCCTATCAGAAACATTGATTTTCAATATAACAAGGGAGGTAACTGTTACTACATATTTGTATTTCAAACAGAATAAATCGTTTCATATATAGCGTTAACCTTATTTAATTCAGGATAAATATGTTTGTTTACAGAAACAAGATCAAAATGCGAAACATATTCCTGAGCGTATGAATTCAATTATTTAGCAAAATCAAGCTTATACATAGACAACATTTATAAACAAACATTTCAAAATTATAAGACGGCGATGCCTTTTGTGCTTTCAGTGACATTATAGATCAAACCAAATTGATAAATAATAATAATATCACATATACAGAACAATTACCTAGTCTATAATTGATATATCCAACCTTCAGCATGTTGATGAGTTTAGAAAACATTTTACGAAGAAGATTCTTTCTCGAGTTGTTAATTTTGTAAAACGCAGGAAATGCGCTAACCAACAAAGGGGAGTAACTCTCATCACTCGCATAAGTTAGGTTGCACACCAGTAATTACAAAGTGGCCAAGTTTGCGATATTTAAACTGGTTATAACAACATGCTTTCAGTATAGAATTTTACAAATATAAAACACAAGTAAAATAAATAATACAAATTAATCAAAAACAATTAATTCAAGACCATAATGATTTTCAAATTAAAATCATTAGATTTGGAATTAATTGAATAAATAAACATTCCATACATTGACTTTAACATAATTATCATATACAAGTTATACACTATACAAGATACAAAATATCAAAGTCTGTGCTTACCTGTAAATATAATAGAGAGAGCTGTTTCTTAAGATGTTTCCTCTTTATTGGTCTTGGTCAAGAGTGACTAGACCAGTTAACCGAAATCAGCATCTCGACAGGTGCACATGCGCAGTGATCGTTAGATCATAACCTGCGGACTCGAGTGGTCAGACGCGCTTACGGCAAAAGCAATTAATGACCTTCGCGTAAACATTGAAAAAGACCTTATAGCAGTGTCTGATTTACCGACAAAGATCTGGTTAGGTAACAATATCCGGCGCTGTCAACACTTAAGCTCTTAAATTAGGGTTTTGAGTAATTCTTATTACAGCTCTGAAACTTGTCCTTTGTTCATATTTTTCTGACACATTAATCCGGAAGTTTCTATTATGTTTCTACCTAAGGCAAGCTATAGGTAATGAATTTACACTAGTATATACATATATATACGTTCTTATTACAATTATTGAAACTTTCAAAATTGAAATAAAACAAGTTTGAATTAAAAACTATTTGAACAAATGAAATCAATCATAGTTAAAAATAAAACAAAATAACACACTATTTTTCACTATGAAATATCCCTCCTGCTTAGAAAAATTTTCGTCCCGAAAATTAGTAAACGACAAGTGAATAAAATTAAAATAGGCTTGTCATGTGTTCACAGTAGTATAAAGGGATCATAGTTCAGAATTCTTTACAATGCAATGCGTTGAAAAAAAAATGATATTCACAAGTCATCATACATAAAATGATCACAAAAATAATGTACACATTTGAGAACAAAAATTTACAGTATTTACAATGAGCTCATAATATAATCACATTTCAATCTACAATTCTTGTGTGATTTACATGCATGTTTGGTACACAGGCAGTTCTGTTCATAGACATTTCATGTCCCATTTGTTACAGAGTACAGTCACTTAAGCAATGAGAAATAACCATGATGTACAAGCAAAATATATGCTGTATAAGGCTGCGCCAAAATTCTTTTTATTTTTCTAGCTCGAAATGGTGAGACTCGATAAGATTTGCAGGGGTAGATGCGATGTTTAGTATGGTTGTTAATGACATAAAATTCTGACCAATCAAAATGAATTATTGGGAAGATTTTACCATGAATAGAAATGTTACTAATATCTATAGGAGGGCAAAATGTCCAGTTATCTGGGCACAAAGGTAGAGAAGTTACTCTAACAAGTTCACATTCGTGACCACTGGTCAGTTCAACAAACAGAGAGGTTTTGTTAGTCTTAATAAGCTTTTTCCAAATTACATACACAGCAGTAAGGATGAAGATAGTTGTTAGAAGGGAAAGAGTGACATATGGCCATGGTGTTAGCAGTGAATTGTATACATGTTCTGACATGAGAGTAGGTGTTGTTGGGTCAGGTAAGGCTTGATAGTGAAAACTTGGAATTACAGGTGGAACAGTGAAGGCAGAAGACTTTTGAGCAAGAAGAACTACAGCAGAAAGCTTTCTAAGTTTAGCATACAGATAGAAAAACCAATACAATTGCTATGCTAGAGGTAACTATTCCTATTAAAGCAATAACACCACTAGTATCTGGCCAATTAACTGTCTCAAAGGGAATCTGACCTTCTATCATTGATTCAGCTAAAGAGGAAAAGACAGTTTCACCTTTTTGGGCTTTTTGGGCAATCTTCTTCAAGCTCAGATCATACTGGTTATCATTTGCAAGATACTTAGAGAAAGAATGATTGTAAATTTTGAATGAAGGAAGCTTAATGTGAACAAACTCAGAAGAAGACGTATCACCTAATATTGATGAATGTTCAGATGGTGGAAAAAATTCTTGTAATAGAGCTAAGTTGATGGGATGGACAACTGAGATATCACTAGTTCCGTTTCTACATGATCCTAACCGAGGTGGCATAAACAGATTGTTTGAAGTAAGGGAACATCTACATGGTATTTGAATAACACAAAAAGTACATCCTTTAATGATTCTCTGTCCTGAAGGACAATCCAAGGCTAACATAGTGATATGATACAAAAGTAATGTAGAGGGGGCCAGTTCCTTAATACTGGGCGAAAGAGCATTTGCGATAAATCTAAAATCACAATTTTGTTTCACTGAATCCTTGTGATTGTAGAACACAGATGATAAACATGATGGTTTGGCAATTGAGGACAAAGCAACTTGAAAAGGGCAATACAATATTTTATCACCTGAACATGACTTCAACTGGTCATGTGAAAGAGTTGAGAAGTGCTGATTGTCATGTGTATGTAAGAAGTAGTCTGGGGTGCCAAGTAGCTGTGTAGCATGAGTAGACGAAGCGTTAAGTGGAACAGGAACAGAATACACTTTATACAAAGAAAGTGGTTCAACAAAGGTAGAAATTGGTATTTGCAAAAGAATGTACAAATTTCCGTGGTGTCTAGCAAAAAGGAAGCGTGCGAATGAGTAATAATACAATGGATTCCTATGTATTATATTAAATCCCGGAAACTTCCTATCTATGATACTTTGTATTTGTTTCAGGGAGTCATCAATAACATGAGGTGCAAGAAGAAATGGAGATAACTTTCCTTTCACTAAGTCATGAATGGCTAATTTAGCATGTTCTAGGTGTTTGTCTAGAATTGTTGTAGCGTTAATTTGCATTAACATCATCTTTTCCAAAAGTACAAATTCGTGTTCTATTCCATCTAAAGATCTGGCAAATTGGTTAGATAAAGTTATTGTTTGATCATGGTTTGTTTTGATTGCATTCATAACATTGTCAAATCGATCATTTACCGTAGAAATGAAGGATGTAAGTTGGTGTGCTTCGTCTGCCATAGCTTTTGCTAGCTTAACATTATTCCTATTCAAAATCTGCATATGACGCTTGAGATTTGAAACATCACTTGAAGTAGCTGTACCAAAAAGAGACTTGGATATCTCTCCAATAAAATCAAAAAGACCTCGTTTGTTTCGACGTGAACTGAATGGTGAATTGTTTGGAAGGTAGGAATGTGGAATTAACCGATGCAATTCTCTCACAGTCTCGTTAACGTTTGCCATACATTGAGTACGAAGATTGTTCAATGTTTGAATCACTGAGTTAGCAGACTCACATGTTCTTCTCTTGCAAGGGACGATGCCTGGTAGTGACAAGCTTGTTGGTAGTGGTATTTTAAAGGTGTGGGACCAATATTCCTGTCCAAGATGCAACTTTTGCGCTGGCTCAAATAGAATGCCATAATTCAATCTTTGCACGGATGATGATTCACTAAACACTATGGGCAAGCAGAGGAGGGCCATCACAATCACGTTCCACATTTGAGGAAGACCAAAGACACCTACAGAAGACATAGAGGGGAAAATAAAGATTAATCGTATAATATGCCGATAAAGAGTCGTCGACTACTCTTAAGCACTAAACTGACAGAGATCTGCCAAGATCTTAACACATTATTCGATAGACAGAGAGAAAGTAAAGTAAGATGGTACCACTATAGTTGTCTAAGGGATAATCCTCTTATATAGGATCATATTCATTGTGAGAAACAGGTCAATTTTGACTGTTTGCCTCTTTTTCTCGCTTTTCCTGACTGCGTACGCTTTATATGGAACATTCTTACTATTTCTGCTGGTATATTTTCAACTGGTTCCCAGGTTCGATCTCTGTATCCGATCCATTTTACACCGTTTCTTGTTCTGCATTTCAGCAACTTTTCAACAGGATAAGTCATGGTTTGACTATCATTATTTCCTGGCTGACTTGCATCATCAGCACTTTTGTCATGTTGACTATTTGTCATATGTGTCCCAAGGTCAGGGGTATCATCATTATCTGCCACTGGTGCTGCAGGTGGCACTCTAGGAGCCACAAGTGGTGCTATGGGTTGATTCACCACTGGTACATTAGGTGTATCAAACTTAGGTTTCTGATTTGAGCTGGTATATGGCTTCAGCCTGTTTGCATTTATAAGAGACTTCAACTCTTTATGTGTATCGCACCTGCGAAGTTTGTACGTGTGATTTGGTCCTATATATCCACAATATAAAATGGACCATCAAGAGGATTGTGGAGTTTGGGTGATAAACCCTGTGGTACTTTTGTTGTATGGAGCATTACTAGGTCATTCATTCTGAACGTGGGAACAGAAGCTTTCTTGTCATAATGCTCTTTTTGCTTAGCTTGTGCTTGCTTTATAGCTTTCAGCTACAGTCTTCACATACTTCAGATGATTCAGTAACTGTAAGACATGAGTCTTAGCATCTTTGTTTAAGCCATCTTTAGGAATGAGAGATGTGTCAAAGGGCAGGTTCATCTCTTTACCGTAGAGCATATGATATGGAGACAGGTCTGAGGATTGAGTAGAGGGGCTCATACGAAAGGACATGAGAATCCCAGGCAGATAATTGGGCCAGTTTTGCTGGTTCTTGTCAACATAAGCTCTAAGACACTGTGCTAGAGTGTTATTCATTCTTTCGCACGTAGAATTGGTTTGCGGATGGTATGAGCTTGTAAAGTGTCGAGTGACTTGGAAAATTTCGCAAACTGCAGTGACTAACTTACTGAGAAAGTTTTGACCTCGATCACTGACAATAACTTGGGGTGCTCCATATCTGCTAAATATCTCTCTAAAGAGAACATCTGCAATCTCCTTTGATTCCTGAGTTTTTAATGGGAATGCTTCAGGCCATTTGCTAAATGAATCTACAATAAGTAGAATATACTTGTATCCTTCTTTTGATGTAGTTATTGGACCTAGAATATCCATATGAAGCCTTTGAAAGGTATCAGTAACGGGGATTGGGGTCAACGGGGCATAACGAAGATGTATGGGCTTCTTGATTCGTTGACAAGTGTCACATGACCTGATGTAGTCTGCTACATTCTGGTACATCTTTGGCCAGAAATATTTCAGCTGAATAGCTCGATAAGTTCTATCAAGACCAAGGTGTGCTCCACCAGCTTGACAATCATGATATGACAAGAGCACATCTTCCCGCAGACATTGGGAACTGCCAATTGTTTGAAGTAATTCTGTGCTCGCTTAGCACGGGTTTGGTACATGTGATATAGAACGCCATCTAAAACAACATACTGGTTTGAAAGATAAAGAATTTTGTTTGCAGAAGCCTTGTCATCTGGTAGATCTCCTTTTGTTAGATATGAATAGATACCTTTGAAATCAGCACATTCTGACTGAAGTTTTGATACATTATCTGCTGGAATAGGGTCACTCACCTCCATGACTGTGTCATTCATTTTTAGCACTAGCATGTGAACCTTTGTACACAAATTTAACTTGTAGAGGTTTGTGTTGTTTCGGTTGAATATTGCTTACCTCAGCACTTGGTAATACATCTTCTACATCGGGGGCTGTATTATTATCATACTCACGACGTGAAAGAGCATCAGCTACTACGTTCTTTGGTCCTGCTTTGTAAATGATCTCATAATCGTATCCTTGTAATAATACTGACCATCTGGCGAGTCTCCCTGTTGACTCTGGTTTTATCGTTTTTAGCCAAACTAGAGCACTATGATCTGTGTAGATCTTAAACTTCTTACCTGTGAGATAGACATGATAAGCTCTAATACCTTCAACGATTGCTAGTCCTTCTTGTTCTGAGACACTATACTTACGTTCGTGCTGGTTTAACGATCTACCTCCATATGCAATGACTTGTTCTCTTTTGTGTTCGTCAATCTGACCTAATACATATCCTATAGCTTCAGTGGAAGCATCTGTGGTAAGAATGAAAGTTTTTGTGTGGTCTGGATAAGCTAAGACAGGTGTCGATGTTAAGGCATCTTTTAAGGTATCAAACGCTTGTTGACATTTAGATGTCCACTCAAATTTTACGTCATTGTTGAGTAGTTTGTTCAGAGGAGCTGTGATTTTGCTATGGTCTTTTGACAAACTGTCTGTAATAGTTACAGAGTCCAAGAAAAGAGCGTACTTGCTTTTGAGTAGTAGGAGTTGGAAAGGAACGGACAGCGTCTGTTTTTGAGGTGTCTACTTTCACACCGTCCTTAGAAATGACGTGTCCAAGATAGTGGACCTCTGGACGAGCAAATGAGCACTTACTGGGCTTGAGCGTAAGGCCAGCTAGTTTAAGTCTGTCAAACACTTCCTGTAAGTGTCGGATGTGGTCGTCAAACGTGCGTGAATACACAAGAATGTCGTCCACATAGACAAGACATGTTTTCCAATTCAAGTCTCTAAGAACTTTGGTCATGAGGGCTTGAAAGCTAGCGGGGGCATTCACTAAACCAAATGGCATGCGTTTCCATTGATAAATGCCTGATGGAGTGACAAAAGCTGATTTATGAGCTGTGTCAGGGTCCATGGGAATCTGCCAGAATCCAGAAGCTAAGTCGAGAGTAGAAAAGAATTGAGCATGCGATTCACCTGTTGAATCAAATACATCATCAAGACGTGGAAGAGGAAAGGAGATTTGCTTAGTAACAGCATTGAGCTTTCTATAGTCTACTGCAAAGCGCAGTTGACCATTTCGCTTTTTGACCATAACTACTGGTGATTGCCATAGACTAGTTGACTCCTGAATAATGTCATTATCCAGCATCTCTTGAATTTGCCTGTTCATTTCTGCTTTTACTTCAGGGCTTTGTCTATAGAATCGTTGGCGAATAGGGGAATCATCAAATGTCTCTATTCGATGTGGTGATTCAAGAGTGTTTCCTAACTCTGACAGGTCAGTGGCAAAAACTGATCTATTTTTAAGAAGAAAAGAAGAGAGAAGATCTTGTTGTTGTTGAGAGAGATTGGAGGTCTGAAGGTCAAAAGATAGGTCGTTCTCTGGAACTGCATCGTCTTCAGTAATGGAAGTATCTACTGGGGTGTCTAGCGACATGATAGAATTTTCTTCAAAAAGAGAGACTGATGCAACAGTTTGATTCTTTTTGATTTTTATATCCCTATTGGTTGGGTTCATAATTTGCATACAAGACAACTTCCCTTTCTTGATGTAAGCTATACTTTTTGCTCCTGCTAATTTTAATTTAGGGAGAGATGGGGAAGGTTCCAGGATCACAAGAGAGCCTAAGGGTAAATGTGATACTTTGACAGGTAACTGATAAACATTATTTGCTGGAATTACTAACGGATGATTTTGCTCTTGCTAGGGCTATGTCTACGTCTATTGAAAAGGTTGTTTCTGTTGTGCTGTCTTTTATGTGTAGTAATTTTGCTGATGTGTCAAAAATAGCACCATTGTTCTCCAGAAAATCCATACCTAATATCATTCCTTGGTGAAATTCTTTAAAAACATGAAATTTCTAAGTAATTGCAACATTACCGAAAGAAATAGAGAGACATAGGACACCAAGACTGCGATGAATTTCACCGCCAGCTACTCGAACACTAAGGTCAGATTTTTGTAAGTTTGATATGTCAACAGAAAGTTTCGTTAACATAGGCAAGGCTACACAAGAAATAGTTGCACCTGTGTCAACCAGTGCTTTCACTGGAAGGCCATTGACCTCAACACTTACAGAATTTCTATCGACCGCTGTCACCAATGACACACATTCACTAGGAGTTAGTGGTTTGAACTGGTTGAGTGGGAGGTTTTGGAGACAGTTTAGTATCTTTGATTAGTTTGTTAGCTGAGTTATGGTGCCTATCCTTGTTGGGGATAGGCGCGTATCCCTAGCACCTATTGTTAAAGTTGCCTCTACCCCTTTTATTTAGCGGACATTGCCTAGCATAGTGGCTGTACTCATTACAAATGCTACATATTGCATGAAATGCAGGACATTTTTTGTCTTATGGAACAGAACTTACCACAACCGCAAGGTCTGCTCTGTCTCGATTGATTTTTTTGTTGGTATCTCTGATGATCCCGATTCTGATGTTGATGGTGCTGCTGATGGTGCTGTTGATGGTGCTGCTGATGGTGCTGCTGTTGAAATCGTCTGTGTGGTTGGTGATGATGAGGCTGGTGTACATGTTGATGTGATGGTTGGTACGACTGTTCAGTTTCTGCTGTTTGGCTGTTGTGCTGGACTGCATTTACTTGTACTGTTTCCAACTTTTCAATCTTTGACATCAGTGTTGAAAACATCTGCACCATTTCAGTTGAATTTTGAGTGTCACATTCAAGTTCAGCGTTTGCTAAATCTATAGCATGTCGAGGGTCACAAAATGTCTTCGGTTCTTTAGGTAGCACACACCTTCGAAGTGATGGTAGTAGTCCCTGTACTATAATCATTATTTTTGCCTCTTCAGGCATGCACTGACCTAAAGCCTATTTTTCTGCACGCTCAAGGTAATCTTTTACTTTCTCATCTTGTGTCTGCTTCAGAGACATGAATTTGATATTAATTTGTTTGTGATCAAAACGTTGATCAAATGCTGTTTTAAAGTCAGCAAGGTTGCTTACTGTTGTTTCTGGCAGGCTGTTGAACCATACCTGACTGAGCCTTGAAAAGTGCATCCGAATGCTGCAATTGCATCCTCCTCACTAACTTTGAGGAATCGTCTCCATGACTGCATTGTCCTCCACCATATTTTTGGATCTGTACCGTCAAACTTTGGTAGAGTTACACCAACACCTGACATGATAATAGGCTGCGTAGCCTGTATGACTGTTTGTGTAGGTGGAGGTGGGGGTGGCGGTAGGTCTCTGCTGCTCTGGCTATTGATTGACTGAAACATTGTTGACATTCTTGGACTATTAAGATAAGTGGATGTGGTTTCTGTTGTGGCTGTGGCTCCACTTTGTGTTGTTGAGGTTGATGTTGTCGGTATTGTAGTATCGATGCTGATGATGGCCGACGTTGTCACCGACATATTGCTGTTGTTCCTTGTGTTGTATGAGTGGGATACCGCTGTTCTGTAGTTTAGAGGCCTGTTATTTCTGGACTCTCTCATAAGGAATCTTGAGGAAACTCCACCAAGTTTTCATCGGGTTTTGTCGTTCTGTAAATATAATAGAGAGAGCTGTTTCTTAAGATGTTTCCTCTTTATTGGTCTTGGTCAAGAGTGACAATTCAAATGCACATACAATACAATGGAAAGATTAAAGTTACACTTATAAGTTTACAACACATCCAAGAAATAACAGGCAGTACAGTTTACAATAAAAGGTTTACTACACACTGAACACTTGATAATTTAGTTTAATAATTTGGGGAAAATTAGCAAATAATCAATTATATGGTAGAACTCACTTGACAATGAGAGGGGTAATGAGAGAGTAATTAATGATAATAGAAACGACAATAATGATGAAAATAATCAGAATAATAAAGAAATTAGTATCTTAAATTGTAATCTATAAACTTTGACCTTTATCGATAAGTTATAAAATATATCTATACTGGAATTCAGCTTTAAGTACACTAATAAAGGGAAATTCCTATTTATAAATATATCTTCAATTTATGTAGCTTAATGTATATTATTTCATCATTTACAAACTCAAATGAGAATATTAATATAATTAACTCCATAAATTGTTATTGAATACTAGATAAACCAAACTATACAATAACTGCCTATTAACTAATAAAAAATGATCTGTAAACACAATGTGTTAAAAATCTAAATTTGGTAACTGAAGACTTAATTTACACAAGAGAAAATGATCAAACTGATCATGAACCAATGAATAGTTACACACTATGCTTAATATATAGAATATCTTGTAATTCTATGAGAGAATAGTTCTTCGAACAAGAATACAATAAAATATTAAGCGAATAATCCATTCGCACCTATAAATTCTCCAAAATGAGTAATTCTAGATATTTTATATACTTAGCTTAATTTCTGCTTATTTAGGATAAAGAACAATCAATATTTATATCCATTGATCAATTATGATACAATTATAATACATCTATTTCAATCAAAGAACTTTTGGTAAGTATGATAAACATTTAAACATGAATCCTATCAGAAACATTGATTTTCAATATAACAAGGGAGGTAACTGTTACTACATATTTGTATTTCAAACAGAATAAATCGTTTCATATATAGCGTTAACCTTATTTAATTCAGGATAAATATGTTTGTTTACAGAAACAAGATCAAAATGCGAAACATATTCCTGAGCGTATGAATTCAATTATTTAGCAAAATCAAGCTTATACATAGACAACATTTATAAACAAACATTTCAAAATTATAAGACGGCGATGCCTTTTGTGCTTTCAGTGACATTATAGATCAAACCAAATTGATAAATAATAATAATATCACATATACAGAACAATTTCTTAGTCTATAATTGATATATCCAACCTTCAGCATGTTGATGAGTTTAGAAAACATTTTACGAAGAAGATTCTTTCTCGAGTTGTTAATTTTGTAAAACGCAGGAAATGCGCTAACCAACAAAGGGGAGTAACTCTCATCACTCGCATAAGTTAGGTTGCACACCAGTAATTACAAAGTGGCCAAGTTTGCAATATTTAAACTGGTTATAACAACATGCTTTCAGTATAGAATTTTACAAATATAAAACACAAGTAAAATAAATAATACAAATTAATCAAAAACAATTAATTCAAGACCATAATGATTTTCAAATTAAAATCATTAGATTTGGAATTAATTGAATAAATAAACATTCCATACATTGACTTTAACATAATTATCATATACAAGTTATACACTATACAAGATACAAAATATCAAAGTCTGTGCTTACCTGTAAATATAATAGAGAGAGCTGTTTCTTAAGATGTTTCCTCTTTATTGGTCTTGGTCAAGAGTGACTAGACCAGTTAACCGAAATCAGCATCTCGACAGGTGCACATGCGCAGTGATCGTTAGATCATAACCTGCGGACTCGAGTGGTCAGAGCCACGTAGTTTCGCTTACGGCAAAAGCAATTAATGACCTTCGCGTAAACATTGAAAAAGACCTTATAGCAGTGTCTGATTTACCGACAAAGATCTGGTTAGGTAACAATATCCGGCGCTGTCAACACTTAAGCTCTTAAATTAGGGTTTTGAGTAATTCTTATTACAGCTCTGAAACTTGTCCTTTGTTCATATTTTTCTGACACATTAATCCGGAAGTTTCTATTATGTTTCTACCTAAGGCAAGCTATAGGTAATGAATTTACACTAGTATATATACATATATACGTTCTTATTACAATTATTGAAACTTTCAAAATTGAAATAAAACAAGTTTGAATTAAAAACTATTTGAACAAATGAAATCAATCAAGTTAAAAATAAAACAAAATAACACACACTATTTTTCACTATGAAAACATCCTTCCGCTCGATTTTTTTGCAACAGATCATTTCGAAGTTTTAATTTTTTGCTCCCCAAGAATCCCAAATAAATACCTCTAAGACTCGTTTCATAAAATTTCATATGAAATATTTCAATGGAGCATTTTATTTTTATTTTTTATAGTATTCTTTAATCCATTTGTATAACTTAGATACCATATCTAATCAGAATAGAAAACACACAATAGTAATAATTACATCATTATCACATATAACTTTGCTTTACTATGTGCTTTACATGAGAATATTCATTAAAATCAACTAGCAAAATGAAGAGGGGTCAAAACTTCATATCAATGTCTACTTTTTCTTATATTTTTCTATTATTATTTTATTTTGTAGAGTGAACGACCAGGTATCAATATAACAAGGATAGCAGCTACAGATAAAGACAAAGGACTCAATGGACAGATCATGTTCTCACTCACTAGAGAACCTGGTTCTGATCGTCTACCGTTCACAATAGGAAAGGATAACGGCCAGATTTCGTTGAATAGATCCGTAACAAATAAAGAGCATCCAGAATATAAGGTAACATGAAATGATATTAATCATACGAAGATGTAACGAAACATAGGGCTATTTGTCAGGTAATATAAGGTAACATGAATGATATTGATAATACGAAGATGTAACGAAACATAGGGCTATTTGTCAGGTAATATAAGGTAACATGAAATGATATTAATCATACGAAGATGTAACGAAACATAGGGCTATTTGTAAGGTAATATAAGGTAACATGAATGATATTGATAATACGAAGATGTAACGAAACATAGGGCTATTTGTCAGGTAATATAAGGTAACATGAAATGATATTAATCATACGAAGATGTAACAAAACATAGGGCTATTTGTCAGGTAATATAAGGTAACATGAATGATATTGATAATACGAAGATGTAACGAAACATAGGGCTATTTGTCAGGTAATATAAGGTTACATGAAATGATATTAATCATACGATGATGTAACGAAACATAGGGCTATTTGTCAGGTAATATAAGGTAACATGAATGATATTAATCATACGAAGTTGTAACGAAACATAGGGCTATTTGTCAGGTAATATAAAGGTAACACGAATGATATTGATAATACGAAGATGTTACGAAACATAGGGCTATTTGTCAGGTAATATAAGGTAACATGAATGATATTAATCATAAAGCGAAGATGTAACGAAACACAGGGCTTTTTGTCAGGTAATATAAGGTAACATGAATGATATTGATAATACGAAGATGTAACGAAACACAGGGCTATTTGTCAGGTAATATAAGGTAACATGAATGATATTAATCATACGAAGATGTAACGAAACATAGGGCTATTTGTCAGGTAATATAAGGTAACATGAAATGATATTAATCATACGAAGATGTAACGAAACATAGGGCTATTTGTCAGGTAATATAAGGTAACATGAAATGATATTAATCATACGAAGATGTAACGAAACATAGGGCTATTTGTCAGGTAATATAAGGTAACATGAAATGATATTAATCATACGAAGATGTAACGAAACATAGGGCTATTTGTCAGGTAATATAAGGTAACATGAATGATATTGATAATACGAAGATGTAACGAAACATAGGGCTATTTGTCAGGTAATATAAGGTAACATGAATGATATTAATCATACGAAGATGTAACGAAACATAGGGCTATTTGTCAGGTAATATAAGGTAACATGAATGATATTGATAATACGAAGATGTAACGAAACATAGGGCTATTTGTCAGGTAATATAAGGTTACATGAATGATATTAATCATACGAAGATGTAACGAAACATAGGGATATTTGTCAGGTAATAAAAGGTTACATGAATGATATTGATAATACGAAGATGTAACGAAACATAGGGCTATTTGTCAGGTAATATAAGGTAACATGAATGATATTAATCATACGAAGATGTAACGAAACATAGGGCTATTTGTCAGGTAATATAAGGTAACATGAATGATATTAATCATACGAAGATGTAACGAAACATAGGGCTATTTGTCAGGTAATATAAGGTAACATGAATGATATTGATAAAACGAAGATGTAACGAAACACGGGCCTATTTGTCAGGTAATATAAGGTAACATGAAATGATATTAATCATACGAAGATGTAACGAAACATAGGGATATTTGTCAGGTAATAAAAGGTAACATGAAATGATATTGATCATACGAAGATGTAACAAAACACAGGCTATTTGTCAGGTAATATAAGGTAACATGAATGATATTGATAAAACGAAGATGTAACGAAACACAGGGCTATTTGTCAGGTAATATTAGGTTACATGAATGATATTAATCATACGAAGATGTAACGAAACACAGGGCTATTTGTCAGGTAATATAAGGTAACATGAAATGATATTAATCATACGAAGATGTAACAAAACACAGGGCTATTTGTCAGGTAATATAAGGTAACATGAATGATTCCGAAATCTCGGAAGAGTTCGGACAGATCTTACGTAGTCAATGTAGTCACATAACGTTCTCTTAAACGACATTAAGATATCGGCTACCTTCGGTTTGTTTGACTAAATGGGACCATCCTAGCGATGTTCAATATTTATTTGATTTTTATCAATAGTTTTCGAATCATTATCGTTAATCTTGACTTCGATTTAGTCCTGTCTCTGCATGATTTACAACGCGACTTTTTTCAACATTTTTCTAAATAATGAAAAAAATAAGACAGATACGGATATTGGGACTTTGATAATTACAGTTATGCTTGTTTCAATGTTACTAATGTTACAAACAAGTTTTTGTCTTTCAAACAATATTTCGCACTTGGTAGTAGGTCAGTCGATTCGGTGCACGAGATGAAGTTCTAAAATGCAGCTGTTTTGGCTCAGTGACGAGTACAGAAAAACAAATAATATGCTAGCGGTATTCAGTCAATGTCATTATTGGTCGCAGAATAAAAAAATATACAGAAATACTAGATTATATAATAGTTTATTTAAGACTTCATTTTAATCTTGTAAAGTTCTTAAATATTTTATTACAGGTAAAACATCCAACGAATTAATATAACACATTTTTACACAACTGAAAAGAAATAAATGTTCCTTTTTGTTTGACTGATGTAGTTATTTTCACACAAAAAAAGACACATTTGTAAAATCTAAATAGTACGTGTAATGTAGTTTTTATCATATAATCATTATATAATTGGATTTTATTGAGCTTTTAAATAATGCATTTATTATTTGTTAAACGCTATATGTATGGCTACGACGTATGACTAGACAAAAATAACAATAACGTTATCTTTTTTAAATGTTCTTTCTGCAAAGCAAACAGACTATGTAAATATAAATATATCTCTTCTATTTTTTATTAAAACATATCAGTAAAACACATCAGTATGTTTTATCTTTTTATATTTTTATAAGTAGTAGGGATGTAATTTAGGCGTATTATGTTAGCTTAATATCATCACAACACAACCAACGGAATCCTCTTCCTTTAGGGCTATTATATACAATGAAGTTCGGTCCTGGAACGGAGAATATCAGAGCTTGTTAATTAACACATGTGTACATACCTATTTAAGTAAATTTTGGGAATACTTATCTTTTATTCGATTATTTGCCAGTTTACAGTCAACGCCACGGACCAAGGATCACCCATGCGACTAACGACGCTCTCCCCAGAAATAACAATACAGATCAGGGATGTAAACGATAAACCACCTCAGTTCCCCCAACCGACCAGGAAAGTCAGTGTAATGGAGAATACCAACGATACAGTAGTTACTACAGTGGAAGCTTATGATAACGACTCTGATTCGATTACCACTTACAGTATCAGTAAGTATAGCTGTCCACGCTTACTATTATCTGATTCGGTTATCACTTATAGTATCAGTAAGTATAGCTGTTCACGCTTACTATTATCTGCGGTTACTGTTATCTGATTCGATTACCACTTACAGTATCAGTAAGTATAGCTGTCCACGCTTACTATTATCTGATTCGTTTACCACTTATAGTATCAGTAAGTATAGCTGTTCACGCTTACTATTATCTGATTCGGTTACCACTTATAGTATCAGTAAGTATAGAAGCTTATGATAACGACTCTGATTCGATTACCACTTACAGTATCAGTAAGTATAGCTGTCCACGCTTACTGTTATTTCACGTCTGCGTATACAATGGGTAATAACATTATAAGCAAAATGCATTTTATAGTTCGCGCGGATAACACGCAGGGAACATTCGACGCTGTAAGCTGATCATTTTATTGCTATATAAGATAATAGGTCCAAAATCAAGTTCTTGTCTTTGATAGATACTTTGAAATTTTTCATATCCGCTCAACTCTATCAACTTGTTTTTTTAAAATCTATTTATCTGTAATCATTGCAAAATTCATATAAATTCACTGTATGTAATTGGGTTACCTGAAGTTCCGGCAACTATTACACCCATTACCCAATTACCTTTTCACTGTCTGTCTGTCTATCCGTCCGTCCGTCTGTCTGGTTTCCATATGATAACTTGAGAATTGATGGATGGATTTTGATCAAACTTCACACAATGGTAGCATATGAGACAATACAGCTTGGGAATGAATTTGGGGTCAAAATGTCAACTACAATGGTCACTGTTACTAAAAATAGATTGGTTCACAAAATTTCGTTTCCAGACAATAACTTGAGTAACATTAACGGATTTATAATAAAGCTAATCTTACTCTAGAACCAAATGCAATATATCTGTGATGCATACATATGTATAAAATGATTGTTATGTATGTTAATATTTGTATCTCTTGAGTCTTGTTTATATTACGTTCTGATAATATTTATAATTTTATGAGTTTTAAAGGTCCTAAATTTATGAATACACATGTAGCTGTTAATGCATCATTTACATGTACAAATAATGTTCTTTCTATTTGTTGTATTTTTAAAATATTGTCGTAGCTCTTCGGCGATTTTTCGCGTTGATGTTATCGGCTGTTTTACATTGCTTGCGTTGTCAATGTTATTACATCTGAGGTAAGTAATACAATGTAAGCTTGTTGATATCTTTGCGTAATTATTTAAAAAATGAGTCGCTAGAAGAACTCGGAATTTTGAATGTATATCAAAAGTAGATTGTAAGAGTTATAAGGTTTCACTTATTCACTTGAAATGATCTGTTGATAAATATATGTTATGGACATATAATACAACAATCTGAGTGTCCTCTCATAAAACGCAAAACAAATTTATTCAAAAATATATTATAAAATCTATCAACCTTTTTCCAGAAGGCTCGCATATATTGCAGTTTCTGATTTTTGTATAAAGAAATCGGTGTATCTTAGAATCTATCTTCATTTTGACTATGTTTACAGAAGTATGAATGCAGTTGGCAACGAACATAGTCTATGGTGGGTTAGCTTAAATCTGTATTTTACAGGTTGTTGTTTTCATAAAATAATAATAATAGTTGTGTTATGTCTATTATTTGCATGATTCAAGAAAGGCAGTTGTAGATATATATATGTATTTATTCCATTGAAACTATCCTTTGAATTGAAATATATAAAATATATATTGCAATAGAATTGTTTAAATGAACCAATAAAATAAGGATACTACGTAGTTGAAATGAAAATTTTATGTAATTCTAAATCGCAATTATTTAAGGTTGTTTCTCAAATACCTGTAATACAATTGAAAATTGCACGATTTGTTTTATTTTTAGGTCATCTGACCCGAACCTGTAATCATCATGCTTCGTCCGTCGTCGTGCGCCGTCCGCCGTCCGTATACTTTTCACATTTCAATCTTCTTCTCAAGTTTGACCAGTGGGATTGAGCTCAAACTTACCTGAAAAGATCCTGAGATGGTCCTGACCAAGTGTTGTTATTTTTCGGGTCAATCCGAAATCCAAGATGGCCGCCACAGCCGCTATCTTGAAAACACATTTTGAACTTCTTCTCAAGTTCTACTGGTGCGATTTAGCTGAAACTTGCATGAAATGATCCTGACATAGTCCCGACAAAGTGTTGTTATTTTTCGAGTCGATCCGAAATCTAAGATGGCCGCCACAGCAGCCATCTTGAAAACACATTTTGAACTTCTTCTCAAGTTCTACCAGTGCGATTTAGCTGAAACTTGCATGAAATTATCCTGACATGGTCCCGACAAAGTGTTGTTATTTTTCGGGTCAATCCGAAATCCAAGATGGCCGCCATCTTGAAAACACATTTTGAACTTCTTCTCAAGTTATACTGGTGTGATTTAGCTGAAACTTCCATGAAATGATCCTGACATGGTCCCGACAAAGTGTTGTTATTTTTTAGGTCAATCCGAAATCCAAGATGGCCGCCACAGCCGCCATCTTGAAAACACATTTTGAACTTCTTTTCAAGTTCTACAAGTGCGATTTAGTTGAAACTTGCATTAAATGATCTTGACATGTTCCCGACAAAGTGTTGTTATTTTTCGGGTCAATCCGAAATCCAAGATGGCCGCCACAGCCGCCATTTTGAAAACACATTTTGAACTTCTTCTCAAGTTCTACTGGTGCAATTTAGCTGAAACTTGCATGAAATGATCCTTACATGTTCCCGACAAAGTGCTGTTATTTTTCCGGCCGATCGGAAATCCAAGATGGCCGCCACAGCCGCCATCTTGAAAACACATTTTGAACTTCTTCTCAAGTTCTACCAGTGCGATTTAGCTGAAACTTGCGTGAAATGATCCTGATATGATCTGGTTGATCCAAAATCGAAAGTGGCTACCATGACACCATATATGATTAATTTGACTATTGCCGAGGTAGTCAGATGACCGTTAAGCCTTCTTGTTTCAATTAGATGATATTATGCTTTTCTATAGCATATATTGTATTTATATTTTATATACATCTATATGCTTAGTGATTTCAATGCACATTTTGGTCAGGAAATTTGCATGTGCGATGTAGTGGATAGACGGAGACGCCTACCTTTCTGGAATTAATCTTCTTGCAATTTATTTTATTAAAGAAAAATCAGTCTAAAATAATTGAATTGTCATCTTAATATCTTCCCGTTGAGCGCAGTATTTTATATCAATACTATATTCTTTATACGTGAGGAAAGGTGATTTTCTGAAGTGGATTTAATCAGCCGTCGACTTTAATTACCATATAGCCGGTTATTTTGGTGAGTTAATAGCGGCTTTAAATTTTCACGATCTGACTATAATGTATTTGTGATAATTTATGTTTTAGTTTTATTTATGTAGTTTCAATACAGATTTGTGTTTATTCATTTTTATATGAGAACAACCAACTAAATAATTTTACATACCACAGTGTTAAAGTTTGTTAAAGTTTCGTAATATATTATTAAAACAAAGGAATATTAGTTAGCTATTGTGTTCTATAATTAAAGTCTAGGTGCTCATATAACACTAGATAGAAAAAAAAGTTTGGGTCCGTCAGCTCAAACTCCAACCAGGGTAGCCATGTTAAAATCAGGCACAGTTCGCATTAAAAAATCCTGAAATTCTAAAGTTTTTACCTATTCATTATTAAAATTTATATTTTGAACCTAGATCCCAATTTGAATTTCCAAATTCATATCATAGTTATCTAGGAATAAGTACCTGCCAGAAAACATTTTTTTTCATAATTAGCCAGCCAATCAGCGGCCGGGTTAAAATTCTATCCTTGGTTCAATCTTGTATACACAGGGGTCATTTCGAAGGTACTTTTTCATTTAGTTGGTTGTTCCCTATAAAAATAAGCCTATGCAAGAAGATAAATTCAATTTAATGTATATGGTTTCAATGGCCTGCTAAATAATCAAAGTACATTTTTAAAAAAAAATTAAAAAATGAGTTATTTTGACACTTTCCTTTTACTTTCCTTGTTGTATATGCATTGTAATTCATGGTAGGAAATGGTTAAAGAATTGTTTAAAAATGTATCGTATAGATATCCGTTCACTTATTTTAACATGTTAACCTGTTAACTTAGGATATAATTTCAGAAATTCGCCTTCTATACATACTCCCCAAAAACAACTTTTTTTCTGTATTGGAACATTGCAGGGGCAGAGAGATGTTAGATTAGCTTTCACTGCAAGTGATGGCGCGAACACGGTAAGGTATTTAAACTCGGCATCGTTTGTTGCGTACGTGTAGTAAATGTTCTTTTTGACATTCAAAATGGTCTTGTGGTCTCTCGTCATTAATACTTCTTATTTTTATTATAACTTATACCGTATAACGTCGGTCATTGTCTAATCAAGATCCTCGTGTATTTCTAAACTGCTATTAAAACCTGTGTAATTTCAGCTGGCTATGTCAGTCAAATGTGCTGGTCCTGGCTAGGTAAACTCGACCCAACAGGGAATCTCGCCCCGAGTGAGTAAAGTGAATCAATACGATCGCAATCGTCTCCAAGGAGGTGATTAACGATTAAAATTAAATGTTCGATGTTTAAAATGATCCGATCACATTAATGCTAACCTATGTTTATATGCGATCTCGACAAGAAAGTAGAACTCGGCCCAAGTACATTCACGGTGTCAAAATTATTCAGAGTCGAATATCATATGATATATTCTATAGTGATAAAAATTCAAATTAATGAAATATTTCGAGGCATTCATTATGTATCAAAATACAATGCTTTTACTTTTAATTATACTTGGCCAAACTATCGACCATGCCGGCGCCATACCGGATTATAAGTCAGTGACTGGGAAATAAATCTATTCCCATCTAACGGAATATGTTTGGGAAATCAGATTAAAACATACATCAGGTATCAAACAAAAGAAATGCATCGAAATTTTGAAGAAATTGAGTTTTCGAACCCAATTATTTTTTTACATAAACTTAGCCTCTTTCGAAGCTGTCCTGTACCAACACTAGATGTCTTCAATTAAAAAGGGGGAATAACTCTTCAGCAATTCTGATATAACTTTTTCAGGTATCGCGCTACCAAATCAGCAGGTGCCCTCCGATAACCGCACTATATGGTTTATTGCCATAAGTGCTATCAGTAGATGCACAGACAACAAAGAATTTAAATTTTGGATTTATGGTCACAGCTTTAATTTATATCTACATTTGGCGGCACGGTCTGTCAATAGACTATACTGGAACGCCATCAAACAAATTCAATCCAAATTACAACACAAATCAATTGATATATTCTGGGACAACAAAGAATTTAAATTTTGGAATTTATGGTCATAGCTTTAATTAATATCTACATTTGACGGCACGGTCTGTCAATAGACCATAATGCCACGCAATCAAACAAATTCAATCCAAATTACAACACAAATCAATTGATAGATTCTGGGACAACAAATTTAAATTTTGGAATTTATGGTCATAGCTTTAATTAATATCTACATTTGGCGGCACGGTCTGTCAATAGACCATAATGGCACGCCATCAAACAAATTCAATCCAAATTACAACACAAATCAATTGATAGATTCTGGGACAACAAAGAATCCACCAATTAACACGGCTACCGGTCCAACAATAGACCATAATGGCAAGCCATCAATCAAATAAATTGATTGATTCTGGGAAACCATTCTCAATCAATTAAACAATAAATTCAATCAATCAATCAATCAATCAAATCACCTGCAGCATCAGAAACTGCAGAAACATTCTGCCACTAACACAAAGTCCAATGAGTTGTGGAATAGTTTAAACATGACTTGTACCATGGGCAAGGTCCAGGAGCTGTGACGATCCTTCCTTCTATTACCATGGCTGAAATATATGATTTCAGGGAGGGTGACGAAATTGAATGTTCAAACCCAATTATTTTTTCACAAAAACTTAGCGTCTTCCAAAGCTGTCTCTGTACCAAGATGTCTACAATTAAAAAGGGGGAATAACTCTTCAGCAATTCTGACATACCTTTTTTCAGGTATCACGCTACTAAATCAGCAGGTGCCCTCCGATAACCGCACTTTATTGTTTATTGCCATAAGTGCTACTATTAACACCTGTGTAATTTAGAAAGCTGGCTATGCCAGCCAAATGTGCTGGTCCCGGTGACATCTGGTTGATACCAGTTACGTGGATTAAATAATGCCAAAAGTTCATGATGTTATTTAGTAGCTTATCAATATTTTTGTAACTATTACGTACAAAATACACATGATATTATTTGTTTCTTTATTCAAAATAATTAACTAGAATGAATATTTGCATTATCGTATTTAGGAATTCCCTTTCATTTTAGGTTACAGGTTTCGTTCATGTCTACGTCAGTAATGTCAATGACAACGAACCTGAATTCAAATATCCTGCGTATATTTTCGAAATAACCGAGGTAACTTAAACATGATATGACGGTATATTGATAATATTGTGTACATATCATACAGGACCTGTTCTTGTGTATTTCAAGACAATTCCTAGTTTACTCATTCCTGTCGTTTTTCTAGACTTTTTTAGAACATTGTTCCCACTTCCTTGCCTTTTACACTACTACTTCCCCGACTCTATACGTTATGCATTAATTGATGTGTTAACGTTCTGTAAATGCCCAGTTTTATATCCATTGAAGGTAAACTTGTGAACGGATTTCGATATAATATAGTTTGTTTTCAGTCACTATGCTGAAAATTTACTTCTACATTTGTAGAACACTACTTTTCTATCGACACATAATGCCAGTATTACAGCAACATATGCTGATGATGGTGTTAACAAGGCTTTTGTGTACAGTTTACACGTAAGTTTGATCCAAATATCAAGTGTATCGTGTACTATAAGACGCTTATCTCATCACATTCATACACTTTTATTAAGTTGTCTCTTTAACTAATTTTAAATTTTGACCATAGTTTGGTAATGATGGCAAATGTTTCTATGTATACCATATTTCAAAGATTAAAAGAAAATTTTAATCCTTTTGATATTTTTCGTCAATTTACCCGTGTGATATCAATCTATGCCAGACAATTGCATGACGACAATGAAGACATGATGACACAACGACAGATTCATAGAGAAACCTATGTTTTGGTTCCTTTATTTTTAGTCTGCAGGATTATTACAAGGTGTCTTCAGCATCAATCCAGATGACGGGATCTTAACCTTTAACGAAGCCCTGGATTACGAGGCTCTGAAGTTGTACCAGTATACCATAACGGCTGTGGTAGGTAACATCAATGACATACACACCAACACATTATAACAGCTGATACTATAACTAATATCTTAATTGTAGTAAGTACCACAATAGATAATTTACTGGTATATCATTACGATATTGTTAGGTAACACAAGTGATAGTTTACCATTTTAAAACAAACGTTATAATAAATATAGATAACACAAAGATAAGTAAAACATTAAGCTGTAGTATAATAGGTAACACAAATGACAGCAGTCAATATTTGATAGACTCTTTTTTTCAATAATTGTAACTGTACTTAATGCTTTTTTGAAATTATATGAAGAAATACTGTTTGATCGGATATATATAGTTTGTTTCTGATGCGCTCATTTTACTTATTCCCTCCACATCTCACCCTGTCATAGTCGAAATTATCCGGATGAGGTAGACTTTCACCGTCACAAAACCGGCACGGCTGTTAGTCGTGTTTAAGTATACACAGGAGCGAGTGAAGCCATCATATATCCCCAATGTGATGACGTCAATTTTTGGATCAGTGACATTAAATGATGTGATCAGGGAACCTGAATTAATGGAAAAAATGAAAATTATGAACGTCACAAAATTCAAGATCCAGGGACGGATTCAGGATTTGAGGCTAGAGGGGGCGTGAGACCAAGCAAATCAGGCGAGGAAGACCCCCAGAAGCTCTCGAATAAATGGTGAAAATCCTACATTCTGAGGATTTTATGAACACATTTTTAAGAAAATCATTGTAGCTATTTAAGGATGTGTATTTTTTTTATTTTCATGTCTAGTGTCATATTTTGAATTAAAGTTTTGTTTTAATTTTTCTATTGTGTTACTTACAGAATTGCAATACCAAAAATTTAATATTTAATAATAATTAATGTAATATTTACAAGGGCATAAAGCTAAGAAAAGGTGGGGGTCTGGGGCCGCCTATGCCTCCAGAAGCTCTCGAATTAATACTAATAAATATGCATTCTGAGGACTTCATGTATTTTATTGCCTTGATATTGTCTTTTTTACAAAATGATAAAGACCCTTTTTGATATACAGTTTCATATTTTTCATACTTTTTCTGCCGCATTTGGTTCTTCCTGTGGTTTGATTTTCCACTTTTTTTTTCTTTATGCACATTGTCCGTGTAATGAACTTTCGTATTTGGTAATTTGACGTTTCTATTTGTATTATTTTGTGTTATTGGAAAATTTCAATCAGTATTTCTCGGAAATTTAAGATAAATTGTTTTTTTTTAATAAAGAGTTAATAACAATTTTACCATTTGGTTGGTTCTCTGGTATAAAACCGTACAGATTCGATGGAAACCGAGGTGGTAACTTCTGTGTTTGAACTGGATCTGTACATAATAATAATTCTTATGTCTTCAGATTCTTAAATGATTGATTTGCTATCATATTAAATTGAGAATCATTGCAAATAGGACTACATACTATGTGTAAAACCTTCGATCTTCGAAACGTTGAAATACACAAGAAACATACAAAACAAAAGTACTGTCTTTCAAATTGTATTCTGTGCTGTGATTTGAATAAATATCAATATATCATACCCTTAAGATAAGTGTCGAATTAAAAGTGGTTATAAAATAAATTATGAACCAACCACCATCACCAATATCCTGGATATCAAGAGAAGATATCCACTCTTTCCTCTACAAGAACGTTTTGTAACGTTGAAGTGCACAGGTTTATATTACTTTGAATTTGAATGGTTTCATGGCTATGGCGGAATCGCTACGTGATGACGAATTTACAGATCAGAGAAAACTTGAGTAACGTAAAAGTTGTAATTGTCAATATGACAAGTATAACACGAACACTCCAGATAAATTATCACAACAATCAAACCTTTAAATAGAATAATTACTCACCAATAGTAAACAAAGCAAACAGGAACACCAGTGTCCGTGCTATTCTCTCCATCGTTGGTATGACTGTTCATATGGTGGTGAATAATTTGAAAAAAATGGCAAGTTGATGGATTTTTAACATTTAAATAAGTGATAGTTTCAAAACCATTTCATTACAAAAAACTCCTTGTGACTCCTAGAAAATTAAAAATCACATTTGATTGCCGTATTCACAATTTTTTGTTTCAAATCTTATTGAGAATACATGAATAAAACACATATAGCACTTAATCCAATATGGATGCCTGCCAGGCATGTTGTTTTCCGATCGATTTGATTTTTAAAAAAATCTTGCTCAACGATAACCCTGGCAGAGAGTGTACATATATTTTTTTCTAAGAAAGAGAAAGCATTTCTATCGTCGAAAACCAAGATGACAAGCTCTCAAACAAGCTAATTTTGTGATGGGGATGGGTATAACATGAACAACTAGTTACCAGAAACATATCTTGACATGCAATTTGAAACAGATAAATTCGGTACCATCAAAAGAAGAGGTACAACAAAGAAAATTTGTCAAAATATAAAATGACCCCTTTCCTCGATTTCATGCACATCTAGGGACCATGGACGCCAGTACATTTTCCTGTTTTGTGAGAGAGAATTAACAATCTTACAAAATTAAAAATGTAAGTTGACCACCGATCGCCATTGTTAATTTTATTCTTACCATGTTTAGATGGTGATTAAAAGGACATTTATAAATGAAATTTATAACATAGAGGTACAGTGGTAACATTATATAATATCTATTATTTCCTGCTAAAGACATGAAATTGTGGTTTTTCCTCAACACTATGCATATGATAATCGGACGGCTAAACGTTTTATGAGACGGCATGTGTACTAAATACTAACTTTTTTCGAGGCTACTAATTTTCACGATTTTCATTTCAAAAGAAGTTCGCACAGATTAACATTCAAGAATTTTAATTTAAATATAAATTCCTATCAATATAAATGATATAAAATCAGTTCGCAGAAATAAACTTTCGCGAATTTACTTGGATTGCGATAGTAAATCTCATGGGAACGTAAGTTTATATAGATTATCCTACACATTACAATTGGCAGAAAGTTTCATTATGTTTCAGATTATAGCAATATGCAATAACTTTCGCTACCAAGAACATGTCACAGTTGCCCACTCAAGTACAGTAGATATGAATCTAAATTGATCTAAGAAGTTCTTTCCCTTTTGGATGATAATGACGTCCTTGAATAGTAAGTAAAATGAATCACTTAAAACGTTTGAGTAAATCATAACCTTTCTTCACATAGTTTAAATAATATGATTACATGATCATACGTAATGACCGGTTTATAAAAAGTGATAAACTACATATAGAACTCCAACAAGAATAAAACGATGGTAATGGAATAACGGATATCCATTGATAACTTTTTAACGATTTTCATTTAACAAAAAAAGATTTAAAGTCAACAAAGAAATCAATTCAAATAATAATTTTGATCTGTCACTTGCAAGAATACCTTAACGCTATGGCGTCCTCTGCAATGGAAAGCCAGCAATCTATATTTGTGAGGCCGCGATGGCCGATTGGTTTAAGTTTTCAGATATACTTCCACTAGACCTCCTTCTCTGCTGCAGGTTAGTAATATTGGGCACGTCATTAAATGACCATGACTATTAATAGCATGTTAAACGTAAATATTCAAAACCTACTAACCGTATGTTTGCTTTTCTACGACTCTGACTCTTCTCTTTTGGATCGACTGAAATATATGTCACTTTTCAGTAACGAACGTTTTTAAGTGAATAAGTATGATGAAGCCTATTTGAAATATGTTGCTTTTATGCTTTATGTAAGTATATCAAACGCAAGTGGATTACCTTACCGCAACAAATGTTCTTTTCACAACAATGTGATTTTTCTGAATCTAACGTAAGAAGTAAATATTATTTTGTATTTGAAATCTTCGTTAAATTGGAACTTCTTGCATTGAGAAATCATGTATTTACTGTTACCCGCCAGCAAATTATCCATTTAGTTCTGAGCATTAATTCATACAACACCTTGTCTTAAGTCATTGCTTAAACAATTTCATAATGTCTCTTACATATCCAGGAATTTCCCAAACGGACAAAAGCAACACCTACCTGGACTGAACAGTATTTCACCAGAACGCCGGTATAGTTAAAGGTTCATGTACCCCATGTATATACGTACACAGTCGGGTACTGGCCATTCCACCCGTTTATCAGTCAAGTGCTGCAAGGAAGGCTATATTATAGTTTTCAACCCGGCTCGGCTGCTTGGTAACAGCATGCGTTTTATCCTGAATTAAATCAGCTCCTTATGGTTCATTTTTGTATATTTTGGTTTTGATTTCGATCTAATTTATTCGACATCTCTCAGCCTTATAAAGTCAACTTTTGTTTACATTGATGTTTCATTTGACAATACTCTTAATCATAACCGTATACATTAAGAAAAACGGTATATCCCATTCACAAGTGCCAGCCAAACTTATGATTTAGTCCTCCAGGTTATTTCCCATAGATAAACTGAATCATCTTTTCTTTATTGGAGTAGTTTGCATACACAATCTAAGAAGGACGTCTTTAGATAAAACACAAATACATTCAAAGACCACAAAAAAAAATCAAACAAAATAATCGTCATGATTAAAAACAATAGTGCATTTCGTTTTGTGTTTTCTTTACCTTATTATCTTACACATTTTTGGGTTGAACACACCTGTGTTTGTTCGTGTTTTCCGTCTTAATGTTCTTACAGGTGTTTTTAAAGCATTTATCTGCACTCTAATTACTCCATTATTCCCTCAATGTTCCGATGAATTAACAAAAAATACCATATCATATTATTTCAAAGAGGATATTATATCAATCGAAGATCTCTTCAATGTTCATAATGTTCAAGCAAACTTTGTACTGGTAAATTGACAGAAAATTAACATATCAAATTATTTCAAAGGGATATTATATCATTGGAATTAAACAATCACAACGTTATCCTTCAAATATTCCAATATACTATGAGTCAGTTATCCTATTCATCTGTCTTTTCGTTATCATATATTTAAACCCTAATGGGTCTGAAAAAAATATAGACTAAAATTAATAATTTAAAAAATATTAAAATGGTATTAGCAAACTTATAGTCATATAAAACTGAATTCAGCATCTGCATTATAAGAGAACATAAACAAGGATTAATAATTGTGAGACTTACCTGTGCAATCGTGAGACTTACCTGTACAATTGTGAGACTTACCTGTACAATTGTGAGACTTACCTGTGCAAACGAACGTGTTCGGTATGATGTCAGTAGTCGTGCATCATTACACTGACTAAAATTACCAAATTACTTGGTTACCTTGTGCCTAGTGTGAACCCAAAATCTTACCTGTTGGATATCGGTCTTCCACTGGAAGCAGGTAGTAATGTAATACGCAATTTGCTTCTAGGTTTATAAAACCAAATTACATAGCGAGAGAATAAACTTATAGTAAGTAAATGATTTACATGGACAATGAATTTAGTAATTAAAGGTGACTTAATCAGATCAGCATCGGGACTCCATTGGAGGGAACAAGGGACATCTGGGTTCAGGGGGATAGTCATAGACGAATTGTTTCGATACAGAATACTAAACAACAAATCTAAATGATATCAGTAAGACATTAAGGTAGATTGCATAGCTATATTCATATCGTCCAATAATCAAATAATTAAACAAAAAGGATTAAAATTATTCTCTAATCATTGTTTGATAATAGTAAAAGGAATTAACATTAAATACTTTTTTTATTTAACATTGCTAATTATCGTCTTTGATTTTCTATACATGTAGTTAACGTCTGGTTTAGATATTACAGTAAATTTGTATTCGAATACAGGTACATCTACAGTGATAACTTACCGATCCTGTCTATCGTGACAAACACAGTTGTCGTCCCTGTATTAGGGGGTGTTCCGCCGTCAGAAGCTATCACCGTCAGTGTATACAGGTTGTCAGTTTCTTTATCGAATCTGGAATTCATTTCCACTGTGATAGTGCCAGTCACGGCGTTCATTCGGAACTTGTCATATCCTCCCTTTTCGATAAAGTATCGGGTAACATTGTTAGGGCTGGTGGCATCGTAATCGTTTGCAGTAACAGTTTTGACGATATGACCTTAAAATGAAATCCATTGAAATTCGATATACCACCAATAAATTGCACTATGATTTTGATAAAATATAGTTTATCAAATACAGTCTAAATCGGATGTCACTGTTAATACTATATATGGTCATTATAGCCAAGTTTCTGGATGTTACAGGTAAAAAATAACACCACAATAAGAAGGAAAATATTAGTTACTCCGGAATATACAGGGATCCGGATATAATAAGGGCCGGTTTAGATAAGTTATACTGTACAAATAAAACAACATACAATATCAGCATATAATGTTTCATAGCTGTCAAGGAATGAACCAAGATTTAATATAAAACAAGTACTGAATTATATATTACTTTCAGTTGAATAATGTACAATCTATCTACTTTCTGCGACATATTTAGTGAAACTCTTTTTAAGCCAATATAGATTTAGGCCGATCTTACCAGGTAATGAGTTTTCAGATATCGTGGCGTTGTAGTAATCTTGTTCAAACTCCGGGGTGTTATCATTTTCATCCTTCAGTTTAAAACAAACAATACATTATGTATACATGTATGTATCCACGTTTATCCTGTCAGTAGAGTAGAGCATTCAAAATGAAAATTGACACAATCAACAGAGAAGTGCCCGAAATTGCAAAACATTTATCTACATCAAGATACTGGATAAGAGAATACCAAGATATTGCTTTCGCGTGTTCTATGTATCAACGATACAAGTAATTCTGAGGACAATCTTGAAGAAGTCATTAGTAAAAATGCTGCATAAAAGTGGTGACACTGACCATGATACGGTATATTTGTTTGAAGGGTGATTCTATTAAACGTTATTTCAGGTCTTCTTATCACATTTATAATCCGTTATACATTTACTTACGTGTACGATGATTACTACATATATGCCTTTACTCCGAGACGGTATCCCAAGGTCATATGCAATAGCAAACAAAAAAGTACGTCCATTATCTGACGAATAAGTGAGGTTTTCGTAGTCCAATGGTTCCGTAGCGGTAAGTTCACCTGTTGTTTGGTTAATTGTGAAATTGTTCTGAAGATTTAACTCTGGAATTTGTAGTCTATATCGAACCACACTGTTATTTGTACCGATTTCATCTGCGTCTGTTGCCTGAAAATTAAAAACAAACGTACACCAAATAGTGATCTATGTCTGACATTGGAAAAGATGATCTTTTCTCTGCGTCTTTAAATATAAAAATCCAAGATGGTTGACTGCCGCTCATCGAACAATCCGATCGCTCTGAAAATGTATTATGCACATCTAGGGTCCTAATAAAACCTTTAATGATATTTGAGACAGATTCCTTCAGTACTTTCTGCGAAATAGCGGTAATAAACTTAAAATTATCAAATTCCAAGATAGCTGGCTGTCGGCCATCTTGATGATCAATCGGTCCCAAAAATACAACATGCACAACTGGCTTTATGGTCCTAGGAAAATATGACATTTGAATAAAAGACCCATTAAGCACTTTATGAGAAATAACTAAAAAAAGAATTGTATAACGTACGATAAAACTGACGCACTAGGGATAACGGACGAAGGGTAATTTGAATTTCCCAACATCGTCAAAACAAAATGTTATTCTGTAGATTGATTTTGCAAAACAAACATTTACTTTATATGAAAATCAGCTATCATGACTGAATAGAAAAAAAATGAAAACAACAGTCATGTTTTGGTTTTGTAAAATACTATTAATTAAAAACCAAATTGTTTTTCATCAAGGTTTCATCATTAGAAACCTACTTCTATCATAACGCGATGTATCGCGTAATCATGCCAATACTTATTTAAACTTGAGAATACAACGAGACGCCCTTGAGACTACCTGGCAATAATCATATAGGAAATTAATTAGATATAGTGTAATGGTAGCCATCTTCGATTTGGGATCAACCAAGATGTGGCAACACTTTGTCGGACCATGTCAGGAGCAAGTTTCAGCCAAATCGCACCGGTAGAACTTGAGAAGAAGTTCAAAATGTATTTTCAAGATGGCGTCTGTGGCGGCCATCTTGGATTTCGGATCAATCCCAAAAATAACAACACTTTGTTAGGACCATATCAGGTTCATTTCATGCAAATTTCAGCCAAATCACATCAGTAGAAAGAACTCAAGAAGAAGTTCAAATTGTTTTTCAAGATGGCGGCTGTGGCGACCACCTTGGATTTCGGATCGACCCCAAAAATAACAACACTTTGTTGGGACCATGTCAGGTTCATTTCATGCTAGTTTCAGCCAAATCACACACCAGTAGAACTCGAGAAGAAGTTCAAAATGTGTTTTCAAGATGGCGGCTGTGGCGGCCATCTTGGATTTCGGATTGACCCGAAAAATAAGAACCCTTTATCGGACCATGTCAGGATAATTTCATGCAAGTTTCAGCCAAATCGCACCGGTAAAACTAGAGAAAAAGTTCAAAATGTGTTTTCAAGATGGTGGCTGTGGTAGCCATCTTGGATTTCGGATCGACCCGAAAAATAACAACACTTCGATTTGGGGTCAACCAGAGATGTAGCAACACTTTGTCGGGACCATGTCAGGATCATTTCATGCAAGTTTCAGCTAAATCGCACAGGTAGAACTTGAGAAGAAGTTCAAAATGTGAAAAGTTACCGCACGGCGGAAGGCGGACGACGACGGACGAAACATGACGACAATAGGTCATCCTGACCCTTCGGGTCAGATGACCTAAAAAGTAGCATCATTGTTCGTTCTTTCATATGTTTTGCAGTAAATGAATAATAATCTATTAATTCACCAAAGTTGACCCGCAGTTCATCATAATTGAAAGGTGTCAACGGTGGTACTTTGACAGGACTGCAATCATGAAATCTAATATAGTATCATCTTAGATATGCAAATAGATTATTCCTATAAATTGCTTAAAATCACACTTAAAAGTTTAAAAACAATAAGGTAAAGACAGCACACCTCCACTGAAACATTCTTGTTCGAGATGACTGTTTCACCATGTTATAACTTGTTTTATTTATAAAACATTTAAGTTACCAATGCTTTTATCGAGAAAAAAACCCATCATTTTAAAGATAAATATCCAATCATTAATTACCATGATAGGAATATGTCCTGTGAGTGTAGCCGTATTTTCTACAAATGATAATACAACGGGATCAGATATAAATTCGGGCCAGTTGTCGTTGACGTCTGACAGTGTAACTGTTAGAGACGCCACAGCCCTCTTGCCTCCTCCATCAGTCAGCACCACCGTCAGGTAGTACGTGTCACATGTCTCCCGGTCAAGGTCACCAGCACTCCCGGTCGTGTAAACCGTGCCGTTTTGTGGATCGATAGCAAATCTGTGAAAGGGGATTTATAAACTTTAAACGGCTTGATTTGAATATTACATTTATTTATAAGGATTTGTTAAAATATTCTTTCATTTTGGGATATATCAAAATTCTTGCTTTTAAAGCAATTGCTAGTTTATTAAGCTAAAAATCTCGGAATAGATTGGAGAATGAACTCTCAAAGAATAAAGAAACAAATAATGCTTCAATTTGATATATTTTCGACTAAAAGAAGATATATTTGAATAAATTATTCTTTTTAATATAAAAGAGAATAATTTGGTTTACTTATAAAATTATGTTCCTATTATATAATTACATATTACAGAATGCCAGAGTAGCTGTCAGCATTTCTATTCTATTCGGAAATTATTTTCAAGGAAAAATTCAGTTGGTAATTTATAAGTAGTATTCAACTTGTTCATAATGTCTCATAAATTTTGTTATACAGATGTTGCTGGTTTTTTTTATTTAGTATTACGTTTGACATATATAAGCAATGAAAATAGTTTTTAAGCATTAAGACATGAAATTTCAACTTATATTACAAATTATAATCAATACATGTATACTCATTCTGCTAAAAATTGAAATGATTTTGAAAGTTTTACCTTCAGCTGTTGGTTGATCATGTATTACTGTGGGATTTTGTAGACATAGTGCCTAAAGTTTGAAATTGTAAAGGAAAAAAATAACTTACATAGGAGAACCTAATGTGTAAATCAAATCACCATATTTCCCAATATCAGCATCTGTCGCCTGTAACAAAATGATTTTCTTTTACTTCAACAACAATAATGTAATATAACGTCATATATTGGAATCGGTTAACAGTGAAATTTTATCTCCAGAAAAGAATTCGTATTAAAAGCCGCGAAATATTGACATCACGAAATTTTGCTACTAACACTCAATTACCTGATGTATTCCACACCTTGCGGTTCAGATACAAAAATAGTCAGATGCTACAAATTACACATTTACCATAACAACAACAACTGGTGTTCCAGGGTTCGAATTTTCGGGAATGGTGGCGCTGTAGTCGTTTAAATCAAACACAGGATCATTGTCGTTTATGTTGTTGATATAGACAGTTACTGTACAGGTGGTAGTTTTACTGTTGTTTACTTTTCCCGTGGCTACAACCTGTGCGTTATAAGGGAAACTTTTACATTGCAGATGCCATTACATGTACTATATTTCTCCAAACGAACACAAATTATGGCAAAAACATATATTCATGACAGAAATGCTGTATATAATTGCTTAATATTATAAATCCGTAATTTCAGATGACTTAAAATGTTACACAGATCAGTACACACTTACGAGAAGTTTAACCATGTCCTCCGTTTCGAAGTCAAATTTAAAACCGTTTTCAAGCCTCATTATGACGGTGGCTCTGCCGATAATGTAGGAAGGGTTAGGTTAAATTCCGTCACATTTAGTTCCATTGGCATAGTTGACTGTCAGGCTAAACTCGCTGTTCAGTCCCTGATAAATAAGATATAAGTTATCAACCAACTTCACAGTAGTACCGACACAGAGAGAGAGACGAGGGGAAGTAACTCAAATTTTGGTTTTCAAAAGAAAGATTTACAGGGTCGCGACCAGTTACCATGATTTTTCTAGGTTCTTAAGGATTTTTTTTTCAAAACTAATGCACAGAAGGTGTTGAAAATCGACATAAATAATCTTTCGTCCATGATACTTCAGTAACAATAGCCATTGTTTAATTTTAATATTATGTTTTTGACTAGGCGCCATTTATTTTCACCGCTAATTGATACAGTTGACGATACCTAAAGTACCAGTTACCGTGATTTTAAAAGTTTAAGGAAATGCTCTTTTAAAAACCTGCTTATTGCACCAAAAATTGGTATGTAATGCAATAGAGCAACCAAAACCTATTTTACATCTTTTAATGGAATGATATAATTGTAATGCATGGTTATTTTGGGATCATGTGACGGATCGAAAGCATCACGAAAAAAAAGACAAAAGGTGCGTCCGAGCAGTGACCGGGGGTATCAATAAACGCAGGATTCAGCTTCTGACAGGTGTAAAATAGACAAACAAAGGTGCAGACGACCTAAAACTAACAGAAATTCAATATATATATATATATAAACTTATTTTGTTCAAAAAGAAGTTAATATAAGATATCGGCATCGGGTAAAAAATGTCTTCTCTCTTACGATCCTGTCCATCCCTGCAACTTCCCGTATACTCCTTCTATCCATGATTTTGCAAACTTTGACCTATTTTGATGCAGACGATTTTTGAATACGTTTGTCAAACAAAATAAATGATGATTTCATGAAATTTCGGATTAACATGCAATGAGTAATGATTTAAGCTATCCCCCGCAATCATTAAATGTTAAAAAATTTGATTTTAAAAGAAAAACGTAAGTTTGTTAGAAAATTTAGTTGCAAATAGGCATTTTCTTTTATTGAATGAATGATCACTTACATGGCTTTCGTAATTTAGCTTTTCAAAACTTTCCAAACTTGTGTGCGCAGAAATCACGTTAACTGGTTGCGACCCAGTCGATGATTTAGGTTTGAATCCCGTCTAGAATTTATATATTTAGGTTTTGTTTTTCAAGTTTTTGTTCCATATTTCCATATTTATGTTTTTATGGTACATTATTCCATATTTCATGCAATATCATTTGAATGTAGGCGTATTATGTTTGTCTGCTGATAGAATTTTTTAGTTTAAACTGTTGACGTATACATTATTTCGTTTTATGCATTTCAACTGTGAACTTGCATATCATTATGTTAAATTAACCTCAGTTCAGTTTAGTGTTTGTTTTGAATTTAATTTGAATCAGATGATCATTAATGTTCTTGGTTGACTTTTGTTCCTATACCGTCCATTTTCAGTTATTTACCGTATCGTCAATACTGTTCAATTGTACAATTCATTGCATTGATGCTTTTTGTTCAGTTATGAATCTTTCCTGTGTTCATAAACTTTACCTGATCCAGATCATACACGTCAATGCCGACGCTACCATCTATGGTCAGAGGAATGTTTGACACCTCCTCGTCTATGTAAGCGTTGTAATGAGACAGATTAAAAGTGGGGACATTATCATCAATATCCTTCACAGTTACTGTGACGGTGGTACTGGCTGTAGAGTTTACAGTCGGCTTTCCGGAATGGATAACTTCACTGGCCTGTAATCATTTGCAAACATTAGCTGTATAATTGGCACTTGGCTCTCCTGGACATATTATTTCGCCTGCCTGCCTAGATGTATAATCAAATAAAACTTTTTAAAAAACCGGTATATATAGGGTAAATAAAGTAAATTATATTTTAGATGAAACCATTCCTCTCTACCTGTATACAAACCTTAAGAATCTTGCCCAATATTACTACAAATTCCAAAACATTAATACCAAGATGTTTACAATAACTTGAAATTTAAAGTTATAGGTAATTAACAAAGACATGAGGGAAACATACCTCAATCTGAAACCTACATACACCTT
Organism: Argopecten irradians; assembly: GCF_041381155.1. NCBI lineage: Eukaryota > Metazoa > Mollusca > Bivalvia > Pectinida > Pectinidae > Argopecten > Argopecten irradians. Next base: position 15,546,366 of record NC_091138.1, on the reverse strand, counting down.
GGTTATCAAGTAGTAGTCCAGTATCCCTGTCCGGTACCTCATTCAGCAGAAGTTTTCCAGATGTACTGTTTAAAGTAAATAATCTGGAGCAATCTGATAAGGAAGACAAAATCGTAAATGATTTGAAGATATTTTTGCGAAATAATTACATAATCATCGCATTTTGTTTACAGTTAACACGAGGACGATATTGTTAAGAACAAAAGTATATCATTGCTTAGAAATGATTAATTTTCTTTTTATGAATGATTTTTAAGCAAACTATTGCGGTTAATAAGTAAGAACTTTCATGAAGTTCTCAATTTGCTTTGAATATTTTCTGTCTTCAATGAATCATATTCATCTTTTTTTATTTGTGGCAATTATGTTTTATAATATTTTATTTTTATTTTACATTCACATGGTTGTGCTATGGACTATAATTTATCAAATCACCTGAATCATAAAGTCTGTACTGGATTTGACGAGGACTTTCTCTGTCACCATCCTGAGCTAGGATGTCTTCTCCAGCCTGAGAACAATTCAAACATGAACCCTTTCAATACTTTAAATCAATAGATACCTAACAAAACTTAATTCATAAAAGATAACTTTTAACCGTTTTCAATTTTCGTGATCATAGAAACGTCCCGCGAAAATATCATCATCGCTTAGTTAACCAGATATACGGTATATATCAACCTATTTTGCAATAAATTAAACAAAAAATCAGACAATCACTGAAAAGCGAAAAACTATGTTAATCATTAAATGCTGATATGACCCATTAGACTTAATTCCGTTACTCTGATGTTAGTGATTCGGACAATTATCGCGTGCAGCGAGTTATTTAGAACAAGTGGCCCAAAGGGCCTTAACGGTCATCTGACTACCTTGGCAATAGTAAAATTAATTATATATGGTGTCACTTTGTCAGGACCATGTCAGGATCATTTTCAATTTCTTTCAACAAATTTTATTTCAAACAAGAGGCCCAAGGGCCTTAACATAAAGGAAATTAATTAGATATAGTGTCATGGTAGCCATCTCCGATTTGGGATCAACCAGAGATGTAACAATACTTTGTCGGGACCATGTCAGGATCATTTCATGCAAGTTGCAGCCAAAACGCACCGGTAGAACTTGAGAAGAAGTTCAAAATGTGTTTTCAAGATGGCGGCTGTGGTAGCCATCTTGGATTTCGGATCGACCCGAAAATAACAACACTTTGTCGGGATTATGTCAGGATGATTTCAGATGACCTAAAAATCCATATTTACATTTACCAGGACAATTTATTTTTACGCAGATCAATGAAATAATATGCATTAGTTGTACGATCGTACGGTTGGCTTATAGGGTTAAACATTAACAACTAAGGTCATTTTATGGCAACTTCCCCTGTATTGTACAACAGCGGCTAGATGCTAGAATTCACGGACTTACCCATGAGGAGTTTTCATTGAAGGTAAATATGTAAGGGAGCCCCTGGAAACGTGGAGGCATGTCCTGAACGTCCATCACTTTAATTGTTAGGTCAGCGCTCCCGGTCATGGAGGGGCTTCCTTTATCCTAGAAAACGAGGCAAATCAGCGAAATCAATGTTATTTTTGTTTTTTGTTTTTTTAGAACAAGAGACTTTTCATTTTAGAATATTTAGCTAACCTTGTCAAATAATTATTTATGCACTGCGAAAGAGAAAACATTGGAGAATAACAATAACATAAAAGATTAACCAATATCGTAAATACAACATCCATCTCATTAAAAATTTGATGCGCATAATTTATAACAATTAGTCTTAGCAGAAGTATCAACAATGCCCGAGCTAACAATTCGAAATATTTGGATATAGTTTGTTTCAAAATAGAATAATAGAAGAGCTGTCCGTAACGAAAAGATAAAAAAAAGATAATGAATGGGGACGAGTGTGTGAAGTATTGTTGTAACACAATACGAAAAATGATGAAATGCTACACACTACATGGATATATATCAAGAATAATAAAAAATGTACTGACCTGGTATTTTGAAAAGACATTTTGTCCGAAGAAGTTGATAAAAGACAATTGTACATCTTAACAGTCATTTATTTGGAGCATTTATTAAGAGCAGGCATTCTTGTTTTCAGTTCTAATAACTTGAAACTTAGATACTTATATCTGTTACCTACCACAGCCGTTATGGTATACTGGTAAAAACTTAGGGTCTCATAATCCAGGGCTTGGTTAAGAGTTAAATTCCCATTATTTGGATCGAAGCTGAAGACACCTTCATATAAACCTGAAGACTATAATTAAAAGTAGTATAGCATGTACGGCTGTGAACCTCTAGTGCAAGAACACTATACCGTTTTTAATGACTGACAAATATAATAATTTCTCACATACCTACGGTTGTAATACTGACTGGTATTATATAATACACTCATTTCGCCCGAGGCTGTATATTAGTAACCCTTACAAAATGTCAACAAAATTACTGGCGTCAAACGTCAACAAAATTACTGTTTTCTTGGTAAATTTTTAACACTCAGAGACTAGGCTGATTTTACTATAAAAGTTACAAGCAACGGGATTTACGTTCAAAATATTACGCAATTTTCATGGAAAGTTGACTTGTAGTCGCGTTTTTTTTCGAACTTACTTCAAAATGGCGGGATATCATAGTTGTAAAATTGCAATAAAACGTCGATATATGAGAGAAAAATGCTTTTTCATATGTCGATATGAAGGATAGAGATATTCTACCCTATGCACACCTATTTTATACATCAGTGAACTTACTTGTAAATGAAATTCAAAATCGCTGTTCACTCCATCATCGGCATCTATTGCCGAAATATCCGCATCATAAGTCGATGGATAAATCGAGGTCTATAAATGGAAATGAAATAAAGGTTGATCACTCGATTAAAATGACTATTTATTGATATTGATAACTATAAATCGTCAATATTTAAAAGTCATGCTGCTAAATTTAATATGGTATTAAGTGGGTATGATATTGATTCAAACTATGGTATGTAAATCATTATAAATACTTTTTTTATAATTTGATATTGAAAAATCGTCTGACTATCATTTCCTCAGTTTTGTTGTCTCTTTGAACGTATACCAGAAATATTACATTGTTTCACCTACAATCACCGATTTAAACCTTAATGATTATACACTGCCCTCTAAAAGTTCATTTAAATATGTTAAACTTCGCTGGCAATTAATCTCTCAAAAACTAATTAGAGAAGATAAAACACTAATACCTGTATCAAAAAGATTTACATTTAGATTTTCTGTGCTTTACGTATATTTGCAAAACTGCACGTGTAACGTGTGGAGGGCAGTGTATATGTCTGTTTCTGTCGCTAATTTGAATTTCAGAAGAATCTGTGTAGAGACACCTCCACATATAACAAAATTCACTGAAATTAGGTTACCAGGCTTTGGCATGGACTCAACACATCACGTTTCCTATTCATTTTTGTGTGTTAATTTTATAATACACAGATACTATCGTGTTAGTATCTATATCTCTCACACTTTACCTCAGGTATTTCAAATATATATGCCGGTCTCCTGAATGCAGGTGCGTTGTCATTGACATCACTGACATAGATACGTACAAAACCTGTTACCTGAAATTGACAAAAAATCGCATAAAGGTCATATTATTTCCTTGAAATTAATCTATCGTACAATTAAGTTGATTCTAAATTTTAACTCACAATGACACAAACCATTTATCGAATTTTATTGAGCATTCTTGCCATTTTGTAATATAGAATCAATTACTTTCGGTAAGGTATAGCGGCGATCATATAAAGGAAAAAAACACAAATATCGCTATGTACATAATTGTATCTACGAATAAGTGTTTGTTTGTTTGATTAATTAACGTCCTATTAACAGTCAGGGTCATGTAGGAAGTGTGGGCGTGTGTTTTGGGATAATGCGGTATATTCGTGTCTTCTTGTATAATTCAACACATGTTTTGTAACTGCATTGTGTTCTACAGTTTATGTAGCAAATCCTTTATCGTTGTCATTGCATGCGATATGTGGTAAAATGAGTCCTATAACAAATTTCAAAGCACTTTATATTAGACTCTGCACACCTACATAGGTTAGCAACAATATGCATCTTTCATCCCTCCAGCTTTCGGGCTTCTATTTCAGAGAATACCTTTCAATTAACGTATCACCGAGATACTCAGAGGAGGGGGATTATCAAGGATTTGGAAAATTGATACACTAATGTATTTCAAAATGAAAAGAAATGTGCATTAGTAATCATATCATATAACTACTTATTGCGTTGCATCTTACCGTGTTTGCACCATCACTTGCTGTGAAAGCTAACCTTACATCTCTCTGTCCCTGTAGAGATCAAACAATACGATTAAATCTATTCAATACTAGATGAATGTATTCTTGAAATTTCAATTTCATCATAAATTACTTTTGACGGGGTACACACATGGTCAACATTGAATAAATATCATTTTAAATTGTCTTTTACATTGTGTACTTCTTGCAACTTTGTATCACTCGACCTTATAATCCATTGATCGAGGTCAGTTCATAGATAATATCTAATACATCGACGTACCGTTTTTGCAAGTGGAAGTGTTGTTGATAAGGTAATACTGATATATTTCGTTCACTATTTAAATCAACCTTATCACATGGTAGATGAATTTATAATGTCAATACATCTGATATAAATCTGATAGCCACTCTATTGCAATGCTTTAACATTAGGATCAATGAAAGGGACGTAACTGATAATCTTGATTTAAAACATCAGCACGACTATAATACAATTCTCATACAATATAATGTGGGAGCTTTTGAAAAAAAAAATTATTATTATTTTTAAGTAAAAGTAATCAATAGACTGTATTGAACAGTGATTTTGTATCAAATACATGTAGTTGGTTGGCAAAATAGTGGTATTAAAAACTTGAATGACTAATAAAGATGCCACACTGCTGACGAATGGTATTTTTTCTTCTTTAAAAAACAGCAGCAGACGAATTAGTATTTTTCTTCGGTTACAAAAGTTACTCTCTTTACACCATTACCAGTATTAGAAATTTCTATTTTTTTCCCTTCAATATGAAAATATCAAAAACAATTAATTGCACCTGAAAAAAACTCCATGGCGCTATGCCCTATATGGAATGAAGTACCAAAGGCAAAACGAACTATTTTATAGTATTTCTGTGATAATTAGACACATATATACACGATTAGACATCCGTTATTGTTCAAATGATGAGTATCGTTTATGGTTTGTCGGCGGTGGAGTTTAATTGATATTATTATAGAACAATGAAACGAATAATGTATATAAGAGGGAAATGAAATATATTTGATTGTTTTAAAAAGACTTAAAATTGATCCAACGTGCATGCTGGATTAGCATCTATCATTCCATTTGTTTTAATGAAATTTTTTGAAAGTGGGTTTTTGTACTGTTTTAAGCAAGTGTAATGAATTTTGCAAAAATTAGTGAGGAAAGGGTATGTCGTTTGTTTATGTTTCTGTTTATCCAAAACAAAACTCTCACCCTGTCGTAATCGAAACAGTCCGAGTTTAGGGGTAGACATCCCCAATCACAAAGCCTTCACTGGTATCTGTCTCCGTCAAGGAAACACAGGAACTGGTGAAGTCATCGTAAATCCCGAGCGTGATGACGTCATTATTAGGGTCAGTGACATTAAAAGATGTAATAAGGGAACCTGTAGGGTGAAAGTAAGGCAGCACAAAGGTCTAGATAATATTGTATTTGTGGAAAATTGCTAAAGCTACAAAAGATGGACGTCATTTGAAATAAAAGCCTTTCATTTGCAGTATTCTTTTTCCAATTTATCAGCAGACCAGTCTCTCTCTATATATATATATATATATGATCTTTGAGATTTGAGTTCATGTTATAATATCTCATGAAGTGAACACAAATGTAAGATAACTACAACAACCTAAATGTTGGAAAATCGCAACGTAAAAATGTTTTTGCAAAAATTCAAACAAGAAGCGGCCATTTTGTCACTGCGTGCTCAGCCAATGAAAGTCGCTTCAGGTTATATTACACTAGTGACGTATACAAAAATATTACATTAGTTGTCACTAGACTATAAATCTACATATCTATATAGTTTAACATTTTACACAAGTTTGGCAAAAGATACCGTAATCTTACCGTTTGTTGTGTTCTCTGGCATAAATCCGTAAAGATTCGATGGAAATGTAGGAGGTAATTGTTGGGTACAGCATGTATCTGTTTATAATATTAAACTTTCCATTACATCTCCTATTCAACTTTTTATTTCTAAATCTGATTGTGTAACAAGAGGCCCATGGGCCTTAATGGTCACCTGGTATTTGATACAAATTACTTATGTCATTTACTAGCCAACTGATGTCTTTTGATCACGCAATCGGAACATAGATCTTATAGACCAACATACAAAGTTTCATTAAGCTTGGTGCATATTAACTCACAATATCGTGTTCAAAAGGTTCAATAATTAATATTGAAAAGGGCAATAACTCCTTAAGAGTCAAATTAAGTTGAACTTGTCCGAATTCTTTCCAATGTTAGTCTACACACAAAATTTAAATGAAGCTGGATGCATATTTGCATACATATAATTATCGTGTTCACAAGGTCCAATTATATTTATTACGGACATCGCACGACGCACGACATACGACGCACGACGACGGACAAAAGATAATCACAATAGGTCACCATAACCTATGGTCAGGTGACCTAAAAATCTCAGACCGGTAACTATCTTTTAAACACATACACAAGTATGGTACATTAACATAAAATATATTATTCATCATACAATTCAATGCATTTAACCGTTTGATTCCAACTTAGCCGAATAATTTACAAACTCAGAAGTTCACAGATATTGAAGATCAACTGAATTCGAAGACAATTTCGGCATTATGGCCTTCAATAAAGTTCCTTTCATCCTTCTCTAGGTGGTATTTATAGTGATATTTTTCAAGGTTAGAAAGTATTGTTGAAATGTTATATATCAAGTTTACGGACTATATCAAGTGCTATTCCATTTATAGGTAATGAGTCATACGGGCGATACATTTTATACCATCACTCACCAACACAAAGTAAAACAAAAAGGAAAATCATATCCTGTGACTGACTCATTCTCATTTGTATCGTTCTTTATGTTAAGTGTTTGATCTGGAAAGAGGAAAACGTAAACAAATATATTGTAATGAAACAGTTGTAATATTAGTTACATGTGCATGTTCGAGATATAATTAGAACGTTCTAACTCAGCTTTAACGCAGACTGAAGTAACCATTATGATACAGTGTATAACTTGTAATTCGACTGCTTGTGTGATCAGTATTTCTTACTTTATTAATATGAGGACATTTTTCCATTAAGGAGCTCCGAAAGTTATCCTCCAAATCTTAACGCAATTGCGGTTCTGTTTGATGGATATTTGTTCGAGAAATGTGCCTAAAGTTTCTGTTAAACACACATTAATACAATTTTGATAATGTGACACGACCCAGATTTGGCTAAAGCCCCATTATGTTTTTTATATTTTTTATTGTAAAAATATCCAGTTTGCTTAATAACAGAATCATGATTTTATAATTGCATACCAGTTAATAAATATTGTAATCATGTTTGTAATTAAGGTTGGGAAAACCAAATAAATCCCGAGTTACGTTGAGATATATATATACATATTTGTAAGTGCATTTACATGTTTTATCTATGTACAGTGTATTATTTTAAACAGTTAGGAGAACAACATATGAGGTATATTGACTGATTAGTTTGTAGAACGGTTGTCCAGATATAATGGATCTTTAATGTCAGCTCTTATAATTTGGTTATGTTGATTCCGTCAAAGAATTGAAATGTTTACCAGGTTTATGAAATAACACATATTACGTTAATTTAATTACTAATTGCATATTGACAGTGTTTCTATCGTTCGTGGAGTGTTATGCGAACTTGTGTTGTTGTGTTTTTGGGAGCGTTGACTTGGAGCCGCTACATTTTCTCTTCTCCTGTTGCACACATTACTGCGTTGGTCTGACAGGCACTTGTAAACCATATAAGTAATACAAAAAAATATACAGCCGCCATAAAATCACTTAACAAATAAAGTTATCATAAAAATGTTCTAGCCATCCGATTTAAGTGTTATTGACAGTAATGGTATTGGCTGGTTGTATTTTAATTTTAAATTTACAAAGATTTAAGATCTAAAAGAGGATAAAATTGGTGTGATATGACAAATAACAATTGTGTAACTCCTTACTTAAACACATTTTACTTAAATGTTAATTATGTTTCGTTTAAACATATTTTATTGGAACAAAAGGATTGGGCACAAGTTATTTCAACTTATATCAAGCCCTCTCCAACAATATTACATATATACATAATCAACATTTGAAGATGGCAGACTTAAAATATTTTTCAGAAACGAAATTTCATCATACTCAAAAATCAATATAAACATAGAATTAACGTAGTAGTTTTAAACATACAAAGTACATTTCCATTTTTTCATCCAAACTCCATGACGGATAGAGAGAGAGAGAGAGAGAGAGGGAGAGAGAGAGAGGAGGGGAGAGAGAGAGAATGACAGAGAGAGAGAGAGAGATTAAAATCTTTTTGTATCAAGAATGTATTTTTGAGTTTCATTAATAATAAATTCATTTTCGTTATATGTTAAGTTAGAATCACTGAACAACAAGGTTTGTAGGCTGAGTGGTATATAATTGTTTAAATTTCTGTAAAGCTCTATACGTTGCCGAGCATATAAGTTGCAATTAAAAAAATAATGATATACGTCTTCACGTTCAAATCCACATGCACAGCTTTGGTCGTCAGAAAGATTTACTTTGAACAGGTCATATTTTAGTATACTTGATTTATTTCTTAGTCTGCAATGCAAGATATTAGTTTTCCGGTCACCAAGGAGAAATAGATAGGATGGACATGAATTATGTTTTTTACGGAGGGTATCTCTAAAAATGCTAAATCTGTTTGTATGTCTAATATTAGTATCTAAATTGTTCCAGAGCCTTATAGTTGATGGAAAGAAAGACAAATTAGTTGTTTCCAGACGGTTATTGGGTAATTATGTTTCGTTACACATACAGTACTTCGTATGTGTTTGATAGGAGGAAATAAGATAGGACAATACAGTTAAGGTTACACATTTACATAGGCAAGATAGGAACCAATCGTCGAAGAGTTGCGTTTTATTTCAAGTATATGTATATACTTTTTTCTATTAAGTACTCGTGTTTCATCAGTTTTAGTTTATAAATGTAAAATATTTTAACAAGAAGTTAATGGTGAGTTTGTCTTAACCAATCATATTCATCTTCGTGTTATGCCAATAATAAGGGTAAGGGATATGATTTATAAATTATGTGTGCCGTAATTTTCATACTCACGAACCGAATATAGCTTTTAATATCTTATTCAACATATACATCCACGTAAGGACAATAAAGGAATGATAGATTCATTAAAATTTTAAATTCCAGTTTCTATACTGTAGACATATGTATTTAAGCGCAAAAGTGATTTTGAATAGGTCAGTGCAATTATGATTTCACGTTATATAGACGTTATATATCACTGACGTCAGAATACATTCGCGTTCCATCTCGTGTCACTTTAATGATGCTTGGGGATGCGGTTACTATAGCAGCATAGTACACATGCGCGTGGCCACTCACCAGTATTCTGTCACATGATGCACTAATATATATATATATATTTAATATCAAAGAAACACAATTTAACAAAGCATGACAATTTATTGACCCGTGCCCTATCCGGGCCTCGAACTCACGATCTACGGCACCCAATCGCCTAGCCAAACATACCTGCGCCTTCTTTGTTTGTTTGATTAATTAACGTGCTATTAACAGCTATGGTCATGTAAGGACGGCCTCCCATGTATGCGGTGTGCTGCGTGTATGTTGTGCGAGGTGCGTGTTTTGGGAGACTGCGGTGTATTCATGTTGTGTCTTCTTGTATAGTGGAACTGTTGCCCTTTTTATAGTGCTATATCACTGAAGCATGCCGCCAAAGACACTAAGCAACACACCCCACCCGGTCACATTATACTGACAACGGGCGAACCAGTCGTCCAGCTCCCTGTATGCTGAGCGCTAAGCAGGAGCAGAAACTACCACTTTTATAGACTTTGGTGTGTCTCGGCCAGGGGACAGAACCCAGAGCCTTCCTCACAGGGGCGAACGCTCAACTCAAGGCCAAAGGTGAGGCGATGCCAAGGGAGGCATTAGGAAACAGAAAGTCAGTTAGGAAGAAGAGAAAAGATAAGATCCTAAATTTAGTCGCCTTTTACGATCATGCAATAGGGCCAGCAGGTACAATTCTAACGCCCTACCTGCCAGGGCAGCCTGCACCTTCTACCACTTCGCCACATCCACATCCCCAAAAAAGGATGTTTCTATGAAGAAGTGGTAGTCGGTTCGATATGCTGAATATATATAGATATATTCTATATACTGAAGTCTCCAAAAATTATACGATTTGAAAACAATACTTTAAACAGATAATATTTGAGTAAAAATATAAAATATTGTTCTACCATATAACTAACTTACATGTATATTGATATATTTAAAAACAATATTTTGTTAAATATTAATATCCACAATAAAGGCTACCTAATGTTTAGAAACCATACTGGCAGAAGTTTTAGAATTCAACTAAATGAAATTGGACCCAATTATACCAACCTCGAATGAGTAGTAGTTCAGGGGTCCATTGGTAGAGCTGGAATCTAGTACATCTTATCACCGTTTCTCAAACTGTTCAGGTGAGTTATAATACATGTTACATATTGCATTAGGTCATAAAATATCATGCTTGACTGTTCCTTGTAAATACCGCACGTTATATGACACCTGGTGTTATCTAACAATATATCAAGATTTACGGTCCCATTATATTCTTTGCAACGACTCATTCCAATTCAAACAACATGAGTGGCCGTAGCCTGTCGTATGTTTCAGTTTAAGTATGGTCATCAACTGTTCATAAATAGACACACAAGCTTTCCCTTCTGACTCAAAACATTAGGCAACATGCAAATTTTAAATGTCAATAAAAGTAGTTTACTATGTATAAACATGTCATTTTGTCCTTAGTCAAAATGTCAAAATTTAATTTGGAAATATTTCCAATGTATATAATCAATTGATTTTAAGTAAGATTTAATTTACTATTTAGAAGTGACATGTTCCTGTAACGTCATTTGTGATCATATGTAGGTAGGAAGTGTACTACAGCAAGACTATAAAACGGGTAACTAGTGATCATTACGTTTGTTGGTTGGCTGGCTTAACGTCCTAGTTTCAACAGCTAATGTCATCTAAGGACGGGAGCCTTTGCTGTAAACATGTATTTGGAGACTGTGGTATATTCACGTTGTGTCATTACCTCATGTTATACGTTGTCAAGTACCTGCGGAAATCAAAGAGAGATCCTTCCAGAAACAGACATTCATATATATGCATTACATTGCGTACATCTGTAAATGACTACAGGTTTTAATAGGACCGTATGCCAAAGTAACCAAGCAAGCAATATGCAATTGTTTGTATTATTGGTAAGCTAGTACTGTACTTCAGTAAGACTTACAAGTAGACTTCTAATCATTGCATAGGCTAAATCGCACTTGAAGAACTTTTGAAGTTCAAAATATTCGACTATTGTGGCCATCTTTGATTTGGGATCATCGAAAAAAACCGACTTGGTCAGGATCTAGAATTTGTTTGTTTGATTAATTAACATCCTATTAACAGCTATGGTCATGTAAGGACGGCCTCCCATGTATGCGGTGTGTTGCGTGTATGTTGTACGAGGTGCGTGTTTTGGGAGACTGTGGTATATTCATGTAGTGTCTTCTTGTATAGTGGAACTGTTACCCTTTTTATAGTGCTATATCACTGAAGGATGCCGCCGAAGACACCAAGCAACACACTCCACCCGGTCACATTATACTGACAACGGGCGAACCAGTCGTCCCACTTCCTGTATGCTGAGCGCTAAGCAGGAGCAGAAACTACCACTTTTATAGACTTTGGTGTGTCTCGGCCAGGGGACAGAACCCAGAGCTTTCCTCACAGGGGCGAATGGTCAACTCCAGATTAAAAGTGAGACGGTGCCAAATGAGGCATTAGGAAAGATAAAGTTAGTTAGGAAGAATCCTAAATTTAGTCGCCTTATACGATCATGAAATAGGGGCAGCAGGTACAATGTTAACGCCCTACCTGCAGGGCCAGAACTTGAGTTCAAAACATGAAAAGTACGGCGGATTATTATGCTTTAATAAAGTATTTGGTAATTGTTCTTGACAGTTAGTGACAAGAACTTTTTTTTAAATGTACGTGTTCCCTATATACAAAGAGGTATCCGTTGCCTTTTCACCTGAATGTTATTATGTTGTGTATCTGAAGATTAAATTACCCTTTATAATGCCACAAGTTTAATGCATAAACGATATGGATCCAGATTAGTGTTATCCCTATGTAATACGATACAAAAACAATTAAATCAGATCTTCAGAAAATTTCTAATCAAGAAAGAATAAAATGTGCTTTCATGTAAAATTATAATCGATTATAAAGATATATTTATATAAAACCAGTTCACGAACGATTCCCGTAAACGCTGCATGAGACAAAAACAAAACAGAAACTGAAAAAACTAGAATTATGTCAGTATGACATTAAAAGCCGCTGCAACAACAGAATTTGATTCCTAATTCATCCTACATATCCTGCTACGAAACACATGTGTTGCATACTTAGCAACTGTTTGTGTGTTATTTCTGTCATTTAGTTCAAGTTAATTCACGGGTGATTTGTTTTAATTATTAAGAATTGTGGAAAGTTCGACCAAATACGCAGACATATGTTTCCTTGTACACTGTTTTCACTCCAAACCGGCATGGCCAACACGTTTTAGTGTTCGCACGGCTTGTCATAAATCGGCAAAGATATTTGTCATTGATACACATCGTTTCTGCAGTAGTAAATTCAAATTTAATAAAACAATTACATGTACCTAAAACATCTACTTAAGCCATTTACAGTTTCAAATGTGTTTATTTGTGAACGTAACGTACTTGTAGTTCACGATCAGTTGGAGAAACCATGCTTTAATTTGCGGTCCCCATGTTTTGTTTACGCAGTCAGTAAAATATGATTAACCGCAAAGTTTCGTATTTTACTCTGGATGCAAAAATACTTGTTACGATGTTTTAATACATCCATTAATCTCTGAAAGATCGAATCCCCAAACATGACCCGATGTGAAAATGTAAAAGCATGGCTTCAACCCAACGCCATTTTCATCGTCTGAAGCCACATACCGACCGGGAAACACGCTAATAATACAGAAATATGTTTCACCAAAATCCTATTTCTATTTGTGAACTGTAAAAATATCAAGTAATGATAATAATAATATGAACAGGTTGGTGACATGGATATCGCTCGTCTATCTGGCAAACTGTCAATACCGGAAGTCAGCAGATGTGCACCGCATCAACCGGAGATGGTTCCAACACGCACCTATTTCAATAAAGCCGCTTGGCTCAGCAATTAACGGCGTCAACAGTTGGCAACTATATGAAACAGCGAAGATATAAAATATCCTTTAGATGAAGCCCTTTGTATAGCAATATATATATATTATATATATATATATATATAATATATATAATATTTCCGCAGAAATTTATGTATTCAATATATATATATAATAAAAGAATATTCCGGGATCTCTACATCACTTTTGCAGCTGTAGCTGCTCATTAGCTATCTAATATATAAGATTCGAAGTATTTTTAAAAAAATAACCGTCAAAAAGTTATAGATTTCAGCTATCTTCCAAAGCCAGTAAACTGTTATACAAGATATAGACCACAAGGACCACCGAGGTTAAAATTCTGATAGATATAAAACAAGAGGAAAACAATTTATACATTAGCATTGCATTATATTATTTTTTAATATAGCTGATTGCTATTATAATTTCTCTGAGTGCACTAGGAGGAACACCTTGTTTTAATCTATAAAACTGATACTGTGTTCTTTTTGAAAGGAATATTTAAAATTCAATTATATCACTTCGATACATAATGTGTTAATCATACATTTTACAACTGCTATGAAAATTTAAAAGAAACACCTGTTTTCATAGCGGTAACTAGATAAACAGATTTACAGTGAGGTTGGTATGCTGAGGAGAATTTGACATTAATTAATTTTACTCTCCTTGGGGAGAGTGGGCCGTTCCCGGAGGTACTGCAATACCGGGCCAACCCGTGGCAAGAGCGGAGCAAGCCCCTGACATCTCACCTAAGTCCAAAAATCAGTTTAATATCGAAGTACCCCGGTGGGGTACGTATCAGATATTAAGCTGATAAGAACAGATACTACACTTTGATCTTAGCCAAAAGGCCGAGAAGCGATACCGTTTTTTGTTAAACTTTTGATATAAAGTAAAATCTATTCTGTGCATGACTGGTATTCAAAAATTAGAATATGAAAATATAACATCTTAAAAACTTACTTATATAAGCGCTTATAAACTTAAATTTGGAATATATCAATCAACATTTATCAATTTCAGAATTTGTTAAGCTTGTTATTGAAGTATTTAAGGATTTGGCGTTAGTATTAAGATTTTAATTAAGCAAAATCGTTATTACCTTCTCGCTGGAGTTACTTCCCTTTTAATAAAGCCTACTGTCACTGTAAAGTAGTTTTCGGTTATCCGGACTGAAATCTTAAAATCATTAAAAAAACACCATCAAATGGTGTTTAAAAGCAATGACATGACAATGTCGATTAAACCAAAATTCTGGAATTATTTACAAAGTGAGTTTTAGCTGTTTCATGTTACAATCGAACATATGTAACGGCTCACTCTTAAACTAGGATCAATATAGGAATATATTGGGGAGAACGGGGAAGTAGTGTTTTTGAAAGTTATTCTATATATTGCACAATAGTAGATATTTAAGTAGTAAATGCAGTATATATGTGGTAACATATTGTGAATGGCCATGGGTATATTCGTAGATATTGCGTAGTCCACCTACATATAGCAGACGACCAGACGACATATTTAGGCCTACTTTTCTGTTGTTGACCACTCCGCAGATATGTGAATTGCGATCTGGATACATAGGCATTATATTGTATTTCTGCGTCCAGGATTAATGGATTATCATTATTGTTTTACTCACATCTAAGTAATCGATATTTTACAAGTATTCCATGTTTTTAAATTAATCCATGAGTACAAATATAGACATACGTGTTGTACCGGTGTGTAAGATCACATGACTGGATATTTAAATGAATGTTTCGAGACATCTCTCAGTCAAATTTAACATAGTGAAGACATCACCTCATACAGAAGGATTTTAAAGAATTTGCTATATTTTCCCTACTGTGCCAACCCTCAGGGCCCTGGGGGACCGTCTCACCGTTTATATAAAATTGGTTCCCCTTTACCCAAAAAAGCCTCTGACCAAATTACAAGAAAATTCCATCATTCCTATAGAAAAAGGATTTTAAAGAATTGGTTATATTAAAAATGATGATTATAGGTCAGTTGACCTATAAAGTGAGCTTTTAAATACTTTCTATGTTTTCATAAACTTTTAAAAGGTTTTGAATGATGAAATACTTTTAGAGTTAATACTGGGTTTAAACAGCAATCAAACGATTGTATAAAATGTTATAGGGAAAAAATTGAAAAAGCGATAAAAAGTAATAATGTCACAATACTTTCAAAAACAGTTGACGGTCTGTCAGCTGGTCTCAAAAATGCAACATACTCAACTAGGGTCATGGGGAATCTTCATATCAAATTTGAGAATTTGTTTGATTAATTAACGTCCTATTAACAACCAGGGTCATGTAAGGACGGCCTCCCATGTGTGCGGTGTGTAACGTGTATGTAGTGCGAGGTGCGTGTTTTAGAGACTGCGGTATATTCGTGTTGTGTCTTCTGGTATAGTGGATCTGTTGTCCCTTTTATAGTGCTATATCACTGCAGCATGCTGCCGAAGACATCAAACACACCCCACCCGGTCACATTATACTGACAACGGGCCAACCAGTCGTCCCGTTCCCTGTATGCTGAGCGCTAAGCAGGAGCTGAAACTACCACTTTTATAGACTATGGTGCGTGTCTCGGCCAGGGAACAGAACCCAGAGCCTTCCTCACAGAGGCAAAGGTTCAACTGAAGACCAAAAGTGAGGCGCTGTCAAGAGATACGTTAGGAAGAAGAAAGTAAGTTAGGAAGAAGAGAAAAGATTACGATCTTGCGATAGGGGCAGCAGGTACAATTCAGAACTTTCTGAGATATTGCTGTAACAAACTTCAACTCCAAGGTGGCTGCCTGTTCGCCATCCCAAATTGCAATATGTACAACTAAGACCCTCTGGGAACGAACCTACATATAACTTGTAATCGGTTTCAAATTGCAATATGCATCAAAAAGGTTTCTAGGTGAACCTATATAAGATTTGAGAAAGGTCCCTTCAGTGCATTTTGAAAAATGATGGTAACAAGAATTGTTGACGGACCACGGACGAACGGCGATTTGAGTATAGGTGGAATGTTTATCAAATTGTCGTGGCAATACCTCTGGGGCCATCTACGAACAGTCTGTTTATCTTAACTTGTTTTGTTTGTTTTTGTGTTTACAGCCCATTGACAACTAAGGTCATTTAGTGCCAAACTACAAGTCATGCATCAGTTGTAAGAACAGAAAAATAAATGCTTGTATCGAAAAGATTAGGATAAGACATACAATGAAGACAAG
Source organism: Argopecten irradians (assembly GCF_041381155.1). Classification (NCBI taxonomy): domain Eukaryota; kingdom Metazoa; phylum Mollusca; class Bivalvia; order Pectinida; family Pectinidae; genus Argopecten; species Argopecten irradians. The sequence goes on along the minus strand of NC_091138.1, from coordinate 15,529,479 downwards.
CTTGTCTATAATCAGCAAGTAGTTTAAATAGCACCATAAAGTTGAATAGTTTATCTGATAATGACAACAATGAACCCTGAACGTAATTTTTGTAGTGATACAGAAACGTATACAGGACATAACAAATTTATAATCAAATATTCTGAGATTCAACATGTGGAAACCAATTGAAAAAGAAAGAAGTATATTAAAACCCCTTATAACGCCAAACCCGCTTATCATCATGAATTTATTCAGAACGGACTTCCCTCCATATAAATGCATCTGTTATACCGACATCACATTTTCGGAACAGATGATTCAAATCGTATTATATTGAAAAAAAACTTTCTAAACACATGTGGAAAATTTTAGAAAATAAACCCGACTTGATACGGAATATTACTTTCAGCACCAATCAACACGCTATGAATTCGGATTATCGAGGATGACCAAAACTTTTTAAATCCAAACAATGGACAGAGATGTGTAATTCAGACAGCAACAGAATGATCATACATACCAGCTGATATTGGCGCCCAGCAAAGAATGATATTTGTCTCAGAGTGGAAAGAGGAATATTTCCCTGCATTTCTCTTCTATCCCTCTTCTTGTCAAATGTTGAATAGGAAAACTTCACAAGTTTGAGTTGGTTTATTTACGTCCTACTATTAACAGTAAAGACGGCCTCCCGTGTAGGAAATGTCCTGCGAGTGCGAGGTGCGTGTTTTGAATTAGCTCACATTAAGCTTCTTAGCGGAAAGTTACTTCATTTGTCAAATTGAATATGGTCACTGTCAAAATATCATGTTGTGCTTGGATTTGTTCTAAAATGAATATAAAGATCACAGGACCAAGAATACCCTACAGGTTTAATTTGAGGAAGCAAGACCCTTTCAGTACTTTCTGAGAATGTGACAAAATCAAATATGACTGCTTTATCAGTTATGTTGTTTCCATTTCAAAATACCAAATGCAAATAACAATCTAAAGGGACAAAAAGAAACATACATATGAGATTTTAGACCGTTTTAGAACTTTTCAGAAAAAAAACAGTCACTAACCTCTATCAAAATTTAAGATGGTTACCTTCCGGCAATTTTGTTCATTTGTTCTAAAATTGCAATTGCACCACCAGGGTCCAAGGGACACCAATATATCACATTTGACACAACTTCAATTATAAAAATCTACCATGGCGGTCTATCGGCAATTGTGTTGATGGGTCGGTCTCAAAATGCAATTCAAATATGTATACACAACTAGGGTCCTAAGAGAACTACACATGAAATTTGAGAAAGTTCCTTCAGTACTTTCTGGGATATAACGGAACAAATTCAATTGCCAGAATCCAAGATGGCAACCTATCGGCCATTTTTCACCGATAGGTCCGAAGATGCAATACATGCAAGAATCTTAGGGGAACCAACAAATTGAATTGGAGAAAGATCCCTTCAGTATTTTCTGAGAAAGAACGATAACAAGCTTTTGTTTTGCGAATTGAAAGACAGACGGGTGGACAACAGGTGATTTGAATAGATGGAAGGCTTAAAAGTATATGCAATCAGCACGCCCCTCAATAACACCATGTTACGAGTCAGTCAGGACGAAATGCATATCTACGTACTGTACATCCACTTATACAGGCAAATGTTTATAGTAGAAAGCTTTACCCACACTCGCTCGTTATGTGTCTTTATTCTCAACCAATAAGCAGAAACTGCATCGTGAAGTGAAGATATGCATACATAAAATACGATTCCATTGATGCCATCAGGACTATATCACCGTGCATTAAGCTAGTTTACAATGGAAAGGGTTTTAGCTGTCACTTACGTGTTAATGTTTTCTTTTCCGTATCAATCAGACTCTCCAGTACTGATAGCAGTTTTCAGAGATGTTTCGAAGTGTATCATTCTTGTGAAAGTGTATCAAGGAAAAACTGCTGTAAATGTGATACGATGTGTAAATACTATGATGACTGCTGCGATGATGCGCCACACCCAAAGAGACTGGGGATACTCGACGAAACATATTCATTTCTAGAGAGTACCACATGTGAGCGTATTGTATTTTCAACAAAATACTTTTCTTTTTCTGGAGCATTCATGGTGTCAGATTGTGCAAAGGACTGGCAAGAGAATGAAGTGAAAACAAAATGTATAACCACCACCCATAACAACATAATTGATGCTTTGCCAGTAACTGATACAAAAACAAACATTACATACCGAAATAAGCATTGTGCATTTTGCAACGCTGTTAAGAATATCAAGCCATGGGGTTTTCGATTTTGGTGCTCAAACTAATATTACAACACTATTTTGCAAAATGATCCCGAAACTACTATAAATGATTATGTAGATATCATTTACTCTCCCTATTGTGTTCATAGTTTTGTACCCCGAAAGGACCACAAGATTCGCCAATGTTTTCCAGGTATCAATTATAATATTCAACAGCTATCAGTTATGTCAAATGATACATGTGAAAATAACATGTTTATATTTTATCGTTTGAAAGGCAAATACCTATACCGCAATTTCCAATGTGCGCTTCAGCAGAACCCTGATGATGATATATATTGTTTAGGTGGTGGTCCAGGATTTGATTCATCCCCATTTAGAAATACACTCAGCATTTTGATCGATATTTCGGATATATTTTTCACGCAGACTTCTTCAGTATGTAGTGAATCAAGTATATTCTTGAATCAGGTAAGATATTTCTTTGATCATGTATTGACATATTTATTTACTTATATTTTTGTAATATGTGTGATGTTAACTATTTATGAAAACAATGACTTTACGTACGTAAGAGTTTCCCACAGGAAAAAAAGGCATGGTGCTGGGTTTCGAAAAGGGCACCTTGACCGCGATAAATAACCATCATAGGGGCACCAAGATTATATCGACGACTTCCATAACTCGGGAAAATCTTTAAAACTCTCTTGTTTATTTATTTCTGGTTTAAGTTGATATTAGTTATGTTTTAAGCTCTCTGAGTTACTAAGTAATATCAGGACATTTCTTGAATAATTTTGGGTAAAAAATAATTTTGGAAATTGGAATCTGCCGATCATATATGTTCATGACTATAATTGATTCACAAGAAAGATCTAAATTTCATTCATCAATAAAAAGAATTGTAAAAATGCGAAATATACATTTATTTCAATCCAATAACATTTATTTTCATATAGCTTTAGAAGAAATATTAAAAATACTGCATTAAATTGAATAATTTTAACATGTTTCACAATAATGGATAATTAATCTAAATACTGTTCTTAAATTTACATGCACTAAATTATGAATATACAGAGAATTGTTACAGTAGTATACTAGTATTCAAAATGTACCGTAATTCAATCGGAGAGAGAAAAGTAGATTTCTTTTTTATTTGATTTATTTAAAATTATTTAATATTAATTTAATAATTTTATTATATTTTTTCTAAATTTTTTGTTTGTTTGTTTGATTAATTAACGTCCTATTAACAGCTATGGTAATGTAAGGACGGCCTCCCATGTATGCGGTGTGTTGCGTGTATGTTGTGCGAGGTTCGTGTTTTGGGAGACTGCAGTATATCCGTGTTGTGTCTTCTTGTATAGTGGAACTGTTGCCCTTTTTATAGTGTTATATCACTGAAACATGCTGTCGAAAACACCAGGCAACACACCCCACCCGGTCACAAAATAAATTCACACCGAAATTCTATAAATATATAATACCGTTTCCATTTTAAAAAAAACGTGAATATTAGTGAAATCCTGAACTTGTATACCAATCCGAATTCACTATTACAATAAGTACCAAAAATGGCGGTTATTCCAATTGCAAAGCTTGTGTCATCCATCAGATATAGATAGGTCTATCAAAAATTAAAAACCTGAGTTAATCATTTACAGTTTAAGCAGTATTTGTTTTGTTATGCTCACTAGCTGTAGTCATGAAATTTATTGAAAGGCCATCTGATTGTTTTCTAGGCGGCCGATCGGCTGCTTGATTTCAGTTTAAGTAATGCACAGACGTGAAAGTGACATCACAAACCAAGGTAGAAATATCCTAAGGCTGCTAATTAGGGCAACTGGGATGTTGGTAAGGGGGTTACGGAGTGGTTAATTGCACCGTCTCACTTTTGGTCTTGAGTTGAGCGTTCGCCCCTGTCAGGAAGGCTCTGGGCTCTGTCCCCTGGCCGAGACAGACCAAAGTCTATAAAAGTGGTAGTTTCTGCTCCTGCTTAGCATACAGGGAGTGGGACGACTGGTTTGCTCGTTTTCAGTATAATGTGACCGGATGGGGTGTGTTGCTTGGTGTCTTCGGCGGCATGCTTCAGTATTATAGCACTATAAAAAGGGCAACAATTCCACTATACAAGAAGACACAACACGAACATACCAGAGTCTCCCAAAACACGCACCCCGCACAACATACACGCAACACACTGCATTCATGGGAGGCCGTCCTTACATAACCACAACTGTTATTAGGACGTTAATTAATCAAACAAACAAACAAACTTAATTATCATGCCAGTGCCCCACTGCCTGGTATTTTGGTAGTTTAGTAAATGTGTACTATAGTATGTGGAAACATCAAGAAAAGGAGACAAACAGGGCAGGGGGTCAGGTTACAGGGCATGTGCGTCATGTAATGCGGCGCTATGCTAGTCGGGGCTGTGGGAAACACTTTATGTGGATAGATGCATAACAAATCTAGCAAAATTTTACTTCAAAATATATTACAAGTGTAAGTTATAGCATGTTTTTTTATGAATATGTATATTTAATAAGAGGCCCAAGGGCCTTAACGGTAATCTGACTGCATTGACAATAGTCATATATGAAATTAATTAGATATGGTGTCACGGTAGCCATTTTCGATTTGGGATCAACCAGAGATGTAACAACACTTTGTCAAGATATATCAGGATTATTTCAGGCAAGTTTCATCCAAATTGCACGGCCCCCGGGTAGAATTGAGAAGTTCAAAATGAACTGTTTTGAAGTTGGCGGCTTTGGCGGCCATCTTGAATTTTGGATCGACCCGAAAATAACACTTTTGCGGGACCTTGTCAGGATCATTTCATGCAAATTTCAGCTAAATCCCACTTCGGGGCAGATGACCTAAAAAGTCAATATAATTAACCGCCGAGTAACTTTTACATGTTACAGATTGGTTGTCGGCGACTGAACTGCCCATACCGCATGGAACCCTATTACAGAAAATGTGTGGAGGTTCACAAAGGTTCTTTTGGATTACTTGATTTTTTATTTGTAGCGGAGCAAAACTACCGTGCTGCTTTACCTTTAATCACAGGTTTAATTACTCACGTTGTTTCAGAACTCAAAAGCATCGAAGATGTTAAAACTACAGGAAGTTTAGTTCTCTCCGATGTAATTCCTGGGAACAATGCTATTTCAGGAACGGGATGTGTCTTCTTCAGAATCCAATATCCAGTGCAGTTTCAGATGCCGCTCAACATAAATTCGATAAAAAAATCAAAGAAATACAGTGGCAAGTATTGTAACAAATTACACAAATATGCAAACGACAAAACGATTTGCCCATATAAGTAATGTTGAGAACAGCTCTTGTATTGCCAATACATCCGTCATGAACCCGAAATATATCGTTGGTGTGTATTCACTACATACAGATCTGCCTTGTTCTGCAATAAGTGTAAAGAACGTTGGTAACAACAAGTCTAACAGCATTTACATTGACAGAGTTGCCATCATGGAGAACGATACAATACAACGCCATGAACAGTACTATATATGTGTGGAAACGTTTCTACGGAATTACCATGAACAGACGCCTATCTCGGTATCTTACTACAGAGAAATCCTCAACGAAATTTGTGTCAGTGTATCCATCGTATGTTTAATATGTTGCCTCATTCAGTATTGTGTCATTCCTTACATGAGGAATGAAAAATCAATCATGATGATAGTACTGATTTGTTTTATTTTGTTAGCCCAAATATGTCTCTTGATTACCTACCGAAATTCCTTTGAAGACGAATTTTGCCAGTTGTTTGGTATGATTCATCACTTTGCATGGCTGGGGTCTTTTACATTCATGTTCCTGTGTGCATTTCGCTTAAATTATGACCTTCGACAATTGAACATCAATGGGCACTTGGCAAAAGTGTCATCTACAGTGAAATATTGTCTCACAGGTTTTATGTCAACAGTGCTTATTGTTGTCGGGACTAAACTGGTAAATGTAAAGGTAAATCCATATGATCAATGGTATAGTGGAAGTGTCTGTTTTATTTCAAACACAATGGCTTTACTTGTTGTTTTTGTGATCCCCGTGTCTTTGATATTGTGTTGTAACCTCGTCATACTTGGTTTGCTTATACATCACATTACTACGACGTCAGTAGCAAGGGCTAACCGATCTAATCAATCCAATGTTGCCATATACGATAAAATAGCTACAACAATGGGGTTAAATTGGATTCTTGGAATCGTTGCTGTTTTGACGAAAGTTGAAATATTATTAGTGATTTTTGAAATTGTGGCAGGTCTGCAAGGGACATTTTTTATGTTGAATACTCTTTGCAATCACCGAGTAAAAAGGTTTTATGTTGGGATTTTAAAACAGAAACGAGAACGTTCAAGTAGACCAAGAGTCTATGTAAGTCTATACCTTAGGTATATCTAATCATGGGTTTGTTGATAATGAGTTTTTGTTGTAGACAATAAACACACAACATAATCATTTCAATCCATTTTTCCGGAATGATATTTGAATTATTTTCAAAGCTAATAATGTTTTTTGTTTGATTAAATTATCGTCCTATTAGCAGCCAGTGCCCAAATATAATCTATCGAAGGTATGAGCAGTAAGATAATTGTACACACCATTAAATTAGTTTGGTTATTATATTTACATTCTATTAACAGCCGGGGTCTGTACGGTTTACTCGTGTTGTGTCTTCTTGTATAGTATAGTGGAACTTTTGCCCTTTTTAATATGCTATATCACTGAGGCATGCTGCCAAAGACACCAAGCAACCCCCCCCCCCCCCCCCCCCCCCGGTCACATTATACTGACAACGTGTAAACCAGTCGTCCCATTCCCTGTATGCTGAGTGCTAAGCAGGAATAGAAACTACCACTGTTATAGACTTTGGAGTGTCTCAGCCAGGGGACAGAACCCAGAGCCTACCTCACAGGGGCGAGCGCTCAACAGAAGATCAGAAGTGAGGCAGTGTCAAGAGAGACGTTAGGAAGTTAAAAAGGAAGTAGAGGAAAGATAATATCTTAAATTTAATCACCTTGTACGATCATGCAACAGGGACAGCAGGTACAATTCTAATGCCCTACCCGCAGAGCCATTTGAAGAGATTTTCAATGTTGTTAAAATTTTCACTGGTGAGTACATCACCTATCCTTTCCACCTCTTCTTTTATCAATGATGTCCTCATTAACGTTTTCCTGTGAATACCAAATGTCCTTCGTAATTCCGCCCGGCATAAAGTTTTTTTGGCCTGTCTTACCATTACAAATTATTTCTTGCTGCGTTTTGCTCCAAAAAAATTGATATCAGAAATATATCCAACCCTACTGTAATTGGTTTGTCTGTGTTTTTCTTTCCCTGGAAGTAATATTTCTTTTTCTGAGGAGTGTGCCCTTTTCAAAATTAAGTGACCAAGATAAGATCCTTAATTTAGTCGCCTTTTCGATTATGCAATAGGGGCAGCAGGTACAATCCTAACGCCCTACCTGCAGGGCCAGTTAGGGAGAAAAGAAAAGATCGTATTTAGTCGCCTTTTGCGATCATGCAATAGGGGCAGTAAGTACAATTCTAACGCCCTACCTGCAGCACAGACATATGTCTTGAATTATTGATTTGGGTTACATAGCTGTTAAAGTTTACATAATTAAAGCAGAAGACACCTAACAACGTAGACTATGGTATGTCTTGGCCAGGGGACAGAAACCAGAGCCTAACTCAAATGGACAGGCACTTAACTGAAGGTCAAAAGTGACGTGGTTTCAAGCGAGACGTTATGAAGAAGAGACTGCCCTGCAGGTAGGGGGTTAGAATTGTACTTGCTGCCCCTGTTGCATAATCGTTAAAGGTGACTAAATTAATGATATTATTTTATCTTTCTTCCCAACTTATATTTCTTCTGCCTAATGTCTCTCTTGACACTATCTCACCTTTGGCATTCAGTTGAGCTATCATCCTGAGCAAAGATTTCATGTGACTTGATTTATAAATCCCTGTTGCTCAAATGTAATAGAGTTAAACTCATATCAAGACAGTGCAAACTTTATCAATATACATCAGTAATAATTAGTGATCTTGAATTGAAATACATGCCAGATTATGAAATAATCATTTTAAACAGCGCATAGATTATAGAAAAATACATATTCTAAATAAACATAAAAATATCTAGAACTGGAAGAAAGATACATTGTGTTTATGAGGTATGATGGCTGCATAAATTATGTAAAAAGGATATATATACTGCCAGAAACACATGCAGATGTAGATATTATACATGTATCTTGAAACATACGTAATTTTCTGTTTATATTAAAAATTCTAATTACATTATGCACTGTTTGTAGATGACAAATGTATGCAGTGTGTAGCGTATGTGAACTGCGAGTTTCGTGTTTTGGGAGACTGTGAGGAAAGCTCTGGGTTCTGTCCCCTGGCCGAGACACACCAAAGTCTATAAAAGTGGTAGTTTCTGCTCCTGCTTAGCGCTCAGCAAACGGGTAGTTGGGCGACTGGTTCGCCCGTTGTCAGTATAATGTGATCGGATGGGGTGTGTTGCTTGGTGTCTTCGGCGGCATGCTTCAGTGATATAGCACTATAAAAAGGGCAATAGTTCCACTATACAAGAAGACATAACATGAATTTACCGCAGTCTCCCAAAACACGCACCTCTCACAACATACACGCAACACACCGCATACATGGGAGGCCGTCCTTACATGACCATAGCTGTTAATAGGACGTTAATTAATCAAACAAACAAACAAACAAACCAATTACAAAAAATGTATGACAACATCCATTTTCATTGAGTTGGCCCCCTGTGGTTATTCCACATATATATGTGTTTGACTATAACTTCGGAAATTTTAGTGAGATATTTTTAAGTCTTATTTCTGAAGGAAAGAGTCATGACATTGGGTCTTTCCTTAATTTACAATCTTTATTTCTTTATGCAAAATGACGAAATAGTTCCCTTTGTGATAACCGTAATTCTAATAAAAAAGAAACTAGACACGGTGCTCACAAGCGTTCCCATGTTCCAAATAAAGACGTTTCCTACAAGTTTCGCGAATTTGAAATACACTGTGTGTGGTGTAGCCCATATTCCCTTTAAAAACCATTTTACAAATTAAAATACTCAATAAATACATATTGAAACATGGGTTTTGTTCATTAGTTTAATTTATACTCTTCTGTACAGTCCTATTTTAATCCAGTAGCATTCTTGATTCATTGCAAGGAGACTTGACCCATCTGACACACAGGAATCTTTTTGTATGGCAACACGTTAAACGTTCCTTCTTTCCGTCGTTCTGACAGGCGTTTTATTCCGGTCTTGTTAAGTGATCTCTGAAAAATACCAAATTTGTATTATTGATGTTGTACAGATTAATTGTTTGTTGTTTATAAACTTGTTTGTGATTTTCCCTTTGGATGAATAAAGTTATGGTAAGTATTATGTTAGCCTAAATTGGTTACGAAAACCCATCAATGTCTTTCTGTGACTAAGTTGTAGGTTCATTCTATAACATATTCATCTATAAAACTGATTAACAAACAAATCTCAACATTACCAACACTTAAAAACATTAAACATGTGTGTTAGATACAGTATATATCTATATTGATCGTCTAGAAATGGACGGACACAAACAAAAAGTGTTATGACATTCCCCAATCTTCCCGTTTGTTTCCTTAACCAGATGATATGCAGTGATGCAGTAGGTTGTGAATGTCCTGGATATTATAACAGTTGTCATAGATATTGAACGATATTCCATTAAACGATAGCTTGTTAAAATATTTCATTAGGTTTTAACCGCCCACATATTACATCATGCGGTTTATTCTAACTGGTATAAGTTAATCATGTAAACATACTTGAACATAATTATTATAATATCATTGTTTGCCAGCTTAGTCAAATTAACGGACATATGTAGCAGTTCGTGTCAACTCATCAATCCAAAACGGTACGTTTTTACTCATCCTTTCTTAAAACCAAAGAATTAACCATGAACATGCTGTTTTTTTGCCAGAAAGGTTAGATGTGCAATTGAATGTAGACAATAACAAATAGACAATATCACATTTACAGCGAATGGCCCCGTCTAAACACAGAAAACGTACGAAAAGTGTATGTTCGTGTATACTACCAATTTTACTACGAGCAAAATCGTTCCGATTCAAAACTTTGGTCAGAATGTTACAGAAAAGTACAGAGCGTTGCAACACAACTAAGGTATCGGTTTGTCTAGAATTATGTATAGCATATGCTCGTCACTATAAAATGCCGATACAAAGGGTATTTTCAGTGACTTACCTCCTTTTCTGGCAAAATTGCTGGCGGCCGCCATTTTGATCCGTGAAACACACCAACTACAGACCACGTGATTCCCCACCGTGAAATTGCATCATAAATAATCATGTTTTCTTTTTTTCGAAAAAAATGATCCCGGGAAAAATCAATTTTTTTTAGAATTTCCATGACGATTGACATATTTGAAAATATGAAAAGCCAATAAAAAGTATACCTCACCAAATTATTTTTCAAAATATGACCGATTTGCTTTCAAATACCCTTAAATTTTGGCCTAAAAACGTTTAAATAGGCGAATCCGTAGCACTTTTCAATGTTTTATTTGATTCATTTACCCTTGTTGGTTTTCTATATTTATTTTATTATTGGAGCATACAAGATGCTAGACCGCTGACAAATGGTATTTTTTCACTATCAAAAACAGTAGCAGACGATTTAGTATTTTTCTTCAGATACAAAAGTTACTTACTTCACACCATTACCACCATTGAAAAGTTTAAGCTTCTAATTTTACCTCAAATTAAAAATATGAAAAATGATTAATTGCATCCCGAAAAAATTCGTGTTACTATATCCTATATGGAATGAAGTACTTGTTGCGCATCCACCAAAGGCAAAATAAATTATTTCATATTATTTTTGTGTTAATTAGACATACATATACACGATTAAACACCAATTAGTGTTCAAATGATGAATATCATTTATGCTCTGTCGGCGGTGGAGCATCTTTAATTAATTTATTTATTCATTTTATAAAATACAACAAACCAGTTTGCAAGCTACATGTAGGCCTGACCCCAAACTTTCAAAAATAGTCTAATTCAGCAGGAAATACGTCAGCTTTTTGTGACACAAATATTTTGCTCTGTGTGATACTGTGTTAAAATGGACTATTATCTGTAATAGTATCTTTCAAAGTATAAGTAAAGATTTTAATAAAAAATAAAATGAAAATATTTTCAAGCAATTTTATTTCCGTATGTTGTTTGTCCGTTTTCGGACAAAAATTAGTATACCGGTATCTTATTTATGTTTGTTTGATTAATTAATGTCTATAAACAGCTATGGTCATGTAAGAACGGCCTCCCATGTATGCGGTGAATTGCGTGTATGTTGTGCTGGGTGCAAGTTTTGGGAGACTGCGGTATATTCATGTCGTGTCTTCTTGTATAGTGGAACTGTTGCCCTTTTTATAATGCTATATCACTGAAACATGCCGCCGAAGACACCAAGCAACACATCCCACCCGGTCACATTATACTGGCAACGGGCGAACAAGTCGTCCCACTCCCTGTATGCTGAGCGCTAAGCAGGGGCAGAAACTACCATTTTTATAGACTTTGGTGTGTCTCGCCAGTGGACAGAACCCAGAGCCTTCCTCACAGGGGCGAACGTTCAACCCAAGGCCAAAAGTGAGGTGGTGCCAAGGGAGGCATTAGGAAAGATAAAGTCAGTTAGGAAGAAGAGAAAAGATAAGATCCTAAATTGAGTCGCCTTTTACGATCATGAAATAGGGACAGCAGGTACAATTCTAACGCCCTACCTGCAGGGCTAACCGGTATCTTATGCAGAGTGTCTATTGAAGCTCGAAAAGTCAAATATTTCCATTCAAACCACCACTAACTGCCTTCGGCATCTACATATGTATATACTGTGTAAATCTATTTCTTTCTTGCAAAAGATAGGTATACAATTATAATGATAACGGTCATTCATTTGTAACTGAAGTTTTTCATTTTGTGTCCCCGTAAATCCATTTGTATCCCATCAGATTGTTTAGCGACTATTATGATTCTTGGAATTTACTTCATGTATGAATCTTCAAAATTATACGATTGCTACACTTTTAGATTAGATTGATACACTTCAAGCAAACACTCGGAAAGGTTCCAGACGAAATATTTGCCGATGTCAGGTCGAGTTATAATAGATGGGTATGGGGAAATAAAATACGTTTGTCGGGATCCGGATAGCGACGTACGTTACAAACGTACGACGTCACAGAAGGGACGGTCTACGTTAAATCAACGTCCTTTTTAACAACAAGGTCATCCATGGACGGCCTCCCATACATGCGTTGTGGTGCGTGGATGAAATGTGCTGTGTGTTTTGTAAAAAATGCGGTATATATTCGTGTTGTGTCTTCTCATATTGTGAAACTCTTGTCCTATTTATAGTGCTATATCACTGAAGCATGCTGAAGACACCAGGCAACACACCCCATCCTGTCACTTAAGTCGTCCTACTCAATGTTTGCTGAGCGCTAAGCAGGAGCTTTAACTATCACTTTGACAGACTCTGATGTGTCTCGGCCAGGGGACAGAATCCAGAGTCTTCCTCACAGGGGCGAGCGCTCAACCCAAGGCCAAAAGTGGTGTGGTGTGAAGGGAGACGTTAGGAAGAAGAAAGTAATGTAGGAAGAAATATATTGCATGATCGTTAAAGGCGACTAAATGTAGGATCTTACCGGTACTTTTCCCTTGACACCGCTTCACGGTTGGCCTTTTATACATGAGAGCCCGCCCTTACATGACCCTGGCTGTTGACCTTGCAGGTAGGGCGTTAGAATTGTAACTGCTTGCCCCTGTGAGGAAGACTCTGGGTTTTGTCCTCTGGTCGAGACACACCAAAGTCTATAAAAGTGGTAGTTTCTGCTGCTGCTTAGCGTTCAGCATAATTGGAGTTGGACGACTGGTTCGCCCGTTGTCAGTATAATGTGACCAGGTGGGGTGTGTTGCTTGGTGTCTTCGGCGGCATGCATCAGTGATATAGCACTAGTTCCACTATGCAAGAAGACACAATATCAATATACCGCAGTCTCCCAAAACACGCATCTCGCACAACATACACGCAAAACACTGCATACGTGGGAGGCCGTCCTTACGTGATCATAGCTGTTAATAAGACGTTAATTAATCAAACAAACCACTGTAAAATGGTTGTTATGACAGGGCAAGCTGTCCTTACATAACCCTAGAGGTTAATGATACGTTAATTAATCAAACAAACCACTATTATACAATTATATTTTACAGATTTGTACCTCCTTTACATGTGATACTGCGTGAAATTTATAATGTATAGCGCAGTATCGTGTGGTTGATAATTTGCGGTTCTATGTAAGAAGTATATTAGCTAAGGTTAAGTCATGTCAATGAACATCTGAATATTTCGGTCTTGGTTAGAATTCGCGGATTTCAGTGAACACGCGAATATGGCTAAAATAAACGACTCACGAAACTCGCTATACGGTACTACAAATATTACCTCATCTTAATTGTTAATTGATCATAATTTTACTAGTAACATGCGGTATACAATTAATGGTGATATTCTGATTATGAATATGTGATATCTTGTAATGAAGTATGAATTAATTGCTGCAAGTGTGTCGTGTTATGATTATATATTAGACGTGCACTATTCCTATTGTGATGTCACTCCCAAGTCGATATTGAAATGGAGGTCATAATACCCCAGCGTTGAGTTCTATGGGAAGATGTAGTGGAGCCATTCTCTATGCATTTCTATATTATTCAACATGAAGCAAACATTTTTAAAATCATTATCAAATCTAATAATATAATGACCTTTAATTACGCCCTGTTGTTATATAATTCTACCAGGGCGGTATAACACAATATGATCCTCAGCAAAGGTCCATGATTGATATGGAGTAGGTTGTACAAATAGTAGACTGCTTTTAGGCGATATGCATCCTTATCAAATCAAGAGTATCTGTTTTTCGTTGGAATTAATTGTTTCCATTATCTAACATAATAAATTCGTATCCTACATTAATACATTTGCCCTACCTTTATAATGGTCCAGTGTTATCTTGAGTATAACCGTTGATGTTATTTCTTCTTACTTGTTATTTCCTATTACTCTATGATGTATCTACATTATATAATTGGATACAATATTTGTGTGTAAGTCCAGATGAATGAAAGTATCTTTTTTATTGTGAGAATCAGATATTCTGAAATGATACGACTTATCTCCCCTAGAACTATATCTTGCAGGCGGAGATCTGAAAAGGACAATTATCTTTCATAGTGTTGCTGCCTTAGCTTAAATAATGATATTAGAAATCTTACAAATATTTATGACAACACAAGCATCGATGGTTTTAACTATACTTCCCTAAAATAATGCAAACGTAGTACATAGAGTAAAACGGGTCCTTACTTGAGAGGTATATAAATTGGGAATACATGGTCAATGTCTTAAAATATAAGCTGTATTTTGGCGAGGGTTATGAAAGTCAAACTGGCGAGCCTCTGGCCTTTATGTCACGAGCTAAAATACAGCTTGTATTTTAAAACACCGGCCATGTACTTTTTATCCTGCAACATTTCAAAAATGCTGATTATTTTCAATATGATTTTATATTTATATTCATCACAATGTCCGACTATAAAACAATGGAGCAACCAATTGGAGGTCGAAGGAATCGTCGCACGTGAAAAAATACAGCTGTTTTCTGTTAGTGCCGAATACAGCAAAAATATATGTATTAAGTGTATTCCGACAATAACAATGCTAGTTTCCGGATAAATTAAAATATAAAGTGGCACGAGTATTAAACGACTATAGGCATTACGTCCTGTGTGAAGCCAAGGATTTGTCGGATTTGACTTTTCATCATGCTGTTTCCCCTCATTAACGATTTACATGAACTTGCTTGCCACATGTTCAAAATATTCATTTGAATAATTCTTGAAAATTATGATTATTTCGAGTGTTTTTCCAATAACATTACATGAATATCAAATGTATTCCTGCAATCGGTATAACATTAACAGATAATCACTCGAATAGTTTGCCCCCCTATGTACGTTTCCAATTAGATGTATGTATCGACGTATTTCAAACATGTCCTTGGTACCAATGCCGATTTTGTATTAGCAGAAAAAATCGGTTACAATATTTAGACAGCCATCAGTTGTCTTTTAACTGAGCATTACTGTAAACCAGCTTTCTTTCGCGGATATGCACTTTCTCGATTTCCATTCTAATACAAGTTCGCGAAGATAATAATTCGCGGATTTACCAATTCAATGAAAGTGCCTATCAATATAGTTGATGTAAATATTAATTCGCGTAGATAAACTTTCGTGAATTTACTTGGATCTCGAAAGTAAATCGCCAATGAAAATTAGTTTACAGTATTCATTTTCCTCTTTCCATCCTTTTCATTTAATGATCCCGACTATTGAAAGTGTATGATCTAATCACCTAACTTGTTTTGTAGCTTATTTTCATTTACCATTTTAGAATTATTTTGTAAAGATCAACCTCATTGATTGGATGTATTACGTTATCAATACAATATGCACGAGTTACTCTCATAATGAATGTTAATTACACGATAACTTCTTCGATATTCAAAATTTACATCATTTGCTATTCATTATTTGCTGATTTTGCACCACACTAATTATAATGATGAATTATGAGAAATTAGTTATATATTTTATGATAGCCAAGTTCATGTTTACATCATATACGTATCACAGACAACCATAACATGTTGTGTATTACCATTAACCTAATTCATATTTGTTACTTGCGTAAACTCGTAGCTTGTCTTTGACTTATTAATAATTTGAAAAGTATTAAAAACAAAAACACTGACACATCATGAAATAACGACAACGAGACATTTATTGTTTACTGACACCTGAATGAGAACAATGAAAATTGCATTAAAACATATCATTACCCATAGTTTCTTAATGCCGACGTCGTTTTCTTTTAAACAGTGAATTCCTATATCTAGCGTACATACGCCAATTTCTATGGCGCCTTTTCTTCTGATAATATACGGCATTGCAACATTTTTGGAATTGACGGTGGCGACGTAGAGCACACTTTTGGTACTTATCCATAATATTCTCTCTGTAATGACTACCATAACGACTCCGTAGGAGCTTTAGTCGCTGTTTGTAACGATATAAGCGGTACCGCCTGAGTTTCCCTTTCAACTGGTTACCGTAGTAGCCACTGTGACATGGTTTTCTTCGAAGAGCAGAGACTCTTCCTAGTCGGCAGCATGTCGACGTATGTAATCGTGATACTGAACCTGAAAATAGACAAAATAAAATTAGCATTTTTAGGTCACCTTAGACGAAGTCTCAGATGACCTACATTTTGTATTTTAATCGTCTTTTATCCGTTGTCGTGCGTCGTCCGTCGTTTGTCCATAAACAATGTACAATTTTGACTTCGTCTCCAAAACTGCTGAATCAAATTCAATGAACTTTAGCACACTCCAGGGGGCTGTAAGAGGCCAAAAGGGGAAAGATTAACTAAAATCTCAACAAGAGGTCCATGGACCTGAACGGTCACCTGATATTTGATAAAAATTAATTATTTACTAGCCAACTGATGTCTTTTGTACACGAAATAGGTGGTTAAGGTATATCCGTATTGTGTCTCCTTGTAATAGTGGAACTCTCTTTCACCAGCGTGGTAATTAACATAGCACTAGTACTGCTGATATGTTGATATGATGCCACACACAATCATGACCTCCCGCCATAATTGTAATGGCAAGCTGGCTACATAACGAGCTATCACGTGCAATTAGCAACGCCCCTTAAAACATTAAAAAGGTATAATCTGTGAATCACTGAAGTTTTAAAGCAGGGAGGTGTTAACTTTCCAACCAATTATTACAAAATTACAACTTCATTATTCGGTATATATTCCAAAGCAGAACAAATACGTGTGACCTCGACATTTTTTGGGGAAACCATGAGGGGTTATTTTTTAATTTAGATGAATATTTCTATGGTCATAACGTTACTTGTTGTAATCAGACAAAATAAAACATACATTTATCAGAATATCTTAATATGTTAGCACTTCCTGTAATACTCTTACATCATATTTTGGGCTCAATATATAATGATCATTTACCTAAGTATGTTTGTTGGTTTCTTGATTAATTAAATGAACGTGCTTTTAACGACCAAGGTCATTTAAGGATGACCTCCTTCCCGAGTTGCGTTAAGCCTACTCTATAGGACTACCGCACGGAACAATACATTGGATAAGATCATAGAATGAGGGCTTGAGGAAACTGTTTTTAAATTAATGCCCTTTCTGCATTGAAAACAGCAGGTGGAACACAAAATATCTCGTAGATAAAACGAGGACCCACCTTACCTATAACTTAAGAGTTTGCATTAAATTCTTAAATTCTTTCATGAAATTAAGAAACAATCGACGTTAAAAAGTGCACCTTGCAGTTACTTGAGAAAGAAAATGTTTTTAATAATTTTAATCCAAGTGACCGACAGGCATATTTTATTTCTAGTTATATAAACGAATGTTTAATGCTAATTTTGTTATTATTCACCAGAACAGTTTAGAAACGTGCCACATGAACTCTTGTTGGCGAAGGTCGACTTATCATTTTTACAACAATTTTAGAAGATTCATTTTTATCATAGTAATTAGTCTCTTCAGGAATTAATTAGACTATGTCTCAAGTTCAATGATTATACGATCACTTACCAAACTGGAAACTTTATGAAACATAAACAAATCTTCACTTTTACGTAATGCTAACTTTTTCATAGTTTCCTGTACAGAAATATGTTTGACAATCTTTAATAGATCTGCATTCAAAAACAGGAAAAAGCGTGAAAAAGAATCATCTTCAGAAAATATACTAAAACAAATCTTTAATTCTTTGGATATATATTAGCCTTGTGGTAGTGTTGTTTTAGCTCACCTGGCCCGAAGGGCCGGTGAGCTTATGTCATGATACGGCTTCCGTCGTCCGTCCATCAACATTTCCTTAAAAACGCTACTAGTCATGGATTCTAACCAAATTTTGCCAGAAACATCCTTGTGGGAAGGGGAACAGAGTTTGTATAAATTTTGGCTCTGACACCCTGGGGGAGGGGGGTGGGGCCCAATAGGGGAAATAGAGGTAAATCCTTTAAATCGCTACTAGTCATAGAGTTCCCCATGGATTCTAAGCATATTTGGCCAGAAACATCCTTGGAGGAAGGAGAACAGATTTTACATAAATTTTGGCTCTGACCCCCCGGGGGCAGGAGGGGCGGGGCCCAATAGGGGAAATAGAGGTACATCCTTTAAATCGCTACAAGTCATAGAGTTCTTCATGATTTCTAACCAAATTTGGCCAGAAACATCCTTTGGGCAGGAGAACAGAGTTTGTATAAATTTTAGCTCTGACCCCCTGGGGGCAGGAGGGGTGGGGCCCAATAGGGGAAATAGAGGTAAATCCTTTAAATCGCTACTAGTCATAGAGTTCCCCATGAATTCTAAGCATATTTGGCCAGAAACATCCTTGGAGAAAGGGGAACAGAGTTTATATAAATTTTGGCTCTGACCCCCCGGGGGCAGGAGGGGCGGGACACAATAGGGGAAATAGAGGTACATCCTTTAAATCGCTACTTGTCTTAGAGTTCTGCATGGATTCTAACCAAATTTGGCCAGAAACACCCTTGGGGAAAGGTGAAAAGAGTATGTGTAAATTTTGGCTCTGATCCCTCGTGGGCATCAGGGGCGTGGCCCAATAGGGGAATTGAGGTAAATCATTTAAATTGCTACTAATCATAGAGTTCCCCATGGATTCTAAGCGTATTTGGCCAGAAACATCCATGGAGGAAGGGGAACAGAGTTTGTATAAATTTTGGCTCTGACCCCCCGGGGGCAGGAGGGGCGGGACACAATAGGGGAAATAGAGGTACATCCTTTAAATCGCTACTTGTCTTAGAGTTCTGCATGGATTCTAACCAAATTTGGCCAAAAACATCCTTAGGTGAAGGGGAACAGAGTTTGTATTAATTTTGGATTTGACGCCACGGGGCAGGAGGGACGGGGCCCAATAAGGGAAATAGAGGTAAATCCTTTAAATTGCTACTAGTCAGAGTTCTGCATGGATTCTAAGCAAATTTGGCCAGAAACATCCTTGGAAGAAGGTCAACAGAGTTTGTATAAATTTTGGCTCTGACACCCTGGAGAAGGGACAAACAGGGAATTTACAGGTAAATCTTTAAATTCCTTCAGAAATGAAACAATGATCTTGTATTCAGAACATTACTTGGCATTAAAACCAGGTGAGCGATTCAGGCATCTTATAAACAGTCAGGGTCATGTAAGGTCTTCCATGTATGTAGTGTCAAGGGTATGTGCGTGTGTGTGTGTGTGTGTGTGTGTGTGTAGTACGAGGTACATGTTTCGGGAGACTGCGGTATATTCGTGATGGGTCTTGTGTAGTGGAAAGGTTATACTTTTAATAGTGCTTTATCAACCCATCCGGTTCAAGAGTTCCTGCGTTGTGGGGATATAAATAATATAAGCATGTGGTTTACTTCAATGGCTATTTTCCAATGCCATAGGACACATTAAGTGTGTACAACACCAAATCTATCTCCAACACAAATATACCTCAGCGATGTCAAAACGCTTTTACTAAATGACCTAAAGGAAAATGGAATTAAAAAAGTCTACACGCCTACCCGTAAAACGTGTAAAAAGGTAGTTTCGTCCATCTTGCATCATCCATCCACTCCCGTTGTCGTTCGGTAGGACGAGATCTTCGTCATCTGTCGTCTTCATTATCACAGCAGCTTTCCACCTAGCTCTCGCCTTCCTGATTTCTTCACTTGTCAACAAACTTCCTGGAAATAAAAAAAACCTTACATTACCGTCACCCTTGCCGTCGAAAACATTTTCTGATATGTGAGTAAATTTGTGTATCTATTTTCGGTCACAGTGGCATTTGTAGTTGACCTTTTGAACCCAAGTTCAATCCAAAGATGTATTGATTTATATTTTGTGTGAAGTTTGATCAAAGTTTAATCATCAGTTTGTTTGATGTGTTCTCAAGTTACCGTCTGGAAACTAATACTTTGTGAAACAATTTATTTTTAGTTAGCAATAGTGACCTTTGTAGTTCACCTTTTGATCAATATAAAAGTTGTCTGTTGTCAGTATAATTTATTAGAACGGGTTGTGCTGTTCAATGTCCGGGCAGTGTTTACACCACGAATATACTGCAGTCTCCCAAAATACGGACTAAGCAACACATCGCATACACGGGAGGCTGTCTACTTGATCCTGGTTGTTAATAGGACGTAAATATCATAAACCATCCTAATGCACTATTGCAAGCCGACACGTCACGTTTATACTGTGCAAATCACTCGTTACATTGCATATAAATGGTGACAGTCCTAAAATGACCTATGCTGTTGATAGGATGTTTGGCATTATACACTAAAGTAATGGTATATTGTACCGAACGTGTTTACCAGTGTTACAAGTTACGCATAAACATGTTCTAATAAATCAAAGCTCTTTACACCGACACTTAATTGATTTTGCGCGCCAAAACAAACGCCTCTTAATTTGAATCATTATATATGGGTCATAATTTGCCCATTTTGCGTATCTTTCTCCGCAACATTGAATACCATTAAACCGAGACGACATGTTACGTAAACATTAGCGACGCTACCGTTGCTCAGCGACCTTAGTTGTTGTTAAGAGGTTAAACAAACAAACAATCGGTGATTACATTGTATATCGTATTCTAACAAAAGGTTAATGCACCCGGTATTAGTCATCATTTGCAGATGCATGACCTTGCTTCCGTATTTTTTCCGGGTGAGTCACACGATCTAATGTAGATAGTTTTATTTTACCATAAATACCCGGCAATACACGAACAGTAGCAATGGTCATGAATATTTCAGTATTCGTCAGAGCCCAAATCGGGTAGCACGTCTTACGTAAATCAACATCTTTCGTAGCTTTGGTCTGATTAAATTTAAGTAAGTATGCTATAAAATAAGCCAACACAACAATAGTTTCTAATCGAATTGAGTTTGGCTAAAATCAACAGTACATGAGGAACCTTACCAAGTAGAAATTGTTGAATTGGTTGGTCGAATAAGCTGAACGTTGTTTTAATGACTGTTCTGTGATGTAAAGTTTTTTTCGGAGACTGGAATTCTCGTGTTCCCTGGTCATGGTGAAAGTATTTTATAGTGCAATCACGCTGAAGTATATGGTCAAAGACAACGAACTGCACACTCCACTCAGTGATATTATACCGAATTAATTGGTTACCGAGTCATCCAACTTCCTTTATCAACAACACTTACAACAGCAGGAATTGCAAACCTTTTCATGCTACTTAGTGCCTCAGAGTGAATCGTGGGTGTAATTACCCACCCCACATCTCAAACTCAAACAGAAATTCAAATAAGGGCACAATAGTCTTTCGATAATTATTTTTTATATATCTATATCCCTAGGAACTCAGCGTCTTCTAATGTAAAGGTTTTTCCTGTTAACTCGATCTTCACTAAAGATTAAAGTGTTTAGAACTAAAAAAAAGTTTCATTTTCATTTGCCGTTTTTTAGTTGGTTACGATCTGTGCCATTCGATGATCAGATGCAGAGCAGGGGAAACTTATAAATAACTTTATATATAATTAACCCATAACGCAATGATCAAAACAAAAAGCATTATGCCATGATAGATTAATTTTCATAATAAGTAAGCATAAGTGGGATTGAATACTGTTTTTCGCATGTATATCCTTGATTTTTCCTATGACACCGCCTGAGACATTCGAGCTTTACAGTTTACGAGAGTCTAGCTACATAGTCAGGTTCCCGGATTACACCATTTTTAATTGCTTTGAATAAGACGTAAAATTGCTATTCAACTATGCCGGAATTAGACAAGGGTCGGTTTAGACAAGTTATACTGTATACCATTTGAAAATAGCACGAAATATAAAATGCAGGGAAACATTCTCAAACAACCTTATTGTTCATGATATTCAGCAGAGTCAAAATAAAACCATTCATTATACTGCAACAGTGTAATTTGTATGAAAAAAGGACAAACAACAACTGATATTTATTGTTAAGGGTTTGCATATTATCACCCGCGTTGTTAGTATAATGTGGTCAGGTGGAGAAGGCTGTTTGGTGTATTGATCAGGATACTCCAGTGACATTTCACTATAAATTAGGCAAACTGTAATGTTTTCCGTTATTACATTGAGACATTGAATTGGTATTCATATCCGTTATTACATTGAGACATTGAATTGGTATTCATATTGCGTATTTTTCTATGTACTTTTTTCAGTACTCTACATACAAGCAAATTACACACATCAAAGGAGGGCGATCTTAAGTAAACAGAATTATTACAAACAGAGTAATCCCCACCAGAACTCTCATGTACGGGAAAAGTCCCCGATTGCTGACTTACACAGGCTAATACATTGTATATCTGATAACATCAAACGATTATAAATGTTTAAATTCATATTCTACCGATCTACATTAAATTTATTTCAGTATTATCTAAATATCTACCCGAAGTGATCACCGAAATATTGAGAAATTATTGAATCATATATACCCTGATATACCGAGATCGCCAAAAATGTACAACCGTTTGAATTTGATTTTCTCGTTATTCGGGTATACGATTTTTGTTAAATTAAATCATTGACAACAACATATGTCTGCGCAAATTAAGTTCATTAGTTCACAAACCTTGGCGGCATAAGTAATCATTGAAGAACGCAGTGAAGCGTAAATGTATTATTTGATGTAAAACCAGCGGATGGGCTACAATTCAAAGAAAGCTATAAGTAGTAACTATAATGTACTCTACATCAGTCTGTTTGACTGACAAGGCCACATATTTCAGATGCTCTATTTATGGCACCAATTAACTATTTTTATATATAGTGTAATAAAATGTGTTGCACTCAGATTCTCCTAGTGAGTATCCCGCTGCGCAGCTATTTCTCGCCGATTTCCTATTTACTTGTGGAATACGCATTACTTTTTTTTGTATACGACGATATAAAAGACTATTTAGTAGAATCGTATTGGAATATCTCTGCCATTTTTTGTCCACAGTCCGTGGAAATATTCTATCTCGTATATTTATTTTGATGAACCGGAATATTTAAGGAATTTCTAGTTTTTCTTAATGTTTTCAATGTTAACATACTGGCATGGCCTGGTTGATCTGGGTCTCCTGTCAATTACCTTGATTCTGCGGTAATAGTATCGCGCGCGCCTGTAATTAGCACTAACGTGTTCTGATGGCCGTATGTTAAGGTCATTGGTTTGATCAAATACGTAATGATATACCTACATGATTCTAAATCTACGCTTTTGAAAATATGATCAGCAAGAAGCCAATAATACTATCTGCTAAATATTGCAAAAATGTATCAATATATGGCTAAAAAGATAATGTAATAATATACATACCTCCTGCGATTTTTCAAAAGTTAGGCGTACAATTGCATCCAATGCGTTGATGCCAAAAATGTATAATCTAAACGTAGTAGTTTTACCTCGGATCAAATATAGCCTTGACATGGAAAGTTCACAAATTGATCAAAAGACGATATTATTAAAATGGAATAGGCGTTATAATTTACCCGCTGCCCCTATTGCATGATCGTAAACGGCAACTATAAAATCCCAGGATAAAATAAGACATTTTCTTTGCAAATACAATCAAACAAATAATCTGAAATCTGTTAAATTCAGTGTTTATAGTGTCATTTTCAGTCAATAATGATTTCCTTATAAATACATCGATGCGGCAAATAGGACATCAGAATAGAGATCATAAGGGCGACTAATTCTGGGATCATATTACATTTCCTCTCATGGCCATCCGTACCGCTATCTGTAACCTCACGTTATACTATAAATGATTTCACACGAAAACTATTGCTCTTCAGGAATCAAACCTTACTTTTGTGATAGCCAACTGCATCAGATGTTGACACATCACATTTCTTAATTCAGATATTCTTCGGTTGTGATGATTACTACACGAAACATGAAATGAACACATATTTGTATATGGTGCTTATATTTGGTCCTATGTCAAACGGTTGCCATGGTCTCAAATTATGGTTCGCGGGGGTATCATGAAGTCATTGGATTTCATTCAAAACTGCTTAGTTATAATTTAGTATTAATAATATTTAACACATCGCAATGCTGTTTATTAAATTTCGTTATTTTAAATCTAATCTGTCGAGTTTTTTGAAAGTATCAAAAAATAAGAATAGCTGAATTAAACTATGATAGTATAGTCAAAATGATGTTACGCATAAGTAGATTATTGTTAATACATAAGAATTCCACCATCTATAAAAGCGAGTGATTTACAGATAGAATTCAAAGGAGCATTCTTGGTCGGACAAGATAAATTATAACATATATGTAGTATGCAGGAATAACGTACATTAACAGTGGGCCACAATAATTTTGTTTTTATATATTTTTTTTTTTTTGTTATCATACCATGGAAAACAGTATATAAAATATGCATACATTTTCTTTTCTTTAGAGAATGAAATTTCTCCGCCGTTTTCAGTTAGTAAGGAGCGGTCAGATTTAGTAACAAGACCTCAAACCAATGCCATAACGATTGTCGTATTAATGGCAGCACCATTTTCTCGGATGGATTTAATCATTTAAACAAGGAAATTCATCTTTGATGATGGAGATTTAGTGTGTGGTTATTTTCTAACAAATCACTTAGTACATGTGTAGTTGGCCGTGTGTGTCGGACGGAAACGGGTCCGTTTGAGTCAAAAACCCTCTTTATAGACGACTATCACTGACCAAAGTGGCCACATGTACAGTGACCACAGTGATCAATAGTATTTCACGCGAGTCAATAAATAAAGGTTTTACTTATTACTACATATCAGGTAACGAATTTTATACGCATGACTGATTACACAGATAGACATACCTACAAATAAATGAAATCGTCCTAATCGTTCTAACCAAGGGTATTTGACTATACACGGATCGTGAACAGTTGTTCACCATGCTTACGTACAGATCTAAGTTGCTTGCCGGCATTTAGTTTTACAGTTGCCAGGTAACAACCATCATATGTTACTCTTGGGACTTATCTAAGCAACACGAGTTATCGAATGTTGCTGACTACCGGAACGAAAATTATTGCTTAAGGTGAATTATTAGCGTCTTTTTAATTGACGATGTTACATTTTGGCGTGTTTATTTTGGCGATCTAGATATAGACCCGCCAAATCGCCAAAGTAAAGCCCCGCCAAAATATCCCACTGTACATGTGGAAATAATCATGATTAATTGCTATAAGGCATGTTTCCCTATTGAAGTTACCCCCACATGTAAATTTATTTGATGGCATTAAAAATGTAATTTGTTTTCTTAATTCAACATCAAGTTATACGTAATCAATGATATGTCCGTTATACAAACGTGTAGATACTGTATACACTGACAAAAGAAAACGTATTCTGGGAACTTTTCAACACTAGCTTGACATCAGCTAGATCCGATAGAAAACGTTTTGTTTTTATATCAGTTTTATATATAAAATGTCAATAAACGTTGAATTTGTAGTTTATTTGACCTTTATCACATTATCATTAAATACAAAACGTTGATTTGATCAAGTTATCCCCTTTTAACACTTTGACATTTATATATAACGTACATACTTCTTTTGCTCTACATCCAATAGAAAGTAACGGGTACATTATTAGATTTGGCGACTTTTTGTTTTGTTGTTCATATTAATGGTGTAATACCACGTATAAAAGTAATATATTCTTTTTATGTAGTTGTAGTATTGTTCAAAAACAGTCATTAATGTCATTGTACTTGTTGGATATCTGATGTGTTTAAATATATGTCAAGTATACATGCATCTGCCGTTTTATGTAGTTCCCATTATTCTATGCCATTTACGCTACATTGAGTAAAAAATCTCGCCTATTCTGACAGCTATTTGGATTAAGACGTCTCCAGGTGGCCGAGCTCTTACTTGTGCTATTTGAGCATTTCTACTTAGCATTTAATGGGCACCAGGCCTGATTGTAACGGAACAGATGCATTGATAGCACATCCATGATTAATGACTAAGTATATTTAAATGATAACAAAGAAAACACATCCTAGGCTACTGTATCGGAGTAAAACGGATTTTTCAGCAGGACGTTATAGCTGGTTTAATTTCTTACTGGAGACGAAAATGCAATATAATCTAAAGGAAATAAAGAGGTGAAGGCTCAAGCCATTCCGTACTGTAGATGTCCCGAACCTAATTACTATCCTATATATATCGTGCTCCTGTAGTGTATTTTTGCATTAATTAAATTAACCTATATTTTACCTGCCTGGCAAACAGATTTTTGAAATATTTTGTAACTAAGTATAAATGATACACATAAACGTGATAACTGAAGGAAAGGCTGTGAGCGAGGTCTCGGGGCGACATGTCTACTGACAGAACAGAGTCGGTGAGATAGCAGATAAGTACAGAAACACGTGTGCATGCGCGTATTGTAGGTTTTTACTACACTATGATGGTTTCATCGTAAATTCTTGCCACCATTTCCCTAAAGATGTCAGCTGGTCTGTGTACCAAGATTATCCGGCACTCTTGTTATTTTATCAAATAGCATATGACTTATTTTGAAAGCAATTATCAATGTGATTGTTAGGTGTTCTAAAATGACAATAACGATTTTAAAACAGTCAAAGACACTTTATCTAAAGCATCTTCAGATTTATTCATTCAGTTATCAAGCTAACTATACTAGGGAGCGTATTTACTACGTACTACAACTTACTACGCTTAGCATGTGTATATACCCGTCGGTCTCTAACAATGTCAATAGCATGTCTGCATGTTTCTTCAATAGGAAAATGTTGTCTCATACACGTTCCTGCATAGATAAAAATAACCTTAGATTGTTACAGAAAAAAGAAAAGACACATAAAAAGCTGTTGTCTTACCTTTGGAACCAGAATCGTGAAAATTTGGTCTAGAGGTATTAACCATCCGTAAACTAGCTAGCATACTCAACCAGCAAACACACATAAGCCAAGTGTCACACCGCATGCTCGTCTGAGGGGTGCCGGATCGGGTTGGTGTCCAAAGTTAGCATTTCAGCAGATTTCATAGATTAAAAGATCACAATTGCCATTAAAAGGGCAAACGTAAACGCTCCCCACTTCAAAAAATGTTTTGCATTAATTTGCATCTAAAAAGAACATGTTTAATGTAATGTCTTCACACACAGGTCGACCGCCTTTCTCAATGTCCTGACCCTCACACGGGCAAAATGCCTGGATGCAGACATGGATGTACGCAGTGTTCTATAGGAGCAATTCGGAGCTGGGCCGCATGTATTCTCACTTGAGTTAGATATAGACACACAATTTCCTTTTCATTGCATTTAAATGGTCATGTTTGAAATATTTTTCTTGCTTTACACATCTTCGTCAAGTATGTTTTCACATGGACATGATCCTGGAATGTTGAAACGGTTTGGTCTGTGAATTAGTTAACATATATTTTCCCTGATGAGCCATTTGACTTTACAGCGAGGATGACATGGTAGTTTGTTAAGCACAGCAAACATCGAGTTGGTTCTTACGGAGACTGTATATCTACGGCATGACCCTTACTCCATCTATTACGAAAATGCCGCACAAAACATCACTGCGTTCCATTTGAAGTAAGACTTCCTAATATTTTTTTCATTGAATCAATCTTAAGCTACTGATACCCTAATCCCAAATCATAGCCATGTAACTCGTGTCAATTTCATAATGATAGGCTTTGCAATGTACACCGCATGTACATTCCCATCCAGCTGTCCTGAACCGATAAGACACGCCCCCACATCCACACATTGAGTGACATCAGTGTTTCTCTCTAGTCAGAATTTTTAATGCATTTCGGAAATTCGTATACGCGTTATAAAGAATCCTGCATTCGATGGAAATAGATTTGCAATGCTACCTGTATTAAGGCCTTGTTTTACGTAAGGCACTTACCTGGTCATAGAATGTGTGTGAATGAATCATCAGCTTGAATCCAAAACTGCTTGATATTCATTAACACTGAATGTAATACCATTGTTACGCGTTCTGAGAGATAATGATCCTTATTAACACGACCTATATTATCATTACTAATGTGACTCGTTTTGGCTGTTGCCGATACTCAATGTCACTGTCTGTTAAACAATAGGTCCAATATAGATAGTTGTTAGTTTAGTCTTTAATGTCACTATTTCTTCTTTGCAATGGTAATGGTTGTTATTTAAATTCACTTCCTATAACATTGACCCGGGCTGTTAGTTGGATATTAATTTATTAATGTTGCCCTGCAAGAAAGATGTGACAAAAAGTACCTGATGAGTAAATTTTAGTACTTGATTTTAGTCCTTATATTGTCTCCCTTGACACTGCATTGCCTTAGCCTTAGTATACTCAAGAGTTTTGCTACCATAAGTAAACATTACACAAATATATCCTCATATTCCTAAAATACAGGTGCACGCTCTTACCGCAAACAATTCATCGTATACAGTGACTTTAAGTCTATAAAATAAACTATTTCATTCTTAGAAGAACGACAAACTAATTTTCTAATAAAACGTCGGTATAACATATAACCGGATGTAGTATGATTCGACATCTTTGGTCTTCGAACTCTTTGATGCAGAAGGCGTGGTTTTAAGTGTAAAGGGTCTGAATAAAATAAGACGATGTCAAGGACTCAATTATAGTTTCCCTATGGTAGTTATAGGCAATAATGACAGCCGTCGCGGACGTCTTAAGTGCTGACACTCTATGTGAAAGATTTTGAGGTATTCGTTTAATAAACTTTTTTTTTCAAATAAAACAATTCTTTTCTAAAAATCGATTAATTAGCCAAAAGTTGTTTCTTACATACTTTTTTATTATTTCATCTGGGTTTGAAAATGTTTCTTTTAATTCAATATTGAAATATTGCATTTTGTCAACAAAATGCGTAAATAATGTTAAATGATGATACAGAACAATGCTGGTTAATGGCGGATATCAAAGGGATGTGTATCAATGGATTACACAAATGTGCGTTTTATCTGTTTATCTACATATATTTTGAAAGCATTCTTTTTAAATGAGAAAGAACATTTGATATCTCCACAATGCGGAACTTCATTGTTTATAACTGGATATGATAATATTAATAACAAAACCCATTCATATCTAACAAGGCCTAGATTATATTCTTTTGAAATCGATACTGTTGATGGTTTATATCTGATGCCATTGTCTTGCTGGCTAATATTCGCTGACTAATCTGATCCGATATGAATGATTTTCAAAGTGGTTGAAGACTATATTTTTTCCTTTATTTTCATGTTCAAAGTATTATATGAACAGATCGACAAGCAGGTATTGTTTTGTTTCGAACAACCTTTTCATGAAAATGTCTCTTATGTCATTCCGATGTGTTTAAATATAGTTTTTTTTACCACAATGCAAAATACAATATTGTTTATCAAAGTATATAAATCATATTTATAGTTTATGTAAAATGCATAGTCATCAAAAATAAGAAGAACAGTGTTTAAAATACTATCTGAAATTAATCTCGTGCAAAGGAACTATATTAGAAACAACATTTAAAATTAAAATAAATTCATGTGTTGACCGTTGGTGTAAACAAACATTAATTAAATGAAAATACCAATTACTTGATAAGAAACTGGTTACCTATTACTTCACGACAGCTTGTAAAATGTTTCTTTCACAAATATTAGGTTTACGTATAAATCCTCATCGGTACCCTTTACCATTATATACATATATAATATTACATTTAAACATTATATTGTAATTATTTGTTGTCACGAAAGTGGAATTTTTTCAAAATATGTATTTTTTTCAATTCCCACATAAGTTTATAAAGATACGAATTCAGTACATCTTGTTCTAGATTTCTAAACATTTACCACTTCTGGCTTATATTTCATTCCGTAACTACTTTGACTAGATCTCGGATGACCAAGCAGTTATAAACTATACGCAAGTCTTAGTCTTAGATTAACATGTGTTTTTTACTTTGCGTATATCTTGTAGAACCCTTTTAATGCCGTTCCGAGACCACTAGACGGGTGCCAGTGCACAAGACCGAGAGAGACGTGCCAACAGTATAAAGACGTCGTAAAACTAGAGCTTTTGACATGTTCGCTTGTTGTGACAAGATAGGAGATATACCGCTGTATACCAGACGATCACACTACATCAACGGAACATGCCTATTCTCCCTGATACTCATTTTATGGACATTTAGGCTCGTATAAAATGATTTTATGACACTAAGTTCGGATATCGTATCATCTTCACATTTATGACTTTCGTTTAAATATTTTTTACATCAAATTTGTATAATGAAGCGTTTAAGCGGTAGTTGAAGTACCAACAACGCTGCGTACGTGATATTTCTCATAAACTGTTGTCATTAATCATCATTCCTAGTATTTTTTCAAATGAATTAACTTTGAAAGTAACCTACGAAACAAGCTGTTGTACTTTCCGTTCTCTAATAATCTTTCTAGGTATTTGATATTTTTGAAACCTTTCTATTGCATATTATTCAGCGAGACCCGTCGTTATGAACTGAATTTTAATTTTAGGAATATTTTTACGGAAAGAACAATTATGAAACTTGACCAAGATGTTCTAATATTTTCAAATTTCATCTTGCCTATCCAGTAGAGTTTTGGGTATGTAACTAATCACTTTGACATATGTAGAGCCATTTCATCTATTATATTTCTTAACATGAAATTAATACGTCATATATTTAACATTAAGTCTTTGTCATGTGCTTTTATTGAGGGCAGATTTTAAACAAACAAAAAATTCAATTGATGTTCACGGGTTGAAATATTAGAGATCATGATAGGAAACCTAACAACTATCAAATCATTATATAACATAGATATAACATGTTGTATCTGTGAGAAGTGATTTAGACCCTACAGAAGGAAATGACCATCAAATGGAACTGTCACCAGACAGTTGGATATCAGCGTAATCCGTAATATTGATTACCGTATTATGTAAGATTTTTTAAGACATTTATAATGATAACTTTATTATCTTCAATACACTAGAACCCATCCTCTTATGTTTAGTATGTTTTAAGACGTGTGATGTAGCTTATTATGCCTTGCTTAATTGTTTGAGTTCGGATTTGACTTAGTTTTTCATTGCTGAGGTTGTCGGTTTTGCAAAAACTTCTTACTGTTTGAGAGCGTTTGCTTCAGTTCCGCATATATATATATATATACCATTCTCCTAAAACATACAAACACACAAACATGTTGCACACATATGACATCGTCCTTAAAAGATCCTGGCTGTTTATTGGACGTTAATCTAAAAACGAAGTCAACCCAAATCTAACCAAACAAAACCGTGTCAACCAATGTTAAACTTTAATTATATTTTTTCCAAATTCTGTTTAAGCGGGATTTTTAACAGCTCTGGTTCTAGTATAATATGGAAGGTCAGCGTATCGCTAGGAGTTGTCATGGAAACCCCGTCTTTTGATTATTGAACTATTTCAGCGAAACCACAGTTATGATATCAAAAAAGGTAGTTAGCCAGTATCAGTATGTGATATTTTTTATAGCTATGGCGAATTCGTTTGAAGTGTAAAGGTGTGCCGATGAAAATGTTTATTACAAGATAACATCGTTGCTGCGTAGAAACATTCAGTAACATCTCAATTCATAACAGTTTTTTTATTATAAAATAAAACCAAAGATTTTTGGCAATTTGATAAACAAATATTGGGATTGGGAATGTGTTAAAAGACATGAAACAAACAAAATAATGCTACGGAAGTATTCTGTGGTTATGCTTGATATCGTACTTTGACTAAAATCAATACCATGGTGCCAAAACAGACGGTATGGTGACTCCTTCACATTTCATAAATATTTTAAATAACATACTTTTAGGTTAGTTTCGATATTGACAATATATTTATGTGTTTAGCCACCACCCTAAAGCAATCGAAGGATCTAGGTAAACCTAATTATAACTGAATCCATTTACTAAAATGTAATCTTAAATCTTACAGACGCTACTCTCCTAAGTTAAAATGTTTCCGTCCATATTTGAAATGCACGCCTGCGTTTTGGGTACAAAGACAACTCTCTTCTCTAACCACCAAACCAGTTTATGTTATCGCGGTAAATTCATTGTGTGTCGTTGTAAAAGTGGAATGCTGCGCCTTTTCAAAGTGCTATCTCACTGAAGCATACTGCCGAAGACATTGAACAAACACAACTCACCCGGTCACATCATACTGACAGCGGACAAACCAGTCGTCCCACTCCTGTTATACTGAGCACTAAACAGAAGCAAAATCTACCACTTTTATAGACTATGGTATCTCGGCCATGGGGCAGAACCAAGAGCCTTCATCACAAGGGTGAGCGCTCAACTGGATCCTAAAAATCAAGGCATTGGCAAGCAAGACATTAGGAAGTAGAAGTCATTTAGAAAGAAGAGAAAATATAAAATCCTAAATTTAGTTGCCTTTTACCACTTTCATGCAATAGGGGCAGCAGGTACAATTATAAACATGCAGTAAACCATGAATGAGACACGCTTCATATTATTGAGTTAACATTACTTTCCTTTCTAAATATCGTCATAAACACTTAACGCTATGAATGAGCATTCATGTGTTAACGTAAAAGAAACATATTGCTTTTCATGGGATTCGAACTTGCGATCCAGAAGTGGAAGGCAAATATGTCAACACATTTTAATTACTCATTTACTGTGACCCAAAACATCAAAAAAAACACAAAATTAAACAATCACAACGGTTAATCTGTTATCAACATGAAGGTCGCACATACTGTTTACATATCGAACCGTGTGAAAGTCCCAAGATTAATATTATCAAATCTATCCAACGTCTTCCTCTTGCCGAGAATCTCGGGAACACCACATGTCGTTAGTGTACTATATAAATACTCTGCAGGAGAGGCGACATTTTGGCAAGCAGCATTTGAGAATGACACATATTTTATATAGATTATCGTGATCTGGCAGCGCTATATTTGCTTATTGTTAACGGTTTGACACTGACATTTGTGGCATAAGTATTTTTTTCATGGGCACTTTTGACACCACAGGTGAAACTTAAACAGGTAAGTGTACTATTCAAGCTACAAAAGATCCTTAACTATAGTGTCATGAGAAATATGTAATCAGTTAATATGATATCACTTATCTCCACAATAATAGTCACTGTTAAAGCTGACAAATTAATACGAAAATATTAATACAATTATTCAAAAAGCGACGAGGACAATGTTGATTTTGACGACTATTCAACCTCTAAAACCAGTTAATTGATTTTATATGAACAATACTACGTTGATCATATATTTCATAATTGATAATTCACTTTCAAAAAAAACCGGTTTATTATAATGGATGTGAATGCTCACGAACTCGAAAGAAGGTGACATCTAAACATTTACAATTTTCAGGTTTTAAATCATACAGGTATTTCATCTTTCAGCTGGCTCGTCACTATATGAGATAGAGGTTTCGATCGTCTGTCTATCCTGTAATTGTTTCGTTCTTCTACTATAAACTCGTCCTCATATTCTGTAGAATTTGTCGGCAAAAATGTTGTTAATGTACAAAATTCATATTATAATATCAAGATTTTTAACAAAACAAAAATTGAAGAGTATTGATGATTTAATGTTCAATATTGTAATATTTGAATGCAACCGATATCAAAACAATCAATCCCATTAAACAAGTAATGTGAGTGCATCTTATGTTTTCCATATAATAAGTTGTAATTTATTAGATCTGTAGATAATATCCCATTATCTTGAGCAGAAAAAAGTGCATTAGAGAGAGTAGTCTAGAATAACGCGTTTGTTTCGAGCTGATTTAGCAATTTTTCTGCCACGTATTGATTTCTGATTTGAAGTATACCCAGCCATTGTTCGTTCGTCTAAATTAAAGAAACACAATATTATTTGGATATATATTTTCTGTAAGTGCCTCCAGTGAAAACAAGCGTAAGATTATTACTCCGGGTAAGATCTGGCATTCGACACAATACATCAACCTTTCTGTGGATACTAGCTGGGGGTATAAAGTTAATAACAACAGCCAGACTCACTGTCCCTGGAATATATACAAAATAATTTAAAACCAATCTTTTTCTCATTATCCCGAAGGCAAAATGGTAGCTTATTGTTGATCATATTACATACTTGTTTAGGTAGTAAATAACAAAAAAAAAACTTATATAATTCTCATGTATGAAATAGAATATACTTTAGACCACCTCGATTCACTTTGAAACTAAATTGGACATTTTCACACATTATCTTTACAAACCAATTTTGATTGGTTATCATATTAACACGTTATTTGTTTTATTATATATATACTCACGAGTATAACTTCTAGCTTTAATCACTTACTCTGTATGTTCTAATCAGAATCTGAACTCGAAAGAAAAGGCCATATGCTTTATAATGTCACAAACTCCAATGTAAAAACCTAATAATTCATGTCATAAGCTGATTACTAAAGCTATATACCAAACAATGAAATTATATTAAACATAAATAAATATAAATAATAAATCAATTATGAATCTGACGCAAATATTTATCTCATGATCCTCTCTCAGCCGTTCGGCAGGTCAGGATTATTACGTTAGTATCCTCTTGGTTTCAAAATAGCCAAATGTCATCAAAATATATCGGAGATATCAGTATGCACTCACATTCGGAGACGTAATCTAATATTTATACGAAATATAATTGGTAACTATGAATCCTGTGCTCGTGATGAATATTACTGAAGCACATTTTACCTGATTATCGACATGACTAAGATATGAAGCTCAGTTAATAATATCCCACAAAAATGGAATTTCGGAGCTATACTTATTTTCACGTGCAAGACGATATAAGTATTAGCTGAAAAGTACAAAGCTAACATGGTATACCGTGATCACACCTTTGTCTTTCTATAGATTAGCATAAGATAAGACAAAATTATCTAAACAAGAAGCAACCGAACGCACGAGGTCATAATGTGGTGCGGATTTCAGATCGTAAAAATAAATCTTGTGTTTCTTTATCTGCTGAAATCTCACAATGAAGAACTTGTAGGAACACATGTCATATGTATACATACTGTTTAATGTACGGGGTTGAGGTAATTAATCGTACAGAATATATTACACCAAACGTATGCCCTGTCAAATATAATCACTTAGGCTCACTTTATTGTACAATGGTTCATAATGTTGGGGGAAATCATGCCTCAATGATTAGCAGAAAACTAATTTGTTATGGCACGTTTTCTGATCTGAGCGAAATAAACTGATGCTTTATATCAAACGTTAGGGTGGTGAACAGATTTACATTAGGTCGAGTCTATATTAATCCATGTCTATATAGACGGGAGAGACAGGCAGATTTGACCTAAGGACATGACCTTAATGACTAATATAGACAGACCTTTTCAATATGAATCTATAATTGACTTAGAGGGAAGTTTAAAGCCTGTTTTTAACATAGTTTCCTATTAGATATGATAATTGACTATACCACTACTGACCTATATAGCTAGTAACCTAATACAAGCTTATAATGACTTTCAATATTTACTTTATCTTTGAAGTATGTACCAATTACCTATATACTTGAAATGTAATGCTACCACGATGGTCACTTAAATATAGTCCTTGCTACTTTTATATGGATCACTAATTTCTTTGTTTTTGTTACAACTGTTATAGTACTATTACGGTGTAAGAGTTCCTCTATCAAAATGAGACACAACACGAGTATACCACATCCTCCTAAAACAAGATATATTCACACATTGTTTGTTTGATTAATTAACGTCCTATTAACAGCCATGGTCATGTAAGAACGGCATCCCATCTATACGGTTTGTATTTTAGGAGACTGTGGTGTAGTTGTGTTGTTTCTTCTTGTATAGTGGAACTCTTGCCCTTTGTATAGTGCTTTATCACTGAAGCAAGCTACCGTAGACACCAAGCATCAAACCCCGCCCGGTCACATTATACTGACAACGGGCGAACCATCGTCCCACTCCCATATTGCTGAGCATGCAGCGCAACTCAAGCAATCAGTGACATGAACTTTATTAACCAAACAAAAATTATGACATTGGAGGATTCTGTCATTTTGGAGGTTATGATATTTTCTACTTGTCGCCACGAAAGATAAAAAAAAATGCATGGACTGTCACATTAATTTTAGCGCCATCTCTTTGAAATCCCTGCAAAACAACGAACATGAAGACCATTCAAGTCAAATGTCATCGTCGCCATTATAAACATTCTGTTGCCTCGTCCGTGAAAGGATCGAGGAATGGGAAGTCAAATATTAACATTTTGGTTCTGATTTAGAAATCACTAGCAACATTAATGTTTAAACATCAAATATATAAGATTACGTGATCTTTTTCTATCTTCTGTGTTAACGAAATAAACCACGAGTTACAACTTAAAATAAAATGCAAAATAAAATCACTTTTCTTATCTCATACATAAAATCAAATATTGTTGAAGTTAACATGTGTATGCTTCTTATTTGTCTACCCATCATCCCGACTATTTGAATCTACTACTCCTGTATTATCAATTTATATACACAGTTTTTTAATTTAGAAATCCCATTGTATTAGTATTATGGTTGTTGGGTGCTCTGTTAGAAACTTGGTGTACCCCTTAACAGTTTCTCTTAATGACCAACTGCAATAATCTCCTTGCATACACAACATTCTTCTGATCATTCTACCCCTCCCATATCTAATAAAAATCATAAAAAAGCTATTTATAAAGCAAAGACCAATTCGTAATCACCTTTCTAATTATCTCTGTGTGTTCCCTATCTCCGTCGCAGTGTTGGCGCATTCTTTGAAGTTCTATTCATTCTCGGAATTCCTACTCGACATAGGTAAAAACCCCTAATCCTTCCATATGAACATACATATGATTATCTTACTCGGGTGAGGCGTCGGTTTAACACATTAATCCTATCATCATTATTTTAGCCATTGTTTCGATGATATATAAAGCGGTGCAGTCTTGTAGCCATTGTTTCGCAAATCCTTTTTGTGATTAAACTCCTCAGAAACCACGTCTACGACGAATCGGCACTTTTCGTATTAATTCAACCCCATAGGGGTTGAACTATAATGATGATCTGATGTGATTAAATGTATTGAGGGCATGAAACGCTTCATTAAGGAACAGTAACTATTAAAATTAGTTATAATCAATAGATTATTCCACTTAATATTTCTAATTCTGATGATACTACTCTTGAACCATTTATTACACTCTATATCAATCTTTCGCAAGCCAAGATGGGCAAACTTTATTCAGGATTTGTGTTGTAAGAGTGCGTATTTCCATGATCCTGTTGTTGAACTAAAAACAAATCCCGTCATGCGCAATTTGATGTTCTACGGTTCGTTCCCGTTATCCACAGCTATACTTTTCGCTCATTTTTCATATGTAATTGGAACAGGAATCGTATAAGGTATTTAGTAAGATATGTCGCTGAATAAGCTGTTTCAGATATGCCAGATTTACATCGGTTTAGGGTACGATATCACCTAGCAATTGTAAGAAATCATAGTTTCAATAGTGTATTGTGCGGAAGGACGCATTGTATTACATGGCTTTTTTATCATCATAGGGATTCAGGTGAACATAGTATATAGGAATATGTAATGTCTACATCAATATTTAATTTGAATATCAGTAAAATAAAGCTGTTTCGCGTGTGTGTGTTCGATGGTTGATACATTGTATGCTATTTTTCGGTGTCGCCAAACATATCTTTGATTTATGACAGAACACATGAACATTTATTTTGAATGGTGTTTGCAGTCTATAAATCCCAGTACACCTTACCTACCCTGTATGCAATGTGTTGCAAGCGTGAATGTATGTTTTACGAAGCTGCGGTATATTTGTGTGGTTTCTTTTTTCAACAATGTGACGTTTCCCCTTTTTATAGTGTCATTTCAATAAGTATGCCACAAAATGCACCGAATCTAACTTTTAAACTTATATCTTTTTTACCAGCTTATGTATAATTAAGATTCTTCACAGATCTCTGCCAAAAACATAGTTTTTGATATTTAGTAAATCACTTCGAAGTTGTGTCGCTCTTAATATCGCTGTAAGACTATTGTCAAGCAGTGATTAGCCTACTAAACGCTGCAACGGAAGTAGGTGTAATTAATATTGGAGTGAACACTTTTTGTGGGATATTTCTATGCACTTGACTTTAATAACGCAATTAAATAAAACTTTTCCATTAGGACATTGAGGTAATGGTTCTCTCGTACGGCGTCGGACTGCACACAGACATGATTAACGTAATATCGGATTAACTAAATGGTAGCTACGAGACAAATGAGATTATTCAAAACAACCAAGACAGCTTAATTCATTTTTTTCTGTAGGTGAATGTGTGCTGGAGTAGGAAGGATCATGGTTTAATTTAAACATACAATTTACTTCCCAGCGTGAAATGTTGACATCGTAAGACGGCTTATCGCCTTAATGTATGTACAATCATTATTAGTATAATAACCCACACAGAGTTTCCAGGTGTCTTCATGTGCCGATGAAATTCATATAAACTAGTTTCACAACCCATATATCTCCACGTAGGACCACATGTTTTTCGAATGAACGAACCGGGTACATGAGGAATGGCCGAATGGGGGAATATGTAAAAGGGACACAAAAAATGTAATAAAAATGAGTATAAACCGACAAAAAATTGATAAAAGAAAGAAGGCGTATATTATTTCTATACTTATACTTCATCAACTAACCACGTCTCAT
Source organism: Argopecten irradians (assembly GCF_041381155.1). Lineage (NCBI taxonomy): Eukaryota > Metazoa > Mollusca > Bivalvia > Pectinida > Pectinidae > Argopecten > Argopecten irradians. The sequence goes on along the minus strand of NC_091138.1, from coordinate 15,490,106 downwards.
GAATTTATATCAAATCTGAATCATTACAGACAAAGATAAGCGCCAAATGCGATTTTATATGCGTCCAAAACGAGTCGATCATGGTTATTCTTGTGGTTCTGCAGTTTGACAGTTGTTATACCCCGGTGTATATTTCATTGTCTGTTTGAATAGAGCATCTAATCTTGCATCTAATGTACTTCAGATTTTTAAGGCTTTGACTTTTAAGCACCTCTCGTTATTCTGCGACCTAATTGAAACATTAGGCTTTGACCTTTACGCCCTTGTTGCGTGACGTAGTCCACTCCCTGCAGTTTAGCAGCTTCACACTGGTCCAAGACCTCACTGTCATCCCATTGGAAAAGCATACCTTGTATGGTCTATCAATAAAAAAAATAATTTAAAAAGTAAATATCACAAATTTATTAATTACAAAACACACGTTACGTCTGCAGTTTTGTGATATTTCACAAAAATATGTCACAACATGTATGAAGGTAACAGCCCATCCTTGGCATAAGTTGTTAATTTGAGTTAAATAGTTGTACGATTTGAGTAAAAATGACACATTTATGACGATTTGACGATATTTTCGCAAATTGAGATAATGCTACATTCTTCATTACTTTAGATTATGAAACGACTGTGTTAAAAGTGCGATTCAAGCAGAATTCCAATTAGCTTTTGTAGAGGGAGAATAAGAAATTCACTAAACGCATTTATTTAAGACAAGTTGTGAGATAATCCAATCAGGAAGTGCAATGTTAGCTTTAATTCGAATGGATTCTCGAAAATTGGAATTAAATTTGTTTCAGTATGTATTATGTGGATCCGATTAAGCGATAAAAGCTAGACAATGCATGGCATATGTATGTTTGTTGGTCCCTTTACGATGCCTCTGTACCTGATTATGTTCACAATGTGACAATACTGGGCTATGTGAAAGTCATATATGGATATTCATTTCTGATACTGAATAGCCGGTATTTTAAATATTATGATGATGCTTATGACTTTTATAATTTTTATAAGATTTATAATTATTTCTTGCTGTTTTGACAGTCTAACGATGGATCCGAAAGCCTGACGCTGGTTATGTTCTTTTGTGATAAAATTGGAACCTAGTCCGTTTTTTCTCTCTTACTTAATTTGTTCCTGACGTCTCCCTTAAAACCTAACGTCTGGCATGTGAGAAAGGCTTTGAGCTCTTTCCCCTGGCCGAGACACACATTATAATGTCGTAAGAACACCCAGTGCCATTTAAGGACGGCATCCCGTGTAAGCGTGTACGTACATATTTTCAGAGACTACAGTATGTTCATGTTGTGCATCGTTGTTATAGTGAAACAGCTGTGCCTTTTTATAGTGCTATCTTACTGAAACATGCTGCCTGACTCACGGAACAATCACAACAGTATAAATGAACCGTGACGACAGGTTTGCCTTTTGTCAGTATAATATGACCGGGTTGGTGATGTTATGTTTGGTATCTAGACAGTGTGATTCAGTGGTGAGACAGACGTAAGAAATGAAACAACGACACACGACAGGGACATACTGAAAATGCTCCCGATACGCGCAAGCAAATCATCGAATACACAATGTTTCATCTTTCTTTTTGACAGCCACCAAATGGATCCGTGCTCTCTTCTAGCTCTATTCAAATTTGACATAGATGTTGTACTTTGACTACATCCTAACAAAGTCAGCACTATAAGTGTATATGGCTAGTGTTAACAGCATGACGATAATGAGATAGGAGAATGATTTATGTTGTGTTGTTGAACTGCAATTAGCATTACCTTATTGTGTAATGTGCACATCTGATATAAAAAATATTGCTATCAAGATCACATTAAAAGGAATATACCAACTCTAGAGGTCACGACTAATGTGATACTGATACTGATGTGAAATTATCACAATGGACTAGAATCTGGAACAGTTTTTTGGGTTAATGTATGTTCTGCAACACAATCAAATAGAAAAGATATCCTCACTCCTTGGTATTTATGACACCGTTTTGGATCCAACTGGCAACTAAGGCAGTTTTGAACACCGATGAAAAGACCACAATCATTGAGACAACTCGGTGATTCACCATGTTTTAGCTCTTTATATATCCTTGCGTTACTTTGTTTTAGTCGATAATTAACCGAAATACTAGAACTGAACAACAGCACATGGAAAATTTTGAAATGTCATAAGACATCATATGTGCTGTAACGAACTTCTTATGCTTAAATTTACAATCATTACGTCGAAGAAATGACCTGCCAAAATTAATGATCTGTATAAAGAAAGGAATTAATACAGGAAAGTATAAAAATAATGTCGCCACAATATATACCTTCTCACAAGGGAAATAACTCAGTATGAAACGTGGAAAAAAATCAAATTTATCACTTTAAGGACTGCAACTTCTTATCTATATTCTACACGTGGTCTATACCATATATTTAAATTTAATAATTCTGCAAGAAACCTGAGACATACTACATGTACTCTATTGTAAAACATTTTATAAATTGATATCTAATTAATTTGATACAATCAAGCCAATATACTATGTAAGAGATATGCAATCGTCATATCGTCATATGCTCAATGAGTTCAATATAAATTAACGCCATTATATATCATTTGCAATTAGTCATATCCTCTGTTATGAAACCATCCCAAACTGTGGAAAGGGTCACATATTTAGATCATTTTAAGATTAGGAGAAAGTAACCTAGAATACCTTGAAGTGATTACTCAAGCAGAAAGCTCAAATCTGTTTGAGTCGCATGTAGGGTCTATTTTTAGATATCCGGCTTTCATTCATAAAATACACCAGCTGTTTGATATGTAATACACATACGAAGTGGATTTTAAATTATCAGGTGTTTTGAATTGTATTATCAAGACTTCTAAACACTCAATATGATATCCTCTCACCTTGACCTACGTTTTATATCCCGTACATCGTGTTATCTACAAGTTCCCAGTATACTATTGTACGACAAGATGTAGAACAAGAGTTACTCCTTTATATACTTAAAAGTCTATTACATAAAAAATCAAACGTTTTACATAGAACGTTTGATTTTTTTTAATCTTTACGTGAACGAGCCAAAGCTCTGACCTAATAAACAGATATGACAGCAACTGAAAGCTATATTACTTCGCATTTTACATGACCCAATATTGTGGGGGATGTATCAATGTAATCTGACTTTATGGACACGAGTTTTCAAAATGATTGGCTGTAATTAAAACTCAATGAAATTATATGCAGTCAGTTAACATTGCGGAGGCATAGTTGTAATTATTTGAGGACCACGTGTACATATCATGTATATTGGAATAGCGCCATGCTGTTTCGATCACACATCAGTTTAATAACATAGTGATTAGTTTACGAATCTTACACCTACTCATATTGTCAATCCGAAAACAACAAATGACATCGATAATCACTGTTTGCGATAATTGGATTTTTAATATAAAACAGTAACGAACATGCGACCTTATGTCTCCTGCGCGACATTGGCAACCATAAAACAGCAGGACCCCATCCCTTAAATAGTATCAAAGTAGCGAGCTCGTATATTTCATCATCGAAATTGCCAGCGAAATAATTATCTAAAAACATCAGGATGGACAAAAATAAAATCATAACTCTAAAATTCTTTGATTATTCTCCTGTGACATAAGATTATCTCGATAACTGTCCACGTGCTGCTGAGCGTTACCTTCCGGAGGCGTCACAACGCCTCTGCATGTCCACCATAGGCGCCTAACACAGGACACGGAACGATGGTTCAGGTATAACTGAAAAGGTCAATATATTTCGTCACGTTATAAGCATTTCAATATTCAATCATTATCAATTTAGTTTGAATTTAAAATTTTCCTTGGATAGGGACATTAAAACTAGAGTCAGTTTTTACTCTTTGATTAAATGCAGTCGATAATCTGAATATTACTGGTTACTTCTCAATTATCAATAAAACTGTTTGATCTTTACAAAGGTGTCTGTTGTTCGCCCCGGCACCGCAAACTCATTGCTGTCAACTGTTTACCATTGTTCTAAACATATGTGCTTCGTACATCCCGATCCGTTTACATATCCCCGTCCCAGCTCGACGGCTACTGTGATGATGTTAATATCTATCTTTCATCACCTCTGATGTTATATTCAATCCGATTGTGGTTTGGGATGCTATGAATATCACTTTTTAAATATTATCTTGCATTCATTTCATATAATAGTGATTTATTTTAATTTCATTTTCCAGATTTGTATTAACTGATTGATATATTACTTTACTTTCAATTGTCTGAATAATATGTTTAGAATTTTAATCTTTAGTTTTAATTACCTCAGAAAATGAAGCACACCAGTTGAATTCCCAGTAAAATTTAGATACATTTTAAAATGTTATTGTTTCTGTAATACATTACACACCTTCAAGATTATATTGCTTCGCTTCTTTTGTTTTAAAGTGTTCTCTGTCTGTGCGTTTGCCAGTTAATAGCATTTGATTTATGTGGTATATTTAGGTATGAACTCAATTACATGTGATTTGTGGCAATTGCTTTTGACATTTAATTTGTAGTAATCAAAAAGGGGTATCTAGAGAATGTAGAGTGGAACCCACAAACGTATACCAAGTGAAACTCGGCAGTGCAAAAAGGTTGCAGATATCAACGCCAAACTAATTCTTTATTATCACGAGTAACGTTTCTCTATTAACCGACATCAAACATAGGATTCAACTACATCTTGTCGAGGCGCCGGTCTGATTCTCTTCTCTTAAGTAGCCTTAGAACATTTATAGACCCATAATTGTTGCCAAAGCATTCTAATAGTTCCGATATATAGTACCACTGTATAGTTTCTGAATATTGCAGCATATACAAAAGTTGACCAGGTGTGACCAGAGAATGACGTTATCATACATGTAACTGACTATATACTCATCGTCCCCTTGATTGTGCGATGTTATCTGGTATTGATTGATCAGATATATCAATGTTGACAGATTACGTTAATGATTATGTAATTAATAAAAAAAAGTCGACATCAGTAATTATGTCAAACAATTAATAGTCTCCTTACTACCTTGTATAGTTTTGGTCTACACGGGTTACTTCCCTTCAGTTAAGTTTCTTTTGTAGATAGGACAGATGGCGTGACAAGCAAAGTTACGAACGCGTTTTATATGTTGTATCCGTCTGTAAAACATCTAGATATAATTTCTAGCGTTGTTAATCAACTTCAGTGAAGATCGTATAAGCGTAATTGATGGAATGCCATCGGCAAGGTGAAAACTCGGTCTGTATTGTTGTGGTTGGACACGATCCTTTTGAAACATCAATGGCGTTGGTTGTAAACATAAGAAAGATCGTTTGTATTGGCCAAGTACTAAAAGAGTTCAATCTATACTGTGACTGTAGGGGCGATAATCAAAACCAACAAAAAATATCGAAGTATCGAATGAAATGAGATATTTGGTTGTCTGCGGATATGTTAAATTTGGGTTGTCCTGTAAGTAGGGCGTAGGCATTACGGTCCACGTCCTTCATTCAAGCAACACACCGCATACCTTGGAGGCCGTCCATACATGACCCTTACTGTTAATAAGACGTTAATTGAATCAAGCAAACAAACAAACCACTGCATGATCGTAAAAGGCGACTGAATTCGGAATATTTTCTTTTCTCGTCTTCCTAAATGACTTATTCCCTTTTCACGTCTGGCTTTGCGTGGAGCTTTTATCCCATATTGACATTTACAAATGTAGATATTACTCTTTATGTTTGAAGTGCAACTTACGTTCTCTGAATACGATTTGTGGTAGTGACGTTAACATCACGTTCACATAAACTATACAAACAAATTTGTATGATCACATCTATCATCTTTAAAACATATTGTCCGACTTACACTCGATCAATTGCATAGGGCGATATTTGTGAGTTTTCTGTATTCCATTGAGATTCTTCCTAAATTACATTCTTGTTCTTAATTGTTGTGTTAACACTACCTTTAGCCTAGTTGAGCGTACGTCTCTGTGAGGAAATCTCTTGGTTCAGTGTCCTGTCCTATAACACCATCATAGTAGACTTCCTCTCGGCTTAATTTTCAGGATATAGGTAATAGAACGACTGGCATCTCCACTGCCGGCATAGTATTAGGCGTCGTTGGAAGTACCTTTCACTATGTTAACGCTATAAACTGGACAAGAGTTCTACTACTACAGAGTAACACAAAAGTCTCCCAAAACACACACAACGTTTCTCATGTACATTGCAGATTGTCCTTAAGTGACATGATCTGTGAATAGAACATTAACAATTATAAACCAGGTGACCAGTACTACTATGTCTTCGTTCTACTACTCTACTTTACTGCTCCTGGTTAGGATGCACGTGTACTGGGTCATAAATACATCCTTAGTCGTAGATGAACACCATTTTGTGATATGAACACTGTTTGGTTACATGACTGTGCCAAATAGCCTTGCCAAGTCTAAGTGTCATTTTGTATAGAGTGCGGAATGACACGACCTCTAACGATTAGTGGAGTAACTTAATTGCTGTACAAGTTGTTTTCCCAGAATGAGCGCGGATCCAACTACTTGCAATGCTTTATGAATGACAGACACTTTTCGTCTGTACATCACACATCGACAGTTTGATTTATGGTCGGGCGCTAGTGTAAGCAGCTGATTATGATAGAGCGTCTCGTGTTTGAACACCACTAAATCACTTAACTCACTGTGATTGCTCTATCAGTACCTCTATCTGCCAAGACTAATAAAACGTGCCAAGTGTGTGTTATAGTATTTGGACGTACCAATGAATTTCTACTGATAGTATTACGTAAGGAATACACGCCCGCGCATAAGTGTATTGTCGAAATAAGATAACTATGCCATTTGCAAAGTTGTAATTCAAATTTGGATTGTCGACGCTACATGAATGAAAGATGTCTAGAAATATATTGTCGGCTAATTGATAATAGGTTAGGCAAATTGGTAATGTACTTTTTACATTTCGTTATGTTTGATTTGGTAGTCGGTTGACGGTCGGGTATATTGGCAGATAGAACGACTGTGCTGCGATGGCTACCTTCCAACATATAAAGAGCTCATTGAGATACGACCTGCACTTTTTGTTTGGCCTTAACCCTTCACTTTGTCTCCTTATTGTCGCTATAAGTTTGTGACTGTACACGTGGAATAATTGGATATCTTGGCTTTGGAACACCTCTTTATGAGTTGATGTGGTTAGTAGTACCTAGATGCACACATAGGACGGTATCAGTGTTTGGGATATTACATTAGTTTTCGTTTTATATCCCTTGTCGTTAAAAAGGACAATTGTTGGTGTCCTTGTGATATTAGGCCTTTGTCATGCTTTATAAACAAGTAATATAATAAATGACATCAAGCTCAGTCGCAGTGTAATATGCTTACAACTTCACTCCTTATCCGATTAGTTTTCAGCCGGAGCAGCAGCATCAATCACGTTATTTGATTCATCTACCTCAGGGAACAGAGACTAGAACTATTCACACAGCGAATAACGCCAAAAGACAAGAGCAAAGAAAAGTAATAAATATCATGAAGAAAGAAGTCTTTTAGAAAACGAAAAGAAAAGTGTCCAAAATCAATGCAACGATCGTCTTTTGAAGGCAGCGGATAAAATTTTAAGTAATGACTGTAGAAAATGCACAGGATACTATTTTATTTCATACCTACGGGTGTAATACTGTCTGGTCCAGCCCAATACACTCATGTCGCATGAGGCTGAATTGCATGGTTGCATGGTTACCAATGCAATAAAGCCTCGTGACGTCGCGGCGTTAACAAAATTTCCATTTCCTCGGTAAAATCTTAACATTTTCATCAAAAACTTGACTGGTTTTACTATAAATGATGCAAACAACGGAATTTTGGTTGAAAATATCACGTAATTTTTCATGTATTGGAAAATTGACTTTCAGTCTTGGATTTCTTCGAATTTTTTCAACATGGCGGGATATTATAGTAGTAAAATTACAATAAAACGTCGAGGTATGAAGCCTCGGGTATAACTACATTTTGTGACCCTCGGGTAGAATATCCCTATCCTTCATATCCACATATGAAAGAGTCATATATTCTTTCCTCAATAAAGAGTGCGTCCCGCAGTATCACACATTGAGTGGAAAAATAGGATTTAATGTGAAAAAAAAAAAACACCTTTTGATTTGTTTGATAGTTTGCGTAGTTTGTCATGTTAACTAGTTTTTCGTCAATTCATCTGACAAAATTTTGTTTACCACTTTCTTACCTTGTGTACGTGATGACAAGAAATATAAAATCGATTCATTTTCACTGGAGTTGTTCAGACGTTATTATGATGGCGAAAACAAAGTTTTTGCAGCACATTTCTGAACATATCTTATAATTTTGTGAAAAGACAACAAAAACCTTGCCTATTTGCCACTCTTTTGCGTTGGAAAACATCGGATTGTCGCATGTGAAAGGAGGATATCGTGAAACATTGACTGATGCTCAATCAGATAGTATCGTTGATCCTGGTGTAGACAACCAAACACGTATGTAGTGTGATGTCCAACCCGCATCGCTAATCTCAATGTATTTTAGTCACTTGTGAATGGGCTTGTGTAAAATTGACGCCAACGAACTTATCTTCTCAAAGCGGCGCTTCATTCATAAAACTATTTCAGAATGACAGTATATCATATGGGCATAAACAAATTACTATGTGTCTGGTGAATTCCACACCGGTCTCACCAATCTACTGATAACACTGTCAAAAACTTCATGTTCAAAATTATCAAAAAATAAAGCAACGAATTACCTGACATCACCATTAATGTTATTTTGTATAGCCATTTATTATGTTAAACTATTTGTTATCCCATTCAATAAATTCTGTGTCGCCCTTCACAGTAGACATGTCGGTATTTTGTAAGTGACCTTTATAGTTGGCCGTCCACCGATGTTTCAGCAGTATGCCAGCGTGGCGTATCTCTGGCGATAACTGGAGACATGAGAGAATCTTATATCGACATAAAACGCGATAACATCATCGTCGTATTCTGTCGTAATTTAGACATGTGACACTTCATTTTTCACAGAACACGTGGCTTGGTATCTTTACTGGTCCCAAATAACATTCTAGTAGTATTTTGTTGAAACGAGATATTTCTTCATGAGGTATCACCCAGGCTTAAACACGCCTTTCCATGATATTTGCATTGCTACTACACAGTACCTATATGTTGCTACTAAGCCCGATGTATGTTATTTTCCAATATGAACATTGGCAGTTAGACTCTGGCGCACTTATACCACAATCAGAGTTCAAAAGCTCATGAAAACACTTTGGTTTATTCAGTGTGGGAATTCACTGAAAAATGCTCAAATATTCTTAAAATTGATCAATATTAAAATATATTCTAATTAAATGTTTAAAATGGACTAAAGTATTGTTTTTATCTAGGTATATTTGGTTTATCGATAGGACTTTTTCATCTTCTGCTATTGTTTAAAGGCCCAATATCCGTATCTTTCTTATTTTTTTCATGATTTAGAAGAATGTTGAAAAAAAATCCTTTTGTAAATCATGCAGAGACAGGACTAAATCGAAGTGAATATGAGCAATTATGATTCGGAATATTTTGATAAAAAATCAAATAAAAAATATACATCACTAGGTGGGTCCCACTTAGTCAAACAAGACGAAGTTAGCCGACATTGTAACGTCGTAGCCGAGAACGTCATGTGACTACCGTAACTACGTAACGTCTGTCCGAACTCTTCCGAAAACGGGTCATGAACTTTCCGACTTCCGTTCGGTAATACTCGTAACTTCTATGGCGACCAGTTTAAAATGAAGGCATGTTTACATGTATCGACTTTCAACAACTGCTGTTCCAAAGTTATTTAAATACATTATAAATATTCTTTAATATATCCTAATTTAGACTACATCTAAAAATACTAACAATATCGAAGTCGAATTTAACTTGAATTTTAGTCGATAGTTACGTATAGTGTGGCTTTAATCCGTTGTTCAGGACAACAGACCGGAAGACAGTGCCACCAAATATTTCTCGCCAAATCTTATGCTGTTCCATCGAGTGATATTTTTCTTTATACAGACGTATAAGTTTTATTTTCATTGTTAATTTTTCATCTATTTTCTTTCAAAAGTGGTAATGACCAATGTAATATTATAAGCATTGGTTGTCATATTTTTGTCATGCATTCGTGTGTAACATACATTGGGTGTTCTAGCATATCTATCGTGGTGCGCTAACGCTTAAATATTTTGCTAAAAAACTTCAATTGCCTAAATCACCAAAAACTTACGGTCTTTTCCCGCAAAACACGATGTTTGTATAATATTAATTAATGATAAAAGAGTGAACTTGGTGTATATTAATTCAATATGATTTTTCTGGCAACATCATTTGGCACCATGATATATCCAAACTTGGTATATTATCTGTTTAGAATTATGGATTCGCGATTATTCATGAGTTATACAGACTTCTTGTACGGACATATGAGCTACGGAATTATGAACATTAAAAGTTGTTTGTGATATTGGTATATGGAAATATCCAGCGTAAAAAAAACTTTGATATAAAAATCAGTAGTTCCGCGAACAGCATTGGAACAAACGAGTTTGAATTGTAGATTGCGCCTCAGTTGCACACACGAACATGTCGACTAAATATAAGATCTACGTTTGTTCCTTTAATATTTCTCTTCAGTGTTAACGTCTGACTTGACGTTGCGCTACATCTGGAATTCATAAAGTAGTTTTTAGTATGCTTACGTATAGTATAAAGGGAGTTGGACGACTGGTCACTCATTGTTATCCGAGTGGCATAAGTTTGGCAAATGAGCAAGGATTTTACATTACAAGGCGATAAAACACGTACATACCACAGTCCTACAAAACATATCGCTTAGATCAAGAGGAGAAGCGTCCTTATATGACCTCAATCAATCAGTCGATCATTTCTGGGCCAGGTACCGAATATGTGTGATTTGAATCAATGACCTGTCGCACTATGGTCCAAAATGGTCAGCGTCAGATATATATATCCGATAATCGGTTTGTGACCGTCTCTCTGTTTAATTGCTATATAATGAATATAATAAGTTCAATGGCGAGCCACTTCTCAAAACGACCTTGAACATTTTGAAACTGAGACGTGCGTTCACGGATCGTAATGGATATGGAGGGCGGCGTGGCATTTCTGATAACGCCCATGAAATTTTGGCTGCACCTTACCTTTCTTATTGTACTTGCAATTAACAAACTTCATTTCCTGTCGTAATTTTACACAACTGTGACAGGTGTATATTGCAAACATTGAAAATACGTAAAAAGATAAAAAGGAAATAAGATCAATTTCTGGGTGTGGTACATTTAATATCCTGTTTATAAATGTAAATTAAGAAACACCACATGTTGTCATTGAATTCTAAATATGTAGTTAATGGAAATTTTTTAAAACTCCCTTCCGTGAAAAACATAGCGACCGCCAAATATTTTGATGCACAATGTACACTACTAACAATGGTATCATGGGAAACGCACAAGGAGTGGGCCTGAGTTACAGCTTACATTATTCTATATTGTATAGTGAACCTGTTCTAGTGTGAATATATGATTCAATGGCGTAATGAAAAGCATATGTTAAAATTAGTAAATTATATAGTTATACTATACAGACAAAAATATCTATCTTTCCATTGATATGTATCGATATATTTCCGGGAATATACACACTAATGTTACCACCGTTGAGAAGGACCAGTGTTTTCTTTCAAAACCAACGAAGCTTTACAAATTGTCGTCATTAATGTCATAACACCCTGGTTATTTTCAACACATGCCCACAATCGCCAACAGTCCTCATCGAGATGCGACGGCGACACTTTGAGCTTGATCTGCGATTTGATTAGCTGAGGAGAGTAGATAAACCAAATTCGGGTAAATGTGACATAGAAATAAACGAACTAACATGTGATACTATACTTTTGGTCATGAGACAAGCATTCTCAGGTGCGAGGAAGGCTCTGGGTTCTATTTTCTTCCTAAATGACCTTATCCTTCCTAATGCCTCCCTCGGCATCGCCTCACTTTTGGCCTTGAGTTGAGCTTTCGCCCCTGTGAGGAAGGCTCTGGGTTCTGTCCCCTGGCCGAGACACACCAAAGTCTATAAAAGTGGTAGTTTCTGCTCCTGCTTAGCGCTCAGCAAACAGGGAGTGGGACGACTGGTTCGCCTCTTGCCAGTGTTATGTGACCGGGTGGGGTGTGTTGCTTGGTGTCTTCGGCGGCATGCTTTAGTGATATAGCACTGTAAAAAGGGCAACAGTTCCACTATACAAGAAGACACAACACGAACATACTGCAGTCTCCCAAGACACGCACCTCGCACAACATACACGCAACACACCGCATACATGGGAGGCCGTCCTTACATGACCATAGCTGTTAATAGGACGTTAATTAATCAAACAAACAAATCGCCTGGCCGAACACACCATCTATAAAAAAGGTGGTTAGGGCCAATGGTTTGTTGCCAGTATGTGGCCAGGTGATATTGCTTTTGGATCTATGAAGGTATACTTTATTGAAATAGCGAAAGTTTTACTATTACAAGGTGACGCAACACGAATAGACCAGTCTCCCATACAGACATCCACACACCGCAAAACATAGAAAACGGTGGAAACCGTTCTTAAATGGTCCTGGCTGTTAACCTAATATACCACACAAACACGCCAAAGGTGTGTTGTACACGTACATGTATGATGCAGAAATGCAAGTGATGACTACTTGTATGAAATACAAGTTTCCACGTGATATGGAAAAGTGTGTGACTAAAATTCAAGTATATCCTTTGGAAAGAATAATTGATGCAACTAGCTCGCTTTCAGAGAGGTAACCTTGAAATAAACCCAGCGAAACCTTAGTCCTGGTTTTGTCTCTATTTCTTTCATCTCTTTTTTTCCCCATTATTTTCTCAATTTTCTTTCTCTATATCAATTCTTAGTTTGTGAAGTGATATTTATTTTAAGTCAAAATCTAAAGATTTGCACGATGAAATATTTGGTTTAGAAACCAACGTCAACCAAAAGTTATTGAAATACAAAAAATAGACAAGACATAATATTTTGATAGTATATTTAATGGAATTCATTAGTTTATTTGTAAAAATAAAACGCATATTATAATATGAAATAAAATAATATTTTGAAAGTTCAACAACACAACGACAGTGTCTACCATTGCCTCGGGTTTATAATACATTTCAATATACATTCACATAGTATAATTATGTATATAATAGTTCAACATCTCCTAAAATTAAAACATAGGAATTGTTTGTGTGTGGAGATCATAAAAATGACATTGCTGTGGATTTGGCCACATATATTACCCATCATTCATATCCAAAGTAATGCGAACCTCAACCATCCTCTCTCGTACAAAAACACAATTTCTCTCACACATAACTTTGCCCTAGTTTCTAACATATTTTTGCTCTATACTGTATTTCAACATCTTAAATTTAGAATGCACTTTTATTAAGATTTACACTCATAATTTGTAACCATCGTTCTCATTTGGAGAATAGCGGCCCCAAAACAAGTCGCTAAGTCTTGAATAGGAAACCTGTCATTTTTTCGAAACTGAAGCCGTAAGTCTCGATGTGGGACCTCTAGATTAGTAGTTAGTCTTTCAGTCTCGTACGTAGACCAACAGTCCCATTGTCAGACCCCCAGTCTGTTATTGAAACCCAAAAAGCCTTATTCTCAGTAATTTGATTACTACACAAAAATATAGCGGTAACTAAATTTTCTTCAAAATCCACAATAACCAAATACATTTCGGGAAATCTATGCAATATGTCATGAGAATAAATTTGCCAAAATCACTTGCAACATCTATGAAGTATAAACACACGAACCACTGTTGATGGATCTGGTGGTGTATTTCGGTAATTTCCAATGCTTTAAACTGGTCGTTTATCTAATTTATGTTTTGCTTCAATCGTTGAACAAATACACGTCTTCATTCAAATCCCAGAAATGTTTTATCAAGCAACATTGAAGAAAGTGTTTGTAGTATGCAATTTACTCTGAATAAAGATTAAAAAAGGTTGCAGTTGCCAAAAATGGATCACCGAAACTTTTAACAATGTTGTTCAGCAATGTTAATTTTAAAACTCTGATACCCTCTAAAGACAAATCTACATTATTAACGAGGTTTATTCCGGAAACGTTTACAATTTTCCGTAATAAGCTACATTTTTACAAACTTGGACTACCTGGATATATCGGAAATCTTCCACACAATGAACTCTTAGAACAGTTTACTCCCTTGTCGAACGCCCTCATCTCAACAGATTGTCTTAATGGATTTATGTCATATGGGACACGCTGGATGATACTGTACGTATACACGAAACACCAACAATACTTATCTAGCCAACTAAACAACAAGCCTCATTCTAACAGTTGAATAATCTATTTGTAGAATACGCGAGACTATCAACAACACGAATATAGGAAATGTCAATACTATACTGATGAGCAAATACGTTTCAGAACGCAACTCTTTCGACAAGTGCATTCAATAACCGACATTCTTAAAACCGTGGGATCAGACACATTTCCTCAAACGTTCTGAAATGGCTTTGGTCCTGACCATATGCGTTGCTCTTTGAATGTTTGGCATGCACATTCCCGCGTCCAAGGATGGGTGACGTGCCTCGGTTTTGGTGATCAGTTCTGAATCAGCCCAGCTTTATTTGGCAGGGCGTTTCCCGTCCCCATCGCCTGCCGGACAGAGGCGCCGTGCTTATCCCACGAGAGCTTTCATTTCATTTGTCAAATGGATGATATTTGCTCACAGGTAACTGAAGTGACGTCGTTTGACATCTCGTCTGCACTTCCGCTTGTCGACGCGCTTACGGTGCATCACTTTGCACATTTGCAATGACTTTCTATAATCTTCCCTGTATTTGCAGCATTTTTCAAATAGTTTACCGAAACTTGCGGCTCCGCAAGATTTTATTTTCTTCGCAAGATTCTGTCCATATTTTTGCATTTCAGTATTTGACCCCGCTGTTTTCACACGGGTAATTACAAAGTTATTGTTTCTAGCAGCTAAATCCACTGTACATGATAACTTTTTCTTCGCTGTGCGTACGCCAATTTTACAACATTTCTTGGAGGTAGCACGGAAGATCTTTCGGCGCGGACGTGGTGCAATCCGTGCACGCTCAAGTAAGTAGTCAGGGATAACGGAGTCAACTGAAAAGAGAACAAAATAACAATAAGTTGAAATACCATGAGAATGCATTAAGTTTCAGAAACAATGATATACGGAACACATCATTGGCCTTGTAGGTATGGCGAAAGATGATCGTAAAAGGCGACTAAATTAAGGATATTATGTTTTCTTTCTTCCTATCTTCCTAATTGACTTTGTTCTCCCTTGACACTGCCTAATTTTGAGCCTTCTGTTGAGCGCTCGCCTCTGTGAGGTAGACTCTGGGTTACGTCCCTTGGCCCAGACAGACCAAAGTCTATAAAAGTGGTAGGTTCTGGTCCTGCTTAGCGCTCAGCATAAAGGGAGTAGGGCGACTAGTTCGCCATTTTTATAATGTGACCGGGTGGGGTATGTTGTTTGGTGTCTTCTGTGGCATGCTTCAGTGATATGGCACTATGAGAAGGGCAGAGTTGCACTATACAAGAAGACACAAAACGAAAATATCACGGTCTCCCAATACACGCACCTCGCACTTCAGACACACCGGGAACTTCAACATCCAGTACGGTAGGTAAACCTATCATAAGTGCGAGTACAATTGTGCTTTAGTATCAGTTCAAAGGAACCGGACTCCATTATTAAGGTAATTTGTTTTCCACCCTTTGATATATTGATCTATTTCATTTAAGTATGATCGATTTAAATTCATTTGAAACGCTTTAGCTGTTGAGCGTCACGTATGTATTTTTATTGTAAAATCCACATTTTTTGTTCAAAAGATTTCGCCATAATAGTTAACTGGCGAACAGTAGATGTGAATCATGGTCATGGTGAATAACACTTACTCGTAATGTTGACATTTGTTACTGAAATTCAAGTAGAGTTCATGTGAAAATAGCAACAGTTGTTTGTTTATGTAATGTTTGACACAGATGAAGGCTGCGAATTATGCATTGTAGGTTAGTAGAGCAAACATTTCCAGATTCCTCTACAACCGATGACAACGTTATGGAGTGGATGTTGAAATGTCGATTTTGTTGTAACTCGTTAGTGGAATTTCACAGAAAGGAATAACTGCAAGACACAAATGCCCCTGCCCGTGAATTCAGGACGGGTTGAAACGGGTATAAATTACACTATATCTACCCAATATCATAACAGGACAGGGTATAAAGAACAAATAGGAGCTGTTGTTACATTTATTGTAAAAAATTATGAAGACGTTTCGTTATAAAATTTCCAGATAATGGATATTATATAACATATCTTTCGCTGTATAGATGTTGCCCTAGGCGATCCACGCGACAATTCTGTGTTGCGACAACAGAATAGTTTCTCCCTTAGCGACCGTTATTTGATGTAAATGATCTACCAAACAACTTCTCCGTGGTTTCAAAGTACAATCCTAATATTCCCCTACATTATATCGACGACAACTTGTTAATCCGTTGTCTGTATAATTTTGTGACCAAGTAATTGTGATGATCGCATTTTTTTACACTATTTATGCAGGTAGGCGTTCAAATAAAACCCGCTGACCCAATTGCATGCAAGTTAAAGAATAACAAATTACAAACAAAATGTGCTCGTATCTTTATAAACTTTACATCTTATTTTTGGTCTTGAGATAAAGCGGCTACCCCTGTAAGGAATGGAGTTATTTCCCCGGGCGTATAAATAAGCCAGAGCCTAGCTCTCCACTGTATGCTGTAGATTTGTCCCCTGGCCGTCACACACCATAATCTTTGTCAGTATAATATGACCGAAGCGGTATGTTGCTTGATGTATTCGGCTGCATACTTCAGTGGTATAGCACTATAAAAAGGGCAAGAGTTCCACTATATAAGAAGACCCAACACGAATATACCGCAGTCTCCCAAACCACGCACCACGTACACGGGAGGTCGTCCTTACATGACACTGGCTGTTACTAAGACGTTATAATATAGAAAACCAAACCAGCATAAATAATTATAATGGGACGATTTTTTTACCAATTGTCAGTATAATGTGAGCGTTGATGTGTCTTTGGCGGCATGTCTCAGTGAGATAACGATATAATTCCCAATATTACATGGATACACAACACGAATATACCACAGCCCCCAAAACATACAGACAATATTACACATACTGCATACAGGGAAGACTAACTTTAAATGACCCTGATTGTTAATAGGATGTTAAACTAAATAAAGTAAACAACCAAGCTTTCGGAAGTTAAGCCTAGCAGGTCACAGCAGCTCAACTATGTAATACAGGGAAACAATATGAATACTGCAAAACTCCAAACACACACTCATAACAGTAACACATTCGACTGAAAATACGATGACGAGAACATCAAACAAACTGTAGGTTTTTAAGTAAAACTGATCAGACAGTTTCTCCGTAAATGAAGAAGAGAAAAAAATCATAAAATAGAGTTTCTCTGTTTAATGGATATCGAATGACTTTTTTTGTTCTGTTGGAAAATTACATTGCAATATTTCGACTTCATATTTTAGTGTACATAATAAATTAGAAGGACGTTGACCTGCTTTCTACCTAAGTTTATTGGCGTGGACCTCCTGCTGGTATCTGAGGAGCCTATGTGTCTGCTAGTCGTGGGGTTAGGGTACCGTGGTCATACCATCCTAAGGCCTTATCACACCACGCGAGCCACCTTCTGTCTATTCAGGTGTCAGTATACATCTATTTAGCGCGTGTGCCAAAATAACTCTAAAAATAGACACCGACCTGATGGGATTTTACGAGGTTAAATCGTAAGCTGTTTTTGCCTGATTGAAATGTGTATATGACGTCACGGTACCTCGGATTAGCTGAAACCTTTACTGCTGAAACCTTTACAGC
This sequence comes from Argopecten irradians, assembly GCF_041381155.1. Lineage (NCBI taxonomy): Eukaryota > Metazoa > Mollusca > Bivalvia > Pectinida > Pectinidae > Argopecten > Argopecten irradians. Next base: position 15,471,965 of record NC_091138.1, on the reverse strand, counting down.
ACTAATCCGATTGTTAAATAACTCGATGGTCTAATTCCACAATTGTTGGAATGTCAGTTTCTTTAACTTTTAAGTCGATAATACTTATTTATCGTTCTAAGCGGTAGTGTCCGTTTGTAAACAAACCTACGATGGTGACACATAGTCAACCAATCAAAACAAACGGTTTGTATGGTCCGAGCATGTTTTGATATCACTTGACCAATGGTAAGTGCACCTGAGACCGTGAGACCCATACAAACTGATGGATGGTGCCACGCACGGTCGCATACAAATGTACAGTACCATAGCTCGCGTGATATGAAGCTTGACAAAATATCAATAAAGGAATAGACCCGTTGAATTAATAGTTATATCAAAAAAGATAACCATCAGTTATTTATGTAGGAATTGGTACCTAGTGTGTATGATGGCCACGTGGCGAAGTAAACACAACCTCTGAACTATTAGTATATATATATGTGTGTGTGCTACTGCCACATGCTTAATTAGAGTCAGTAATTGGAATAGTGTGTTGAGTCGATGACCTACTGGTACCGAACTAGGCCGTACTAAACATATACTTGCACACTGTATCAGTGCACTGGTGCGCTCAATGTCTTAATGGAAAAACGCGTTCGTTACATAATCGTACACTGCATTCCGATTTATTGTGTATGTTTTAGCGAGGCATGAAACTGGTCTTCCTCTGTATCTTATTATTTGTTGGACGACATTACGCTCTTCTTTGCTAAATACGCGGGTTAAATAAGAGTCCATGCAGTACTACCTGGCATCTCCATGGGATGCCAACTAGTTGTACAAGTTCGTCAGTTACGAACATCCTAAAACATAGCTCTGCCTGCATATAAATATGACATTTCGGACGATAAGCTGTGTGTAGTGTGTAATGATTTATCTATGTTTTGGAATATGATAACAATTAGTTTGTTTGTGTTATATTAAACTTGCGCCATTCCTAGTATTTCCTATTTTTCCGTAACTCCTTCCTTCCGAGAAAACATTAATATATTTAGTAGATAATAAATATTATACGAAATTATGTATTAAATCCGGTAGTGTTAATTTCCATCAATTTACGTCTATTCAAAACTCTGAATGATAAAATCAGAAAATATAACAATATAACAAGGTACGTGATAGTTTGGCGAGTTTTGTAAACATAAATATTTACCTGTTGATGTTACCATACACGTGGACAGGAAGCCGATCCAGAAAACAACTTTAACATCCATATTTACACTATATTTGAGGAAAACTCCGTAATTTCTGTCCCTAATAGAAAAATATTACGTGATCGTCCAACACCGATGGCGTGTTGAGTGGAGTTACCCGAAGGTGGTTAAATACCACTCCACGTGTACAACACACCTACACTACGCTTGTAAACAGGCTAACAGCTGATCGCTCTATATATACAAAACTGTTTTGCCAAGTTTTTTAAACCTCGAAGGAAGCACGTCCAAGTTGTGTGTAAAACTGGCGTTGTGCAAAGCTTTAAATACTATAAAATGTCGACTTTCTCTATGTTACAGATAAACGAATGATAATGTGTCAATCAAAATCACTCAGCCAATCAGAGTGAGTGTAATTAACCAAGTGTACCATTCCGGAGAGCGAACACTTAAATATAGACCCCTGAACGCGTGCCTAGTCATTAATGAAAATAAAGCCTTTTGAAAGAAAGCAGAAACAGCGTACTCAGTAGCATAGCTAAAGTGTACAGAAAGTGGAGTATATCACGAGTTTTTCCGTCCGAAAGTTCTCTTGTTTTAGATGACATTTATATAAAATATTTCTGAAAATTCATCATTTTCTTAAATAATTTATTCTTAATGGTATGCTAAAAACTTTATCCTGTATTAAGCTACAAAACGTTAAGTATTTAAGACCTTCCTTGTGTCAGCTAGTCTATCTCAGGTAATTCTCCGTAACACTGTAATACATGGTTTAGCTGGCGAGGTATAACTCTATACCTTTCCAGATCGGTAGCGTTTCCATCCCCCGTATCCCCCTCCTCGTGTCAGAGTTCACCCCGGTTCCGATTTCGTTTGTACCCCTCCAAGGTCACAGCTACTTAAGAACATAAAGCACGGGATCTCGAGCAGAAAACGACAACATGATCACTTCAGTGAGGGTTCACAGCTATGTCACTTCCTACATAATAAAACCACCTGGGCGCCCCCGTTAGATAAAGTACCGTGTAGAGATCAAGAGGACCTAGCGTAAATGCGTAGAGGATTTCAAAACAACAACATAGAGGCAAGATGTGACGACAAAATGACGAGTAGCAATGTTGAGATTGGTGTTACGCAGACTACGTATGACCTTGAGAAGCATTACTTGGGTATCTTTCAGTGACCTTGTGGGTCCATGCGCAGCTAGAAATAACTCTGTAGTTTTTACATTTAATTACTCAGAACGCACATGTATGATCGCTAATGTTCCAGACCTAAGGTAAATGTACAGAAAAGTAAATTAAAACATACAAAAACACTACGTAGAAAATAATCTATCAAGGAAATAGAGATAGATAAACATCATATGCATTGAATGGCCTTGAAGTAATTTGAATGTATTCCCCGGAAGGCGGTTCTAAGGACGGATATTGCGTGATGGTGGTTTGTTCTCCTTTGCTTTAGTAACGGCTCCCCTTTGATGTTCTCTTGGAAGGACAAATTCCGTATAATAAGGTTCGATGTCCCATGCATTGGCACAGCTATACAACATCACGGCTCTGTCATATAAGGCATACCTACATATATGAAAAGAGTAATGATTCAATTTTGATACCGCATATTATATTTATGCCCTACAGTCACCAGGTGACGGATTTTTTCCATGTCATTATACAACAACATGAAATGTATTGTTACGGCACATGAAGTGCTTGCTGAGTTTTTGGTGAAAATTAAGTTCTCGTCTTTTTCTCGTATTTTCTACTTATATATCGGATGATGCTATAAGGTAAACTGAAACGACCATCATGCTTAGATGAATCGGACCTGAAACACCAAAGGTAGCAAGTGTTCACGTTAGTACCAAAGCTAGTCTGATTGTCAATCTAAGGGTCCATCTTCTAGATGTATGTAGGTATGAGGGTACCACAATAGGATCATATTGACCAATCTCTACAAGCAATTCGAAGTGGACGTTTCCCTCTTCAGTAACACTGTATAGTATTCGCGTTTATCGTGTCATACTTTTGTTTGTCTGTTCTGGTAGACTGCGTTATGTCCTTGTTGTGTCTTGTACAGTGGAATTCTTGCCCTTTTTATAGTGCTATAACACCAAAGCTTGCCGTCAGACACAAGCAGCACACCCCATCCGGTCACATTATACTTACAACGGGCGAACCAATCGTCCTACTCCCTGTATGCTGAGAGCTAAGAAGGAGCTGTGTCATCTTGACTGCGTTCCTAAAATGCTGTTTACAAATCCCACCACTACTATAGCTAAACAGTCGGCTGCATATGCAATATTATGCATGGTTTAACAATTATTTACCTAAGTAATTCAATATTTCTATTTCTGTCAATCACATTAGAGGCAATTAATTGTTAAAGTCTTGTTCCAATGTAGATTATATCAATAATTATTTCTGAATTTCAAGAATCGTGGTGTTTGAATCATTATATTAAACCATAGATGTCCTTTGGGTCATTGGTGTGCCTAAATAAAGCATTCAAATTACACATTCGACCTACTTCCTGTCACTTATTCATTTTCTTGTATACCATTGCAGACATGACGTTACAATTTTCGATGTGCTTTAGCGAAAACGAAAAGCGATACCAAAGCTACCAAACAGAATTTGACTTAAGCATGTTAACCATAAAGTTTATTGATTAGTAATGTTTTGATGTTGTTGTTTTTTCTTTTCGAATGTATTTGATTTAATATGAGTGCATGTCATGTGTCAAAGTAGGAAGATTTCTAATGTAATCGAGCCAGCTTGGGTTTTAGTATGTCAATGCCTTGTAATATTGTCAAGGACAATAAAATGAGTCTTACTTTGCCTTTAAGTGGATACTTATATCTGGCACTGCAGGTAGGGCGTTAGAATTGTACCTGCTGCCCCTATTGCATGATCGTAAAGGCGACTAAATTTAGGATCTTATCGTTTTCTCTTCTTCCTAACTGATTTTATCTTTCCTAATGCCTCCCTTGGCATCGCCTCACTTTTGGCCCTGAGTTGAGCGTTCGCCCCTGGGAGGAAGACTCTGGGTTCTGTCCCCTGGCCGAGACGCACCAAAGTCTATAAAAGTGGTAGTTTCTGCTCTTGCTTAGCGCTCACCATACAGAGTGTAGAACGACTGGTTCTCCCGTTGTCAGTATAATATGACCGGGTGGAGCGTGTTGCTTGGTGTCTTCGGCGGCATGTTTCAGTGATATAGCACTATAAAAAGGGCAACAGTTCCAATATTTAAGAAGACACAACATAATTATATAGCAGTCTCCCAAAACACGCATCTCGCATTCATGGGAGGCCGTCCTTGATTAATCAAACAAACAAAGAGGCCGTCCTTGATTAATCAAACAAACAAAGAATAGTAGCGACTAAATTTGGGGTCTCATCTTTTCTCTTCTTTCTAACGGGAGAGGGACGACTGGTTTGCCCGTTGTCGGTATAATGTGACGGATGGGGGGTGCTGATCAGTATCTTCGGTGACATGCTTCATTTCAGTGTGATATCAATATAAAAAGGGCAAGGGATTCACTATAACAAGGAGACAAAACATGAATACATCGTAGCCTTCCAAAACGTAGACATTGACACATTGCTATACGTTGCACGCATAGGAGGCCGTCCTTAAATGACCTTGTTTGTCAATAAACCAAACCTTATTAGTCGATAATATGGAATAATCTGCGATTAAAATGACTAGTTAACAGCATAACATGTATAATGTCCCAACTGCAAACCATATCAACATATATGAAATGTCAAGGTCAAGCTTATCTTGATACATACCTGGTAATCGTACAATATTTATTATATCACTGATGTAGATAGTGCCTTATGTGTATTTACACTCGTGAATTAGAGATTGTCGCATTAAATGGAATATTTTCATCTAGATAAAGGAAAGATTTCTAACAATACATGAGTTGATTGTAAACAGTTAATGTCATTTAAGGATGGGCTCCCCTGTATACGGTGTGCTGCTTTTTTGGTAAAAATTACGACATTTTAGTAGGAGGAACATAATAATCTTTAGATCAACAAACCGACAATATCTCTATAATAAAGCTTCAAAACACAAAGCAAGATCAAGTCAATGACATTTATAATGATTAAAGATACTACTGCGATGCATAATCCTAATTCGACCTAAATTTCTGTGACGTACCCGATTTTGACATGGATTTTTAACTTAACCTGATATATATATATATGTATGGACCTGGACTTGTGTAACGTAACCTAATATATATGGACCTGGACTTGTGTAACGTAACCTGATATATATGGACCTGGACTTGTGTAACGTTACCTGATATATATGGACCTGGACTTATGCAACATAACCTGATATATATGGACCTGGACTTGTGTAACATTACCTGATATATATGGACCTGGACTTATGTAACGTATCCTGATATATATGGACCTGGACTTATGTAACTACCTGATATATATGGACCTGGACTTTGTAACATAACCTGATATATATGGACCTGGACTTGTGTAACGTAACCTGATATATATGGACCTGGACTTATGCAACATAACCTGATATATATGGACCTGGACTTGGGTAACATTACCTGATATATATGGACCTGGACTTGGGTAACATACCTGATATATATGGACCTGGACTATGTAACGTACCTGATATATATGGACCTGGACTTGGACTAACCTGATATATATGGACCTGGACTTTTGTAACTTGTGTTGAACATAACCTGATATATATGGACCTGGACTTGTGTAACGTACCTGATATATATGGACCTGGACTTATGCAACATAACCTGATATATATGGACCTGGACTTGTGTAACGTTACCTGATATATATGGACCTGGACTTGTGTAACGTAACCTGATATATATGGACCTGGACTTATGTAACATAACCTGATATATATGGACCTGGACTTGTGTAACGTAACCTGATATATATGGACCTGGACTTGTGTAACGTTACCTGATATATATGGACCTGGACTTATGCAACATAACCTGATATATATGGACCTGGACTTGTGTAACATTACCTGATATATATGGACCTGGACTTATGTAACGTATCCTGATATATATGGACCTGGACTTATGTAACATAACCTGATATATATGGACCTGGACTTGTGTAACGTAACCTGATATATATGGACCTGGACTTGTGTAACGTAACCTGATATATATGGACCTGGACTTGTGTAACGTTACCTGATATATATGGACCTGGACTTGGGTAACGTTACCTGATATATATGGACCTGGACTTGTGTAACGTAACCTGATATATATGGACCTGGACTTGTGTAACGTTACCTGATATATATGGACCTGGACTTATGCAACATAACCTGATATATATGGACCTGGACTTGTGTAACATTACCTGATATATATGGACCTGGACTTATGTAACGTATCCTGATATATATGGACCTGGACTTATGTAACATAACCTGATATATATGGACCTGGACTTGTGTAACATTACCTGATATATATGGACCTGGACTTATGTAACGTAACCTGATATATATGGACCTGGACTTGTGTAACGTAACCTGATATATATGGATCTGGACTTATGTAACGTTACCTGATATATATGGACCTGGACTTGTGTAACGTTACCTGATATATATGGACCTGGACTTATGTAACATAACCTGATATATATGGACCTGGACTTGTGTAACGTGACCTGATATATATGGACCTGGACTTTTGTAACGTAACCTGATATATATGGACCTGGACTTATGTAACATAACCTGATATATATGGACCTGGACTTATGTAACGTTACCTGATATATATGGACCTGGACTTGTGTAACGTTACCTGATATATATGGACCTGGACTTATGTAATGTAATCTGGTGTCGTCATGGATTCGTGATGTCACCCAATTTTGACCTACATTTGATTTGAGACGTAACTAGAGTTTGTCTTTAACTTTGATTTCTATAACGTAACCGATCATGAATTTTAGGGCTTCATTGTATTCTCCTTCGTGTTCTTGTTCTATTTACTCTGTCTCTGAACAACTTAACATTTATTATAAAGTTTACCCCCATGTTCATTTGAAATAGGATTTATTTCTTATTCATAGCCTCTTCATTTTGGGGTTTCCACAGGTACCATTTTCTGAAAATATACTATGATACGAATAAGAGTACCTGTATACATTACGACATTACAAAACACGCAGAGGAGGCCGTCCATAAATGACACTAGTTGATAATAGGGCGTTTAATCTAATACACACACTGATAATATTCATTTTAAATTAGGCTACTTTCTGTCGTAACCCCCGATTAGAGAACGTCGTGACCCCACATAGTGTTTAGCATATAGGGATACTATCAAGAACAACATTTACAGTGATATAGATCAGTGATGTACTTCAATAAAGAGCTTTTCATCGACATAGTAAGATATAGAATTAAAGTACAAAAGATTAATTTTAAAATAAGCAGAGGTTTTATTTTGTACTTTTAGTTAATCTAATGATAGAAAACAAATAGACAGAAATTGATGAATAAAAAATTAATTAATTTCTCAAATTTCGTGTTATGTCCATTTACTTAAGAAATTAATTATTGGGGGGTTAATTTTAAACATAAAATGTTGTGAATCTTTCTTATCAGAAATATACAGTCTGTCTGAATTGAAGAAATATCACATTCATTGAATTAATTTCGATGTACAGGCTTACCATGTTTTACTCAAAAATGTCAAGTATAAAAGATGAAGAGATGTGTAATAAAAAAAAACATCATAAAGATGATATGTAAGTTGCTGCCGATTTGTTCTTTTCCAGTCATCAGTTTCTGTAATCCATAACATTTTAATGACGTCATCGATTAAATTTTTCCACAGTGACCTTGGTATCACTTGTATACATCAATTTCGTTTGGCAGTCATTCTTCAAAATGCGCGATTCCTCTGTATGACTGCTGTAGTGCTGATGACGCTATTGATGACCTCTGTACTAAAATGATATATTTCACACCCATGCCTCAAGTATGTATCATTAAAATTTCTTTTATCAAAACCAGGATGTATGAGTTTTTGCACTTTTGAGGCCTATTTTGTTTCTATGAGTCAACCGTTTCCACTCAATGTTTTACTGTAAGTTGTTATCCTGTTCTCATGACACGTTTTCTTTTTATCAGTGACTTAATGTGAAAATTACGTTAAGAATGAAACATCCTTGATTACTGATACTAAAAATTATCATGTTCACATCTAGCTCCTACATGATATTGAATGGCCCCTACGCTTGTAACACACGCACTGCATCCTTGTGTTTTCTGAATATATCAGTTCTCAAGATTTGTGGTTACATTTCAACAAAATAAAAAAAAACATCACGATAATCCAACATAAAATAAAAAATTACGTAAAGACACACAGACCAACTGTATAGTTATGATTTTAATACTAGTGCTAGAAGAAATGCTGAAGCCATTGTCTGCAATTCACCCGAGTATAGTAAAGCTGATGGTATCGTTTGAACAGACATGTGAAACATTTTTGAGAACTAGTCTGCCAGTTTCATGGTCACATATAACTGTTCCTTTGTTAGTAACGGCCGGGCTTCTCTCGTTAAACAGAATGTTCTGTATCATGTTATATATATAACTCAAACAAAGCCTTCATCAAATTGTTTTGTTAGCGAAGAAAGAAGTCGGCGTGGTAACAAATAAGGGTATGAAGCTAACTATAGCGTGAGACCTTGGGGTGTACTTTAGCCATTACTTTTTGATGCCTATTTATACCATAATGTACTTTATAATTATGGTAAATGTTTCCATTATAATTGGCTGCTTTATCTTCCAAAGGCATTCCTTGGCGATCAACATGTTACGCCTGAATAGAAGCGCGAATGGGAGTTAGTTACAAGGTCAAGGTCGATCTACAAAGTACTAATTGTAAGGCTCTTCTCCGATTTACAGCTCAAGTTTATGTTAGTTGTTTGGTTTGTAAAACCAGTCAATGCATCCATTTACAAAGTTGTGTCTTTGACGAAAGTACATTGGTTGAGGAGATCAAGTCCAAAGTAAATCTTAAGACCAATATCATAACACTACTCAATATTTGTATTTAACTCCTGACCATGGAACGATCTTAATAACAGTGTTGGTGGTCGTCGATGTTGGAGAAACCCTTTCAGTGCGCATTGCTTTATATCATTCACTTTCTTCTAGCTTATCTTCATTTTCGGTTATTTAGCTCATGTTTGATCTACTGTGATTTTGATTTCGCATCGACATTCCTTGTTATTGCAGCAAACATTAATAATATAAAATATATTGATTGACTTTAACATTACTGTGTTCTCTCTAGCACCGCCCTTCCTGCAAGGGAGGGCGGTGCTAACTCACTGCTGACGGCTAAGCATTCAATCAAGTGTCGATTTCATGAGTAAATTGAACACAAATACATACAATGGGTGTATGAACTTTGATAAGTCAGTAACGTTTAATGATAATCCATGTAAATTCAGTTTACTTTATTACCATATTAACCCAATTTTATGCACCGTCCACTTGCGAAAGTGATTTACGAATTAACACAACTGACTTAGATATTGCATACAAACCCCAATATGTGTTTAGAGACGTGTTTTGTTAATATACATGGCGAATTACTTAAAACGTTTATCGTCCTATCACCATTAATGACCATGATCTTAAGGCTCATGCGTTGCATGTCTACCGAATGCATTGTATTCACACGAATGTTCTACTTCCTTTTAATGTTTGACATAATAAATGAACCCAGCTGTTGATAAAGTCTAATTCTAAGTAAGTCTAATGCATCAAACCGAACCGAATGAAAAAATGAATAAAACCCTTACAGGTGAGTGATCAGTGTCAGGAATTAGGTCGAGGTACTTATCCCAATGTATATTATCATCAACATTGAAGTATGTGTACACGAGATAAACAAACACATATCTCTCCCACGTCCGTTTGTTATGCCAAATAGGACACTATTTTTGTATACAGGGATCACTTGCATTGAATTGTATGTCATGTGTATATGCATGTGCGTCAACTCGATACTATTTTTTTAGTCTCGATTAATATACTACATGTAATATAGTATACTTTCATAAGAAAGCATTACATTGTAGTTAACTAATTAAGAAATGAATTGGTAAGATCAGAATTCATAAAAAGAAACAAAATTGTTGCGGTAGGTTAGTTGTTTGTAACATTTGGAAAGTCTTTACTTTTGACACCTATCGTTATTTCACCAATCAACGTTGCTATTGGCCCAGTTATCAAACATTTTCACTCATCATACGGTGACGACAGTGACACCTATCGTTAATAGTACCGATATCATTATCTATAATTTTTATTGGTTTATAAATCAAAGTGAATATAAGTGCTTACATCAAAGAGTTTCAAAACTGATGTACATATAAAAAAAACCAATATGTATATTGAGCGATATCAGCTTATTGAAAATATGCAATTGAGATATTTTATTGTCAAATTCATTATTTACTTTAAATTAGAGTATTTCATGCACCAGATATTTGCTATTACCCTTGTACAAAACTGCAGTGACGTAATTATTTTTTCAAACGACATTTACCGGATTGCAATCAGAAAATTTTAATGTCCCTGTTTTGTTTACGATAGAACACTTGTTTTAAAACTCATTCCATATTTCGAATTAGAAACGTATGTTGTCTCGTTTCCAGATCGCCTTTTATTACCAATGAATATCGGTGAAGGATATAAATAAAATATGAAAATGTGATTCACTTACACACCGACCTACTTCCGGAATATAGTAGTATATTCAAGGACACCTGGGTTTGTTTACAACTTTTGCCGCGCGTGGGTTTGTTCTTGCTTGCACCCGTTGACACACAATAGAACAGCAATGACGCAGGTGCTGAAGCAGTTCAACTCTAACACGACAGCGGAATGAAAAAGGTTTCTCCAGAGAAAAAATCTGACATCTTTGTTTTATTCATATACTGAGTGTCGCAGTGTACTTAAATGTTACACATACACTTACAGGCCCATACATATACAGATTTAACGGTAGATAGCAACGATCGAGCAGGGTCGTGCCCTGGTGCCTTAGAGACACCATGCTATAACTGTTGGTGTGTAAATCGCTTGCTTTAACAGCAGATTGTTTTTGCGTATAACTGTCGACTGTGACATTTATGGTTACATTAAGGGTTTAGGGTGCCATTACATAGTTGTATAAGGCTTTAGATAACCGCTATATAATTCACGGTTCTACATTTTTGATACTTGTTTACACTCCTATTTCCGTGTATATTTGACCTCAAAAGAAGGCCCAAAAACTAGGTATAGCAAATAATTGTATTCGAAACTGTATACTACCGATCGTTCTCTCGTGGGAAAATACCTTCACAACAAAACAGTTTTAAATAGATAACCAATCAGAACGATGGAGATTTATATGTGTTTTGACAATGAGCGCAGAGTAGCTCTTATCCGATAAGGTACAGTATAAGTTCTCGTGTACTTATAATATGTTCGGTCTTTCCAGAAAAAAACACTCCCCTTTGTACCCAATGCGTTCATTATTTTCCAGAGTTTCGTCAGATAACGATCTTAGACTTTAAAATTTTTCGATATCTTCGTACCCATATAGTTGCTTGACGGAGCATTAAAATAATCGTATTTAACGAATTAATACAATTATTATGAAGAATTCATATTTACATTTCAATGTTGAAGACTCTTGCAATATTTTCCTAAAGACAGAGGTTGTAGGCCTAACATGACCAAAACATTAGTTTGTCAAGTCGAAAACATGCAGGTTACAAATATAAATCATGAAAATAAAAGAAAGATTTTTTAATCAATATTATATCAAAACAATGTCTAATGAACTTTATTTCTATGGTTGAACCAATACTGCATAACCCCTTACATCTATACGATAGAAACAGTCACAACGTGCGGTAATTACAAGGCTACACAACATTGCCAAATACCACAGTCTCCCAAAACATACACCATTCCATAAATGCTACACATCGCAAGCCGCCTTACAGTTGCCTCAGCGATTAAAATGATGTTTAGTGAAATGTACCAACCAATAAACACAATGATAGTTCTAAATAATACCCCACTGTCTAGTGTATCATAAAGCCAGACTAAAAGCCAAACTCAGCGTACCAAGTATCGTCGACGAAGAAAATTATTCCTTTTCTTTAGACTAACCTGTGTTTGTTTCTACTTTTCGATGGGCGAGTACTTCCAAACTAGCCGAAATATACCGTAGCCTTTCAAAGTGGTTGTTTCTGCTCTTGCGCTCAGCATTAAAGATGTGGGTCTACTGGTTTATTATATTTTGACCGGGTGAAATGGGCTTTTTGGTGTTTTAAGTAACATGCTGAAGTGAGATTGCTCTTAAAAGGGGCAATGGTTTTACAAGTAGACACAACACGAGTATAGCGCACATAATATATAGAACACATTGCACGGAGGGAGCCCTCTTAAATGACACTGGCTGTTACTAAGACGTTAAGCCAAATTAAACAAAGATTTATGCAAAGGTATTGCATCTCTAGGAATTGATTCAAAAAGTTTGAGATTTTTAGATGAGATATGTTTTTATTTAAGAATAGTCGCGATTACTTGGTTTTCTGTAGTTCATTTTGTGGGCAATCATTTTGTATACACATGCGTTGCTTGCGATCCTAGACCATTATTCTCCCACGAAATATGCAGTGATGTAAACACCTACGGCTCTGTGACAGAGTGTACACGGCAGTTGTTGTAGTAGTTTTCCACGACCAGAAGTCGGTCAATAGGATACAATATATACAGACCACTATGTTTCTATCGGGAGTCAAAAACAAACGCGACCGATTTCTGTGGTAATTACTGGTCACAGGAGATTAGCTGATGAGTTTTTCTTTCTTTTTCTTGATGTTCATTCAACAACAGATAACTACTTTCATGGTTCAATTATCTTCACTAGATGTTATCGGTTAAATATTGCTTCGTAATGATCAGCGATCGATAATATGTTATAACGATATTATCTTGAACAATAGGACAAAATTTGTTTACATTCTGGTAGTAAATTGAAAAAATGTTTTCAGTCGATACTAACAAACCATAGAAATATACATTAGTAGTCACTCATCGCGATTCTCGGGGATAATAGATTAATAAAAAAACACAGGGTTCTTATCATTTGCACTTTATAAATGTACATTATTATGAAGTTGGACATCTTCCTGTACTAATATACCTCGGAATTACCTTGTTTGCCTCAGGATAATGGTAGGTATGGTCTTCTAAAGACGGCACGCCCCATCCCCTATTAACATTGTATGTATATTTCGTACATTATGTAAATCACGGTATATTAGTGTGTTGTCTTCTTATGGCACCATCATTCCCCTCCCGATCACCTTTACACATTGTATGTATATTTCGTACATTATGTAAATCACGGTATGTTAGTGTGTTGTCTTCCTATGGCACCATCATTCCCCTCCCGATCACCTTTACACATTGTATGTATATTTCGTACATTATGTAAATCACGGTATGTTAGTGTGTTGTCTTCCTATGGCACCATCATTCCCCCTCCCGATCACCTTTACACATTGTATGTATATTTCGTATGTTATGTTAATTACGGTATATTAATGTGTTGTCTTCCTATGGCACCATCATTCCCCCTCCCGATCACCTTTACACATTGTATGTATATTTCGTACATTATGTAAATCACGGTATATTAGTGTTTTGTCTTCCTATGGCACCATCATTCCCCCACCCGATCACCTTTACACATTGTATGTATATTTCGTATGTTATGTAAATCACGGTATGTTAGTGTGTTGTCTTCCTATGGCACCATCATTCCACCACCCGATCACCTTTACACATTGTATGTATATTTCGTGTGTTATGTTTATTACGGTATATTAATGTGTTGTCTTCCTATGGCACCATCATTCGCCCACCCGATCACCTTTACACATTGTATGTATATTTCGTGTGTTATGTTTATTACGGTATATTAATGTGTTGTCTTCCTATGGCACCATCATTCGCCCACCCGATCACCTTTACACATTGTATGTATATTTCGTGTGTTATGTTTATTACGGTATATTAATGTGTTGTCTTCCTATGGCACCATCATTCCCCCACCCGATCACCTTTACACATTGTATGTATATTTCGTGTGTTATGTTAACTACGGTATATTAGTGTGTTGTCGTCCTACCTTAGCGTCATCCCACTTACACATATCAAAGTCGTTCTGCTTCCTACTTGCTGAGCTCTGGTATGTTCAAGAAATAACCCCGCACCTAAGAATGGTGAACGCTAAACAGTAGACAAAAAGACAAGGCCAGAGCAATTTCAGGACAGGATGAGAAAGCCGCCTCAAAGCTATAGAATGAATTTAGAATGATATATGATTCGCAAGTTTTGGGTTATCACGACACATAAAGCTTTGCTCGGGGAGTAAATATCTGAATCTCTAGAACCCATGTAAAGTTCAAAATTATTATCCCTCCTTCTTTGTAACCACATGATGCTTTTGTGAATGAGGTAATGTGAGTGTTTCTTCAAAAATAAATGTTTTATTGTCTCGATCAACAGCACATTTAACTCTTCGCACTTCGGTAATGATTCAAATCACGGCGACATTGATATTTAAAGTGAATAGTCGGGCAAAGAAAACCAGTCTAAATGCGTTCATTGGCCTTCCAAAAGTTCTCATATATTAATACGACGGCCAAGTTCTGCTTACGTTTCCAGTTCTGACCATTGAAATAAAGAAAAGTTGAAAGCATTGAAAGTGAGACTGCGTGGAAATGTAACCACGGACATAGTCAGCCGGGAGGACGTATTAGGATTCCTATACTTTAAATTTATTTCTATGTACGCAGACAGATTTTGACGAGAAAGTTTATTTTTCTATTCCATAAGGAATTATACTGGATACATTCACACCATTTTACCGACTTTAACCATCCTTGCCCGACTGTTCACTTTAATGATCAAATTAACTGCCCTGCAGGCAGGGCGTTAGAATTGTACCTGCTGCCCCTATTGCATGATCGTAAAAGGCGACTAAATTTAGGATCGTATCTTTTCTCTTCTTCCTAACTGACTTTAATTCTTCCTAATGCCTCCCTTGGTACCGCCTCACTTTTGGCCTTGAGTTGTGGGTTCTGTCCCCTGGCCGAGACACTCCAAAGTCAATCCAAGTTGTAGTT
Organism: Argopecten irradians; assembly: GCF_041381155.1. Lineage (NCBI taxonomy): Eukaryota > Metazoa > Mollusca > Bivalvia > Pectinida > Pectinidae > Argopecten > Argopecten irradians. The sequence goes on along the minus strand of NC_091138.1, from coordinate 15,456,505 downwards.
TCTGCTCCTGCTTTAGCGCTCAGCAAACAGGGAGTGGGACGACTGGTTCGCCCGTTGTCAGTATAATGTGACCGGGTGGGGTGTGTTGCTTGGTGTTTCGGCGGCATGCTTCAGTGATATAGCACTATAAAAAGGACAAGAGTTCCACTATACAAGGAGACACAAAACGAACATACTGCAGTCTCCCAAGACACGCACCTCGCACAACATACACGCAACACACAGCATACATGGGAGGCCGTCCTTGCATGACATTAGCTGTTAATAGGACGTTAATTAATCAAACAAACAAACATGTTCAAATTAAGCACAGTATTTTTTTCTTTTTAATTTAGGGTTTCATAATTGAAATCTTAAAAAAATGGAAGAAGTAGTAATGCTACTGTAACCTTTCCCAAAAACAAATAGAAAGAAAGTTGTAAACATAGCATTATGAACATGAAATGCATAGTGGGTTGTAAAAATAGCAACTGAAACAAAAATACGCAATCCTGTTGTCAAACAAATTCCTTGCAGTCCGGAAACCATGTGTTTCTAAAGATATGCTATCTTTAAGTTCTTAATTTAGACTTAGTTGCGACACTTATTGCTTCGGACTTACCGTATCACACGTGGTAGATCACAGCGTGCAGTGAAATTGATCACGGGCCATGTCGACACAGTTTCATGAAGGCAGAACATAGCATGTGAAACATAGTTACACGGCTAATCATCAAGCAACGCAGACATAACATGACTTAAACTGATGGCCCGGAGTGGTGTAATGAATGAAGTTTTTCCACAGGCACAGTGCCCTATCAACACTATAAACTTTACTAATAACAGCCTTCTCGAAACCCCTTTGTTTTCTTGACTGTATGTGATATCCTTCCAAGAATTGTGTTTTTTCTTGATAATTAACTCTTTTTTTAATTGTTGGGGGAACTCATCCATACAACTTCCCTGTTGGAATTACGTTAGAATGTTGTATGTTCCCCCGCCTCCTCTTTGTGTGACATTAAAAGGTAATTTGGAATCATGTTTGCAATCGCATTTCATTATTATTTTGCTTTTTTACATGAACGTTTTCTATAAAAATCTGCCTTGTAGGTAGGGCGTTAGAATTGTACCTACTGCCCCTATTGCATGATCGTAAAAGGCGACTTAATTTAGGATCTTATCTTTTCTTCCTACCTAACTTTCTTCCTAATGTCTCCCTTGACACTACCTCACTTTTGACCTTCGGTTGAGCACTCGCCCCTGTGAGGTAGACTCTGGGTTCTGTCCCCTGGCCGAGAAACACCAATGTCAATAAAAATGGTAGTTTCTGCTCCTGCTTAGCGCTCAGCATACAGGGAGTAGGGAGATTGGTTCGCCCGTTGTCAGTATAATGTGACCGGGTTGGCTGTGTTGCTTGGAGTCTTCGGTGGCATGCTTCAGTGATGTAGCACTATAAAAAGGACAAGAGTTTCATTATAAAAGAAGACACAACACGAAAACATTAAAGTCCCCCAAAACACACACCGCACACTACTGAGTCAGAGATGCCTACAGTATATTCAAAGATTTCAGGTAACAGGTAAATACATACACGCTACACACCGCATACATGGAACGTAAATTACTGAAAAGGTTTCTATACCGAGGACGGCTATGGGTAAGGTGACAGAGTCATATGATTGTGTGTATAGTGCCTATATTCTGCTAAGCACTACGCATTTCGACTAGATGGACTACGTTTTTAATAAGTCGACTGCGTTAGTTTCATCTAGTCTCGCGTATAGAATTTTACACTAAACTCGCACCTCCTTAATATTATCATCGTAAAATCGTTGTGATGGGAAATATTTACAACTAAAGCGTGTAAATAACAAAACCGTTGGCTGGAAAATTTTGTCATTTTATTAGATAGGATTCATCAAATATCTTTATTGTTTTATGTTAATGCTATTTTTTCAGCTTGGAACGCTTTAAAATTAGGTTCTAATGAAAAAAATGCTAACTTAGGCGGCAAGATCAGTGTTTCTTCTGAAGATAAAATAGCCTACATTAACCAATGTATACGTAAACAGGCGAAACTCATATAATGCAATGGATGAAATGTGACTTATGAATTGCATATTTGAATGATTTAAACATAAATACTAATTAAATAACCATATATATAAATAGGACGAAAGAAGGTGTATGTTCGATCTCTTAGTGAAAGTGAATATGTATACCTAACTAGTGTTGGACTGTACAATAATAGTATGAAGTCATGAGGAATGTATCGTCCAACGGGAAAAAAAGAGTAAGACCTGCTTTGTTCTTCCTAACGTCTCGCCTGACACCGCATCAGTTTTGACCTTCTGTTGAGCCCTCGCCCCTGTGAGGTAGGCTGTGGGCTCTGTCCCCTGGCCGAGACACACCAATAAATGGTAACCTCTGTTCCTGATTTGGCGCTTATCATACAGGGAGTAGGACGACTGATTCGCCTGTTGTTAGTATAAGTAGTATAAGGTGACCGGGTGGGGTGTGTTGCTTGGTATCTTCTGCAGGATGTTTCAGTGATATAGCGCTATAAAAAGGGCAACACGAAGATGCCGCAGTCTCGCTCTTCACACACCGCATACACGGGAGGCCCTCCTTACATGACACTGGCTGTGAATGGAACGCTATTAATCAAACAAACAAAAAATCAAGGAAGACTTATTAAGTAAAAAAAATGTGAAAGACAATTTATTCAGTATGATCTACTCAATCTACTTGGAACGACTTAGGTTAGTTAAGATAGTATGGGCGATGAAGGTGTACCAGACATACGTGTTGATATACCTACATTGTTTTATAAGCTTTATCTAACATTCTTATTTGATATTTTATCAACATCTCACATGACTCTCCGATATCTTCGTCACTTCCTGTATACATTTCCATTATATCTTAATTCAGTTGCTTAGTTAACCAAGTAACCATTCATAATGTTAGCGATAAAACTTTGTTCTTCTACTAAGCGCTTAGCATAAAAGGAATCGGCCGATTATTTTGACCGTTGTCAGTATAATTCGATTGGGTTGGGTGTGTTATTCGGTATCGGCGACAGTGTGATTCATTGAGACAGCACTATAAAGCTGACAAGAACTTCGCTGTCACATCGAGACACAACATATAGCGTGGCCCATCCTTAGTTATCAATAAGACGTTAAGCCAAATATATCAATAAAGCTAGATATGTTACAGGTTATTTGCCTTCGGTTATAACATGACCGATTGGTTCAATTTTGTCAAAACTGCATAATATTAAAGAATTCAGTCAATGGCCAAAAGCTCACAAACCTGAAAATGTAATGTATACAATCATCAATATACATTGTACTTCGAAAATTACACGGTTGAGCACCGTTGTACATGATGTATATGAGTGTTTCCAACAACAGCAAAAAATACACACAAAATAGTGTCCTTCCTTTTGTCAGATAAATCACTATTATAGTCTATATCTTTATTTTGTAGTTTCAATTGTTAATTTCCTACCATGTACCGTGCATGTAAATTTTTCGCTTTGTTATTAACACAACAAAGCTTCCACTGAAAGAAGAATTATAATAGTCAATATTGTGCTACAAAGGTCGCTCAATAAATCAGGTCAGTAAAGACGTGTTCTATCGGCAGTTTGTATACAAATAATTCTAAGTGTTAGTATGTCAGGGTAAGTGGTGTCGTGTGTTTACCCCATAGGCAAGGCTATGATATTCATTTATGATATTTTACATGCCTTTTCATGTAAGTATGCCAAGGTTATGTAAGCAGTGTTCTACCTAGGGTGCGTTTACCCGTGTACCAAGGCTGAGTGGTCAGGAGAGATGACCGTTGTGTACTCCGTACGGTAATTAACCCCGCGAAGGGGTCACTACAGGGTTAGGGTATAGAGAAAATATCGTCCAATCGTGGAGTTAGGGTATATGAAAAAAATCGCTCAAATGGGGTCAAGGCTGGCAGGTATATTAAATGTAACTATAAACATGTTAGATTGTGTGTAGTTATTGTTTTGTGTTACACATTCACATCTGATGTCATTATATACAATTTTAAATATCCATAGAGTGCTAAACGTTGATGAAAAGCTGTTACTCTTTAAAACCTTGTATTGCAAATATCATTCAATAGTCGATTTATTTGATTACTTGAACAGTTGAATGTTCACTAATATATCAATTACATTGTACGTCATTCCTATGTTATGCGGAAAGACTCGCACTGTTGCACACAAAGTAAAAGGCCGAGAAATAATCGCCGATATCTTGTGATCCCTAATGATACAACAAGCTTTTGGTGATATATTATGTTACGGAAATGTTTACAAATTAAGACATATTAACATCGTACATAAGGTCGTACGACATCGCGTGAGATGACGTCACGTAACATTCGACAGTAAATCAGGACGTGTTCATTGGTCTATTGGCACTGTCGATGGTTCAGTTTTGTAAAGAGAGTCAGATTATTCCATTTCTAAATATTTTGATAGTTCGATTATAAACGGATTGTCGTTTGTTTGTTCGGGTTTTTTTTTACAGAACGTTGTTATCAAATTACTATCGTGTGAAACTGAGTAATAAAGCATTTGGAAATTGCTCTTGGTCCCGAAACATAAACTATTCTAGTCATATATACCTTCATAACGAGATTCATAAATAAAATTGATCCTCGCTTTAAAGTTCGTCGTTGTATTGTTTGATAAATTGAAAGTGCAAACGGAAAGAAAATTAAACAAATACTAGTTATTTATTATCCCATTTATGTTGGTAAATCAACGGTAATTGGTGAAATTAATTATCTGCAATTTCTTAATTTGCTTTAGGAGATATCCAAGATAGTATCATCGAATAAGTTCTTTGCCAATTTTGAAAAAAAAAACATCCTCAATTATCTTAATAATGTGATCATTGATGATGAAACAAGTATTGTACCAATAGGAATACACAAACATTATAACTACACAAAGTGAAAATTAAATGAAAATTTAGAACACTAACTTCCTACGTATCAGAATAGCAACATAATAGATATTAGCTTTCACTGAAAATTATCGATTTGAATAATTTCTAGCTGACATGTAACCATCAGGCTAAATATTCCGCTGGTAAAACAGGTCTTATGATATTACATCATGCATATATTTTAAAGTTTATCCTACACACTATAATAAGGATACTCTATAAACAAAATGCTATTACAAAAGAAAAATAATACCTCCAACGTATAAAGATTATCAGGAATAACTATAAAAGAAAACAATAAAAGATTATTGCGCAAGGTAGAATGCATGTTTTTGTATGAAAACAATAAAACATTATTCATTAAGCACTTTCGAATGTATAATTTTATTGTTCGAATAAACCAGGCATTTATCACAACAAACTGTCAAAGAAAGTAAACATTGAAACATAATTAAACAAAATTAATATTAGCTTGTTTCAAGAAATGGTGTGCATTATTCACAGATATGTCAATTTACACGAAGTCATTTATCATAAACATGCAATACACGAGGCCTGTTAAGACCTGAAATACACGGAGACACGAGTAAGCTGGTGTTCCCAGTACGCTCAGAACAGCCCACGTGCAGGGTTCAATTAGTAACTAGCATGTTTTAAATAAACCATATATTTATCAGATATTGCCTATCGCCTTTGGTTATCGTCACACCTGGAGAGTGCAGTACCGGTACGTTATATAATCCGGGTTTTAATATTCTAGATTGATTAGTGCTATCAACGAATTCGGGTTCATTCCAGTATTCTATGTGTCAAAGGAATAATCCGTATCGATGCTTGTATGAACTGAGTGATCATCAAAATATTTATACAGCAACAATTCGGTTCTCCTACGTTCTATATTGGGACACCAACATACGGATTGATGTATACAAAGAACAAGATGACTTTATCACGAGCATCCTACAATATCAGATACGGGAGGAAATTGTTGGGACGAGCATCCTACAATATCAGATATGGGAGGAAATTGTTGGGTATAATATTCATTGTGTTACGTAGTGCAAACCTTTAAATAATATATGGTTAAGAAGTGTGTTGGATTGATTATATTGACTTAAATTTAAAAACAATAATTTTCATTAAGTTATGAATATAGAATGTAAAATGAAATTTCAGTTCATGATATTCTATTAAACGATCCGTGTATGTTTCTAACATCGATTTATGTGTTTGTTTGATTGCTTAACGGCCTATTAACAGCCAGTGCCATCTAAGGACGGCCTCCTATATGTATGCAGTGTTTAGGTAATGTGTTTTAGGAGACTGCGGTATATTTGTGTTGTGTCTTCTTGTATAGTGAAACTCTCGCCCTTTTTATAGTGCTATATCACTGAAGTATGATACAGAAGACGCCAATCAACACACCCAACCCGGTCACATTATACTTACAACGGGCAGTCGTCTTATTCCCTATGTGCTGAGCGCCAAGCAGGAGTAAAAACTACCTCTTTTTATAGACTGTAGTGTGTCTCGGCCAGGGGGCAGAACCCAGAGCCTACCTCACGAGGGTGAGCGCTCAACATAAGGCCAAAAGTGCAGCGGTGTCAAGGGATACATTTGAAAAACAAAATTAGGAAGAAGAGAACATATAAGATCAATTAGATATAATACCAGTACCCTATGTAGATAACGAGATGTACCCACTATATAATACCAGTACCCTATGCAGATCGCGAGATGTACCCGCTATATAATACCAGTACCCTAGGTAGATCGCGAGATGTACCCGCTATATAATACCAGTACCCTATGTAGATCGCGAGATGTACCCGCTATATAATACCAGTACCCTACGTAGATAACGAGATGTACCCTCTTTATAATACCAGTAACCTTTGTAGGTAACGAAATGTACCCGCTATACAGTACCGGTACCCTATGTAGATAACGAGATGTACCCGCTATATAATACCAGTACCCTAGGTAAATAATGAAATGTACCCTCTATATTATACCAATACCCTAGGTAGATAACGAGATGTACCCGCTTTATAATACCAGTACCATATGAAAGAAACGGGTACGGTAGGTGCGGTAAGAGTGACTACTATTCATTACTACACACTTTCAACATCTCACAAAGCGTAGCCAATAAATATCTTGCTGCCACAGTAGAGTCCACACATAATCCCCAAGATAACATGGCCATGAAAAGGGGCTGGGCATATGTGCTGTCAACCACTCACAATATTCCGACAAACGTTTGAAGAAAGAGATAGTTGTACCTTTTATGTGGTTGAATGTGTTTACTGGTAACTGTTTTATTCAACCTTTGTGAATCTGTGTCTCGATCGTCACAGATCACCTATTAAACATCTTATCTGGGAAATTTGCATATAAAATACTTCCGCTTTTAATGGATTAAAACCCCTCCTTTCCCCGATAACGAGGTTTACAAGAGATATATTTTAAAGAGACGATCTAGTCACTGATTTCTGTTCCTATCACAATACAGCAATCTATTAAAAACTTGTAACTTTATCAATTCTTTAATAAATCCATCTTACATGCAATGTTCAACATCCGGTGGAAGTTGCTTTTTTGCTAAAATTATTTCAACATTCTTTGCCACACCAGTTCGAACAAAGTGCCATTAATATGTGTTCATCTCACTAGAAGGACAAAACACTTTCTAGTAACACTAGATATTCTCGATATCTTAAAATATCTTAACCCTATCATTATTTTGATTCAACCTTGATCACGAATTTAGCGCGTAATTTTATTATGAAAGATTGAATACATTGATTAAGTTGCATACTTTTGATCTTCAATCTTTTCTTTTACGTAGAAATGATAACATAACTTTTTTTATGATTTCTTCTCAACGAAGTGAGAATATTCTTGATAGGTGTGCTGAGAACTGATTAGCATGATACATGCTAATATAGTGAAGTGGAATCTTTCTACCACAAAAGGTAATTGCAAAACAAATAAATAAAAAGAAAAAAAAAACCCATTAAAGTCCAGAATCTTAGTTTTTCTGGTTATTTATCATAAATTATGAACGTAATTTTGAAAATGAAGTGACCTTACAATGACAAAATGGAAAATACGAAGTATTTTGCAGGTAATGGATCTGGTTTCCAAATATGCCTTCAAGTTTCTTATTACAAATCTATGATTACGTTGCGTGTGTTGGTTCGACTCCTAAATTTTGTTTTTTTGCTCAGTGTTGCATGCTTATGCATCACTTTTATACGGAGTAAAATAAACAACTAAACATTCTTCCGTTTAAAAAGGAACTTTATTTAATGTAATATCAAACAGAGATGCCAAGTTATCAAAAACTCCTTAATAATCTTGCTTTATCATCCTGAAATAATAAAAACATACAATAATTTTATAAATGTTTCAAGAACCGTGACTTATGCAAATATTTCACCGCGACTTAAAATACTACATTGTCTACGAAGTTTATGAAATACTATCATAATCAAGAGAGCTTTAGAAACATCGCGTATAAACGCCCCTTTACAGGAATCTCTAAACAATACTCGCCGAAGATAAACTACTTTTGGATTAAATATGCTGGAAATTGCATTGTATTATCAAATAATTCGAGAGTACTTGTCACAAACATACAAACAATTATTACTTTTATCAAAATAACTATCGAACAAACAATTTTTATACTTCTTCTCAGACACTTTAAAACACGTTTTATAGCTCTTGGGTCAATTTTCAATAAAATGTTTCACATATTATTAACGTATCATATGTGTATATATTGTTCTATTCCTATAAAGCCGACATCATCTTTTATAACTGACTTTTCGTATATCATAAATTTTATTAACTCTAGAGAAGATACTCGTATTTAAGCATTCAAATACATTTATATATATATATTTTTTCTTATCGCATAAAAATTATTTTATAACAGTGTGAGTGAAGTGAACTACAAATGGTTCCTTTATTTTGTCATAACCCTTGACGCTATCTGCATTGCCCTTCCTGTACCTCAGGTCAACAACAGCTGTTAGTTCAACGACGCGGCCAAAACAATCCTGCTATAAAGCTCTACCAACATGACGTCATGTCAGCAAAATAGATTTGGAGAAGTCACGATGTTCGATCATGCACGTACATTGCAGGTGCGTCGTGCCCGTTTACGTGACGTGGGTTTAGTGACTCGGAAGTATTTATACGTGTCTGAACTCAATAACTCCTAGGCATCTGATAAACGTATCAAATACTATCACCGGAAAACATATTTCATGATGAGAACAGATAATTGTGATGAAAGTCGGAAACGGCGAGATAGGAAAACAATCAACAAAGCGTTTAAGACATGAATATAAACAACGATAACTTGACAATATGGGAGATACTTGCTGACTACAATGGGAAGACTTGTCGGGATGGTGAAGAGGGCGCTTAGATCGAGGTGTTCATGACGCGAAAGCACGTAAACAGGATTAACTGCAGATTAAAATAACACGGTGATAAATAAATACAGCATATAATGCATGCATTCCTGCACAATGCAAGTGCAGCAGATATCCAATGATTCACATGCATGTAGCATATTAGTTCACTATAATGACTAATATTGTACGCTTATGTGGTCACGTTCAACATGCAGATATTTGCTGCAAAGGTCATGGACTGCATAGGAGCTATAGTTCACATCTTGTAATAACTGTAGAAAGAGTCAAGTATATTGTAATTGTATGGTAGTAACTAACGTAACATACAAAACTACTGTCAGTACACGAAAAACATGCTTTGTTATTGGATTAAGTTGATTCTGTCGAAAAAAAGTATAGGAAAATGTCAATTCTTATCGTAGGGAATATGTATCGTATATACCTGAATTAACATTTTCCAATAATATTATACTGTGGTAAGAGGATGTTCAGTTGCATTATCGACTGTCTATAATAAGCGCGGAATCATTAATAACGTGATTTGTTCAGCAGAAATGCTCTTTTCCAAGTTATGGTTGTAGTTGAGATGTCTGCAACAGCTGATCATGCTGATATTCTAGTCATCACTGATGACTTGTTAACAATGTCAAGGATAAGGTAACCAATAAAATGTTTCAGTGATCATTAGTCAGCTGACACACCGTAATATATGGGAGAAACAAAATGGCAGCATTTGAACAAATTTTATTTCAATAATAAACTGAAAAATGATTAAGCATGCATTGCCTAGGAGGCTACTAGTATACTAAATATATAAATATTTACAGGTCAGATAAGTAGATTATATAATAGATTCGCTAATTTTTATGTTATACTTAATTAGATACTTTTTTCCATTTCTTTTTTTTCCCCATCTTATTTTCACCTGACTTTTCCGTGTCAATCGGTTGGACGTTAAACTTCGATGTATACATAACAATTGAGACTAAAATGCTATACCAATTTGGCAAAAAATCTCTTACTCGTATTTCTAGATTATGGCTAAAATCTCTTACTCGTATTTCTAGATTATGGCTAATAAAGTATTGGCCAATTTAAGATAATTAATTCGATTATCAATATCAGGTAAGGCGGTGTGACAACCTAATTACAACCAACGTGATATGTCATTAAGTGATTCATATGGATTTTACACGGATACGATGACATCAGATACATTTAAACCATTAATAATAAAGTTTTTTTGAATTGCGTGTTAAAGTCATTGTGTGATACAGATCTATAGGGACTTCCAGAGTATTTACCTTGATTACAATGAGTCAACTGTCGGTTTATTTTCCTTCTGTTTGGACAGTTTAGTCATCAGCAATACGAATATGTGTCTTGATATATATTTACATGTTACCTTATAAACATTACATCTAATCAATCTCGTTTGGTACTTAGCAACTTCACCAATAAAACAGTATATTGATGATGATTTTTCAGCGGGTGCTCAACTCGTTGAAGCTAGGATCAAGGACGAACTGATAATGATAATAGACACATGTAGAGTGGGTCGTTATATAGCATGATTCAGTTTATGCCAGATCAACATTTGATGTGTCTGTTCACGGTGGATGGTCTACAGTCGAACATGCTTATCATGAACATTAAACTCTACACCGATACCCGTACGATGATGTCACAGTAACACGTGAGTCACAGGTAATTCCTGGGAATCGGAACTGCCAGTATACCAGGAATGGTGTTATCATTGTGTACATGTAATTGTCGACTTAGATACATGGATTATTGCACGATATGAATCTTGATAATATTTCCACATTAAGTATACTAATAACTGATATGACAACGTGATGGAAATTCTTTCTATCATATACTTGTGAAAAGTATTTAAGTACAATAAATATTAAACTCTAAATGAATATGTCGCCTACACATATGTGCTGTAAATTTGCTCTATTTTTCTGAAAGTCGTGTGTTTGTTGTGGAAGAACATAGTATTCGTTCATGCTCTAAATGTCTTTTTTTTATCTCAGTTTCTCTGGTGAATGTAGGATTTCTTTTCTTTTTTTTTTTCTAAATCTTATTGTTTTATCCCAATTATTCTCATTTTATTATATTTTCCAGATTACTATTTTGTCTCGATAAGATAATAACGTTAGACTTTCCGTTGTTGCTCTAGAAGTATAGGCCTTATAATTTGGTTTCGTCCGATGAGTTTTATTTTTATGAAAATATTTTGCTATTCAAGAGAAAGTATTGCTTTACTATATGCATTATGATATATTATCCGACATTTGAGCCATACAGAACTATGGATACCAAATTATGTTTTATTATCAAAATACTGCCTAATATACCAGCTTCAGAGTCAATCTAATAAACAGCTTTCACCGCTGTCGTAAAAGTATATCGTAGATGAAATGGACCATTACTTTATATAATGCAAAGAAACGTTTTGACTGTCCTTCTGGTACGTACGTGTATATAGCACAAAACGAAGAAATAACGGATAACCGTATTTGATCGAAATGTGATTGGCTGAATCATGAATTGCTAGCACGAAGGACTGAGTTAAAACACGACCTAAAGATTTTGAATGTTCCAACGGGGAGAAAACAATACACCAAAATGTAAAAATAACATGAAATATAGATAAATACCATTTAGTTGTTTCAAAGAAAGAGGTATTGTCGATGATACAAGGGCTTATCTATGGAGTGCATACAAAGTATGTAATGCATGCAAAAGGTACATTTCCGACTATCTATCATGTGTTGTACACTGAGCTAAAGGTTAATTCGAAGGATATATCAATTCACACATTTATCAAAACATTTCAATAATATGTTAACAAAGTTAGTGGAGTGCCAATGATTGCGTATTATGAATATTTGTGGTTATTAAGACCCATATTACGGTTACCAAATAGTTGTGCTAAATAGTGTTCAAACCAAAATCATAGCCAGCATTGCAAAGATGGACACGGAATGTGTCAGAATAATAAATCATCAGTTATCGTGTTGAAATATTGAGAAGATATCGCGTACAACTTTCGTCACAGGTCATACAATGTTCTTTGGAGATATAGTTTTCATATGTTTCTCGCTCAAGATCAGTAATTCTGACATTCTTTACAAAATAGCGCAAAGTATCAATGGTACAAATTTATTAAAGATCGGTTCGATATATCTTGTCTCCAGAGATCATGTGCATCGGTTAAAGATAGTATAAATCATCAAAGGTTAAATAAATTGTTTTAATTCGTTAACAAAAAGAGCGTCATTCATAACTAAAAGAACTTTCAATCATCCATTAACCTATTTATCAACATCATACTTGAAAATATATGATGTAGCTTAATAACAGTAGACATTGCAACCATGGAATGTGTTTAGTTAGGAAAGCACGAAACGGCAGGAAGACCCGCGTGTAATATTTGACTGCAATCGAATACATTTGGTGTGTTGGTCAGCAGCTCTTTGTAGACAACAAATGAAACAAATACATTCGTCTGGTGTATATTTATATGAGACTTAGATAAACAATAACGGAATGCTTTAAGATGCCACTTTGATAGACATACACGATACATAACGTGTATTATAACGAGTCGAGCGAAAGTACACGAACTTTTCTGATGTGGGATAATATGGAATCATCGAATGATTGCGTGGGACTCAGTGATGATTAGGTTTTAGAAGAAACGGGATAACTGTCAGAAGATGGAATAAGTTTGTATCAGACTTTCGGAAGGAGTGATAGAACCAGTATAGATGTGGGGGAAGAACATTAGTTATAAAGCCAGCCCTCATATATCCTGTAAGCTGGTGGGCGGCAAATAAATCAATTGGTATGTTTGTACTGATAAAACGCCACAGAAATGATGAAGTTACATAGGTATCGCATGCATGTTCATATGTATAGTCAATAATGGGTATGTCTAAGCCGTGCGGCAAATTCAACATGTCACGAGAGTCGGACTACACGTAGATTTTATCATATTCGTTGGTAAAAGTAACTATCCCTAGGTCTAGCCTTATGTAATTGAAAACAAAATTATATATGTTTTAATAAATCACTCGTTGTGCTTTACAAAACAAACGGAACGAACAAACCAAATTAAGGATCGCAACAAAATGATACATTTTCGTTAAAATTCATGTGCAAACGGACGCATATTAGTGTTACCTTTCTTAATTTGTAAAAAGCTGAAACTAAAATCTATTCATTTTCTTTTTATCAACAACGTTTACGAGATTTCGTTCATAGCTGTACATAATGGTATATGTTCAGTATTTCCCGTTCCAAAAAAATACTAGTCTATCTAAAAAGGCCTTTCATGAGAAAATATTTTATCTGTATAGATATCAATTTACGAGTAAAAATCAACAGTTACAATTTTTTTTACATTTTCCAAAAATTCGTTACTTGCCCATTATATCGTAATCGCTTTTAATATAACTGAAATTGAAAGACAAAATGGTAAGATAAATGGCATCATTTTTGTATGTTGATCAGTTAACGTATCGCGTGGAAAAGACCATTGAAGCCAAGGTTCAAACATTTTTCTGCATGACACCAAGACGAATAGAACATTATCAATTAGGATTATTCAATCCTCCCTTTTCATTGCGCTAAAGTCGCGAATAAACTCTGCCAAAATCGTATGGATAATGTCCCGTTCTTTCCACACCTTCAACAAGTAAAAAGTGGGAAAGAAGACTTTCTATGAAGTTCAAGGTTGTATAACAAAACGGCGAAAGTCATTTGGGAAATTGAAGACCAATTTTCATAAAAAAAGATTGACCAAGTTAAGGGATCCATAAGAAACACATAAGACTATGCTTAAAGACCCGAAAATATGCAAAGGCTTCCGGTCAGGGATTAACTTCGACATAGATCCCGCGAACTCAAACATCATTAGGTTAGAGTTTAATTGAATCCACTTGATTGATCAATTTTTTGTTGAATTCTGTATTACTAAAGCATACGATATCGACGGTAATTCAAGTGTTGGATATTGTCAGTATCCGTATCACAATGAACGTATTACTTCCGATGTTGCGTAAAAGCACAGAGCATTGCATCAGTATGTGTGTCATAGTACAAGTGTGACGTAGTTGTTTAATTGAGGAAACTATATATCAGTAAAAGGTTACCTTGCTTACGGTGTAGGAGCAATTATGCCTTATCAGTTGATCTGGAATTTCCGAATAAGGGAATATGGTGAAATGTAACTGCTTTCACGAAATGTCACTCAAACACTAAATGCGTGTTATACATTATAAAAGAGCGCGTGTGGATGTCTCAATGACGTGAACTGCGTAGTTAATAAGCTCTCATTATAAAGTGATTGGATTTCAAATAAAACACCCCATCCGCTGCTTCTAACATTTTCTCTCCACGGAAATATAACGACTGAACAGTTTACACCCTAACTGCTATTTGATTAATGACGGTAATCGATGGTGTAACAATTGAAAGGCGAGAGGTCTTACACCACGCCCAGTGGCCGGGCGGACACCGTCGGAACGTATTTCATTATATCGGGACACTCGAGATATTAAAACAATTCAAAGTGATAGGATTGACAATCTAATTCCGTTGAAGGCGTTGTCGTAAGTTATAAATACATTCAGTATTCATCAGAATTTCTCTCGAAGTGCTGAAATATTGTTTAAACGTACCATTGTACTAATTATTGCCATTGTCAAAGAACAATCGACCCGCCCAAGATGTATTCGTGCACACACAATAATGTTAATGTTCCGTTGATTTCAACCTGCAAGGTGACAGCTCCAGATCAGGCAGTAACATATATACATGTCATGTCCATCTGTAACGTCTAAATTCATTTCCTTTGCATACCAAGAGTATATATCACCATATGGTTACGATAGTTATGGTTATCATTCTTGTCATGAAATATAATATTCCGCACGTATACAACCATCTAAATACCGCAATTTTGTTTCAAAAGCGTCCTTAGTATGGCATTTAGTAATAAAAGTCACACGAATAAACCGCCTGAACGTAGCATTCCGAAAACTGCGTATTATCAAAAAAACAAAAAATTCTCCGTCAGTCATCGTCCATTCTAATCAATCCTAGAAACAGTTCATGGGGACGCCTGCTTATTTTTTTAAAAAAAAAAAAAAAAAAGGTCTCTTCACTTAATGTTCTTGACGATGGGCGTAAAACAATTTAAAACGTCAAACATCTGAAATGGGTAGGCTAAAATATATGCAATACATTTTCATGTTCTATGTTTAATACACGTACATTGAATAATGTCCGTGCCTCCAGATTTTACTCTAGACCAATTATCTTTCGCGTGTAATGTATTTTCGTTTAAGTACACAAAAGATTATCTTCATCCACAATTATTTTGAAGATAGTTCAATTCAAATTCAAATCTGCGCAACTTAATCTGACGAATATGCTTTAAAATGAAATAACGATATTCGGTAGCCGCGGAAGAAAGTTGGTTTACAGTTTATGAAATACAATGAAATGCGAAATGACTTAAAACCACTTAACTGCCTAACTACAGAGTTGCTCTTTTTAAATCTTCTAAAAGCTTCAATACAATATGTACAAAGCAGTGAGACAACAATAATGTGACACACTATTTTGAAATCTAATTTTTATTCAACATAATTGTTCATCTTATTTTATACATATTTATATATATATATATATCTTAACAAGAGTACAACAAAGAAATATTGCACAGATAATAACATACAATCAGAATAAGACACCCCAATGTATGTCCCTTATGTCAGTAGATGGACCAGTCGTCACCATCTTACCTGGCCATTCTCTTCACAATAATAACCTACGGTGATAAAATCACCACGGGTAATCTGGTCCAGAAATGATAAGCAGTGGTAGAACATCCCCATCACCGATACAAAACAATTTATGAAAGTTATATGAAATACAAATATTTTTGAGACATCTAAAATCACATTTGTTTCATATTGACGAGCAAATCAGGCAAAAAATGTTTCAGCGTAATTACAGACATAGTACCTGTACTTATATGCTTAATACAATTCGTTTACATTAACACAATTTATATTATAGTCATACATCAAACAAAACATCTAATATGAAATATTTTAATACAACGGTGTTGTAGCCATATAATTGTGCTACAGTTTCGATCAATTTAACTCAAAAAAAAATTGAGCTTTGCTTTGAAGCTATTTACCAAAACTAAAATTAAAACGCATTCTTTTACTATGTTCGCTGGTAAAAATCACCTAAGTCGTCCTTTCGTTTGCTATATTAGGTCAACACAATACATTTAGAATTCAGCCCGAAATAATCACGGAAGATCATCCAAATGTTTTATGACAGGTCAAAATAAACGTGACAGCTTTCACTTTCAAAAAAGCTTGTCAACATTAGTGATTTTTTTGCAAAGTCATAACCTGTGTCTGACAAGAACTGCCAACAACTGTTCCCCTGTGTCTATCATTGTCACCACTCCCAAATAATCAAGATGATACTCAGTTCCTCTTGTGTACGTATCTTTAGTGTGTTCCCCCATCTGCCTGTAATAACAGCCACCAGTACGATATTGTGTACACTGGCTGATGGTTGCAGCCCCTCCCCTGTAGCGAATTTGTTTTTCTCACCCTGATAGGTCGGTAAAGTGGCGACAACAAAAGGCTTAGTGCTAATCATGGGTTGTAGTAATGGCCAGTAATTGTGGGTTAGGAAATAACAGTGTAATAAAGGCACCCCTCTGTGTCGTAAGTTCTGTTGTCGGAATAACAGCTTAGCTAGCATCTGATAACTACTTAAACCATGGGAGTATCCTAAACAAAAACATCACTGAGAGCTCAGGTAGCATGACATTGCAAAATACCATTACATGTCTCTTAGAGTCGCCTCGGGATTTCAACAAAGTTCATTGATATTGGCTTTCGAAATTGTTTTATTTTGCTTGCGAGCTCTAGTTTCATCGTTATCATTAGAATATTGATATAAAAAATGGCACTCCGCTTGAAGAACTCGTTTTCTGACAGTAATGCAGCCGACATAAATAAAATAATGTTTATTTCTGCAATGCCTATAAACATGCTATATAATAGATCCTCATTCCCTTAATGATAGTATTATAATCAATCCTCTCTGTGTACTCCCATATATCGCTATTTAATACCCTTTCCTGTTAACATTAAGTCAACTACAGTGAATCAATGACCGTACATGACACATATTTTAATGCATTACCCGCTAACACACTAGACTATTTTTGAAGTGGCCTCTTATAACTTCCATAACCCATTAAGGAATACTAATTATATCTTACCCACCACCCTACAACTTACCATTATGATATAATAATATTTCAGGCATGATTACCGAACCTTCCCCCTCCCATCCCGAAAAAATAATGAAATAAGTCCTACAAGCATCCTTACATTAATAGAACATAGTTTCAAAGACGGTCATTTGAAAGATTTAAACCAGTCACAAATTATATCACAGGCAACTACTACTGAAGTTTGTCAACATTCAATGTTTGATTGACAACGAGTCGGTGGTTTACACATTCACAAACTTGCAAAAACATTCTGAAAGAATATAACAAACAAAACTGTAACAAGAAAATGCTTCTCCTAACCTCAAACTATTCTTCTTATCACCACATTCCGCATTTGAATGGGGATATTGATTGATTATCCTAAAAAACTTTGAATTAATTCCTTCAAATTACTATACTTTCTCTTGTTACCATACGTTATGCTCTCACACACAAGCAAACCTAGCCCACAAGGGACAATTTCGATTTACACAATACTTTCCGTTTACGAGTGTGCACTTAATTAAGGGAGACAACTCTTTTCCGAAAAAAATATTAGCATTTAGGATCGACTGTTCGCTTCTGGTGAGCAAGAAGCAGTATCCCGTCAGCTACTATTGATAAAATCTGTGTCATTTATCAATTCGTTTGTGTATACTGTACACATGCACACATATATACATGCTGCGTCTTTACTATATTGACATTTCAACTGCTGAACTTTGACCTTCGCCATACTACAAACTCGTCAACTTATGTAATCCATCAACTACTCCCACATTTACTTCGTTGCTAACAGAACATTAACAATAACAATCAGTTAGTGATAGTTCTATGTACAGTTCACACAACCAGTGGTGTGCCTAGAGTGCTTTTTATAATATGCCAGTTTATGTTTTCCTCGTAAACACAATTTTAGTATGAATTTGATGTATTATTATTAACAGAGATCATTGACTTTAATGTAAGATACCGACTAAAAATAAATTACACAAAAATACAAAAGAATAGAGAAAAAAAAGATGTCTGACATCAGTCTACAGATCGAAAAGTTAGCGTCACAAAAATATCAAATCAAATGACAAAAATCATTTTTTACAGTCAATTGCCAATAAAAGTGATAATGTACGTAAAATTCTACAGAAGGGAAACCTGACACCTGCTACAAGAAATAGTACAATAAAATAGGTCTGTATGGTAACAAAATACCTCCAAAAACGTCTAACACAATCTTAAAAAAACCTACTTGCCAAATTACGCTTCTTTCTCAACAGTTTAGAAACTCTTTACGATAGCATCAGCTTGATCAGCGTTCACTTTGTATTGTTGTGCTCAAATTAATTAGTTGGTTACATGTTTTACTATTTACATGGGTTGTTATCGTCTATCGCCTGTTTACGAGCAAGTAAAACATATTGGGCTTCAGAGATGATGTGATAGACAAGGCAGACACAGACATCTCAACAGCAGTCAAGTCTGCCAAGGTATTTGTCACCGTTATTGTTCTCGTATTGTTGGCTTATGTATGGCAGCTTGTTGAACATGAAAAACCTGACACAGAGACAGTTGCTAGTATGGAACATTGCCAAGCAACATCATAGTTTCTAGATAGGAACAAATGGATAGATTTTACAAGAGTTACGTTTCTTCTTAAAGTATCATTAATCTTTACATTTTGTTACAATCAAATAGTAATTATAAGAGTTTGTGATTCAATTTTCAGATATATAACAGCGCAGTACTTTTCAGATCCGTTTGATAAGCTGTTCTAATTACTTGAGCCCATGTTTTCATACAAGTAGTATCCAATAAAACGTGACATATTTATCAGCCGTAAAATGCAAGCACTTTTCCATGGAAAAAGTGTACTTTTGGAATAAACCAAAGTGATTTTCTTCTCAATAATAATTAATCTACATGATTTCAACTATTTATATCAACCTTTACCCATTATTTCATACATAAATACTTTTCAAATAGATATTAAAATTTAAACTTGTCCAATGAAAACTATTTCGTAATTCGTAAAACTTAAGGACTGCAAGGGGAACGTTTTACCATGATATATTATAACAAATATAAAGTAAACGTAATTAAGTGTATACGTGGTGAATGGAAAAATTGAGAAATGTATAGCTGTAAAATCGAAAACTATTAATATGTATTTCTTTACTTGTTCACCAAATGTTTTAATAAAAAGCAATCTGTCGAGGATCTATAGTATAGTATCAGTTTAATCATGCTAATTCATAGGTCAAATTAGCCGTGTAAACATTTCGTTCAAGAACGACAACTCCGTTATCGCTCTTTCTCTTCATTTAATATACTCAACACGTGTTTCTAGTAAAAAAAAAACACATGAAATTCCATGTTTTGGCATGTATTTAAAAACCAATAGCTAACGCCGAAACACCATCTAATCAAATAACATTGAGAAATCATACAAGAAATAACGCACTAAGAAACAATAATTATAACAAAAAAAGTTAATGAAGGAATGTAAATAAGGTCAAGATATAAATAGTTTCCTAAAAGAAAACGTAACAAAAACAAAGATCTTGAGAAAGCATGCTTAAACGAACAGGGACTTCGTCAATAAAGCTAGGATTTCATAAAATGATGTAGATACTGGTATCAATTGATATAAGCATTGCACACGATGAGTTATGACATGTAAAATATGTCGTTCTTAGGTGACTTATTTTTAATGAATGATCAGGACTTATTATATATCGCATGCTACTTGTCCGTCTCTCAAATGACAATTTATTGAAAAACAATCGGCATATTATTGTATCATAATTGTACGAAAGGAAATCTAATTTGAATTTTGAACATAATCTAATCATTCAATTGATTGAAAGGGATATAGTCAAAGCAAAGGAAATGAATACACTTTCCAAATGAAAGCAGGTCAATGTTCATGCGTAATGATAATCATGCTTTGAAAAAATTTAATGTGATATTCAGCAGTTTTACGCAAATTTCAAAGTAGTCTTGACCAAATGAGTTTATGACTTTGACGAAACACTCTGCATGTATGATATATTTGTATTTGAACCATGATCTTTAATCTACAATAGTTTTAAATATATATCACCACACATTTTTATTGCACAAATAGGAGATTCAAGGGATTTGGTCATTTTCATTTAAAGCTGTAGATGATGAACATAACACTTTGGTATATATTTTGAACATATAATAGATACGTGTAATAAACATGCCACATATTGTCTACTGATTGCATGTGTATGAAGTTTAATTTTCAATTGATGATGTATCAAGAAACATGTTTATTTGGCAATCTATATCTAAAATAAAGACGATTTCTCACAGGCAATTCAGAAAAGAGTTTGATTACAAACTTGGACTATTAAACAACATTGTATACTGAAATTTTAATTTACAATGTTTTCTCCACGTTATTCCTTGGAGGAAGTGATCCGAATTATTTAATACATGATCTGAGTTATAATACATTATAATCAACCACCAAAGATAATGCTACTTTTGACTGCCTGAGAAACATTGTCTACGGGTTATTAGTGAGGTCTCTTGACGACGTCTTTACCATCAGTACCTATATATCCCAGCTGAATAAATGATGTTTGACCAACATATCCTTTACCCCTTCCTTCAAGGGCTTGTAAGATTCAGTCATCTGTTTAGGAATTTCCCAATCCTTGGACAATTTGAAAGAAAACTGGGACAAGAGTCTGCAAAGAGTAGGTTAGCAAGCATTAGTTAAGTGATAGTTTGAAGCAAATGAGACCAACCATTCATCTTCAGACTGTGCATATAGATAAATGGAAAACATACTCATGTAAATATAATACAATGCTTGTTTTCAATATGCATACAATATTAATCTTACCACCAAATAGTTAAGCACAGAGCAAGAGAAGTTATGATATATCAAAGTTTGAAAGGTGTTAGATGAATAAATTGCATTGCAAGATAGTTTCCCCGAATACAAATAATACATCAGTGATATGAAACAGATATATTTAGCACAACACGTTAGGAAGCAGTTGATATTACCATGGTTTATCTTGTACAATATCACAGTTTATCAATAGGAACTTATCTAAAGGTTATCAAATATACTGCGTTATCTTTATCTTATCCAACTGATGAGTGAGAGCCTCCTGTACAAACAAAGACAGATAGAATTCATACCAATGCTGTATACAAACTAGGCTGCATAAGTAAATCCAGCTGTTTGTAATAAAATATATATCTTTTACAACAAATTACAACACTAAACAACCAAACACCAACACCAACACAATACTAGCGACAATCTAGGTAAGGAAAATAAATAAATAAAATGCACAAGACTAATTAAATCACATTTTAAAACAGCTACTTCTAGTATACTGTCCAGTCACTACTAAGTGAACTATGGAATGGATAAGTTTTTCTATTATCATAAACTATAGGTAACCATACAACATTGTCACAACACCGTGTACCAACATATAGAAGCAAGCAATGAAACACTTCAACATTTCTTAATCTACATGTATGAAGAATCGTAAGATCTAATTTAATACTAGCAGCGATTGTAAAAACACTATAAATATAACAGCTGTTGACACATACTATAGATCTTGAACATAACTGTTTAATTAAATTTAAGTATGTTCATCCAATGTAAATAATAGTCATTAATACAACATGACAGATTATTATCTTAGCAAAGAGTAACTGCATTATGCATTGTGTAGTTTTACTTCAAAATAAAAGTAATATCATAAACAGATATTGATAACAATACAACTGTATCATCAATCAAAATAATATCATAGATTTATAACATAAATGTATAAAATTAACAACATATTCCAAATACCAAATTCAACCACATGTAAATAAGAGTACAAATATACGAAATATATCATGGATTTCAAACTTGACAAAAATACAAGAGCGTGCCATTCAACATGAAATAAAAATAGACAAAAATACAAGAGCGTGCCATTCAACATGAAATAAAAATAGACTGGATTTCAATAACAAAATATTTTTTTTCCATTTCGTTCTCAAACATTTTGCTTCACAAACTTGATTTTCCTTGAAGTAAAATAGTTAAAATTTACACATTATTTTCAAACACAAAAATACTTATTCAAAGTCACCTTAAAAAATAACTCGGCGAAAAATTACAAAAAACAAAATTGTGTACGATAGCAACATGCAGTTTCGCTGTCTTTCTTTTAATGTGGTTGACTATTTCATGACAAACTTGATATTTTCACACAGATATGTGAACACAATGTAGCAGTTATTTTTAGATGTTCCAGCTAAACAAATGATGTTTTAACAGCATGTCGCGCACACTGTCTTTCAGATAACGATCACTACGTAATTTCCTAGCCGGCAATTCCCGCTCCATGGACAACTTGAACGAAAGCTGTGCTAACACTCTGTCAAATCAGAAAACAACACTGAATATGATAATGTTTTCTTTACATCTAAAGCCAAGGCTCTTCAAAATGTAGACAAAAAAAGTTATTATCAGTGCCATCATAAAAACAAATTTGTTAAATCTTTAATAAAAATATATTTGTGAAACACTCTGAAGCCTTGCTAGTACCAGCATGCATCAAACTAATGCAGAAAATACAATAATTTATTAGGATTTTTACATTTAATACTCTTTGTGCATTTCCCAAAGCCAACAGCAGTGAAGCATTAACGAGAGCTCTTTTTTGCATAAAAATACTGGGTAAACAAATGGACATGATTTTGGATATACAACAGTACATCAGCAAATGTGCAAATTATGCAAACTCTAGAGGAAAAAAAACCTTTCTCGGAATATAAACGTAGAAAAGGAAAATAATACAAAACGTTATAAATTTTAAAACTACGACGACATTATTTTAATAGTTAATAATTCTATTATCTAGGACCGGAAATTGAAACCTTAGTTTGACAATTCCCAGCTAAAGAGGTGATGTTTGACAAGAATATCAGACACAGATTCAGTGATGTCCCGCACAGGTTTTGGTGTCACCTTCTTGTCATCCAGTTCCCAATCCATGTTTAGGTTGAAAGCATACCTTGCTAGAATTCTGCAGTAAAAATAAACCCAATTTTGTTAAAAACAACCAACTATAACCTTTATTCAACTGAATATTTGCACTTTATGCTTCAACAAAGGTTGATTCTGTTTTCAGATACAGATAAACCGCATGCATGTGATTGTTTTATTTTATCAACACAATACACGTTTAAATGTTTAAATGGTTTTTTTCCCCAAAACATACAGGTGATCATTGCAAACCAGTACATAGGTGTGCTTTCCACAAGATCCAGGTACAGTGTATTGTGAGTAAAGTATGTATTAGTTTGTTTAGTTAAAGGTTAATTTAGTGGGTCAAGTTGCAATGTTAAATCTACATAAGCTTTTTTTCCGAATTTTACATCAGGTCGCAGCATGAGAATGTATGTCCCCGTCAGTGTAAATTGCGATATTTTTTTATGTCTTAGCATACACAATTATATCATGTAATATGAAATGTATATACACATCTAAAATAGTCACACAAATATATTAAAATGGTTTTTTTAATGAAATGAAGAACTGGCAATCATTGTTGATTATGCCAATATCATATATTCATATCTAACTCCTGTAGCAGGTAAGTCACGTTAAATTCATCACTGATCTTTTAATCTGAACACGGGTTAATGGTACACATTATACCTTTGGCATTAAGTAATGTTCCTACTTAAAATCTTATTGTCGAACTATGTGAGGATTTCAAAATGGTAATTAATTATGTAGTCCTCTGAAGAACAACGAATATTGCACAAGATAAATCTCTCAAACAGATTGTATTATGTTGGTATCATGAGAATTGATATAGAAAGGAAACCTGCAGGAATTTATTTAATGGAAACTTCATGTAAACAGCTGTTTAATGAATAATTAGATGGAAAGTATATTGTGGAGTTGGTGTTCTCATTTACAGCACAAATTCATTACAGATGGGTTAGGAATGGTAGCAATTCAAGCCAAATCACTTGTTGCATCAACTTCAAAAAATATCTGGCCTGGGGATATTTACTCACAGAGTTCTGCCTCATATGTTTCACTTTTGACACTCCAGTCTTGTACAAACAACAACAGGTTATATATAACCAACAAACTACTTTAATACTTTAGCACTATTTCTTTTATCATATCTATAATGAAAATGATGAGCTTTCTGCATAATCTATTGGTGTGCTTTAATGATTAGCAGTCAAAAAACAAAGTCTGGCATCTTTAATATGTTACTTGTGCTCGGTTTGGATTGATGAATGTGGCATGCTTACACTGTAACAATGTGTGATACCAACGTCAGAAAACTGCTCCCGCTAATCCATTCCCTCCGCTGACACTTGGCACCGATTCCACAAAAAATGGTCTTCCTATTGCGCTGTAATGACCTCCGGCGTCAATCAGTATCACATCGTATGTAAAGCCCAACAAAATGCCAATTATAAAATGTCATACTTATATTTCTTTCCCTTCAAACAACTTCTTCCTATCAAAATATTGTAGCGTAGTACAGAATCTGACAGGGAGGAATATTTTTTGGGCTTTAGCATGCATTCTATGTTGGCACAAAGCCTGCTTACAAGCTGAACACTAGTAATTAGGAATCACGAAGCAGGTACCTCCTGACATTAGGATGTGCAAAGATGAGGATTCTTCAATTCAATACGACAGAAAATTTTCAACACAATCTAGTAATTCATCCATCTAATGCTAGGATGAAATTAAGAACTAACATGTAGAAATGTCAGGTGCAGACCTATTTTTACTTGTGTACATGTCAGATTCCGAGATATAAGAGAGTCGTCCTTTCAATCTATAGTTTGACTGCTAGTATTCTGATATACGCATTTACATCCGAAAAGAGAATTGATAAATTGGATTCGATTTTTAACAGATAATAAGAACATCCAAGACAACTTGATTTGAGTGAAATAAGATCAGTTTTTCATGTTTGTTTACAATATCAATATACTCATGATAACAAATGTTTGATATAAGTATGACTGAACTTCTTATTCATTTCTCATCCCGTATGTAATTTAAGCAAGAAGCGTAACAGACTTGACACCAATTTCGCACACCCAAAATACTTTAGTTTAATTATCTTATCACATAAAATGGACTATGACAATGTTATGAATGGAATATGAAATCTGACCAATTTCAAATTCATTGCCCCACCATGACTTGTGTCTGAATCGCACAACACCTTGCGACAGCCTGCGTAAATATGTTGACAGCTGTGCCTGACTGTAAGAAAATGTCATGTCACCTATCTATAAGCATCTACAAGTCTCCCTTGACTCCTATGTACTCTGACACCATCCTAATTTCACATAGATGAAATCAGGCAGTTTTAATGCATTTGAATCAGATGTGGTATTCCTCCAATAAATTTTAGCGCGTTGATAAGTGGCATTTTCTGACTACCGACATGGGTTGTGTGACAATTATCCGTCACCTTGGGATGCTTTAAGACAGTAAATGTCAGAGAAACCGGAAGACTCGGCATTCTCAAGCTTTTTCTTAGTGTGTGAAAGGCACTAACAATACAAACTCTAACAGATCTAGAGCACTGCCGTCAAACACAATGAAACCTTTGACAAAAATTATCATAAAATATATTTTAAAAAGTTGTTATGTAAATAAGTTACATGATAGTGTCCTATTTTAGCTTTTTGTTACTACTCCTTCCATTTCATATTATAACAGTACACTTCAATCTTATCAAAGTAATCTTGTAATATCTCATTTTGTAGGAGTTTTAAAGAATTTCAATCTGTCTCACCAATCTTGGTGTATTCTTATATCAGCGTTTTCATCATTATTGTCGAGTCATTATGACACTTCCTATTTTTAAATAAAATCATCGCTATATTTTTTAATTTTAATCCAGCAAGTTAAGCTTTTTTGTGATGGAGAAAGAAAAAACAAAAATTTGTCATTTTAATATCACATTTCTGACAAAATATTAAAAACAGCAGCTGTATATACAAATAATCAGCAAAATTGCAAAACATTTTTATATCTGATTATATGTAGAAGAAAAAAACCACCCACACATTACTAATTATGATTAATAATAATAATTCTATCGTGTTGTGTTTCTAGCAAGCATTCTGTGTTGTTATGATAAATAAGAGTGTAAATGCCGACTGCAATGTCCTTGACATTGTTGATGTGGATGTTGTAGAGGTCATGTCAAATACGACTTAATCACTTTGCCAAGCACTAATACCACAGGATAAGCGTAACATACACGTCAGCCCGGGACATTAGGATGTGAAGGATGATTAGAATGTTGCATTGCCACTAGTGACTTCTCCAGCCAAACCCTACAAACCCGACGTTGCACCTCTTTGGCCATGCAAATTCACTCCTTAGCAACATAAATACCCAGTGACAGCTAGCACTCGTATAATTATTTAGCATTTCTGCTGAATTATTCCACAATTACACTGAGCAATATGTGTATTTTTGACAAATTACTGGCTGAATTGTATTAAGATTAACACACTTTATACTAGAAAGAGCTTATTATGCTGGAAGAGTAAAAATCAATGTCAACTTTGAAGTAATGCTTTGACAAAACAGTACTAAGATATCAGTTAACAGGCTCTAAATCTCTAACTTGTTTAGATATTTCAACACTGTTAAAGCATGTAGATAACATCTTACACATACGACAAACAATATTCAAATACTGGTGAGTATATAGAGCTTCTTCACACAAAATGCCCAAAACAGTTTGAAGTGACTTTCCCAAACAAGTATTCAACAGGTTGCCTAGACAGTAACAAGTTTCACACATTCCTATTCAACAACAAGTTCACCAAAACAACAAATATCTATATGTATCCAAGTAAAAGTATTCTCGCAACTCGGACAGGGAATTCTCACATGATACCCAGTGCTAGATTTTTCTATCTCGTCCGATCTGTCTGGTACCTTTACGCGATTTTTGGCGGAATTTTACGCCATTCATGTAACAGTCCGCGCATGTGACGTCATATTCTCGAATCGATGACGTCATACGCATCAGACAATCAATATTATTAGAAATATGTACATTTAGCATTTACCATGAATTGTTTTATTGTTATTTTTAATTATTAAAACAGTATGTACCGATTGATCAGCTTTTTTCTTTGATATAACCGAACTATAGTTTTATGCGGAGTGACTAAATTCGAAGCGCAGGTGAAATGGTTAATCAGCTTTGAACAAGGAGGCCAAAGACGGGATAATTTTACCCTGAATGCGTTTATAGATGGTTTTATTTTATCTTAGAGGCGCGATAAAAAAAATCTATTACCTTTAAGTGATCAAGATTGGGTTATCTCAGTCTCGGGCTTAGATTTTGTAACATCCCAACCTCAGCTACCGCCTCGGTTGGGATTATATTAGAAAATCTTAGCCCTCGACCGAGATAACCCGATCTCGATCACTTACAGGTAAAGGATTTTATTATTCACATCTAATCACAAGATATGTAACTTTTGAATATACCTATTCAACACTGTCACCAACACTTAATTACCTAGTTTTGATATAAGCGTTGATAACATTCTTTTTCAATAGCATGTGCATCAGTTACCAATATATGCAGCTATTTTTTCACTAGAATTCACTTCCTAGTTACCTTGATAAGAATAAATTAACAATAGATTACCAAACAATAAGCTGTACCCTGTACTCAACAGTTACTGTAGTCAAGTATGGGTTATAAATTGACAGGCGACAAATTTTAAGAACAGGTATTAAAAGACTTCAATGTCAATTTTCAGGCTAACAACTACTTCTCACCAGTATTCAGTTACTTTATGGTGAACCCATACATCAAACTTTAGCAGCGTTATTCAACAATCGATTATCTAACAAAACAGGTACTTCAAGTGATGATTGATGCAATTCAGGTGTTAGGACAAATGTCTTTGATTTAATGGGTTCAAGGTAGAAACCTTAATTAACTGATATGGAAAATTTCTTTTTTAAAAACCAAGAGATTGGATACGCTTAGGAAAATGTAGAGCCATATAAAAATCCAAATATCTGATCACCTGTAATATGTTTTTAATGAAAACAGTATAACACTTATAACAAAAATCCAATCACTCACTCCCTACGTGAAGATCATATAACCAAATAGCAAAGAGTGCCAAGAGATAGCACAGCAGAGAAAAAAAGCTGTAACTGTGAACTTTGATCAAGGTCATCAACACTCTCTATTGCAAAGGGAAAGCAGGCTTATTTTACAAAGAGTGGGTCTGACCATGATTGATAATAAATGTCAGGCAAGAACCTTGAAGGAGAAATCTTCAGAAGTGCATCTTCTATATAATCATGTTATGTTTCTCACCGAACAAATTTTGTACCAATAACAGATAAGAAACAGGTTTATAAAACTCATCATTTCGTGTGTTGTAGTTATAAAAGACATAAATCAGTCATTTGGTGTGTATCTCAGTGTAGGAAAGTTAAGCTCTGTACATTCCTAGCAAACCTTCAATCTGAACACTTTACCTTTTCTAAATCAAAGAAGACTGTTTATCAAAGCCAAGAGATGATCCTCACTTTGGTCTGCATTGATCACACAAATATCAAGTCTTTTTTGTCTCATATCTATTAAGTGTTCTTAACCACCAATGCCTTATCACCAAAGCGTTTTAACTGTCAGTACTTGTCAACATCACAGAGATTCTGAAATAGCTCCAATTTAGTATTTTTGATAGCAAACAAAGAATTAAGGATAAGATGTGGAAAAACATATGTCACATAAAATTTTTGGTTTTGTAAAAGTGTGTGTACTAATTTCAACAAATAAGATATTTTCCAATTTTGACTGACCACACGCCCCGATATAGACAGCCATCTTGAATTAAAACTCAATGATTTGATGCTATCATATCCTAACTCATAATGCTTGATTGTATGCAATCTATACAGTTTTAATGAAACTAACATCTGGATATGATTTCTGCCAGTAATTTGATAGCAGCAAGTAACTACGAAATAAAATATTTTAGATGTATGTATATTGTTCATTTGAGTTGTATGAAACAAAATACCATGTGATCAAAAACACAAATATTTGATACTTGCAAGTTACTAGCGTATATAATCAAAACGATGAAAATATATTAGTTGATAAGTTGATTAATCTTAGATAGTTAATTGAAAAAATGAAATAAACATGGTTTAAATTTAATCTAGCATAATGCTAGTGTGATGGTGCTTAAAAACCACAGAGTAGGTAATCTCTTCCTCTTAAATAACACAAGATACTCCCAGAATCTAATTAATAATATTAACAAACATCATACCTAGTACAGTGCAGTTTTCATCACATTCTTAAACATTAGTTTAGGCTAAAAAAAGAAAATAATTAATTAGAGTTAGTTAAAAAGCGAGCATGCCCCATCCTCTCGAAGCCCTGTGTGTTAACTGTGTTAGTTCTGACTGCAGGCTGCCAGCCTGTTAATACGAGCACCAAACCTACATCAAACAAAGTACGCTGATTCCACCTAACATAGCACATACAGGTGTCAATAAAGTAACAGGTCTGTAATTCACATCACATGAGAGTGGCATCTCACTCCAACACCTACTGCACATTCTTCACCACATGAAAGAATGCTATAAAAATCCTAACAAATGAGTAAATATCACGTAAATTCATAAAATTGGCAGCATTTCTTACATTTTGCTTCTGATGAAAATGATTAGGAAAGTCAAAAGATATTCAATTTTCATCCTTGCAAGTTTTCAAAAAATGTCATGCTAAGTTATTTGTTTCTGCTCATCTAAACATTATTCACATTCCAAAAGTATGGAAATGTTTATCAAATATTTCATCATAACAGAATGGTCTTGACCTTGACAAGTACACATAAAAAATATCACAGAATTTCGATAACTGCATTAGATTTTCTTTATGATTAATAATTTCATCACATACATTGATATGGATTTGAATCAAATATTTTAGACTAACACTTAATTCAGATCTTTTATTTAGTACTTCATAAACATTACTTTCTATTCAAAGAGTTTCATCCAATTCAATTCATGCTATGTGTGCTAAACTTATCCCATATGCTAGTCTTTAATAGAATCATTTTGAGGAAGGAAGTATTCCTTTGACTGTTCTTGGATAGAGATTACATCTACCTTTTAGCAGTGCCAGGTAGTTTATTAAAATAATTGTCATTCTATCCTAAAAGCCAAGCATTTTATCAACAAATTACCATACAACCTCTGAAACTACAGAGCAATTAAACCGATATGCAAAGTGGCAAAATGATACAAGCATGCTTATTTCTCTATACAGTAAAGCCTTGGTATAGTACAATTTTTGGTGGTAAAACAAATTCTATGAAAGAGACATTTATTTATTTTACTCAGAAACTCATTGTATTTGACTTTTGAGTTCAAAAATTCTAAACTAAATGCTTCCAATATATTGATAATTAACTTAGGTATTGGATTATATATTTTCTTAAAATGATTTCTATATACACACTTCCTGACAGAACAATTGGCAATATAACAAGGTTTAACTGTATATTGGTATATGAGCATACAACAAACAAAAAGCTGAACACATACATGCAATGCTGGCCAGAGCAGCCATTTATAGCTTGATAGAAAATTATGTCTTTAAAACTATTTCTGTCCTCCCTCCTCCCTCCCAATCATTAAATCCATGTTTAAATTAATTCTCTACAAATGAAGTGAAATATCTTTCCAAACTTGAGTGTCAAATGAATGCTCTGTCAACGTCATGATTCTACTGAAGACAAAATCTAACATGCAACTTTTGAATGCAAAGCAATATTACAAACATCTAGCCTACTTACCTGAGTTCACACTTGATTTGGACCCAACCTGGACTCCTCATGAAAGACCATGGGTGATACCACTTACTTATCACTTCCACACATGAACACAGCGTCTCTAACCACAGGTGCAATACTTGTTCACTGAAAATCAAAAAGGAACTCTGTTTAGAAACCATTAAAAAAGCATTGGAAGGTCAGATCAGAAGAAATTAAGAACCTCACCAAGCATCCATTGAATCATTTTAAGCATTTCCACTTAGCTATGATTTATATAATAAGAAATAGCCAATAATTCACCAAAAATGTACAGCTATACCATTTTGCAAAACACACTGAGGTGTCAAATCATAAGACAGTGAATCCATGAAATAGTGTCTAATGTTATAATGGAACATATGTGTAACTGTGATGTTAGATATTGTAATATTCATTCACAATAGTCATGGTTTGGTAAGTTAAAAGATTGTAATTAACTAAAATGTAAAGGTTAATGAAACTTTACTTACTTGAGCCCACAGCAAATCAGGGATCTGAACTTGACATCCATCTGTGCATGACAGGAGTCATGGGATATATTCACAGCCTGTACTGCCTGTAGAGGAACAAGACATCACAGTTTACGACATCTTTAACTCAATAAATCAACTAATTAATCAGCATAAGATTTCAATTTTTATTACATAAGACAATGTAATCAGCCATTTACAATATATAAATATTTCAGCACTACAATGTATGAAACAAGAAGCATACAAATTATTTTTAAATCATGGTACAAAAATGTTCTATGAAGTTATAAAGGCAAATAGTCAAGGATTTGGCATTATGTAAAAGAAGGGGTATACAGAAATAATGAAAAGCAAAATTTTGGTCCTCAAAGTATAGATTGTTTTTGTTTTTTTAAAGGTTTTAAGCCAGGGTCATGTAAGGACATACTAAGTTTGATGGAGGAAAACCAGAATATAGGAGAAACACTGCCAAGCAGTGGTCAGTAACTGGCAGTACATGGGATTCAAACAAGTGACCCAGAGGTGGAGGGCTTGTGGTAATATGTCGTGCCATCTTAACCACTCACCACTGCAGCCCCTTCCAGGTACAGAAGGGAGACAAATCATACAATTTATAAAGAACTCACCCTGTATAAAATTTCTTCTGGTGTCAACACTTTGCCATCCTGATCTAACCTGTCAACATCATAATATGATATTGATGAGCCATCAAATTATCATGTTTTATTACACAGTTACTCAGATTTTCATACTACTTTCTTTAGGAATCTATATCAATCAATATGTTTGTCTTTAAGAGCTTATGATAAACTAGAGAAACAAGTATGGTTCATGATAAAATTGTGTCCATACCTGTAGGTCTTACATAACACAAGTCTAGAGTAGACAGATTGGAAGTCCTTTTCAACCTCTCGTGTTGCTGCCTGAAAAACAAAAATATTGACTATAATATATATTGATTTATATAACTACTAGATCCATACTGATTATAAAGAGGTTTGTGTAGTAACCAGGTGCAACAATGTTGTTAAACTTTCTAAGTTATATTAGTTAGAACTAGGATCTAGTACTAGAACTACAACTTGCCTATTCTATCTGACATGTTGAACATGCAAGAGGATTGAGTGGCAACTGTACATGCATGAATTCAACAGAATAACAAACCACAGAAATTTTAAATGAATGTAATTCAACTAACAAACAAATCACTTAAACTATACAAGAGGCCCATGGGCCTTAACGGTCACCTGAGTTCAGGTACAGAATGAAACAAAGACATGCATATAAACACTATATATTTGTCCATCAGGCCCTTGAAGTCAGTCAGTGATTTTATAAACTTGACTTTTTAATCTATGAAGATTATTTGGTTACATAAAATCTGTGAATTCAGAAGAAAGATTTTTGAAACATTATCCATTTTGACCCCTTTTGGCCCCGCCACCCCTCTAGCCCCTGGGTGTCGGCCAGGACCTATTTGGATATGATGTTAAAATGCTATCTCAGGCTAATAATTCAAACCCAGATTGACTAATTTCCTATGAAAACTAAGCAAATAATGTTCCTAAATGTGTTTTTCCTATATAAACTATAGTATATTTGACCCCCTCCCCAGGGGAAAATCTGATATCCCAGGGCCATGAAATTCACAAATTTTTGTAAAGGGCCTTAAGACCTTCCAATCTATCAAAGAGTATCTGGTTCCATCAAATCTGTGAATTCAAAAAGAAGATTTTTGAAATTACCATTTTGACCCCTTTTGGCTACGCCCCTCTGGCCCCTGGGGGTCGGCCATGACCAATATGGATATGATGTTAAAATGCTATTTCAGACTAATAATTCTAACCCAGTTTGACTAATTTTCTATGAAAAATAGGCAAATAATGTTCATAAATGTGTATATCCAATATAAACTAAAGTAAACTTGACCCCCTCCCCAGAAGGGAAACATGAGACCCCAGGGTAATATATTATTCACAAATTTTGTAAAGGACTTTAAGACCTTTCCATCATTTTATTTTTAACCAGTTCCAGAATTTCAGAAGAAGATTTTTGAAGTTTTAGCTTATTTGACCCGTTTTGGCCCCGCCCCTAAGGCCCCTGGGGATCAGTCATGGAAAATTTGGTAATTAGATTCAATGGCCATCACATAGGGATAATTCTGACTACAATTGACTAATTTCCTATTATAATGACTAAATAATGCTCAAAAATGTGTTTTCCCTATATAAACTACAGTAAACTTAACTCCCTCCCCAGGGGGAAAGCTTAGACCCAAGGGTCATATAATTTACAATTTTCATAAAACACCTTAAGACCTGTCCATCTATGAAGAGTATTTGATTCTACTATTTCCAGTATTTAAGAAGAAGATTTTTAAAGTTTTAGCCTATTTGCCCCTTTTGGGCCCACCCTTCTGTCCCCAGGGGGTTGACCAGGACCAATATAGATATAATATTAAAATGCTATCTCGGGCTAATAATTCTAAACAAGTTTGACTCATTTCCAATGAAAATTGAGCAAAAAATGCTCATAAAGGTGCTTTCCCAATATAAACTATAGCAAACTTGACCCCCTCCCCAGGGGGAAACGTGAGACCCCAGGGTCATATAATTCAAAATTTTCATAAAACACCTCAAGACCTTTCCATCTATGAAGAGTATGTGATTCTATCATTTCCAGAATTTCAGAAGAAGATTTTTGAAGTTATAGCCTATTTGACACCTTTTGACCCCACCCCTAAGGCCCCTGGGGATCAGTCATGGATAATTAGTTAATAGGATTCAATGGCCATCTCATACTGATAATTCTGACAATATTTGACTCATTTCCTTTTACAAATGATCAAATAATACTCAAAAATGTGTTTTTCCTATATAAACTACAGTAAACTTAACCCCCTCCCCAGGGGGAAACCTGAGACCCCAGGGTCATATAATTCACAATTTTTGTAAAGGACCTTAGGACCTTTCTATCTATGAAGAGTATTTAATTCCATCACATCTGTGAGTGGAGAAGAAGATTTTTGAAATTTTAGTCAATTTTACCCCTTTTGGCCCCTCCCATAGCTCCCTGGGGGGTGGGGACCATATAATTCACAATTTTGATTGGCCTTATGCCTTAGAAGGTTTGTGCAAAATTTCATTGAAATTGCTTCAGCAGTTTTGGAGAATAAGTCGAAAATGTAAATTGTTTACGGACATATGACGGACGACAACGGACAAAAGGCGATTAGAATAGGTCACTTGAGACTTCGTCTCAGGTGACCTAAAAATGTTGAAGATATATACCACAGACCTTACAGCTTTAACATCACAGCATAACTAGAAACCATTTTGTAGACAATGGTCTTAATACATTAAAAGCCATGAGTATTAAAGATAAATATGAGTAATGAGTACCATTAAAGCGCTTGTAGATGTTTTCGGTTGAATAACTGAACAATTGCCTTCGGTATGAAAATATTGTAGAACATCACACAACTGATCATGTGACATACAAGGTCATTGGCATGAAGAAACCTCAGGTAGCCTTCCCAACACAACTACTTGTTATGTATCATTACATATACCCTATGATTTTTTTAGTAAGGAGAATGTTGAGCAGAAATTTAATACAAGATGCCTCTAAATGAAAATTTCTAATAACTGGATTAATGTTTGTCCTGGAGTAAGGTCATCCATATGTAATTACTAATAATTATGCGCATATTTCTTCCTTTTGCTGTGCATTGTATCAATATTGACTTTTATTTAATCACTCGCCTGTCTTGAAAGCTGTGTAATCCTGGGCATATTTTAGAAGGCAGCGTGCCCATAGGTAAACGGAAGTCAACATGAGAAACAGATGTAGCCGCTAGGTATGTGATTTGGATGACCTTAACTTTATTATACCAGGAATGTTGTGATGAAAGCAACATGGAACAGTAGGAGGGGCATTTCTCCCATAAATAACCCAGTTTAAACAGACTGTGATGTTAATACACTAACCGCATGCACCAGAAAGGTCAACTGACATGATACACGAATCAAAACACTTTTATTACATCATAAAATGCATGGTCTTCTGGTCCAATAACACACAGCACAAAGAGTAATTGTGGAAAAGATTCATCAACTTGAGTCTGCCACAAAGATCACTTTTATAGCAGTTATTGGCAGCTTAATACAAGCTGGGTACAAACCAATGAATCCTGCCTTTTACTGATAGATAGAAATTGATTGAAAATATGGAACACATTCCTTGTAGATATAACTTTGAGAAAAACGCAAGCAGTATATGCAAATTTCAACTTTGATTACCTTCTGATGCAATATATGTGCCCCTGCCGAAGTACCAGTAAACTCCCTGTAACATTTATAACTGTTTTATGAGATTACTCTTACTGCATTTAATGTAATCATGGCCACTTTGAAATGCTTTGTGAGCAAATTACATAACATATCTTGACTAATAAGATAGTTGATATTTATTCTTTAAATCATTTGAGGTCAAATGCCAATAAAAGGTTGAATGTGATCTATGGTATTTCACACAATTCTTCCTTAGATATATTTTATAGTATGGAATCCATTATACATGTACATATCTTCCAAAACAAGTTTGGACCTTTATTAGGTAGATATTGTCTCTGCCATGATGCTTTAATTACCTATATAAATGTTTGGAATATTATAGTTTTAATTAAGTTTCAGAAATCCAATGACTTATAAAACTAAAGAACATAATGATGTACAGCAGCATGTGATTTCAGCTTGATTCTATCAACCTACAGGTTTCGAGTTTTTAGTGCTTGTGTTGTTTGGTGCGTAAATATGAAGAAGACAAAAGTAACGGCAAGATAGCTTCTTCAAGCTTGAACGGAAAGACAAGTAAAGTCAAAGGCTGACAGATGAAATGTCTAAAAGTGACACCTTGCAAATTATAGTGACACAGAGTAGATTCTATTCAGTTCGCAAAATAAGAATAGGACACCTTATCTAGATATAGGATTATTGTTCCAAGATTTCAAAACCAGAGTAAATATGCAATATACTGAGTCAACATACACTTGTTTTCCAATAATTTACACATGCTCCATTATCATTATACCCTCAAAACCTCAACAAAATAATTTATTCCTTAATTAATAACTCTAGTGAAGCAATACTAAGCATTACCAAATATCATTTTCGGGGCTAAACAATTCCTTAAAACCATTTTCTGTTGGGGGGCTTCGCTGCCTGAGCGACCCCCAGACCCCTCGCCTGGGCTCGCACGTGTAAAAGTGTAAAAGCCTCTGGCTACGCCTCTGGATATATTGTTTATCAAAGGCAAAGTATGATCATATTTCACCATGGTCTTGAAAGGGGACATTACTGGAGCTTGTATTATAGCTGATATGGGCTTATTTTAGGTGTGGAACAGAAATAATACCAAGGATATATATTTAACATTGTGTTAGCTGGCTAAAAGATAAACCCATTAATTACATCACTTAGAAGATTGGCATGCACCTTTAAAGTGATTTAATTGAAAACCTCCCTAAAATAGACAAGTTATCAAGTTACTGAAAAATGAAATGCATACTTAGCTTGTTTATTTGTTTTTCTTTTCTTAAGATCACATAAAAAATTGCTGACAGCTATATGTACAGTAAATAAACAATTCTGTAACATGACATTTTGGGTGGGACCAATTTCCTAACAATACAACACATGCTTTAGTTACCCACATTGAGGTCTGTCTAATAAAATGTAGAAGAAAAACCAAGATTCTTTTATGCAGAAAACTTGTTTGATTGCCTTTCATATAAATTGTTATTGGTCATTTAAGGAACTGCCAAGTTTTAGTATGTACGCATTTCAATTTACATCTACAACATCATTGCAAAAAACAAGTTACATCCAGGAATATCATGTTTGTTGGTGTATGGAAGCACATAGGGGAAGACGGTAATGTGGAATGAACACTGTAGTGTAAGGTCCTCTATTTCTGTTGACAATTTCAATGCAATTAGGGTATTTTAAAGTTTTTCTTCGCTGAATCCTAAAGAGGCACACAGAAGACATTATCATCACTAACACAAATCTAGATACAGATCTGTAAGACATAAATAGAACAGGACAGGTTGGACACTATAATATTAACCCTTAAAAGAAGGTCGTCTATTCAAATGCTGCAGTATTACCACTCCAATGGTAGATTCAAAGAAAGTTGAATGGAATGTAAAGGGAGGGGGTAAAATTCTATTTATAATGCAGAAAATTTGAACCACAATTCTTGAACCAAAATTGCTTTACAGCTGAATCTGAAATAGTACGTTACTCAGGAAAAATGGGAGACTGCAAGTGCCAAGTCACCCTCCCATCTGCCCTTTCCCACCTTCTGTGTCTGCAGACCCAACTTTTTGCAAGCTAAGTGTTTACATTATTGGACGTAAAGGATCTAACCCATATGACACCTGTGACCTAAAAGAGGGTAAAAGTACATGTAATTTATTTGAATAAGTATAGCATTCTGTAAACCCAGCAAGATACATCCCCAATATCATATCTCTCTAGGACCCCTGCTAAGAGTCAGCATTAGATCCAATGACCTTGAATGAAGAGCAAGGTCATACAATAACAAATGACTTTGGATGAAGATCAAGCTCATTAACATAAGCTAAAATCCATCAGCCAAAAATCAGATATCTATGATAAGAAGTTTCTAAAAAAAGAAAATTGACATCAGACAGGCATAAGGAGGAAGGACATGGCACCATAACTTAAGCTTACTTGGCTTCTGATAGGTGAGCTAATCAATTATTTTGAAGGTCAGACAAATACAATGCATGAGAGCCAAGTTATTCCAATTCTATCAAACGTATGACATGAAGTGACGCCTACTTACGGTGTTTTCTAATTTAGAAACATTGTCATGGATCCAATATACCGAGCCAGATTCCTTCACCATTTGCTCTTTCATAAGATGGCAAATCACAAGTTTATTTTAATTAGAAAAAAAAAAAGATAACTAGTACAGACTTTACGTTCAGGACTTGACCCAAAGCACATACAAAGCCCTGGAATGGCCTCCTCTACACTTAAGATAAACTCCCTCAGCTATTGGATAGACACGTGGAATATTAGATTGTGAGATTCACAATGCCTGTAACAACAACACCCCTTACACATTGAACACCTGCACAAGTTAATTCAAGGCATGACGCCAGCACACTGGAAATGTGTGCACTTTTAATGTCATGTAAACAAATTTAGCTGTCAAGATAGCTAAGCATTGTAGCACACTTGTTGTATTAGCATATTTCACACCAAAGACATTAACAGTGAATGTAATAATTAAATTCCAGCAAAGCATGTGCGATCAATATTAACATGCATTTCTAAATACCAATCAAATCATACTGAGTTGAACCAGCATGCTTGAACAATCTTACAAAGATTTGCATTTAATTAACTTTTCCGCGCTATATCGTTTCACAAAATTTATGTCACCATAAAAATATACCTGATACTCAAAGATATAGCTTTTTCTTATTAGGAGTATGATCATGTTCAGACTATGTGCAGGTGTCTGTTTTGGAGGCTGTGCTATCTTCATGCCTCTTTTATTATGACAAAATCTCCTCTGAATCTGTATTGTAACCTTGTCATAATATTTAAAATTTCTGATGAAGCAAAACTTGATAAAACCAAATAAATGAAAATGTAATAAAAGTGTATTTTCTATTGATTGCAACATCAACAAATTCAAATATTCGAATTCTGTATGCATCAACACATGGACAATTGGGGTGTAAATATGCCCTATAACTACATGTAAGACTTGCTCCAGCTACTTTCATTGTGGTGAGAAAAAAACTCAGATAATTCATGATTTATTTATGACACTTTCTCATTAGACTTGATTAGCATTTCTTCATGTTTGAGAACAGCGAAGCTTGCCTATCAACCATTAATAACCTATGAGCATATGAATGTGTATATATTTTTGCCAATTTGGCCTTTTTAAATCCTGTGTTTTCTCTCTGAAAATGATTGCCCATATATATATATATATTCCAATTATCCATAACAATATAATGTAATCCTATATCAATGCATAAACCAATATCATTTGTGAAGGGAAACTCAAGTACTATTGACCCCTTAGGCTTTGTGAACTTCTCAAATTCCCATTTTTTCATCCTTAAAAATGATTGCCCAAATATATACAAAAAACTACATATACACAATAATATCCTGTATGAAGGCAGAAACAATGTCAGTTATTACAAATACAGAAACAATGTCAGTTATTACAAATACAGAAACAATGTCAGTTATTACAAATACAGAAACAATGTCAGTTATTACAAATACAGAAACAATGTCAGTTATTACAAATACAGAAACAATGTCAGTTATTACAAATACAGAAACAATGTCAGTTATTACAAATACAGAAACAATGTCAGTTATTACAAATACAGAAACAATGTCAGTTATTACAACTACAGAAACAATTCATTATTACAAAACAAACAATGTCAGTTATTACAAATACAGAAACAATGTCAGTTATTACAAACACAGAAACAATGTCAGTTATTACAAATACAGAAACAATGTCAGTTATTACAAACACAGAAACAATGTCAGTTATTACAAATACAGAAACAATGTCAGTTATTACAAATACAGAAACAATGTCAGTTATTACAAATACAGAAACAATGTCAGTTATTACAAATACAGAAACAATGTCAGTTATTACAAATACAGAGACAATGTCAGTTATTACAAATACAGAAACAATGTCAGTTATTACAAATACAGAAACAATGTCAGTTATTACAACTAAAGAAACAATGTCAGTTATTACAAACACAGAAACAATGTCAGTCAGTTATTACAAATACAGAAACAATGTCAGTTATTACAAATACAGAAACAATGTCAGTTATTACAAACACAGAAACAATGTCAGTTATTACAAATACAGAAACAATGTCAGTTATTACAAATACAGAAACAATGTCAGTTATTACAAATACAGAAACAATGTCAGTTATTACAAATACAGAAACAATGTCAGTTATTACAAATACAGAAACAATGTCAGTTATTACAAACACAGAAACAATGTCAGTTATTACAAATACAGAAACAATGTCAGTTATTACAAACACAGAAACAATGTCAGTTATTACAAATACAGAAACAATGTCAGTTATTACAAACACAGAAACAATGTCAGTTATTACAAATACAGAAACAATGTCAGTTATTATTACAAACACAG
This sequence comes from Argopecten irradians, assembly GCF_041381155.1. Classification (NCBI taxonomy): domain Eukaryota; kingdom Metazoa; phylum Mollusca; class Bivalvia; order Pectinida; family Pectinidae; genus Argopecten; species Argopecten irradians. The sequence goes on along the minus strand of NC_091138.1, from coordinate 15,415,104 downwards.
AAACAATGTCAGTTATTACAAATACAGAAACAATGTCAGTTATTACAAACACAGAAACAATGTCAGTTATTACAAACACAGAAACAATGTCAGTTATTACAAATACAGAAACAATGTCAGTTATTACAAATATTATATTGTCATTTCAAAACCTCTACCAACACCTTATACAATACTAATAATCCTTGATCAATACAGAAATCCAGGTCATGATCAGTTGTAACAGCAATTCATAATATTATCTTGCACAAAAACCTTATCCAAGTATTTTGTTTTAGGCCTCTTGAAATTATCAAAATTGTGTGTTTCTTCCCTTACTTAATACAATTGTTCATATGAAATGTTCAGGACACAACACCCTTTATACTCTATTTGATAAATGTAAAATCAATGTCAGTTGCATAACTGGACAGTTAAAAAAATTCTTAACCTGGTACTTTTTTTAACAGATATGCTAGGTATGATATATTATAGCTGACATTAACCAGCTGTAAAGTTACCTAATCTCAGGTTCATGTACAATGATATTATCATTATACTTGTAGTACCGATTTGATTTCTATGCAAAATGAAATAAACGTCTACTATTCACAGTTTACAAGAATAAGAAACTGTTTTCTCCTATATATAGTTCAGATGTTTATCTCATGGTTGCTAGGGAAAAGATTACATGAACTATTTCATGAGGATAGGCATATGCCTCCCAATTACAAGATGTCACTATAGATAAAATTAGGTAAATCCTGAGTCTTGTAAATTAATTAACAATGTAGGAGTAACAGTTTTATTAAAATATACAATTGATGAAGGATAAATCTGACAACATGTCCGGTGGAATTAAAAGAAAAATAAATTTGATTTAAATCAACTGTTTCGCATGTGATTACACACATTTTGTGTAAAAATCACAACAAAAATGGCTGTGAAAAAGTGCTTTGCATAATTACAGCAGAACCTTTTGACTTTAAATCGTGAAATTAAATCACCATGAAGTACTGGTAGCTAGGCATGCATATGAAAATGCAAAATAAAATTGCTGAAAAAGGTACATTGGATTACAGTAGAGAGTGGACAACATTCATATGCTTTGTCTCTATATGCTCTCTCCTCCTGGCTGAGAAGTAATATAATATCGAGGAAGTGATCAGGTGCACTAACACCAGTCATTATTGAACAGCTTACCTGGAATACACTTTGATATATTTTCTTGTAAAACAGCTAGAGATAGCTAAAACTGATATCCATTAATTATATCCTTCTTCTCATTCCAAATTATTGATTGTAATCTATTGCAATGACCAGGTGCCAAACCTTAAGTTTTACCGGTGTCATATTTGCATCAGATATCCAGGTAACTGCTATCCATCTTATATAATTCCATGTGCTTGAAATATAGTAATCAAGACAAGACAACATGTAACATTACCATATTATTAAACTTCCACTTCCTGGTTGACGGTAACAATTAAAGTGTTTGTTTCAATTGCTATTGCATGGCTGACTTTCTTACGAGTCTAAAAGTAATGTCTAGATATCTATCTATGAAGCAGACATTTCCTTGATTATTTTTCCCACATAGCAGAAGCAAATTGCTGAGAAACCAAATACTTTGTGTTCCCTTGCACAATTTCCCACAAGATTATGACAGTTTCTATTCAATAACTCAAATGAATTCTGTCCAACTAAAAGTGCAGATCACATCATCCTTTACACTATGTGGGTCTAATAAAGCAAAATGTTTTCACCGAATAAATTGAAATGGATTGTGTTTAAAGGATAGAAATCCACTCTGTTATGTTTTTGCTAAAATTGACATGAATAATGAAAGTACAAAGATTAAAATGAAACAAATGTTGGTAGTTGCGATGATGGTGGTAGTGGCAGTTTTGGAAAATATCTTAATTTTCTTACCTCCTCAATGAACAGCCAGGGGTGACAAGTTGTACCAAGTATGGAAGATCTCTTCAGACCATGGTCAAATATCGCTTTCAAAGCTGGACATAATCTGCAACCAAAATCAAAATCAAACAATGACATTATAACAATCATAAAATTCACCAACACCAAATTTAATTGATTTGTTCTTTAGTATCAATGGCATCTTCACAACTACCAACACTCTGTATGATTTTCTTTCTAAGAACAAACTTTTAAGTGATTGTCAATTTGGATTTCGTCCAAATCATTCTACTGATACAGCTTTAGTTAATATTGTAGATAAATGGCTTAAAAATATTGATGAAGGTTTTCTAACTGGTGCTGTATTTATCGACCTTCGAAAAGCTTTTGATACTGTTAATCATGCTGTTCTTTTACATAAACTTAAATCATATGCTGTATCACTTCTTTCATTAAGGTTCTTTGAGTCTTATCTTACAAACAGATCACAAGCAGTAAGCTACAAGGATGTCATGTCTGATTTTAAACCTATAGATATTGGAGTACCACAGGGTTCAATACTTGGGCCACTGCTGTTTATTTTAAATATAAATGATTATCCTAAATGTCTTAAACATTCTACTGTAATTATGTATGCCGATGATACCTCACAAAGTGTGAGAAATAAGTCAGTAGATCTTTTAGAGGCACAAATGAAAGATGATTTACATTGTACAATCAAGTGGATGAGAGAAAACAAACTTAGTCTGAATTTGAACAAAACCCAGTGCATGATGATTGGATCAGCACAGAGGTTATCCAAATGCCGAGAGTTGAATTTAAATATAAATGATTTTCATATTGAATCTGTACATTGTGCAAAACTCCTTGGAGTTTTTGTTGACCGTTGTCTTTCATGGAAAGACCATATTGACTATGTATCAAAGAAAGTCTCAAAAAAGATTGGTGTTCTGAAAAGGCTAAGGCCATTTATGTCAAATGATGTTCTGAAAAAAGTCTACCAAAGTATAGTTTTTCCACAATTCATATATTGCTCTGTTGTTTGGAGTGAGGCCAGTAACAAATCTTATATTCATAAATTGTGCAAGCTACAAAAAAGAGCAGCAAGAGTTTTACTAAATGTTAGAGATATTTTAACACCATCCAAAGTACTTTTTACTCAGTTGAAGTGGCTGCCAATAGAAAACTATTTTATTTTTAGGAAAGCTGTTCTTGCTTACAAAATTTTACATGGGGATACTCCTAGTGTCTTCAGTAACATGTTTACCTATATTAAGGATGTTAGTATGAGAAATACAAGATCTTCAATTTCAAATAAGTTTTATATTCCTAATGCTAGAACAAGTTATTTTAAGCGTTCATTTGTTTACACTTGTTCCAATGTACTAAATGGATTGAACAATGATATTAGAAATGCTCCCAGTGTTGCTGTTTTTAAACAAAAATATTTAAAGGATGTATTTTCACAATTTTAGTTTTATACTTTCTACCAATATTTTTAGAAAGCAACCATATTTATATGTTGATATGAATGTATATGCCTTTTTAATTAAGGTGTTGTCTGTATTAAACTGTTGTCTGTGATAACTGTATATATTGATGCAGGGCCATATTGTAAATTAGACTTGTATAAATATGTAACCCTGGTTAAATAAAAGATTTTATTTATTATTATTATTATTATCTTCAAATCAAATACCTATGTGACAGCTGGATAAATCATTTCTTTTGGTTTTTTTAACTTTATAACACTTTTGTCCCCCAAAAAACCCTGAATTCAAAGGTAGATGGGTATAAGAAATATAAAAGATGAAACCTCTGATATTTTATGACATATAAGCTGGTGTAAGTGTTGTTTATTACTTACGTGCCCCTGACGAGATCTGTGATGTTTTCAGTCACAGAATCATCTCCAGCTGAACAGTAGTGTTTGCTCCTCTCATCCAGTAGCTCCACAAACTTGGCGGGAAACCAGCCCCGGAGTCCATTTAACTCCCCAACCCAACAGTGTTCATCCTTCTGGGAGATTATCTATATTACAGGAAAAATAGGGACGAATTAGAAAGTCCAAAAATGTCCACACTTCAAAGTTTAAAAACACAAAATTCCCATTGCTGATAGTGATTTAAACTACATTTCTCTCATTGAAATACCAATTACCATTAGTAAAAAAATCCTTTCACTCAATACAGTGGAACTCCCTGATAATCCAAACATTTTAGTTTCAAACCCAAACTGTCCAGAAATTTGTAGATTGCCAAATTCTATCCATCTGATAATAAGTCAATAATCAAATCTGTTTCCCAATTTTCCCGTCCTAACTGCCAAATTCTGTCTACTTTAGTCAATAATCAAATCCGTTTTCTGACAATTCTGCCCAGATTGTGAGTTTTCTGGAATATTGGCTTCCTGATTACTGTGAGTCCACTGTAGATGTTAAGATAAGTTAAGATAATATTTTCTAAACTCTGATAAAATGAAATGACAGATTCAAACACTTACAAAAACATTTCTATGGAGACAACTGATAAGTCATCATTTAAACATGGCTTTAATATTCTCAAAAACCTACTGTTATGACATCATTTTTTCGGAATCCCAGTTCGTCGTCATCATGCCGTTCAAAGTCAAGTAACGCTTTTGCTCTTCTTCGTTTGTTCCTAGCTACATTCACATAATTCTCCAAATCTCTGGCATGGCTGTCCATGGTGTAGTCTGCTATCAGGTTCTGTATCATTGAAATTAAATTTGCATTTTATGTACATGTATTACTTAAACAATAATGCAATTCTATTTAGTTTTGTTCTGATTTAATTTTTTTTTCATCTAAAAGACAAATTGATTACTGTCAAAAAGCTAATTTATGCAAAAGGCTGTCAAATTATCATTTAAGAAACTTTCATTTTGACATTTTATACCATAGTCGTTTTTGGATGGCAACTTTTTTACAGAGCAAGAAGAAAGACCTAGCAGGATCTTGGTTTGGAAGTTATATGGGCCAAGAAAGATAACTCTATATCTCTCAATGCCTCCAGAGAAGCAACCAATTTCATATAACTTTATTCACTTTACCACTTTATTGTTCTTTGGGTCCAGGGACTGAAAGTGGCGTGCCAACTGTAAGATAGCCTCCCTCATATCCACAAGTAGCTCTGTCTGCCGGATATTTTTGGCTTTCCCAAAATCATCATCTTCTTGATCACCCCAGAGCAACATTGAAACCAGACTTCTTGATCTCCGCAGATGGCGTTTATTGAGTTGCTGAAATTGATAAAATCATATAATTCTTCAGAAAGTTTTCTTCTAGCAAATAAATATATTAATATTCAAATTAAATCTAGAGATCAAATGTCAAATCTAAAACTAAAGAATTATAAGAACAAGAGGCCCAGAAGGCCTGTATCACTCACCTGGGTTGTTTTTTTTTACTATCGTTTTATGGTTTTATTAGTTTAACGTCCTATTAACAGCTAGGGTCATGTAAGGATGTGCCAGGTTTGTTGGTGGAGGAAAGCCTGAGTACTCGGAGAAAAACCAACGGCCAGCAGCCAGTACCTGGCAACTGCCCCACATGGGTTTTGAACCCTCATCCCAGAGGTCTTGTGGTAATATGTCGAAACATCTTAACCACTCTGCCACCACAGCCCCATTTTTTTTTTTTTTTTTACTTATTATCATAATTTTCCAAAGTTTCAAAGACGAAGTTTATATAACAGTCGCCATATTGACCCACCCACCCTATAAGATGCTACTGTGTATAATGAGTGCTATCCCATGCTTACTTTCAGAGAAAAAGTCAGTTATATGAAAATAGCCAAATTTAACCTTTTGTCCCTGCCCCTCAGGCCCCCAGGAGTAATCCCCATCATTTGTACAATTTTGAATCCAAAAGACCAGTTGAGCTAAAAAGTGAACTTTTTTTAAATATACTTTTTAAAAGCAATCAATTCATAAAAAATAAATGGAACAGTGATTTATAAAGTTGTCTTTTTTTAATATACCAATGTTTAAGGACTATGAGATTTTACCATTTACCTAACAGTTATTGTTTATTTTAATAGTAATACCAAATGTAAAGGAAGTATGTGTACCTGTTTGGGTAGGTTCTTTGTTGAGTCTGGGTTGACAATAACACCTTGATCAGCCATAAGGTAAGCCAGGTGTTTTCTCCGATGAGATTCTATCACCATATCTGTTAGGGAACCACAGGTTCTGAAAGATATCTGAAACAGTGTGTTAAATCAAAATTACTACCATTCACGACTGAAGAATTTGTGTTTGATTTTTTTTTTTAATTTCTGGTAAACAAAAGTCTTTGGAAACCATCAACAAATAATTTTAATGGTTCAAGTTTGTATCTCTAATACTCACCTCAATTAAGTCTTCGACATCCTGCACATCACCAGGAACATCAGACAGGGCATTGAAAATCTGGGCTGAATTGTCTAGAGTCTTCAATTCTTGTTCCTGGTCACAGATAATACATAAAAATTTTAACCACACCTTCTGGCATAAACAATACATAAAATGCTGGACTAGGATTCATATGATGCTTGCCAAGCAAAACCTTGAGGCTATACACAACTGTTTCAAATTGGGAAATATTTTAAAACTTAATTTGTATTGAAGTAATTTTAATTGGGAATATGATTAACTATTAAATTGTACAAAAGCTGGAGACAGCTGAAATGGAATGTTTTATTGTTTAGTGTGGAAATGGTGGAATGTGATTTGCACCAACAAAAGACTTAAAAAGAGGGTATAAGTTACAAGAGATAGAGTTTGACATCTCTTTAAATAGAAAAAAAAAGGTAGTCATGGATTCTACACTTAGTGTAGAGTGTAAAATAAAATCCTCTTACCAATACAATATAAAACGTGATGCATCATGCAGTGGTGTGTTGTGGTGTGCTGTGTTTTGTTGTGTTTTGCTGTGTCAAGGAGATTCCGCTACAATATTTTCCGTCTATAAAATGTTTGCATCACTTACTTTGTAAGATAATTACATACATATATAGCAGTGTCCATGAGTGGTGCACAAGGATGTGATTATAGTGGCATACATAGTATATGTAAAGGTCATGTGATTAGATGTCATGTGACTTATTTATTATAAATATGTACTTGTAGTACCAGGTGTTTTTCTGTTTTGTCCCAATCTGAAATGCAAGTTACAACCAAATAAGTCTGTTGTACTCAAAAGGTTCGTATAAATAGTAATGGTGTTCCTTTGTGAAAAGCTCTTAGGGAAATGTTATTGCATCCATATCTGTTTCTATAGGATAAGCTCTCAATCATATACATGTACTTTAATTATAGAAGATGTGTGGTTGATTTTATTTTGATCACAGCATTTTAATATTGAGTCAGTCTTACGGTCATGTCATTACATCTCCAATCATACTTCACAAATTATGGTACATTATCTTTTGAAAATATTTGATAAGTAATGTAGCTATAGGTAGGTGTAGTTTTTAAATGCAACTTTCTCAACAGATTTTATAATTTTTGCTTAGCTCTCTGCAAGATATTTTAAAATATCTTATAATGGAACACCATGATCAAATATAGTGCATAAACAGAATAAGACTACTACAAAAATGATAGAATCTTATCTTTCAACACAAGGTGTTACAGTGACTTCATTCACCATGACGGGGGCTTCATTGACCATACAATGATTTTGATGGTTGACAACCTTGACAATAATTTTAAAATGGTGTAAGGGAGACTACTACATGATGCAGGAGGCAAAAGGGTTAAGGAACCTAATACCATTAAAGCAATACACAAATTGTGTTAGAATAGACATTCTTTAAATCGAAAACTATAAGGGAATAGGTGGAATAAATATGAATGGTAATCAGAATTCTTCTTTGGATTCATAAAGGTATTGACATGACTTTACATGCAATTTCAAAAGCATACACATTGCAGTGAATTTTTTTTTTAATGCATCAACTACATATGTATGTAGATACGGACCTTCATTTTTAGCATGCCCATGGTCATCTGGAATAAGATAGTGGAGCCCTCGTAGAAGAAAAGGTCCCACACTCTCAGCAGGACCTTCATGTGTACCACACTCGCAAACAGGGTAAGGAACCAATGTAGACTAATCAGAGACAGCTCTGTAACGCAGCAAGCCAATCAACACCCTTGTTAGTATTCACCAAAATGCAACTCAGCCAATCAACATGCATGTTAGGTAATAAGATTATCTGATCACTTCTGTTTCAAACTAAACTTCAAACAAACCATTTATAGAAAGCTTTATGCATTTCAAGCACTCTTAGAAATGGGAAATTTCACTTTAGATGTGAAAGCTTTCACATTATATGAACGTCCAAACTTAAATTCAAATCTACGATTACTTACACAATTTACTTATATTTATAAGAAGGATAAGAGCAGAAGATGCATAACACTAAAGGATGTATTAAGTAAACATGTTCAGTCACAAAACATTTGATATGTACATATTAAAACCCTTTCCATTTTGACGGGTTAGGATTTAGGTAAACATTTAGCAGAGCACAGAAATGTACCTATGTCATGTTCCTTCATCACAAGGTCTGTATCAGGCAGATAACTAATGATTAACTGTCGCATCACCCTCTGGTCCGCCTGTAACATTAATAAATACTGAAAATCTCCTGAAAACCTAACATGTTTATTATAACAGTCTACATATAGGCATGTGCAAAATTTTGCCAATCATAACACAAGGTTTGGTATTTACTCAAACTGACATTACACATGGCAGTCAAAGTTAAAGGTTAAATTATAAGTATTTCTATCATATTTGGAACAAATTCAGGTGAATTGTACTGAAACAAAAATATTTTCTATTGACAGACAATGTAAGCTTATCCAGCAGTTGATATTGGTTACTCTCAATCTCCAAGACCTTTATTCTAGCTTATGGTGTTTAATACAAACCTGTATCCCAATAAGGGTACTACTGTAATATGAGGCTGGTAAGAGGTCCTCTATTATAGCACACATCATCCAAAAGGCATCCTCTTCTTCCATAAATAACAGCAGTGACGATGCAATCTGAAACAGTGATATGTGGTAAGTCGAAACAAAGAGGATTGGAGTAGTCAAATTTCAAACTAAAACTATCGTCCGGGAGGCCAATTTACATCCTTCATTCCTCCCCCACTCGTTTTGTAACAAAGGGGTTAACTGTAACAAAAAGATGGAGGTATCTTGTACTGAAATTGATACCACAAATTTTCACTGTATAAAGATTGTAGGATTAATTGCTGGTAAGGGGGTAGGTGATAATTATTCCTTGTGATATTGTGATAAGTAATCTTGAACACCACAACACTGATTCAGAGGATAAATGTTACTGACCACCCCAGTGCCCTGACAGTACCCAATGTCTGGGTAGAGCCAGGCCAGGCCCCGAAGGACACGCCGTAACCGTGGAATCCCTGTACTATGTACATTACAAAAGCAGGCATTACTGGGCATGGTCCGCAGGAGATCCTGTAAAAATATAATTTGCATATTGGTTCAGAAAATATTTCATCTATAATACACTTGATCAATTTCACAATAAAATCATTAAAGGATTTGTGCAGTCAGAAATGATAATTTCAGTTTGTGTTGGAAATGGCTTTATTAGCATGTGTAGAAACCTCTCCGTGTTGTGCGCGACCGGAATAACCTGAAAGCTGTCAATATCGAGGTCAAATTTTCTGACCGCCTGATAATGCATTTTTTCTAGCCCTAAACCCGAAATTACATTATAATAGTCCGTGGCTTATAGCTGTACTCTGATGTGCTATCACTCATATCAACTGTCACAGGAAAAGCTGATCAACTATTTTTTATGATTACTTTTGAGTGAAGTTAATCGTGCAATAACTTTGGCTCGAATGTAAATAACTAAAAGTGTGAAATTCAATGTTTTAAATACTCTAATTTATGCTCTAATTGCAGGTATCTTCGTGTAATTATGATGAAAGAAAATCTACACATAAAATTTCAGATTTTTTGTCGAGGAGTTGAGAAACAAATAAGTTGTAATAAGATAGTATTTTCTTGTAGTCTGTATCTTTGATACATTGTAAATTGCAAAGTTTGTGACTGTAAAATGAAATTTTACGTAACAATTAAAGAAGTCCTTAATGAAGTCCTTGATTAAAGCATCAAGGATATGATGCTTGACGTACGAACAGTTGTACACACCGATGATTGATCATTACAAACATTGTGTTGTGTGTTGCTAACCGAATTTATTGAGATACATTTATTACAATACCGTAATACGTTTCAACATGTGGTAGAAAGAAAAGATCAAAATATTGAGATATTAAGCAAAAAAAACAAACTTCTTTTTCAGACTGTGCGGTCGCTTTCAAATTTTAATCAATATCTGAGTAGATACACCGATATAGATATATAATTAGCCATGCATTTGGTTTGATGGTTACCGGTATGTAATACCTGGACCAGGATGTTGTTTACCTGTACACAATGCCATTCATTGAACTCACCTGTAATTACCTGGCCGCAGGCAATTTGCTATTCGTTGGACTATATCAGTTATTTGCTATTGTCTTACTGTCAATCAGGTTAGGACATCCGTTAATTGGATTGTGATTTGAATTATGGAAACCCCGTACATCTATGATCTAGGTTTTTTATTGTCACCTCCATTTTTAAAATGAAGATGTAAAAGCAAATGGAAATAAAATATCCCTGATCATATCTAGGAATATATATTACATATATATATATGTCGTACACAGGTAAAACAATAATGGAAGTTGATTTATTCAGAAACAAAAATGGTTCTAAGAACTATTTCAACTAAAGGTTTAACCTTAAAAATTATTCCAGTCAAAGACTGTCATTACAGAATCGTGGCATACAGCAATCTTCTGTAATTTCTAAGGTATTACTTTAGGAAGAATTCTAAGCATGTATTTTCACCGTTTCAAATCTACATGTATAGTCATACATGAAGGGTTACTACATTACCACACTAAATATACTTATTTAAATATCACTAAGTATATTTTTAAAAGGTACAAGATAATATATCTATTTATAATGCCTGTATACAAGTAATTGCATTTTTCATTTTAACACTTCATGTAGTTATATTACTTTTTGGATTACACAATAAATGTTCTTATATATCATACTATTTAAATCTCGGTATGACGGTATACAAAAGGATCGACAATGAATATACTATTTTAAGGATTAAGTATAATTTTGAAATAATGAATTCAAATCTGCACTTATACTATAATTTAGAAACATATATCAGAAATATCATTGATGTATTTCTGCTTTTCAGTTATGGATAAAGTTTCAAGTGGATGTGGCGCCGGTGGTAGAAGGCGCAGATATGTTTGGCTAGGCGATTTGGTGCCGTAGATCATGAGTTCAAGGCCCGGATAGGGCACGAGTCAATAAATTGTCATGCTTTGTTACTTTAAATTGTATTTCTTTGATATTAAAGGCAACAATATACATATACATATTATTTTCGGTATAAGTTCGGTACTGTAACTCCAATATATAACAACCGTCTACATTTTATTTTTACTCAAAAACTGTGCCCTGTTTGCATCGTTATGGCAGAAGTTTGAAATAAAAACACACATTCTAGATATATTAATGCTTATTTTTGTGATTTTACTCGAAAACGATAGGGTTACATTATACTGTTTTAATACACTGAAATTTACATAATATGCAATTTAAATCGCAGTCCAGACTGATCCGAACATCATTTTGATATCACTATCAAATTGGACTGGTTATCTAATCTAAAGTTAGATATATGCTTGTTTGAATGTTTGAAATGGTGTAAATGGAATGTTAATATGAAAATATGAAAATATATTATATCTATATCTATATCATAAAGCTAAAATAACCATTTACTCGAAAAACTCAAATTGTAGATCTAACGTATATGTATATGTGCCGTGTTCATGTATAGTACTAGGCTTACCTTGTGTAGCCGCAGACTACTATGACATTACAAGACCATGTGACCGCCTAACTCATTATCTCTGAACCGTAGTCGACACTACCCGTAAATCACGACCAAAACAAACCGATAGCGCTAAAAGCTAGGCAATTCGTTGGGTGGGACTTGATTTTTCATTCATCCAATGCAATATCCTGACATATTACCAAAAAAAAATTTTGGCTGAACAAATCCTTTAAAGTATTGGGCCAACATTGTACTTTTCATTAAAGTACTGCAGGTCATCAGCTTGTTGCTTTTTTCATCTTTAATTCATTATTTACAATTAAACATACAGTAAAGTTTACATGTAATTCATTTTACTATGTCAATGTAATTACAATTAATTTCAGATTCAATTGTGTTCAAATTTAAAAAAAAATCACCTCTATCAAAAACAAAACAAAAATATAAAATAAAATTGTTCATATAAACAGCAATGTAAAATGGCTGAAAGGATATTCAGATCAAACATTGTAATTCATATTCATTACTTGATTTTAATACAACCATCCATCTGTCCTATTACACACCTTTTCTATTTGTTTTGATGTCATGAGGTGATCATTAGAACTAGCCTTGACGATATCCTTGTAAGTGAGGTCAGATTTCCGCTTTTTCTCTAGAGCCCCTGAAAGTCTCATCCAAATCTGGTTCCTTAGAGAATGTGGAATTCCCTGTCGCACCATCAGTCTTAGCTTTTCTGAGCGTGGTAGTCGTGGTTCAACCTGGAAAATAAGTATAGTATATACATAAACATGGTTATAAAGGTAAAGATTCTGTATGATTTGTAAAAATAATATTTACACTAAATATACACAAAACCAACATGCTGCATCTCATATAAATCAACCTGACAATTATTTGTCACGTTTATTGTTAGATGTTGGTCAAGGGACATAACTCTCACATTTTAGGCATAATGCTATACATGCACATACACTGTACAGTCAACTACATTTTAATATTGTGCATTATTACATTGATAAGTCACTACCAAATGAGAATGCAGTCTTTACAATAAATTTTATTATATCATGGTGGAAAAATTAATTATCAATCACCTTATCCCAGGTCAGGTCACCAACTTCATTGTTGTGTGTAAACTCTAAATATGCAGTCCATTTTAAACGATGTTGGGCATCCTCCACGAATGGTGTACTCAACAATTTGCTGGAGTTCTCTTCAGGTCCATCTTCACAGAAAATTCATCAATTAGTCTTCAAAGTTGAATACTTAATGCTTGTAATATCCTAATATCCAACCAATGGAAATTATATCCAATGTACAACATGATATTATATGTTTGCATGTTAACCATCTTATTCTTGCATAACTATATTTAACGGAAAAAAAGAAATACCAGTAAACATTAAATAAATTCTGAAAAAGTTCACAGTGCAGGATTGACATTCCAATATATGTGATGATAAGTGTCAATCAAATTTCAGACTTTGGAGTCCATAAATTGCAGATATAATGATAAGCAGGACTTACTCACGGAGGCAAAACCTTTGTTGGGACAAAGGTCAAATTCTTACCTTCCTCTTCTACTTTGAACCCAAATTCATCGTATCTGTAGTCTAATTGTCCATTCGGATCTTCAGGCTGAATAAGAAAATAAACGAAATTGTTTTATCATATATATTTTCATGTAAACTTCTATATATGGTTAAATTACGGTTAAATATTATTCATAATTTCATCACACCAAATAATGCTGCCTTTACTGATATCTCAAGGAAGTTTCACAACCTGCTTAAAAAATTAAATTGTCAGATGTTAAAAATGGCTTTTAAAGGGAAATTTGTTATTCAAACCAAATCTTTTGTTGACAATTACACAATTGTGACCCAAACAGATAATTTAAAGGTTTACGATGAACAGGAATGTGTAAATCAAATGTTTAATCTATATCCATTAACAGCTCCTGTGGACAATCTCCTGTGGACATTGTCCACTTTTTCAAGATATAGCTATATAGATATCTACGGTAGCATTAAAACCCAAGGCAGGTTTTATAATTTAATAGACAAATGCTCCATCTCTACATCAATTATTTTCAATCACCTGATTTCTTAATTTTGATAGGATGTCTTCAGGCCACATAGAAGGTGTCAGAGCCGAGAATGGTCCCCCTGGGGTAGGGGTGAAATCCAGACTACTATTGGACAGGTAGTTAGTGGACGATACACTGACTCCCTCACCACTGGCACCAACAATTTCATCTTCATCCTCTGACAGAGTGTCCACTGAAATGCAAAAATGAAATTACTGGTTTTACTCAGTGTATGTTTCACAGTTTAGATTTTATTTTGTGAGAAAATATAAAAGCAACATTAAATTATCCAGTATTTGCAAAGCAATAACAGTTACTCATTATATCATATTTCAAAGGTAACAGTATGTAGTATGAATAATTGAGCTTGCTCGATATTTCAAAGGTTACCCTCATTGTTATCACTTTATGGAAGCCATAGCAAAACTGAAGAACTGCAGCAACAGATGAGACTGGTAGTTTGGTCATTAGATGCACATCAAAAGAATTTAATTATAACAATACACTGCATTGCTTTGAAGATGGACATCTGCATGCAAGACTCTCTCTCACTTAATCTTCAAAGGAAAACTTTGTAGGCCTGTGATTCTACTTCTACCGGTTATCGACCTACTTAAACATGGTGACTTCTACCGGTTATCAACCTACTTCAACATGGTGAAGATTATATCGAGTGGTTGTGGTGCATGAAATATGGGAATTAGAAATTAATATTTATGTTTTGAGATTGCGTATTTGAATGAGAGTACAGTTTCAGATGATATAATTTGTGTAGGGAGGTGGTTCCATTCTTTTATTGTTCTTGGGAAAAAAATTCTTTTCTGGAAGTTGTTCTGCATGATGTTAATTGGAATGATAAGTGGTGGTTGTGTCTTGCGGGTCTTTTGATTGGAATGGGGTTCTTTGTTGTAACAGCAACCTTCTGGTGGATGATCTTAAACATCGTGGTCATTCTCGCATCTTTACGGCGATCTTCCAGACTGCGCCAGTTTAGTACTTCCAACATACTTCCTACACTAGATGTGTAATGAAAGCGGTTGGAGACAAAACGGGCAGCTTGGCACTGTACCATTTCCTCCTTATCTATATTATTCTTTAAATAGGGGTTCCATACTGCGCTAGCATATTCAACCTGAGGGAGGACCTTGGACCAGGGACTTATAGACCTTTTCTTTGAAGGAACACGATGATACTTTGAGGTTCTGCCGGAGGAAGCCAAGGGTGGAATTCGCTTTTTTGCTGATGTTGTTAATATGGGTGTCCCATTTTAGATCTGAATTAATGGTGACACCCAAGTATTTTGCCTCAGTTACATGCTTTAGTTCTTCACCATGAAGTACATATGATGGTGGGTTTGGTGTTTTTTGTGACAGTGAGGACTTGGCATTTCCCAGGATGGAAAGCCATTTTCCATTTTTTCTCCCATTGGGCCAGCTTGTAAAGGTCTCTTTGCAGGTATATGGCATCTTCTGTGAATGCAACTGCTAAATACATAATGGTATCATCTGCAAAGAGCCTAATGGAAGAAGAGATGCCATCTACAATGTCATTGATATAATAAAGAAAAAGACTCAGACCCAGGACCAAGCCCTGGGGGACCCCGGATCTTACTGGGACAGAATTGGACATTTCCACCTCGACATTGACACATTAGGATCTATTATTTAGGAAATTTTGTATACAGGTGTTAGTTTTTCCAGCAACACCATAGCCTTCCAATTTATGAATAATTAGGTTGTGACTCACCTTATCAAATGCCTTACTAAAATCTGTGATTAGAATGTCTGTTTGTTTACCATGTTCTAGATTTGTTGTAATGTCATCTATGAATTCAATGAGCTGGATCTCACATGATCTAGACTGCCTAAAACCGTGTTGCAAGGGATATAAAATGTTGCTTATGTCAGCATGGTTCATGATGTTACTCACTATGACATGTTCGAGTAATTTGCAACATATACAAGTGAGAGAAATTGGACGGTAATTTTCTGCATTGAATTTCTGACCTTTTTTAAATACAGGAGCTATGTCGGCTCTTCTCCAGTCTGATGGTACATGACCTGTGTCTAGTGATCTTTGGAAGATGAAACAGAGAAAGGGGAAATATCTACAGCTAGCTCTTTACGTACTTAATCTATTTGCATCTCCTAAAATGTCTTCAGTTTTTCTATGACATAGTCTGGGTGAATATTACGATAGTGATAGTAACCCCTGATAGACTGAGGATTTATTATGTGTATATAATCAATATACAACTGTTACCGTGGTAAATACTAGCCACAGGTAGCTAATCAGTGGAGAAGCCAGTTAAAGCTAAAGTTTGGATGATCCCAGACTTGACCCCTGGCCTGGTCACTGCATTTTGTCCTCTACACTTACAAAATTGACAAGCTTGACACATTTTACTTCAAGAATATTGGGAGTATAATGTCAGTGTTTTTCCTGTGTATTTTGGGAAATTGCCACCTGGTGAAAATTGGGAATTTTTGTGCGATAAAAGTAGGAAATTGGGAAAATTTTTAACCGTGTTTATGGAAATATTGGAAAAGGTAGAAATAAACAATTATCCTTCTCTAAGAATCAAGTATAAGAATGTATACTAAAATACAATGTTCAGACTTGGGATTTCCAGATTTTTTTGGTTTTGTCACACAAAATACGCTTCAACTCACTGATTTGGGAAAGTTAGACATAGATTTGGGAAAAAATAACAAGAAATACAATTGGGAATGGGGCCGAATTCCGGCCCCAAATATATAGGCAGGAAAAACACTGAATGTACACTAAGTAAACAGATATGCGAACTTGGGAGTTGTTGTGTCTGCAAGTTAAGGTAATAATTTAATTGAATCGAGAAAGGACTCAAGAAGACTGGAATATATAGTAGAATTAGATTAGGTCGATCAGTGGTGTAGCTCAGTCTGTAAAGCATCTAAAGCTATCAAGGTACTGCCATGATCACTAATGTAAGCCTAGTGGTTGGAGGTCCTGTCCAAGTTCAACTTCAAACTCCATCTACTTCTACGTCATAATGACTCCTTCAACAAGATGAAGATTATGTCATATGTCGGTGTGCTAAAATAATAATTGAGTGTAAACATTTTTTTTTAAAGTATGAATATTTAAGGTAGTTTTGAGAAGGCTATTTTGAAAGCTTTGAGTTTGGTGATTTTACAAAACTGTACCAATGATATAGTTTGTGAGAAAAATTATTGTTTTCTGACTTGGGTTTTACATGAAGGGACCTGAAATTTTCAGCACTAGAAGTCTAATATCACAAACTGCCTAGTTGCAGATTATGCCATTGATGTTATGGAATGGGTAGAAGAATGAAAGTTGGACGTAGCTTCAGGACTGGGAATTTCAATTATTTGAAAGTTTATGATATGAAAGAGATAATAAGACCAATGAAATATAGCGTAAATATGCTCTCTCTGACCGAAATATATGGAGTCATGTTTAGGGTTTCAGCAGGGATTTAGTTGTCAATGTGGCAACTGTACGCCATGCTTGACAGAAGGTATCACCATATTATTATCGATACGACGAATTCACAATATGTGTTTACCTGTCATTGCCTTGCTACTGTAGCCTTCGGCATTTCTGCCGCCAAAAACAGATTTTGCGATATCCATTTCTCATGTAAGCTTGAAGAACGTGCTAAATATACATAAATATCTCCGTCTGCTATTTTCTTCTATCCATCTTTCTAATGAATATGTAAATTATGTTTTTGTGGCGGAAGGATATTGTTTGCAAAAAAGTGCCTGTTTATTAAAAACATTGTACATTATATTACAAGATTACAGTAAAAACAACTAAAATCAAATATACTATAGTTGGTTAATTATGAATATATGAGTCAAAGTCGATAAATTATGAAGCGTATCATAAAACATACCGGACATAGTTTTGCATCGTATGCTTAATATTAGGAAGTGGTAAAGCGGCTAACATCCCTTGACGTCACTGGGGAGCATTTATTGACCTGCATGCGGGAGCAGCAATTTTTTTCTTGCTAGAAATCCAACAGGTGGTTCGAATCTCATGCCCAAGGTCCATTCTTTTTTATTTACTTATTTTTTTTTTATTTTCCGGCATGATTTTGGAAGATATAAACTAACTGCTGGTACCGATAAAGTCAATAGTGAACGTAAAATATGATATTCAATATGAAAAGATAGAAAAAACACCCATTGTTGGGCAACGTCAATATGGTTTTATTTTACCAAATTGATACTGTACCCAAATTGATACAATATCTGAAACAGTCGTTTTGATAAAATTTACCTTATTTCTCAGTGATGACACCAAAGATGCATCATTAATTGATAATTACACTTCATTTTATGCAACTTATTCTGTTATTTTCTCTGAAACATAACTTTGAAATTGATAAATTAATTGGTCTGAAACGTGTTAATCCCTAGAAATGTGGCCGTGCGACAATTACTATTTGTACTATAATCATGGGTTGTTTTCTTTTTCAAAGCGTACGGCCTCATCAAAGATTTTTTTTATTGAATAATGAAACTTAAGGTATAAACACTCAACAGAAATAGGAAAAATATAATTGCTTCACATTGTATTTTTTTATTTTATAAAGTGCAAATTGTTCTTTGTATAGCGTTATTTCCCATCATGATTTTTACTAAAATTGTTACATTTTTACATTGATTTTTTTTCCAATCATTAAAATAAATGATAGTGTTCTTATGACATATGCACCATATTGGAACAATACAACCTTATGTGAATGTCACAGAAAACTAAATTTAGATAATTGAAATATCATATAAGTCATTATAAGTGGTCTTACGGAGGTACTGAATTACCGCAGGTACAGTTATGAAAACACTTGTACAATTTTTACAGTAAAATGTTATCATATTCAGTATAATTTAACTCAGTATAATAAACACAATATCCCCTTTATAAAGCAAAATCACAAAAATTCATATATATTGATTTTTCTTACTTTAATACATTTTTTCTTGCTATAGGTATCAGTTTGGGAACACATCTAGCTGCAATATTGTAGCTCAAAAGACTTTTAGACTGAAGGAAATGGTGTCGTCTTTAGAGGTATAGCAGGCCGGGTACGTATATTCGTTCTAGTACACATCATGTGACAAAACTAGAAGTTTCGACACATGCTATTAATTGTAATAACAAAACCCAAGCATCAAAATTAAGTTTTATGCACTTCTTCAAAACAAAATAGAAAAAAATGAAACACACCAAGCAACAAATGTCATACAAGAGATATCAGTGAGTGTAATTAACATCATTTCTAGTTCTAGTTTCCCCAAAATATTGAGAAGAAAAAAAAACAAGAAAAAAAAACAGACAGAAATATTCCGTTATATGCCTCAAAACACATACATTGTAACTGTACAATTTTGGCCAAAGATGGAATGCTTTTTAGCTGTACGAAAATTAAGAGAAGAAGTTCGATCGGGGTTCTCTGGTGAAACCATGCGTGGTGTGAAATTGACACTTTGTATACCTGTTTATTAATGCCGCTTTTCGGCTTATTATAATCAGTCAAAATGTGAAATAATTTTCAAATATTAATCTTGCGATCGCTTATAATGCGATCAGTTTTTCGGGTCGTTTATATTTTCAAATGTTTAATGAAGCCTGTTATTTGCTGATAATATGGATTTTATACGCATTTTAAAGTCAATTAGCATTGAATCTTCAAACACGAATTGCATGCACGTACGTTGTGTTTTTTTTCAAATGAAGACAATCAAATAGGAAAAAAACTGATATGTTTCACCCTAAGTTAAAGTCGATTACTACTTAACTCTTGACTAAAAACGCCGCTGAAGTATTTCTTTGTATCTTGGCTAATTTATAGCCAAATCCAAACATATACATGTACAAAGCAACAAGAAAGTATAGCGTAATAGATATGTTCCCGGTATTACCAAGCGTCATCTCAATGCTTTACCACCATTAGTCCGCTAAACCTGCCAAAATTATTAGGCCTTCTTGATGTTTTTTCCCCTAAAAAGTCTTATGATAAAGGCAGGTTTAGCCATGTGAGATCAAATCTATCACACACATGAAGTGTTGATCACAAATACATATTATATTGGTCACCTGTCAAACCAGAAATTAACGAAGTACCCGTATTTATATTAACCCTTGAATATGTGATTATCACACTTACACGAACCGTCTGACCTGAGCTGGACTCGGTGGGGATAGAAATAGGCAAATTCACTAAGTTTTGTCGTATCCATGCAGGACATGCAGCCAGCAAATGTCTACAAAATGTTTTCTTTTTTTTTTGTATTTTGTCGATTAAGATAATTCCGATAAAAATATGTAGTAAAGTTAGCAATCTTTAAACCTCGTTATTATTTCCATCAGTTCACGAATAACGTCAACTCCGCTTCTGAGTTGGATATATATCAATCTGAGTGGATATATATCAGCTTTCACTTTTATGTTCACAATCAAATTTTGGTTTGATGTCCGTGACCGAGTTTTTAACTCCTGAGTTTGACGTGAATACACCAGTTTGATGCAATCTCCCACCTGTGATGTAAATATTACCGGGCTTGATATCAACTTCGATCCTAGATTAGGAATCAACTCCCGAAACCGGTGTCAACTCCCGGATTTGTTGTACATACTCCCGAATTTGATTTCGGTCTGGAGTAGGTTGATATAGTTTCTATATATTTTTCCTCCTTGCCTTTTCTGCTATGCGTCTCACCTATGCCAATAAACTAATCATGTGCTACTCTGAATTCCGAACATCAATGATATTAAGCACTTTCGCTAAAAATAAACGTTAATTCTAAATCGATAAATTCTGTAATATACACTGTCTCACTCAAATGCTACACACATTTTAGTTACATGTACTATATCTATGTACATTGTATATAGATATAGCATCGCCATCGAAATACAACATCTACGTCGCCGTAAATATTCGAGGTCTTTCAATTGTTCAAAGTAATCATTGTAATGCATGGAATACCACAGCGGTAACAGCTGTACTAATATGATAACACATCTGTCTACTGACGTCAACATAGTGATAGTCTAAGATATAATCAATACGTGATCATTTATAGTTATGTTCAAATGACATTTACATTACGTTCTTTTGGTTGATATAGGCGCGATAAAGACCACATTTTTATTGAATGCTCGGTAGTTTACACACAGGGATTTGAGAATCATAATTACTTACAGCTTGTATTCTGACCTATAATAGTATCCATAAACAAGAAATGTTTTCAAGACCTGAGTCAAATGGTTTTAACCTATTTTTGATCTACACGTAGGTTCCTAAATGTCTACATAAGTTATTTGTGTACTGAAGAATAGGTCAAATTAAATATGTCAACTGTAAATTATTCTCAAATCCCTGTGGTTTACCCATACGCGGAACCTGTTAGTGTTCTGAGGCCACGCTACCAGACTAAGCGTAGTTGCTGAAGCTCTACAATGCAAATTTAATGTGTTTTGGAAACGCTATGTCATATCAACTTCTAAGCTCATTTTAGATCGGCTCTTTCTGTATAGTGAGATATACTCTATCTCAAGGAGACACATATCTCTCAATCAATGATTACTAGTAAGATTAATAATATGCGATAAATACAGGTGAGACCATCAATTAATGTTCTTAGATGTCGATTTGACGTTTTATATGTAAGTTCACCTTCGGAAACCAAAGATCTATAGAAACTCCAATACACCGTCTATACATGGGTAACCGACGATGATGTAAGTTAATGAATATTTAATAATAATAATGACAATGACGGATATATCTTTCATTTATCAAATAAAACTGAACGATAAACAGAAAATCGAAGTACAATCAATATTTATTGCAAACATACATATATATACAAAAGTGTAATACGAATAACAAAAATCAGTATAAATTAATATAAGTTTATATACCTATAATTTACTATATATGTGCACTATTACCTGAGTGTTTGTCTTTATACTTTATTCCACAAAAACGTTGTATTTAAAACGCTACAGCAATTCGCCAAGAAACCATAGAAAATACAGAAAGTGGCGTAATAATGAAAAAGAACCACACCAAGAAGACTACTAGAGAGTTTAGAACGCTGCATGACGATGTCTAAATATAATATGACTGAAGGCAAGGCCTTAAAGGGCACAGTCAGATGTTTCAGTAACCATTAATTATGCACTGTTAAAAAGTTCAATTTATCGAAATAATAATATATTCACACTCTGTCCCAAAACCCCCATTTGAGAAGGAAATCCACATAAGAGAAGGAAGAAATTTTTATTTCCGTAACAGATACTCCGTTTTTGATCAGCTGATTATATTGGAAGGTGGTCTATCACTTGAACGCTTGCAAATAAAGAGCAATAAGCACTGAGCATCTGCCGGATGAAGATTACGTTCGTCGAATCATAAAAGCGTTTATATATACTGAGGTGGCAGTGTACAGTAGATTTGAAAAATTCAGCAAAATTAAGTGCAGGCTTTAATTATGTACACACAGCTTTTTAACCTTAAAGGCCCATTACCTTTCCGGAGCAAAATATAAAGGTTTCTTAAAAACATTAATAACATCAGAAAATGCATACCGATGACCTAAAATAAGGTTACGACACCAAACATATGCAAGATTTCATGCGTAATATATGAAAACAGTGGAGAGTTAATTTGCTGTTTTGCCGTCTGTCGCAGTGATAGTCAACTACCGCGCGGTATTTAGGACGACGGCGGGAAACATAATACGACCCGCGTTATGAAAATAAACATTTTATTTATTTTAATCAAATCGTTCAGAAGGTGATGATAAAGTAGTATTAACGGTAAGTTAATAATTTTTAAGACTCTACAAAATTATCGATCTTGTTTTACATTTCCATTTTAAAAATTAAAAGCCGTTTCGGAAAGGTAGTGGGCCTTTAAATGACATCTATATCAAAGTATATATATTTTTAATCTACACAAAATTTGCAATTGTTATGCAGAGTTCATTTTTGGACAGGTCTGCTTTTTGTGGTGTTGTGAGCCTGTAAAAACCATGGTAACCAAATTTGGTTTTTTTTTGAAAAAATGCAAAAAATTGGTATTTTCAACCCAAAATTACACCCCCTCTAGGAGGATTTTTTTTCTTGAACACAGTTTAAAACCAAGCATCACTGCCGTGATAGCGGAACTGAGCCTATTTCGACATAGGTATATCATTAAACTTTTGAGCAATCTTACCTCGTACCCCGGCTATCAATTTCTGCTGCCACAGTATTGAGTTTTTCCATCTTAGACGCACATTCGGATATCCTCTAAACCATTAATCTCGAACCCATTTTGGGGAATTTCTTTATGCAAATGTGAAGCTTGCATATAATTCTCTAGATTGAATTCACCAATTTTAGGACATATGCATTTTTTTATTTTTTTATGCATATGATAAAACAGGGGCTTTATGCTTAATAAAAATCTCACCCATGACCATTCGGTCTTACTGTACACTGCTACCTGAAGTTGTCAGTGTGTAGGATTGAATTTTGAAAATTGAGTTTTTTCTTTTATTTTCATGTATGTGTTACCTTAGAAGTGCTTTGCACTTCGTGCACTTCGGGCACGAAGGCCTGCGCCCTTATTGTAATGAGACAAACACTCCAAAATTGATCCGTACTTGAGAAATGTTTAACACACTGTATTTTGGTAATTGTTCTTCTCCATCCGAGCAATAACAGCCTGGTGGAATGGCGTCCACCGGATATAACGACAATCCTTCATCTGTAACATCAGAGAGGACACTCGCTCCATCTCCTCCGCAATCTCTTTGTCACTGTATCTAGGACGGGCAGGGGCAGTGGTTGGGTCCCAGGATAGCCCTCCATAAGACATGATTGGCTTGACAGGAGAAGAGAAGCTGTATGAAGCATTGCGACTTTTTACATGCGATTTGATTGGCTCAAGTGTTGTTGCATTTAAACTACACTTCGTATCATCGCTGCCGTCGTAAGCACTGTTTGGTTGTTCTGGCGAGCCGTCGTATGGTGGGTCGTCGTCGGTCGGATATGAAAGCGAAACATTATTTAACTCATCTTTCACTTCGTTTTTTTCCTCGGTTTGAAGTCTTTCCTGCGTTCTTTCGCAATGCAGTGTTTTCTGTGACGATTTTTTTGGTGGGATTATGACCTCATCGAAGTTAAACCGAGGCCTCTGAACGACTGCTGTTTGGTGAACAGTATCTGGCCGATTAGACTGTCGCAACTTTCTCCGTCGCATTTTCCTTAATGCTATTTGTATCTTTATTTCCTTAGCTGGTATGTCAATCCCAGCCAACAGATCCCGCAAATCTATGGCTTCACCAGATTTGATTTTGTCCATATCCAAACTAGGTCGACGTTGTTTTAGTACCTCATCCCTGTCAAACATTATGATCGTCTCTTTTACTTTAAAACCCCTATATATACCGTGCACGGCGCACCTGGCAGACTTGTTATGGCCATTCGCATTTGAGCGACCACGTGGACACGTACACTTTCGGTTTCGATCACACGACAAAGATCTATTTATTGAAGATTTTGGCGTTGCAACATGCTTGCTCAAATCTCTCCTACGGACTTTTGTTGTTTCATATACTTCTATTGGGAATAACTTGGGACGCGCGAGTGACGTCGGGTCACTACCACGCCTGTACGCCAAGCGATGAGGTTGAGGCCCCTCGGACACATTCGCCAACAAATCCTCAATTGACGTGTCCAGATGTGTCAAGGTCTTGGTCCCGTCAGTTGTTTCACATGTGTCGTCCTTATCCTTTATGTTCAGATTTGAAACATCTCGAATCAATTTATCACCAATAGTTTTCAAAAATTCTGTTTTCAGCGAAAATGGCGTCGATTTTCTCTCGAATTCGTCATACGCATCCTCGGAACCTTGTTTCAATACTTTCTTTGATTTCCTTAGTGATTTTCTTTTCAATTTTTTAGCTTTCCGTAGTTTTTTCAATATCTTAGCAAACTGCATTGCAGCAAAAACAGCGTTGGCTACTTGAAGAAATTTTCTTTTTCCTTTCAAGCGAGGTTGGACATGTCTTTTGGCTAATTTCAGCCGCATTGCTCTCAGTTGTGTGTCGGTTAAATGCGAAATATCTGGGTCCGTTGTCGTCTGATCCTCTACGAGTTTAAGATATCTATCCCTTTTCCGTTGCCGTTTCTTCCGCATTTTGTGCTTCGTTTTCTTTTCCATAAGAACGTTATCTTTGATGATGATTTCGTACTCCGAAGCTGTCGACTCCTCCAGCTCACCTTCCTCACCCATCAATACATCGGTAGAGGAGAACAGGTCACTGTTCGCCTCGATAGGGTGACGTTTCTTATCTGTAACTTGTCTCACGTCTTCTGCGTTGCTTTCGCCTTCCGACTCTGTATAACAGGGACTGTAGAATAGATCAGAAATATCACCTATCTCTTCTCTTGGCGACACATGTTTCTTTTGAATATGTTCGGAAAACCAGTTTTTCTCCAGATTTTTTCCGTACATTTTTCTTTTTTCGTATGTGCTGTTTTCTTTTTGTCCAACTTTTATCGGTTTGTCGCCAGCCTTCACCACAAGACTCAATTCCGATGCCAAACCAGAGTCAATGGGCATCTTTAACGGTCTTTCGTCCACGCATGTGTTTTCTGGTGGAACTTTCTTAGAATATAAAAACTCCTTTCTATTAGTTTGTGTGTTATTCTGGCAGCTATCTGGTGTCCCGTTTCTTGTTTCCATGGTTTCATTGTTGTCTGGTTCTCCAGACGGATTCCTATATCTCCAGTCCTTGGAGTTTGGTCCCGCTGTTCTGTCCACTGGGGTATTGGTGTGCCGTATGGGCGGTAACGTTTGTCCTCCTTTACCTGTCGTCATGGGAATAGGGCGATGCTTCGGTTGATAATGCTTCATCAGCTGGTAAAGAGATGGCCTTGTATACTCGCCAATCGCGTTATCATCGGAAACATGATCGTCCACAAAGTATGCTGTTTGCTGTCCCGAGTAAAATCCACGTTTATTTCCGGGTACCTGATGTTTCCCACTTGTACCCATAGAATAGTCTGAAAAGTTCGCAAAACGTTTTCGAAATGGTGCTTCACTGATTCTGTGATAATACTCATTATCCAAGTCTGTGTTGTGATGTAAGCTTTCTTGTGCAATCCAGGAGCCACTGTTTGCTGACAGAAGGGTAAGTTCTGCCACGTCCAGATGCATCGAAGATGTCCTCCTCCCGCGATAACCTGGCGGAGGCTGTAAATTCTCCATCGGTATATCATCGTCATCATGATCTCCGAAACTCATCGTGTGTATACAATTTGAAAACTTTCTTGTCCAGAGAAGAGACCAGGTGCGTGTTAGACAAACATTTCATAAATGAGTCCTGAAATTCACCAACGTTGTCCCAGAGTAAATGGTTTGTCACGCTTAGCTCCAAAGCGACTTTGTCGCTGTTGGTTACCTATCTAATTAAGTGGTGTATTTGGGTAGTGCCATGGAAGGTTTATAACGCGTTCTGGTCAATGTGTTAAAGTGTTTAAAGACTTTCTATGTTGACAGTTTATATACCCTTGTATACAGAAGATTATGAAGATACGTTTGAAAGTCAATAAAACTACAGAATTGATTTGTCAACAATTAGAGATTGTTATGACTGAGAATACCACATATGAAAAACATTTGATTTACTTAAAAAGATTATTCCTTTTTTCATAATTAGTACCAACATTTGACGGAATAAGTTTGAATACACTTGATCAGGATGTAAAACATGGTTTTCAAATTTTTATTCTCAATGATCACAGATGTCTATATGTTAATAAAAGGGACACTTAAAGATGCTCCACCGCCGACAGAGCATAAATAATATTCATCAATTGAACATTAATTGGTGTTTAATCGTGTATATATATGTCTAATTAACACACACAAAAAAATAATATAAAGTAATTCATTATGCTTTTGGTGCATGCGCACTGAGTACTTCATCCCATATAGGATATAATGCCACGGAATTTTTTCGTGATGCAATTAATTGTTTTTTATATTTTTAACTTGAAGTAAAATTAGAAGCTCAAACTTTGCAATGGTGGACTGGTAATGGTGTAGCTTGCTCTTTAAAAAAAAAAAGCCCGGGCTTGCACATAAAAAATCCTAGTATGGTTATTCATTGTCTTGTAAAGTTAAAACATCTATGTAGATCCGTCAAAGTCTTGAATGTAAATTAAAATCAAAGTTAAAATAACCTAAACGTTTACGTAGATGATTTATCTAAAATTAATAATACTGAAATATACGTTATGCGTTAATATGAATCTTCTATGACACAAGATGGCTTGTTCAAGATTAAAACGAAAGACACGAAAAGTCAAAGGACGACAGATGAAATATCGAAAGTGACACCTCGCAAATTATAGTGACACACAGTACATTCTACTTAGATAGTCCGCTAAAACATGCTTATATTATTATGCTTTTTATTTATTTTTTTGCCAAATATAAAGTCTATATATTAGACAAAAAAACAACAACTTATAATATAGGCAGGCTTAGCGGAAAAAGATTCTAATTGTAAATAGTGTAATAGGGAGGGTTTTCCACAAGAGACCCGGAGGGGCGATCCGACTGTAGCTCCCGTTATATGTATAAGTCCCAAATCGTGATCGTATAGTATTTTTAGTATACAACAGAGTCCACAGTCGTCACAAATCCTCTCCGGATCCCGTTTCCTCCACAGGTTACAGGCCTGTATCACAACAGGTTCGATCTCTAGGATGTAGCGGAAGCACAGATACTAATCCAATAACTCAACTAGGTAAATACAGGTACAAATAACTATTTATTATATAAAGACAAGTAATATAGAATTGATAAAGAATATATTTACAATAGTGCCTGATGTAGACAACTTACAGTAAGAGAAATAAGCATACAGTCGTCGTATATGTAGTGAAACCCTAATTATATAGCTACAGAACAACAAGACCATGTGTTCCCAAACACAGTCCAACAACACCTAACGGGAGACAACCGACCTACCAAATGTTCCCAACTCTATAAGAGACATAACTAACTGCGTAAATAGGTTTCCTATGGATGTCTAAGCCCTAAGCCCCTGACGATCCCCTACTACACTGTGCGAACTAGGTTTCCTATGGATGTCTAAGCCCTAATAAGCCCCTGACAATCCCCTAGAACGACACAAACCCTTGTTAGTCATGTAGCTCTAAGTATAAACCCAAATGGTAGTTCAGAGACCCCGCAAGTGTTGCACTGTTGACAGTGCACGGCGTGGTTCTGTCCCTAACCCATTCTCCCTAGTCAAGACCCAAGCTTCCTTAGAAGCAGCCCCTTTTATAACAACTCATCAACCCAGTACCCCAAAGTGACCACTGATTGGTCTGAGTCCGGACAGAGCACCATATTTAGGTGAAACCGTTGCTACAACAACCCACCTACACACTCAATATAACTTCCGCTTAAATACAGACAAGGCTCAACTGACTGATAAACACCTCCCACGTGTACCACACGTGTACTCCGGCCAGCAGTCAGCGGTCAGCATCGGGGTGATCATGAGGACAACTAGGTTGATGAATGTGA
Source organism: Argopecten irradians (assembly GCF_041381155.1). NCBI lineage: Eukaryota > Metazoa > Mollusca > Bivalvia > Pectinida > Pectinidae > Argopecten > Argopecten irradians. The sequence goes on along the minus strand of NC_091138.1, from coordinate 15,386,523 downwards.
CTGCTAAACAGCAAGCACACCATAGATAAGACCTGTTCTCATGGTATTCCCCTGAATTTGGGTCAAAGATACATAAACAGATCACTGAAGTGAAGACTTAGAAGAGTGCAATAACAAATATACATACTGTACAAATAAATGCAACAACAACGATAGAAACCTGTTCTATCACACTCCTCCCCCCTAAGATCAAAGTACAATTTGACAACAAATTTGCTTTGTCTAAAATAACCTTAAATGTTACATGACTTCCTATAGGTAATGTACGTACATCCCTGCATCATACATCCATTCTGACCTAGGATTCACCAAGATATTTGGTCAATTTTTACATCCCTGTAATCTTAGACCTGATTAACGACCATTCCACAGGAAACATATGCCCGAAGATATAGCACTACCATACCAATTGGTTCAAAATTAGGATGGTGTCGACTACAAACAACCCATAGTAACAACATTACCTAAACATAATCAGTCTGTAACTATGATAGAAGTGAGCTAAACAAGAGATAACAACCTATCTGTAATAAGCTTGAGTATCCAATAATGACTGAGTATACTACATGTACATTCCTTAATTCAACATCAGTATCCACACAGGTACCATAATAGAGCAGGCAGTACTGACCTCCATCATGTAACCAATGTATGTAAGCACCAATGTACATGTATATAATCACTATAAACTGTATAAGAAACATGAACAAACAACTAAGCTCGAAAATATCAACAAAATCCAGAGCTATGTCAAGTTTGGCTCTCCCATGACCCTAAATTTAACCAAAGTTCTTAAAAACCTACCAGTAGTTACTAAACAAACACCTGCAAAGTAAGTGATATAAAATGTATAGCTGAAAATTGTGGCACTGTAAGATCCAATAGAAATAGATGTACAAAATCACATTATCACTTTAACTTTCGCAATGTCTTTTCTGTTTCGAAGTTAATCCATTATCCAAAAAGAATAAATACAGTCAGAGTGCACTTTTAGCACAGTTCAATAACACTGGATATTGTTAATTTCACATGTGGTCTAACATCCACTCGGCTTTTGGTTCCTCTTCTCCCTCACGGAGGTACGTAACGTCCCCGTGTCGTCTGTACAGCTGACATCGTTTGATGATTTCCATAACGTGATGTCTGTTGAAATATGTGCGTTTCACAGAATACACGTGCAGGTCCACTGTCTAGACATCGAAGTATGTGGTGAGGTCACTTCAGGACAAACGAGTGTTCATCCTCACAGGAGGGAACTCCAGTACTGGTCAGTTAGATCCGGTCAGGTAATCCGATATCCGTGGTACCGATACACCAGTTCCTTTAGATCTGACCCTGGCCGATCAGATAACAGCACTCCCCCTTAAGTGGTCTGACCCCCTTTCTATAGACCCCCTCCCAAGAGATACTATGGGAGTTCAGTTATAATATAATTGATTCACCCCACTAGCCTAACACTAGTTTGGATTATACGCACACAATTAATTAATCTAATTAAGACAAAGTTAAATTCAATACTGGCAACTGTTTGCAGTCGCTCTGATTGTTACACTTGTAGGTACCCCCTTCCCACATGGCATTGTTTACAGCATAACTATTTACAATTTAGTTATCTCGTTCCCTAAACATGTACAGTTTCCGAAACAACCTACAAGTATACACCCTAGTTACGGAGGATACCAAACCTTTGGTTTACTTGCTCTAACTACTTTAGCAGTCTGACAAAAGCCATCCTTTTCTAGTATCATCAATAGTCTTGAACAGACTGGTTTGTGTTTACTAGCAGTATCTTCAGGACAAATGGGGCTTAAGTTAGTTGACCTAATCATTCCAAGTAAAGCTAACAAAATGAACCCTATAGCTACCATGACAACCATAACCTTTACCAAGGTAACGCCTTTGTGTGCTAGGCTAGCTTCATTTTCATCCTTGTTTGATACTTGAACATCCCTAGAGTCTTCTACTAACTCATTGTCCCGTTTATCAGTAGCAATGTTCTCAGTATTGCCGACCTGAAGTTCAAACGTTATTTCGTCATCTACCATAGTAGATTGTTGACCTACTACCCTTGTAGTTACAGGCTCTGTTTTATTTTCTCTCTCGTTAGATTCAACCTGCTGTTCTATACTCATAACAGAGAGAATTAGTTTATTACACTCAAAATTTTGTCTGCTTAGCTGTATATCCCCCTTATTTGTCTCTAAAATGGCATTTTCTAATTGAATGGAACTGCAATGTGCTGACAAGAAATCCATTCCCAGTATCCCAGACAAATTCTTAACTTTTGAAACTACAAAGTTCTGTATGAACACAGATTGTCCCATTTTAAATACTAAAGGAATACACCCCTTTACCTCGAGTTGGTTCCCGTCGGCTGTGGTGAGATTTGTATCAAATCTCTGTAGCGACTCTACATCTAGCCTCAACTTTATAAACTCGTCAAAGGATAGAACAGAAACCGGGGACCCAGTATCTATCAGCATTCCACATGTTACCTGTTGTACTTGCACCTCTGCATACAGACAAACTATGCCTGAACGTACATTTTGTAACCCTAATGGAACTTGGCCCGATACTTTTCCCTCGCTTTCTAATTTCCTTTCAGCTTTCTCCACTATTCCCAACTCTGGCCTAGAAATACCTATAGTATTCAAAGTATTTTGACAGGCTGACGTCTCGGCCCTGATCCCAGCCCTAGTTAGTTTTTCTAACTGGCTAATTCTATCTTCTAGTTTCTGTAGGTTTTGTAACCTTTTACATTCTCGGACATAATGTCCTTCCTCTTTGCAAAATAAACAGGTACCTTTTTGTACTTTATTGTCCCCATAATTCTTAACGTGGGTTTTTAACTTCTTATCCTTACCCTTCATACTGGACAATTTCTTATCTAGTAAGTTACTTATTTGGTTAATTGTAAGAACTTGTTCTACAGTACTATTTGTTTGTATAGAACATACCGATTCAGACTCTATAGGTTTCTTGGTGGAATTACATGTTACAGCCTCATATTCGACTGCAGAGGAAATAGCCTCATCCAAAGTGCTAGGATGGCTGAAAATTACTTTCTTTCGAATTTCAAAGTTATGTAGGCCGTTAACGAACTGGTCTACCACCTGACATTCCAGGTAATGGTACGGGATTTCAGGGTAGGCTAGGAGGGCAGTTCTCCTTAAATCATACCCGAAATCAGACGCAGTTTCGTCCTTACCCTGTTTACGCTCCCTAAAAGTAAATCTATGAGCCACACTCCTTTCTTTAGGATTGAACCTTTGGGTAAGGCATTGTTTTATCGACTGATAATCTGACAACTGCACAACAGTAAGGTTACTCAATATTCTCTGGGCTGTTCCCTTTAAACTTATACTTAACTGTTGGGCCTTTTCTATGTCTGTCCACCCGTTCCAGGCAGCTACCTGTTCAAAATGAACGATGTAATCCTGCCAATCACAGCTTTGACCATCGAATGTGTCAGTGTGTCTCTCTTTTCTTCTAACCCTACTAGGAGGTACAAGAGGTACATATGAACTGGTTTCCAGTCCCGATACCTCATTATTACTATCCTCATCATGAAGAAACCCTTCTCCATGATAACAATAGTTCCCTAAACAATATGCCACCCAACAATATCCAAATAATACTAAAAACAGCGTACATATAACCTGAACACTAGTAGAGTGTCTATCACTAGAGGTCTTGAATATTCTAGAGATAAAGCACCTACAACGTCACAAATAAAGTTTAAATCATACTATATAAACGCTTGCTAAATAAAATGTTACAAAAACAACTAAGTTATATAGTTATCACAAGTTTTGAGAAATTGGATAATGTAATCAGTACTTACACAACTACATCCTGGTCACACGCACCATTCTGTAATAGAATGGGTTTTCCACAAGAGACCCGGAGGGGCGATCCGACTGTAGCTCCCGTTATATGTATAAGTCCCAAATCGTGATCGTATAGTATTTTTAGTATACAACAGAGTCCACAGTCGTCACAAATCCTCTCCGGATCCCGTTTCCTCCACAGGTTACAGGCCTGTATCACAACAGGTTCGATCTCTAGGATGTAGCGGAAGCACAGATACTAATCCAATAACTCAACTAGGTAAATACAGGTACAAATAACTATTTATTATATAAAGACAAGTAATATAGAATTGATAAAGAATATATTTACAATAGTGCCTGATGTAGACAACTTACAGTAAGAGAAATAAGCATACAGTCGTCGTATATGTAGTGAAACCCTAATTATATAGCTACAGAACAACAAGACCATGTGTTCCCAAACACAGTCCAACAACACCTAACGGGAGACAACCGACCTACCAAATGTTCCCAACTCTATAAGAGACATAACTAACTGCGTAAATAGGTTTCCTATGGATGTCTAAGCCCTAAGCCCCTGACGATCCCCTACTACACTGTGCGAACTAGGTTTCCTATGGATGTCTAAGCCCTAAGCCCCTGACAATCCCCTAGAACGACACAAACCCTTGTTAGTCATGTAGCTCTAAGTATAAACCCAAATGGTAGTTCAGAGACCCCGCAAGTGTTGCACTGTTGACAGTGCACGGCGTGGTTCTGTCTCTAACCCATTCTCCCTAGTCAAGACCCAAGCTTCCTTAGAAGCAGCCCCTTTTATAACAACTCATCAACCCAGTACCACAAAGTGACCACTGATTGGTCTGAGTCCGGACAGCGCACCATATTTAGGTGAAACCGTTGCTACAACAACCCACCTACACACTCAATATAACTTCCGCTTAAATACAGACAAGGCTCAACTGACTGATAAACACCTCCCACGTGTACCACACGTGTACTCCGGCCAGCAGTCAGCGGTCAGCATCGGGGTGATCATGAGGACAACTAGGTTGATGAATGTGACTGCTAAACAGCAAACACACCATAGATAAGACCTGTTCTCATGGTATCTCCCTGAACTGGGTCAAAGATACATAAACAGATCACTGAAGTGAAGACTTAGAAGAGTGCAATAACAAATATACATACTGTACAAATAAATGCAACAATGATAGAAACCCGTTCTATCACACTCCTCCCCCCTAAGATCAAAGTACAATTTGACAACAAATTTGCTTTGTCTAAAATAACCTTAAATGTTACATGACTTCCTATAGGTAATGTACGTACATCCCTGCATCATACATCCATTCTGACCTAGGATTCACCAAGATATTTGGTCAATTTTTACATCCCTGTAATCTTAGACCTGATTAACGACCATTCCACAGGAAACATATGCCCGAAGATATAGCACTACCATACCAATTGGTTCGAAAATTAGGATGGTGTCGACTACAAACAACCCATAGTAACAACATTACCTAAACATAATCAGTCTGTAACTATGATAGAAGTGAGCTAAACAAAGATAACAACCTATCTGTAATAAGCTTGAGTATCCAATAATGACTGAGTATACTACATGTACATTCCTTAATTCAACATCAGTATCCTTACAGGTACCATAATAGAGCAGGCAGTACTGACCTCCATCATGTAGCCAATGTATGTAAGCAACAATGTACATGTATATAATCACTATAAACTGTATAAGAAACATGGACAACCAACTAAGCTCGAAAATATCAACAAAATCCAGAGCTATGTCAAGTTTGGCTCTCCCATGACCCTAAATTTAAACCAAAGTTCTTAAAAAAATACCAGTAGTTACTAAATAAAACACCTGCAAAGTAAGTGATATAAAATTTATAGCTGAAAAATTATGGCACTGTAAGATCCAATAGAAATAGATGTACAAAATCACATTATCACTTTAACTTTCGCAATGTCTTTTCTGTTTCGAAGTTAATCCATTATCCAAAAAGAATAAATACAGTCAGAGTGCACCTTAAGCACAGTTCAATAACACTGGATATTGTTAATTTCACATGTGGTCCAACATCAACTCGGCTTTTGGTTCCTCTTCTCCCTCACGGAGGTACGTAACGTCCCCGTGTCGTCTGTACAGCTGACATCGTTTGATGATTTCCATAACGTCTGTTGAAATATGTGCGTTTCACAGAATACACGTGCAGGTCCATTGAAGTATGTAGTGAGGTCACTTCAGGACAAACGAGTGTTCATCCTCACAGGAGGGAACTCCAGTACTGGTCAGTTAGATCCGGTCAGGTAATCCGATATCCGTGGTACCGATACACCAGTTCCTTTAGATCTGACCCTGGCCGATCAGATAACAGCACTCCCCCTTAGGTGGTCTGACCCCCTTTCTATAGACCCCCTCCCAAGAGATACTATGGGAGTTCAGTTATAATATAATTGATTCACCCCCACTAGCCTAACACTAGTTTGGATTATACGCACACACAATTTATTAATCTAATTAAGACAAAGTTAAATTCAATACTGGCAACTGTTTGCAGTCGCTCTGATTGTTACACTTGTAGGTACCCCCTTCTTCCCACATGGCATTGTTTACAGCATAACTATTTACAATTTAGTTATCTCGTTCCCTAAACATGTACAGTTTCCGAAACAACCTACAAGTATACACCCTAGTTACGGAGGATACCAAACCTTTGGTTTACTTGCGCTAACTATTTTAGCAGTCTGACAAAAGCCATCCTTTTCTAGTATCATCAATAGTCTTGAACAGACTGGTTTGTGTTTACTAGCAGTATCTTCAGGACAAATGGGGCTTAAGTTAGTTGACCTAATCATTCCAAGTAAAGCTAACAAAATGAACCCTATAGCTACCATGACAACCATAACCTTTACCAAGGTAACGCCTTTGTGTGCTAGGCTAGCTTCATTTTCACCCTTGTTTAATACTTGAACATCCCTAGAGTCTTCTACTAACTCATTGTCCCGTTTATCAGTAGCAATGTTCTCAGTATTGCCGACCTGAAGTTCAAACGTTATTTCGTCATCTACCCTAGTAGATTGTTGACCCACTACCCTTGTAGTTACAGGCTCTGTTTTATTTTCTCTCTCGTTAGATTCAACCTGCTGTTCTATACTCATAACAGAGAGAAATAGTTTATTACACTCAAAATTTTGTCTGCCTAGCTGTACATCCCCCTTATTTGTCTCTAAAATGGCATTTTCTAATTGAATGGAACTGCAATGTGCTGACAAGAAATCCATTCCCAGTATGCCAGACAAATTCTTAACTTTTGAAACTACAAAGTTCTGTATGAACACAGATTGTCCCATTTTAAACACTAAAGGAATACACCCCTTTACCTCGAGTTGGTTCCCGTCGGCTGTGGTGAGATTTGTATCAAATCTCTGTAGCGACTCTACACCTAGCCTCAACTTTATAAACTCGTCAAAGGATAGAACAGAAACCGGGGACCCAGTATCTATCAGCATTCCACATGTTACCTGTTGTACTTGCACCTCTGCATACAGACAACCTATGCCCGAACGTACATTTTGTAACCCTAATGGAACCTGGCCCGATACTTTTCCCTCGCTTTCTAATTTCCTTTCAGTTTTCTCCTCTATTCCCAACTCTGGCCTACATATACCTATAGTATTCAAAGTATTCTGACAGGCTGACGTCTCGGCCCTGATCCCAGCCCTAGTTAGTTTTTCTAACTGGCTAATTCTATCTTCTAGTTTCTGTAGGTTTTGTAACCTTTTACATTCTCGGACATAATGTCCTTCCTCTTTGCAAAATAAACAGGTACCTTTTTGTACTTTATTGTCCCCATACTTCTTAACGTGGGTTTTTAACATCTTATCCTTACCCTTCATACTGGACATTTTCTTATCTAGTAAGTTACTTATTTGGTTAATTGTAAGAACTTGTTCTACAGTACTATTTGTTTGTATAGAACATACCGATTCAGACTCTATAGGTTTCTTGATGGAATTACATGTTACAGCCTCATATTCGACTGCAGAGGAAATAGCCTCATCCAAAGTGCTAGGATGGCTGAAAATTACTTTCTTTCGAATTTCAAAGTTATGTGTAGGCCGTTAACGAACTGGTCTACCACCTGACATTCCAGGTAATGGTACGGGATTTCAGGGTAGGCTAGGAGGGCAGTTCTCCTTAAATCATACCCGAAATCAGACGCAGTTTCGTCCTTACCCTGTTTACGCTCCCTAAAAGTAAATCTATGAGCCACACTCCTTTCTTTAGGATTGAACCTTTGGGTAAGGCATTGTTTTATCGACTGATAATCTGACAACTGCACAACAGTAAGGTTACTCAATATTCTCTGGGCTGTTCCCTTTAAACTTATACTTAACTGTTGGGCCTTTTCTATGTCTGTCCACCCGTTCCAGGCAGCTACCTGTTCAAAATGAACGATGTAATCCTGCCAATCACAGCTTTGACCATCGAATGTGTCAGTGTGTCTCTCTTTTCTTCTAACCCTTCTAGGAGGTACAAGAGGTACATATGAACTGGTTTCCAGTCCCGATACCTCATTATTACTATCCTCATCATGCAAGAAACCCTTCTCCATGATAACAATAGTTCCCTAAACAATATGCCACCCAACAATATCCAAATAATACTAAAAACAGCGTACATATAACCTGAACACTAGTAGAGTGTCTATCACTAGAGGTCTTGAATATTCTAGAGATAAAGCACCTACAACGTCACAAATAAAGTTTGAATCATACTATATAAACGCTTGGTAAATAAATGTTACAAAAACAACTAAGTTATATAGTTATCACAAGTTTTGATAAATTGGATAATGTAATCAGTACTTACACAACTACATCCTGGTCACAGCACCATTCTGTAATAGGGAGGGTTTTCCACAAGAGACCCGGAGGGGCGATCCGACTGTAGCTCCCGTTATATGTATAAGTCCCAAATCGTGATCGTATAGTATTTTTAGTATACAACAGAGTCCACAGTCGTCACAAATCCTCTCCGGATCCCGTTTCCTCCACAGGTTACAGGCCTGTATCTCAACAGGTTCGATCTCTAGGATGTAGCGGAAGCACAGATACTAATCCAATAACTCAACTAGGTAAATACAGGTACAAATAACTATTTATTATATAAAGACAAGTAATATAGAATTGATAAAGAATATATTTACAATAGTGCCTGATGTAGACAACTTACAGTAAGAGAAATAAGCATACAGTCGTCGTATATGTAGTGAAACCCTAATTATATAGCTACAGAACAACAAGACCATGTGTTCCCAAACACAGTCCAACAACACCTAACGGGAGACAACCGACCTACCAAATGTTCCCAACTCTATAAGAGACATAACTAACTGCGTAAATAGGTTTCCTATGGATGTCTAAGCCCTAAGCCCCTGACGATCCCCTACTACACTGTGCGAACTAGGTTTCCTATGGATGTCTAAGCCCTAAGCCCCTGACAATCCCCTAGAACGACACAAACCCTTGTTAGTCATGTAGCTCTAAGTATAAACCCAAATGGTAGTTCAGAGACCCCGCAAGTGTTGCACTGTTGACAGTGCACGGCGTGGTTCTGTCCCTAACCCATTCTCCCTAGTCAAGACCCAAGCTTCCTTAGAAGCAGCCCCTTTTATAACAACACATCAACCCAGTACCCCAAAGTGACCACTGATTGGTCTGAGTCCGGACAGAGCACCATATTTAGGTGAAACCGTTGCTACAACAACCCACCTACACACGCAATATAACTTCCGCTAAACACAGACAAGGCTCAACTGACTGATGACACCTCCCACGTGTACCACACGTGTAGTCCGGCCAGCGGTCATCATCGGGGTGATCATGAGGACAACTAGGTTGATGAATGTGACTGCTAAACAGCAAGCACACCATAGATAAGACCTGTTCTCATGGTATCTCCCTGAATTTGGGTCAAAGATACATAAACAGATCACTGAAGTGAAGACTTAGAAGAGTGCAATAACAAATATACATACTGTACAAATAAATGCAACAACAACGATAGAAACCTGTTCTATCACAAATGCACAATATACTGACACATATACTCTTGTTGGAGCGATACATTGTATAGAGAATTAAAACTTCCCGTCAAGATAGACTTTAAGAAGACAAATACTATTTTTTTCAATCAGTGCGACTTTTATTCCTTACAATATGAGGCGCTGTTTTTATATTTCATTCATTTTTTCACATATATGTATAATTCGATTTTTACACATAAAAAAAATTCGATAACGTAAGAAAGTTCCGTCAATCTATCATCAAATCCCATTAGAGTCACTCAAGATACATGCAGGACTTATCATGAGATTTTCATATACTTTTTAAGTACTAAACATTAACACATAATTATCAGGTACAGGTAGAAAACAGCTTATACCTTTGATTTTAATAAATATAGTTTAGCAATACCAAGCATTATCAAATATCATTTTCGGTGCTAAACATTTCCTTAAAACGATTTTCCGTCGGGGGGCTTCGCCCCCCTGAACCCCCTAACCAGGGCGCTGCCCTGGACCCGCTGGGAGCCTAGGCGGCCCCCAGACCCCTCGCCTGGGCTTGCACATGTAAAAGACTCTAGCTTTGCAATGGTGGACTGGTAATGGTGTAAAGTAAGTAACTTTTGTCATTGAATAAAAATACTAAATCGCCTGCTCCTGTTTTTGATAGCGAAAATTTACCATTTGTCAGCGGTGTCCACAGCATCTTTTAAAATTAAAATGAAACTATCATCCCCATCAACAGTGGCTAAATATTATCTATATATATATATTTAATTCTGAGTACATTAGCGAAAATTTCAACAAAAATAAGAAACTACGTCTTAGAAGGCTCATGTTAATTTGGGTCAATGTTGTGTTGTGACATGTATTTAGCACATAGTATATATATATATATATATATATATATTGTAAACCAGCTTAATTTGACGCGTTGTTAAAAATATGTATGTGTTTGTTTAGGAGATACCATCCTTAATTGGATGGTAGCAAAATCGGCTTGCCCTCTTGACCTCTATAGCTCGATCTGCATGTAGCCCTAGAAAGATACTAGTTCGCTAAACATGCTTATATCATTACCGTAGTTTTTTTCGGTTTTTTTCACGTTTTTTTTTTTTTTTTTAATTTAGCCGTTTTCTATTATTATATATACAGTTTGACTAGTTGGACCTAGTTGTTCGTTTATTAATTAAAGACGGACCTGGTGATTTTATATTGTTTTCAGACGAGCCTTGACAAAGCCTTCACAGGCCCTGTATAAAAAACTGCAGGTTCGTCAGGATTTATACTTTATTATAATGACTTTACTCAAACGAAAACGGTCTAACGTGTACATATCTCCGTTTCGTGCTTTAGTATATTCCGTATCACTGCGCATCATCTCTTGCGCACAACGTGTTGTCAAATCATTCGCTTCCGCAACATAGCTCAGGTGGTTACACCCTCCGTGTTGTGAATTTTTTATTACGCTGTGCATACATTTGATCGATCATGTTCTGTTACTGTATCTGATTCTGATAGTTTGGATATGGAGATGTTCCGTAGACTCACGATGAATACTCATCACATTACCATTATGCTGGTAATTTGTTCGCTCTCAGCCCATTTAGGCGAACCGAAACTAGCCGGTGTGGAAGAGAGCGAGGATAAAAAATCGGGGACACTCAGTTTTAAGCCTCCCGCCCTAGATGACGAGGATGCACACAGCCTCCACATGCCTCAGAATTTGAAATGTGATGCATGTTGCGTGGTCGCATATCAAGTAGGTATCGTAAACAGTGCACGTGATAAAACATTTGTTTCCAAAATAGCATTTTCTGAAACTGGGAAATCTGGGTCAGGTGGCCAATCTAGTCTATGGGGTCTTGATTACCATGGTAGATTGGTTACGGTATAGGTAACCAACTGGCTATATACAGTGTCCACAGGTCCCATGTTTGAAACCTGGTCTGGTGGTTATAATGTTAGTCTGCTAAACCTGCCTACATGTACAGTATATATATATTATTAGTTATTTTAACTAATTTATAACAGGCGAAAAACCTAATAACATAGACAGGTTTAACAGACTAATACATTTACAATGTTAATTCTATTCCCCTTTGTAATCCTCGATGCTCCAGAGGTAATGATCACTGACTTTATTAGCTGCGATGATGTACATGTAGCTCTGAACGACGGACAGACGATTTCTGATAGATGACGTGACCAGAGTGGAAGCAGGGTATGATTATTTGGTCTATGATATTATATCCAGTCATTTCGTAGTAAAACACTGAAGGCACTTCAAGATAAAAAAAAACCTGACTAAATGACAGACTTTCAGAGATTTCAAAAGGGGATTACAGAGGGAGCAATGTCCAATTTGAAAGCAGTCTACCACAGTGTTCCTTTGATGTACTTCAAAGGAAAACATTACCTGAGGCTGTGTCAACACTGTTGCCTCCAGTTTTATTATGAGATAGTCTAGGTGTGGATATAACATCAGTGATCATAACCCCTGGATTATCAAGGATGCCCTTGCATTAGATGCCTATATAGCTACATTTAAACAAATTAACCTTCCTTCAAGAGAGATTATTTGACAACAGAAAATCTAACCTGGGTTGTGTATTGTGACTTTGAAGAGAAAACTAAAAAGGGGATGGAAGATTGTAGTAGTTTTGAATTGCTCAACTCGGGTAGCGCTTACTGCTAATTTTCACAGGTCCATAGATCAAACCTAGTGTCTGATGCATGCATTTGTCTTCTACTCTTACAAAATAAATCATATATATTGTTTTTGGAACATTTTTCTCTGACCCCTGCTGGGGCAGGAGTGGCGGCACTAATAGGGGTAAACATAGGTGAATCCTTCAAATCAGATTGGAACCAGATTTGACCAGACCCATATATGCTTTAGGGGGAATGGGAACTGACTTATAAATCTCTGCTCTTAGCTTGCTAGAGGGCTGGAGGGGCGGCGCCAATAGGAGTAAAGAAATTAATGTACACCCTTTAAATTTCTACTAGTTATAGACTTCTGCATGGATTGTCACTTTTGGCCAGAAACATCTACGGGGAAATTTGTAAATGTTTAAAATCATTGAGGAAATACACAGTTATTCCCTGACTTTTGTTAATGATATTTTTTCTTTACTCTTTTTCAGTTGCAAACCAAATTTTCACAAGCTCACAAGAAGAGGCCTTCCTTAAAAGTGTTACCAGAGTCAATAATTTACGACATTACTGAATCTATTTGTGAAAGCAAATTTGACAAGTAAGAACTACAGCTGTATTTATTCTTATATCTGTCCGGTTCAGTGCAATTTATAACCAGAATCATATACATTTATATATATATTTCCTCGTTATCACATATACACATATATAATCATTAAACAATACTGTGATTTTGAGTGTATTGATGAAGTATTTGATGATACATTTATTGTTTGGGAACGATATGGTAAATACCCGTTCAGTTTAAAGGGACAATTCACTCAGGCTAATTCTTTTACATAACAAAGAAGCAAAATATGGCATAAATGTATTGTTCTACATTTCTTATGAAACATATAAGATAAAATATTTACAAATTCCACGTCATTGTTTAGTATTTTAATTAATATCGTTGAAATATCAAATCGTTGATCAATACGATTAAGCAGGTACAATATGGACGCTGTACCCATACCCGAGCCAAAGTCAGGCACGTTAAACAAATAAACTACATAACCACTGAGAAGGTCATAAAATAATTTTAAGGCAAGACAATTCACCTAATAAGGTTAACACACTACTGTCAGAGCAATTTAAGCAGTTTTGACAAAAGTTGCATTACTCGACGAGCAAGGGACAGGGTTCGGCATACAAGAAGTTCGACTACAATGTGTAATGGCGGACAGCGAGCGAGTTTGAACATCTACACACATGTCACAACCATGGACTTTCAGGCATATTACAGTAAAACCGACTGATCTAATTTCCATTAGAACTGTTTTTTTCCGATATATGTACAAATTTCAATGTTCTCTTTGACTGAATTGTCCCTTTAATTTTAACAAGCTAAAGTGATACAAGCAAAGGTATGCCCCTTTCATTAACCTTGTACCATTTAGTTTTAAAACTAGCGTAACCTTTATAAAATTCTTGCAATGAATTTCATATTTTATGTTGAATGTCTTTTTCAGGTATGGAATTAAGGACGTTAACGGTCAGAAGCGATTATCTGGGCCTGGGCTGGAAACAGCAGATGTTCCTGGGATTATGCAGGGTGGAGGAAAATGGCCTAATAGGTAGATATTGTACATAATGTGATACTGGTTTGTATGGACAGTGTTTACAGTCACGGAAAAGTCTTATTTACATTCATGGACCTAAAAATGGCTGAGACCCAGTCTATTTTGTATGACTCATATTAATACATTATGTATATGAAAATCAATGTTTAATACAATGTACTAACGATAAATCTGGTTAAAATATAAACAAATGAAACAGATTACTATTTCTCCCATACTTCACAGGGATATCCCGTGGTTGCTAGGGAAAAGATATCTCTATCTTACACAGGGTGGGGAGGGGGGGGGTGTAAGACAGCTCACGCCCTAGACAATAAGGTAACGTCATTAATACATACGGCGTAACTGCGGCGCGCATTGTAGATGACGTCATCAATTTTGACACATAACGACATTCCTGCGATAATGGCGCAATGAAAAAGCTGGAAACCAAGTGGAATTTCATCTTTTTTCTACTAAGTATGGGAGAAAAATTTTGTTTGTTTGTTTGATTAATTTAACGTCCTATTAACAGCTAAGGTCCTGTAAGGACGGCCTCCCATGTATGCTGTGTGTGGCGTGCGAGGTGGGTGTTTTGGGAGACTGCAGTATGTTCATGTAGTGTCTTCTTGTAAAGTAGAACTGTTGCCCTTTTTATAGTGCTATATCACTGAAGAATGCCGCTGAAGACACCAAGCAACACACCCCACCCAGCCACATTATACTGACAACAGGCAAACCAGTCGTCCCACTCCCTGTATGCTGAGCGCTAAGCAGGAGCAGAAACTACCTCTTTTATAGACTTTTGGTGTGTCTCGGCCAGGGCACAGAACCCAGAGCCTTCCTCAGAGGGGCGAACGCTCAACTCAAGGCCAAGAGTGAGGCGGTGCAAAGGGAGGCATTAGGAAAGATAAAGTCAGTTAGGAAGAAGAGAAAAGACAAGATCCTAAATTTAGACTCGGGTTGAGATATCCCTGTCCACTTCATAGACCCATGTTAGATTCTATTAATCTTGTATATAAAACAACACCTTACTATTCTGTTGTAGATTGAGGGAGATGTGTGCCATGTACATCGGTGAGATTGGAGAAGAGGAGATATATGAAGCTTACAGAAAGGAGGATGACTTTGAGAAATACCTGTGTAGGGGCAAAGGATTGTTAGGCGAGTGTTCAAAGAAAACAACACACAAAACAGATGAACTGTAGGCTTGGTGTTTCTTCTGTGTAAATACCTGGTCAGGAAATGGATGTGGTGTGTAATATTGTAAACTTATTTTCGAGGTGACTTAATTTCACATTGTCATACGTACGTACATTTTCGCTGAGATTTAGTAATGCAATCTAGAATTATAGAGTTCTACTTTACCTGTATTCACAACAGTTTTGCGTTAATTTATTTTTGTGATATCTTATCACCCGATAAATCCTCAAAATTCAATCACACTCGAAAATAAGCTAGTTTACAGTAAGCTCCATATAGCCCAATATTGACACAGACTTTCAAGATAAAGTACACTATTCAGCAAATCAGGATATAGTTCTCCTAAATGAAAGTCTTTATACCTTTTCTTGCATCAATTGTTTCAAACCAATGAAATACTCACTCTCTAAAAACACTTCACAGACGATTCAATACTTGCATAATGTATCAATGAGGCATTCAGTTCATAGTTTTAGACCATTTTAGCCTTACTAGTTATTCATATACATGTTAGTTTGATGGATTCCATGTGATATACAAAGTATCAAAAGTGTTTTTATTGTTTTGGGCCAATTTTCAGAGATTACATCAATTTCCAATAAAAAAATAGCAATGTTTGTCATGTTCTATTTTGTGTGGATGATTTATGAACAGATATGAAACTGCTTGAAGAGTTGAATTATGTTTGAACAAATGTGTATTTAGTATTGTATATATAATCACAATCATATAACTGTTACACTTCGATGCACCTCAGGGCTGAGTTGTTAAAGACGTGATCATTCAATAATTTTCTGATTGTAGAAAATTTTACTTTATTTGTTTTTAAAAACATTATAAGTAAACTTGTTGGAAGACAATATACATCTGCAGAATTTTATAGGATGAGTAATGAGTTTGCTTGAAAACTCGTGTATCCTCCAATGAAAATTGTTTTTCATGAAATATCTGATCAACCATATACACATTTAAACAACTAGACCCAGGATGCATAGTACTATATTAATGTATATAGATGTAATGTATATTTAGAAATATCTATATTTTTGTATTGAACTATGACTATTGCTGCGTTCGTGTAGGTTCAATACGTTTGACGACTATGTGTTAATGTTCAGTGTTATTGTCTTGCCTTGTTCACGAGAGTATTCAGTATTGGATTGATTTATAATTTTGATGATTTGCTGATGCAATCAGTTTGAAAAAAATAAATTATAATAGGTTCTTTTTTGGAGAGAAATTTTTTTTTTTTTTTTTTTTTTTTTTTTTTTTTGAGAATTTTGATTATGACATTAAGAGTATAGCTGAATCCTTAGACATTCCTATTATTGATTAAAATCTACCCCACAACGTCAGCTATTAAAGTATGACATCTTGACAAGTATACAAGATGTTAACATTCAACTGGCATTCACAACATATAAATATGAACTGGAGAAGTTAAGTCCAATGCATAACTAAAATTTTCCTATTTCATTCCATATTCAATCTAATTAAAATTAGACCTGCAATTCCACTCCTCTACGATTCAGCAATGTTTTGTTCTAATACAATATTGTATTGGAGATCTCTTGTAGAGCATTGTAGTGGAATGGATCATTACAAGTCTAATCTTAATTAGATTGCTACATATATAGACATTATAAATACACATCATCATGTTTCAATTTATATAGGGTACTTACAGTAAAACATGGTTATAACAAACCTCTGGGGATATAAGCAGAGTTTGTTGTACACTTATTACAGATGTCTTACAGGAACCTTGATGGGGAATGAAAATTACTACGTTATAAGCAGGAATTTGAAATGTGTTCATTATTTACATGTTTTACTGTATACTAATTCAATAAAAGAACAAATTGTATGTATGATGTAGAATTATGTCAATTTTAAATGCATGTAATATTAGGTAATGTATCTGTATTTGTTCTAGGTGACTGTGTCAGAGATGTCTGTTGATAGTGTGATGGTTGTGAGTGGACTTGTTTTCTGTTTGATAGTGATAGTATATAATAGTGCTACAAGTTCTAGTGAATGTGAATATTGTGCCTAATCAAAGAATATTGACGCAATTCTACAAGGAGAGGCATTATTTCTTGTTTTGTTGTGGTTTTAAATATCTATACTTGTATTGTGTGCGTGTTAATTTGTATGTGTTTTTGATAGCAGGCTGGAAGAACACTTGAGAATCTCCAAAATTCATGGAGAGAAAATGTTTTATATGTTTTTTAAACAATGTATAAATATTTTGTGATAATGCTAATGAATCTATATAAAATTCCAATTGTGTGTTGTATTAATTTATCATTCCAGCAGTGTTGTCTCATGCAGTTATAAATGCTTGTGGTCATATGGTTATCAATTTGGCTTACCACCAGTCTCTATAATGTTGTACCTAAATTATCAGGTTGCTTATTTTATCTTTGTGATATGCATGTCCAATTTTAGTCTAAATTTTAAATTAGGGGGAGATATTTACTACATACTAGTGTATAAGTACATTAATTTAGTAACTAAAAGAAATTATTAGCATCAAAACTTAGAATCTGCTGGCAGGTCTAGATAATACAACATAATAATATGACTCGATCTTTGTCATATTCATTTTAGGATTTTCAAGCTTTCATGGCAAGAACAAAAACCAGGATTTTCTAGCTCTCATGGCAAGAACAAAAACCAATAATTTAAAACATTTACTTTTATTACAAAAATATAACTACAATGTATAATAAAAACACAGTTATCAAATATCCATAATACTATAATAAAAGAGTGTCTTCATGTATGATCTGCATCTATAATTTTAATCACTAACAAACCTCAATGTTATAATACCGGTAGGTATTGAACATTGATTTTTTTCTTGCATTCTTCCACGTTTGTTCACTCAACTAGTAGATACATGTAATAAAAATGGCATTACTGGTACCCGTATACAAAATGATAAACCAGTACTTTGACTAGGTAATGGGAATCTGACTTGCTAGAAAAATGGATTGATCTCTTAGAGTTCCTGAAAAGTACCCACATTTTACATATGTCTTGTAAATGGCAGTTTTCTCCAACATAACTATGATTGCTTATAAAGATAGCCATTACAAGAGATCTCTACATTTCAAATGTAATCAGACATCAAAACACACACTGCTTAATATCACTTTGGTGAAGTCAACTCGTATAATGAAATATACACCAATTTTCACAGGCGATTTGTTGGATGATCCAGACCTAAACTTTGCACAAATGCATCATTTACTGACTGAGCGGAATCCAGACATCCATCAAGGTTAGAGTGAGAGAATGCATCACCAGCGAGTATGATGGGAGGAGAGTTGGAGAGGACGACACAGCCAGGCTCACCAGCGTAACTCTTGTGCACCTAGAACAGGAAGGAAGATCTATATACCTTAACTACCAGTATATAGCCAATATGAGAAATGATTTAAGTTTGATTAAAGTTTTGATATGATTTAGAATAATCATGCACTGTAGCCATATAGGACCTGCCATATTGGGATGGGGGGAGAACATGGAGAACAATCTGACCTATTGTCACTACTTCTAAGTGGGTTTCAAACTGAATTGGAACAAAGAACCAATACATTGTGGTTAGAAATGAGGCGTGTGAGCCTTATTTTAAAATCCTCCAAGTATTGGAATGTACTTATTTTCACATACTTTCTATTGAAAGCCATTCTTGGTAGTAGCATTATGCCAAGAACATCTTTGTTATCAAGATGTTATCCAAAATTTTAGTGCATCTGACACAAGCGACCTTGAAACTTATTTATTCCAACACACAAGTTGCTAAATATAACCTTGGACCTTGTGAGACATTTCCTCCAGAGATACACTAAACTCTGCAATGCAGTCTTTAATTTTGAGGTTGTTCTTTTTTATAAACAATTTATGAGTCAACATAATATATAAAGCAAATGCAAGGTATTTTATTTGACTTACAGCATAATTTATGTGTAAAATCAACTCAACCACAATGCATTTTAGATAATAATTGTACTTAATTACCTGAGAATATCTCCACTTGTGCCCTTTGACCTCCGCTGGTTCTGGGAGATCAGGAAGTAGTTCCTTGACATGTTTCATTATAATATTTTTCACTTGTTCCTTATCCTCCTCTATGTGCTTCATACCAAAGTGTACAGACGTGTGGATGACAGCTGATGGGCCGACACTGCTGTTCTCTGTCAATGAATCCATGTAACAATTAGGATATAGGACAAGGGTCGTTTAAACATTAGAGTTTTAGTGATATCTATATACAGTGAAACGTAATGTCTATGAAAAACCCTGTCTATAAAGACAATCGAAAGGACCCAGAACAAATGGTTGAGATAGGGAGGCAATCTTTATAAACAAGGCAAGTTGTCTTGAAATTGACCATCTGGGACCATGAGAAAGTGGTCTTATTAAGCAGGTGGTCTAGTATATGTACCTGTATTTCAGCTGCCAACATATGCATGTATGTATCACTTAAAGTAAACTACAGTGCAGTCTCACTTACTTTTGATAAGTTATTTGATACTTCTATATGTAATCACAAATCAAAACCAGATTGATGCATAAATTTATGATACATTTAGTAGCATTACTACCCTAGGCTATCCTATTACTTATATTCATAGGTCTCTGCTTTATAGCAGGAAAAGAGTAAAGAATTTGAACTAACTAATTCATTATATATTGAATCAACTCTAATTGATTTAAAGTTTCAAATTTAAGAATTGTGAGGATTGTGTACTACAGTTGTAAACGAATACAAAACATGACCTTTTAGATGATTTAATAAATTGTATTTTATATATTCACCTATTCCTCTCTTCTTGTTGTCGATAGAGATAAAACAGACACATGGGTTGTCCCTGAAGTATTTCACTGCCCAAGGATAGCTCAAAGTTACACCCGGGTCATAAAATATTCCTACAGCAAACCGCATTGAGTAAGATACATTCTCAAGATTTTCTTTGACCTTTGGCTGAGACTCTGTAGAAAAACAAAAATTGATATCTTCACTGATGATGATGTGCAATATTTTTTAACCTTCCAGCTTAAACTCATCAGAAATATTCAATATCCAACCATCATGGTGATGTTCATATGTTTACATCAAATTTAACCTATAAATTTAGTCCAGAAAAGGTTTTGGCATCAAACCTGGTATGAGAACATGTCAGATGAAATCCTATGATATCAAGGGTGGACTTGTTACCATTTCTTCTGACGACAACATTTTGTAATATGAATTTCAGTATCACAATACAATTAGAAGAATGTTGTTTGTGATATTTTTTGCAGAAATTTTGTAAAAAGTTAGAGATGAATTTTTAGTGAAATGCAGAGTAAACTTGTTTGGAGGTTGGTTTAGATGTGCCAATTTATGACCAAATCTTATGATATTTCCCACTATATTTTGCAATGTAAGAGTACAATAGTTGGGCCATCCTTATAAAATATGTACAAACCGATAAGATTTTGTATAGAACCGTCCAGTTGCAGTATCTGTGGTACAGGCATGGTCAAGATGACCCCATCACATAATTCTACATCTCCTTTCAAGGTCGTTAATTTCACCTTATTGTCCTCTACATCAACTTTTGATACATGACTGTCATACATTAACTCTGCGCCTGTCATAAAACAAACATGAAACATTACATTTCTGAAAATCAAATAAAGCCTAGTAGTCTTACTGTTTACACAGGTGGCTCTGTTTGCCATATATGGACAAAAAGAATAATCTTTAATAATTACTCACCTAGCTGTATCAGACTAACAGGAGGTATAACAGATAATACTTAACCACAATATACTGGTGATAAAGTAGAGAGAATGCAGACTGTACAGTAGGATTACTTGATTATCTCCCCTTATTTGTTCGTTTATGCAGAACAACCAATTTGACCATTTGTGAAAGTGATTATTTCAAGAATAAATCCTGACCTGTAAATTGTGATTTAGGCCTATGAGGGCTTTTTTAAGACTCATCCAAAACCAATATAAAATCACCAAATCAACCGTATGAACCGTATGAATGAAAACAGCCCGATTTAATTGCACATGAAATGATTGGTTTACAGTAGTGTAGGATAATATTATATACTTCATTGTTAGACTATACAGAGTTATGTCCCTTTATAATAGGGTTACTACTGCACTGTATTGACAGATCGCCAGCTGTCAATCAAATAGCACGTGACCTTGCATTTTGTATTGTGTGCTACGATGTTTGCTCCGACATTGAATAGAAACACATGCGTTTGTGAGCGCGAGGCGTGGCTATATTTACACCTGGCGATCGGTCAATTTAGTGCTGAAACGGTTAGTAAAAATGCCAACCGGTTAATCGGATTGGATTAACCGAACCGTAACCGGATAACCGTACTGTAGTTGTTTACATTGTTTTGTAAGTAACGTTAATATCAATGCCATAAATTCGTCATACTCTGTCTGGATTCCATAACAATCGCTCACATCTTTCAGGAAACAATCATTTGACACACAGAATTTTTGCTTTGAATTTTATTTATTTTGTTTGTTTTTAATAAAACCCTGATGGTGATTGGAAATCGTTGTAAACACTTACAATGTCAAAGTCGGCCTACTTCCTGCACATGGTTTCTTTAGCACACGGCACTTGCGCACATCGCACTCACTGGTGAAACCAAGTTAACCTAAGCGTTTTAGTGACGACCCAGTTTCCGATAACAACACTGTTGTTGTAACACTTTTAAATTCATTTCAAAATTTCCCTGTTTGAAATACATATGGCGGTTATGGAATATCGAAAATGCTAACTGGATACAAGCTCAAACTGAACCGTGAACCGGTTATCCAGTTACCCGTTCTAGCACTAACTGTATTACATGTACAATGAATATTCCTCTAATGATAATGGATTATGTCCCTTTAATGATAATGTAGGGATCAAGTTTCATATATACCTGCCTGCTTGACAAAGTACTTGACAAGTGAACTAACACCAGCTGGAGTGACATATTGTTTGATATCCTCTCCACCAAACTTATCATTCTCAATCACGCAGGTTGATGGCTTCAGCAAGCCTTGGGACATCAGCTCTTCATGGAAACTGCAAATAAAATCAGTGTTTATCTAAAATTTGCTTAAGACAAATAAAGTTATATGCAGGATTACATAAATCTGTAATGAAATCACTATCATATTTAGCAGACTTTTGTTTACTCTTTTCACAGGCCTTATAGTTATATCTGGTTCTATAATAAACATCTCTATATGTATGGTTCCTATCAAAGTACATTGAATGTCTGATTCAACGTCAGGGCATCAATTAACCTGAGACCTCGGGTCATTGATGCAGCAAAATTTATTTTGACACACAATCTTTTCATGTACTGTACCTTTGATGGGTCTTGGCATAGTGCGAGTTAATAGAAATGTACTGGGCACCCAGATCAACAGTGGCACTTTTTCCTGTGGAGCTGCGGCTTGTTGACATCCGTCCACCTTAAAAAAAAAACAAATATATAATTTACAACATATTCTGAAGGATTAAGCCTTTTTTATATAGAGAGAGTTATTACAAAACACTTTTACTTGTTAGCAGCTCTGAAAATTCAATGTAAATATGTACATTAATTATCAGGGATCAATCTAGCTCTGATTTTTTTACCGTTTATGGGTAAATTTCCCCTCAAGGAATGAATTCCCCTCTGGCCTAAAATTCCCCTGAATATTTAAAAAAATTCTCCATTTGAAGCAAAAAAATGAAAAAAAATTTTGTAACACAATTTCCCCGGTGACTTATGTTTCATTATTTTTTTTAGACTTTTGTTTGCAAATTTCTTCATATTTATCATACAGCTACTGCATATTTTATGATAAACTCAAATTTTTCATTATTGAGCTTAAGATGCTCCACCGCTGACAAATGGTATTTTTCACTATCAAAAACAGGAACAGATGATATAGTATTTTTCTTCAAAGTTACAAAAGTTACTTACTTTACACCATTATTACCATTGAAAAAATTTGAGCTTCTTATTTTACTTCAAGTTAAAAAATATGAAAAATAATTAATTGCATCCCGAAAAAATTCTGTGGGCACTATATCCTATATGGAATGAAGTAATGATTGCGCATGCACAAAGGCGAACTAAATTATTGTATGTCATTTTTGTGCTAATTAGACATATATATACACGATTAAACGCCAATTATTGTTCAAATGATGAATATCATTTACGCTCTGTCGGCGGTGGAGCATCTTTAAAATCTTGCTTTACTAAATCTAAAAATAAAATCAGTTGCTTTACAGTACTTTCTCATCAAAATGAATATAATTTTGGACCAAAATAAGAAGATTAAAATTCCCCTATATTTCACCAAACTTTTCCTCTATTTTGAAAAAATGTAGTTCCCCCAAAACCTAGATTGATCCCTGATTGTATATGTTGAGTCGTTTACCACATATTCACCTTCTCACTGCCATAGCACATGTACTTGTGTAAGTCAAAACAGAGGTACTGGTACAACATATGTAAACATGGGCCCAAAACGCTTGTCTACTACATGGTAATCATGTTGCATACCAGGCATAGACATAAAACAGTTTTTCATATATGAAACAAACTTGGTTACACTTCATTGCAACATGAGTATCAACTTCAGTCTTTACATAGGCCTTACAGATTACAGACAGCTGTGACCTTGATTAAAGTTATTTATAGATTTTAGTCAATTTGACTCCTGTCACCACCTTTAATGAAATTTAAAGGTTTATATATAAACAAACTTTGTATATATATATATTGTTACTTTATCCCAGTATGCCACAGGCCCAATATCATATCTCAATGGCTTTTCATTATTGACATGTGGTTTATAGATTTTATCTTATTTCACCAATGTGACCTTGAATAAGGGTCTAGGTCATTCATTTTAACAAGTTTTGTAGCCAATCAACCCAGCATGCCACAGTCAATGTCAGGTTTTTTGGCTATTGACAAGAAAGCATTTAAAGATTTTAGTCTACCAGTATTTGACCCATATGACCTTGAATGAAGGTCAAGGTCATTCAATTAAACACACGTGGTAGACATTTATCCCACCATATTATACATATGTAGGCCTGCAATACCAGTCTCTACATTGTATAATGTTTCCTACTTTTGGAGAAGTGTTTGGAAAAGTTGACAATGGCAAAGTGACACCAGACAGATCTGATGCCAAATCAATGCATGACCCCAATAGCCCTTTCAGGCAGGTGAGCTAAAAAAATACTTGTACAAATGTACGCAAGGCACTTCTAGTCCACTAAACTGACCATAATCTGAAACTTAAAAACACATGATCGGTCAATATTTTGAGTATGCAATGATATGGTCTGTTTTACAGACTAGCATGCTCTTCAACACATACACCATGCACATGCACATACTGTACTTATCCAACAATGTTAGAGATATAGCACAATGAGACACTTTTGAAACATTATATTGTGTTCACAGGCAATAAGATAATGTGAAAAAGAAAACGGCAGAGCACTCATGCATGCTTTGTATCTGTATTTGTTTCGTCGTAGATCCCATTGACTGTTTTTTTCACGACGGTGAGAGAGTGCCTGATTGTTATTGGCCATGTTCTCTTAGTGCGGTCTTCAAGGCACTAAGGGACTCTGCGCATGCCACTTTCTCTGGGAGGTGGTTCCACTGCATAATTGTCTTCACAAAGAAGGAGTGTCTATATTGGTTTATTGTACTATCTGGTATTTGGAGGCCTTTGTGTTGTTACACACTTGGTTCTCGATGATGTTGCTTGTGACACAGTCGCTGAATGTCTTTGTTTTTATTTGTCATTTTGGTCTTCTTTTTGTTAAGAAGTCTGATGGTGGTAATGCTGGCACCAACCCCTCAACCACTTTAAATAACAGTATTAAGCCGACGTTCTTCTAAAGACTCCATCTGAAGTTCTTCTCTCATTTTTGTGATGGTACCTGGCTCTCTGTTCTTTGATTTTTTTCTTTATAAATAGTATACCTCTGTTTTGTATACGTTCCAGTCTGTCTATGTCACCTTGTTGGATTCCAGATTGTTGCTCCATATTCTAGGATGGATCTAACTGTAAGCTGATATAGGCTGTTCTTCTGCATAGTTCCAGAACATTTCTTAGTTTTCTTCCCAGAAAGCCGAGTGTTGTGTTGGCTTTCCTGCAGACTCTGTTGATGTGTAGGCTCCATTTCAGGTCGTTAGATATCTGGAGTCCTAAGCATGGTTTGTCCTTTACCTCCTGGAGTATGTGTTTGTTTAGCTCATAAAATCTTTGGGAGCGCTTGTTTATGCTCAGGATGTGACATTTTTTGGCGTTAAATCTCATGCCCGAGTTATTTGCCCATGTTTCAAGGTTGTTAAGGTCTGCTTGGAGTTTTAGGTGGTCGTTCTCTGTTTTGATGGTTATATATTAGTAGGCAGTCATTGGCAAATAAACGTACTGATGATTTTACGCTGTCTGGTAGATCGTTAATATGGCATAAGAACAGTGTAGTTTGTATAATAATTTGTCGTGGGGCACAGTGTCGAATGCTTTGTATTGCCACATCTACTTGATTTCCTTTGTCAAAGTCTTTCAGAAAGTCATTTAGGGTGGTAATAGTTGGGTCTCACAACAATATCCTGTTCTAAAGCCATGGTTTAAGTTGCTATGGGGGTATTAAAATGCGTTGCAATGATTTACTTTCCATGGTTGTAAGGAGCTTTTATAAATATATAACATGTACAAAATAAAGGGGCTACTTTTTTTAAAAAGAAACACATGGCTTTGTTTACATTTTGACGTAACATTACGTGTATATTGCTGTTTTTCATAGAATTTGGGGAAAATGTAAACAATACATATATGTTTTATATTTATATATGATACAAACATTTTTAAAATTAACAATTGTATAAAGAAACGGGAAAAATATCCCGACCGGGGCGACGTGCAGCGCTTTCATTTTTGTTAAAAATGATGGATGTCAAATGTAAACATTACCTCTGTGTCTGTGTCCTACGATCGAGTCTTTTGGGTTGACGGGCGTGAGACCCACTGACAGAGATAGGTCAGTTATAAACATATTCTCTTGTCTTTCTCTTTGAGAATTTAATCATGTGTATTATAAAACATGCACCGCTTGTAATCCACGTGTTGACAGTCACACGTCACCACAAATACATTGTATCCATCGAACACAAGTGAAGTTGTTTCATCTATAGATGGCGATGGATCTAAGCGTAGATTATATAATCACATGGCTCCGAAGGATGTAATATCGTCAAGTCAGACGACAATCTCAAACAAATTTAGCTACTTGAACATCAGTGTTTTGACAACTTCGGAAAACTCCAGTGTGTAAGCGTGCGTCAGCCTCGCCTCGCTTCACAATACAGTCACCGAGTTCACACATGTGGCCGAATACAAATACTTTATGTTATTACGCTATATATTAACTTTTAGCAAAATTGAATACCTATTTAAAGTTCTGATATGATCTGAGCTCTGTTTGTCATGTTCATTTTACATTAAAATATTGAACTTTTTTCGTCGCGGATGAATAATTTTATCCTACGTGAAGAGTCATCATTCGCTGTTCAATTGAGTAAGCTCCTCCCACTTTTGACCGACTTTTATTGAATAATTACGTCACTTTCAAATGACGATTTTATTGCATAAAATATAAAAGAAAAGTCTTGTGAGTGTAAATATAGGGATTGGATTTCGTTTTTATGTTAACCATGCTTGTATGGAGCAATTCCTCTAAGAATATATTCAATATGGGGCGCTAACGCTAACGCGCCCCATAGAATATATTCTTAGAGGAATTGCTCCATACAAGCATGGTTAACATAAAAACGAGCTTTTATAAATATATAACATGTACAAAATGTACATGTTTGCATGTGCAGCATGTCCTTAAGTTTCAGGAGACTCAATACTAATTCATTATATTATTACACTCATCTACCGTGTGCAGAGATGTTTTACTGAGTTTCAAATGTAGATACTAAAACCCAACTTCATAAGCAAGTCAAACTCAACTTCATAGAAGACATATGTACATGAATGGTTAGATCTACACATAAACATAATTTACCTGTTCCCCTTGACTTGTCAACGATCTTAACAACGGCTCCATTCGGTAAGACTTTCCTGAGAAGAGCAGCTGATGAAGCCCCTGTCATCCCGGCACCAACTATAACGATTTTCTCCATTGCTGTTTTTATCATGATGAGATAGTCGGCAAAGTCACATGTATGTAACAGACACTTACGCAACCTTCAGTGTGTTTAGACGCTTGTGATTGGCCCAGTCTGATCTTGTTCCGGTTTCTGTTTCTATTTTTGGCATTGCGCCTCGTGTTTGAGCAGTCGGTAACGTCCGGTGTTTTCCGTAAATACGGAAACTTTCCATACTTCTCAGAGAAAGTGAATTGAAACTCACGTGTACGATACAAATTTTTAAAGTAAACGAAGGGAGATCATATTTATACACATATATTGTTCTGTACTCTCTTTTTATTATAAAAACACTTAACGTGATACATAATCCACATTTTGTTTCATTACTGTCCTCGTCCAGAATACATCACTAGGTGTATACAGTCTGCGACAGTACATGTACTTCTGCAAACAAAATTTAGCTTGTTTGTATGATTAATTAATGTCCTATTAACAGTTATGGTCATGTAAGGACGGCCTCCCATGCATGCGGTGCGATGCGTACGTTTGTTGTGCGAGGTGCGTGTCTTGGGAGACTGCGGTATATTCATGTTGTGTCTTCTTGTATTGTGGAATTCTTGTCCTTTTTATAGTGCTAACGTTATATCACTGAAGAATGCCGCCGAAGACACCAAGCAACACACCCCACCCGGTCACATTATACTGACCACGGGCGAACCAGTCGTCCCACTTCCTGTCATCCTCGATACTCCAGGCTTCCGATCACTTACGATCTCTACACCCCTGGACTATCTCATAGTAAAACTGGAGGCAACAGAATAGAACAGGTAACTTAGTCATTTGATGTACATCAAAAGAGCCGTATTTAACGGTACTGTGGTTGACTCTGTGCCTTTGATGTTAGGCGTCGCTCTCTCTGTAGTCTTCAAATGAAATATTTGCTAGCCCGTGATTGGTCAAATGTTTTCCGCTGAGCTGCCTTCAATTTCACTGTGAGATAGTCCAGGGGTGTAGAGATCGTAAGTGATCGGAAGCCCTGGAGTATCGAGGATGACTTCCTGTAAGTTGAGCGCTAAGCATGAGCAGAAACTACCACTTTTATAGACTTTGTGTCTCGGCCAGGAGATAGAATTCAGAGCCTTCCTCACAAGGGCGAACACTCAACTCAAGGCCAAAAGTGAGACGGTGCCAAGGGAGGTATTAGGAAAGATAAAGTCAATTAGGAGAAGAGAAGATCCTAAATTTAGTCTCATTTTACGATCATGCAATAGGGACAGCAGGTACAATTCTAACGCCCTACCCGCAGGGCCGTAAATATTCGAAGTAAAACAGGTAAATGATCATAAAGTCCGAAATACTTTTGTTTTTAATTAAAAATTCAACATGTTTTCTTTTGAATGCAAGCTTATAAACCACAGCATCAAGAGAAATTTCCGACAATCTTCATCATCGGAAATTATTGCACTGTCTTAGTGCCGTGTCAGAGTTACAAATCAAATCACAGGACCCGAAAATATTTTCTCTGAAAATCGGGAATCCAAACCAGGTTTTAGATAATAATTGAATTATTGAAATATCTGCTATGTAACAATCCTCTGGAAAAGGAACATGAATACCGTGCGAGGTTTAAAAAGGTTGCGTGCGAACGCAACTATGTGCGTGTACAAGTATTTTCCCGCCGTCGTCCTACGATAATGCGTGCGAACACAATAATCTCCATTAATTGCGTGTACACGTGCATGTGTACATTATTGTTTTAAGGCCCACTACCTTCGAAACGGCTTTTAATGTAAACAAATCATAATTTTGTGGTCCTAAGATTATTAACTTACGTTATACAATTTTATCACTCTGAACGATTTGATAAAATAATAAAATGCAATACCGCGTGGTAACATTACTCTCTACGTTTCATATATTACGCAGGCAATCTCATATGTTGTGCGTAACTATTTTAGATCATTGTTTTTTAAGAAACGTGCGAATGCCTTTATATGTCGGTGCAATACCATTGTCAATGCATAATCATTGCTTGCGGACGGAATAATTGTTCTTATGCACACAATTTAGTGTTGCAGTTGCTTAAAATAATTATTTCGTTCGCACGCAATATTGTTACATTAACACACGAAGGAAACAATGTCCCTAAGTAGTATTCCGTTTGCACGTTATATACAGTATTGGGTTTACACAAAAAAGTGTTGCGTTCGCACGTAATATTTTTACCGCGTCATAAGTTCTTTCCCAGCCACAGCACCAATAATAGTGTGTTGCCAAGGCTTCTGATCAGACGCTTTGCCTAGCGAAGATGCTTCAAGTCAGCTATGGTGCATGATTTGCATAAATAGGTGAACATATAAGATAATACATATATGGGCTTATAATATAGGGCATGTTGACGAGAAACGAGCGAGCGTGGTGTAGCTTAAGCCTCTTCAAGTCATATTGCTTATACATTGTAATTGATTCGCGACTTTGTTTACACAGCGGTACTTCATTTATTTTTCTGTTGCCATGATACAAATGTGATGCCCTAGTAATCTCAAGTACCAAATGTATACATTTAACTTTAAGTGTGGTGTTTAAAATTCTAAGCTTCTAGTCATGAATATGTTGCTTAGATGTCTATACTCGAAATCAAATTTTATATAAATGAGTCTTACCCGACCCCTAGGGACAGACGGGCGGTGTTCAAAATGAGACAACATATGTAAAATTACATTTAGGACTAGTTATCCTTATAAAGTCCCTATAGGTTATACCCAATTAAAGACTGGTGCGATTGGTTTGGTTTGGTTGAGTAATGACATGACCTATCAACACTGAACAAGAGTGTGAGAGGTCTGGGAGGTAGAATAGGAGACCACAAAGGTGGAAGGTTTGTGTTAATATAAGAGCAACTTTATCACTAAGCTAATGTGGCCCTGGCTGTCCGACTCCTGGGAACAGAGAGGCTGAGAATATTGCATAATTTTGCTTCGAAATCCTATGTATGTGTGTAAAAATAGAGATTCCGTATCTATAGAGCCAATAGTATTATGAGAATTAGTTACAGTTTATATATATATAATTATGTGGTTGAGGGATATAGTTTCTGGTTTCCCGACAGTTTATATATATCACTCAATCCCATACTTTTAAACTGTTTTATATACAGATACATACAAAAGCTATGATAAGACTAAAAATATAATTATATTTTTCTTATTTCCATAACCGCTATGATTTTTCCATATTTCAACATTTATAGACCACTACTGTAGGCAATAATACTAAATTTAGTATATGAAATAGCTCCTCATTGTTGTTTGCAATTCCGAGACGTTAACCACTTACAGTAGCCCTAAATATAAAATTAATTAGTTACAGTTTATATAATATATAATTATGAACCTACCAGAGTGTCCATAAACAATTTTTAGACGTTTTAGGTATGGAGACCACTGAAACGTCTAAGCATGGTCTATAGGCACTCTGTTGAGTCCATAGTCATATAAACTGTAACAAATCCTCATATCCCTGTGATAGAGCATTGCCACAGTATTACATTATTTAAAGATGCTCCACCGCTGACAAATAGTATTTTTTCACTATTAAAAACAGGAGCAGACGATTTAGTATTTTTCTTCAGTTACAAAAGTTACTTACTTTACACCATTACCACCATTCAACAGTTTGAGCTTCTAATTTTTCTTCAAGTTCAAAATATGAAAAATAATTAATTGCATCCCGAAAAAAATCCGTGCCATTATATCCTATATGGAATGAAGTACTGATTGCGCTTGCACCAATATAATAATAATAATAATAATAAAATATTTTATATCATTTTTTGTGTTAATTAGACATATATATACACGATAAAACACCATTTTTTTTTAACCCGCTCCTAATTTCCTCCCTCCCCCACTTTTCTACGTAAAAAAAAAAAAAAAAAAAAGTCGGGATAGCGATCTCGGACTCCTGTTCCGGCCATCATTTTGGAGTGAAAGACAATACAAAAAAATCATCCCAACCTACCGACCTTTTTTTGCCAATGTAACCCTAAACAGACATATTATTTTGTTGCCTTATTAAAATATCTCTACATGGCCCATGCAATTCATATTCTTTAAAAGCTACCAATCGATGCGAAATTGTAAATTATCACATGCATCTATTTAATTTGTATCGTGAAATATGGAGAGAATAGAAAAAAAGCTGAATAAAAAAAAAACATTTTGCATGCAGAAATTTTTATTTGTATTTCCCGCATTTATTTCTTGAAAAGCGTTTACGCGACCTCGATCCACTCTATCTGTACATGCACTTCCGGGCGGAAAGAAGGATTGAACATTTTGAGGTTGTCCGAAGAATATGTGATATTCTAATGTATGACGACTATACATGAACAGATTGCTATGAATTTAGTGTAAATTTGGATATGTCGTTTGATATTCACGAGTTATTTGACGTAAGATTACCACAGTTTTCTCAGGAAGTGCCTTAGCTTGGTTTTATACATCCAAGTTCCAACTCATGATCAGCATCAGTGCAAATCGACACAAACCACCATTCTACGCCTAGCAGTATTAATTCGACTGATTTCATTTGGAGTTGATTTGAACATTTTTTTCCAGGATTTACAAAGAAGTAGTAGAAACGATGATTAGTTAAAAACGTATATATTGTTGTTGTGTTAAATGCCATCGCTTTGATTGATCGACTGATAACGAAAATGTAATTAGGATTTTATAGAAAAGTATATCGTCACTCATATACATTTGAATGCAAAATGGATGACAGTAAACGGTTTGCAACTCCACAAGAGGAGATAACATTTTGGAGACAGACGGCAGAACATTTTAAACAGGAGTAAGTGTAAAATATAACAAATATTAAACTAATTGTTTTCATCTTTCAGAGTGCATGGGTGAAAATAATAGAAAAAATTGTATATAACCTCTCAAATGCCACCGCGTTCCCCCAAACGACCATAAATTGTTGTTCTCAATGATTCTTCGAGAGAGATAGATAGATGTCATATCATTATGGTCATAGAAAAAATAAATATTGGTAATTAAACAGCAATTTTAACATATTGTTAACAGGAGAGGAGAAAATATATAAGCTTTAGAAACTGATGCACAAACTCATGACCTCTGAACACTAGCAGAACTCTCTACCAACTGGCCTGGGCTGCCTTGAATTTGTCGTTGATGATCAGTCCAGTCCCACTACACGTGCACATATATATCAGTTTTTTAAGTCTGGATTGAGTTTTTAGTTTCCTTCCATTATGTATATTAGCTTTTGTAGAATATGTAAACATGATAGTTTTACAAGTGGTCATTGACGACATGATTTCCATATTATGTCAGATATCGCGAAAGTTGAAAAAAATGTCCGGACATTCGGACCAGCAAGGACTGTGAGTAAGCCGGACTGAACAAGATTTTGTCGAACCAAAACATTAATGTGAAGTTTTGAAGTAAACATAACTTCCTGCTATAAGTATCCGGGCAGCTGTTTTCATGATTATCTAATTTATCTTATGCAGTTTACATTATTGCCAGGTTTGGCACCTATATAATACTTCAGAGACACCATTTCTACCAACTTCCAGTACTCAATAATTAATTGCCGGACAGTCGGTCCGGACCAGATTTTCAAAAAGGCGGTCCGAGTCAAATTTTGCTGGACATGTCCGTCAGACCAGCAAATTTCGCGATGTCTGTTATGTTTACAATAAAACCTGTCTATAAAGACCACCCAAACGTCACACCAAGAAAAAATAGTCTTAATTGTCAAGTGGTCTTTATACACAGGTCAAATTGTGTTGAAATTGACCGTTTGGGAGAAAGTTGTCTTTTTGAGCATGCAGGTGGTCTTTATACAGAGGTACAAGACCGCTAAATGGCAGATCTATATAAATTTGACTGTATCAATTTCACCAGTGACATTTTCTTATATTTATTGTAGATCAATAAAGTCTAGCCTAGAGTTTTTACATGAAATCCAAATATGGTTAGCAAATACAAAAAAAAATGAAAATCATTATTTAATTATGGATTAGCCGGTTCACAAATCATTTTGTTTTCTTCCAGTCTGGAAGAGGCACGTGAAGAACTTGAAGAATTCCAGATTAGCAGTAGAGAACTTGAAGCAGAATTAGAAGCACAGCTTGAGCAGTTGGAAAATAAGAATAAAGAACTTACTTCAGATAGATCTAAGTTACAAAATGAAAATGAATCTCTCAGGGTAAGAATTTGTTTCGTTGAAAATAAATGAAGATTGTTATATATTTTAATCCATAATTAACTGATTTCTGATTTCATTAACATGTTTTATTAATTGCCATATCTACAAAAATATATATATTTGAATAATCATGAGCTTAGTTACTAAATAGAAAAAGAAATTGGTATGTATGAAGAAAGCAAAATTCTTAGTGAAAAGTATAACAATCAAACTGAAAATATGATCCACTATTCCATCTGTGTACTTGTGGCATTTTGTGTTTGCATACTTCTAATTACACGTACAAGATGTGATGTATTTGAAAGGTAACCTAATTTTCAATTTTAAGAACCCTTTAACCTATAATATATTTTACAAGGAGCAGTTAAACATCTCCACAAATTCTATTCTTTCCCTCATGGCAGATTAGGACTGACACCTTATAATTATATTATCCATGCATGTTTTATTGTTTACATCAGTACATGTAACATTTGACTGCCAAGCATCATATAGTTCACAACATACAGACCAAGACATTAACATTGCATAATATAGCATAGACAAAGTTCCATATGATCAGCGTCTCATACTGCTAAGAAATTATAGATCAACAGTTGTATGCATATACATTATGTGTATGCTCAATAGTGTACATGGCATATATATATATACTTGTATGTATTTACATAAAAACTATAAAGGACATGGAGAGAATATGTATGATATCCTCATTCAATTAAGGACCTTGGACACTTGATAATAATAGAATTTATACACATAGGTGTATATATATATATCTACTTTATACATTTGCATGTGAATGTATGATTTACATGCATTATCATTTGGCAGCAGTAATATTGTTTGGACATGAGATTGTTTCTTGATTACTCAGTGATACAGTGAGAGTTATAAGAATTTAATTTGTGAATTACTATATAGAGCTAGTGCATGACTGTCTATATAGAAATTTAATTTGTGGTGCACAGTAGTTGAAGGTCCAAATAGTGATAATATTTACATAGTTGAAATTCACTATCAAATCTGTGATAGCAAGTAATGCTTCAAATTTACAGGTAATATTGCATTGTACTGAAATTGCAATTAGTATTGCACTTGTGTTCATGTACCAGTAACCACTAAAACCAGTATTCACATACATATGTATTTCAATATTATTTCCCAGTCTGTGACCAGCAGCAACAATTTTTATATAATGATTGTGGGGAAATTTGATTTACAAAACAGATATTCATATAATTGATATAACCTTTTATGCTCTGTTTACTCCAAGTTGTTTAACATAATATGGTTACAGATAATGGCCATGCTTTGTTAGAATCATTGAGATGTACACATTTCATTTCCGGTCCTTCCAACCATTGGTTTCATACCTGTAGGGTAGTGGTGAACAAATTTTATCTTATAGTCAATGAAAAATTCAATATTTACTATTCAAAATATCAATTTTTTCATACTCCTTAGAAAATTTCAGACTACAAATACATTATGGTTCATAATTTGCCTAGAGGCTTACTCTGATTTAAATTACAAAGAAAAACAGCAAATGGTCGGTCTATCTAATTAGAACTTTTTGAATCCAATATACACATGTCCAAATCTCTTAAATCTTTGATGATCTTTTATATATGCACTCTGGTGTGTTTTAATTTTAAATGTTTGTAAACATCTTCATGCACCAACACGTACATTGTAAACATATCAAGCTTAAGTGTATCTACATTGTGAGGCTATCTGATATACTATAAATATAGTGGTATCCGTATATAGAAAACTCTGTACGAAAGGCCCAAGGCCTGAGAAAATAAAATGTACTGATGTGTGAAACCATATGTTTCTGTATAATCCTTCCAACTTAATGTAATCCATTGTACTTGTTTACTGACTCGGCTAATCTGGCTTGTATACATATAATGTACACATACTTGAACGGTAGATGACCTTTAAATTGGATCTTTATACATTGAATAATAGTTTCCATAGAGTTAAATCTATTATATCATTGATACTGGTAATCATTATTTTCTATTTGAAGTTTATTCTTAAATATCTGTGCAATCTGTCACTGCAAGGTTTTCACATCTACGTATACTTGATTTATAATGTATTTTGATATAAGGGTAAATAAATTAACATTCCAAGCATTTAATTCTTACAAAGAGCCTACTAGCTATATCAATTGCTAGGTCTGTGATGAATTCTCCTGGACTCTAATAAGTTGCTGATTTTTAACTTGTACTCCCCATGGACTACGTACATATGATGTTCAATATCGTTCTTTACAACTTTATCCAAATATGTTATTTGTTTACACAGTTCCTGAAGAAATTCACTAGATATATATGTGTACAATGTACCTGTACACATTAATGTACAATACACTTTATTTTGTTGACAAATATTTTCAAGATTATTGAAAACATGTGAGGTATTCAGGTTTAAAGAAAGGTCAAAGATTGATCTTATCTCAGCTCTACTACTTACATACCTTCATATCTTCTTTTATCTACTAAAAATCTGCATTTGAATCTTTAATATTTTAATCTCAGTCATGACATTGAAATTTTGATTGATGATCTAACATTGTTTAGCTTCAATATCTGATAATCTTTTATCTCATTTTAGATGAGTTATTCACATTAATCTGTCATGTAGCTATACCAGTGGTCATATGTTGTGCTTGCAATTGTCAATATATTAATTTCAAAATCAATGCTTACAATATTAGACCTTTACAACTGGCAAACATCAACTTACAGTTATTAGTAGGGTAGAAGTTGTGTGTGTACATATATATGGGTACTGTAATCAGATATCATCAAATTTATTTCCATTGTTGATTTACATCCACCCGGTAGACCTACATATTGGATTTCATGTGTTATGTGTACATTCAGTGAAATATTTACCATCTGTAATAAAATCCATACATGTCCATTTATATATTAACAAAATAAACACTATTAACCTATCCATGCTATAGTATATATAGCTTTTACACATTCATGTGTATATCATGCTAATGTCATTACCTTTGATCATCATCACACATTGAAATGATCTTAATTAGATATATATGGAGAGTTAAAATCTTATACAAGTACAGTACAAGTATTAGCTACAAGTGTACTGCAATTAAATGTTACCAGGTACAATGGCATATATCATATACAGATCATATATATACCGGTATATGTCACAAATTCACAAAAGGTGTCAAATTTTACACAAAATGACTTCTCTAGTTATCGTGTTAGTTTTATCATATAACTTGAAGCAATTTATTTGGTCTATTTTTCAAATGTTCTCGTTCATTATAATTCACTGAACTATAACAACATAATTTATGTGCATATCATTTAGAATGCCCTATATCTCCTGTTTACATACTTTCACAGAGGTATGAAATAGCTAAGATACCATGATAATACTATAGGTGTCTGCTGTACAGTCTCCCTAATTCCACTTACTTGGGTACTAAATGAATTAAAAGATAAGAAGAGAGTGTGATGGATCAGGTCTTAGTTAATGTTAATCAAGTTCAGATGGGCTGATACTATCTCTTTACCTAAAGCAGGGTTAATTATAAATGGAAAGGGTAGTGACATCAATGTTTATTTATATATTGCAAAAATAGTGTTAATTTGCATAATGATTGGCTTTTAGTTTTGCTGAATTAGAGTACGGTAGACATTATTGATAATATTTTTTGTGTGTTTTTTTTTTTTTTTTTTTTAAAGATCATGATCAACAATGCACAGAGTTGATTAAACATACGGTAGTATCTATGGTATGACCTGGTATATAAAGATAGAAAAGATGAAAGAGGACTACATTCAGGATCATATCATTTCTATTCTTCCTGAGAGTCTTTAAGGTCAATGTCTCCCTTGATGAGGTTGTCTCACTTGGCTTTTAATTACATATCTTCTGGTTGTAAAGAAGCTTATAAGGCTTTTGAGATATGTCCAGTCGTCAAGGCATTCAGAATTCGAATCTAAGACTGATATATAGATAGTACATGTACTAGATATTGCTTCTGCTTTGCATTTATATATAAGCACACATACTATAAGGAAAACAGTCTTGTAAATGTAATTTGTTTAGACTGGGATTTGCTGCTAGCTAGACAGTCCGTCTGTGACAGTGTGCTCGAGTGTCTGTATTAAGGTGTAGCACTATAAAGTTTGAGTGAATCCAAAGAAGGGCTGCCGAGCCGAGTGATAGATATGTCCTGAAACAATTATAGTTATATGGTCTTCTAACTCTTTGTAGTGCGTTCAAAATCGACTTAGTACATGTACTGATGGCTTAAGTCAGCGGTTTGTCTCAAGGTACTCAATCCAGCTTTTCTCCTCCACCCCTGAACCTATCACAAGGAGACACACCAGGAGCTCAAGTAGTACTGCAGTCTCCCAAAATATGAATATCATATAATTACCACATGCCTTTGGTGCCATTCACACCAGCCACTATCTATGACTCCTTGTAGCCGTTATACATGACACAAGGAGAGCATTTGTGATAAATTATATCCCCTATAGGTTGCAGCAGACTCCAGTATATCATGGGTGTTACATATCACATACAGGGGAGGTCATCCTTAATTAAATGACCATTGTTGTTGATAAGGCACAATCCAAGCCATACCTACTGTATATAACATTAACCCATGATTGTGCTTAAAATACACATCCATGTATTAATATATGCATTCCACTATTCCAGTATGTATACATATACATTGCACAAAATGCATGGTCTGAAATGTTCAATGTTATGTCCATTGTTTTGTCCATTGTTATATTTATATTCAAAATATACCTGGCATTCCAAATTATCATGAATATTTATGTTTGTAATGTATGCTGTATAATTACGGTTCATTATCTTAACGTTCATACATCTATTGACCTGAACCTACACTTGTTGACAGATGACATGCACAAGACCATCACATGTTAGATAATCTACATGTAAATATTATCTTGA
This sequence comes from Argopecten irradians, assembly GCF_041381155.1. Lineage (NCBI taxonomy): Eukaryota > Metazoa > Mollusca > Bivalvia > Pectinida > Pectinidae > Argopecten > Argopecten irradians. The sequence continues at coordinate 15,347,686 of NC_091138.1, read as the reverse complement.
GTGTCTGTGTATTGACCTAAAGCATATACAGCACTTTTTAGTCCTGTTAGCCCTGCATGTACTTATCAGAAGATATTACACAACAAATATATGTATACATGACAATGTAATCATGATTAAGGCAGAATAGCAATTGACATGATAATTAAGCAAAAGTCAGATTGTACTTCTGAAAAGCATTGTACATATATATACTACATATTTGTTTATGAAATCAAATCATATGTACCCTGGTAATTATAATATTTATTTTTAAATTTAATCAATATACACAGAAAATTATTACAAACCATTTTCCTTTCATCTTTTAATTTGAATAACTGCAAATAGCAATATCTCATTACATTCATTTTATTTGTGAAAAGAATTACATGGTTCTGAAGTTATATATACCATTCTTTATAGACTTATGTATTTTTACTAAGTTTTGTAGAACATTTATCATAAAAAATGCAGATCTATATAGGTCCTTAATATTTTTTCTAGATCTATCTAATCTATACTGAAGAGAGTAAATATTGACTCATCAAAATAAAAAGAAAACATCTGAAAGAATAAAAAAAAGTAAATTATTTATACATCTACAAGTTTTGGATTCAATATATATGCTGCATCCATGAGCTGCCTTAGATAAGAGAGATATAGACATAAGTAATTAATTATGAATTGTAAATTGTTAATTACTGGGACATTGGGAATTATAATAAATTGGTGACCTTTTGAAAGGTCAATATGCATATTTATATTCATCTATGCAATATACATACTAGTTTATCTGATTACGTAATAAGAATAACATCAATATATGTTCAATTTTAGCCCACCATCATCAAATGGTGGGCTATTCAAATCACCCTGCGTCGGTGGTCCGTCGTCTGTCGTCCGTCGTCCGTCCGTAAACAATGCTTGTTATCTCTATTTCTTAAAAACTGCTGCAGGGATTTTGTTCAAACTTCACATGGAGGGTCCCCTTGGTCCATATTTGTGCCATACAGATTTTGAGGCTGATCAGAAAAACAAGATGGCCTCCAGGCAGCCATCTTTGATTTTGGCAGTTGAAGTTTGTTATCGATATTTCTTGAGAACTACTGAAGGGATTTTGTTCAAACTTCACATCGAGGTTACCCTTGGTCCCTAGTTGTGCCATACAGATTTTGAGGCTGATCGGAAAACAAGATGGCCGCCAGGCAGCCATCTTTGATTTTGGCAGTTGAAGTTTGTTATCGATATTTCTTGAGAACTACTGAAGGGATTTTGTTCAAACTTCACATGGAGGTTACCCTTGGTCCCTAGTTGTGCCATACAGATTTTGAGGCTGATCGGAAAAACAAGATGGCGGCCAGGCAGCCATCTTTGATTTTGGCAGTTGAAGTTTGTTATCGATATTTCCTGAGAACTACTGAAGGAATTTTGTTCAAACTTCACATGGAGGTTACCCTTGGTCCCTAGTTGTGCCATACAGATTTTGGGGCTGATCGGAAAAACAAGATGGCGGCCAGGCAGCCATCTTTGATTTTGGCAGTTGAAGTTTGTTATCGATATTTCTTGAGAAATACTGAAGGGATTTTGTTCAAACTTCACATGGAGGTTACCCTTGGTCCCTAGTTGTGCCTTACAGATTTTGAGGCTGATCGGAAAAACAAGATGGCCGCCAGGCAGCCATCTTTGATTTTGGCAGTTGAAGTTTGTTATCAATATTTCTTGAGAACTACTTAAGGGATTTTGTTCAAACTTCACATGGAGGTTACCCTTGGTCCCTAGTTGTGCCATACAGATTTTGGGGCTGATCGGAAAAAACAGGATGGCCGCCAGGCAGCCATCTTTGATTTTGGCAGTTGAAGTTTGTTATCAATATTTCTTGAGAACTACTGAAGGGATTTTGTTCAAACTTCACATGGAGGGTACCCTTGGTCCCTAGTTGTGCCATACAGATTTTGAGGCTGATCGGAAAAACAAGATGGCCGCCAGGCAGCCATCTTTGATTTTGGCAGTTGAAGTTTGTTATCAATATTTCTTGAGAACTACTGAAGGGATTTTGTTCAAACTTCACATGGAGGTTACCCTTGGTCCCTATTTGTGCCATACAGATTTTGAGGCTGATAGGAAAAAGAAGATGGCCACCAGGCAGCCATCTTGAATTTTGATAGTTAAGGTTTGATATTCCCATTTCTCAAAAAGTGTTGAAGGGATCTTTCTCAAATTTAATATGTAGGTTCCCCTAGCGCCCTTGTTGTGCATATTGCATATTTGGACCAGTCAGTGAACAAGATGGCCGCCAGGCCGCCATCTTGGATTTCGATAGTTAAAGTTTGTTATGGCTATTTCTCAGATAGTACTGAAGGGATCTGTCTCAAATTTCATATGTAGGTTCCCCTAGGGACCTAGTTGTGCATATTGCAATTTGGGACTGATCGGTTAACAAGATGGCCGCCAGACAGCCATCTTGGATTTTGTTATTCAAAGTTTGTTAGCGCTATTTCTCAGATAGTACTGAAGGGATCTGTCTCAAAATTCATATGTAGGTTCCCCTAGGGCCCTAGTTGTGCATATTGTGATTTGGGACTGATCGGTCAACAAAATTGCTGCCAGGCAGCCATCTTGGATTTTTATATTCAAAGTTTGTTATCGCTATTTCTCAGAAAGTATTGAATGGATCTTTCTCAAATTTCACATGTTGGTTCCCCTAGGGCCCTAGTTGTGCATATTGTGATTTGGGACCGATTGATCAACAAGATGGCCGCCAAGGAGTCATCTTGGATTTTGATAGTTGAAGTTTGTTCCCGCTAAAGGTTCTCAAAAGGTACTGAAGCGATCTGTCTCAAATTTTATATGTAGTATGTTTGAAAAAGTTTGAAAAGTAGAGAAAAGATCCATCTTTCCTTTGTCAGATATAGATCATTCTTTGGTGGGATCTCTTGTATTGTTAGAAAATTGAATTTTCCCAGTGTTACTTGGCAGAGCCTTTATAAATGAACGGATATAGATGAATGAAGGGTAGTGTGTTTATAACCACAAAGAAGTTTGCGGTTACAGAAAATTGTATGATGTCCGGGCACAAATTGACATACATTCATAAAAGTACTAAGTACAGTAGGTTACATTTACACGTTGATGTGTATACATGTAACACTATATGCGCAATCACATTAATACTCTAAATGCTAATTTATACCACTTACTGTAATAGATTTTCTAATTTTAAAATATTGTCCTCATATAAATGTACAATGTGTATTGCATACTTTATAACTATACAGTGGAATTTAAAAGAAATATGCCATCATTCTAAATTGGATTTTGTGAGGGTAATAAATTAAGTTAATATGTATTGCATGTGTGGCTGAATGCTTGTACAAAAATAAGACTAGCACATTGTGCAGGAATGGTAACAAATTAAGACTTTCTGTACATGGTCTGCATGATACAACAATGACTCATCTCTTGCATATTGTATAATTCATCTGATGTTGGGTCATGTGACGACAGATTGACCTGTACTCCGTTTTACACTGTGTATAAGATTGATAAACATCATACATGAGAAATTACAAGAGAATATTTTGTGTGCTACTGCATATGGTTATATATCATGTATGAAATTAAAAGTAAAAAAAGAAATATGTTCCATGAAAGGAAGGTTGAATTTTACCGCTCTAATTGTAGTTTCCAGAAAATAATATAATTCAAAATATATCTGTTAATGAAATTACTTTTCAGTGATAAAAGGTACATTTATGAAATAACGGTTTTAGATATTTTACATTCAAGATAATGGAGTCTTATTAATTTGATTACATATATATATTGCACTGATAATTTTAAGATTTCTGGAATGTTATTGATCAAATGTGCCTAGTTGTTAATTGTAATTATATGTATTGCAGGAAAAGCTGGAAACAATCCAGTCCAGTTCATATAGGAAACAGACAGAATTAGAGGATGAACTAGCCCAGGTGACAGCATATAAGGACGAACTACAGAAGTATATTCGGGAACTAGAGCAGTCAAATGATGACTTGGAACGCACAAAGAGGTAGCTATAGGGGATTTTTTTATGAAATGGATATAAAGTCTTGTGTTTAATTCTTGATAATTGCTCTTAGTTCTATACACATAAAAACTTTCACTAGTGGGGGTGGAGGTGCAACGTCCTATGATGTTGAAATCGGCGACATTCTCGATGGCCGCGCGCGGTGGCCGAATGGTTAAGATGTACCGACATATTACCACATGCCCTCCACCTCTGGGTCGCGAGTTCGAATCCCACGTGGGGCAGTTGCCAGGTACTGACCGCTGGTCAGTGGTTTTTCTCCGGGTACTCTGGCTTTCCTCCACCAACAAACCTGGCACATCCTTAAATGACCCTGGCTGTTAATTAATAGGACGTTAAACTAATCAAACCAAACATTCTCGATAGAACCAGGTGAATACAGAGGCCTCACTAAGAATCCAGGTCCAACCATAGTGTTGGATTTACTCCTTTACCATTTATACATAGAAACTTTGTTTATAGTATGAAATATATTTTACCTACTCAGTATATTTATACAGTTTACACTTTTATTTGTTTACATCCTGAAATAATAATAATAATAAAAAAAAACTTTAAAAAAAACAGGTATGTACATTATGTTTCATGTTGAAATTAACCTGGTTTTCTGTGATAATCATATTAGCAAATTACTTTCATTAAAGTGTATTATAGTGTAAAACCAGATCTTGTTCAATATATCTAGGAAGTTTATTACATGTAATTGATTATTGGTAATTGTATTTGCAGAGCCACAGTGGTATCGTTGGAGGACTTTGAGCAAAGACTCAATCAGGTAAGATGTTTAACCTAAGGCTAGTGACATTTCAAAATCTAAATATACATGTTCTATCATCAGTTGTAGTACAGTTGATTTTCTTTTACATCATTAACAAAATAATTTAAATTTTCAACAAAAGTTTTATTATTTGTTAAATGTAAAGTACAGATAATCAATGGTGATTATTTAATATGAATGTGTTATTTTATAGGCAATAGAAAGAAATGCCTTCCTAGAAAATGAACTAGACGAAAAGGAAAATCTAGGGGAAACAGTGCAGAGACTAAAAGATGAAGCTCGAGGTATTGTGTAGTTAAATCATCAGAAGGATTTCACATTCTGTTTGTTTCATTATTTCAATAGAAATTCAGATGTGATTCCCTTGATTTAAATGTGATTGGTCTTCACATTCACAACATAATTATAATGTATGTTTTAGAATACTAAACAGTAATGTGTATGTTATAAAATTGATGTAAATCATTCAAAGTTTTAACGAAAAGAAATTATTATCTGATGTCAATACATTTTATGAGCCTTTCTCATGTTCATATATATACATTATAATACATGTATATATAGGGCAAAGAAGTAATTCTAACAGTTTAACACAGTGAACCATACATAGAGTTCATCAAAGTTAAAATTCTACAAATAAATTATAACATCATTGATCATGATGCAAATGTTATTAATCTGTTAGAGAATATTCTACTTTGGGGGTACTAACACATCATAACGCAGGTTTCTCATGTAAATGAAATGTGTTTTTTATCTAGATCTTCGCCAAGAACTTGACGTCGTGACGGTGAAGAAGCCCACTCCGAAGGAGCCAGAGTCCCCATCACCAGATGGAACGAAATCTTCCCTTACTAGTCCGTCACCAGTCTCTACAACCAACAACACGCCAACAGACGGCTCAAATAAGCTAGTGGACAGTGGTTACATGGGCTCTCAGATCATAGCCTCAACTCCTAATCTAAAACGTAGGCACCTAAATTAAAGTACCGTAGACCTAAATATTAAAGTGAACATAATCCTAGAAAGAAAAGAAAAGTGAATGTAATCCTAGAAAGAGAAGAGTTTGTACAATATATTAGTGAATGAAATCCTTGTAAGAAAAGACATTGCATGATATATAGGGATTGTAGAGAGAAGGACAAGTACATGTAACTTTTAGGAGAGAAGAAAGCCTTTAAGGGAGTTTGGGAAGATTATTTATAGTTTGCAAGCATTCAAAAAATTTTAACTTCAGGTCAGCAGAATCATGGTAAAACTTCAAACTAGAGAATTGATGGAAGTTTTTTTTCAAAATAAAACAGAATTTTCGTTTTTGTCAGTTTAGTTTTTACGTCCTATCACCATCCAGAGTCATGCAAGGACATGCCAGGTCAGAACAAGGTTCCACTGTGTTCTTTATGTTAACACCTGATTCATGTATAGAGTAGATAGAAGGATAAGACATATAGTATATTGGTGTTATAGGTGTGTCAGGGTTTGTTTGTTTCGGCTTAACTGCCAGGGTCATTTAAGGATATGCCAGGTATAGAGGTGAGGAAAACCAGAATACCTGCTGAAAAACCTCTGATAGCGGCCGGTCAGTATCTGACACCTGTCCCACATAGATTACAAACTGGCAACCAAGTTGGGGGGGGGGGGCTTGTGGTAATATGTCTGGACATCCCTCTCAGCCACCATGGCCTGTGTGCCAGGGGTTTCTCCTCTAGTATATTATTATGGGATTGGATATTATTCATAGGATAGAAAATTTAATGCTAATTGAAAAAAAAAATTTGCCAGCTTATTGCATGGGGTTTTGCGAGTGAATTCCATTATTGGTTCAATGAAGTTCACCCATATATTCACCAACCTGAGATCAATTCATAAATCTTAAAATTATTTTTGATGAAAAAAATAATATACATTTTGCATGTTGCTACTGTTGAAATTCATTGCTTTTCTCTGTGGTGCAGTGACATGCGGACCTGAGTATCAGCAGTTCAGTACTAACAGTCTCTATTGGTGATTAATCTTTACCGTGTCAGATAACTGGCCTAAATGTGCTTTACTTGTATCATAGGACTGTACCCAGCTTCTTTTTGTTTAGGCAATATTATAATTACCCCGGTAAAGAATTAATGTTTTATGTCATTATCACTACTACTAGCTGTACAAAAGGTACCAATCAGCAGGATTTAATTAGCTTCAGAGATTTCTGTAGGGCACAATGAATTTCACTTTGATGATTGGGGGATAAATTTGGGAGGTAGAAAGCATCATGTTAAATAGTACAATAAAGGATTATAGCTATCTAAAGTCACTTATCCTAGGTTGTTTTAAATCCATTGTTAAAATTCTAGATTTAATTTGAAAGTCATTATAACATAATATAATGAACGTATGGGTATTAGATATATGTGCAAAAAAAGAATTTTATAATGCAGGGCTTTTAGAACATGAATTTGACAATGTCTTCAATGAATATGCTATTTATGCGTTTATGCCTTAAAATAAAAACAGGATTGAAGATGTACAATACATATTGTTTACATGTTTCATAACATCAGTGACCTTGAAGTTTTGGGTAAAGTCCTATGAGAGGTATGTAGTGGTTGTGTTGCTTCGTTGCAGGTCTGCCTAGTAACAATGGAGGTACTCCCCTCACACCCTCTGCACGTATCTCCGCTCTCAACATAGTGGCAGACTTATTACGAAAAGTTGGAGTAAGTACCAATTCAGTCCAATACTGGAGTAGCCATACCCTCATTGATATAAATTCATAAAGCTTGAAAAGTTAGAATATATGTTATCAAAGGCTTTTATAGATATACACATGTAATATTCATCAGCTGCTGAAATTAATCATTACAAATGTGCTCTAACATCAATAATCTTAATAAACAATAAACCAATACTCAATATTTCAATATCAGATGATTTTATTAGGTCACCTGATCTCAAGTGATATTCTAATCGCCTTTTGTCAGATGATTCTTCTCCAAACCCTTTTTCAATGAAATTTTGCACAAACCTTCTAAGGCATAAGGCCAATCAAAATTGTGAATTATATTGGTCCCCACCCCCCAGGGAGCTATGGGAGGGGCCAAAAGGGGTAAAAATTGACTAAAATTTCAAAAATCTTCTTCTCCACTCACAGATGTGATGAAAATTAAATACTCTTCATAGATAGAAAGTCCTAAGGTCCTTTTACAAAAATTGTGAATTATATGACCCTGGGGTCTCAGGTTTCCCCCTGGGGAGGGGGTTAAGTTTACTATAGTTTATATAGGGAAAACACATTTTTGAGTATTTTTGATCATTTGTAATTAGGAAATGAGTCAAATATTGTCAGAATTATCAGTATGAGATGGCCATTGAATACTATTAACCAATTTTCCATGACTGATCCCCAGGGGCCTTATAGGGGCGGGTCAAAAGGGGTCAAATAGGCTATAATTTCAAAATATCTTTCTTCTAGAAAAACACATTTAGGAACATTATTTGCTTTTTCATAGAAATTAGTCAGGGTTAGAAGATAGCATTTTAACATCATATCCAAATTGGTCCTGGCTGACCCCCAGGGGCCAGAGGGTGGGGCCAAAAGGGGTCAAAAATGGATAACATTTCAAAATCTTACTTCTGAATTCACAGATTTGATGTAACCAAATAATCTTCACAGATTAAAAAGTCAAATTTATAAAATCACTGACTGACAAGGGCCTGATGGGCAAATATTATAGTGTTTATTATGCATGTCTTTGTTTCATTCTGTATCTGATATCAGGTGACCGCTAAGGCCCATTGGGCCTCTCTTGTTCTTTGATGTAGAAAAAATAGATATCCCTCATATGGCATAGCAAACAGTCCTCGTGTGCTAGCTATAGGTGGATTGAAAGCCAGTGGTATTTGAGAGTATGTGTGTGTTACTGTGTGGATTTGTTTTGAGAGTGTGTTCACAACACATAGCATGACTTCATTATAATATAGGTACACAATGGAAGTGATATGCTTGATAGTGGCATGGCTGTATCACCTCATCATCATTGATATATTTTGTCACACTACACATCATTCCGTCTTTGTTCAAAGTTATCTCTCTTGCATGAAGGTATGAATTGTGACGTCAATATTTTGTGAGCAGAAATCACATTGTTTTCTCCAAAAAAATTGATGTTATGCTCGCTAACACATTATATCACAATTAATACCTACCGCAAGGGCAAATAACTCTGTAATATGCAAAAACGGTATACATATCGGTAAGGTGAAATTTGATTTCACCAGCCTGTCTTTCCTTGTTATTTGCAAGTTAAACTCAATTTTGTTTTAAAGTCTTTGATAGATTCAGATAGATGAATTGCTACTGTGATGTAAAAATATGGAAATTTTACAAATTAAAACTGCAAATCTAATATATTAATTTATTTGTATTTTAAAAACAACCAGGCTCTGGAAAACAAGCTAGCGTCTTGTCGAAACTTTGTAAAGGACCAGCCAAGAAGTGGTAAACCTGGAGGCAGTCCTTCTAACTCGCCAAGGTTAGTATCTCACTAGGAGTTGGTTAGGGTTTATCAAGGGGTAACAGTTCTATTTCATTATGAAGGAACACTGGACTCCAGGCACAAAACTCAAAGCTTAATTCACCCACTTACTGTCGGGCATTGTATGTACAGCAGCATGGATTTTCTTTGTGAATTTGTATCATTGTGACATTAAACTACTAGGTAACCTGTCCATGTATGATAAAATATATTAAACTCCATCCAATTTTCACGTTTCTGACTGAAATTTTAATACTGTCACAAACAATACTTCAATGACTAAACAGAATACAATAGATAACATTATGAATGTAAATCTGATTTTAAGACTGTCCATGGTTGGTAGACGTATAGACAGAGTAATTTTAACATTCATAATTTTATGTTAAAAAATGTCTATTTCAAAGTTTTAGATATTTCCATTTTGATTGAAACATTTTGACTGCTATTGTGTTTTTGTCCTTTGTATACACTGACATTTGTCTGATGTATCTGTCTTAGGTCTGACGTCCTGCATGGTGCAAGACTAAGGTGATTTAACACTGTACTAAGTCCTCATGTGGTATCATTATAATAATTGTGCATGATAAATGTGTGTGGGTGTCTGTGGTTTCTAGTCAGGACTATAATTGATGTTGTAGTTTGTGTCACATATTTATATGGTTGGTATATCATTATTCCAATGTAAATGACATTATGATTTTAGCTGTCCTTTCATCTAATATCTGTTTATTTATTATAAAATTGTTTCCTTATTTATTTCTCAGTTATTATACAGTAACTTCCTCATTTACATAAGCTTTTATTAAGTCTATAGGATTGAATAACAGACTAAGACTATACACATTTTCTCCTTTGGAAATATAGATGTGTTTTTAAGAAACCTTGCATGAAATTCTATATAGATCAGTAATCAAATGAATATGTACTGAGTAATTGCCCTTTACAGCATTTTACATTGTCAATGGAATTAAAAAAATACAAAAAAATGTTTAACCCTAGCAAGAAAAAGTAAGAAAAGGATATTTTTTTTTACATAGTTGTTAATTCTGTACTACGAAAGTGTGAAAATGGAAACTTGATTATAAAATACAGACAGTAAAGATGGATTTGATGAAGCTTTACATTGTATATCAAATGACAAAGGAAATAATTCCAATAGGGGTGTTATTGTCTCTTGACAATAAAATATATCAGAATTGATCATGGTAACAGTTTTCGATATTATGCCTTCTGCGTCACATTGCTTTATGGGTATTTTTGTTTTAATTTTGCTTTTGGTTTTGCTTTGAAGCCAAACATCATATGAGTGTTGTAATTCTGCTGTTAGATGATGAATCGTGTATTAGATTAGTTCATACAATGTATATCACATTACGTCTACTCTGAATATATTTTGCAATATCGTTTTGGTCTTACTTTTATTTGATTTTTTTTTTATCCCTTAGATTTATCCTTTAACAATGTTAATATATTTTTTCTCGTTTTGTGATGAGTTTGAAGTCAAACCAACATGTACTCTGACTCACGGATGTATTATTCAGAGATTTTATGCAGCATGTAGATTAATCTTTTAAGCATTGTACTTGATTATTAAAAATTGTTGTGGTAATTTAAGTCTTAAGCAATTACGAAAAAGGATTCAGTGAAAATGATTGTATTTATTTTTAGCTCACCTGGCCCGAATGGCTGGTGAGCTTATGTCATGGCGCGGCGTCCGTCGTCCGTCGTCCGTCCGTCTGTCCGTCGTCCGTCCGTCAACATTTCCTTTAAATCGCTACTAGTCATAGAGTTCTGCATGGATTGTAACCAAATTTAGCCACAAACATCCTTGGGGGAAGGAGAACAGAACTTGTATAAATTTTGGCTCTGACCCCCTAGGGGCAGGAGGGGCGGGGCCCAATAGGGGAAATAGAGGTAAATCCTATAAATCGCTACTTGTCCTAGAGTTCTGCATGGACTGTAACCAAATTTGGCCACAAACATCCTTGGGGGAAGGGGAAAAGAACTTGTATAAATTTTGGCTCTGACCCCCCGGGGGCAGGAGGGGCGGGGCCCAATAGGGGAAATAGAGGTAAATCCTATAAATCGCTACTTGTCCTAGAGTTCTGCATGGATTGTAACCAAATTTGGCCACAAACATTCTTGAGGTAAGGGGAACAGAACTTGTATAAATTTTGGCTTTGACCCCCCTGGGGGCATGAGGGGCGGGGCCCAATAGGGAAATAAGAGGTAAATATTCAAATTCCTTCAGAAAAGAAACAATGAACCTGTATTCAGAACATGACTTGACATTACAAACCAGGTGAGCGATACAGGCCCTCTGGGCCTCTTGTTAACAGAGCAAACTACTAACCACAAGTGTGTAAAAAGAACACTTGTTATATAGAGTCCAGATTATAAACAGATCCTTTTTGAGTGATTTTAATTTTCCAACTGAATTTTCAGAGTGTGTTTCCTCTGTAATATACAAATGATGAACGGTATAGTTAGAGAACTAGCTTCAGCTTTACAACTTACCTTGGTCCTGTGATTCTATAATGAAGGTTCTCCACCTCTGTTCCAAGGTTAATTGCCAAAATTGGGCAGTTAGTGGGGTGCTGTATATATGTTGTGTTTCTGAGGATTATAGCGCAGGAGAAAACCTCTTATAATGAGATACATGAAATATAAACTATAAAGAGCAGAAAACTATTATTTAGGTATACTGTAAATAATGTTCATATTAATACATAACATTTAAAAGTTCAACTGGTAATACATATTATATGTAATGATAGTGTTATAAAATGATAAAAGTTTCAGGGAACTGAATCCACCATTTTTCATTCACAAATTAAATGTACCATAAAGGTAAGCAGTCTCAGTATACCCATAAATTTAGGTTATCTGTAAACAATTTACCAGTGTTTGATCATTGCCTCAAAAAGAGAATATTTTGATGAATAGGGTTAAATATGTTGTTATGATTCCATAACATGCTTTGAAGGAATTGATAACTGTTTAATAATTAAACTTTAATTGCTGTTAATCTGGTTGGAATACATGTATATATACCTTCTCTTATACAAAGTTTTTTACTGAATTAACATGGATACTGTAACTATTTTAATACGATAATGTTGTATGACTAAATACTCAGAGTATATATTATACATAATCCATTGTATTCAAAAAATTTAAAACATATGCATGCCAAGTTTTTAAACCTTTTTAAGATAAATATTTGAATGTAAAATCAGATAATTTTGTAACATTATATTTATATTATATTAATTTTCTATTGATTTCTTTGATATTTTCAACTAACAATTAGGTACTAAAAGTTTTCTATGAACACACAACTTACTTTTAATTAAAAAAACAATTATCAGTGTACACACAGAGAGCAAAAGTTGCTTTAAATAGTTTAATTCTAACTTAATTAACCATGTTTGGTATATTTACTTATCAAACAACTTTCTGTTGAAGTTAGCATTAAACTTACAGATATTCTTTTACATGTATACAATTTTCAACTCTGATCATACATTGATTCATCAGTAAATTATTCAAAGAGTTAGAAAATGTTAAAATCTTACTAAAATTCTGTCAGAACATGCAGAATTCATGTAATATTAAGATGACTGCATTGTGATGTTATATAGGTCCCCACCAGATCAACCAAATTTGCTGTAATATTTGTTTGCATTACAAATACTAAAAACACTACCTTGAATAACTATTAAAGCATGGAAAACTCATTATATATATGTAGCCACAAAATGTTTATGATATGTACAGTGTATATTTTAGGTGTTAGTCTATTTCTATAAAGCATTTGAAAGAAATTCAAATATATTTTTTCCCAGTTGCAAAGTTATAAAAGTGATAAAAGAATTTAAACTCCCTAGTCTTATGAAAGTTTTTCTGATCCTTCATATCTTAATTTTGCAGGGCAAAGAGGTTAAACAGAGGAGCGTCAGTGCCTCCCCAGCAAGGTGTGAAGATCCCTGTGTAGAGTCTGTGTTACATACGGCTAGTGTTCATCAGTCAGATACCTTTCTAGGATTCTTACTGCATTTAGACACAGTCCTACAGACAATGAAATGTTGTGTCCATACAAACATCCTACTGGGAGAGAGAGAGACTTGCTTGGACCCAGCCATTTTGTGTTTCTGGGCCAATACTCGTACTCAGCTATACATTTCTGGATAATGTTGCTGAAATGACGACATGACACTGAACTCAAGAGATTGTGATGGAATTTGTTTCATATACAATATTTGTGATGAGAAAGATTTCTTATGTAAGAAATCAGAAACAAAATTGACCATTTTCATTTTAGGTTTGAAACTTTATCAGATGTAAGCCTTAATATTAATTAATGATTATGATTTATTTTTTCTAATCATGTCTGAAACTCATTATATATTATTAATTATTACTTATTGGCCCCAATGTATTCCTTCAAATTTCTTACAGATGAACAGAAAAGTAAATTTGGGCAAGTTCTTGTCACCAAAATTTATCATTATGATATTTTAAAGTTAAATGTAGCATTAATTTACGGTACCCTTTTGATTTGGGTTAACTGTTGACAACATAAAAACATTTTGCAGGAAATTAGCTATTTTGTTGAAATTTCACAGTCTTTTCTCCCTTTCACTATACTCTACTATAGTGATGAATAGTCTGTTTAATAACACTTTAGAACAATTGATTTTAATAATAGTACCCCATGCCACCATCAATTCCCATTACCCGTGTTCTACGCCCTATTGCGCTGTGTATGTCATTATGTCATGTATTTTATTTTTGATTATGGTATTCCTCAAATTATTAACATACAGAAATGTATTTATAGTTCCAACAAAAGTCACTGGGTACTGCATTTTGTGCCACTCCACTAAACAATTTTATAGATGTCATGTCTGTTGACATTGTTCTGTGTGATCTCTTAGAGTTATTTCCCATTTTTCCACTTTGTCAGTATACTGACCTTACATAGTGATTTAAGGGAGGTAACTCTGAGAATGAGCTTGTTCCACAGGTATTGATACGGGGTAATGGAATTTCCATGATGTTGCTTGTTTTTATGGTTGTAGTAAATGTGATCCTTGCAATTTCATGTAACGGTTTATGGAGACTTGTTTTTATCATATTTTTTTTCTAATTAGTTTTCCAAATCCGTGTTCTAAGACCAACAGCAAATATTAGTCATCCAAGAATCAAATAATTTATAATAGGAATTTAGAGATATAGAAGATAATAACTAATGAATGAAGTCCACATTGTATGTATTTATTATCTTCACTATTATATACATTTAAATTAATTTTAGTACAATCAATATTTTCAAAATGACTAGCAAAGATATAGTTTGAATTCTTGTTCTTGCATATATGTCTAACTGCCATGAAGTAAATATAAATGAAATACTCAATTCTAATTTGGTTTACGGATAAAGTGATTCCTCTGAATTTAATTTATTCCATCTATAAAGTTTCTATACAGGTTAAATGCCTCCAGAGGAGATTTGGTTTCTGCTTCACTTTAGTGCACTGGTCGGTTATACATTACTACTGTTTTAATAGTAACACACCACAATACCATACCACTAGTGGTAATAGCCACATACAAGTACATGTATACCATAATGGGTGATATTATATAATACAAATGTAGTAACATACCATAACATCATAATTACTAGTATTAGTCCAATACATTAGTACCGGTACATTTGTATTAGTCTAATACATTACTACTAAAGCGAACAGTGACAAACAACTGTTGAACCACTGGTTGTAATAGTAACATGTCATAATAGCATTACTGAGATATATCCAGCAATTGCAAGAGCGATACTCTTACAAGTTAACACCAAATTTTATAACTTGTACTAAAGATTTCAGTTGTGTAGTTCTCAAACTTACCAGTAGCTATCAGAAACCAAGGACAAATTAAACTGCTGTAGGTACTAATTATGAGTTATAAAATACATACACAATATATATTTGTTTTTTACTATTCTCCCTACTGTAAATGGCAATAGTTACTTGGCCATAAGCCTTTAGATATATAATTCACCTCACTTAACACAAACACTGGCCTAGGTATTAATCCTATGTAAAACAATCTAAAGAAATGGAGGTGATGGGGGGCTGATGATATCCATGATCTTGATTACAAATTGATTGATTTGACACCATAAAGATATTACTTTTGTCTAAATGGCACTGTATTATATTGTATTTCTACTCATTCCATTGTCACACTGTTAGTAATTCACCTTCTCTTGTTTATGTTAAACAGACGTTTGTCAAGGAAACTCTAAAGACATCTGTAATTATGCTTTAGTGTTTTTTGTTAATACTGGTAGGATTTTTCTATGCAATGTCAGTGTAAACACTCAATTTGCCAAAGTGTAGAGCTATGTAAATATTAGAGAAATCTGCTGTCTCCAGCACAGGGTATGGCACAAATTCACAAATCAAATGTATGTGTACATGTATAGTGATTGTGGCATTATTCAACTGTCTATTTCCACAGGTCAAAAATGTCCTGATTTGAACTAAAATCGAAGAAACAGCATTTTGAAAATTTTGTCTGATTTACATTTTGTTATCTGGCTTTATATGATTTGGCTATTACGGATTATATACGGACAAGGACCTCGAAAAATCAGGAAAATTTAATTCCCACAAAAATTATTGACTGTACAGTATTTAGTTAGTCTTTGTGTCATGCTCCTGTTGTAGTGTACAGAAGAGAATTTATGTGTTCAGTTCAAATATAGAATGTCAGTGTTTAAATTTCCAGTTCATAGAACTGTCAAACATGTTTCACTTATTTGTTATTATATTGATGACTAGTTTGTAGCTGTAGATAATATAGTTTGAAGATAGATAGGATTTTATTCTGATACTCAATAATACAATAGGTAGTTAAGACTGATTGTGAATCCATATCAGATGTAAAGACTGCAAATTTTTTAAGAAAATCCTTTCAAAATGACACAATTTGTTTCCTCAAAGTTGGGGTATTTGGAGCATGGTGTAGTAGTTATCATTTCATATCCCTTCATGATTCTGATCTAGATTCTGTATTTGTATATTGTACCTTTGTCTTGCCTTGTGGGTAGGTACCAATTATTACATCATTTGTTTATGAGGGCATCATTATATTTGGAGAAAAAGCAACATGTTTCGCTTACAAATTAAAAACATCACAATTGATCCCTACCTGTAAAGGCATGCAAAGATGGAATAGTTGTCATTAAAATTACTTATTTTAATTATGATAAAACAACATAACATTATTTAAGTTATTAATTATTACCAGGTAGGTTTTAAACACTTAGATTAGTGCTACATGAAAGTCTATTAAAAATATTGTCATGTAACAACCTCATAATTACAGAGATTACATTATAAGTCACTGACTTTCTGATACAGATTAAGTATTTTTGAAGAGATTCTGTAAATGTCTTCTTATGTTAAAAGTGCACAACAGTGTAATACAGATTTAATGCTATCTGTTGTGCAATTATTTTAATACCAATGCATTTGGTAAAATGATTTATGCGTACATGGAATAGTTCCTAAATCCCTTGCCTAAAATTCAGGTTCTTTAGGAAAAACATCAACCAAATTGTTCATAAAAATTGTAAATATTAATTGTAAAAGTTATGACACCATGTACATAAGAAGTAACAGGTAACAATTTATTGTGTGCTTTAAATTTGTGTATGTTTCCATGGTATATGTGTATGTGATTATAGAAGCGATTTTGTTGTTATTGTTGTAGTGATGTATGGATGTATTCTTCTAGCTATATATCCTATCAAGCTTTAGTGAATTGTTCCCTAATAGAAATACATATAGCTTATTTGTAGTCGCTCATACAATGTATGTTTACTTATAGTCTGTTTTCAAAGGGTGGTTGTTTTTGTTTGGGAATTATTGGGTCTCTTTCTTTTAATTCAATACACTGCTGTTTAATCTTTCAAACTATTGTGCCAGATGATTTTTTATAATTATTTTCATACCATGTAGACAAGCAGTTTTTCTTTAAAAAAAAACAACCTTTAATAATTCTCAATGAATAGTGATACCAGTAGATCAAATATAAAGTTCAATATATTTTTTCTCTGTGAAATATGAAAGGTAAAAACTGCTTAAACTTGATGTACTACAGTATTATTAATACAGTAACAGACACTTAGTAACACGACTTTGGAGTTTGTTTGTTGACAATTAATTGTCTACAGTACTAGTGTATTGAAAATAAAATTTGAGCGTTACACTTCACCAGCAAAGTTAACAACCAAATAATACACTAATATGTCATGTAGATTATTCACGCTTTGATCGTCATACATGTACTAAATTATCAATTCTGAATTTATCTGAACATTAATTCAGTTGTAGAAGTAAATTATGATCATTCAAATTTAGTTTCTGTTAGCATTTTATAATCTACATGGATGAACTTCATGTTTGATTTATACAAGATGATTTTAATTAAGATCTGATTTGATTGTTCATTTACAGTGAACAGTCGGGCAAGGATGGCTAAAGTCGGTAAAAATGGTGTGAATGTATCCAGTATAATTTCTTATGAAATGGAAAAATAAAATCTCTCTTCAAAATCTGTCTGCGTACGAAGAAATTAATTTAAAGTATGGGAATTCTAAAACGTCCTCCCGGCTCATTTTGTCCTTGGTTACATTTACACGCAGCCTCGCTTTCAATGTTTTCAACTTTTCTTTACTTTAATGGTCAGAACTGGGAAACTAAGCAGAACTTGACCGTCGTATTAATATGTGAGAACTTTTGGAAGGCCAATGAACGGATTTAGACTGGTTTTCTTTGCCTGACTATTCACTTTAATGCCTGAATTGTCAAAGAAAACAATATCTGTGATGATAACTTCATGATAATGCCATACTGTATAGCCAATTGTTTCTATGGTTATTTTTTGTAATTTTGACTTAAAATTGGAAAATTAAATTTAAACCTATCAAAATTTCACAATATGAGTATAAGTGCTAATAAAATTTATCTAATACTTTAATAATATTATTTTAGGGATAAACTTTTCACAGCCACACCAATGTAAAAAAACAACACCATAATCATAAGAATTACTGGCTGTATGGTATATATGGCATACAGTTGTAACAATATATCATCATTTTAGAATGGATATACCTATTGGTGGTATGTACCATGCTTATCTAGCAAACATGTATGATGATTTCAATGTCTAGAGTACTGGGATATGGCTTTTGATACGACATAAATCTGACAAAATAACCATGTTACACTTTTAATCACAAATTACTTAAAAGATATCAACTTTTATCATTTTTGACGAGCATTAAGATATTGAAGTGAGCCTCCATTTGTTGTGATGGGTAAAGATGCCAGCAGATATAACCTCATCATAAATTGGCTCCCGTCTTTCATTAAATATTAGATATGACAGAAATTTATCGTTTGGATAATTACCTATTAAAGCTGTATATTCAAATATCAATAACAAAAAAATGTCATACAGTATTTATTATAAAAGGGTCCTGAAGAGAACATATATAATTGGCACTTGCTTTCTTTGTAATACATTATTGAAGGAATCATTTGGGAGTATTTAAAGTATGCACATATTCTGCATAAAATGACTTTAATGTATCAGCAAAAATATGCATCATTGCTGTTTTTCTGCACTCAATGAGTATATCCTATTATTAATAATATTACAATGGGTATAAAAGTATTCTATCAATAAGATAATGGTTTGTCATATTTTTTATCAGCTTCATACATCATTGGTATAATGGTAACAATAAACTGGTCAAATATAACACGATTTGTTTTATCATTTCATAATACACACATTCATTTAAAATAGTGTTTTTGGACAAATGAAAAGCTTGATTTTTAAAACATTCACATGCACAATACATGGTATACAATTTCTTAATGACTGTACATGTGCTGCAAAATATAAATAAATAGAAAAGATATTAATAATAGTAATCACCACCATGATATAACGATATGAACAATAAATTTGAGATTACATCAGAATTTAATTTATGATGACATGACGAAATTGCAAAAAAAAAAAAAAAAAAAAAATCAAAATATATGTGATAGAAATTATAATTTAGCAATCTAAATTTTATGTTCATTTAATTTGAGATTTGATGAAACTTGTCTTGAAGTTTGTCCAATGGCATTAAATCTACTTAAATCTTCTTTAGAATCATTTCATAAAATATACCGAATCAACACACATTTATTGCGCAAAGATGACACGCAAATTCCTGAAGCGTTCCATATTTATTCAACTAGGCATTTAGCGAAGGTTTTTTTTTTCCACTGACAGAAAAGTCACACAACGCTACAGTACTGTCATTCAATGTATACATTTTGAATTAAAGTGAAAAAATAACAAATGATTTGATGAAGAAATGTGCATGGCATGTATCCTGACTACGTCTAATGATGCACTGGTCCGTTGGCAAAAGTCGACAACAAAAACGAAAGTAGAAATCGTACGATGAGAGTAATTTCCCTTAACGGAAGTGCTGAACCATTACCTTTTCGCGGGAAGTGGGATATGTATTGACTGGCTTGTGATTATAACATTATGTATTATTCGTCAGCACCGAAACCAGAACATGTTGGTGGTTTCCTACACAAACCTAACCAGAATAATGGAGATGTAGAATTCCAACGGACTGACAGTCATTACGAAGACAAATCTGAAAGGTTTATCTTGAAAGACAAAAACTTCGTTCGACAATATGCACATTTGTATGCAGAGAGATTATGGACAATGAGAGGGAAGCTGGAGAAGGCAGCGAGAAATAAATGGGGTAATATTTATAGTCTAGTTTGGTCATTATCGTTTTCTACAAACGGTATAGTCACACGCTATTGCAGTATGTGTTTGTTTTAAACAAAAAATGACCACAAAGTCAACGTGAATGTAAAATGATGAATGCTGCTAACTCTGCCTGGGTGGTGTCCGGGTGGCATAATGACATTTTTTGTTGTGTGTAATGGTGATATTGGTTGCTAAGGTTCCTAATTAATGTATATGTGTGTAGTACTATTTGTAACAAGCCTTTGAGAAAAGAAAATGTAGCTGTCATATCTGGCTCAAACCTGGGACCTCTGCCTCTACTGATTGAGCTACCGCTTACCTGGAAGCTGATGATCGACACAAATTATAATAATTCCACTACACTATAAGTCTGGACATTGATTATACTACAATATACTATTATAATGGAATGAAGTCCTGATTATGCATGCACTAAAAACAAAATTAATTATTGTATATTTTTTTTTTGGTGTTAATTTAATTAGATGTACACGTTAAACACCAATAAACACCAATAACAGAGTATAGAGGGATTAATGATATCAGAAGCTTTTAGCTTGTTTTCCAATCCTAGCTGACTGTATGTATATGTATGTATATATTGAATAAATATTGTTTAAACTAATAAACAGTATCTTATCTTATATTATCGTTAAACTAATAACAGAAATTTATGAATTTTTATTGATTTTAAAATCCCAGTTCTGGACCGACCGTCCGGCAATTATTGAGAACTGGAAGTCGGTATAACGAATAATCATGTGATTCACACCGGGCACTTTGAGACTGATAAAAGTATATTTTTCGGATAATATCCTTATGTAACCTGTATTGTTCTGACAATAATGATCTATATTCACTTCACAAACCTTTCGATTATAATGTTTCATCAACTATTAGTGGTAAAATGCAAGGCAAACACAACACACATATAATTCTGTTCAAATACGCAGCCATGTTTGATTTACAAGAAACCGTGACGAAATGAAACACTCAACAGGTAAAATATGTTTTAAAGTTTAAAAAAAGCCAACAAACTAAGAATATTTACAAAGTGAAACTGAACAAATGTAAGTATTATACAGAATTTAGCGAAAACGAATGATTTAAATTTCATGTTAAAAACTTTGTGACATTATATTTCTTTCATAGTGAAAAATTGTAAGTCATTCCATATATGGTACTAGCTGCCATATTTGGAGCAGGAGACTTTCTAATTAGAAGCATCATGGCGGCCAAGTGAGCCATGTTGGAAATGTGAGACATTAAAAAATGCTTAAAAACATAAATTACACGTGGAGGTGAGTAAATAAAGACTTATTTTATGTTAAAAATGTTTGATATATTGTTAGCTCACCTGGTCCAAAGGACCGAGGTGAGCTTATGGGCATACCGCAATCGTCCGGCGTCCGACGTCCGTCAACAATCGACTTCTTCTCCATAAACCGCCGGGTCGGATTCAAACAAAATTTGACTGTAGCATCCTTATGGGCTACTAACTCGAAAATTGTACAAATGATGGGGCTGACCCCCCGGGGGCCTGAGGGGCGGGGCCAAAAGGGGTCAATTTGGCTATTTCCATATAAACGACTTCTTTTCTGAAACCAAGTATGGGATAGCACCCATAATGCAATGGTAGCATCCTTATAGGGTGGGGATTCAAAATTGTACAAATGATGGGGCTGACCCCCCGGGGGCCTGAGGGACGGGGTCAAATGGGGTCAATTTGGCTATTTCCATATAAATGACTTCTTCTCTGAAACTAAGCATGGTATAGCACCCATAATGCAATGGTAGCATCCTCATAGTGTGGGGATTCAAAATTGTGCAAATGATAGGGCTGACCCCCCGGGGGCCTAAGGGGCGGGGTCAAAAGGGGTCATTTTGGCTATTTCCATATAAATGACTTCTTCTCTGCAACTCAGCATGGTATAGCACCCATAATGCAATGGTAGCATTCTTGTAGGCTGGGGATTCCAAATTGAGCAAATGATAGGGCTGACCCCCGGGGGCCTGAGGGGCAGGGTCAAAAGTGGTCAATGTCCATATAAATGACTTTTTCTCTGCAACTTAACATGGGATTGCGCTCATAATGCAATGGTTACATCCTTATAGGGTTTGGATTCAAAATTTTGCAAATGATGGGGCTGACCCCCCGGGGGCCTGAAGGGTGGGGTCAAAAGGGGTCAATTTGGCTAATTCCATATAAACGACTTCTTCTCTGCAACTAAGAATGGAAGAGCACTTATAATGCAAATTGTACAAATGATAGGGCTGACCCCCGGGGCCTTAAACGGCAATAGATGCGAGGTCAAAAAGGTCAATTAGGCTACTATTTTCATATAAATTACTTTGTCTCTGAACCTATGTATTGGATAGCATATTTGTATGGTATCAATAGCATCATTGTATGGTTGTGATTCAAAATTAAACTTTGGGAGTCAATTTTGCTTATTTTTCTAATTGTCAGAGTCTTGTGATAATTACTAACAAAAAGCCAGGTGAGCGATACAGGCCCTCTGGGCCTCTTGTTGAATTTTATTATAAAAGTGCCCCTACATGACACACAGGAAATGTAAGATTTTCATGCAGAATGTTTTGCAACACTACTGTCAATGGGACGGAATCGTAGCTCTGACGACAACTACAGGTCAGAAATCTTCTGTCCGTCGTTCAGAGCTAAGTAATCGCAGCTACGGAAGTCGGTAGAAATGGTGTCTCTGAAGTATTTTGCAGGTGCCGAACCTGGCAAAAAACGCAAACTGCATAAGATAATCATGAAAACAGCTTCTTGGATACTACCAGTAATATAGCAGAAAGTTACATATATGTTTACTTCAAAAATTCACATTAATGTTTATTAGGTCCAGCAATATTTTGTTCAGTCCAGCTTAATCACAGTCCTTGCCCGTCCGAATAACTGGCCATAACTTTCACGGTGTCTGCAATAATTGTTTAAATGATGATATCTTTTATGTATTGTCGGCAGTGGAGCATCTTTAATTTGATATCTTCAAAAAAGGCTTCAGTATACTGGACTTTATTCCATGGGCATTCGTTGCATACAAATAACTGAAGCTTGGTTATTGAAAGTTTGGTAAAGATTATCTACAAAATTGCATTAAAATTTCATCTTATATTTAATCCTTTTTAACAGGAAAAGATGTAAATATTAAGAAACTTCATGAGCTGCAGAGTGACGAGAAATGTGTAATTATTGGAACGTTGTTCAAACATATGGAGCTACAACCCAGTATTTTAAAGGAAATAAGTGAAGAGGTATGGATCACAGTGTATGAACGGAAGTGTATAGTATTTTTTAAATTTCGTAGTTGCGAGTCTGTATAGCGGTACTCAGTCACTTGTTAAGACAAATGAAACAATCGATCATGGATAAATTTTGCCAATTTTATTCGTTCTATACGTTTTTGTTGTTATCTTCGGTTATAAACGGCATTATGGATAGAAATTTGAACAAACAGTGACTAATGAAGTGTTGAGGGTTAACCAGCATTAAGAATTGACACACCCGCCTAATATTTTGCACTATTTTAAGGTATTCTGTCTGTCTTTCATTATTTCTAGCACCATCACAGGTCTATAAATGAATCCAACAATATAAAACACATAAATACATCTTTATGGACACAATATCTTTTACTTAATCATATTTTGAAGTTGTAGGATGATCGGTTAAAATTGTATAGTCACTTGCATTGTTTTGAACTGGCGATGTATAGTTGCTTGCGAGGACACTTGTGTAGTCGATGTATTATTTTCAAAATCATGTTCATGAATTTGTTTATATACATGTTATGAAGACATTATATACATGTTATGAAGACATATTTGTAGTTATGAATAATGCCGATATTTGGTGTTTTACCGACCTGTACACCATGCCTGTTTTCATTCATCCCGTTTTGATACTCACAAATGACGATACAAAAAGCAACTAATGATTATACTATACACTTTCGTTCATACACTGTGTGGATGGATTCATTCCAGCACTAAGGTTCAAATTTAGTTTCAATTAGTGTTTTAGACAAATAATGTGAATGCTAATATCCATAATTGGCAAATATGAATATACCAAAATGCAAGAAAATGATACAAATGATTGAGAGAAGAGACAATCTCAACAAAGAAGAGGCAGATATTTGAGGTTTATTCAGGGAGTAGATTTGGGCTTCATCAGGACACAATACCAATAAAATTATCTGCTAAAGTATACAAACTGTGGTCAAGTTTCATTTGTGATGTAATGTACAATGCATGCAAGAACGTTAAGTCTTATATAAATTTGAGAACGTTAACTCCATGTGACTTGTCTATAATTTATCAAACAAAATAGCTGTATGATATCAAACAACATTCGTCACATTTATGATATTGAAATGTCATAGTTAATGTTCATCTAAGTACAGGTCAATGTGGATTCTAATATCCAAGGTAAACTTTATGACTTCACGCGCATAAAATTACCAACAGTTTTTAATTTTTAACAGCACAATTTGATGCCCCAACCAGTAAGAAGCCGGTTTGTGAGTGACACAGATAAACTGATACTGGAAGATGAACTACAGAGAATAATCTTACGTGGTAAACTGGATACACCAACCTCTGTTACAGGCAAGTGGAAAAAATCTGGGGCTACTGTAGTCCCGACATTACCACAAGACCTCAACCTCTTGGTTACAAGTTTTAATCCCATGTGGGGCAATTGCCAGGTACTGACCACTGGTCACTATTTTTTTTCCCTGGGTACTCTGGCTTTCCTCCACCAACATGTTCTTAAATGACCCTAGATGTTAAAAGGATGTTAAATAAATGAATTCTTTTATATAACATAATACATTTGACGCCTGAATAAAATAAGAAGCTGTAAATGAAGGAAGAACATTTAATTCAAGGATTCAGATTAGTTTTAAACATGATTCCAAATCTTATTTCTTTATTGTTGATACCTGACACAACTTTAACCTACCTGTATATGTATGCATGTAAATTTTGGTTATGAACTATGCAATATTGATTGTATCATGAATTATTTTGATGGAAATTAGAATTTTGTATTTATATGTCAAATAACCTTGAAGTTGGTAAATGAATGATGAAATTATCTGTATTAATTGTCAATTGCTATATTGAAAATGAAGTAATATTGCTATGATATAAATCTTATTTTAAATTTTTAGGAGCTATTATAGCAGTGTATGGTATAGAGCCAGAAAATGACCAAGGAAAGTTCTATATTGAAGATTATTGCTTCCAGGAGCTGCCAGCTCAGGTCCCACGACCTGTATTAGAACAGGACAAGTAAGATATTTTATAGAAAGTCTGTGCAGCTTCATACTAATCCATAGAACTGAAACCATTCTTAGGAACAAACATTGAATTGTGAATCATGATGTTAGTGTCAGTAATATTGTTCCCTATGACGTTGTTCTATGCAGTAGACTTCTCCACAGTATTTAGTCATATATCCTGACTCTTAAAGTTGTCGGCAGCAGAGCTTTATTGTTAATGCTTTTGAACAGATTCTTAAATAAAAAGATGCATGCACAATATTTGTTCAAATGTCACGGTACTCAACACACTAGGTAGGCATTTTAAATATCTATATCTTTTTAATTATTAAACCTGGCTTATTTGTAGCAATGATTTCTGTACAGGTATATTGCCTTCATCTCTGGCATTCCAGAGGCTGCAGATTTTTTTTTTCAATTTTTAACAGCACAATTTGATGGTGAACCCCAACCAGTAAGAAGCCAACGTTTCGGGATTCACATTGTGAGTGACACAGAATGGTTTCTATAGTCTAGGTTAATGTGATTCTAATAATGCTGTATGATAAATGAATGAATATGGTGCTATGGACAATTTGATCCAATGGTTAAAGAAGCCGTGTTGAGATGACACAGAAAATGATACTGGAAGATGAACTACATAGATGTTAAAAGGATGTTAGGCATTGGAAAAAATCTGGGCTACTGTAGTCCCGACATTAACACAAGACCTCAACCTCTTAGGTTACAAGTTTTAATCCCATGTGGGGCAATTGCCAGGTACTGACCACTGGTCACTATTTTTTTTCCCTGGGTACTCTGGCTTTCCTCCAAACATGTAAATGAAGATTCTTTTATATAACATAATACATTTGACGCCTGAATAAAATAAGAAGCTGTAAATGAAGGAAGAACATTTAATTCAAGGATTCAGATTAGTTTTAAACATGATTCCAAATCTTATTTCTTTATTGTTGATACCTGACACAACTTTAACCTACCTGTATATGTATGCATGTAAATTTTGGTTATGAACTATGCAATATTGATTGTATCATGAATTATTTTGATGGAAATTAGAATTTTGTATTTATATGTCAAATAACCTTGAAGTTGGTAAATGAATGATGAAATTATCTGTATTAATTGTCAATTGCTATATTGAAAATGAAGTAATATTGCTATGATATAAATCTTATTTTAAATTTTTAGGAGCTATTATAGCAGTGTATGGTATAGAGCCAGAAAATGACCAAGGAAAGTTCTATATTGAAGATTATTGCTTCCAGGAGCTGCCAGCTCAGGTCCCACGACCTGTATTAGAACAGGACAAGTAAGATATTTTATAGAAAGTCTGTGCAGCTTCATACTAATCCATAGAACTGAAACCATTCTTAGGAACAAACATTGAATTGTGAATCATGATGTTAGTGTCAGTAATATTGTTCCCTATGACGTTGTTCTATGCAGTAGACTTCTCCACAGTATTTAGTCATATATCCTGACTCTTAAAGTTGTCGGCAGCAGAGCTTTATTGTTAATGCTTTTGAACAGATTCTTAAATAAAAAGATGCATGCACAATATTTGTTCAAATGTCACGGTACTCAACACACTAGGTAGGCATTTTAAATATCTATATCTTTTTAATTATTAAACCTGGCTTATTTGTAGCAATGATTTCTGTACAGGTATATTGCCTTCATCTCTGGCATAGAGGCTGGTGGGAGTAAGGAGAAGACATTTCCGCTCCAGCTGTTTGTTGACCTTGTAACTGGACAGGTTGGAGACGCTGGTCAACAAGAAGATTCTGCAAATATTGTTAGAGTGATTGTGGCCGGCAACTCCCTCAGTCAGGACACACAAGACAAGGAAAGCATAAATCAGGTAGATACACACGTCACAATGGTTAATAATGGTGTAGGATCACAATGGTTTATAATGGTGTAGGATCACAATGGTTTACAATAGTGTAGGATCACAATGGTTTATAATGGTGTAGGATCACAATGGTTTATAATAGTGTAGGATCACAATGGTTTATAATGGTGTAGGATCACAATGGTTTATAATAGTGTAGGATCACAATGGTTTATAATGGTGTAGGATCACAATGGTTTATAATGGTGTAGGATCACAATGGTTTATAATAGTGTAGGATCACAATGGTTTATAATGGTGTAGGATCACAATGGTTTATAATGGTGTAGGATCACAATGGTTTATAATAGTGTAGGATCACAATGGTTTATAATGGTGTAGGATCACAATGGTTTATAATGGTGTAGGATCACAATGGTTTATAATGGTGTAGGATCAATGGTTTATAACAGGGCTCGACATTAAGTTTTTTAAGGACTTGCCCTGTCGGGCAGGTGACTACAAAAACCTACCTGCCCGACTGGAAATTTGACTTGCCCAATAAAATTTAATGAAAAATGATACAATTTCTCTATTTTTATGATTAATTTATGATTCCTTTTGATTTTCTTAATTTTTGTGTTCTATGAGCATATTGAAGAATTGATAATTCACTGTAGTAAATATAACAAAATATGTCCTGTCCTAATAAATTGTTCCTAGCTACTGACCAGTCGGGCAAGTGATAATTATCAGGAACCTTCCAGACCTAATAAATCCACTGTCACTTCAAATCTGCTTTGATGTATCTTCTTCTTAACTGTGAAATACCGATAGGAAAAGATCGATTTGAGCAGACTAGGTTGTGAATAGCCGGCATGGCGAACAGAACTTATAAATTTCTTGATTTTCAGTCCAAAGCTGGTCATGTATAATTAATCTTGATTCTTGCATATAATGATAAACTTTTGATTTCCACTATTGCAATACTATTGCTTTTGAGCTAGGCCTACTATTTGTTATCAATCTCGAAGCTCTATGCCATGCTTTCTGTCAAATTACATTATGACTGTGTCATCAAAGCGCTTGAATTATCACATCGTGTATACTACATGGGTGTACAAACATCTGTTTGACCATGACTAATTATACCGATAAATCTGTGTAGACAGCTTCATAGCTAAGATTTTGTTGCATGACCCGTAAATGTATCTTAAGGACTGTGATATCAACTCTACATCAGCCTAAACAAGTATCAATGGCACTAAATTATCCACCTGCCCAGTCGGGCAAGTCACAGACGTAACTGACCTGCCCGACAGGAGGTCTGACCTGCCCCGGGCAGTCGGGCAATGGTTAATGTCGAGCCCTGTATAATGGTGTAGGATCACAATGGTTTATAATAGTGTATGATCACAATGGTTTATAATGGTGTAGGATCACAATGGTTTATATTGGTGTAGGATCACAATGGTTTATAATGGTGTAGGATCACAATGGTTTATAATGGTGTAGGATCACAATGGTTTATAATAGTGTAGGATAGAGATTCATCATACAAACATTCTGTTGATGTTGTGTTTATCATGTTTTCAGACTAGTAAAGTTTTATATGTTTAATCTTTGTTGTTTTGATTCCATTACACCCATACAATAGAAACTAGTACAAAGTAAAGTGTAAATGTTACATCACATATTAAAAAATGTTTCGTATACCAATCAATGCCTTTTTACTAGAATTACTAAAATTCTTTGTTAATGAAAATGTCAATATTCTATTTAAAACAAAACATTTAAGGTAACATTTATTACATTATCATCTGAATTCTTACCTTTCGTGGTTCAAATTTCTAAGTCATTGTGGTTTCAGGCTAAATATCTCACGACAAAGACAGTGGCAGGAAGTATTAATTCAGTTAGAAATCTGGATGACACATTTACTCAGCTGACAGTAAGTATTATGATGTCATTGTGCTTGAGTCGCTGACTTCATTGTATGTCCTCTTTGCTTGAAAGCAGACATAATATACTAGTACCAGTTCATCTGTTTCTGCAGTTTCTGCTTCTAATTCATATTGGACAAAGTCCATTGGTTTCAAATCATGGAAAGATATCACGACAAGAAATTTATAAAGGTGAAACTTCTAAGGATCTTAAATCATTTTCCCATTGACATTTGACATTATAAGATGTATGTCAAGATGTCCTTATTGGTCCCTGACTTTATGCCAACAATGTTGACAATCATACTTTTGTTTCATTAATAGGTGATTCTGATGTTAAGTCATATAGGAAAATTAGCAAAATGGCTTTTTGTGAAATGATAATGTGATAAATGTATATAATGCTTCTTTTTGAATATTTTCAATATTTGAAACACTTCCCATAGAACTAAACCATTATTTATTTACTTTCAGTCATGTGTAGATGTTGATGTAATGTCTGGAGAGTTTGACCCCGCAAACTACATCCTTCCTCAGCAGCCATTACACAAGTGTATGTTCCCTCAGGCGTCCAGTTATACCACCTTCCATACGACAACCAACCCCTATCACTGTACTGTGGATGGAGTCAGGTAAATAAAAAAGTATCTCTTGTCTTTCACTCTGTCCCACCTTGTAAATCTACATTCCATTTCCTACACTGTATCCTTGCATTCACACTAAGTCATGATTTTAAATTCTGTATGAGATTGTAATTTCCTTTAGTGTTTTGTTTTTCATATTTTGATATGTTTGATACTAAAATCACATTGTTTTTCTTGAGCTTCAGTTTTGTTCAACATGGAAACAATACTGTCTAGTTGTTGTATATCTAACTACAGTAAAATATAAGCTATTAAAATGTGAAATGTTCTTTCTATTTCAGCATTATTGGTACGTCTGGTCAGCCATTACACGACATCATTAGATACAGCACCAATGGTGATCCTGTGGATATTCTGGAGAAATGTTTAAGATGGGGACATCTCGCCCCTACAGCTCCTGATACTCTAGGTAATGTATTGAACAATACACTATCACGTCAGTTCTAAAAATAATATTATGTTTTTCAGAGCATGTCCTTCATATTTTGTAGAATAGTTATTGCATATTTTCGATATGATTATATTTTTAGCTCACCTGGCCCGAAGGGCCGTTAGAATACTACTTTCTGATGTTGATAATAGAATCTACTTGACCAAATGAGACCAAATGTTATTTGTATATTTGTTTAGGCTGCTACCCATATTATGGAAAAGACCCATTCATATTAGAAGAATGTCCTCATATATTTATTTTGCTGGTAACCAGTCATCCTACGGCTGCAGACGTCACAAAGGTAATGCTCCTGTTGCTAAATGCAGAAAGCCATGAACATCATTTGCAATAGTTAGAGTTACCTCCCTTCGGCCCAAATCTTGACAAAATCTTTGACATGTGTTGATATTGTTGAACCACTTAAATACCAACGCAACTCTTTTAATTTGAAAACCTTGTTAGAGAAGTATTTCATAGGTTCTATCTGAATATCATATATTTAAATTCATTAAACTTAGAAATGTTGAAGATTAACAATGATCCAACAGATGTAGTTCACCAGGTTTGTCTGTTACTGTATTGTAATTTCAAGGTTTGTCCATTGCAGGTCCTTCTGGTCAGGAGGTGTTACTGGTCAGTGTCCCGAGGTTTTGTCAGACCAGCACGTGTGTAGTAGTTAACCTGAAAAGCCTGGAGTGTCAAGCTATAGAGTTTAACACAGACTTTCCAGAGCCAGCAAAAGAGAGTCCAGATGTGGACAAGTGATGTTAGTGTGTTATGGAAGAGGATGATAAACTTATGTAATTTGTATCTCACACATTTTACTGTGCCGTTTTAGATGTCCATATTAATATGCACAAATACTCACTGGAGAGTCTGATGGGCGTCTGATTGTCAACAATTAATTGAAAAGAGACAAAGGTTTTCACTTCCTGTGACCTTGTGTCATGTTTTTGGCTGTGACTTCTCTTTAGTGTGATGTGACTGGATAGATGTGCATTACATTTCAGGATGTTTATATTGTTGGAAGTGTTGGATATTCTATTGGTCTTGTTTCATTGAAGATACAAGTTTGCTATCAAGTCTTGTATAGGTACATTAGAAAAAATGAAATGATGTTTGTTATACGCATTTAGTGTTTATAATATTTACTTCATAGAGGAGATATAGGAATAATTCACAATATTTTTTTTTCACATTGAAGTGCATTGAATCTGTATAACAATGATCAACAGAATATGTGATTATTTATAAACATGCTGAATTACAAAACTCAAAGACAGGTCACTACCTAGCCAATCTTAATCCTACCAATGAAATGTAGGAACCTTCACACAGAATCTGATGAGAAATATGAAAACTGAAGAATAAGCAATAAATGTCAACAGTCAAAAAGTGACTTCTTGTTGGTCTCTTTGTGTTCAAGTTACAATAAGGTCCTAGGGCAACTTGCACCATCTGTTGTCAGTGGGCAGATAAATGATACACACACTTACTACATGTCTTGCCAAATGTAATTGTCTCCTCTCTGATACATGAGATATAGCATGGGTCATTATTAAGTATGTCGAGTGATGAAACAAGCGTCTGGGATACGGCAAGAGCAGAAAATAAAGAACATGTTGGAGCACCACCATCAATGTGGATATTCGTCCTTGTCAAAGTTCACTTGATAATAGTTGGTTACTCAACACTTTTTTTGATTATTTTAGAATTTCTAAATTGCAACTAAATAGACCAGTGACCTTGACCCCCCCCCCCCTCCCAGGTGACCCTGAAAGGTCTGATTATTTGTTTCAACAATCTTGATAGCTCTATAACTCGGCATGCTACAGACACCAATGTCACACCATCTCGGGTGTGTATAACCATATATGACCTTGCGACTTTGAAGAAAGGCCAATATCCTTTTCATGCTTCTTTAATAAGATATTGAATGTCAGGTGATGCGCTACTGAATGGGGTACCGTGCTATAATCTGGTACTTTAATTTAAAGGGAAATAAATGGCGAGGTAACCGAAGCAATTTCGAAGATTATTCCAGGTCTGGACGTCCGCTGGATACAACCGACGAAGGAGTGCCAAAGTAAGTTCGTGATCTGGTATACTCTGAACACGAGAGGAAGAAATTAAGCATTTTGTATGATAGAGTTTATGCAAAAGCTGACCGACAGATGGATCTCCAAATCCCTTAATGATGATGCCGTCCGCATATAGCCACTGTTGAAGCATTTTAGGTCAATAGACGATTTTATTTTGTGTCTGATTACTAGAGGAGACTTGGATTCATTATGAGCTAGAGAATAAAGCTCAACAGCCTCGGTTGGTAGGACCCGAGTCCCCGATTCCAAAGAAGTTCAAGACGCATCAGTTTGCTGTCAAGGTAACGGCCACATAATTTTGGGACACAAAAGGCGTGTTGTACAAGAGAAGTACATTGACCACAGTGTACTACGGCAATTTGCTTGACAAGCTGGAATCGCCATCCGTGAAAAACGTCTATGTGTTTGCTGCAACAGGACAACACGAGAGTCCACACTCGCAACGTTGCAATGGGGACAACATGCTGTGCAGCAAAACGGGTATGGATTAATGTTACGTCCTGTTGATTCGGCTGTCCTAGCTCCTAGCGAATTCTTCCTGTTCCGAAGCTTCAAAAGATGTCCTTGGACTCATTTTAAGTCTGACCAAGAAGTCATATCGGCCGGTAAGGAGTGGGTCAGTAAATAGGCGAGACGTTGACCTTTTCAGGTCTGGGCTGACATAACACAATTACAATCAAGTGGGTCGCAACAGGAAAGAATGGGCTAGGAGGGTCCCACATGCGTCCCCCCCCCCCCCCCAAACCTCGGAACCAATATTTTTCTGAACCCTTATGACCCACTGATCACATATCAGAATGTTAACATTGCATACGTTGGGATGAACTTCCGGTTATGACGTCATCAAGATGGCCGCCATCTCGAATTTCACTAAAAATTGAAAAATAATCATAACATTAACATTTTTCAACCGAAGTAGACAAATGAGGTATCAAAATGACCACAATAGAACGACAAATACATATCAGGCCAAATAATCCAATATGTGTAGTGATTTGTATGGAAGAATTGAAAAAATAAGCTTTTAAGCTCAAAAATGGTGATTTTTTAGCAAATTTTTCATACTTGGCTTGACGCAGCAAAAATGTTTCCCAACAACAAATTATTACTCGTAATCAGTTATACAATAGAACAACAAATACAAAAAAAAAACAGGAAATGAAATATATGTAGTGATTTCTAGGCAGGAAATGAAAAAAATCGGATTTAAAGCTCAAAAATGGTGATTTTTCAGCAAATTTTTCTTATTTTGTTTGACGCATCAAAAATGTTTCCCAACAGCAATCTAATATTTCTAATAAGTTTTTTGACCACTTGTCAATCAGTTTAGCAACGAAAATAACAAAAACCAATGTTAACATCGTATAAGTTCGGTTATGACGTCATCAAGATGGCCACCATCTCGAATTTCACTGAAAAATGAAAAATAGTCATAACATTGACATTTTTCAACTGAAGTAGACAAATGAGGTATCAAAATGACCACAATAGAACAACAAATACATATCAGGACCAAATAATCCAATATATGTAGTGATTTGAACGCAGGAAATGGAAAAAAATTAAGCTCAAAAATGTTATTTTTCAGCAGTTTTTCATATTTGGCTTGACGCAGCAAAATTGTTTCCCAACAACAAATTATTATTCACAATCAGTTATTTGACCTCTTATCAATCGGTTAAAACAACAACAACAAAAATATATAGAAATGCAAAAGAGAATTGTTATACCATCATTTGGTTTACAAAACATCACCGGATGCGGCATATGATTGTTATTTTTTCCAAACCGCTAACACTACAGTTTCCTGGTGTCTTGGAATTTCCTGAATATAACATTGGCTATTGACGATTTATATCTTAATAAATTTGAATTTAAAGTTGGCTGAATATCTAAGTGGGACTTCAAAATAATCCATTTTTATGTTCGAAATTTTGTAGACTAGTAGCCTCTCAAACTGAATTATTGCAGCAAAACGCTAACTAATAGCCATAGGGTATCAAATTAAAATTCCGTAAATACCATGACACTTTTCGAAACATGTGGTGTCTTTTAGAATGAGCGCATCCATTGTGTATTTCCTGTGTATAACGCAAGGAAATATAAGATGGTTACTACAGTGTCACATATTTCTTTCACTAGTTCTTAATGCTAATCATTTTCGTTGTGCGTGCTTTCTCGCGTCTTCGACCTCGGTGACCTGATTTGATATTACATTACCGGGTTAACATCGTGGTTCTAACTTGTCAACTGTCCATGGTCAGAGTTAAAATCAGAAACATCGGCTTCATGGATGTGGGAGCTCTTCCTGTTTCCAACCTAGTTTCACTAGTTTCACCTAGATTCACATATCGTATATGATGTTCCAGACTTCCCCGGCATGATGGAAAAGACACCAGATCAACATTCTGCGGAGGGTTGAGTTGGTTCTCCTTAATTCGTATGAAGCACAATTCCTCATTCTTGTGAACCTCAGTGACCATAGGTGGCACAGGTGGATTCTTTGAGGTCATAAATGAGGTCTGCAGTGAAGTTTCACTCTTTGCCAAGTCTGGAAAGCACTTTAGAGAACTTTTTACTGGAGAGTCTTCAATGGTCTCTTTGCGCATACACCACATGTGACACAACCAGCACCTTCAAGGGAGTGGGAAAAGCCAGATCAATGAAAAACATTTAACATTTATGCCCTCACTAATGACCTCGATGATATCACCTGTGCCATTTATGGTTGCACGAGGGTCCACAAGATAGATGAATAGTACTTCATACGAATTACGGAGTTATGTGCAAAGGAGAACCAATGCCACCATTGGAAGAATGTGCATCTGGTGTAATTTCCATTATGCCGGAGAAGTCTGAAACAGCATATACGTACGATATATTAGAATCTGAAAGAGATCCCACATCCCTGAATCTGTTGTTCCTGATATGAACTCTGGCCATGGATGGGTCATAAAAGATGACAGGCTAGAACAACACTGGTAATGCAGTGTCACATGAGCTC
The DNA here is from genome assembly GCF_041381155.1 of Argopecten irradians. Classification (NCBI taxonomy): domain Eukaryota; kingdom Metazoa; phylum Mollusca; class Bivalvia; order Pectinida; family Pectinidae; genus Argopecten; species Argopecten irradians. The sequence continues at coordinate 15,312,178 of NC_091138.1, read as the reverse complement.
ATCGACATCGAAGACGACGCTCTGGCTTTCGACGAATTGGATACTGATATCTCGAGTACTCTGATTCGGACTGCATGTACCAGCTACCAGATATGCCGAGTCTCTTCAGTGGATAGTGCAGTGAGGCAAGAAAGCATTCACAATGATAATGGTTATCATTGAGAACCAGTGAAAGACATATTAGTGACATTGTTGTAACCATCTTGCATTTTGCTTATGCTATGCATAGGGAATAAACAATGAATGTGCTCATTTTCAAAGACACAAACGCTTTGGGAACTGTTAATGATATTAACGGAAACACAGGCTTAGCTTAGGTTACATTTGTTACGCTATCAGTAGGTGTTGTGTTATTTTTGAGACGCTGCTAATCTACAAAATTGAGGGTACAATAATAATTCTTTTTTTGCATTTCTATATATTTTTGTTGTTGTTTTTGTTTTTACTGATTGATAGGAGTTTAAATAACTGATTACGAGTAATAATTTGTTGTTGGGAAACATTTTTGCTGCGTCAAGCCAAGTATGAAAAATTTGCTAAAAAATCACCATTTTTGAGCTTAAAAGCTTATTTTTTCATTTCTTCCGTACAAATCACTACACATATTGGATTATTTGGTCCTGATATGTATTTGTCGTTCTATTGTGGTCATTTCGATACCTCATTTGTTTACTTTAGTTGAATAATATCAGTGTTATGGCTATTCTTCATTTTTTAGTGAAATTCGAGATGGTGGCCATCTTGATGACGTCATAACCGGAACCTATACAATGTTAACATTGGTTTTTGTTGTTGTTGTTTAAACTGATTGATAAGTGGTCAAAAAAAACTTATTAGAAATAATAGATTGCTGTTGGGAAACATTTTTGCTGCGTCAAACAAAATATGAAAAATTTGCTGAAAAATCACCATTTTTGAGCTTTAAATCCGATTTTTTCATTTCCTGCGTAGAAATCACTACATATATTTTTTGGTCCTGATATGTATTTGCTGTTCTATTGTAGTCATTTTGATACCTCATTTGTCTACTTCGGTTGAAAAATAAATGTTAATGTTATGATTATTCTTCAATTTTTAGTGAAATTCGAGATGGCGGCCATCTTGATGACGTCATAACCGGAAGTTCATCCCAACTTATGCAATGTTAACATTTCGATTTGTGTTCAGTGGGTCATAAGGGTTCAGAAAAATATTGGTTCGGAGGTTTGGGGGGGGGGGGGGTTGCATGTGGGACCCTCCTAGCCCATGGCCTAATTAAGGCTGATTACTTATTGACTCGCCCTCGTATATGTTGTTAGAATGTTTTTTTCGTATTTGATCACTGTGACCTTGAATAAAGGTGAAATTCATTCTTTTGAACGAATTTTGATTCTCATCCCGTCATCCTAGCAACATCATTTGTTACATGTATGCTTATTGATCTTCAAAAGTTGACGAACGCCAAGCCATGCCTATTTTCCCTTCTTGGAGGAGAGTTATGTAAACTATACCATGATCTTCCAAAACATTATAGATACAAGAGGTCAGCATAGCTCATGATATTACGTTTTAAGAATTAAAACAAAGCTAGTTACGTTAAAGGCCCATGAGCCCAATTGATTGTATGGCAAGAACGTTGAAAGTTAAAATAAATTACCTTGAGGATTCATTGGAAATCGGTCTATGTCAGTGTTGTTGACATGCGAAACAATGGTGACAATCAAAACTCCATGTTGGATATTGGATTACTCGTTTTGTTTTTTCCAGGAGGATTAAACATTGAAGGAATTTGCTGTTGGAGAAAAGTGATCAGACTATTTCAAATTATTTATTTTTTGTGTTTCAAGAGATATTTTAACACCCCTTTACCAAAGGGCAACCTACGGTAACGTTACTATTGCGTGGACGTGTTGTCCCATATGCAACAATAAAGTTCTTTGGTGAGGCTCTGGTTAATGTCTTTGGAGTTTCAAATGCGTCCGAATTTTTTGCTTCATTACATTTTTCATGCAAATTATATCCTGATGGTTAACAGGAACGTTCCGCCTATGAAAGGTTATGATTTGCTAGGATATGTGCGAAGTAAGACAAACACTCAGACCAGGTGTTCCCAAATGTAACATGTTCTACACCCATCATGTAAATGTCTAAGAGCTTATCCTGAGTTACGTAAGATTTGAAATAAAAAAATTGATTGATTACTGCGGAACCCTAAAATACAAACAGATTCCGAATAATTCTACTTTATTGAAATAATGATATCCTTATGATATGATATTATTGCTTCATCAAATTTCAATTTCAGAAACCATGTTGGACGTTTTGTGACAATGCTTAGTCTGGTTTTGTAAATCAGTTTTAATACACAGACCAAACATGAAACTAACCATTGGAACACAAAATACACTAATATGATGGACATGATCAACCATAGCTAAATACTGGTTTTCATGACAAGCGACTTTTTTCTTTGCTGTCTATTTTCACAATTTAAAATATTTGATTTTCGTTTAGATTTATTTTCACGAATTCTTGACGTTCGTGCGATACGAGAAAGTTATTGTCCCCTGAAAATAAGTCAGTTTTACAGTATCTATCGGTGTTGATTTGAGCTGACTGACAGTTGCTATTAATGCGCCATCAGTTGAAGGATCACCAGTAACTTACTCTCCGCCGACGTTTGCCATTCCGCCGATGATGAACAATGGGGGAAAGCCTAGTCTCGGAATTACGTGTCCAATTTATGTGATCGTTGAGATGTCGTAACTGTCAGTGATAACTTGTTAGTTCTATTATTGCGAGATGTGACGTAAATGGGCACCTGTTGTGAGATCTCGCTTCTTCCTTTTCTATCTTCATAATGCACTCACTATTTCTGCATTTGCTCTGCACAATGATTAATGGAAGTATCGCCTCTTGTTGAACTTTAGATAGAGAAAACCGCAATCACCACTCATGTTTTGTCTACTCTGTTTTATCAAGTTGCCTGATTTTCCTTCTCAAACTTGCTAAATCTAGTAGAATAGAAACTACATCATTTTCTTCTTTACGGGGTTGCACGAAGTTCCAACTTAAACCTCAGCAAACAAACAGGGAAAAAAACCCGATGGGTTGAACTGCGTTACCTCGAAATTATATAAATCCTATATCCCGTCTAATTTCATTTACTTCGTTGGTCCTGACCAAACATGGTTACAATACCTAACTTCGTTATAACTATGGTTCACATAAACCAATTCTCGTTTAAGTCGGAAGTTGGCCCCGCCGAATAACTTTGTGGTAACGAAGTTTGTGACTATATTTATATACATGTATCGTGCAAAGAGTAATCCCAGGAAAACATGGCAACATCGAATACTAGTATAGAGATCTCTATCGATACAGTTGGATAAAGCCTAAATGATGATGAAATTTTTCTTGTTGTTTTTTATGGATGAGAAAACGTAAAAGACTTTCTTTCTAAGACTACTCAACTGTACATGTATCGACATTATTTCACGATATTTACCATAATCAAGAAAACCAATATTCTAAAAATACCTTGTAGTGTAAAAGTGATGATTTTCATCGCTGTAAAATAATTTTACAGCACCAAACATGCAGCACTCCATTGAGGATGTAAGATTGCTCTTGATACTGGCTCAAATATTAATTTTGATTTTTTTTTATAGTATTTTGAAATAAATGAACAATGGCGACCTAATGGAACCATAATGATGAATATGAGGATAAGGCAATGATCACACGGTTCGGTTTGTTAATACATTGCGTTAATTGGACGGCATCAGTTTGCTCCAACAAGGGAAATGTGAGTCACGTGTTTGAAACCAGTATCGGAGTGCTGCTCCCAGCAGAGAGTCGTTTTATATCGTAGCGTGAACGTTTCACTTCGTTAGAAAGCTTTGTTAAAATTTGACTACCAAATGGTCGATAAACACCTTCACTATAACTATTGTATAATGTTCCCTTGGAAAACAATGTATAAGCTATTTACAATATACGTTACAATATTTAATTACTTAACAAATATTCATAATGAACTAAATATAGTTCAACCATTTCAACGTTGAAAAAATGTTTTTTCACAACTGCCATTGACGGTTTCGATATATGATCACTCTAATAGTGTTGGATAATATCACGTACAATACCTTGATAAGAATACATACGACTTCTGTAGTTTTATCAATGGTTTGTTTTAAAAAAAAACTTTATGCCAGCTTGAATCGCAAAGCTCTTCATTACATATTTAGAAAAAAAGATATGTGTCGCCTTCACATTCTGCCAGCGTCTATTTTTTTCAATTGCTACTGCGTCAGATATATATTTAACTGCCATTCCGTTGTCCTGTCATATTTCCTATCTGGCTGCGTAAAATTGCCCTCTTGGTGTCCATGTTGTGGTGTGCTGTGGCGTGTTACCAAAGTTCTAGTCAAACCCAATATGTATTCAGTGTGTTCGCTACCAGGCGCAAAGCTCTGCGACTTCAGACGATCACTGCTCCATAATCAGTGTTTAAATTACAAGTGTTTATAGCCATGGTAATCGTAGGCTGTAGGGGAATACCCAATAATGGCACCAATAAAAGTAAGTTAATTACCTACCTACAAAACATATATGGAGTCTCCGTTCGTTACGAAGCACCGCCAAATTACCATGTTGTATTTCGTTATAGATTCGCTGCACAGCAGTAACTGAATGTGCATTGACTTTTAACGATTTTTAATGGAAATTTTATGTCCATACTGCACCATTTACATGCAAAGATTTATAATGAGTTTGGTTCCGGCGATGTGCGCCTCTAAGATAGCAAACGCCTACACGCTCACGAGTCATTTTATTCTGCTCTCGAGTGGGGATTAGCGGAGAGGAATAAACAGTTACAAATCCACTCAACACAAATAAAGTTTGAACAATTTCATTAATGAATCGTTTAGTACATGTGGCGGGATTGCACGATTATTGAACGGGGGACTACTAGACCGTTTTTGTTTATACGATTCGACGGATTGGACCTTGTTGCTCGTTTGTGAATCAATGACAGAATGATGATTTAATATTGCTTTTGGACGAGCCCTGACAGATCCCTCATAGGCCTGTATCCAAACTTGCAGGTCTGTCAAAATTTTTACTTAAAACAGTTAATTCTACAAGCGGTCGAATCGGCTTTTCTACATAAACAAAACGGTCCTAGTATTATGGCAAACCATTTATTCAAGGAGCAATGGTAATCCATTATTTCAAAACATACATATTATCTTATATATTTTATGAAATACCTTATCTATTTTATAGATATCTTATATACTTTGTATATAATATTGTCTATATCAACATAAGAGATGATCTCCTTTAATTTGAATACAACTAATATTAGTTGATAAAGGCATTTCCAGACTTGAGTTCCCCATTGGTTATTCAATCTGTGTTTTAAAATATTCACATTTTTAGCATTGACCACACGCTATGGGAGGACAATCCATGTCTTTACTATTCTATTGCCGAATACATTATTTGATAAAGTTACACAAACACGTTTTGTTTGAAGAGTTTCTTCCGACGCCTCTTGTCTCATAAGAGTACATATACTCTCACTATTGGTAAAGTCAAACTTATTGTCGATAATTTTGAAGGTCTCAACCATTAGTTAGTCGGCTGTCTGTATTCGAGTGCTAAAATATCCAAAACCCTGTAGATTAGTTGATAACAGGCTAATGGCAAAAAGTGGTTTGAATTAACAGGACAGATAATATCTGGTAAATCCATGTCTTAGATGAATTGTTCAAATGATGTTTATGGATGTTTTGAATAATTCGGTCAGAAATATGATTCCTATTTGGACGTGGATCGGACGACGTATATTTTATAACACATGGTGTTACCCTGATTAGTAAAGCAGTTGTAATATGACAACATCGCCCAAAACGTTTTATAATGTTTCAAGTTTGTTTTCCAAATTGTCTTTCCATTTAAAAACAGATAGGTCCAAACCTTTCATCTGAATTCTTTACAGACAATAGCTTTATTCTTGAAAACTTATAATGTAACCGATGATAAAAAAAGACAAAAAATAACAGGGAAGCTGTATTTTACCTCGAGACATGGTACCATTGTTATTCTGGAGTTTTCTCTGTCTTTTGTAAAATGAAGGGGAACAATGTCTGCTCAATCATACAAACTGTCAATTTAAAAAACACAACAGAAATACGGCTTTTCACTTAATGTTGAATGGCGTTACAAATGTGTAGCCTTGAAAACTAAGTAGCGTATAAATTGACACGGATTCTCAATTCCTTGGTGACAATCTGTTGCATTGAAGCCGGAAAATCTGCGAGCGCATTGCCTTTAGTGTTGTACAAAACAAACACAATAACCCTACCCGATAGGCATTGTAACACTCAACTCTGTTTAGACTCATCAATTAATTGCTTTCCATTTAAACATTCCCGAGGGATTTTTTATCTATCATCATTATTTTAGACGACGACCAATTGAGTCCAAAACCTTTCACACACAATACGAGTCCCTTGTGTGTTGGATAAGACTCTTAGTGTTGTTAGTCTATAAAGGTCACGTGTTCGGTTTTGGCTATCCTCAAATTGTCTCAAAAGGTAGTTCTCTGTGGCTCAGGTGCTGCGCGCGTGCTCTGGACCTTCCCGCTACCCATTACGTGATAATGATCCTAATGAGGCCTTCAGCGCGAGCAGAAATCCAATCGGTTTGCCATAGTGTACAGGTGATGTGTTGTGAAAGGCCATTTGATGTCTAACAATATGTTGTAATTACCTCAATTCCGGATAATCTACTCCGATCTCCAATTAAATTTACGCGTCTTGAAGAAACCAGATCGACATGCACGCGTCGTATCGTGAAATAAAGGAGAAAAAACGCCGAGAGGAAAATCGGCAAATCGTCTCAAATTGAAATTCTATGATCAGTTTCAATTTTTTAATCAAATCTGTAGAGATGATTTTTACTACAAATGTAAAAAAAGGAACAAATCCTTACAGAGTAAATGCCAGAACAAGTGTGGCGGAATTCATCATCGGTATTTCCTCACAAATGATATGATAGGTCATGATCAAGACGCTTACAATTCCCCCACCAGGAAATAATGACATAATTTAGAAAGGAATGAAGCTCTGACATTTCAATTTTAATTGGACAATGCTATTTGATGGAATTAATTCAGTTTCATTTGTTAACATGCTCGAAACGATTTTTTTACGGTATTCAATTAAGATGGACATGAAGATAGCCTACTTGATGAGGATGCAATGAGATCGGAACGAGACTTGTTTAGAACGTATGCTTTACGACCGAATTCGTTCTGTATATATATCATTGGCAGAGGAAACCGAAAACAGAACTGATCACAATTAAAACAAGTCTTCACCTAAAATGTTTCCTGTAAATGTTAAGATGTGATCTCGCAGGATAATGCAATGGGTTTATAAAGTTTTAGCCCACGCATTCAATTCTTTCTCTTATGAGAAACACCGTGTTTCCTGGAAGACTCAATTTGTGAATATATATCCTAAGTATCTAACGTCTTAATATCTTAATATATATAAATTCAGAACATCTTTCTATTGTTTATCAGAGCACTGCATTACACTAAGTATAGACTGATATACAATACTAAATAAGTATATTTGTAGTCTTTACATAATGCTAAAGGGTGAAGACTGTCATACAATGATAGATAAATAATGGCTTTTCGTAAATCGAATATCAGGCAACATATATAGAGCAAATGAAAAGGCGACTTAATTGAGGGTCTTTATCCTCGTTTCTAGCTAGATTACCTTGTTGAAAAATCAAAATACTTTCACTTTTCAACCATTTGGTAGTTTGGGATTGATGTTTTGCTTTTCATGAGGATCTTGACATTACCTAGTTAGATGATTATATCCTAGTTAGATGATTATATCCTAGAGTCGCCTGGGTTGAGTGACGGGTATAAATAATGTCTCTGAATGGTATCCTCTATCAACTAAGCATCTGCTGTTTTCCATGTTTTAGGAAGGTTATTTAAGTTCATATTATTGAAAGTAAGGATGTTAGAATTGTGCCTGCTGACCCATTGCGTGATCATTAGAGACGATTAAATCTGGGATTTTAATCTCGTGGTTTTAGAAAAAAGAGCATGTATTCAATAATAATGGCACAGTGTGAAAGTGTCTTCTTTGAAAATACCTGGTGTGCAGGGACAGCTGTTGGGAAAGAAATCTAATATCTGTTCAGCATGTATTTTGATCTATGGATAGCCACGAGGATAAATGAGGATATATGCCAAATTTAGTTGCCTTTTACTATCATGCATTGAGGCAGCAAGCACAAGGTTTAGCATTCAATTTGAAGTGCAAGTGTTGTTTGATATTCTTACTACTTCTCCGTCACCGAGTTCATGTGACCCAAGGATTTAGGTAATGTCATGATCCCCATAAGGTGATAGCATCAATCTCAAGCTATCCAATTGTTGTAAAATGAAAGTTTTCAGCAAACCCATATCAGTTTTAATGCTATGAGAGAGCAAATACTTAATTCTTTAAATTTTCATTTGTGTTCTGAACTGAAATTCACAAGGCCATGATTTTCAGGCAAACACTGCAAAAATATCATTTCTACTCTAATGTTTGAAGATGCTCCACCACTGACAAAATAGTATTTTTTCACTATCAAAAACAGGAGCAGACGATTCAGTATTTTTCTACAGTTACAAAAATTACTTACTTTACACCATTACCACCATTGAACAGTTTGAGCTTCTAATTTTACTTCAAATTCAAAATATGAAAAAATAATTAATTGCATCCCGAAAAAATTCCATGGCACTATATCCTATATGGAATGAAGTTCTGATTGCGCATGCACCAAAAGCAAAATAAATTATTTTATATTATTTTTTGTGTTAATTAGATATATATATATACACACGATTAAACACCAATTATTGTTCAAATGATGAATGTCATTTATGCTCTGTCGGCGGTAGAGCATCTTTAATTAATAAGTAATTAACCAATGAAAACATCAATTTTCACCCTTTGACCTTTGAAGTTACCATGGACACATAAAATAACATTACATTATATGTTTTATTAATGGTTTCTTACAGGATAAACTAGGTAGTCCCGGAGTAAAGTTGTGCTATATCGTAATCACTTCATTCTTCATTGAAAACTTCACTAGGATTCGCCAGTTATTGTAACAAGAGACTGGTAAACAGTTCTCAGATGTAGACATTATCCATATACGGTAATGATGGTGTTTACAGAAAAGGTATGTGGTTAGATATTCCTTGATAATTCGGTCTGTGAACTACTATCTAAATAACACATTCTTACATAGAAATTTATTGAAATAATTTACAACCAGCTGCCAATTACTAGTCGTAATTGATACCAGAAAAATAATAATTTTATTTGTCAATCCCGACTACCTCAGTCATAACATAGACATATACCATTGTCGTCCAAAGTCCTCTGGGACCGCAACATATGTGTCTGATACCAATAAGGTTGTCTACAGACGGAATTCCGCCAGTCCGATCTTTCTCTAGGGATTTCTTGCCAATACCTAATGCGTTTTGTTTTTCTGGATATTGCATCAATGCAAAAAATGGAATGTCGCGTCAATAATTGTCTTGTTGCTTTCAAAATGATCATCTTATTTCAGTTATAAAATTTTCTTTTATTCTATTTATATAGTAGTAGAAAACACACAACATAAAATCCAATGGATTTTGAAAAGCAAACCAAAATCTGAATAGATCCCAGCTAAAACTAATGTGATGAGTCCAACTCCCTTTCCTTAATCCTTCCCCTTTCTCTCTTTCCACTCCCTCTTCTTTCTTACAACAATGAAACAATACCTCGTCATGTCGTATTTTGTTGTACATGTATCCTATTATTAAGAGTATAAGTTGTTCATGCGTTGTTATAACTCGTGTCCAATCCTTTTGTTTCAATGAAATATGCTTTCATTCATTAGATGGCGAAAGAAATATTGCATGTATTTACATACAAAATTTATTTTCCAATACGTATATCATTGGATTAATAAAATGTCAAAAAGGTAATTTTACATTATGAATGGTAGAAGGAAGGAATATAATGGGATGGCTAACCTGGGTGTGTGACTGATTACAGTTATAACCCAAATCATTAACAACTCTACTGAATGACGAAGCTTTGGACTGACGAAATATTAAACATTTCCGTGTAATAGCAGTTCATTTTAGAATGGGTAGTTTAAAGCATTTATATATTTCAATCTTTCAGTCTGAAAGATTAGACTGCAGTGCTACATAAAATGCATTGTCTTCTATACAAGAGCACATTGAAATGATAAACGGCCATTTTACAATAATTAATTTTTCTTTGTTTTCATACCAAATCTGGCTTTCTGATTGGCCAACATTTTTTTGCATACCACCATGAAAAAAAATCCGAGAATGGCGCGAAACCCCGACGTTATCCTGAGGTCACAATAGAGACATTGACATTGCGTATTGATTCGGAGAAAAGAATCCCTTGAAAAACCACTATAATGTTACATTTAAACATTCTTCATTTTATCAAATAGAGTATAAAATTGATTATTAGTATTGATGTCACTATTTTTTTTAATTTTATCGGGATATGAAAAAAATTGTTTGCAAACTTTTGTGAGAATCCAGTACGCGGATTCACAGTTTGCAAACATTTTTTTTTTCATACCCCGATAAAATTAAAAAATAGTGACATCAATGCTTAATACAGATACACATTACTCCCCTCAGGACATAGAGAATACTAATAGTTTTGAAGAAAAAGGCAAATGCCATTACTTAGTATGCTTGGAAGCATGATTCATGCGCAGGATCCTTCCAACTGAAGATACTTTACATCAATTGTACAGGTGTTACTACTGGGTAACAATATATTTGAGATATTGATAATAAATAATGTTATTGTAAATCTATTTTTCATTACGTGTATGTATTACTGTAAGTATTTATAGATTGTTAATGTAAAAAAATCGCTTATTAAGATGACTTATCGGCCCATATATTTACATTATAAGTCATGCTGAAGAGCGATAACTTGAAAAGAATGAAAGGCAAAGACGATAGGAAAAAGAAGAAAACATTAACAATCATTTCTAAATTTGAACTGTTAGGCAACTTCAAAATACTATAAATTTGTACAAATAGACTGAGCTGATCCTAAAGAATAGGGTTTACCGTTAGGGAAATATCCAAATTCCAATTTCTAACATTTTCTACGTGTTGGAGTATGGTTTATGTAATGGTATTGTTATCCACTGGTTGTGTAACAATATATTATATAATCCGAGTCTCAATACATCTTAATCAGGAACTCTTAGTCTATCTCAACGGTGTCCTCTGTGATGTCTATCGAAGGTGGCTGTATGTACAAGGTAACATACCGCGAGTCATGCTCGATACTCCAGGGGTTAATATCACTGTCGTTATATCCACCTTTTGATCTCATTTCTTATATTATCTCATAATAAAACTGAAGACAGCTTCGTAGATAAAGAAATCCCTGACTAACCACAGGCTTACAGAAAGCGACGCCCAACTTCAAAGGCAACACTTTCAACCATTATGTACCGTCATTCGATTATTTTGGTGTATATCAAAGGACGGAATAAAGTGTTCATCCGTTGTCGCAGACAGCCTTCAGTTTCGCTATGACTTATTTCAGGGGTGGATATTACGACTGCGATACTAACCCCTGGAATGTAGAGGACGATCGCAGCCCAGCCTATCCCTAAATAGCGCTATACCTTATTTGGTAGTGACAAAATACAAAGCAACACTCAACTATATAAGTAATTCTGTAAGTAAAAAAGAACTATATCCATGTGATGGTTTCCATATACATAAAAAGAAAACACAACTATAAAACAGTTTTTTCCTCCCTAGCGCTTTCTCGGCTCATGCCGGTCTTCAGGGGTTTGACTTCTGTATATAGTTTGGCAAAAGGAAAACATTCATGCGTTAGACAATTCTTCCGATGTATAACTCAGGACTTCAGCCAAGGAGAAGTAAGTGTAATACTTCTGTTATTCATCATGGAATCAAATTCTCCTTTGATAATGCTAATAAACAAAATCAGTGACACGATTTTAGATCCAGAGAGGAAAATAAGAGGGCTTGTATATTACCCACGATCGATCATCGGTTAATTTCCTCGTCTCAGGGGTGTTCATTCTATATATGGTTCTCACGCGGTAGAATTTGTCTGTTTTCAGGTATACAGTTTTATGATTATCTACGGGAAGAAAACAATTTCCTGACATACGACGATTTTCTGGAATAGTTACTCAAAATGATTTATATGCTTTATATATGCTGACCATATCGCCATAAGAGGGTAGAGTACATATGACTGTAATCTTGGTTTTTCTTACTTTTGCGTTGATACTTAATATCATATAATTTGTTTTCGAAGTAGTATTGTTCTGAATCAAAATTTACTGCTCTGAATGCACTTAATAGATGATATATAATATTTGTGTCGTTTCATCTCTTCATATCAAGCTTAAAAGCAGTCACACCACATATAAATAATATATAAAATATATATAATAATATGGAGGAGACTAGGAAAATCTGATGAACTGCAATTGTCATCGCCTATGTTTATGTAAAATTTAGTTTTTCATTGTTTCCACTTCAACGTATGGTTAATTATAGGTTTAAATATATTGATTAGCTTGTCTACTACTTGTGTGATGCGCTACTGATTTAACGGCATCGCGATAGAGTGATCAAAGAATCGATTTTTATGACATTAGATGTTTACTTTGTTTGTGATAAGAGACGTTTCCAAATGTAAATTGTAATTGTAACATCATACATGTACAATGTTGCACTTAAATATTAATGATATACGATTACCTTTATCGTAGCGTAGCTATTACTTACAGAGTAAGGCACATCCGTCAGTGTTTTAATGGATGTATCTGCACTGTGTATGTTGTGTTGTATAATGCATGTCGTTAATAAAATATATTTACATAAAATCATCAGTGCATGATTAAACCAGATGTGTATCCAAAATACTAAATGAATCATTCATTCAACTAATGTGGAAGACCAGAGGCAGTTTCGCTATAGTAACACGATGTTCATGATAAAAAATTGTGTAAACTAATGTAATATGTCACTGAGGTCTGTACAATACAGTACGACCGATATCATTAAATACAGATATATTTTTTACATCCACAAATGGTAAATTATAACATTACTTAATAATAGAGAGCTTTATTTGAACAAGCAATATTATATTATTATGTTGGTTTGTTGAAACATGAAATTGGCTTGTCCAGCCACAGGAAACACATCTTGCATCGTGTTCTCTTTGGTTAAAATACAGTGACTTGATATCCAATATACAACATACATTATTAGGTAAGAAGAATATCTGATTAGATTTGTACGATAGAGTTATAAATATTGTTTTGTGTCCATAAGGCACCGGCTATAAGATGACGACCCGGAACCGCATCGCTCACACTACAATGAACACTGATGACAAGCTATCAAAAGCAATACTAATACAAAAGCAAAGCTATCAAAAAGCAGTTGGTAAGATTTATTTCTAGGATTATCTAACAGAAATACAAAATTACAACACATGTGAGAAGGTTTGAAATTGATTTTGTTGTAGATGATATTGCATTAGAATACTGCATTCTAAGTAACCGGTACTGCAGACTTTTAGTTAAATATGTTCATAATGTACAGTAATATTCTTTCGCAGCCTCCTATTTCAAATGAGGATTTATTATAGTATTACAAGAAAGAAAATGATGAGTTGAATAGTAGAACAATTAAAGATATACTCGAAAATTAAAAAAAGGCTTTTAGATGGATTTTGGTTTAGAACATATATCGTCTGATCCAAGTGTGATTTTACTAAAAATTGTTAATGACAATATGTGTTGTAACTTCCTGTTAGGTAATGTAATTAGCTGTTCTAACGTCTAAAGTATTTTTATGAAACGTGATGGCCTTTAAATTAAGCATTATTGACCAATAAGATACAGCATAACTCTGATCCATTTTTGTTTTACTTTCTTTTATTGTTTTTCAGAATATCATCCTGTAATGTATTGCCTCCCGCAATATTGCCATAAGCTAAGTGATTACATCACATCAATGCCTGTGAAATTTCTAGATCGATCAGAGGATGACCTTTACACTGCACGTAATGCTTTGGACGCTTGGTTTATAAAATGACCATTAGAGTAGAACTAAACTAATGTCCATATCCATTGATAAATTAATCTATGAATCTGTTGATTGCCGAACCTTAAAAGTGCAATATAGCGGCAATTATTGATAATTGTGAAGAATGGAGCTGACTATCGACACATCTCTTCTTTTACGATTGTCTATCCAACATATGCATGTGTTTTGTCACGTATACATGTGCAGTGATCTGTTTAACTACAGCAGTAACTGAAGGAACAGGACTCAGGCAGTTATCATCATCATCATCATCATCATCATCATCATCGCTGTCGTTGTCATCGTCATCAACATCAGCAGCAGCAATAACAGCAACATCACCATTTAAAACGGTATTTATATCAGAAACAGTATTAGAAGCAATAAAAAATAGCTAATTTCATCAACAATTAAAACAAGATACACAGGAAAAATCACATTATCATTTTTGTAACAATTACTACCTCCAGCACCATCGCCGCTACCGACAGCAGGTTAGTTTGTGGAGTGTTACGTCAGAGCGAATGCTAATCGTTTCTGACGTCATTACCGAAGCCCTCCTCCACTTATTGAACGTGTGTTTAATCAGTTAATGTTGTTTGATTAAGGCGACATTTGCCTGTGACGATGCCATCGTTTATAATACCGGTTAATGCTGTCGTTATGCCGTGACAAGCATGTAATTTTCGAGTCATAATGAATTCAATAATTCTCCTCCCCTCCTTAACTCCTACACACAAATGACTATATCCAGCACCCAGCGTTATACCGACACGTATGACATTTCATGAGGAAAATAAATTGTGTTAATGTTTAATGTTCCGTATATTTTACAGAACGCTCTACTGTATTTATAGGCTACACATGCTGCACTTTTCTTCTGTGTGGAGATAGTTTTAACCCTCCAACACGTGCTATTTGTGTACTTATATGGTTAAAAATTTCACATGTTTGGTAAACAGTTAGCTATCATGATATAAGACGATTTCATCATTCTTTTTGAATAAATGTTTTCTTTACCTTTTAGTATTTGGTCTTCATGTTTTGTCCTCGGCTGAAGAAAAAATGATCACTCAGCATTTACAAGTGCGCTGCCATTGTGTTTGTTACAATTGGTAAGATTTCCATGAAAATTTTATTTGATGAGATTCTATCGCTCTCAATCAATCGAGGTACTATTTTACATGACGGTAATCTAGATACCGTCATCGTTAAAGACAATTTGTAATTGAATAGAGGAAGTGCAGTGTACTAAAGGATCAACGTCATTGCAATACTTATCTTACAATGCAATAAAAGTACCCACATATACTTTATCTCGACAAATATTTTAAGTGTACCAGTGTTCTCTACTCTGCATTTTTATGACATTCCTAAATCCCCTTTGACCTTCCTCCCAGCTACCCTTACCGGTAACGAAACTAGATGATCTGAGGGTGCTATTTTCCCATGCTATATTTGTTGCGCCATTGCTGATACAGACGATTGGTCGTGGACAAGTGTCGAAGATACCACTCAGAAAGATCACATATCCTACAAGGGTTCTTGGACAAATCAGTAAGAATGGGTTCGTCAATAAATTTACCATTGATTTTGTTTGCAATTACAGTGTCTTCCCCATGGTCAGAGCAATTAGTGGTGTTTTGCCGGGGTTTAGCGGAGCCCTAATTGGCTGTTCTGTGGCGTCCTCTTCATGTGTACTTCCTGACTAGCTTTAGTTTACAGCTCGGTCGTCGCCTGGACGGAATAGAATGACACTTCTACTCAATTAAAACAGCACAAATAGATTTGTGACGGCAGATGGTGACCATATCACAGCTACTAGACAGTCGTCTATGTATATCTCGGTCCTAGTCACTTCCGGGCACCATACCATAGAATCACCGGATGTCTCCGCAAAATGTAGGATGAACAATGCTGGTGTTACAACCAAGAAAGGTTTCTCTTATTGTGCGTTTTGTTTATCTCGGAATCATCGTGTCCAGCTTCAGAAACCGTATTAATCACGGTCGTTATAGCGACTGCCAACATATTTCTGCCATATATAGATTATTCCTTCTTTGAGCGGTATCGATGTTGACACTATGCATCTTTAGATAAATGTCACAGTATTGTTAACAACGAGACAATCATCGTCTAGGGAGATATTTACCGAACATAATAACATCAGATAAAGCCAAAAAGGCATGGGCATTGGATCAAAAGAGATAACCCAGATTTTGTTGTGGGTTTTAAGAACTACGTTTTTTATGTCTATTTATAGTTTCACTGGTATCACATCTACAATAGCTGTTAACACCTTCAGTGTATGCATAGAGTGGTAGAAGATGTAATAAGAACGGGAAACATCCTATCATCTTGATTTGATTTAGTCTGTCTCATTTTGTTTTCGGTATGACGCCTAATTCTCAATTTTATTAGATAATTACTGAAATAGATTTAATCTGCCTGGATTCCACGACGGACCTTTGAAAAATATATAGGCTGCCAACAAAAACCAGCATGCTTATAGACCTACATTGATTAACTTGTCATCGATAAATGATTGCAATTGTTTAGAGGTAGATGGAATAGTAAACATAGAAACACATTTATAGATACATACTATGAAGACGTGTGTGTCAGGTTTACTGTAGAGTAAAAGAAAATATGTTTTTGAATTTTAAACCTTTTAAGAAGTGAGCATTTAGGAGAGAGAAAAGGCGTGATTTCTACACGTTCGTGAAAAGAATCTAAAACAAAATATTAATATCCAGGATTAGAAATCGTTTTTGTTTTAGGTTCGTTGTGATCATCATTCCAGGAATATTTGACATCGATATCTATTCACTAAGGCAGATACTTATTCATGGAGGTCAAAGTATTTTCCTTGGATCGCGAAATTAACCAGAGTAAATCTCACGCGAAAAGAGGTATACAGTATATAGACCAGGTGCCAACTCACTAAAATTAATTATACACTTAATTAACTTCCTGCTTGTTAATTGATTATCAAATCATCACATCGAGGAACAATGTTGACGACAATTTTTATATAGGTAAAATCATTTCTCGTTTTTATCTTTAGCCAAGATTGTGAAATTACTGGTTTTGCGGTTAGCATTTTTCGCTTGAAGCGTGGACGGTTTGCAATAGAAATCAATATCTACATTTTCAGATCTATGTGGAATCTAAAAAAGTTCGCTCTTCTAAGATTTTTGCAATTATCTTTCAACTAGAAAATGTCTTCCCATGCGGATGCCGTCTAAAACCCTTTACCATTATCAACGGTGACGATTCGAACAATACCACGCTTGCTATGGTTTCTATTTCTGTCGTACAACAAAATGTCAATTGTAAAGCATTCGGGACTGATATTTGGACTGTATGTCATGTTTCATATATGATTACGTTATGTTACGGCAGAAAGCTCTGATTAGGAAAACATTGAAGACGTGTAATTCTATCTCTAACGATATTTCCAGAGGCAGGTTTATTCAGAATCAGCGCAGTGGAAGCATAAATATATATCATCTGTGCGAATCCGCATCATGATAAAATTAAGCACCGTATTTCATAGTTCAATATGTGTCAAACTAATATTTATATTCACTGCCAAACGAAGTTACAGTCGACTCTAGAAAAATAACAATGGCTAATCAATCATGTTCTGTATTGTACAACTGCATCCCATCCCATCGCCATTAGGTAGTGTGATTAGGCCAATAGATACTTGTAATCTTCTATTTCACCGTGTTCAACAATGTCACAACAATACTCCTCCATCTTTCAGACATTTTAACACAGGACAGGCATGGACGTCAATTCTCTTGCGATTTAGGAAATAACGTAAGAAAGCCATGACAAATCACTATGCTAATCTCCCTCCGCTTCTCTCGGCATTCAGATATTCCGCCTAAGTACACGTCGCTTTAGGCAGAAATGTGGATCAATCAATTAAGCAAAAAGGCAGTTATTGTTTTTGCCTATATCTAATCGGCTAAGATGCGTCTAAAATACATTTGGCATTTGGTACTGAAGTCATTTGGTTTAGCATCAATCATCCGGATACCTAATACCGTTATCTGATTAAAGGATTACTGGGTATTGTTGTACATGTATAGTAACGTCTAGTTGTCCTCTAGCATTGGTCAACCCACGTGTCCACAGCACTGTATCGATGTTAACTATGTGTAAATCTGACCTAATCAGTCTTTACGCTTGTGAATGTTCACATAAATTGATGTACTACTTTCCAGCGCTATTGTTTACCTATTTCCATCATTTTCTCCATATATAGTAGAACGGTCTGATCTATTAATGCAGTGACTTGACGCTCTAGATTTCCACACAGACAATGCAAATCCTATCAGATTTAGCTGCATGGCGTCAAATTATCCTTCGTCTTATAGTATAACACGATTTTCATCGGGATAGACTCCGGTTATAGCTTTGATATCAATCACCATCAAAATGTAATTTTCCTCGGCTCCACTTTCCCTAGTGAGCAGCCAGAGTTATCCGTCAAGGCGCTTTCTCGTTTTTACCCATTGGGAGCGCTGCATGTACTACGACGTAAGATAGTCATATACACTGGTATCCATCAATGAAGTCAATCTCCTATCAAAATATTATTGCTAGCTCCTGGAAGAATGTAATTCATTTGAAAATAGATTGGAAATTGAAACAGCGGGTTGAATCGCGAGACATTCTAAAAACGTACCATGTCAGGAAGTGTCGCATTCGTGCAAACACGGGAGAAGGACAAAACAATGAGCTTCACTTCAAATTTGTTCCATTTTCGATGATATTTCTCGATTTGATGATCCCAATAAACAAACTTTTTGTATGTGTGTAAATAACGTAATACAATTTTGAAAAAAAAATGTACTGACATACACATGTATTAAGTTTGTGTCAGACTTAACGTCATGTAAACTAAAGAGTATATCTGGCGTCAGAACACAAAGCCGTTCCGTCAAGCGTTTGACTCCTGTGTGATTGTGATTAGGGTTTTGTGACAGGGAGTGACGCTACACAGGATATTGCCCAGGGAAGCTATGGAGACTGATTTCCGGGAGATTCTTGATTTACAATACACACCTACACATCGGCGTGATTGACTTGAAGGTAGTCTGGTGACTAGGAAGGCTATGCGATGTGCTCAAGATTTTCCATCCAGCGCTGCCTAAATACTGTCAGCTGAACCTTAAATAACTCACTTTTATGGTGATGTATTTTGTATCTTGATGCACACCATAATAACTACAGAGATCAGTGTTGACTATTTATGTGCCATAATTTATATTAAATGTTATTTTACTTTATTTCATGTTACAAATACATACTTCTAATATGCCCACCTTCTTGCTGGGTTTAAAATTTTTCTTTTTTATGCCATTATTCATCAAACCAGCGTCTTAATATTCACTCATTTTTTTCAAAATTCAATTTCTTGGTTTACAACCTTGGTATTTATCATAATGATAGCTCTTATGAAGAATGAAATATCAAACTGTGTCAAAATTATTTTACAATCCAATAGCTATGTTTTTATGTTCCGTATCCGTATCTCACAGATTGTTTGTTAGAAAATCAAAGCAATATATGTCAAGTAACATGTTCCAACCATGCAACAATGGTAAAGGAAATGTGATTTGGCCATTTTCACTTTAGATAAATGACACGTAGGTTGCATTGCGCAAACTGCCCATATTTCATATTTATGTTATGTATTAGGTGTTCATATTTCCATAATCTCAGTAAAGTAAAACGCGTTGTCAACATTTTCAGGAATGCATCAATGACAGGTCTGGATATATCTTGTTCAAACATGCTCAAACGACCTTCACACCAGTGTTCCTGGTGTTGGCAAAAACACAAAAAAGAAAAAATCAGAAGTATCCAGGGGCAATCAAATCTCTTATCCATCGAACCTTTCCCGTCTAAAAGCACACTAAATCCATTTTTATTTGAATTGCTATTAACTGTCTGAAATAACATCATGAGAGGACTATTCGTTTTACTTAAAAACCGAGTAATTTACTCGTTATCGAAACCTTCCCTGTCCCCGGCTGTTGTTGAAATTGGAGACGGTACTTTCATGCATGCCTGATCAAAAGATCCTTTTAATATTATTGAGTGTTAGGTCGTTTACAAGCAAAATAACAGGATTTTTTAAATATCATACTTGAAATTCTGATGACCAAGATTCGATGACCCTACTCAGCTTGATATGTAATGATGTCAGCACTTAATTCATTTAATCTTCACTTCATCTTTAAGATCTTAACTTAAAGTCACTCGACGTGATTTATATCATTTACTCTCATTCTTGATCTAAATGGCTGTTATGTATACATCAACATATTTTTCATCAATTTCATTTTTTAAAGTATAACTCCAAAACGAAATCACTAGGTTCAGTGAGGCTGATATGTCGCCTCTTGCCATACATGGACGTATATAGCCAGGAAAGTATTGGAGAGAGCAGAGTATGCAAACAAACCAAGAGTTGTTTCTCTTCAGGAGGAACTCACTATAACATATTTGATATTTGTATCAGTGTTCAATCAAACTATTTAGGAAAACTAACTGAATTATCTTAAATTTTGCGGTTTTCTTCAATAAAAAAACCCCAATATTTTGAGCTTATAACAAGTCGTTATGGTTGAGTAAGACTTCCCAAGGTTATTGAATGACAGGAATCTGCTGTACCATATATAAAGCTGGCATTATTCTTTAACACTTATTATAGCTACAGGAACTTCGATGGCTTCGCAATAAAGCAGTTTTGACGAAGAAGCTCAGCAGATTCATAAGCAATGCTACGGTTGACTGATATATTTGAACTATGAAATATTCCTTTAATATAGAACAAACCATTTTCATGTTTTTTCATAAAAGGCAACAACAAAATATTCTAGGATATACTACGTCAAGGGAATAAATGGGATAATTTTCGTTTCAAACACTAAAACTCATTTTGAAAATAATACTACATAGCAGTTCTGCAATGCTTTCATGTCTGCACAAAAGCCCGCTAGACTGCAATGCCTTCATTTAGAAATATTTCTGTATGCAATAATCTGGCCTCTTTTACGTCTGATACAATCTATGTTGCTGTCTCAGTTATTATATGTAGTATACTTGAAAGCGTAATCAAAAATTGAAGTTTTTCAGCTGACTGAACATACGTTACATGTAAGCATGCGTCTATGTATACACAATCGGATTTACTGCAGATTTCTTGCATTAATAGAATATAAATTCATTGTAAGTACCAACTAAAATCGATAGCTCGCAATGTTATAAATCAGAATGAGTTATACACGGTTTCCTGTACGCTTTAAACGCACGCCCTGGCAATCATGATGCGTTGTCGACGTCGATTTAATGCTTGACCGGAATAGCCGATGTCCAATGATGTGCTATTGTCTGCTCTACGTTTGGTTGACGTGTGTTTCACAGCTCGCGGAAATAGTCCTTTTTACTCGTGTAGGACCACTCGGTTATGCAGTCGTGGAGAATTAGGATTTTATAACTGTAAGCCACAATGCATATTTTTTCATTTGTTCAAATGCGATGAAGAGGGAAATGAATCCTTCCTCGTGTCAGGTGAAGAATATATAGATACCAAGATATCGTTTAATTAAATGTCAATATATCGATATATCACCTATCTCTCTGCCATTTCCTAGCTCCGTCATCCCCAATAGGATTCTGTTTGAGCCCTTGATCCTTTTGCGTGCACATCCAGTTATTTACGCCACCCACGTGCCCGATAGGAGATAATTAGATAACATGCACACTATAAAACATTTTTGTTTCACACAATATGAATAATTTTAGAAAAAAAAAACCAACTATATTTAATTTGAATCGTGTACACCCCCGCTGTTGTGTACCAGATAGCCTTACCAAGGTCATTTGTGTTCACGCTAAAAGGTCATATATATATTGTTATTGTGTCTGCGGAAAATAATAACGAATGTTTCTGATCGTTGAGCTAATTATTCTCAATGGAATAACCACCATTTGTATACAAAGTAGATGTTATACATAATGTCATCTATATTTAAGGTCCATACAACAACGCTAAGTTTAATTACATATCGTTGGGACATGAGCATGTAGATTGAGACCCAACATACCACAATCATAAAAGACATTACAAAATCTATACTGTTGTTCAAGCAGCTGATATAAAGAAGCAAATCAGATCGTTGTATCTGCTCTCAAATTAACAAAAATGTCTAAAATTTAAAGTATTCCTTTGCTTAAAATTCTCTATAGGAAAGCATTATAGATTTTAAGGAAAGCTCGTTGTAAAAGGTTTTTCTCCGAAACTTCTGCAATGCTTTCATGTGGGGAATATAAAGTTGTTAAGGAATGTTCTTGGGTCCTAAGAGTTGGTTGGGTAGCTCCAGGATTGGTGTTAAGGGTGCCCATTCCAAGAATGCGAGTGTTGGTTGTATGTTTTTGGAGAGAAAGAATATTTGTGTTGTCTTTCAATAACATATATATATATCATTAGTTTGTTATCGAGTGTAATGTCGACCACTATACATGACGATAGAATGATTCATAAAAATGGTTTAATTATCCAAAGTTCAAATGGTGCCGAAGAAAATATTCTATGATATGTTTGGATCGAAAAGGTAATTTCTCGTCCTACATTGACATTAAAAGCAAATGTCCACTACAATGAAGCCGAAATAATAATTCTCGATAGCAAGGCTTCTCTCCATTTATATAGACATAGGTCAAACAGACACTAACACTTATTGATAAGAAAGTATTTAGAATCCATTTACGTGATTAGTGCTTAATAAATTCTATAACAAGATATATTTCCATTCGGAACCATTTTACAAATCACCAAATTTTTCTCGAAGTGGCCATTGATCTGTTGAACTAGAATAAAACTTTAGTTGACTATTAGTTGATGCTTACATATGTACCAAGAGAATGATTTAAGAAAACCTGTTCATTGAATGACCACAAAAAATCATTTTTGAACACTTAGAACCATTGCTGATTTTTAGAAGCAACTGATATCGTATCTTATACCACCATAGCAATATATAAATAATGTCTGCATCACTTCTATAATTATTCTTGGAAAGCCTTGAACTGTCTGTTTTCCCCAAGGACATACGAAATGCCCGGATGAATTTGTTTCTCGCAGTAAAGTCACATGTTTGTTTGAAAGGCTTCTTATGTCTATCACAGACGGGAATATTCTTCTTGATAAGATTCTCGCTGGCATGTTTGTTTCTAGTACTGTGACTGTAACAGTTAACAAAGACACCGACTTTCTATAGACTGGTGTAGCATGAATACGTTAGGAGGCCCCAGCAATGACGGAAACCTCTAAATCCAATGTTATGTTTCATTCTATGACAAAATCTAATTACGATACCGATCACAAAGCAGTGTATAACACTCTTAGTGGTAGGACCATCACATTACTGTGTAATGACGTAACAATGATCCATGACCACGTGATCTAATAACACACTCTCTTTGCTCAATAAAAGTCGGTCATAGAAATAAAAGTCGATGTGATTTAAAGAAAGTTTTGACTGGCTTCTTTCAGGTAAAGAAGAGATAAGATGATACTCCACTTTAGCATTCGCAATCGTACCTAATGCAGAAACCATGACTCATTTAGATATATCCAATGCTATCAAATGATTGTTCTATATTTTACTTGAGTTACACATATATATATTTCTTTCCGTGTTTTTCAAGTTCTAGTTAGGACATTCAGAGCATGAACTGCATGAAAACAATAATAAGAGGCAAAAAGGGCCTTTATATGCAGCCTACATCTTTATTTGAAAGACATTATTATTATTGACAACTGTCGTAGTTTAGAGTAACTTTAAGGGAAACATCCAGTATTTTATCATATTCGATAGTCACTCGATTTGCGGAACAAGAAAATAAAAAAGTCTAGCAATAGACAACTTTTTTCACAAGCGCAGATACTGGATTTAAATTTCCCGGCTTTATTTATCAGAATGCGATTTCATTGGCTAAGCGACATCACGTGATCGATGACCCCTTTTTCCGAGTGTAAACCCCATAGGGGCCAGATCAAATTTTCAGCTGACCGCCATCTTTAATTCCTCCAGCCGTTCCAGAAAACTTCTACATATAGATCACAGAAAACATTTTCAACCCTCCCACCTCAACCCATATACTGTAATTTCATGCAACTGATTTCCTGAGATGTGGATTTATGCAAACTGTTAATATATATATATTTTTTTGCCATATAATATAAACTTTTTATGTATATATATATAGAAACATTGGATGTCTGTATGTGTGTTTTACTGTTGATAAGACGCTATTTTACACTATTTTCATGTGTATATTGATGTACATTCGTTATATAAGACATCTTATTTGTATGCTTGTTAGCTTGTTCATAGGTGGGCGCTTAATTTATAGGCCGCACCTTTACTCACAGAAAATACAAGTTAAAAGTGTTAAATAACCTTGAAATAACTTTTAATAGATATTCAGCCATCCAAAGATGAGGATGAGCCATTTTCCGCCAATCCCTTGATGTGCCATTTTCTCTGAGTAAACAGAAATTGTTGTCATTTAATTATGTAGAGGTGTTAGGGTTGAACACGCAGAGAAGTGAAAAAATATTTTGTAGGAATAGCAGTCATGCATATAAATAACTCATACTAACGAGTTCAACTAGCTCACAGAATTATTTCAAAATTATACATATCCACAATATTACATAACATCTTAAATGAGTGTTCACTAAAAGAAATTTTATATGACTACTTTTAGAAGAGTATGTCTGTGAAAAAGGGAGTCCGTATGTGATAATGACTGAAAACAGTTTGGACATTTTATGTTATTTATTGAAAAAAGTGTATATGTAAAAATAGACCAATAATTAATTGGTTTCGTTCATGACAATATGTTATTAAATCTTGAACTCGAAACATTATACCATTGCTCATAACATGAAGTTAGTCAAGGGAAGTTCGCACACACCAGTCAACAATATTGGTGAATTTACATTTTAACGTATAGATGAGGCAGTAAATGTTAGCACTGTATAAGTACCATAGAGATAAAATTGTACCAGTTAGTACACTGTCTTTGGTCCTACGTCTGATGGTATCCCATTTAGGTAGACTTCTTCAACATACACTTTTATAGGATATATTTTATAGCATTGTCTCTATCCGCAGTTTACGTAACGAAATTTGCGACCACATTCCACAACAGTTTAATGTTTTGTAGACGTGAATATCCCACATGTACAATGATTTTATTGCATGATCTTCCTTTAACCTTTTTCTATAAGGTACTAAACCTAAAATACCTAATTAAATTCGATGCCTTTATTCAGCTCAGAAAAAAATATCGTTTTAGCGAGAACACATTGGTGTAAAAAAGGCCATTGACTAAACAGTCATATTAAGGTTGAAGACTCAGGATGGCATTTACAACGCTCAGAGACAACTTAAAGAAATAAAACAGATGTAATAAAAACTACAGAAATACGAGCAAACTATTTCAAAACGGCTCTGTTCTTAAATAGTGTTTTTTTTTACAAAACATTTAAAGTTGTTTCAGTTGAACAATTTGTTATTGTCTCAAGGAAATATCAAGAAATATGAAAAAGTTCGTTCTACTCTTAATTTTGCCCGGATCATAAATCACTGCTTTATACGTAAAACCATTTTAATTGTTTTTTTACAATCACGTGCACTGAACACCACAGCACTGTTGACCTACAGACAATAAACCTGGGTATCCATTAAGTCGATGCGTGATTAACCGTTAGGAACAGTTGCTCGCTATATGACACAAATCATTGCGCATCACATGACTGACCTAGTTTGCGTGCTGGCCGTGTTTACACCTTGTAAGTATCCATCAATCAGGCACAGCGACCAGAATCCAACTGTCTGTTAATGGTGGTGCTAATTACCTTGTCCACTGGCGTGTCTTTGTCGCCGCGTTCTCCCACGGTTGGTTAATAACCACTCAAAACAAACATTTTCATTGGACATAAAACTGTACTGCGTGCTGATGTTCTAATTTCGATTTGGTATCGCGCATTAACATTCAAGTCTGCTAAAAGGCAAATAGGATGTTCCATCAGATAGTCGCTCCAATAATATTTACAAAAGATCTGTAATTGATTTGTGTTTACCTAATATGGTGTGGGGAAGTAGACATTACTTTGGCCAAATCTTATAACCATTAGTTGTGCTTTCTCTAATACCTAAACGTGTATTACTGGCTGGTCTACGGCAATACACTGATGTCGCCTGAAGCTGTATTGCATTACTTCCCATGCAATAAATCCTTGTGACGTCACATCGTCAACAAAATTACTATTTTAAGATAAAAACAACGGGATTTGTGTTGAAAATATCACGCAATTTTCATGCATGGAGAATTGACTTGCAGTCACGGTTTTTTTTAATTAGTTTTAAAGATGGCGGAAAATGTCATAGTAGTAAAACTGCAATGAAACGTCGAGGTATGAGAAAAAATATTCTTTCATACCTACACGTGTAATACTGGCTGGTCTAGGGCAATACACTCATGTCGCCTGAGGCTGTATTGCATGGCTACCCATGCAATAAAGCCTCGTGACGTCACGGCGTCAACAAAATCTCTATTTCCTCGGTAAAATTTTAACATTTTTTTCACAAAATTGAAAAGTTGAAAATATCACGTAATTTTTCATGTATGGAAATTGACTTCCAGTCGTGGATTTCTTCGAATTTATTTCAAAATGGCGGGATATTATAGTTGTAAAATTGCAGTAAAACGTCGTGGTATGAAAGAAAAATACTCTTTCATAAGTGGATATGAAGGATAGAGATATTCTACCCTCAGGATCACAAAATGTTGCAAAACCCTCGGCAAGCCTCGGGTTTTATTACATTTTGTGACCCTCGGGTAGAATATCCCTATCCTTCATATCCACATATGAAAGAGTCTTATACTCTTTCATACGTGGGTATGAAGGATAGGGATATTCTTCCCTCGGCAAGACAGGGGTTTTAAAATATTTTCTAACCCCCAGGTAGAATATCCCTATCCATCATATCCACACAATGCACATATGAAAGCGTCTTATAATTATTTACCGTGAAACTTAGCTAACTTGAGTGCAAGGGCCGACTTTCCTTGGTATAATGTACAGCGTTTCAAAGGCATCCTTTAATATAATACCTAGTATACTTAGAGCCATGAGGTATTATCCGTACATATGGTGTATTTATTAAAATAAGATGGTCTGTGTGTTTGGTTTGGTAGTATTACTACATAGTTGGCTTATTACATACCTTTATTCGTTTAATAACTTGTATACCTTTTGATGATTTTAGTTATATACTTTGAAATTCGGACTAATGTCAACCAACTTATTTGTGCATAAACAAATGTATGAATGTGTATTCGCAGTTATGTTGAAAATAACAACGAAGATGAGAAATATTTTACACACGAAAAAAAACGTTTTCCAGTATTGCATTCTGACCTCATTCTTCAAGGATTACAAACTTAAAGGCGGTATTCCATCATTTGTAATACATTTACAGTTTGACCTTTCTCCTGATACAGGCGACTACTGTGTTGTTGCAGTAAACGACCGCAATTGCTTGATCACATAATCGTTGTACTGAAGCAGTTCTATTGTTTGATTACTCTCGAGCGATTTTCAATCCAGGTTATGTCCGATATGGTCAACATCGGTTATTTAATTATCGCAGTGATCAGAAATTTTTCGTTGCAATTTCGCCACACAAATGGGCCTGGAGACACATTGTCGATAGTTACGGACCCTTCAGGACAGTGCACGCATTCTATTGTCAAATTC
The DNA here is from genome assembly GCF_041381155.1 of Argopecten irradians. Taxonomy (NCBI): domain Eukaryota; kingdom Metazoa; phylum Mollusca; class Bivalvia; order Pectinida; family Pectinidae; genus Argopecten; species Argopecten irradians. The sequence continues at coordinate 15,284,084 of NC_091138.1, read as the reverse complement.
AGCCTTTTCCATCTATATATCGAGCATTCCCTGGACACTGCCCGTTTGGAAGGCGAACTAGGGCGGAGCCTATATCGTTGAGCCAGGAAGCGGCCAGCACATGAGGGCCTGTCTAACCAAACATCCTTATCAATGAATTCTGAAAGCTAGTGCGTGTTTCCTACTATAATCGCCGTATTTGTATTCCACATGGGAGTCTTTTGTTACGATGGCTTAGCGAAACCAAGTCAAAAAGGCAAGTCAATTTCCGGCGAAGCACTTTCTGTAGCCGTCATCAGCCATGTGTATGCCGGGCACGGCGAGTTCGACCAGCAGCAACGGCGACAATATAGGTTCGAGGCTCAAGATCAATACGCGATTTACACGGGTTAACCTGCGTCATCTTACACGTCAATGCGTTGAATGATAATTTTCCTTTGATGCCAAATCTTATCAATAAATAAAACAAATAACTGGAAATGTATCTATACTTGAGTATAAGAGACAGGAAAGAAAGAAACATGCATGCTGGGATATGATTGGAGCTGTGTACGATTTCCGGTGCTCTGCTCCGAGGGAATGAATCTGCAGTGTAGTACCTTTTCCGGACGTCGGATTGTTACGTCAAGTCTAAGCGGTTATCTGTCTACTCATTACCAATGAACATCAAACGCGCTGCTTTAATTACCTTCGTTCTGACTACACAGGGATTCCGGCACAATTCCCGCTCCTGTTCGCCTCTCTAATCACGCTGAAAGCCATTAGTCTTCAGCAGTTTTGTTATCTTTTTGTTTCCTTTTTACTCCAATATTTCATTGCCATATATAGCCTATATGGTTTTAATTTATATTTGTTGCTGTGTGCCATTCGTTTATTGCCTCCTCCTCCCACATATTCCTGATGACTACCGACTACGTCATAACTTTAATGGTTTAGCGGCGACACAGGAACAACGCGTATGAGAATGCAATTCCATACCATCACCGCATTTATCATATTGTACAGTGCAAACCTACATGGCCGCCAGTAATTTCTGTCTCTCAGGTGTCAAGCATTTCGAGAAATCGATTGAGTTTTGTTGTACTTAAAGCACATTAAGACTGAAAATTACACGGCAGCTGTTCTAACTAGACATTTCACTCGACACCCAATCCCACCTTCCAACACCCGTACTTCAGAACCATATCGAGTATCAGAGACATCCAACGCCGTCTCAAAAACATCAATATACACGCGCGTCACAACGTTATCACCGAACAAACATCACTTTTGTTGTTTTACTAACGCCTATACACACACCTGCGTCATCACGCTATCATCTAACGGCAATATCTAAAACTGGCCACAATGTGACTTTGGACTCACGATGGATATTTTTACAAGGATAACAACTGACGTCAGCCGTTTTTTTAAAATAATATATTATTGGGAAGTTTAATCTATAAAATTAAATTTATTCTCTTTGTTTGTTCTCAAAATCCTTTGGCAAAATCTTATATTTCGTCAAACGTCAGAAGTATTACGCCAAAATAGCATTGAAGGGTTTTAGGTCTTGAAAACACAGCTGCTGACGTCTTAGTTAAAACTTTCTTTATTTTGATTATGCATATATTGTACAACGAATATAAAATCAATTGGAAATAGGAACAAGTGTCCCAGACACTTATGTAAACCTATTACCATATATTTTACAGGACCGACGTGAAAACGCCATAGCGTTGCTTCTAATCAAATCACTTATACTCATCAACGATAACGTTATATGACAGGTATTAAGCATTTGCCTGATCTAATATAAAGTTTTATATTGTGTTCGAATATTTTACCCTCGTTCATAGTTGAATGATCTAGTATAAGTAATGTCAGGCTTAAACAGTTTCCCTTCGATATAAGGTCACACCTTATTCCTTTTGATTCTTGAAAATGTCGCTTTTCTTAACATAGTATTTTTCTTTGGTTTTGATCACGATTTGAATGTCGGATGTCGCTGTGACCTAGATATTTATGTCGGGTGCCGTTGTGACCATGATTTATATGTCGGGTGCCGTTATGACCTTGATTTATATGTCGGGTGCCGTTGTGAGCTTGATTTATATGTCGGGTGCCGTTGTGAGCTTGATTTATATGTCGGGTGCCGTTGTGACATTGATTTATATGTCGGGTGCCGTTGTGACCTTGATTTATATGTCGGGTGCCGTTGTGACTTTGAATATAATGTTGGTTACCGTTGTGACATACATTTGCATTTCATATGTCGGTGTGACCTAGACGTTTATGTTGGGTGACGATGTGATCTAGATTTCGGTCTGACAGGTGATTCCAAGGACGTAGATGAGAAGGATAAGTCACTCGGGGTTTTCGACTAATATGTCGCGAGCGCTTTTGTGTTTGTGCGCTGACCGTGACATTGGACGACGACTGATTTTCTTTCGATAACTTTGATGTAGCTTGCGGGTGCGAGGGTTACCGTCTTATTTTCTGAAGCGGGCATTCATTTCATGAAATGTTGTATTTTTCAATGAACATTTACGACATTTTTTCTAAATCTTCCATCCTTAAAGCAAGTAGTAGACACCGTGAAATTTGTTCAGCTTTGCTGAATCAAAGTTCAAATAGTCACTCTATATATCTTTATCCCGTCTAAGACAATAATCTTGTATATCTATCGGTTAAAATGACGTCACGTCACATCCAAGACATAGTAGTATTAGGTTAGTAGCAATCTTATCAGGTTTGTATGATAAAGTTAGTGTTCTTTGTCCTGACGTCATTAGCAACATAATGGCGGTCACGAAAAACTTCGCGACGACGGCTTAGATGGAAACAAAACATGTCAATTACAACGCTTATGACCACTTTCAAAAGCAAAGCAAAATCGAAATCACTTCTTTAGGACTATTTAAGGTAAGTCAATTCTTTTGCATGACGCAAGACCGGAAGCTGCGGAGGTTGTTTTGAATTCCAGACTGGTTTCCGATACGCTACGATATTCCATACATAAGGTCTGAGTCAGTTTGGTTTTCATACATAAAGGGCTTTCGACGGGATGAATTCGTTACACAATTTGTAAGTGACTTAATACTGGAAAATGTTGGGTCTACAGTAAACATGTATCGTGATACAATTCTATTTTAGACCCAAAATTGTTCCGTATAAGGTCACTTCGAAACTGTGTAACTAATATTATTTTGTCATATTTGCTCTTACTTAATCGAGTTTGAGTTGGGTTTACGCGTTGGAAATGAATATTTTATTTAAAGAATAACAATGTGTATTAAGAAATTATTTCTTATTGTTCTACATGGTTATGCTAAAATGAAAACAAAACACTTTGTGTAAAATAATGTGATTATCATAGTCACAAATACAATACATTGTCAAATCATTTACTCAATACCTTGGTTTACACTTCCAAATAGACGATGTTCCTTCAAAGTTTTGCAATCCAAAAACTTAACGTTTCCCAACGATTCATACGTGGAAATATGACTTGCCCCGAATTAGTTCCTTAATGAAGTAAACATTGTTTTCTCGTCCAGAACAAATGACTATATTCCGGTTGTTTGTTTTAGAGATCTCGGCACAATTCTGTATTTCATTTATATTCGAAATGATTTAAAATTTGGTTACGCTGTTCTCGTTATGTGGGTTTGTACTTATTTGAACAGGCGTATTTGTATATGTTTATTTGTGTTTTCATTTCCCTCTTTTGTACACATTTTACATATGTTTCGTATATAGTTGTGTGTTATATTCTTAAAGAGCTAATCGAGAATGATATTTTCAGCATTACCCAACCATTAGACTTGTTTGATATGCCGCCATGAATTCAAATAACCCTTTACCCTATTCCATTGTGATATATTGTCTTTTATAGTCTTGTTTATTGCAGACACTGTTAAGCGTTATTTGCTTATGGTTATAGATAATGGCATTCTCAGTATCTCGTTTGTTCGTGTTCAACATATTCAGTTGCATATCACTTTCACCATAAAATTGATATACAATGAAAATTAAATCTTCTCGGTCTCGCTTACTCAAATATCCTTTTACAACAAGCACTTACTATATAATATGGAAAAAATGTTTGATGTTGCAGGCCATATTACGTTTGAACGTTTTCCTACTTTTTCACTAAAACTGCAACCTTGTTGATTTAGCAACAAATTACGTTATCGCCCCTTTCTTTCCTTATGTATTTGAATTATTGAATAAATAAGCGTGCACAATAGATCTTTTCTTAGAAAATAGAATATCTTAAAATGTTTTAGGATAGCCCAAGTCCAGGTTAAGACATGTATTCCATGTAAAACTGTACTGCCTATCATCTATTTTATACAAAAATAGCACATTCTAATGATACAATAATGTGCCATAAAAATAGATGCACGTGAGAAATGTAATTAATTACCTGTAACAGGTGAAAACATACGTTTCCTTAAATGCAATATTGATGAACAATTACGAATTATTTCCATAGTCTTTAATCCCTAGACTGTATCATATAAGAGAAGCTAGTATAAGTATTCATGTCCTTCTTGAATGACATCAAACCAATGTGAAGCCACTGTCAGAATAGAAATTCGGCCAAGTCTGACCCAAACCATGCAGGGATTCAAAAAAAAATAGAATGAAGACTTTTTAGTTAAAGAATCTATTACCCTCATTTCTCAATTTTCCTTCTGCATCTTGTATGTTGAATATTTTTTTTATCATCATTTCATAAATGTGATTTTTGCTATCAATTGCGACAAACAAAAATTACATAATATTTTGGAAAAAAATGTATATTTTAGTGGAAACGATTTGTCTTGAAATAAGTATGGTAAAATTGGATATGTATCAGGACAGAACAAATGCTTCATCTACGACCATCATGGCTGCTCTATATTTTGTTATCTATCCGTACACGTGGTATTTTCCCATCTACCCTCAGTCTGCCTTATCCCGGATCAAACCACTTCTCTCATCCATTATTGGCAAATGTTAGCGTGACAGCTTCCTCGTTGGACCTTTTCAAGATATGTCAGATTTGTGGCACAGTGTAAAGTGGCATTTGAGAGGGATAGCCCCATCGTAATTACAAACCATTATCATATAACCTTGTTGATGAGGACACAACGATACCACATAAAACTAAATAAACAATTAACGGACTCGATAGATTCAGAAATGGAATATATCTAATTACAACTTAAGTTATGATAAACCATAGTTTGTAATGAAATAGATAAATGTGTCTACTAGTGTAATGCCAGTGATATTTTATGACACTTTGTTGCCCAGTATAAAACCTAAGGTTTAATAGTATTCGGGTCTTGTCCATCATACGATACCAGCTGTACGCACGTCTCAAAAAGCCCTCCAGCACCCATCTCCTAGTTATTATAACGCGAAATGAATCAATGACAATGAAGTAGGAGCGACAAAAATTAATATACTAATTAGTCTTAGGGGACGTCTTTGTATTAACAGAAAAATAGATCAAATTTGCTCGGGGAAATGTGTTTATTTAACATTTATTTACCATTTCCAATATTTCAGAATTTGATGATCTATTGTAATTTTTCTACGGAAAATGATAAAACGTAAATCATCTTCTATCAAACGGAAATATAACATTCTGGAATTACATTTTCAGAATCACTTGTCGTAAAATTCCTCCCAAACAATGATCTTGTTATTTATTAATTGCACTTAACGTGACATATCCTTAGAGTGAATATGAACATATATTTATAGTTTCCTAGACGTTTTGAACAAAAGCGAGTTATTACCTGTCCTAGCGTACAGATTGCCTTGATTTGTAGCAGCATAGGATCTTAGAATTTTCTCATAACCATGACAAAGATCAAAGGATTTAATAACATGTCAGTATACGATGTAAAACAACGGTAATGTTACAATCCAAGTGCTATATAAATAACGCAGAAAGATTTTTGTTTAATTTGATACGCCTAAGAGTGGGAACAGCTGTCTATATAAAGGTAATTGAAGTTTATGTGCTCAATATTGAATCCAATTTGTCGGATTCAACCACATTTTCACACGAATGTTGGATTTTGCAAAAAAGAACGCTTTATATTTTCATGACGGAAATTTGTAGTGGGAATTATTAAGATTGATAGCAATATTTTCATTGAAAATGTAGAACGAATTTTGATTTTATTGACTCCTACATTGAATATTGACACTCATTATTAATTCATCATTTGTAATTTTAAAATGTTTCATCCCATCGTCATAAATCGAAAAATCCATCAATTGTTTCGTATTTATTTTTCCTGATTAATCTATCAATAGCAACTAAGGTCATTTAAGAACACTTTCTGCTACAAGTGTACTTTTGATCAGATTGTAATATTTGTACTGGTTCTCCTTGTGATAGCAAATGCCATGGCAATTTTGGTGTTGTTTACAAGGAATTCTTCAGAAAGATACTGAACAAGACACTGAATCTCTCAGTCTCTTAACTTTCTTCAGCATATAAAGTAATCTTCGTCAGTGCTAATTGATAATTCTTCTGGTTCTGTTTTTCATCTAACTAGGCGCTAACTATTCAGACACGCCTGGTGTTGTTGATCTCGTTATATTATCGGAATTTAAGTATAGAATATATATGTGTAGATACTGAAACATTTGTTCAGTATTGATATAGTCATAGGGAAATCAATTAAGAACGAGGAATAGCCTGAAAATATCTGTAATGATATTCGGCTACAATATTTCACCACAGGTTAAAAGGGAAACGAGACTATCTCAATAGTATCCGTTAACTTATCCATTTCTATTTGCAAGATAACAGTATATGTTAGAGTGGAAGTATTGATTTAACCGATGGGTCTACAGCCTTTAAATGCCAAAATGATGGATTCTAGATGACAGTTTTTTTTATCAGCAGCAGCACAATTCTTACCTGTTGTTAAATTGAGATGGAACTGCTTGTATAAAATGTCACAACACAATGGTAGCATATACTGAATACCAAAATATCCCCCCGGATTTTCCTTCGATTATATTTAATTGATAACAACAGGACACTCATGGTAATAATGTATTAAATACCTTTAATCAGCGGGGTTCAGCCTCATTAATATAGAAATCCGATAGTCGGTTTATAGGGAGTGGACAACAGTAGCTAGATCTAAAAGTATCAATCGATACAGGCAACCACCAGGTCAGTGGAACTCAAGACAGACACTTCGTTATCACAGAGGGAAACGGGAGTTTAAAGATATATATTTATTAAGATAGATATATAATTAAAGATATATACTAAAGTATTATCACTCAATATTTCTATTAAGGAGTATAAACAAAAGCAAAAAGATTTAAACAACGGAGATTGTTTCTTGTCCGTCTCATCAGGTATGTCAAGGAGTCGTTGATTGTTCAGAACATAGATGGAATGATAGAAAAGCGAAAGGGAGAACTAAATATTGCGTTAATGAAATATATTTCTTAATCAATTTGAATCCTAATTATAAAGAAATATAAATGTATGCATTTTCAAGCTTGTCAACAGTACGATGAAGTATGATTTACCTAGTTTTATTATTGCGGTTTCTGCGATTGCAACATGGTCCCACGAAATCGCGTATTTATCGCTGCCTTGGGAAATAGGAACTGTACGGTATATCGATCTTTCAAAGGAGGAATGATTTGAAGATTACGTGATTACTACGATGAATGTACAAAATAGACAAAAGTTTTTGGAGTGAAGTTTATTAAGGACACACGAAGGTTATGACGAGATCATTCCAAGCAGATTGCATCATACATTTACCTCCTTAATGCAGAAAGGGTATTAAATTTAGAAGTGACCAGGTCACGCATTCGAAATAATGCTATACGAGTAAAACGACTAGACACAAAAGACGCTTAAATTCATGATTTATCTGGTAAATATAAAGACAACTTTATAGTACGAATAGGACACATTTTTGTTTTTAATGAATTACACGTGTATTCTATAAAAAAAACACCATAAAGAATAATTAACAGAATAAAATGATCCTTTAATTAAGTAAGTAGAACTATACCTAAAGCACTATTTGAACTCAAGGTGTACCTGTATAGTTATCCGACATCCTGACGCCAGAATAGTATGTATAATGTTAATGGTAGTTGCAAATGTAACAGCTTGATTTCACACAAAATGCAGTGAACCCGACATTAACGGTATATCAACTATATCACCACTTTTGTTGTTCGTTCCTGAAATGTAATCCCTTTGTTATCCACAGAGTATATAGATATAAAAGACAATGACAGCAATAATAACTATGTCCAATTTGGCATACAAGATAAGCATTATAGAAGGGTGGTGAATAAGGATGATTGGGAATAGAGTTAACAGCCATGTATGCAGTTTATATATGATTTGTTAACATATAACAAGAGTCTTAGTATGACTGTTGTATAATAATCGAAAATGATTTGTATAAAGTTATATAAAACGTTCTTTGCAATTGATGCTGATTGAATTCTGCATATTTATATCTGGCTTGATCTTTGGGCATCAACCTATAGGCGTGAATCATTATCTTGTCCGTCCACAACACCTGTGTTAGAAAAAAATAGTATCTTAAACTTTATCATACAACGGACAGCTGATCTCCACATCGTTTTCGTTATACTATTATGTAAAACAAATTGGTTAATACGTGAATCATTCTTCTTTAAGTAACTTGAATATTTGGATAATTATTCTGTAAATCCAATGATCAAAATCTGTTTTCATATCGAGTGCTATACCACACGTGTCTCTCTTTTTCTTGTGGCATCATTTAGTATGCAGTATTTTAAGTACAAGTTTCAGTTAGCAAAATTGGTATATGTGTGATTTAAGTTTGTGTTCAATGTTAAAGAAAATAAATATTCAGGTATTCAGGTAAAAAAATTGATGGAGATTATTTCAAGTTATATTGTCGTCTGAGAATTTTAATGTGTTAATTTTTAGAATTGAAATATAATATGATTTCAGATGGAAAATTATTCAGGTCAATTTTGCAAACAAAATTAACCTTAAGTTTTCTTCATGTGAAATTTAGCTCAATTTCAGTTCTTTTTCAGCTAGATTTCATTTTAATTTCAAGTCAAGCTTTTTTATATTCTATCTGTAAATGTAAGTACATTTTATATTCTAGTCATTGAAACTACGTTTTGTGTGTATCATTTGTCGTTGTTATAAGATATAGGAGTAAAATATTATCTGCTCAGTCGACAACACCTGTTTTCGGAAAAAACCTTATCTTTATCTTTAACTTTATCAATCTAAAATGGATAACCGATTTTCGTAGCGTTTCTTATTGTAGTACTTTCTTTACTGCAATAATGCCACCCCAAACTCTTCCGTTCTTCTATCATTAATTCATAATGCAAGGATGTGCAGTAGGGCAACTTCGCTGTATGGATATACAAAATATTTGCTTCAAATACTATAAAACATTTTATTTTATCGAAATAAAAATCATGGCATAAATTCCCGAGAGATTTTTAACACAAATTTACATGTCTCGAGAGAATTTTAAACATACTACAATGCCATGTTATCAAGTTTAATCCAATCAGAACATTCTTAATGAAAGTGAGGTGGGATATAATAATCATAAATGTATCCACGATTGTTAGTATGAGCCCTCCATCACTTATTACATTGGAAACATATAGATTTAGTGTAAAAGTACAGAATAAACTTGAAATTGATACTTACCTTTTCACGTGTTTGGATTGATGGCCATTGTCGATATACTTTACGGACAATCGCATTGTTTAACGCAAAACTGGAGCAAATGGTAACGTTCTTTCGATCGAAAACAATTTTAAAGAGAATACAATTATTATTTTATGTGAAACTCCAGCTGAATCTTGACGTCATAACAACAGAAATGACAATAACAAATGATTACAAAGTCATAATACGGCATAAAAACGCTATCGGAAACTTGTAGTACAATAGAAAACAGAGAACATAACAAAACAATGCATGATCATGACATTCTATACAAAAATAGGTTACGAAATATAACGATATTCAAAATATAATGATAAGATGATATAAACATTTCTCGCAGGTTTGATTAGCAAAATCAAATATGTCACGTGACGTGTAGGAAGCCGATGGACTTTTGATCCATAACATATGCAAAGTTCACCTATACACGACATACATCAGGGGTAAACACACTTATGTTATCTCAGTTCCCAGAAACAGGTGTTTCGTGCAATTATGTCCGATCGATTATGCCAGGCGATACGATGTGCAACCCTTGAGGTAAGGGAATGCATATTGCTGATACAGTACTAGTAGGTTGATACGGTTACCACCTGTCGTCCTATCAGCCCACATCTATTGTAGCCGAGGCATTGTTCATTAACATCTGGCTAAAGTAGCATTAGCAGGCCTTAATACGTATATACAAGGGTATTAATGTTGTAAATCATACCATAAAAGGTTTCTGCATGTAGGGCTTAAGAATTGTACATGCCGTCCTCAATGCATAATTCGCTATAAGATTGAAATTGAAGCTTAGTTTTTTCTTACCTTCTGCCCAGAATATTCTTTTAATTCGTAGTGTTCGTTTTAGCACTTAAACTGAACACTGAATATTTGTCGACATATAGGAGTTTATAGTTGTGTTCCTATGGCATCAAATACCGAGGTCATTAAACAGGATGTCCGAGCGTCTGTCACTGAGCACTGTTCGGGTTCGGTATAACCAAAGAGTATTGTAGAAATATTATTGAGTGGATAGCCTATCACGGGAAATAGATTCAGTTAAGTTGTTTAGAAGGAATAAAACATACATGTACAATTAAACATAAAAAGTAATAGTTAGGTCAAGTTTACAAATAATCAACCCATTAATAAATAAATATTTATAGCTGTTGATATAAGGTATGTTGCAGGATATATATTTGTATTCTGTAATGGATTCTTTCACTTAGATGAAGGAGAATGAGAGAGGTACAGTGAATATCATCATCGGTACTTCGAAGGTTACTATCATTGTCGTTTATCCATCCCAGCATTATCCCATACTAAAACTCAAGTCAACAGAAGACCCAGGTGATTTAATCCTTTGATTTACATAAAAAGAATTGTATAACGGTCACTGTGGTTGTCTGTGTTGCTTTGAAGTTGGACGTAACCTTCAAAGGAAGTCTTTGCAGGCATGTGGTTGGTCTGTTTTTGTCCCCGGAGCTGCCTCTATTTTTGCTTTGATATAGTCCAGAGGTGTATATAACGTCAATGATAGTAACCCCTGGAGTATCGAGGATGAATGAACCTTAATTTATGTGTTCCGAAAAATTAAGGATGTCAAAAAAGACAAGTTAATTCCTTGATATATAACTCAAGCATACGACCTGACTAAATATATCAATCTTTTGACCTTGGTTTGACATTTATCAGATAATCGACATATATATAAACTGTAGTCTGAATAATGCATTAACAGTGAAAGTTCAAAGTGCCCAAAATATCTTTTTAATGTGCCATACTTTGGAATCTCGGTATTTCCTCCCGCGATTTTTTTCAAGTGATGCTGCTTTCAAATTTAAACGACTGAAGGGTTTCAACAGTTCCATCCAATCGACAGAACAGCTAAAATTCACACATGCATTTATATTGCTTTTCTAATCGAATGACTTACTACTATTATTGATTTTTACGTAATGGGAAACAGCCGCAAGCGTTCGTGGTTTAAAAATAAGCTATATATTTTACTAATAATTCGATACTTTTACCGGATATGTAGTTGTTCCAATCTACATCCGGTTACAATAGTATTACCCATTTTCCGAAAGCGGAAACATTACTACGGGTGTTTGATGTGTTTCTGCGACCGAGGTGAGAAATAAATGGGATGATAGCATTTGAGGATGGCATTACCTCAGGTCGGAACCCGTCACGTTAGACAAAGCTTAGACTTATAAGGCCTCAGCTTTATATAACGACACCTTCTCAGTAACTATCAGCATCCATCATCAATCGTGGAATAGAGCTGTGACAGATTATTGACGGGGTGACACATTGTACGAAGTTATGGAGAAGTATGGGTGTATTTCTGTGTCTGATGATATTTATACAGAAGCGATGACATAAATAAAACTCAACAACTGAGAACGTTAATGCATAGGTAATGCTCGTACCAATATATACAGTATATATATATATATAAAGACAACACCAGTAGTATAACAGACGATTCAGATCTCTTGAGTAACAACATTATCTGAGAACAACTAATGTGGTAGTAAGATACGTCCATGTGTGACCAATAACATTGCACTACTAAGCTTACTTTGGCTCTCGTGTTGAGTGTAGAATGGCCGCCTGGAGCCGAAGCAGTGATTTGGGCAGTTGGCGTGGGCGGTGACTGAGCACATCTTAAGACCAACAAAATCAGTGAGAAGAATATGCGCAATTAGGTAAATGGGGATGACGGAAGAAGTGTCAGATACGTATTCAGGCTCTGGCGGAAACATCAAACAATGGAGAAATTGAACAATAGGTCTCCATGTGGAGAATTTCAGATGATCGTGTATCATTGTACACCCACGAAGTAATGGATAAATGAGATATGAATGAGACATTCGTTGCCGAAGAATCTTTAAAAATGTACTCTGTAAAAGTTATTGAATCAGATTAATAGACGAGCTCATCTTGCACAACGGTTTTTATTGGTGTACGACAGCAAATATTATCGTTACTTCAATACGATTTGATATGCTCATCAATCTTACCTACACAACGTTAAAGTAAAATAATTGTTTTATTTCACACATAAAATAAAAGAAAAAAAAAAAGAAAAGATTTTTGTATTTCTCTTTTTCAGAAATCTTAAGGTGGATTTAATTCACCAAGCTTCGTTCATTCGTTGACTAGGTTGTGGGTAATACATCCTCAACCTTTCTAACTTTTGCGATTACTCATTTTCCAACGCCTTTCTCTTATCTTTATCGCTTTTTTCTTTTCCTACTATGTTACATATCATATATCAAATATATTGTGTTTCTGTTTTTCTGTAAGGGATGTTGTCGTCAGTGTTGGCAAAGCCGTGTGATTTCTTTAAAGTTTATAACAATTTTCTATAGCAGAAGCAGATGCCTCCCTATTCTTGTTAGAGCCTTTCCATTGAAATTTATATTCAAGATTATATTTTACTTTCACAAAAAAACATTCTGACTTTTAAATCATCGGTTTCCATCCATAGTCAGTTACTTACTGACATAGGTTTGACATTCATATCGTAAGACGACCCTTTGTGGCTAAGTTATTGAATCCAAACCTACGATGAGAGGTCAATAACATTCTGATAAATGATGTAGACAATAGGTTCCTAGAAACGTGACCGTAGAGTAGTTGATTTCACATACGACACATTCTATCAAGGTCAAGAAGTGCGTGATATTTGACAGAAGCCTTGAATCCATGAAAGACTCGTCGGGAAGCATTGCTAGTTTCTTCTGTGTAATATTGAGAACCTATTCTCGAGGTGTAGGTAAATCTTCTTCAGTATACAATTAGGTCAGGCTCCTTCAGTATAGAATAAGGAAATTTCCTTCCGTAAAATGTATCCGTTTGACTAACTGGGTCTCTATTATACAAAAATATGAAAGACATGCTGAATGTTTGTATACAGGAACCATGTAAATCGTGAATACGTTTATGTTTCTGAAGAAAAAGTCACCAGAACGGTCAACGATCATGAATATTTCAAGGATGACTATGAAATACATTTTATCCTCAAACGTTAGTAACATGTCACCTTACATCATACTCAGATAAATTCGCCATATGATTAGAAATCTGGAGTTATAGAATGTGCAAAATTGCAGCGCTATATCAACACAAGGTTGTCACTCTGCTTCAGCAGAATCTATACTGGTTTCCTGTTTGTCAGTACCAGAGAGTGAAGCAAGGCGAGAAAAGCAACGTCTGTGATACTTTGAAGATGACGGTAATTTTATCTAAATTAATCATATATACATGTATTGGCGTCTGTGGACGACATAAAGGGATATTGTAAAAAGGGAATCAAAACGTAACAAAAAAGCGAATAGTATAATGGTGTCTGGTAGAAAAGAAAGTCTTGTTATCCAATTTTATACACACTTGAAAGGAAGGAAAACAATGATGACGTTACGAAACACTGAAGAACTGAAAAAATATTAATTTCGTACATATTGAAGGTGTGGTTGATGTTCTTATCAAACCATTTATTTTTAGTTGTATAATGGAGGTTTAAATGGTTGGATGACAATTTCGTTTTGAATCTTCAAGGAAACAACATTATTATTCCTTCAAGGCCTTGAATTGTTTTCGATCATTTTGCTGGTTAATATCAATTTTACGAATTAATCATTATTGCGAACTGAAATAGACTTTTGTGATGGCATTTTAGCGAAGAAGCTTAATGGGAATTGAACGTAATTGCAAAATCGTTTTCAACACAAACATTTTACCTAATTTAACCAGACATTAATACGATGTTAGAAGTAGGATTCCAAAAGAAATAAATCTAACAAATTGACAATTGTGAAGATATGATATTCCTGTTTATTTTTCTAAACGGCAATGCACGTGACACAAACAAAAAATCAATATGTAAGAATGAAGCAAAAATACAATATAAAACTAAGCAAAAATAGGAGACACAAAATATAAATGACAACCTGTACCGGTGATAATAAAATTACACGACAGATGCACGAAATACTAAAATACAGGAGAAGTACACGTGACACGTTACATAAATACACACCTCACAAGGACTAGTTTTCACGATATAAATATCTAGGAGTTACGTCCACTTCATGGTCATATGACTCGGTGTCAAATACAAAATGCACATTCGCACGTGACATGAAAAGCACATGGTCATGCGCATGATCATATGCTTCCTGTATCAAACATAAAATCACGTGACAACATGAGCCAATGCGATAGGTAACATAAATAATAACGACACGTGCCACATTGCTACCCGACATATACACGTGATACATTGTGCGACATTCATGTATGCCATGAACATAAATATATACCGCCAAGTATACATTCCTCGAATCTACAAGACATACAAACGTTCCACAAACCGTAACGACATACATATATATTTGACAAATTCAACACGATACATTTTACGTTCCTTGATATGGCTGTCTCGCATGCACCCGTGTCGCATTCTTTCACGATATGTACACGTGACGTTTGTGAGACACATACGCTCCTTCACGTGACTCCGTCGTAATTAAAGGAGCGGCGGTGATGTGACTATATATACATGAATTACAGCTGATCAGCCAGATACCAGTATGAGAGACGTAAATTGATATCGACAGACACGCAAAATGTTGAGTAATGTTTTAATAAACCAAGTGTTGTTTTTTTAATTCCAAACTGCTATATTTGTCTGCGCGACAGGTACACTCGCCGCTATAAATGTTAATGGAGGACATTGATATCTGATCGATCGATTTTCTGGTCTCCGTATGGAGCAGGCAAGCTTTACTTAAAGCCAATGGGGGCGTGTGTTGGTGGGACCCAGGGGGACGTCAGACTGTTGTTAGCTCATAGATATTAGTTTGGATATAATGATAATGGAGATGGAAAGAAACGGATAAACAAATACAGAGATAATGTCATCAAGGAAAAGACTGAACATGCGAGGGAGTGTCCAGCTTATAGAATACTTAGTGTTGAGTGAATTAGAAATTGTGAATAAACAATAAATTGACTTTACTGCTACACATATAAAGCGTAAGAAATGTACACACTCTCCCCAAAGGAAAAGATTTAGACGATGATATAAGTTTACATTCCCATTTTTAAAGAGTCTATCGTAAATCCCATCAAATATGGTTTTTCTATGTGGCGTCTCTATTATAAGGGAAGGAAAGGGTTCTATCTCTGGCCGATATATTTTCCTGTGATTGTTTTGAGTGTGGGCGACTGGTTCATCCACCACCAGTAAATCACATTACCATACAGTTTCTCTACTATTTGTAACACAACCTTTTCACTTTTGTTGAACATCTTTGAATACTTGTCTCCTGTCATTATGCTTACTTTGTGTCTAAGTCAAAATTCTATGTACATATTTTATATACAATGTGTCCTGGGGACTAATCTCAACGTTCTTGAAATAACGTGATACATTGTAAGGATTTTCACTCAAGTGACTTATTCTATTGTATCCAGTGACGACTGTTGTTGGCGTAGTGATACATTCTGCTGGAAAAGATGAGGAGTTTGATAAAAAAAACTGCGCCAGTGGATTTTGTCTCTGTATATAAACCATCAACATACTTCAAATGGTGTCACTTCACGGGGAAAGTCATTATGATATCGAATCACAACTTCTAAGAATAGTCGGTGTCTCGCTGACGTCCCCGTAGTGTGACGGTGGATCAAGTTGGTCTACTAGTGGCAGTCGAGGGATCAGAGGGATTATCTAACATATGAATAATGTAGATCCTTAAGTCTCCCGTGCCTACTGACTGGTGCTGCCCGGTTACATACACTCGATCGGGTCATATATGCAAGTACGTAAACGCAATGATGAAGACGAGATTTATATCGTAAAGAAATACGAGTTAGAAGAAATAACGTTAGGAGCAATATCTTGATATGTTGTTCTGGCCATATCGACGACTACTGTAAATATGTCCTTGGAACCATTAATGATCTTAGTGTCAATGGTTTTGTATTGGTGTATGAATGTGATATCGCGATATAATAACGATTATTTGGACCTAGGGCTGTCAAAGTATAGAAGACATGCTTTAAATCTGTTGCTAAAATCTAATAAGCTCTTTCAGATAGAAACAAAAATATGTCACATTATGTCTGATACAACATTCAAAATAGTTTTTATTTATTTATTTATTTCAACAGATCATAAGGTTCACTTACATTAATTCTTCTACGCCGACCAGAAAACTGATTTGAACGGCTTGACCGTAGATTAGGGTCTTAATACATTTGGTTACTAACTGTTGACACAGTTATTTTGATCAAATTTGTGTAATAATTTACGACTGTGAATGGCAAATCAGGCGAAATCACATCTTGTAAAGATTGCATATTCGTATGTGAATTGATGTTGATATTTGACGAGTGCGGTTTTAAGTCCCTCCAGGGTTAGTTCGATCGACATGAGCCCACAAATTTTCGAAATCTGACGACCGTTCAGGGTAAGTCTGATCGACATCAGCCCACGAAATTTCGGGTAGTTAATCTGAAGTGTGAATCTGCACCATTTTATACATTTTACCACATTGCTCTCTGTGGAATCTATTTTCTTACGTAATATCGAGGATGAAATATAGTAGAAGCTTTATACACTTAACAACGCGTATCTTATTTACAAAGGTCATAGACCTCTAGTGGTTCCTTTGGCAAATTGAGCTCATGCTTAACCAACGAATCTTCTACATATCACCTACAGCAATTTTCCTAATCGAATCTGCTTAAAAGTAGTAAAGTATTCCGAAAGATAGTTATTTAAGTCTTTAAGAATACTAAATCTAAGTACATATATAAAAGTAAAAAAATAAAGTCAGAGAATTTGATATAAATTTTGGAAGATAGAGAATTTGAAGAAAGTGTGTTCTTGAAAAATCAACCACTTTCGGGGCTTTTTACAAAATCCACTCTGTTTAAATTCCAATTCTAGGGAAAAACAATATCCGAAAAGAACTGCAATCAAAGCGTATTGTGCTAAGGTTTAACTATTCTACATTGATCCTAAAAACGTCTGATCAAATGATTTATATGTACGAATCCAATAATAAACATTGTATATTCTAATCCCACTAATCACCCGGGGTTTGGATAGACTATAACACGGCCTATCCCTCGTTCGTCGTTGTCGGTCAGACCTTAGAACAGTTAGCCCAGGTTTCTGTAAGACGTAGCTCTAGTAATGCTTCCGGGGGAGGATAAACTTATTGGATGCCTTATCTGAATACATCACAACCCGTTTCTCAAGTAAATCTTATAGAATTATTTTGACATAAGGATCAGGAAGCAGACACTCATGTTTGTTTAAAGGGACAATTCAGTCTAAGACAACATTAAAATTTGTACATATATCGGAAAAAACCAGTTTTAATGGAAATTAGATCAGTCGGTTTTACTATGATATGCCTGAAAAGCCCATGGTTGTGACATATGTGTAGATGTGCAAACTCGCTCGCTGTCGAACTTCTTGTATGCCGAACCCTATCCCTTGCTCGTAGAGTAATGCAATTTTTGTCTAGAACTGCTCAAATTGCTCTGACGATAGTGTGTTAACCTTATTAGATGAATTGTCTTGCCCAAAAATCATTTTATCACCTTCTCAGTGGTTATGTAGTTTATTTGTTTAACGTGCGTGACTTTGGCTCGGGTATGGGTACAGGGTCCATATTGTACCTGCTTAGTCGTATTGATCAACGATTTGGTATTTCAACGATATTAATTAAAATACTAAACAATGACGTGGAATTTGTCAATATTTTATGTTATATGTTTCATAAGAAATGTAGAACAATACATCTATGCCATAATTAGCCTGAGTGAATTGTCCCTTTAAAACAATAAATACGGGTTGCTAATTGGAATGAAGAAAGTCATTCTTGGAAAAAAATGTACGATAGGCGACAGAAATCATGCTAGGAGTGGGTGGTATTTTCGATTGCTCGTGTTTGATGAAGAATAAGGAGTTCATTATAGTTGTATACTATTGAGAGCAATTGTATGGAGTTAATTAAATTGGTTACATGTATATGGCGCCTTAACGTATCAGAGCGCTATTGGCATGTGTGTCTTAAGAGGTAGTGGATCCGGAGATATGCTTATAATCAACTGTACTTATGTTGTAAATTCTATCATAATATTTTTATTTCTTTAGAAATCTCTTGTGTTTTTTTCATTTTTTATGTTTCCGCCGTCCCAATCTATCCTTCTGGTACTCGTAGTTCGGGGACATTATTCCAATAAACCATTTGTAACAGTTGAATTGAGAGCCATCCAAAGTCCCCTCAGGTAGTTACAGATAATTGTACAATAACTAAGTCCGTAGAGATTCCAAACTTACGTTGTACTACGGTTACAGTAAAGTCATGCTATCGAGTTATCTTTTCCCCCTCCTGACTCATACAAAGATCGTACTGTGCTGATATTTACTGTTAAAATCAATTATTACTTATCAATACAAAAATCATTGAGCGCTGGTTGGTTTTATGCAATTTACAAATGTGAATTTTTGGACCGATTCAAAGAAGAATCAACATGTTGTGCACATAAATTGGAAACTGATATCGTCCTTGAACGTTTACCTCAATCTTAACATTGATATTACAGAACAGAATTCAATATATTCATCATACTGCGTCAACAGTGGCTCCAGATACATTTATCGTTTATCGTGTCAACGCCAAAGCGGAACTATTCAATTATATCAATTCTCAATTATTTATTATTCTCATGACCCCTCTGTAAATCTGATCACATGTCGGTGGCCATGCCTCCACGAAATAAGATGAAATGGAATACGGCACGTGTAACTCTATAAATACAAAACCAAACTTCATCATTGCTTTATCTCAGATAAGGATAATATCTTCTACCATTACTTTAGTAGATCTGGCAAAATTCTTTTGAAAAAGGTAAATACGGCAATAAAAACAATCTTTACAGAAAATATAAATGACAAAGACATTATTGGACAGAGATAAAACATTTTCTCTGTTAAAACAGAGAAAAAATGCTATTTATCTCTTAGGAAAATGCAATACTAGGATTCCTATGTAGTCTTGTAACGATTTATACCTGAATCCTATCCATAAGTCATTTTGTTTTTCAGTTAAGTTACCTAAGAAATTACTGTTATATTCCAATGTCTGGATAAATATAGAAACTTTTTGTTATAGTACAGACAATGACATGATGCTATCATCATACATGTTGAAAAACAGCATGCAAACGAATCAGTCATGTGGGCTATTTTGTCCTTTAAACACACACGCCAGTGGCGCTAAGGGTCCAACAATTTGATCATTATTTGTGTTTTTCTTGCCGATATCTCCCAGTATAAAGTTTGAAAAATGTCGGATCCAGCGTTTAACTTCTGTTAGAATGTCATATTGATAAACTTGTAAGTTCGCTTCCCTAAATATGATATCATTGTTTTACGTCTATACATCACACAAGAGATAGACAAAAAAAAGAGATGGACGAATATAGACTTCCTCATTTTGTATATGTCATTTTCCAAGGACTTAAAATCTTCTCTTTATGCTAATTATCTCCAAAGAACAATATGATAAAATATAAAGCATACAAGAAAGCGAGGCAGAATACAAGGTAGGAACCATTCTGACCCTTCACCATTTATAACCTCTCTTGACATGCATGTTGACACGTCTCTTCAGATACACAAGGTTTCTTCTTTCCCGTAAGAAAAACATTGATTACTGAAGCGTTTATACGTTAACATAAACGCATCTCTAAACTTAGGCCCGATAAAATTTTAGTTTTGATAACACAATGTACTGACCCCGTGTTAAGATTGTGAAAGCAATTTGGAAGAGACATTTTGTACGTAATGTGATTACCCGATTTGTTCATTAGAATGCTGGCCATGTATTCAGAGAGCAGACGGTATGTAAATGCGATTGAGAATGTCCTAGTGCCCGGTGTTAAACGCTCCAGATTTAGGAAGGAAATGTAGATATTTCGTGACAGACTTTAAAGTTAGTGAAGTGATGCGCAACTCCAATGGGAGTAGCGTCCGGTCAAATCATTCATTCGCATATTCTTCAAGGCGAGTTTTATAGACAAGCAGGGAATTGCGTTTAAAGAAGATGCACTACGAGCACGCCAACATTCCCAGCATGCATCACACGTTACCACGTGATTTACCTATCCATAGGGACGCGTAAAGCACTTGTCCCTGGTATTCAATTAGTATGCTAAACACTTACTGTTCCTTAATTTGGATGCTTCATAGCTTCTTTGACATTAAGGTTTTCTAGTCTATTGAATCTTTGTTATATTGAACGATAAAATCATTGCGTTATAAAATGACGTAGTCCGTAAAAAAGTTGTGAACAACAGATCTATCCCAAACAATAAATCGCGATTTAATAATCTTTGTAATGCTTACTTTAATTGATTTAGATAGTACCTTTCTTTACCAAATATAACAGATTTAGAGAGAAATTAAAAGGAGAGTTCAGAAATCTAGCTTTAAGTGCAATTTTTGTTGTCGACGACTGTTCTCATTTCTAAAATGAAATCCATTTTTTATCGCTCTTATGTTATGAAGAAGAAGAGACGCATAAAGGTGTGCTAGCACCACGGGGAGATGTCTGTGTCAGTTTCTTGTCTCTGGGGAAAGCCGGGAGTAAAGCTATTTCTGGAACCATAACAATTAGTCTGTACACAATCAGAACAGTCCACCCACTCGTATCTAAGATTGTGTTCCCTGATATAGAATACAAGAAAGGTAAAATACAGGATAACATTTTAGCAAAAAAAATCTAATTGGCTGCTGTCATTTGTATAGAAGAGAAAGACAAGAATCAGAGACAACTAACAGGGTGTGTTTTTACTTGAGTTTGTCGGTGTGTTCTAGTGATTACCGCTCCGTACAACATCAAACAGTTGTAAATCGATGGCTCGGTTTTTGCTTCGTGCCCTGCTTCATATCAGGTGCTATATTGCGTCAGCAACGAGTGATTAGGGGAATAAAGATACAATCATTAACTGCCACTTGCTAATACATTTTTGTATTATTGTTACGATTTCAAAACAGCTAAACAAATGTCAAAACGGTTTTCAATTTCTATAGTACTTTTCCCTGATTGTGTTTTGTCACGTACAAACAAATTTGCGTTTCGAGTGGTCCCCCTCTGGGTCCATGGATTCCATTTCCTTTAAGATTGAAATATCCGCAAATGCTTGCTTTAATGGGTTGGCAGCACGAGCAATACCAAGTTCCTTTGAAGAAATCTAGAATTAAAGCTAAACTCTGAAGATTTCCTATACTAAAACTGTTAACCGGTCATGGGTCACTGACTGTTCTACATGTGTAATTGTTTACCTGTATGTGAAATCAAAAGGCATGAAACAAATGTCATTAGGAGTTGACAAACAACAATAAAACACATTCTTTCTATAATTTATATATCTTTTAATATTCCGCACCGTTGATAACTGCAGGTAACGGTGATGCATAAAACAATTATTTTTTTCCTTTATAAAGACCGAACTATCTTGATCTATAAAAGTAGCCTTGTAAAATGTTACTTTTTTGGCGAATTTGTATGATTCTCAGGTAGTTGATCAATTCAGCTACTCGTTTGTTTTCAACATACTTGTTCAGCATGCTAATACTATATTGACAATATAACACCAAAGTCGTAAACAGCTCACCAATAACACATTACACGAACAAAGGAATGCTTGTGTTTTCAGCAAATGTCCATGTGTGGCTTTGTCAGCCCCTATTGTCTTGCCGTTCAATCTAGTCCACTGTGTGTGTCCTTTACAGCAACCAGTTAGCGAAAACAACCTCCATTGAGTCTGTGCGGTTTTAGGGCAGTGCCATATACAGAAATGTGACAGAGGAAACACTGTAGACGATAAATGGTCTACCGCTAATTAAGTCCCATTTGCTTTTATGCTTAAAACGATAAACCTCCACTTTGTTGTATGCCGAATCTTTACACATCTACCAGGGAAGACCAAGTTGACGTTTTATCAGGCTCGCGCCGACAGATTAACCCTCAGTGTGATTAATGAACTGGTATCTAAGTGTCCTTGGCTATATTCTCTTCTGATTTCTTAATTTAGCTTCGTTAGACGCTAAGGTCACACATAAATGTCAGCGGTTTCTAAGGGGACTAGCCAGGATTAACCCGTGAACGATACAACAGCATCCGAATCAACCCTATATTTCAAAGTGTGATTATTTTGTACTTTAAATCAGAAAGTATGAACAGTAACAAAGTTTCCTTTTTGTTTTGTTTTATCGGTAAAATAGCATAGTACCATCACAATTTATTTTGAACAAACTTATCCAGTTTACGGCTCCCGAGACCAGTGTAAATGACGAAGTATAAATAGCCGGGAATCAGATTCATACATGTATGCTTAAAGAATTAAATCAATATGATCCTTCCTATAAAATACTAAGCATTATCGACTCTGTTACAGAAAAAGTCATTAAAACCGTCGAAAAACATTCAACAGGCATCCACAACAAGAGATGGTCGGCCCTGCCAAGAGCGGTGTTTGACGATCGCTACTTTGCGTCAATTGAATTATGACACCATACTAGGCGACATATGACGATTATGCCAATTGTCTCACGGCATTAAATGCCACAAATACAACTCGATGTATGCAAACGTCCTAAAGTTATTAACTAATTACGCACACATGATATACACATGTAGGTGTCTATTTTGTCACACATCACTCACGTAAAATCTCATATTTACAATTCCACTATTATCGTGACAGATATGGCCTACTTTGTTGAAAGTTGACAGATGAAAACATGAAACGAAACAAGAGCACGAACACACATACAATGTTATATCATGGAGCTTCGCGGACACAATGATACAAACACCATTATTCGTATGTGCGTTATTTTGAGCCCAGGAATAGACGTGTGATTTATTGCATCGCGTTGATTTTTTGAGTGTCCATTTTTATAAAGCCACAGAAAATTGTTTATCTCAACAATTTGATACCAATATCATTGATATTTGAGTGTTATTCTGAAATATGTGAAATCGTTTTGAAACAGACAAAGAGAAATATCGTCTCCACAAAAGAATTATGGTATGACATATTTTAGATTTACCGATGTAATTGAGCGAGGTTAGTATTCATCAGGCATTTCATACCATTCAACAGTCCATCTTTTGACCCTTCAATTGTGTCGGGATATTGAAAGCTTTGATTAGATATAATAAATCTTAAACAACATGACCATGTTTTAAAGAACTAATATCGGGACTTGTTTATTGCGTAGCTTACACACGTATTTTGCTAGTGATATCATAAAAGCAAATTCGTGTAAGTGGTATTAAGGCCTGCTATTACGACGAATTGTGGAATATTAACAGCTGTTTTGTATTTGTCATAGGTGACAAACGTGCTTTCGGTTACGACAACCACACGATCGGCAACACTTATGTTAGATTATTGGTGAGTAATTATTCAATATGAAACAACACGGGTGAATTCTACTACAAGATAAACATTATATTCAATTTTACAGTCCGACACAATCGGCTGCAATGGAAAGGTCAGTCTCACATCAAAAAATTGACACGATGATTTAAAAAAATCAATCAAACGATGACAAATTGTCAACATAGATACATGACAAACACATGTATATTGATCGTACAAATAACCATCACTTTTCAAATATATTGTAAACGTAATGCTGAATTGACTTGTTTAACCACATATATTCAATTAGAATATACATAAATGTGTTTTTTATGTATTCCAATATCCTCGCGAGTATGTCACTTTTATCATATACTAACCGTGTATTTTATTGTCTATAATGTATTGCAGACAGTACAATGATGATATTACCAGGTTCTCCTAGAGATGAAACGTTTTCTACAAATTCGAATACACCATAATTGATCCTTAATACGTCAGGGGTTACCATCACTTTCTTGATATCCCTGAAACGACAAGGATTACAAACCCATTTAGTGTCATGGCTGATCAAAATTGCCCCTTTCCCTGTTGCCAGAAAATCATCTTTCTTGGCATTGGACAATAAAATATAAATAATGTTGAAATCTGTAATAAATATACTTGTACTGGTAAGCATTGAGAAAATACGAAAAGCAAAGCAAGTAACGTGTAATGCACTAAATAATGGGATGTTTTAAAGTTCACTTGATTACTTGATTACTTGATCTTCGGTCTTAAGTAAGCAATTCTGCTTCTAGACCACCTTGATTTGTCATTCACTGGTATCCTATCGGGTTGCGCATGTCCGTTAGGTTAAGTGTCCACACTTATGGTTTCTTAATAATGGATTCACTCCATACTTGAGGAAAATCGTGAGGTAAAAGTTATTTACAGCTATTTACACAGTTACTTGTAAATTCTAATAATACTGGTGATGAAACTTTGATGAGTCATGTAACACAAAGATACACTGATACAGTCTAGTAGCAATCTGGATTAAATTTTAGTGGGTGTTCCTTCCAGGCCTTATTCAGATTAGATTTGAAAGAGTTAATACTTGGAGAGTTCACAACATATTCTGGTAGACTATTCCAGGGGTTCACTACTCTAATTGCGAAGGAATGGTCTCGGCATCTTAGTCGGGTTTGTTGTTTACTTAGTTTTTTGTTATGTCCCCTAGTTCTGTTGTTGTTATGAAGATGGAGTAGACCCCCTGATGTTATGCTGGTGTTGTCAATGCCTTCCAAAATCCTGAATACCTGTATCATGTCATAGCGTAGTCTTCTGTACTGCAGTGTGGGTATGCCTATGATCTTTAGTCTTTCAGGGTAAGGTACATCTTGTAATCCTTTCACTTGTTTTGTGGCTCTTCTTTGAACATTTTCCAAATTGATGATATCTTTCCTTAATATGGGGTTCCACACTGTCACTGCATATTCAATTTGAGGTCTAATCAGGGATTTATAAAGCGTGGCGAACATCTCCTTGTTCATAATGGTGAATGTTCTTTTTATCATTCCAAGTAATCTGTTGGCCTTTTTAGTGCAGTTCGCTACATGCAGACTGAATTTCAGCTCGCTATCGAAGGTAACGCCAAGGTCTTTCTCACATTGAGTATTTTCTAGGTCTTCAGACGTGTTGTTATTGTCTTTCATGCTATATGCATGCTGCTGATTTCCGTACCCAAAGTGAATGGTTTTACATTTAGCCGTATTGAACTGTAATTGCCACTTATCTGTCCAAGCGGCCAAATTGTCTAGGTTTGACTGGATAGCTCCAATATCCTCTGGGCTATCACAACATCCATAGATTTTTGTATCATCAGCGAAAAGTTTAGATGGTGTATTTAGTGTTAGTGGTAGATCGTTGATATATATAAGAAAAAGCACTGGACCAAGAACACTTCCTTGAGTAACGCCGCTATAAACATCACTCCATTCAGAGGATTTTCCATTGATAACCACTCGCTGTCTTCTGTTCATTAGGAATGCTTTAATCCAGTTAGTTGTCTGGTTGTCTAATCCAATAGATGATAATTTAGATATCAATCTTGCATGTGGGACGGTGTCAAAGGCTTTTTTGAAATCTAAATATATCACATCCACACTATGACCACTATCAAGGTTTTTGGTAATTTCATCCAACACTTCCAAAAGTTGTAGAGTTGTGGATCTGCCAGGCCTAAATCCAAACTGTTCGTCACAAAGTAAATTGTTGGTTATTAAGTGGTTCATAATTCTGTCTCTAAGGGTGGATTCTAAACATTTTACGACTATACTTGTCAGACTAATTGGTCTGTGATTTTCAACTTTATTTTTGCTTTCTTTTTTGAACAGTGGTGTAACATTGGCATCCTTCCAGTCTGATGGTAATATTCCCTCTTGTAAAGATTTGTTGAAGATGATCGTAAGAGGTACACTAATGGAGTCTGCTGTTTCTTTTAGAATTTTAGGATGCAATCCGTCCGGTCCTGGTGATTTGGATGGATTCAACTTGGACAGTTTTTTGTATAAATTCTCTGGAGTGATTAAAGTGATGTTAAATATGTCTCTGATGTTACTGTTAGGCACCTCTGGTACATTATCTGTATTCTCCTTAGTGAATACACTAGCAAAAAAGTTATTGAGTTCCCTAGATTTATCTTCATCAGTTGTTTCTAATTCACCATCTTCCTTCTCTAGACTTGGTATACTGGTTTTTGAACTTGTTTTTGATTTAATATACTTCCAGAAGCTTCTTGGATTGGTTTTGAAATCTTGGATTATTTCTTTCTCATAGTCTGTTGTAGCCTTTCTCAGCTTCGATGTTGAATTATTTAGAGCTTGCCTGTAGTTATTTGCAGTCGAATTTCTTATATAAATGTACCGCGATTTCCTTTTATTCTTAACTGCGTCAATTGCGTCTTTATTCATGAAATATTTCCGATATCTAGGTCATGTTCTACTTTTCGTCACCGGTACATTTTTCTGTATACTTGAATGTTTCTTGTCGTCAAAGTTGGTCCACGTTTCTAAGGTATCCATTCTTATCATGTCTTCATTCCATGCGATTTCATCTAGATCTTCTCTAATCCCCTCGTAGTTTCCTTTATAGTAAGCCAATTTGTTACATTCCTTGACGTTGTTGTCTAATATCAGGTCTAATTTGAATGTTATGACTGCATGATCACTTCTTCCTAGTGGTGATTCTATTTTTAAGTCTTTGACTATAATTTCCTTGGTCAGTACCAAGTCTAGAGTTGATGGGTTGTTTCCTTCTCTGTATCTTGTGTTATCGTGGACATGTTGACATAGATAGTTCTCCTTAACACAATCCAGGCATTTTGATGTAAACGATTCTGACGACTCGGGGGTATGCTCTGAATTCCAATTAATATTTTTGTAATTAAAGTCTCCCATGATAATTGGATTTTTGTAGTTATTACTGACATAGTCAATGACGGTGTTTAGTTTAGATGAATTATCTGTTCCGCTTGATGGGCTTCTATATATACATCCAATGACTATTCTATTGTTGCGGGCAAGTGTTATTGAGCGCCAAATCATTTCCTCAAAATCAATACTGTTCAATTCTTCTATCGGATCACTGTTTAATTCAGTTTTTATGTAAATTATAACACCTCGACCTTTGTCTGTAGATGCGGTATATATATTGTAGCTCTCTATCTCAAATCCCTTCAGATTCAAGTCCCCTGGATTATTTTTTGGAAGTGTTTCGGTAAGAGATATGATTCCTGGATTTTTTTCTTTGATAGTCACGTACAATTCCTTTCTTTTATTAAGGACTGAGTCCACCTTACTATACATGACACTGATAGTATCAATTGTTATATCTTTTGAAACATGTTCATCAAGATTGTTAAAAATAAAACCACTTTCCTAAATGTCTTGAGATCTGTCCAAAAACGATTCTGTATCTCTGGAGTATATGATGGTGGTCTCCTCTATATCTCCTGCATTGTGATGTCCTCCAGTTTCACTACCAGCTATACTCGATAGATTACCTTGGTCGCCTTTGTCGTCTATCAGGGTATCTGTGTTGAATGGGTTGTCTGTTCCCATAAACACCAGGGAGCCACTTGTGGTAGAGCAGTCTCTACTCATCAAGTGATCCCCAACTGGGTTATGGGAACTAGTAGATTGTGTATTGATACCAATCCCATGCTGGTTTATCCTGCTCCAGATTTGGGGTGATTTTGTTTTCTGTGCCTGTTGATTATCCACATTGTCCTTTATATGTATATCTGGAGGTATCATTCTTGGAGAGGACATAGATACTTGTGATTTTTTGGTTTTGTTTCCTTGTACAGGTACAATTTTGTCTCCTCGTATTCTAACATTTTCTCCCTTTTCTTTCCTAGTTTGTAATTCACTCCTCAGTTCTTTATTTGTCTCTCTTTGTTTTGGTGTTAAGTCACGAGTGATTATGATTTTTTTCAGGGTGGCATGCTGCAGACTTCCAATCTTTCTATTATTGTCTAATAGTCTTTTCCTACTGTCCTTATCTTTAAAGACTAGTTTGACTGGTCTTGGTTTCTCACTGTTTTTGTCAAAGTTGCCTATTCTTATTATATTTTTGTACTCCGGTGTATCGATGCCAAGTTCTCTACACATATCTTTCAGCTGTTGTTCATCGCTGGCTTTCCTCGCTTGGGTATTCTCGGCAGTTGATTCTTTAACTCCGTATAACATCAAATTTAATTCACGCCTCCTCTGATCTTCCATTTCCCTAATTCTTGCATCGACGACATCTCCAACTTTATCTTGAATCTCGGAAAGGAGGGATCCCTTCATTTTAGTGACACTTTCTTCAACACTTTCCGGCACTTTTAGTTCTACTTTTTTAAGTCTGTCCTCCACATCATTCAATCTTTTTTCAGTAGATTCCTTTATTTGTTTTATACCTGAATCCGTGCCTGCTATCTTTGGAAAGTTCTTTTTGCAAATCCGACATACCCATAGTAATCCTAAATCTGTTTCACCTTCAAGTATTGCTTTTGTGGCCCATGCAGGTAATCTAGTGCATTGTAAGCAAAAATACAAATCACACACTTCACATGCCATTGCTGGTGCTTTCTCCGATACAGTTTTATCACAGGATGGACAATCAAACGAAGTATCACTGCCATTTCTTTTCCTTTTAGACGCCATTTTGAGTTTATGATAGTAAAAGTTTATAATAGGCTAGTTGTACTTATATATACATTAGTCAATTAGGAGTCCTTAACACAATACTTTATCCAGACCTTCATGGCTATTTTCCTCAACCAGTAGTTACACAAAGTCTTGTTGGGATGTATACCATCCGGTAGTAGATTGAAACACACCTTTTCCCTCACATGTGACTTGTTGCTCTTTATAGTTTTGGTCTGATCGATGGTAAATTTAGGGACTTCCAAATTGTTATTGTTGTTAATGTCTCTGAACTTTTGGTTGAGCTCCTTTATTTTTTCCAATAGTAAATTTTGGCTATCTAAAACTTGACTGGGGTTCTCAAGTCCTTTAGTTTTATTCCAGAGAAGCATGGAATAGAATGGGCACTCTAGGTAAGCAACTTTGACACTGTCACCGTATTTAAGCACTTCATTGTTCAGTCTGCTGTATTGGTGTGAAATGTCGTCGAGTGATGAGTCGCTCAGGTAAATAAACCGACCCTTCTTAATTGTAAGGTCACACGTACCTGTCCACAGCAGTATGAAAATCTGCCCATGTTTTTTCACTAACTGCTCCAAATTTTCTATCGCAATGTCGACTGCTTGCCTAGTTCTTCTGCCGCCTTTGCAAATCCATATGATCCTATCCCGAAACGTAATGTCGTCCGCATTTGAACGTATGATGTCAGAGCATAAATCATTTATTATTACGTAGGGGTATTGGTGAACTACCGGTATATAATTAATTTGTTATAATAGACAAAAAGTCCCGTATTTACTCCCGGAAAAGATCGTCGTATTTTTTATTTGCTGTTTATTGTTGTGTTTATCAAATATGTCCTCGGTGGCTTATGTTCGAGTTTTGTTTATATTTCCAATAAGGGACAGCCTTGTTGGAGTATTTTTTTGTAATAAGTAACTATAGCATTTAATACATAAGTGGTCATCGGGGTCATCGAGATCCATTTAATCACAAATGCCATGACATGCATATTAACATAGTAATTATATAATGACATTAATTACATGCAATACATAACATAAATATTCGTCATTGTATGTTCTTGCTGCCATATGACAATGAACTTCTATCGTTTGGTAGGTCGATGTAACACCCAGTTACAGTGATACTTGGTACCGTTAACGTAAACTAATGCTCTATTGTTTTTATTATTATAGAAGTGTGGGAATAGGTCAGCTGTATACGTTTCAGGCATACTTTGTACCACGGAGCTCTAGCTACGTGAACAACTTTTTAGGTGTTCTATTATTTGACATCATGACAGTAATTATCTCCCAAATACCATTTTATACCAGTGTTTCTGTCTATCACGCGGTGGTCGAGTGGCTAAATAGGATCTCCCCACACATTACCGTAATACCTTCACCTCTGGGTCGCTAGTTCGAATCCCAGTTAGTGATTGTCATGAAATGGTCCTAGCTGTAGGACGTCTAATAAACCAATCGTTCATCCCTGCATTCGTCCGCAGGTAAAGCTCTATTCTACCTGTATTACAAACATTAATGAGTTTCCTTCATTATGCCTTTTATCACATAATCTGCCTGATATCCAGTGATTCTGCCAGTGTAATATTGTTTTGTATGTCACTAGTTTGAGATGACCTGGAACTTTATTGGTTGGAAAACCACTTTGACGACAGACAGAAACAATAAAATGAAGTCAGGAAAAATGACGTGACGTCAGGATTACGAGGACGGCGGGACAAAATGTCGGCTTCCGCTGGACTTTCGAAATACATTTTAACGCCAAATTCTTTGTATGAAGGTATTTGTAGTTATGTGATAAAAGTATCTTAACTTTGAGTTCATATCAAATGAGATTTTATGAAAACTCATCTCAAAGTTTTGATTTTTACTCGTCAAGGCTCGCAAAAATAAAATATTCTGAGACTCGTTTCATAAAATCTCGTATGAAAAGAACACTCATGTAAGATCCTATATTCATGAATGTGATATCTGGTATATCAACAACAAAATGTAATGCGACTAATTGGTCTACCTTATGTAAACTCTGATTTAGACACGTGTATACATATCTTCACATATAGGAGAATTAAAAGGTCGATGACTTGTTATGTTTAGAATCTGAAATAGCTTCACTGGATGTCAGGGTGGTCTATAAATAGAAATTTAAAATGTGAATTTATCACATTTTGTATGGGTTCAATCTTTAAAATAAACATTAGTTTTTAATGAATCTACAGTTTACTGTCCTGAGAACGCAAAACTACATGGTGGTCTTTTAAAAATGCAAAATTTATCACACGATTTGACACTAACATGTATTTTTGACAATTTGATGTGTTAAAAACATGTTACAAAACTAACTTTCATTTATTAAAATTCCCATCAGTCCACTGAATATTTTTTTTTCACAAATTATCAGTTCATTGAACCAGGTTTTCTAAGTCATTGCCATTAAAATATACTGATAATTTATTCCCGTCCGTTGAATGGATGAAAGGACAAACATGTCAAAATAAATCAAAGTTTTATTGGCAACCACCTGTGTTTAATGCACCGTGCAACTGCACGTCTTGAAATCTTATAATGTATATCTTTATATCTAATTAATACCAATTATTATGAACACGTTATTGTTCATATGATATCGTTTAAAAGTGCATGGCTCCTTATTGAAGCAAGCATATATCACCACATATCCTTTAAAATTAAGTGCATGTAAGTACATGTAAGTTAGCCGCATATGGATAAAATAAAAAGACAATTTTATAAACATAAACAACAAAAATATCTATTACTATTTACTGATTTTAGTATATATTTCCCTGACCTTATTAACAATTTGGATAAACGCTCACTAAATCCCCCCAATAATATACAGAAGTTATTTCATACTACTCTCATCCATCTGTTTCCTTAGTGGATTTGATTGCTAGGTATACAATAACAAAGTGCATTTTAGGAAAAAAAACAAAACAAAAAACAATATGTGCTATAACCTTCTACATTCGTTAATGGCAATTGACAACGTTTAACAATGCAGCTATTTTTTTTTTTTTAGTAAAATGGTTTTTTCCAATTACATCGCTTAAAATTTTCAAAATCATTAAAATCAGCTTTACCGCTTTGGTTTCATGTCTCATCATTTTAAAATTATCCCTTTTCACATTCATCTGATAGTATACAATGATATATTTTGTATCATAACTCCAATAACAGGTCGAAATTAACCACCTGTTCTACCCATGTCATGTACCCTCATGTAAGTAGTAAAGTTGATAAGCGTGTTGTGCATTGCTGATTCTAAAACATTAATATCAGTGCATGCATGTAGATAGAACATCTGAAATTATATGTGTTTTGTATATACAACGGCCGGAAATTTCATGATCGCCTCCGTAAAATTTATTTGTATTTTTCAATCTTTATTTCATTCCACATTTTCTTGTACTGTACCATGTCAAATCACAGAACTGGATTTCACAATGTTCATAATAGGGCCTACTCAAACCCAATTGTAGTAATGATAATCTTATCATTATTTGAAGTATCATAACATCGCTTGGTGCATGATAGGATATGTATATATAATAATGTACAGATAAATCTAGTTAAGATTAATTTTGTTAAAAACATCGCTAAGGCGTAGTTCGCAAAACATTAGTGTGTGTTCATCAAATTAGCAACTCCAAGAAAATAATTGCTGTGTGTTCGTTGTATTTTACATCAAATATTGAATTTATTTCATATATCCACAACGGCTTAGTGGACACCGGGCAAAACCATCCTTATATATAAAGGAGCATATGTAATGATTAAAAATATGAAGGAAGAGCGTAAAAGTCTCGAATCATGTGCATGATATCTGGGTTTTTTATCTAATTTTCATCACAAAACAATTGCTATTTACCCACTATTTGTTTGTTCCAATGTAGGGTAAGGCCAATACTTCAAAATTGTAACAAAAACATGGGAAATGACAAAAATGCTTAATATAATGGTTAATTACTCTTTGATGAGGAAAAAACACAATCTACACAGCAAAGTTATATACATATGACAAGTAAGTTATTTGTCAAACTATTAAAAAGTGGTATCAAACTTTTTTTGGTTGTAGTTTAGCAAGAATGTTATTTCGGAGTAACTTTTTGTATAATTGGTCGGTATTTGGTGACACGGAATGTGCTATTAAATGTGTAAGTGCGAACACTAAAATATCAACATCATCGCTATATATATGATGCAATGTTTGACAAAGAATTTTGTCGACGAAATTAACACCATATCAATTTCTAGTAAAAGGCGTACTTCATATTGTATCTCATGGGAAAATAATTACAACTACAATTTGATACTTTGACGGAAGTATGTCATAACTCATTGCAATTTCAACATTGATTACACTTTCTAGGACGTTCGCTTGGTGATAAATTAACGGGATGATGTCATTTTAAAACTGTTCCTCACATATCCATCACACACATTGCATTAAATCAATACGGTTAGTGATTTATACCTTGATAAATTTCAGTTCATTATTTAATATTGCAGTGTAAGCTATTGTTCTATTGTAAAATGTTTTAGTTGCAATGCTTTCTTTGGCAAAAATTCATGACACCGCTGGCGTAGTGCACACAACGCCTTCTCTAATTCAGGATTATTTTAGACAAATTACTTGTTGATAAATGTATCTTATCACTGCGTTATTCTGTGTGGATATCGTAACTAATGCTATCCCGGCTTATGATGGATAGGCTACGATGAGAGCGCATCACCGGCCGTAACATAAAATTTAACTGCTCAACTTGAAGGTCTATACAGGTGTATATATAAACAGGTGTAAACGATAAGATAAGTTTAAATTTAGAATGCAACACATGTTCATACTACATCTATTTTATACGAATATATACACTAAATTACTTACCATTATAACTGCTTTATCAGCAAGTTTAAATATTTTTAATCACAAGCGATGGCAAAAGTAAAGTACCCGCAGTACCTGAGATTAGTGTAGTATCTTAAATTACTGTTTTGTTTTCTTTTTCTATGAATTGATAATGGCGAATCAAACTTGCAGTTGTGATTTCCTTAGTGTTAACAATCATTCTACTCACAATTGGAAATCTGGTTCAATCACATATAACTTATCAACAACAACCATATATCCATGTATACCCTTTCAAATAATATTAACTAAACGAACGCGTAATTACTATACATGATGCTAAGCTAAGCGTATTAATTGACTTTATGAGGTAAAACAGCGTTTATACGCAACCATCGTTTGCCTTATGAATACAATTTACCATGATGAGTATTGATCGATCAATGATACTCCCACATAACCGTATAGCAGATCAACTGATCAACTGATCAACTTTGTTATATCCTATGTATTAAAAAAGTGTTGCACTCAGCCAGAAAAGCCACCGGTATTACGCTGTTTATATAACATGCCTTTATCAATAAAATGTGATACATGTTTATTTACTAAGGATATATCAAGTATGATCGAAGACATTAGAGCTGAACGTTTTTTCCTAATAACCTGTTTCGTGAAATGAACAAAATGCAGTATCAAATTGTCTGTAAACAATTAATTCAATTATCAATCAATCATTCCGTGTTCGTTCTTAAGGTTAAAAACAACTTCGTGCTTTGGCTTCGAAAGGGAGAAATAAACGCTAGTTTTGTTTGATTAGATTAATAGGAGCGAAATATCACGTCACTGAATAGTTGTACTATCGACCCTAAATAAAAATGTATTATTACTGTACCACCTTCTTGGTAATTTTAGTATGTATTTAATTGTAAGAAATTTGGTTTGGCTTGTTATAACGGCGTTCTCTTAACAGCCAGGGTCATTAAAGGATGTGCCAGATTTATGTGGTAAAGAAAAGCCAGATTACCAGGAGATAATCATAGGCCTGCGGTCAGTAATTGGCAACTTCTGGTAATATGTCGGGACATCTTAACCACGCAGCCCAAAATTCCATAATTAAAATTTAAACTTATACCATTATTCCTTTGGTATAAGAGATAACCAAGGTTGCAAGAACCTAGTTATCACACATTAACCGAGCAATTATATTTACTACACAGTGCTTTGAATAAGAAAATTAAATTAATATAATGTGCATTTGTTTCAAGATAAACAAGACAAATAAAATCGACAAACATTTGAGAGCAATACTGCTTCCGTCATTGGCTGTCAGTTCTGTAATGATACGTTGGCTATTGTGACAAAATAGATTATGTTAATGTAAATTGGATTATGTTTCCCGAACTTGTATTAAAGATGTTCCACAGCCGACAGAGCATAAATGACATTCATCATTTGAACAATAATTGGTGTTCAATCGTATATATATATATGTCTAATTAACACAAAAACTATAATAAAATAGTTTATTTTGCCTTTGGTGCATGCGCAATCAGTATTTCATTCCATATAGGGTATAGTGACACGGAATTTTTTTCGGGATGCAATTAATTATTTCTTAATATTTTTAACTTAAAGTAAAATTAGAGGCTCAAACTTTTCAATGGTGGTAATGGTGTAAAGTAAGTAACTTTTGTAACCTAAGAAAAATACTTAATCGTTTGCTCATGTTTTTGATAGTGAAAAAATACCATTTGTCTGCGGTGGAGCATCTTTAAATCAAATGCCGAACGAGTGTATCAATGTATTTAATGTTTTTCATTCAACACATAAACGTGATTTCGCCAGCAGCATCCACACAACCAAAACATAACCCGTTGGTAGTAGCATATAACCTGATATCATGTTTATAACAATGATCTTCAAAACTTAGTGCAACTAAGTCATGCCGCATATCGGGTAACCTCATCTATTTCAAAATATTTACCATAGTTTTATCCCAAACAAAGTGGGTATTTTAATGGAAATTGAATAAAACATCGACCGACACTATCAGCTGTACAAGCCGAGGCACCCTTGTGAATCAGACCTTCACGTAGCGTTCTTAAACACAGAGATTCCTAATTTACATTCTGATATGAAGTGATTTCCTTATTAAAACAATTACCCCAAGACGCAGTCGGGCTAGTTGTCCTACAGACAAGTCAATGCAATGGAAACAGCACATGTAATATAGTTTTATTGAATCACCATCGCGGAGTGCTACTGTCACATAACGGTGTGTTTACGGCAGGCACCGTGTCTCTTTATATCGAGGATTTCGAAACTAAGGCTT
The DNA here is from genome assembly GCF_041381155.1 of Argopecten irradians. Classification (NCBI taxonomy): domain Eukaryota; kingdom Metazoa; phylum Mollusca; class Bivalvia; order Pectinida; family Pectinidae; genus Argopecten; species Argopecten irradians. Next base: position 15,247,516 of record NC_091138.1, on the reverse strand, counting down.
ACAATGGGTGACAGCAAGACAATAGGCCTTCCGATCTACCAAAACCATATCAATGTTATTCCAGTCTCTAATTTAGATTCCGCCGGATTCTAAATTCAAACAGCGAATCAAATTGTCATTTGAAATGGTTCATGTTGATTTCAATTTAGAGCGAAAAATATCTGTAATGAGTAAAAGATAAAATTAGGTTTGAATTACTTAAGAATATCAGGTAATAGAAGCAACTGTGTCTATTTCATAATCTAGGAAGACTTGACAATAGTGGAACAGCATTTAATTCTTGTCAGGAAAGATATTGGTTTATCAGAAACTTCCAAAACAGATAGAAACCACATTCTTGTAGAGGCACAGATACATTATTGTCCAAACTCGCTAAATAGAGTTGTACAAGAAGATAGACGTTCAGAAATGTAATTGTTCCACTAACTCTTACTATACAAGTACAATTACCTACAAGCTAACATAGATGTGAACTGAAAAGAGATTTAAAACATAATTGGTTTTTAACAATATTTTAAAAACTTATTCATTATTTTTAAAATCAGCTGTAAACAAGTACAGATGACGTGACTACACTGTTGACACTTTACTCCTTTCAAGTATGGTTATGTCCATGTATTGTTACTGGGTTTTTTTAGATTTGACGCAATATAGACAGCATCAGAACACTTTATCGTCATGTTCACTCTCTTTGAAATATTTAAGTATTAAATTTAATTATATAGGGATTGAATGTATTTTCTCATTTTTATAGCGGCTATTGATAGCAGAAGCTATTTACATATCCCGTGGAGCGCGTGTAGATAGCTTCTGATATTCATAGGCGCTATGAAAATTAGAAAAATACATTCAATCCATATATTTACATTAGAAAAAATTATGAAAATAAAAATTATTGAAAGGTTATTATATTATGTTTAAAATTATGACACCCATATACGACGAAAAACGAGGTTAATGGAACAGCCGGATGACAAAGTCGTTCCACAACGTCGCAATTACAAGCTTCCGCCTTCCGGTCGACAAACGATAAACAAGAAATATAGTAAAAATAAGATTTGATTGACTTATTACAGTAAACCTTAGTCGATTCTAAATCAAGAAACAACACATTAAAGATTATACATAAAAATATTTTGGGGGACTATATTTTTATTCATATGAAACTAGAGTGATGTTTGAAATCAGCTGATCGATGTACGAAAATCGTTGTATTCATAGTGTTTTCAAAGGCAAATGTTCGTTTTTGTCACTGTGTTGATTCATTTAGTTTTAGATCGGACAGAAAACGTGAACAAGTTAAGGATATATTTTAATGTTGAGTAAATAATTGTTCTTACTGATAATTCTGCTCCAGTTTTTAAATTAATGAATAATATATCATCCTGTTCAGTCCTTACTTCCATTCTGTCTACAATTCTATAAACACTTTGTTCTCCTTGGAAACATGTCTATCGTTGGTTCTAGGTGATAGAGCTATTAATGTCCATTACCGATGTCACGTCCATTACACGTGTTTAGTAAGCGACAGAACCCTTTCTCGTGTCTCTGTCACCGGAAGTACATAGAAAGGACACGTGTTGCACGTTTCACCTTTGTAGGGCTGATTTCCTTATACATCGGAGAAGTCTAGTATTGCCTGTTCAGACATCTTTTCATCTACAGGTCATTTATTTTAATACAGATTTTGATCTTGAGATATAAAAATATAACATTCTATATGGGATTCACCTGTTCACCATGTCATGGCGCTATAAGTATTTTAACTCTAAATAACCGTTATCTGGTGAAATTGATTTTATTTCCTGATCGTTCTCGCTTTCTGCCGGAGATCCCCATCGTTGGTGATGATTTTACGTCTGGTGGAGTGTTATGCAGTGTTGAGTCAACACATTTGTCTGGTATTATTCAGACTAAGTGCATCGTACTGTGTGCTGATGTGATTACCTCAGGTCTCCAGGGACGAACCGTTCGTCCCTGGGAAGCTAGCCTGGTCTCCAGAGAGTGACAGAATTGCTTGTGACGTCCCAATACAAACAAATAGTTCAGTCAGCATTTATATGTTGCCCTTCACGTGTTTGTTTGAAAACACCTTGAAGCTGATTGCTCAATTCGTAATTTTTGACACAAACTGCATTTGCCATTCAGCTTTCAGGTTCAGCTCCAATAGTTTATGGATATTATGGCCGTCGGGAAAACTAGAAGTAAATTATATCTGTAAAAAATACTTTACTATCGCATATACCTATGTCAATAATCGGTATTTTACGTTGATATTTCGGTTGCGTAAGGTACATGAAAATGCGAAAGGCCTTAAGGTCAGAACATGCGAACGTCAGGTAGTTTCCTTTAAAGTCAAGAATCGTTCATTCATATCAATGCTGAGAAAATGTACAAAAAACCTGTAATGTTGTTGTAAACCGTATCCTCTGAGCATTTAGACGAAACAGATAACAATTTAACAGACCATTTGCATGTTTTATACAGAACAAACAGTTTACGTCATACATAAGGAAGTCTACCTTTCGAGTATTTCATTAGCTTATTTAAGGTTTTAGAAAACGATGGCGCCATTGCCTCATCGCCTACAGATGTCTGATTGGAGTCTGTGGACTTTCTGTGGGGCATAAATGATTGGCATATATACAACGTACCGTATAAAGCCAAATAGATGTGGTCGCCCGCCTCGTCGCTACCTCGCTATCAAATAAACGGTACAAGATATACATAATGGCTCACAATTATCTCGACAAAAACGTTTTATCAGGAGACTGGACATATAATGTTGTATAATGAAGAATGGTCAAGCGCCCTAGAAATGCAATTGTTCCCAGCCTTCATCAAGGTTCTTAAGGAGCTCAAATTCAATTCGTCGATTGGTCCTTGTTTCGTACCATCAATTTAGTGAAAATCAAGTGATTTCATGCACACTTTCAAATTAGATATTGTGCGAGTTAAATTGATGGACAATAATATTGCAACTGTAGGCAAACTATGTATTTTGGATAAGTTGTGCGCCATTACGCTGGGAGGTACTACAACGAATAGTTATGACCATATTCAACTTAAGAAAAGCTTACATATTCAGTCATTTTGACTATGTCATGTGAATTGCGGTTGTGAATTATAATGCATTCAATGCCCTTTTGGCTCCAGAACATCGGGAGAAGGCTATTTTGAGAGAAATTGTTAAATGTATGATTTTTGGACTTATACCACAAATATCCATGTCTTGTCAAAATACACTAATCTACCACTAGTCTAAAATATATATTGCCGATTCACACATATTTTTTTGTATTTTACACACATGACAAAATTTACTTAAAATATTTAAAAGTAGGACAGAAGCACAAAGATGTCTAATCTTTCTCGTAGTCGTAACTGATTTAAAAACGATCTGCCAGTTGGATAAAGCCGAAATAAGAAACAAATCACATAAAATCCTAAAATCATATAGCAGGTTATGGTTCATTTTGTAAATGGAAGCATTATCAGGAAGATGTTCTTGAGAAGAAAAAAACCCAAATTGCTGACGACTGCAATTTTCATAAATAAACATCAAAGGAAATTATTACTTATGGAAGATACAAATGCAAAGCGTATGCTTATACTTGTTATTTATACTTAATGATAACTAATATTAAATGTCAGTAACGACTGTAATTAAATTTATTGAGCATATTTTCTCACGTATGGATACATTAAGTTTCGTAACTCGTAAAATCATGAATATTTGTTATCCAAATCAGGTATAAATGTCAACACAATTACCAGTCATCGACCAGTAATCTGCATGTCTCACGGAAGGCTAAGTTTACGATAAATCCTAAGAAAACTAATTAATATTCATCGCATAATAATTTGCTATATGATCCGCAATGAAAAATACCTTACATTTTATCTTTGATGTTCCGTGAAAATTATCAGAAAGATTCTATTCAGGCGATGGTTTTATCTTTGATGTTCCTTGAAGATTATTAGAAACATTCTATTCAGGCGATGTTTTATGTAGTGAGCCAATGTCATCTGAATTTTTATTGTCAGTATGGGTGAAAGTTATTGTGGTATGCTTTTCGTTAAGGTCAACGTCAAAACCAATAAATGTCGACCTCCCTACTAAATAGGTTGGCGGTAGTTCATCTTTACGTCCTATAACAACATATAAGGAGGAGGAAAAGTTTGGAGGTGGAAGAAATCCGGGTTACCTGCAAATAGGAAATAATCACTGACCTCAGATCAATGCGTCACAATAGCCCTATTTTACTTAAATAACATTTTAAAACCCTTTAATGCAATCTGACGAAAATCATGTGAACATTAATTATAATAATATGGCGACGTTCAGTAACGATGCAGTGGAAATCACACGGATTGAGCAATATGTGTTATTTTGTGGTTTTGCATTTGATCAAACCAAAGACGATTTTAAAACAGAGCTTCTAATTGGCATATATTAAGCGAGCCTTCAAAAGACTCGGGGCAACTGAACATGACCTATATCGCGGTGCCTTCAGATGTTCAGGTGTAGTACTTCAGATTGGTCTTTGATGTGAAGGGATAGTAATAAACTGTTGTGTCACTCTACCAGCTCTGCCACTGCCGCTCCGACAATATCACCCCTGCGAGACGTTGATGAATAATTCATGAACATTCATTAATAATTAATGAATTATTCATGAATAAAATTCATGAAATTCATGAATAAAATTCATGAAATTCATGAATATTCTCCAATTATTCATGAATATTTTCATGCAATTCATGAACTTAAAACTATAATTTAGAAAAAAATAATTCATGAACATTCATGAATCCTTTCATTCATAAATTCATGAACGTTCACTAATCTTTTTATTCATGAAATCATGAATATTCATGAACAACCCATTCATGAAAATTCATAAACAGTTCATGAAAACTTTAAGAATATTGATGAACAATTCATGAATAATCATGAACTTGAGTCTTGTTATGAAATGTAATGAATGCAAGTTGGAGTGAGCGGTATCTGCATTTCATTAACTCTACGGGGGGGGGGGGGGGGGGTCCATAATTAGAATTTTCTATCAAAACAATGACAATTCTATTGGAATCAATTCAATATTTTATGAAACAAATTCTTATGGCAATAGGTATAATATATATATTGATATATAACATCAGAAGAATTTAACATGAAATAATGAACAGTTTACTATATTCCTAATATTTTCATACTGCCACAGATAAGTGCTAACAAAATCTGTTTTCAGTGATACGCAGCAAGCAGCAATCAATTTCATAATACATTCGAAGTTAATTAGTATGTGACCAAAATTAACCTATAGTTGTAAAGCATGATAAAAAATTGGGCAATGTAATTCAATAACATTTGACAAAATTTCACAAACCAATATATATGCATAATTACTATAGCAATATCAGTGTGCTACAATTTCATGTTAAAAAGAACTGCAAATAAACAAAAAAAATTACTGAAAAGTGTTCATCTGTGCTAAAAGAAATCCAGGAATGGAATAGTCCGTTCACTAATGTTCCAAAACTTCCAATATAAGATGAATAATGTTTCCCCTTCCACACGCAATCAGATACAGCAGCCATTTTGGAATGCGACTGTTTATAGCATATAGTAGTCCGTAACTCATGTGGTCATGTGACAAGTCATGTGACTTCAGTGGATATTCATCAAAAAATGAATGAAATAGCAGGTCAAGAATCATTCATGAAGTTTTATGCATAACTGATATTCATTAAAATTCTTAAAAATTAATGAAATATCTTCATTCATTTTGAAGAATTTAATGAATATCAGTCATGCATAAAACTTCATGGATAATTCTTGACACTTTGATCATGAACAATCATGAATGTTTCATGGATTCATAAAACTTCATGAAGAACTCATGAGAGTCATTTGATGAATATTCATGAACTTTTTTTCATGAACCACAATCTGCTAATATTCTTGAAAGTTCATGAATCATTCATGAATATTCATGATGTCATGAATACCATCTCGGAGGGGAGTTAGCTTTACCTGTGGCGTGCAATCTTGTTCAAGACGTACTACTATATATTTTGTTTAAGGTTTTATAAGCTAAATGTTCTATTAACCGCATGGGTCATGCAAGGACTTTTATTGTTGGAAGGAAACCAGAATAACGGGAGAAAAATGCATCCATCCACGCTCAGTACCTGGCAATTGCTCCATATAAGATTCGAACTCGTGACCCATAGGTAGAGGGCTTGTGGTAATATGTTGAGACATCTTAACCACTCGGCCACCGCGCCCCCTGTAACTATATATAAGACTCTTAATATAAAAAAAAACCTTAAACGTACACTTCAAGAGAAAGTAAGATAATTGTAAAAAAAGTCCTTGTATTAAAATTTCATCTCAAAACGAAAAGAAGTTTAAAAGACAACATTATTTTTTTTCAATTAATGTATAACGTTCATTGAATTGTATTAGAACTTCAAAGAACCATTAAAGACATTTATCTATACTTAAACTATCTGACAATGATTCTCATTTTGAATTATTGATTTTAAAAGAGAACGATTTGCAAACAGTGCATCCTCCCCCTACTGCCAGCCCTACCATAGATCCAGCTGCTCGTGCGAGGCAAACTAGTCGCCCACATTGTCTTTTAAATAACCTGTCATCTTTTTAACTGAATTTGAAGCTTGTCAATGGTGTTTTCAGTATTATGACAGTAACAGACAAAATCTGGGTTTTCGATTGTCTCGCACGAATCTGCCGCATAAAAACGTAACGTGTGTGGCTTTTGGCACAATGCATTTGGAAATTGGAAAAGTCTTACATGCCTATGAAGTACTTTAAGGCTTGTAAGAGCTATTATAGCTCAGCTATTTTATTCCTTGGTGTCCCCAGTGTAGGGTATATTAGAGATCTGTGACGTCGTGTCGACTACAAACTCCAGCTAGTATTAAATCAGGGAGAAGATGAGCTTCTTCCTAAATGTCAGATACCTAAATTAGGCCTTTAGTGTTGCTGTATGTTAAAATGGAGCGCTGTATTTGGATTATCAGGAACTTTGCGTATATATTCGTCTTTCATTCATTTACTTGTTTCGTTATTAGATTGATTACTATAACGTGTAAAGGAAAGACTACAATACACGATTAACTCGATCAGACTAAACAGACAAACACCAACAATTCTATAAATTTTACTTATGTTCCAGACTGGTAAAGATTATTCAAGTGATTTTGGTAGATATCAATTGAAATATTAAAGTTCACATATGTGTTGAGACGTCTCCAAATGTACATTATTATGGATATGATAGCGTTGAATTGGTAATGAGTAATATCAACGTTTACGCTAAAAACTACATCTAAAATCAATATACAATTTATTGATTAATACCAAGGTTTCTGTTTTACCGCGTAAGGATGTAGATAGTACATAGTATTATAATATACTAATGGAAACATGAAACTATGCACATGTAAATATCTTCTGTTGAACACGAGTCAGGTCTGCCAGAACGAACATTTGTACAACTAATCACTGGTGAACCATTGATACTTGACACACAAAAATGTTTAAAAAATGAAGATTACATTTCTATTACCTGTTACATTAACATTCATAGTTTGTTTTTTGTCTCAGAATATATATTCATTTTCAATTACAATCAAATGCCTCTGATTTTATTCTTTGATGAAGAGGAGAAAACTATTTCTAGAAAATAATGAATAAATAAATTGATTATTTGGACATAAAGTTATATGAATTGGATTGGAAAAACACCATATCATTTAAGTAAGAATTAGGCGACATGTACATGGTATTCACGTATATCACAATGTTGAAAACATTCTTCAGATTTGCAAAGGTATATTTGTAAAACGTTATTTACAAAGCAAATAAATCGTAAATATCATGGTGGTGAATATGTATAAGATGGTGAGAGTACAGCGTCACCAACAACCTTCACAAGTCAGTGTATTTAAGTCGTATCAGTAACTATGTAGTCTCTGGCGCAATGACGTCTAGCACTTTTTGTCTGTGTCTGTGCAATTCAATTAGTCATTACATTTCGGTTTTGAACGTAACTTATAAGCATTTCTGCATAAAAGAATTATGCGGCTCTGATATATGCCAACCATAAACCGAACTGAAATGTATTATCAATATATCATTTGGCACTATGGGTTCTTTAGACTTGCGTGTGTATGCCTTGTGGTTCATCCTGGTTATTGTGAAGTCTTGGTAAATTGTCAGTGCGTTTTCTCCTAATTTGGGGCTTTGTATGACATGTGATGTCGTCGTACTTGGTGGAATCTCGAGAACAAAGGATAGAATAAAATTTGAGCTAGAGTAAACTATTCATCAACAATATATTTAATGCATTAAAAAAGACAACTGCCAATGGTATGAATATCGAAACAGAGACCTTAATTGACAATTATAAAATCCAGTTTATTGGTGTGTGACAGGTATAATAGTGTAAATAAACCAGATTAAATTTGCGATATTTCAAATAAGTAAATTGTACCTTGAAGCCAAATATCCAACTAAATTCGCGGTCTGTTTTCGCGATTTCGCAGGACATGGCTTTGATCTCGCATATTTGATCAATTTGAATTTTTTTCGCGTTTGGAAAATTTCGATGTATTTTTCATAACGGAAAAACACGAAAGATGTCTAAATGATCATTTCATCAATATGATAAAACATGCAATTTAGGAAGTATTTTGAGGGGAAAAGTTTAGAGATAGAGTAACGTGTGCGGAGACAGTTCTAATCCAGTATTGACATAAACAAAACACAAAGTTGTTATGTCCCTGTTCAAACTGTTGTTATAGTTTTCAATGTTCGAATATAACAGTAATTTGTCGTTTGCATTCCAGCAAATGTTTACCACTTATTTATTACATTTATGATTTACCATCAAGCCTACGTCCAGCTGTTGCTAAGTTATATTATATATATATATATAGAACATGAGATTCTTTATTCAATAAGGATATAATTTTGTAGCTAATTTCGTTTTTAACGACCTCATAACTGTTTTGAAATGCAGAACACATTTCCTTTGCGTTAGCATTAAAGATTCAATATTAGGTAAATCATCTAGGCTTGGTACCATCAATCGCATGAGATCACAATACGGCATTACGGCTGCTATCTATGTCTCTGTCTCAATCATGCCTGTCGTTGTTTGCTTCCTATGGACCCTACTCTGAACCGTAGTAACGTGTATTCAAATTGACAGGTAGTTACGTTCCGTATTAGTGTCGTTAGTGAAGTTGATGTCTGGTTTCCTTCCCAATCAGTAGATACAATGACATTCATAGCGTTCTTTTCCATTTAGAGAGATTTGTCTTGGATTTAAAAGATAATTGTCAAAAAGTTGCCCCTTTTATTGCCTTGCACAAATATCAAACGGTCACATTTCCGTCTCTTGTTGAAAGGTTATCTGATCTAAATATGGTATCGTATTCTAAGATTTTACCGGGCGTACTGATAGAGTCTGCACGAAAGGCTTATAAAGGTTATTCGAAACCTATTTGGAGTGTGTCGATATTATCTAAGCTTTATTGTCTTCATTGTAGATTTCTTATAACCTGCGTAAAGATTCTTTTAAAAAGTCATAATAAAAAGTTATTAATTCATTTATTTCACACGAAAGTATTCTATTATATTAAGATTAGTATAAAGCAAATAACAAATGAAAAAAAAACCTTTGACTGCTTCTAGTTTCTTTATTGTGAAATACAAATTGGATTCACCTGCACTATACAGGGCTTTAAACTCTTTTTAGTCCGTCCTTGTATTCAAGAGCGAGTTTTTTTGTCTGTTTTAAAATATCATGTTCAAGATTTATGTAAATTGATTGCGAGGGATAGGTGAAGGCATGTCAAAAAATCTTTTGAAAAAAATCTATTACTTGTTTAGATTTGTGATATACAAAAAAAGATTGCCATATGAAATGATCTCAATCACTACCTGGATTTGACTGGGAGATTGTAGCAGTAAAGGGGTATTATCTAGTAATTATTTGTCAAACATATTGAGTTTTCATCTGTCCTGGAAGCTCAAGGCTTAACATGAGAAATCTCACAGGGATACAGAAAGCTTCGTGGAACAGTAACTGTCAGTACTTTACACTCACTTGTTCGACAGTCCTAGTACATTTTCATTGCATGCTTTATTTGATGAAAAATCTCCATGGGAATGGAACAAAGACATTAAACAGTAACTGTCACGGTTTTATAGGCGTTCATCAACGACTTGTTCTGTGTTTCAAGCACTCTTTCATTGAATGCTTTATTTTTATGATCTCATTAGAAAGTGGACTTCTATAAAACTCTTGGCATTCGCTCACCACAGTTCATGTACTCGGATACGACGGCTGGTAGTTCACGTAACATAATCTTTTAGGGACGTAAATCGTATAGGATTATCATCAGCATGAATGAAGCTGAAAGACGTTTTACCTTACACAATAAAGAGTCCTTTGAAAGTCATAAATTGCGATTATGAATGTCTGAAACCGGCTTCTCTATACAATGATGCCTCTGAAGTGCCTCCGTTTGATTGCACGTCTATATCTTGTCACAGCAGCGTGCTAGGGCGTCTATCAGAATACCTTGATAATCTCTGAAATATCAAAGTTCATAGAGGTAGGCAATAAAGCTGGGCACCAGACAGGGAGGGTAGATGGCGTGGGCTAGCTCGACTCGAAACCATCTATCGATTCTCTATGAACTTTTGATTCACAGATTTTCTACGCGACAATGAAATATTTTGATCGATGCTCCTAATATGTAAAACAATCGAGTTAGGACGAAGCGGTCGGACTGCTGGTCTGGTGAATGTCCATTGCTCGCACCTGCACGACATCCCCCGAGAGGCTTCTCGTGCGGCAACGAGTAATTGGGCTTCCATTCGGGAATTATGAAGTAGGTTACTTCCTATATATCCATCCTATTGAGATTTTATGAAGCGTTATCTTGACGAGAATAATTAAACTCCGCTAACAGTGACTATTATCACTTCATCAAACATGGCAAAGATATCGATCTAAATCGGCTTCTGTCCAATGATAGACAATCCCCGCTCAAGGTCAGCTACAGTAGTCTAGAGGACATTTCAAGCGGTCACCAGTTTAAATGAAGCCCAATGCTGTCAAACCCTATGCTCATTTGAAATGTGTTTATCATGTTGAGATGATCACATCACCATGGTAACGTTATTGGTCGTGCTCCATTTGATGTGTGTCATACATGTACGATGTATTGGTTTCCCTATTATACATGTAGATAGGGCTCTTGTAATTGTGTTACCAGCCATTAAGTAGGTTTAATTACGACTCCAAAAACTACCAGACGGAGTCTGGACATATGTTAGGATTCCTGTTCTAACTGGATTGTTGTAGCCCTACTTGGCACCAGACAATGTCGTTCTTTCTCTGTATCAGGTTCAGCAGAAGTAAGTATTGAAACCTGATATTTTATCTAATTAAAAATTCTATTTCACTTCGTGCAACTAATGAGGACTCGTGCATATGTACCTAGACTGCCAAAAACTAACACTGTGTCTGCTATTGTGAGAACACTATGTACTGCTTGTATTGTATGTCATATTGAACAAACAGCAGGCTCTGGATATAACATTCTAAGATAAATGTAAGACTTTGCTCAACCAATGAGAATGACTTTAACTTTTAAAAACGTCATTTATGATTGGCTATGTCAAAGGTGAAACCTGTTTAAAATTTGACCTTTTACTCTCTTGGTACCAGAGGATTATAGTATACCAACCGCATAATTTTATATCTCAAGGATAGTGCGTATTCTGTTGACTTTTGATATATAAATATCTCGTCTATAGCTAGTTCGTAAACACATTGTATAGACCTTAATCACAATGTCTTAACGCCAAAGCAATCTCGTCGCGGAACGGTGCCTGTAATGTAATGAAGATTAACAAACATTCATAACAATAAAACAATGTGATTCTGACGTAACCAATTTGGTCAGTTTCTATTAATAGTCTATTTTGGTAATTTTATTAGTTGCCCTAGACTGGTTGGGTATTGTCCCTGGTTTAATGTTTCCACAACAGTTCATATTATATGAAGATATCTGTTGAACTCGATGAGTGGTTTAATGGAAAAGAAAGCGAGAAATTCCCAAGTGTTATAGTTGTAGAAAATGATATTAAAAGATGGTGTAGTTTTAATTGTCACACATATTAGTTATAACTACCCTATTCATCAAACCCTAATTGATAAGAAAATCAGCACCGAAATAAAACAGGAATAAGGATATAATTCCGATTTCGCATATAAAGACATGGTCAGACAAATCTAACAAATTATTTTCATAGACTATAAACTGCAATTGGTTATGTTGCTGATCATTCATTTCCATGACTTTATTCGTAGTGACCTTTAAATTGATGTAGGGTCTGATCGTTTCTTTTGAATATTGCACATCATTGTCTCATCTTATCACTTTTTTTTTCAGTAGTTGAATTTTTTCCTTTCTATTTGTACATAGCTATTATCATGTTTTCAATACACAACATGTTACAGACGGAAATGTCAAAATATAATACGAACATTAAATTAAAATATATAAATGTGGGACATTGATATAGGCTTAGGAAATGATCCCCAGCATACTGAGAAGTGTATGAAATGTATATATACTCATACATATATGTAATGCAACAATCGCCCGAAAGGCTTGAAAACGTTAGCGAAAAGGAATGCCATGTTGATATTCTTATTTTTAATATCTACTGATGCACAACGTCTTTTAAAAGTTTTAGTATACGCTTACATATATGAGTAAATGGTGAAATTTTAAAACCGCTAAAATCGTGTTTTTTTTTCTATTTTTTTTTTTTTCATCTTCAACTGATTCATTGTAAATGTTACGAATATAACCCCAAAACTGATCAATATATTGTTGCTGCTTTATGTACAGCAGTCTAATCTCCGAAGTGAAGAAATGTCGAGACCTATCATATGTCGTCTAACCGGGAGGACACGAAATGGTCGAGTTTCAATCAGGGAAAAATCAACGTCAGGACAAAGCACCTGATCCACAGGGCAATGGCTTGTCATACCGGAACAATGGTTGTAGATGTTTTAACAGGTAGATGATGCTGAAAAAAATCTCCAAAAATTATTCTATTAATGCCAGGTTTTCGGAAAACTTAAATTAAGTACTTTGAAAATATATTGTTTTTCTCTCATTAGGCTTCTTTTAACATGAAAGATGCCGAGAACGGGATTTGCGAAAGTATTACGCAATTTTCATGTATAGAGCATTGACTTGCAGTCCTAGATTTTTTAGAACTTGTTTCAAAATGGCGGCAGATCACAGATGTAAAGTAACTATAGAATGTCGAGGTATGAGAAAAAATGTTCTTCTAAATATAAAGATAGGAAAATTCTACCCTCGGGATTAGAAAATGCTGATATATTTTACGACACTTGGGTAAAATATCCCTATTCATAAATCTACATATAAGATTCACAATATATGCAATTGTCCTCTTCACGTATGTTGCTGCGCTACATAAATATTGTACTAAGATGTTCAAGTTTTCTGAATTGCATATATTTAAAGCTACATGTATTGGGTTTCCATAAATTGATATAGGGTATCATTATTTTGAAACATTATATTTTAATGTCATCAACGTTTTGTCAAGGTTTGGCTAATTTGATATTTACAGTAAATATTTCTATATTTGGTATGAAGATGCATTCGCTTAATGACCTAATTGTTTCCAATATATCACATTTTATTATTGCTATGTTTCGAGAGTCCTTGAGCAGTTTTATAGCTTTTTTATTAAACCAATAAGTCTCTCGAAGACTGTTCTGTTTACAAAAATAATATTTTATTGAAATTAATGATGACTAATTACTACCTTTGTCTAAAAAGGATTGAGATTTTAATTAAAGTAGGCAATTATTGCCGGATCATTATTAATCATTTACCGATGTATACATTAACAGTTGACAAAAAGTTTATTTATTTATCTAAATTACTGTATATTTACCCAATCAATTTAAGTTTACGGTTACTTCAGTTTTATTTCTTAATATGTTACCAGAATATATAAAATGCTAATTAGTGAAACATCAGTTAAACCGAATCCAATTAAAAGTTTGTGATCATTTGTGAAACATGTTGATTGTGCTAAAATTGATATGCTGACAGCTTACAGTTGTCGTTGTTGGTGTTCACGGCTGCTAAAAATAACACATTTTGATATGGAAAACGAACTAAAATGGCAACACTTGTACTAAAGATATACATTTCAATTAAACTGCATTTTTAAGACACATGGGAAATTGGCTGGCTCGGGTACATAAATTCCACACACCAGGGACGCAGATATGATGTCAAGAAAGGTAAACTTCACAAGGGGAAACTCATCATGTTTTCAGAGACAAATCACCGGTGGACTACAATGTCCCTATCATCCCGTGTCTTACTTAACCATACTATGATTAATAGAATGTTACATGGGCCTGTCAGGTGGACAGGGATATCTCAACCCGAGTGAAAGATTTTGGCTGATCAACCCGAGGCTTGCCGAGGGGTTGATAGTCAAACTCTTTCACGAGGGTTGAGATATCCCAGCCCACCTGACAAGCCCATTTAAGATTCTTTTTCTCCCATACTTTAACGAGAAATGCTGAAAATTCAGTTGATATGAACGTCGCTATGTGCAAAAATGGTCGCCGCATGTATTGATGACGTCACTGTCTAGCACGTTGGAGCCGTCTTTTCCCTACCCCGATCTGTCCGTTGCTTTGCTGAATATGTAATATACCTGGACGGCAACGAATGCAACAAACAAGCCAAGCACATCTTTGTTTTAAATCGGAATGTATATAATTCTATTGTGTGTTCTTGTTTTCTCTGTCTTTGAGAGTACGTAACTTCAAATATCTAATAGATCTACACCTCTGGAACGTATTTGGCATATGTGGACCTGGAATCTGATAATGTTAATATCGATTTCTCACTGACATTTAAAGAATTTAATGATATTCTTAATGGATAATACTGAAACCATTCAAATAGATTGCAGAGAAAATTTAAATATGCCAATGAAACTTAAAAATGTTTTTGAAAATCTACTTTTGGAAAGGCATATCAGTTAATAGAATGTTCACACTTTATTGTAAAAATATTAAAAACTTTATGTGAAATAAATAGACATTAATGGTGATGAGGTGTATATATATATATTAACTACAATATCAACGGGATGGGATAAAATTCGATGCAAACTAATCTTCCAAGCTGTTACATTTGATAACTACAACTAAAATAACAACAACATAAAAAAGTTCTTCACATCTAATTTGGATCAAAATTATATTATTTTTTATTATTTTAAAAATCGAAGGACTCGGCAGTACATCTATAACCGCTTAAATGTCTTTGTCTTTGTCTAAATCAAGTTATGACACCCCCGCCTATGGTTTCATTGATTTATCAAGGGTAATTTACCTTACCAAATCAATACGCAACGTCTAATTTCCTAAAGTGATGTTTAAATGATCTAATAGAAAATGGTAACATTACATAATCTTAAAGCAAGAATGTAAAATTATTATTTTTTACGATAATCGCGATGAAGTTTTATATTTGAAGGAGGTACATCAATTCAGAATTGAGATTGACATGAGTATAAATGGAATCTTAATGTCTCCAGGTAAAGCAGGTATATGAATTTATTTGCTTTTTTTTTGTTCAAACTATTATTCGTATGAATTAAACGGTAACAATAAGAATCATGGTTATGACAGAATGAACCATAACAAAGAAAACAATTTATAATCGACTATACGTATTTCTTTCAGCATCATTTCTGACATATTGTAAAAGACGGTGGGATGTAGAGGTTTATATGCTGGCTTACCATGGCTGACTTCCCTAGTTTCTGACATAATTGTAAAAGACGCTGGGATGTAGAGGTTTATATGCTGGCTTACCATGGCTGACTTCCCTAGACGTATAAAAGGACCTGGAACTATTTTGTTGTTATGTCATACAATAATATCACGTCAGAAAAAATCACGAGGATGGCGTGCTAAAATGGTTCTGTACGATGAGTTTAGTGCAAAACATTTTAATGTTGAATTTGAAAAAAATATGCTTGTTCTGATTTAAATATCTTCAATAATTGTCCATTTCGTATGAGATTTTATGAAACTTGTCTCTATTTTTAATGTTTGCCCGCTCATATTTATAGCATATAAAATAAAGAATCAATGGAACCCTATAAAAATAATAGGTCAGTTGAACTCCGTATCACACAACCAACCTTTTTGTTCTAACCTTACTACGGCGTTTTTATAGTGTACATAGGTTGAAAACCAAATGTCACCATCTAAATTGGAATACTATATTGCCATGTCGACTTTTAGGTTTATTACCGTAGACTAGTAAGGTTAGACAAGCTGTGTCGCCTCTCTTGAGTATTGAAATTACATCTTTATTTCCAGCCAAGACCTTAATTTCATTAACGACAATTGAAGCGGTGTTTTAGCCATTATCGGATTTTCTCTTTATAGTATAAGAAGAAATAGAATCTGCCAGTCAGAAAGTCGGATTTAGTAGGATAACAAATAAAAATTAATTATTTTCACGACATACATTTGTATAAAGAGAGCTCGAACTCTAAATCAATTGTATGAATGCACGATTGTCAACAGGAGCCTTTGATCGCAAATTTTGAATTCTCAAAAATATTGAAAATAATGAAATTGCGAAATAAAGTGGGTTACAGTATAAAGTAGGTGCATTATCCATTCTTCTTTCGTTTCACAATTCTTTCTGTTAGACTGAGAAATATTGCTGCCAGTAAATGATCAGGTGAACAGTAGCATGCATTGTCTTTTTTGTCGTAATTAAAACTAAATCTATTGTCAGGAGACCATAGCTCTACACGAAATCAGCCCAATGTAATCGTCTTCTCAGACATTGTGATGACCAAGCTATGTACTACATACAATAGAGGGTACCACCCGCTTCCATAATAAATAAACCACAATACCATAAAACTAGGTCGCACATAGTCAGTTGTCGTCAGACTTCGAATAAAATATTGTTTAATGAGGAATCCATTCACTGGTATTCATCACTTTGTTCAGTTTCTTTGTTTAACTTCATCATCTTCTTGAATATGTTTCGACATTTCTTGATATCAGAATAGACTTTGAGGCGTTTATTCATATTCCCATTATAGAAAAGCATATATTGCTGTATAACATATTTGTACGGGAGCAAAAACTATGTCGGGATATTCATGAATGTGTTCTTTTCTCTCTAAGTGCAATTATAACATTTCACGACAGTGTCCCCTCAAAGATGTTAACCATGTTGCCAAGACGTTAAAGCAGTTTTTTCTACTCCGATCAACTTGATAACAGGTCGTTCTGTAAAATATTAAACCTGAAGGAAAAAGGTAAAACAATTACCTATGTAAGTTTATAAATGTCATAAATGGAATTGTTTCGTATTCTCTTTACGAAAGTCACAAATACATGTAAAAAAAAAACAACACTTTTCACATACATCAACTGATACAGTGTACTCTAAATAAACCGCGAAGCGGTTTATGATGAGAGTACACTAAGATTTTTGTGTTATATCTCCATAACATAAAAAAATCTATTCAAATCAATCCATATAATTCAATTTACTAAAGATAATCTCTACAATACTCAAAATTCATTTTGGGACTCTTTTGTCTATGAAATCATTACGCCGTTATCTCAGCCAATCAGAAGCAACGTCATAAACGGCGATGAAGCCAATAAAGATGCTCGTAACAAGCAAAATTGAATTATTGTATAATCATTCTGTAATCGGTATTGCTATCTTGCTAGTTCATTGGGAGAACAGTGTTCTTCACGAGTTAGACTTGTCCCTTCCAACATTGTCTAAGGTTTTTTGTGATAAATGCTTATAATTCAATTTTGGTTGTAAAGGAACATTATTCTGATTTCGATCTATTTTTAGCCAAATGAAACAAATGACGTCGCCCTTAGTAACGTCCCTTTTGATTGGCTGATGTAACGTCGTAATGATTTCATAGAAAAAAAGTCCCAAAATTGGAATTTTACAGAAATTTATCTGTTGTATATCATCATAAACCGCTTGGTGGTTAATCCTTAAATATCTATTTTTGCTTTTTGTTGGAGTATGCTACCATTCTTTCTTTCTTCTAGAACGAAATATGAATCTCATTATTTATGTAACGTTTTATTTCGAAGATATTATGACTTAAAAAACACACATATACACAAAAACTGGGCTTAGATAAAATCAAGGGACAATATAGGCAAAGGTTATGAATAAATATTTGTTTTTATTTATATATATATATAAATGAAATATTGAACTCTGGATGAGCACTGCTAGTATCAGTTTTTAGAGGCCCGGGGACTTTTACTGTTTCAGTCCGCTGTCTCGTCACATGTTACAATGTAATATACACAGTTATATACTTTATGCTTAATTTGTCTCGTGAAGGGCATTGTCTCATCCTGGTCGGATGTGCCCTCAACCGCTTCATAAAACACTTTTTAAATCTACTTTCTATAACAGTTTGTGAGACACCACATTTGTTAGATTTTTAATTTCGCGTGAACTCTTTTCTCTATTGTCAGGCATGGGTCGATGGGAGACCGCAGTACAAAATTCAGTGATCACCACAGCTTGTAATCAGAGCTAAGAATGACAAATTTAATAGGACAATTTTCCGAATCATGAGTTTGACCTTTCCGTTAAAGTCTCCGATGACCGATAACAAAGATCATCCTTGGTCATATACACCCACCACACACTGAAGATTGCTGAAAGTATCTCCTCATCACGGTGATTATGTTTCTCTGTTAATGGTAAATATTTGATAATCGGTATTCAATAGCTGACACTCAGAGAGTTAACAGTCCATGTCATAAAAGGTCATATACAAAGATGCAATTATCGAAATGAACAATTGTGGTTGCCCATTTGCCGGCTTAATGTATGATATAACCAAGTTTTACATGACGTTGTTCATAATGAATCAAACAGTCAAACAGATAAAAATAAAATGGTACGGCAATTTACTAATTTATTAACTAAAAAGGGTCGATTGTTGTACCACACATTCCCTTTTCTTTTATAAAATGATTTTTAAAAACTACATTTAAGGTTTTAAAATTATTATTCTAGTTCTTAAGTTTAGATTTGAAATCTGTAAAATAAATGCCACAGAAAAATATCTTGATTTAAAAAAAAACCTCCTCCATCTCATTTTCCTTCAAGTTAAGTGTTCAGTAATTAGAGATAAAAGGAAATTATAACATCCATACTGAGATCTAGAGGAAAACATTCGTTCACATCTCTTTATTAATTTCATATCGTTTTTGTAGCTTCGTACATAGGTTCTTCATGGTTTCAGGCATATGAGAGAATGTAATGTAATATAAGGCTCTTTCATATGTGGATATGAATGATAGGGATATTCTACCCGAGGGTCACAAGGTGTTGTAAAACCCACGGCATGCATCGGGTTTTACAACATTTTGTGATCCCATGGGTAGAATATCCCTATCCTTCATATTTACGTATGAAAGAGTGTTTTTCTCTCATACCTCGACGTTTTATTGCAATTTTACTACTATGAAGAACCGCGACTGAAAGGCTATTCTCCATACATGGAAATTGCATGATATTTTCAACGCAAATCCGGTTGTTTGTATCGTTTACGGTAAATCCAGCCTAGTTTCTGAAAAAAAAAATGTTAAAATTGTACCTAGAAAATAGTAATTGTGTTGACGCTGTGACGTCATGAGGCTTTATAGCATGGGTAGCCATGCAATGCAGCCTCAGGCGACATGAGTGTATTGCCCTAGACCAGCCAGTACAACACGTGTTGGTATGAGAGAATAAGTGTATCCATGTTTTTTAGTAATATATTACTCCACTCTGTGAGTCTCGTTTTGACCCTACATTAGTGTCTATACGGCAGTCATAAGTCCACTAACAGTATCAGTATTATTGATTTTCTGCCCCTAATCAGAGCTTTGGTTATTTTGATCAGAAGGATAAGGTATTGTAATTCCCCTGGCTAGATTGACAGATTAAGGAGAAGTGATTAAGACAGTAGGGTCACATTATACGACTTTATCCGGGTATCCATCTCGGCCCGAATCGCCAGTATGATAAAACGGCCCTAACGGTTCCTAGTTTCCTTTTATGTGACAACAACTTGCTTAATTCACTTTTTTTCTAAAGCTGAATCATTTCAGTCGTGGCTCACTGCTGATATCATTTGGATGATATTCATTTGTCGAGGGTTGGTCTTCTGTGAATATGGAAAATAAAAATAATAAAAATCTGAATATATTTTGAAGCTCTCGGACAGTGTTCACTTACTTCTCTCTAGTAATAAACGACTTATTGCTGTGTATGGATTTATCCTTATAAGGAGTTTAACGTTAACGATTAGTACTACATTGAAATCATGAAAATAGTGCCTTCATGAATTAATTACTACGTGTGTATCTTGCATTTTCAACGTCATTGCAAATTATTTAATCGTCATATCACGCATTGTTTCCGTAGGACCTATGTGCGTATATCTAAAAATGCTCTTTCGCTGACAAATGATACTTTTTTATTTCAAAAAAGGAACAGACGATTTAGCAATTTTCTTTAGTTACAAAGCTACTTACTTTACACCCTAACCACCTTTGAAAAATTTTACTTCAAGATAAAAATATCAAAAATAAATTAATTGCGTCCCGAAAAAAATCCGTGGCACTATGTTCTCTATAGAATGAAGTTCTGACTGCGCATGCACCAAAAGTAAAATAAATTATTTTATATGATTTTTTGTGTTAATTAGACATATATATACGTTTAAGCACCAATTATTGTCCAAATGATAAGTATCATTTATGCTCTGTCGGCGA
This sequence comes from Argopecten irradians, assembly GCF_041381155.1. NCBI lineage: Eukaryota > Metazoa > Mollusca > Bivalvia > Pectinida > Pectinidae > Argopecten > Argopecten irradians. The sequence goes on along the minus strand of NC_091138.1, from coordinate 15,226,526 downwards.
TGGAGCATCTATAATAGAGTGTTTGAAGGTTTCTTATTGTATCGAAGGGTGTGTCTACATGTATATGTATCCACACTCCTACATAGTGCTTTCTGTGTGTAATCATAGCTGAAAGAATTTATGAGTTACATATATTACTCTTTGATTAATTTATGATATCTCATTATTACTGATGGTAATTATGACAAAAGAAATTCACATACGCTAATATGTCCATATATAGGTATATTAGTTTATATATGTGAGGATATAATTTATATCGTTAGACGTTTTGCATTGTCATAGTATGGATTTTACCTCTCAATATTAAGGTTTTTGTTTTTACTTCTTATTTTACTTTTACCTTTTCAGACAATGGTATTCAACTATTGACGATTGTCAAACGTTATTGTTCAATCTGACGTTAGTCCTTGGGCAGAATTGTTGATTTTGCGTTGATATTCAATCTGACTACGATTGCTGCATTGTATTGATGTCCAATATCACACGTTAGTCTATTGTATTGTTAAAATGGCTAAATTTACGTTGATTTTTAACATCTGGCGTTGGCTCTTTTTTACATTGCAAATTTACGTTGATCTTCAATTTCAGATGTTGGTCTCTGGTCCATATCGCTAAAATTATGGTGCTTTACAAACTCTGACATTAGTCCCTATTTTGAATTGATAAATTTATTTTGATTTTCAATCTCAGATATTGATCCCTGGTTGAATTTGCCAGCATCAGGTTAGTTTCCAATTTCATGATTTGTTCTCGACACCCTACCTTTGTGATAAAAAGTCCTGATATAAAAACCTGTCTGATCCACTCACACAGATAACATGTATGAGATTATAACCTTTTCCCACAGTGTGAAGCTTTGAATAACTATTTCAAAACAACATTGGTGTGACCGATTGATTCAAATAGGATTTTCCATATATACCTATAGTTTCTTGGGCGTTCTTCAACCCTAATAACGTCGGCATATTGTTGTCCGACCTTTATCACTCATCAAATCGTATCGCCTACTGGCATTCAGTAATACTTCTCAGATGTATCACCATACTTAATTATTCTCATTGGAATAGACTTCGTTAATGCGATTATCACTGGCTCTGAAAACAATGCATTTTTAGAGTTAATCTTCTTTTCAAAATGCCTACTTAAGCGTATGTAATTAAAGTGGATTCAATTGGATATTTATGACGATTGAAATATAGTACCAAGAACTTGATGAATTCAATTAACTATTTTGACAACTGGAAAAACATTCTATCAAAAAGAACTTTAAATCATTTCTGATCCTCATATTTTGGTTTTAGTTCAGTTTTATTTTCTTGACGAGGATGATCTTAAATGGTTTCTTTTCCAAGTTATCAAGCAAATGTTTGATTTATTATTTTTACTATTCTTTAAAAGTCGCATTGATACGAAATATGACATTTTCCTTTTCACTTGTATGATGAAAGTTTACCGCAATCTAATGAATTAAAACCCATTCCTGTAATGGAAAACAGGATTAATCATTTTAAATGCCCTTCATAATTTCCTTGGTACTCTTATTAATATTTTGCAATTAGATTCGAGATGAATTATGGTTGATTGCTTGCTAGAGGTGACACAGAGGAAATGAGGTTTTTGAAGGAAGCGAACCGCGATATTTGTGATGCTCAGAGCCAGGAATCCGGAAATTCATGACAGTATATTATGGGTGTATTTGTCTGGAGGAAGTATTTCCATAGCTGTTCTGAGGTGAAAGAAACACTTGATGGAATCATTCCACACTCATAATGGTTACGGATATTTATATAAAATTTAGACTAATCCTCTTGATCATTTGCTGAAACTGATTCAAATGGATATTTTGTAAATAAATGTCTTTCTGTTGTGGTTACTTCACCTATCACCTCCGTCCATTCCAAAGTCGACCTCGCATGGTATGGTCGGTCTTTGACAGTGTCCGCACAAATGTATTCTTCCCTTACCAATGGTGTATATGAAATGTGCAATCTACCATAGATATTGAAAACGTGGAAATGCATTCGGAAGATATATTTTCTCTGGATACGCTATCGTCAATCCTTTTTTTTCTTTTTATTCGCAGGTGAATTAGATATTTATGAAGCATTTTGAATGAAACAATTAATTATACTTATCATAGAAAAAGAAGCTGGAGCACAGTTTACAATTAAAGATTCGAAAATTACCTTCCATGAAGTTTACCACGTTTTCAGTATGTAGGGAACAGGAATGCGAATAAAAATGTCAACAACATATTTACTTTGAAGGCTGGTATGTTCAGCAGTATTTACTTTTTACATAATAAACAAAGAATAACAATAGCTTGGTTACACGATCTGTGTATCATTACATACAACAAAAGGATCTCTGTGACCCCGCAATAATAATACCGGCACCTCGCCCGTTCGCATGTCAACGTCTATATACTTATATATATATATATATACTTATTATATGTATATATATATATATATATATATATACTTATATAGATATATCAACATGTAACATAACATATATGAGCAGCTCAAATTGTTTAAACCTTTCAATAATGACAATAGGTATCGACAACAATACATATACTACCAGTATTGTAATTCAATAGTAAATGACCAACAGCATTTTGCATTTTATGGCATGACATGTTGAATATGAACTACACTGTAATGAGAGTAAAACATAAATAGGTAATTTAAAGTAACAAAATGCTTTGAGGCTTAAGTGGTGACTATCATTTAAAGGAAACCCATTAACAAAAGTGATCTGGTTGAGGATACCGAATGCAGAAATTACAAATATGACACCAGGGTTGAACTGTTGAGCTAAATAAACGATATCGTAGTTTAACTATCTGTAATTAAAAATTGCAAAACATAATGCCAAATACCAAACACATTATAGGTTAGGGCTTTAAAGTCACATCTTATAGCAAGTACATCACTTGACATAGCATTGATTCTATATATACCTGGTAATGAAAGACTCATGTAGAACTTAACTGTGGCATTAAAAGAAACATTAGGTCGGGACAAAACTTGTCACAACGATAGCGCTTAAAAAATGATATAAGAAAATACATATAGATTTGTCTATGTGATAAGAGAGTGAGGCGCATCAAAGAAGACCTTGCAGTAACAATAGTGAAGCTCGAGTTATTTTATTTATAATGTTTAATTTTTCTTTCTGTTCCACCGAAAAAAGTTCCTGCTATAGGTTAAGTTATTTACAGTATTTATCTCGTGTTTATATTAGAATCTTACGATTCAAAGTTTGTCTATCTCTATTTTGTGTCTGTCAAATGGACAAATTAATTCTCCCCATGGGATACGCCGTATACATTTATGTATAGCGACATCTCATTTTATGTCTTATTTCTGAAAACAATATACTGCATTGGTAGTAACATTCTAATATGGAGTAATATTCATTATCTACATTATGTTTCACATTGTTCATGTAAATGAAGCTATGGAGACATGACTCAACAAAATATAGCACAGATGTCAGTTGCGGGACCTTTCTCAATATAGGGTCCCCTGTGGAATTTAAATCGATTCGAATAAAGACCTACACTTGTACATTTGATGATCAGTCTCGTTCAACCAGACTTTTGTTGACTTCGATTGCCCTACCACCAAGAATGTGGAGTATCAAGCGTCTGGATAACCGAGACAGACAATCAGACTGAAGCTTATGGTCAAATGGGCTTATGACCAGATGTTCTTGTAATGGACGACGGTAAAGATTTAAGTAAGATGGGGATATTATGAATAAAGTAAGTTTAATGTCACTATTTGGTCCTAATGATACAGGGTGAGTTACAGTCTTCAATATTTACTCACAACCGGGATTTTCTTGAATCAAGTTTAAACAATTATACTTTTGTGGTCACAACCTATTTTTTTTTCCAGGAAAAAATGACTTTAGATTTCGACTAAGTGCTCACAACCATGGTTTGTAAGGCTATAACAGAGCCAGTACCATTTAACTGCACGCAGAATCAGAGAAAGTGTGGTAGCCATGATAAAGGTCTATCAAACCCATAATCAGATCCTAGATCAAAACAAAGGAATAAGTTAAGTGAAAACCTAGAGCGAAAGATAAGAGTTTCAGTACATCTTGACTTTCCCGTCAATGATTTTTTTAAATGTTCTACATAAATGTGTAAATTATACACAGCTACAGGTGAGAAATGTCTTATTACATAGGGCTACAGTGATTACATATGACCACCAGTTAACACTGAGTATGATTACTAGCTGTAGATTATGACTGTACATTGTGACAATGAGATGCAACAGATGACAGAGCATGGTATTTCTTCGATCACACAAAAGAATGAAAATAAAGAGTCAAAAATAAAAATATAAAAAGAGAAATCTCTCGTATAAATTATAAGTTAAGAAGAAATTACACGGCGCAATCAGAGAACATTGGGGCCCAGGGGCAATATAGAAATATAAATATACCGCTGAGTGGCAAGTACAAAAATAATTACTTTTTCTTAAAATAGTGATTAGCTCGTGGGTTTCTACATAATAGCACCGAGTGTCACCAAGTAGTGCATGGTATTACTGTTTTATTGTTATATTTAAATCTATGATGTCACAGAACAGTGTCTGCCACAAATAAAACTCGCAGAACTTGAACCATATGACTAGTCTGTGATAACTGACCCATAGAAGGGATTGTTTCAGTTGGTCACAGAGCTCGTTATATAACATACACTGCTTAGGTAAGTCATAGAACGCATTGTATCAAGTTGAATTGAACTCATTGCATCCAGCTTATTTAGGTTGGTCATGGAGCTCTTTGTATCACTAAAGCTTATTGTCATAGAACTTATTTTGTTAAGGAGCTTATTCAGAGGGTAAAGTAACTTATTGCACCCGGGCTAATATTTGTCATGGTGCTTGTTGTGTAACTGAGCATAAATGTCTCACACAGGGCATGATGTTGCACACATATGTTGAGACACTTGCTATGGTAGGGTGCAGGGGTAATTATAAATTATATATGAAATATATCTTACATATAATATGCACATTTCAAGAAAGAGCGAAGTAACAATGCTAAAATAGTATGTACATAAAATGTATTGATACTAAATATATCCAAATCATAGGTTTAATTCGTACTTATATTTTAGATAGATTTTAATCAAAGAGGAAAAAAATCCAAATGTAAAATTCAATGTTAAAACAAAAAAAAATCTAGCAACAGAGAGAGAGGCAGGACGTGGCACTTTAATGACCGGTAATTGACATCTGAACATGTACGTGTTGTGTGAAAACCATGTACATTTTACAGGTATGTATATCACTTTAATTGGCGAGAAGTGTTCGACAAATTTTCATGAAGCAATCTATTTATTTTTATTGTAGGTAAATTCAATTATCGGCCTATATTTTATTTAGTATTAGAAGCGTCAGTCAAACTTTCGTTTCTAAGTGTTTGAAAATGTTTCTGGATCATTATTTAATATGTATATACGCCGGTTTGGAACATGATGAGCTGTCAGTTTGGTGTTGTTTATAGCCCGGAACAGCCAACACATTGAGGACAGTTTTCACAACTACATCATGGTATACACTACTAATTAGAAATGCTTAGAAAACTTTATATTAAGATATAAACTTAAGACAACAACCAATTAAATCATTATATAGGTCAGTCTGGTATTTGTTCTAGATGCATCCAATAACACGTGCCAAAAACTGAACGAGATGAGGCAGGTAATGAAGTTAATGGACTGAATTAGGGTTATGGTCGCGCCCTAAATGCAATGATATGTGTTGCCAAATACATATCTTTGACACTAAAATAGAATTAAAGAAGACTTTTTTTCAGTAGCTCACGTATTTTGAACATTATTGCTTGAATGAAAACCTTCTTAATGGTTTACTCGCCTACGTTACTATACATTATATTGTTTGAGTGTGTTATCTGGCTACGTAAAGATTAACATTAATTGTCAAGGCATCCAAAATGTGATAAGAAGGGAGATAATTCAAAGGGAGGCAATACATGATGTTAACATAAAGGCAGATAACCCAAAGGGAGATAACCCGGAAAGATTAAAATTCTTCAGAGAAATCGCCACAATATTTGTTTTAATAACAAATGGAAACAAATCCATTCTATTTGAATATATAAACTAAGATAATGCCTTATGCTATCCAATGAAAACCTACATTTAGTAGTACGCTTTTATGTTTGTATAAAACATCACCAGTTGACACAAAGTTTACCGTGTTACTATACGACTATCACCATAACCTTCCATTAAAATCAGCCGGCCGACTATAGATCAAGGTTATTTGTATGTTTACTGTTTAGATAGTGATTAACTGGATAACCTTTACTAAGACCGCCATAGTTTCACATAAATCGTATTTTTTTGTTTTCTTGGGCGTAGTGATACATAATTGAGTGTTTACAGTAATTCTTCCGCCTCGAAATTAAGTTCCTTTCGCAGTACTATTCTTGGGTAAAACTTCAAAGCAAATGACTTTTCCTGAAGTAAACAACGAAGTTAATTATACGAACGAGACAGACCCTTGGGTATCAAGATTAAAAATGTCCGTTTTAGCGTTGCTATGGTATCAATGACGCAAGACCTATAGGATGATAAGTTGGGTTTTTTTATCTTAAGATTACAGCGAAAATAAATAGCCTCAGTTTAGTGGAAGCTAATAAGCTTAAAGGTTCAGATCAACTCCGAAGAAGTTCCGTTTGGAATGTTTATTTGGAATACCAGCATTAAACATAATTTTGGTTTTATATTGACAGAGTTCTTGTACACTTATCTCTATTAACGAATGTACATATATGGTTCAATGACGTTGATTAGTTAAAACCGGCCAAAAGTGGCATATTCCTTGGCTCTCTTTCTGCGTGTGCTTGTATACAATAAATATGAACAAATCCCATACACTTTTTATGGTACGGAATAAAAAAAAACAATTAATTTATTATTTTTGCCTGAAACATGAAAAAATATTGAAATCCATGTATTTTTTAGTTTGAATTTGAAACGGATAAAATTGGAATTCAAACATTTTGGAAAAGAAATACTGCTTTCATATTTCCTTCAAATAAAATAATATAAAATTGAGGGGAAAACAAAACAACTCAATGGGCTCGATTTTCCCATGTGTAAGCTACACATGAAACAACTCATCGCCGTTGCATATAATGGCAATAGTAAAATAAATAAAGGTATAATGTATTAAATATATATGTATTTAGATATATGATTAAATCTACTTAAATAGCGAGTCGCCCTCCAGCTAACTATACACAGGAAGCTAACCAGCATGCACTAACTTGAGTCGTTCATTACGAGCTGTCACTGATCATGATTTGAGCTTCAATCAACGACTTTTATGGTCACCGCCTCCCTTATGAAATGAACATGAAAAAATAAATACAGTTTATGGGACGTGGAAGCACGGGCGGCAGTATGACGTCACGGAAGGTCGTGTGACGTATGCTACGGTAGTATAACATAGAGATGAAGTCAAGATGGAATGTTATGTCCAATTCTGTAACAAATCTTCTCAAAATAAAGTTATCAAAATATCATTCGAAAATATATTATATATGTATCTAATGTCATTTATCATGTATGTTTATATTATTACACGAAAGAAATGAAGTGGAGTGATCTGTTCCATCCCTACGTGGCCTAACGGTCTTTTCACGACCATGTAATTGTGTCAATCCGCAAGCATGACGAGCACCAAAATAATCCCAATAGAAAATCTCATGAAATTCCGTTTTAGGCATGCTGATAGCTGAATGGCCACATCCTTTACACACATGGTACTTACATCCGTCCAAGGACACATGGGGTTCAACTTTATAGCACGCGAGGACAGTCCCTTCCTCACAACACACTGGTACTTGCCCCTCCGAGGGCCACTGTTTGAATGAGAACCATGATGACGTAACAACGGGACTGACGAATACGATCATAGCACGTTAAGTTCCCGTCCCCAGAAATAAAACAACTTGAGAAGAATTTAGTCACTTACACTTCCAATCGATTCTTGCATATCGTAATTGTCATCCACTTCTACGTTATCATTATCAGTACATTGGGTTTGAATTGGTTCCAACTCATCTGAAGAATCCATGTCCTCGATATTGTTTATCTTTGCCTTCTCGAAGGCGTAAGGTCCCTTTTCTCCCCGAAACTCGCATATCACGTTAGTGAGGGCTTTTATATAGTTTTTGGCTAATGTGAGGGTTTCAATTTTTGATAATTTCCTTTCCAACTCAACATGTGGAATCACTTCTCGCAGGTCCTGAAAAGCATCGTTTAATGAATGCATGCGCATGCGTTCTCGTTCATTGCTTTCTATTCTACGTATATTCCTCTCCCTAGCACTCACACCCTTTCTCCGTCTCGAAGACTTTTTAGGGCTCTTTAATTTACGGTCTCCTGATTCTTCTGTGGTAGAGCTTCCTCCGGAATCTGAAGGTGATCCAGGTCCTTGTTTAAAAGGTCGTTTCCGGATTGAGTAATCACTGGCACGGAGGCCGGGCACATCCCAATAACTATCTGTAGGCTGGTCACCTTCTGTCATATCAAAGTCGCAGGACGACCGAACGTCCTCAATTAGCGAACGCATCACCTGAAAATACAAAAGACAGGTTAGTTAGACGTAGAAAAGGAACGATTGACACTGAATTCCTACAAACAATACAGGACATTTCTGCGCCCGCATAAAACATAAAATCAGGTCTAATATCAAACATCAAAAGGGTATTTTATCGCAAAATCAACACGCATCTGTAATGTTTAATAGCGCAAAGCGGAAGATACGATTACATACTTTTGACAAAAAATTGAGAAATATGTTCCAACCGATCTGATTATTTAATTTTGTTACTAGAACATGAATCATTACCTCACCCACATTAAACGTCTGTCTGACCTAGACTAAGCATGCATGTGCACGTGCACTAGAGTGCATCGGAGACTGACGTCTGTGTACAGTAAAATGTTCTAATAACCGTGCTCCACAGCGTGTTTTGTAGCAATTAGTAAGGCTGCAACTTTTTGTTTATCCAACGTGTAATCAGTTCGACTATCATGGGAGTAAAAAGGACATGTATCGCGCGCATCTGCAGCCAAGCGTAGCGACAACATCAACCTTGTTAGTAGTCTGCTTGTATGTCTCATATGCTATCACAAATGCTTCTCTCCATAAAAGATTGGTCTTACTTTGGCCGAGGGAGTGCATGCGATCCTTATAGACAGACTCCTAATTAAGGTACATTCGATAGAAGTTTTCATCATGTTTGTCAACCAAGATACCACATTGTATGCACATAATGTTAGATTTCTTTCTGTCTAAATGTCCCCTTGTTTGTGATTATCTCCAGTACCATTCTGTATATACATGTACAATTTGTACCTACATGCCAGAGATGTCGCGAGCCCTGTTCCCGGGGAGTCATTTGGCCTTCTGTTTACCCGGGACGTTCTCAGTAATGACGGTTTGTTTGATTTCTCGCGGACCACCAGCACCACGAGTGTAACAGCACACGGGGTTAGCTCTATTCGCTACTGTCAGTCATGTTCTATTGTTTAGTCTAGGATTATATGTCATTGCAGTGTATTTACTGCATGGCGAAAAGTCAAATTCTGTGTCACGATGTCAAGTAAAATTGTATTTAGATAACATTGACTTGTCACTTTTTCGTATACAACTAATGCAGCTATGACAAACAATAACTTTATTGTTTCTGACGTTTTTGAAAGATCTCGTCCATTTTGAAAGTAGATGTCAATATTAATTCACACACCTTCATTAGAATAGGAAGTAAAACGTGAACTATATTGTATGTTTTAATTCATCACTTTCGCACATTCATCTGTGTCTTTTCACTAAGTCAGTTTTACTGTTATACACTATGTGTAGTTTCGGCGTTGCTATCGAATGGTTGTAATTGTATAATCAATTCCCACATCTGTCTTTACAATTTCACACTCAGTTTCCCATAAATGTTATAAACTTGCCTTAATAGCTTTCGATTGCTATCAACCTCGTGCAACATCAGTATTAGAGACATACGTGTATAGCTCGATAGAAGATATACTGGTGTTTTATAAATGTCTTTCTCGGTAGGCGTAATCTCTTATGGTGTTAATACAATGCTGAACCCGTAAATCGCCTGACCTGGGTAGATCTTATCTGTTTAACAAGACTAAAAATAAGGTGTTACAAAACACGTGATCAGAATCATCCCTATCTCACGAGCCTGAAATGGAAACACACGTGCGGTCTGGAAACCCATACCTTGGACGCCATTTGCCCTTTTGTAGTTTTTTCACTCTCTACGGTCAGTGCAGTTTGGTTATTTATTATCCGGCAAAGTGCCCACAGAATGAGCAGACGACTGTTGATCAAGTTTTGATATCTCTCTTATCAGAGTCTATGGACTAATCTATGGCCAAATGAACAGATGTCGGCGTCCATGCCTAACTGTATATGTCGATATCCTAATCAGCTTTAGTCGTGGCGATATATATAAAGTAGATGTTTGTAATGCCTTCTACAGTAGTACACGGAATAGCTACTCAGACCATAACAGGATGCCTAATTTCACTGCAGCCAAACTACATTGACAGCCGTCCCTCGCTCCATCGGCTTTTCTAACTTGACTATTGTAAGACGTAGGTGTTCAATTCAGCAACCACGACAATACCCCCCCCATGATATCTCACAGATCAAATGCCAGTGACAAATTAAGTGCGACCCAATCGTCTATTTGTCATTGAGAACATGAGTTTCCTGACGGCATTACGTTCTGAAATCCCAAATCTGTCACTCCAAATTGAATATTTATTTATATCGGAACTGTTGAAATTGCGGACCTAGAGACCAATCTTTCAAATTACCAATGGGAAATGTTCGGAAACGGAAAGAAGGGGGAAAGCTTCCAGTTATTGTTGGTACCTTTGACAAAAGGTGAGGTTTCCAAATTTACAGACAATTGATTTATTGACATTTGTGGTAAGGGACGTTTTAAGATCTTCATACATGATGTAAACAATGATTTAAAAACATTCGGTACAAGAACATGTAGCGACGAACTGCTATGATAAAAGAGTGATATCACACAATTGCCTGTAATTTTGAAGGTCTTCTGAACCAGGAGAAGTTGTAAAGTTGTCAGCAGTACAGCAATATCCTGATTTGAATAAAAAATGACTGAAAGTACTATTAGTGGAGATAATCTGGTTTTAATTTGGATTTCCAATAAAAAGGAGAGGGACAAATTCTATCAAACGATGTACTTATATATGCAAGCACCTGATGGAAATTGTCATTAATATCAACTTACACATTTTATTACTTATAACTTACTCCATATGTCACCATGTTGTACAGAAAGTGTCACTTCAGTGGCTTTAAGATGTTGATATGATACATGACGCAATGCAAGAAACGTTGAAATAAAAAGCAACTTTAAAAAACAATATATATAAAAATATTATGAAAGGGAATTTAGACCATTTGAACACAATCAACAGGTATGAAACTGACAGACAATCCAAAGACCTGGCCAGGTGTTAACATTATGTATACATTTTAGATATGTTAGCTGACTAGAACGAATTCCGAGTCCTGATTGGTGACAAGACATCACGTGAGAAGTCTGTTGATTTGTTATGTAAATTAGAAATTAATTGTTGATCTTGCCATTGTGACGTCACATTGATAACAGCGTCATTATCGCGATGTTTCTCACTTTCTAACTCTGACGTCAGTGTGAAATGTCATACAAAACAACATTTGTCAAACAAAAAATGTATAATTTTGTAATATTTTACCTTCCGATGCTCAAACACTATCTCATTGCCGAACAGACTTTAATTATGTCAAACTTGTTTTCCCTTGAATTTCACATGTGTATAGCTATAGCCTATGGCTCCGAATCCCTCATTAGTTTCTCATTAGGTCATACGTCATTGTCTCCATTATTTATCTGTTTTGAACGTAATGTGTATCTCGTCGTTTGTCAGAGAACAATCAGAATACACTAATGAGAAATTACCGTGGTCTACATACCGCGAACACTCTATAATACAGTGTAGAGAAATTATCACCAAAATGTCGAGATATCTCGTAATTACTCTAACATGGACACACGACGTTAGAACCAGAACCAGTATGATGTGTGAGACGTGTAGTTGACGGGGGATTGATACATGCTTACTGTGTATATGTGTTTTATGTTACAACCAGCATAACTACAAATCAAGCAAAAATCCCCTTAGCTCGAATTACATTGACATCAATCCCCTCAAAGGACAGCCCTTAGCCCGATAGAGTCCAAGTCCCTAGATCTAATTTAGGCCAAGCAGTCCCATGTCAGGCCATTTTAGCCGATTTTCCATTATAAACTACTGTCAGCTTATCGAATGTAGGACGTATATTCCTGTATAGATTTACACGGCTCAGCTCTATTACAGCACATTACTGGCAAAGGGCTACTCAGATAAATTGTAAAATAGCATGTATGGCATAAATCACCCTTCAACGATAGAATGACATACAGATGTGGAATAGTAAAGGGAGGGCACAGAGAAAGGGAAAGGTAGGGGTAGAGAATGGCCACAGGCCGCGTGAATCGTCTGAAAACGGCACCAAGTAAGGAAAGTGGGTGTGAGTCTACCCTGTAACACAGCTAGGGATATAGTGACACAGAAGATGATTTGAGGAACACAATTTGCAACGTTGCTTTTCTGAGGATACGCACTACATGTGTTTGTGTTTTGATGATTAATGATTGTGTTCGTTTGAGATGGTCGAACTAGATCATAAGTAGGCTTTAAGGAACACTATTGGCAATGTTGATTTTCTGAGGCTTATATTTATTACTGGCCCCGATTACTCGAAACAAAAGTGCAGACTTAAGTCAAAACTTAAGTCAAAGTTTTTCTCCTTGTGTAACTGATATGAAAAATAATGACTTAAGTCAGTTTTTGACTTAAGTTTATTTCGAGAATATGCTTTCCTTTTATCACAAGAAGGAACATTATAGAAGAGTTTCTTCAGTATAATTGTCCATGCCCTTGTTTTTGGGATGCATCCCTTTCTACTGCACTGATTACATATACCACATGCGTAATTATGATCTATCAGGGCTGTATCGGGGCATATGATATTCTGGTCAACCCGCATTATAGTTGTGCCGTCCATAATCCCCACATCCGCGCGATAGTATACATAACGTAGGTGTGAACGACACGCGCAATGACACTACCACAGGCGACACCTTCATAGTCCCAATCAATAAGTCCCCATAGTCAGTCTACGATGTTCACTATACACAACGGGTCATATCAATTTCGTTCTGCCTACACGAGTACGAAATTGCTAAATTTTATGGTTAATTAGTTCACGATGTCTAAAAAGAACCACAAGGGCTTCATTACACTTGTCTAACATGTACGTGCTATAAATACTGTATTGTACTGTTTACTCCCACGTGTACGTACGCGAACGCAAAATGAAAGTAGCATCCTTCCAAACGAGGGAGAAGGCTCGTAAACTGAGCGATACAGATAGTACATAACGTTTGTAAGAAGACACGAAAGTGCAAGCATTAGTACATTTAACTGAGCTAAGCCCAAGGTAAAATTGTCGAGGAGGGACTATTTTTATCGGGGATCAGGTAAAGCTAATGAAAAATTGTAGACTACCATTACAGATTCGTACGCTAACATGGAGCTTCATACTGGAACCTGTGCATTGACCACTGATTTAGCAACATAAAACGAATAGGTTAACTGAAAAAATATCATTGCCAACAGCAAACACGTTGTTCGGCATAAAAAACATTAGTTAACAGAGGCATAACCAAAGTAAAACATTGGTGAAAAGAAAGAGCAGTGGCCAATTGGCCAATGGAAACGTATTGGCCACCATAAAGATATTAGTCAATAAAAAGTAGAGATTGAATTAGTAAAAGAAAACATAATGACCCAGAAACAGAATCTAGCATAATTTTAAAGTGCCATAAAAACTTTCATGAAAACACATCAATCCAGTTCAGGTAAGGTCAAACAGAAAACACCCTTAAAGCAATCGGCAAATAATAACAAGATTTAGAGACAACAACAGTCGAAAAGCTCCAATGATATAAGCACACTAACAATGGCAATGTCCCAATACCAAATATAACGACAGTCACAATACTGCAATATTAGGTATGCTGATTAGGCTTATTATAACTTACTAATAGCAGCTAGGTCATGCAAGGGCGGCATCCGATGTTTGTGTGCGTGAACTGCGTACGTGTCCTGGGAGACTGCAGTATCTTAATGTTGTGACTCTTTATAATAGTGGAACTACCACTTTTATTATATCATAGTGCTATCTTACTGAAGTATACTACCAGAGACACAGTACATCCCACCTGGTCACATCACACAGGCAATGGGCAAACCAGTCGTCCCATTCCTTCAGTGGAAACGTTAGGAAGAAGAAAAAATTAAATGGATAGGAAGAATAATGACAGTCATAATACCTTAATACTATATACAACAATACTCCAACACCAAACTATAATATTACGAAAGTCAACGTACCCTAATACCAATTATATAACGACAACCACGACATCTCAATACCAAGTATAATAACAATCACAATACCGCGATACCAAGTAGTCACAGAACGACAGTGCCCTCTTACAAACAGTATAACACGCCACATCAGTAGATTGGATTTGAAGCAACGTCGTCTATATTCCCTGGAGGGTTACTCTTGCAATTTGCATGCCAATGAGCTTAACGGAACGCCAAGCAAAGACAGACTAACCTCGGATCGATAATAACCACGGTAAAAATATAAAAATGACATAATCAAAATTATTTGGATGAAAATATTGTTGAGGCAATGATTTACTATGCTATGTTCGAGTTTGAAACTCTAAGACAATTTGCACTCAAAGGATTTCCTAGATGCAATCAAATCTATTGATTCCAATGTTTATAAAGGGAACCCAACTGATTAAGTGATTATGGCTGGTGAAGATTTATTGTATCTGGATTTAATATAATTTGCTACTTAAAGGGGGAACTGCGGCGGAACTTACACACAACAATGCTCTGTAAGTGATAGCCTCCTAAACCTGTTGCTGACCTCTCTCATACAACTAGATTCAGTGGCTGAGCCGTGCGTTATCTCGGAGAGGCAGTCACAGACTGTTAGGTATAGCGTTGTATTTAGTGCCTGGTAGCCCTATAGATAGGCCATCTAATACAGAAAACATGTATTCTATTAAAACGACCAAATTAGCGAAAATTCTTTAACTTTGAAAAAAAAGTTAATTCACAGTGATATTACACTGTTGTAATAACAGTAAGATTATCAGATGTCTGATAAAGTGTTAATTTAAATAGTTAACATGAAACAAACTTTCTCGAAAATGAATTCAATGTCAAAATGAATTATAACACGTGTCCAGTGATGTTAACATACATACACACGCATACATTTAGTATCTATATAAATAATCACGGCATCAGCATTATAAGATAGAAGTATACTTACGAGTTAGTAAATGTGCTGATCCTAGCTGTTTTTGTGTTTTAGTCCTTTAAAATCCCAAATCGCTTAGTGGTGAGAAATTCTGGTACTTCATCCGCTGTGTGTGAGATGACAGGACCAGGTGAGAGTGCGAGTGTCACTATACGTCCCCTCGACAGTCGGCGGCAATCGGAAGTGGTAGGCTGATAATAAACATATATAGCATCGTGTTATTGTAATTCTGAATCGATTCAGACAGCCAATCAGAAGTGCGCTTACTTCTGACGCAGTACTATTTCTACACTACACTCCGCCTCTGTTGCTCTCTCTACGCGTGGTATAGTAACAATACGTATGCAAGCATAAAACGCATGTTTACATTCTAAAGCTCACTGTCACGAAATATAGCTCGGGTGTACAAAGCGTTATTCCCTTTAGACATTCCATATACATGTATATTGAATTAAAACTCTACAACAATATTATTGTAGACACTTCCATATACCATATCAATCCATTTCCTTCACACAAAGGCATTTATAGCTAATATACAACACTAGCTGCAATACAAAGACTTCAATACAAGGTTTGTTTGTCAAGATCAGCAATTGTTTAATTATCACGTTCTCTATATTTCCTTTTATAATCACTGGCAAGGATTTGAAATGTTTATATATGTAGTGTACGTAATACTTGTGTCTGTATGTATGACCTCGAGGCCAGATTCATCGTGATTTTTGTGTGTGTATAACATATATATACGTGTATGCGTATTCCATGTGAATATTTTAATTGCTTGAACAATTGTTCAATGAACTTATTGAATTAAAAGTTTGCAGTGAGAGGGTACAGGATAATCTTCCGTATCAGTGGTGTCATACGTACGTCCATCCAGTGACGTGAGTAATGTATCCAATTCGTGATTAGTATCGATTTAATCCGTCCATTTACGTGATACTACGTACCGTAGCGTAAACACCCGACACATACGAGTACGGAAATGAAACCATGAATGAAATAAAGTTAATGCTATAAAACGGTCAGATCAGGTAGATGATACCTGTAAGATTGGCGTATCCTCCCACGTACCCCTAGTAGTACGTGTTAAAAGGTGAAGGATGTTGCAATTGCTACAACATTTAGGAAGTGGGTGTTACTGATGTCTTACTGTTTTGGATGTCACGGTTTTCAGCAATTATCCGAGTTATAAAGTTAAATGATGACGCAGTTTTCAAAGTCTAGGTGTTACATTGTTTTCATACAGCGATCTCAAATTTAGAATATTGTCTTTCTTGATAATGAACTTATCTGTAAAATAGAACGTTAAGTCCAGCCAACCAACCAAAACCTTTCTTGTTACTAAGGGTGTGGAAGTTTTCATGGTGTTTCAGTGTTAAAAACTTCGAAGTTTTTGTCTCACTAATAATGTTTATAACGTCGCGGTACTCCATGTATCATTGTAGCAATATTAAGGACGAAGCGGTACTCAATGTATCATTGTAGCAATATATAGGACGTCGCGGTACTCAATGTATCATTGTAGCAATATATAGGACGTCGCGGTACTCAATGTACCATTGTAGCAATATATAGGACGTCGCGGTACTCAATGTACATGTACAATTTACGCGTACTCAATGATCATTGTAGCAATATATAGGACGTCGCGGTACTCAATGTATCATTGTAGCAATATATAGGACGTCGCGGTACTCAATGTACCATTGTAGCAATATTTAGGACGTCGGGTACTAATGTACATTGTAGCAATATATATAGACGTCGCGGTACTCAATGTATCATTGTAGCAATATGGACGTCGGTACTCAATGTACATTGTAGCAATATATAGGACGTCGCGGTACTCAATGTATCATTGTAGCAATATATAGGACGTCGCGGTACTCAATGTACCATTGTAGCAATATATATAGGACGTCGCGGTACTCAATGTATCATTGTAGCAATATATAGGACGTCGCGGTACTCAATGTACATTGTAGCAATATATAGGACGTCGCGTACTCAATGTACATTGTAGCAATATATTAGGACGTCGCGGTACTCAATGTATCATTGTAGCAATATATATGGACGTCGCGGTACTCAATGTACCATTGTAGCAATTTAGGACGTCGGTACTCAATGTATCATTGTAGCAATATATAGGACGTCGCGGTACTCAATGTATCATTGTAGCAATATTTAGGACGTCGCGGTACTCAATGTACCATTGTAGCAATATTTAGGACGTCGGTACTCAATGTATCATTGTAGCAATATATAGGACGTCGCGGTACTCAATGTATCATTGTAGCAATATTTAGGACGTCGCGGTACTCAATGTACCATTGTAGCTATATATATAGGACGTCGCGGTACTCAATGTATCATTGTAGCAATATATAGGACATCGGTACTCAATGTATCCATTGTAGCAATATATAGGACGTCGGTACTCAATGTATCATTGTAGCAATATTTAGGACGTCGCGGTACTCAATGTATCATTGTAGCAATATATAGGACGTCGCGGTACTCAATGTATCATTGTAGCAATATATAGGACGTCGCGGTACTCAATGTACCATTGTAGCAATATTTAGGACGTCGGTACTCAATGTATCATTGTAGCAATATATATGACGTCGCAGTACTCAATGTATCATTGTAGCAATATTTAGGACGTCGCGGTACTCAATGTACCATTGTAGCTATATATATAGGACGTCGCGGTACTCAATGTATCATTGTAGCAATATATAGGACGTCGCGGTACTCAATGTATCATTGTAGCAATATATATGACGTCGCGGTACTCAATGTACCATTGTAGCTATATATATAGGACGTCGCGGTACTCAATGTATCATTGTAGCAATATATAGGACATCGGTACTCAATGTACCATTGTAGCAATATTTAGGACGTCGGTACTCAATGTATCATTGTAGCAATATATAGGACGTCGCGGTACTCAATGTATCATTGTAGCAATATTTATGACGTCGCGGTACTCAATGTATCATTGTAGCAATATTTAGGACGTCGGTACTCAATGTATCATTGTAGCAATATATAGGACGTCGCGGTTCTCCATGTATCATTGTAGCAATATATATGACGTCGCAGTACTCAATGTATCATTGTAGCAATATTTAGGACGTCGCGGTTCTCCATGTATCATTGTAGCAATATATATGACGTCGCGGTACTCAATGTACCATTGTAGCTATATATAGGACGTCGCGGTACTCAATGTATCATTGTAGCAATATATAGGACATCGGTACTCAATGTACCATTGTAGCAATATTTAGGACGTCGGTACTCAATGTATCATTGTAGCAATATATAGGACGTCGCGGTACTCAATGTATCATTGTAGCAATATTTATGATGTCGCGGTACTCAATGTATCATTGTAGCAATATTAAAGACGTCGTGGTACGTACTCACTATGTAATACAGTATCTCCACAATACAAGCATTACAGGTTGTTAAGAGCGTTATTGACCTTATTGTATAATGAGACAGGTGTGGTGGTTCTATCAGACACCCTGAATACCGTGGGAGTCAAAACACGCGGCCTCTGGGGGCTGATAATCCCTATATCTGATCAACACATGTCCCCTCAGACTAAAGCCGTCGGTAACGGTCAATTTATTAATTACTTTAATCGTCTGGTGTTATAGACGGACTGGATAACTGTATAACCTGGCAATCATCCGGTGTACTTGTAGTAAATACAATAATATTTAAAGTCACACAGCGTGAAAGGTCGCGTTCGTTTATAGCACCAATGCAAATCAGCTGCATTCTAAATAAATCCATAGATCTAGGATGTTTATACCATACCGTCATTTGAAAAATTAAATATGATGTGAATACACTTGTGCATTTTAGACACGTTTGAGCGGATTGATTTCTAAGCGATAATATTGTTTGTGTAGTAGTCTACTCAATACATCAAGAACTGAAAGTGTCTCCCGAGGATAAAGAAAATGCATGATGTGTAAGGAACAGACGTACGTCATTAATTGTCATGTGACTTCCCGTAAGAAATCTCTCTATACAGCTTAGATTGCACGCAGTACGAAAATCAGAACAGTAAATTTGTCTCCAGCTTATCGAAATAGCTTAAAAGGGCAATATCGAAATAGCTTAAAAGGGCAATATAATTGGGTGCAAAAACAACATTTCCGATGACGTCATTGTATTCATTTTTTGTCGAGTAAATCCCCTGAGTATATACAATGTAAGGCTGAAGGTAGAAGATAATAGCGAAGTTATTTATAAACGCTCACATTCACTAGTTATGATGCAAAGACATACTGATAGCTAAAAATAGTTGACCTCACCACAGCTAAGACACGATTTCTGTGAGACACGGGATGTGAAATACTAGTGTCACTACATATTGGTCAAATCTACATTTCCAGGAGCCCCGGGGTCCAGAGTGCCCTGGGACCTGGTTCAGCTGCGACACCGATATTAATATCAATGACACCCATGTGTCCATGAACTCATCCAGTTTCGATATTTTTCGCTGAGGCTGACATCACCGTTATACAGAGACCGTCGTCAGGTGTCTCTGACATCTCCATCCAACCTGATAAACTGATTTTCTAATTAATACATAAAACCCATCAAATTGGTCTAGGTTTAATTTGTCGTTGTTTTATTATCGCAATATATCATTTCAAAATAAGGTCATATCTATGTATTATCATCAGGGGCAGCTCGTAATCTGTCCATTGTCAAAGGGGTTCGTGAATCGATCACCAATGACGGGGCCCCGGGCTGGAGTAATTACTATCGAGAACCGCAACGGGAGTAAACGCATTATCTCAAATATAGAGGTAAACCCTGTGGCAGTTCGACAGTCGACGGCAACAGGTGCTATAGACGGTAGGGCCTATTAGTAAACACATATATATACTTACGTACGTTGTGAAATACTGTCTGTGTAAAATTCATAATTTATGTACACATGTCACATTCGCATCACTTTATCATAATTTTCATGGTCAGAACACTGGTCGACAAACATAAATATGAGCAATGATTTGTGTTTGAAAGCTTACATGCAGATTCCCAAGATCACTGATCTAGATAATATTTATGTCGCTGTCAAGATTTATACATGTTTACAATTGTATCTGTGTATCCGGTTCACAAGGATATGAAAATTAAGAAAAAAAAATGATGTTTAAGTTAAATTTCATCAATTACAAGACCAAGGCCAATTCCCGGAATTTCACGGTTCTCAAATGTAGTATAAGACCATTGCATTTAATGCTATAGCCCAGTCGCGCAACGATTTATCAAACCGGAAATAGAAATTTGACATTTTGTGCAACCGAACTACAAAACTACTCGCTGAACATTACATGTACATTGGTCGCATGACAGAATTTTGTTTAACTACTGAATAATCATACGCGTAAGCTGTTCAAGAATACACATCATGTTTTTTTCTCTGTGGGTTCTATATACGTCTTTTTTACGATGACGCGAACATCTCTAATAAGTCTGTACTATAATCGGTCATAACCGTAATAGAACGCGCCTTGTTCGATATCCGGTGGCTACAAACAGAACCCGGCACAC
Source organism: Argopecten irradians (assembly GCF_041381155.1). Classification (NCBI taxonomy): domain Eukaryota; kingdom Metazoa; phylum Mollusca; class Bivalvia; order Pectinida; family Pectinidae; genus Argopecten; species Argopecten irradians. The sequence goes on along the minus strand of NC_091138.1, from coordinate 15,205,353 downwards.
CTGTTCATCGTCTCTAGTCTTACTCCATAGTTTCCTGGGATTTAATCGGATTGATTTTACGTAATTAAATCCCAAAAATAAAATGTGGATCGATAGTGGCCTTTATATGTTATCTGGGATTGATTAGCATGTCGTCGGCAATGTATAGGTCGGGCGTAATTAGCATCGCGCGCTATATACAACAGGTACGGAGGTTGACAAGGAGCTGGACATCCGATAGCAAACCAGGCCACGGCTACTGAGCGGAAGTAGACGGCAAACGCTAATATACCAAAGTACTCGACCGGACCGGAATTACATGTACGGTTCCGTCCAGGTGTCCATTTACTCAAACAATACATAATTGCAGTTTTGAAACCTTTTGATTTAAACTCTATCACTACTGATAAGCATGCGTTTTCTATCATTTAGACAATTCAATTAAAAACTTTCGAATGTTTAAAATATAGTACACACCTATCATATATAAATCCGTATAGAGATTGGGGCTTCGTGAGGTTTATTTGCACTGTGTTCTAAATAACCAGTGTTATTTATAGGTTAAGGAGGTGAGGGAAATCCGGAGTACCCGGATACAACTTCTGATCTACGGCCAGTACTGGCAATTGCCTCGCGTGCATTTCGAGCTCTCAACCGATCGATGGAAGGCTGGATTCGTCGGAACACCTTGCTAAACCACTCGACCACAATCTCCCCATCCATATACATGTAGTAAGAAACACATTGAATTATCAACTGCTTGAAACAACGATCACTGATCCAGACACCTTTAATGTGGCTTTAATGATATGTAGATAATATAATGTATGCATATGTCACAGTAACTGAATCAAACAAAACTACATCACGAAGGCGACAAAATTTTGTCGTCTGCAGTCGATCATTTCTAAGATTGATTGTTGCAGTCATAATTAACTTGCCGAACTATACTATAGAGTGATAGACTTACCTATGATATTGGGCCTATAGGTTGATAATGTTGTATATAATGTTAAGTCCACGAGGAGAATATTGAGCTGTTGTGATATCTAAATCCCATAGACGGACAGCTTTACAGTGTAGTCGTGTTGGGCGTAACACTATTACTGACCATCACATGCCTAAGGATCTCGACTACCCTTCCGTCTGTTTACCATCCGGGTACCTAATCTATGTAATCTGTCCTATGGGTATGTCACTCGTCTGCCCCAGGTCTTACAAGGGTTTGCCGACGATTATACTACAAATAAAAAGACATCTTTAGGGCATCTATCTCGGGAAGGAACTTCAAATGGATCTTCAAGTATACATCTTATGAATTACGTATGTTCGAAAAGGTGTTAAACCACTTCGGATAGACGGTAAAAGTTCAAAGTAACTTAGCTCATAACGGTAGCGGTTGAAATATAATATAACGCGTGCCAATTGTAGATAGATCGGATTTGTAGTGCACACGCTATGACGTAAACATGAGGATTGAACACACCCTTAAACTTTGACGTCATATGTGTATGCCAGGGAATGCTTATATTTATGTATCAATAATCCATATCCGTATGAAATCCGAAGCCATTCGCGGAGATTCAGATTAACAGCAATATGTATCGATTTTTCAGGTTAACCAAAGATTCATTCACATCCAATTTAGGCGTAAAACTCTCCCATTCACAGACACACGTTCATGGAACAATAAGTAATCATTGTGTTTATAGTACCTTTTACAAAATGTTCCTATGTTTGAATGAAACTAATCGACAGCCATGTTATTGAGAGCGAATCACTACAGTAGCATAATTTTAAAGAGCGTTCCAAAACATTTCAAGTTCAGACTTCTATTGACAGATTAAACCCAATCATTCTTCTAGAGATGCGAACTTCTATACCAAATAAAGAGCGCAAGATTGATTTATCAACCTGACTCACAGCCTCTACAAGGAATCGAACCCGGCGCCACTATAATATGAACCTTCAGGTCGGCAGGCTGTATTACGACCGGTGTATATTTTCAACCACGATTGCAAACCATGTTTAATATAAAGTAAAGATTAAGCAGGGCTTCGAGTATATCTTAGAAAATTCGCATATCCTGTTTCTTATAGACACATTAAATATATATATTACTATAAATCATATGGAAACATTGTTGGTTGTTGTTTTTAAAAACTGATAAATATGTGGGACAAGCAGTATTTCTCCGTGAAAATGGCTCATTTCCACAAAAAAGAAACAAAAAACAAAACCTAAAACAAACGAATGATGTCAAACAGAGAAAGTCTAATACAATCTTTACAACAAAAGTATAAACAGGATACGAAACAAGCAGACAGGCTTCGCCCTTGACAAATATACCGGATTGTACTTATACTTATCTTTAACAACTAACAAGTGTTAATTTCTGCGCTGAAGGACACATAATTTTACTGGCATTTATGTCCATCAGACTATGTAAGTCCTAGTACTACAGGACATGTGATTGACACCGACCCAGGTTGTGGTGTCTACTGGCAGTATTTATATTGTGCTAAAACGTTAACAGGTCAAGACAGTATGCATTATAGTAAAATAACATGTACATGTATCTCCAAAATGTTTCCTGAGTCAAGAAATTATTACTGAATGTTTGAAAACATATAGTTCCAATGTTAATCGATGGTATCATAGAACAAAGTGTTCAATTCTTGGTATGCAATAGTGGAATTTTGGTTACAGTACATAGACAAAGCATTTTAAGTATACTATCTGACAACAAAGGGCATTTAATTCAATGAATGAAAAAAATCCTTATCTTTATGTCATAAGAGTAGAGACCCACCACGATAAACAGACATGTACACATCACAATGTTGAATGATTCAAATAGTAATGATGGACTTCAAAAATAAATGGCTATTTTTATATAAATAAGAATTTGACTGTAGAAGAACCGTTGAGTTAGTCTCTTGTCATTTGATGTTATTTCATAAATGCTTTGACCTACTAACGGGTTGAACTATTATATAAAATGTTTTTGTAACTAAATTTGATATAAAACGTATTAAGGAAATGGATCCTTCAAGCTCAATGTTTAGTGGAATAATATCGTTGAAATAAAACCATGGGACATGTTACCGCCATCGTTAGTAGGCGTTGATGACGGATGTGTGGATGATACCGGCATCTAATGCATTATTCCTAACCATGGTGGTGAAACTAGGATATTTCAGATACATTTTTTTTCTATATTTTTATGTCATTTTAGGTGATCTGTAAGAAAATAAATTTCATTACTTATCTATTTGTTGATAAACATCACTCATGTAGTATTTTATTCTCGGACGTATCCACACATCATATGGAATATATGAAAAAGGCCACATATCATAAATCGGATAAGTGATAAAAAATCAGCTGTAATGAAAATGACAAGATGTTTTGTTGAAAACCAATATTGAACTCATCTTAAGTAAAACTATGTATCGGAAAGTGTTATCAAACAATGAAGTGGGCTAGAGTACCCTTCAGTCGATTTTACAAATATGTATCGATTGTCGATCCTATTGATACATATTGCTACAGAGGAAGGTAGTTTTATTGCATTTCATCCTAGTAATCAATGTCGTGAAAATGCCACGGGCCATCAACCTGGACCGGTATACTCGTAAACTCCTCTTCAGGTGTCTTTCGGCGACCGTCAAAGGTCAGCCTGTATTGATGTTACCGTATAAAAATCTATATGCTTATTTGGCTTTCTTTGCTGAGGTTTGGCTCTTTGACAATTGATTTGAAACACTTCACAATAAAACTTTATTCAGTGTTTTAAAAAGCAAGGATTCTCGTAAATATTGAACTATCATTCCCGAACTGCCACAGTAGGATAGAAATCATTCGCGCCCAGCAGGACACAAGGAAATATCGCAAACGCCGAAAGCGCGATTCCCCAAAGACGACAAATGTCAATTAAACAGACTACCGAGGATCAATTAAATTGAGAAAATAATTAAAAACAAGCTCACGCAATCGATTCGCCCTCGACCTGTGTTCATTCCGTGTCATCCCTATCTAGTTATATTAGGGTCGTACCACGAACACATATTTATACATGTACATATGACATTCTTTCAAATATTAAAAACATATTATGAACATCTTTGTAAAGTTTCCATTCATTAATTTTCCAGGAAAGAATCCATAATTTTACTATTTTTGGCTTTTAATACGCAATGCGTTAGAATTTAATATATATCATGATATCTGCCTCTATCTTATTCCATAACTTAGTTGATATAGCGAACAAAGGCTCAACGCAGCTATTTACGTTAAGCTCGCAGTGATTGATCTAGTATAGAATTTCCTAGAACACGACTCCATCAAATCACAGATATTACAATTATGATCTACTATTATATGTGGCGCTTTACTGAAATACTTCCAATCAATCTAATGTAGGATAGAGTAGATTTAAAATGTCAATTCAGACACAGTTTTCAACAGCCTTAATGTTTTCTTTTTTGAGAATGGAAGGTAGCGAGCATTCCTTTTGCGGTAGAGTTAAAACTTATGTATGACAACAACAAAGCAATTTCTGCAGTTGACACAAATCATAGGCATCTTCTACAAACATAGCCATAACATGACATATATAGACCAGATCATACCAGGTCGCTCATAATTACTTGTGTACTATGGTCTAGAAGACGAATCTGTTACGGCAGCATAATGGCTAGGATATGGAGAACACGGAAACCAGTGATTCCGGCTGTCGGTTCTTTTGTTTATATGTCCAGTCGGGATCATTGACCATCCGACTAGCCTGTAGTCGTAACATGGTCATCAAAATGGATAAAACACTGATGTACATATGCGTAAGGAGTTTAACATGTTTGCGGCTACCGTCTTTTCCTCAGAAGATCTCTAACCCTGTGTGACTTTGAAACATCAAACGGGGATAAAAGACACGGTCTCGTTGGCAACCTTATTTGTTCAGTAATGAAAAGAAATTGCGCTCTTATTAGATTTGTGTAAGCGATCGTTCGCTCATTTTGTAAAATTGATTAATATTGCCAAAAAATCTTCATTCATTAAAAATATCCTCCTCACCTCTGCTTCACGAAAGAGCTGATCACTGACACAGCACTAGAGATGGTAATAAAATTAATGGGGAGAGCTTGAGAAAGGCGGAGGGAGTCAGAGAGAGGGGCACCTTTGATAATTAAACCTGAATCTTAACTATCAGGTGCTGTTAAAGAGCAATGTAACATCAGGGACTGGATGCGTGTAAAACGACTATCCGAAGCGTGAAGCAAGCCTCTTTATTCTCGAGTTTGTCGTTGCCATCAATCACTTAAAAGCACAGCAATACAATTTTATTACAATTTATGCCAATATTGACTCGGCCGGCTAAGACCAGACTGAAGCGCACTGTTGAAACGCTTATTACGTCACCATGACAAAATATGATGCACTTCGTCAGTACATGACGACACATCAAAGACACCGCCATTGCGCGCCGTACACAACAGATGTAAACAGTGACAGCTAATATGGTGTCACTCGTCGTTAAAGGCCCGGATATGTCTTATCTAATAGTAGGTAGATATGGTGACATGCTTATGTTATCCAATTAGATAGACTTTACAAATGTGGTTCACCTATGCAAAAACTAATGGCAATAATGGTCGGTCATTATGTATGGAGGGTATGGACGACCCTAGACTGTGCTAAAATCTGAACTCAATGAGGACATTCACATACCATTCTATACTAAAACTTGTGCTAACCAGTACAGAGACATGCATCAGTGATGGCTCCCGTTTTTTCTCTTTCAAAGGGAGATAATCAATAATCACGCTGTCAGGTTAAGATAAATCATTGACCTATCCATCAATGTGAACGTTAGGTATGTAACAATGTAACGATAGTCACGTGATCAACTACTGTCAACACAACATACTTAATCCACACATTCACTGAATTCATTAGCGTGAATTTATAGTTGGGAGCTAGACATTCCTCCTTGCTTTAGGGAAATCCGTGAGTTATTTCAAATGAAAATCAATGTTATTGAGAATAATTATACACTCATTGACGGTATCTTCAGAGGGGCTTGAATGTCAGCAACAGGATGTTGTAATATCAAAAGGAAAATGGCTGAATAAGTAGTTTTGATATCGTGAGATTATGGCATTGGCCAGACGAAGGTGGGTCGTCTGAGGCACAGTATCATAACTCACTACATTACAAGGTTGGGTCAATTGTCTAACCACAGCATCAACATTAATAGAATATACCAATATCGTAACACAATAAACCGAGTTCTACATCCGGAATATGTATACACGTTTCCTCATCGGGAACATTTAAGCTTCATTCTAAAACAAAACTAGTCTGCTGATACATATCACATCAGAACAATGCTAATCTGGTACAACACCAGATACTAGTATCCGTCTTTATGGAACCGCTTATTTACCTTATTTATCTGGGCCCAGTTTTATGAACATTCCTTAACTTTAAGGAATTCCTTAACTTAAATCCCCCCATAGAAAAGCATTTCAAAAGTTAAGAAAAAATCACAAGTTATGGAGACTTCCTTAAATTCTGTAATGCTTTGCTATGGAGAATTTAAGTTTTGGGATTCCTTTAATTTAAGGAATGTTCAGCAAACTGGGCCCTGGTTCTAAGTAAAGATAATATTAACCTGGTTCTAAATAAAGACAATATTAACCTGGTTTTAAATAAAGATAATATAACCTGGTTCTAAATAAAGACAATATTAACCTGGTTCCAAATAAAGACAATATTAACCTGGTTCCAAATAAAGACAATATTAACCTCGGATCCAAGTAAAGAGAATATTAACCTGGCTCTAAACCGGGACACATGATTCTACATCACAAAACGATACCAATATGGTTCTTAATCTGGACAATTTTATGTGTACATGTATATGTGTTTTCATTAGGTCACCATTAACATAGTTCTGCACCAGGGCAATTTTACCTTGTTCAATAAGCATGATTGTCCCTTTGTTATACAGCAGGGGTATACACAGACAATTTAAATATCTGGTTTAAAGAATTGGCATCGTATCAATTATTGATATGATTTTAAAGACTAAATCAACCTGGTTAAACATCAAGACTATAATTATATGTGTTTTCATCAGATCATATATATTAAGCTGGTACCAGGACAACATTGATCTGTTTCTTCTACCTGGTTATACACCAGGACAATGCTAACCTGGTTATACACCAGGACAAAACTAACCTGGTTATACACCAGGACAATACTAACCTGGTTATACACCAGGACAATAACCTGGTTGTACACCAGGACAATACTAACCTTGTTATACACCAAGACAATAACATGGTTGTACACCAGGACAATAACCTGGTTGTACACCAGGACAATACTAACCTTGTTATACACCAAGACAATAACATGGTTGTACACCAGGACAATATTACACTGGTTATACACCAGGACAAAACTAACCTGGTTATACACCAGGACAATACTAACCTGGTTATTCACCAGGACAATACTAACCTGGTTATACACCAGGACAATACTAACCTGGTTATACACCAGGACAATAGTAACCTTGTTATACACCAGGACAATACTAACCTGGTTATACACTAGGACAATACTAACCTGGTTAAACAGCAGGACAATATTAACCTGGTTATACACCATGACAATATTAACCTGGTTATACACCATGACAATAATAACCTGGTTATACACCAGGACAATATTAACCTGGTTATACACCAGGACAATATCAGAACACAGTATTAACCAGGACAATATGAACTTATATTAGTTATATACTGGTTATATTCAGTTAAATTAGTGTTTGTTCTAAATTATAATAAGGTACATACAACTAAGTCATGGCAACAATATCATGGTTTCATATAACATCCTGAATTTTGTTGAATTTACTTGCTTTTCTTAAAAACCAATTACAACAGGTTAATATAACGACAATATCAATCCGAATTGCATGAGAGGAAGCATCATTTGCTTATTACAAAATAAAAGCTAACCAGGCATCCATTGCGACATAAGTAATCCTTACCTGTATGATATTGACATAAAGGCAGTACGAACAAAACATTAGCCATGTCTTGAACATATTTATCTTTGTGAATAAGAAGGTTTATAGTGACATTATTGGCCCGAGCCTATAACAAGTAACATTACAAACGACATAATGTTCTTAATATGAATAGATGAAGATCACGATCCGTGTAAACAGTTAGTTATTAATGAACTTGGCTGACGTACAGCGTGACGTCAGGAATACACACGGAAATAAACAGAGTTATGTGTGTCAGTAGCCGATTGTTATAACTGTGTACATACATATTACATCCTCATAAACATTGATTAACACAGTCGATCACTTAAAATTGCAATAGGTGGGCGAGTGTCTCGCAGTATTTAAACCCGGGTATTTCAGACATTTTTTAAAACAACATAATGCACACCCGAGTGCTAATGATTTCAATGAAGATTGTTTTGGAATATCTAAATCATGCATTTTGCAAAATGTCCCGAACTAAAATATAGGATACTATGGCAGTTTGCTACTTAAGATAAGAAGATCGTGTCTGTTGTGTTGGTCACTGAGCGCGTAACGTGACCGCACCACCATTGATAGCCTTTTATAGCTAGTGTGAAGTGTATGGGAAATGGCATGTGTCCCGCATCTCTACTCACAACTTATACAGCCTTATATTATTGTAACTGTCTTTTCTAATTTAAAGACAATAATGAAATAATAAAACTACCATTGTTCTAAATGGTTGTTTTAATATATATATCACATCATGATGGAAACATAGGTCGATGCAAAGACGAGTGCGAGACATAATTGTGTTTATCTGACAAATGTCTTGTCATATAATAAGACAACTTAAAGACACCCAGTAATTCATTATACAAAATAATACTACTCTCTCAATAGGGATATTATAGTATTTTGAACATGCAAATGAAATAGTACACAATTTAAAAAATACTTACAGATACTGGCTAGCGTTTTGGTTCCAAAAAGAGCAAAATTTCCAAGAAAAATCCTGTTACTGACATCCAAGTCGAGGATCTACTAACGAGTAGCAGTGTTTTCTCTCCGTCAAGTCCAGAGGCAAGGGGGCGGGGCTTACCGTCACCTCGTTTGTCATTTGTCAAATGCACCTTCCTTCTCATTCACACAAGATAAGGACTTTTCACCTGAACGTACGATAGATGTGTTTCAGTAGCTTACATGGAGTGACAGGGATCATTGGAACATTAATAACCGAATAAATTGCCGTAAAAAACGTAGATTTGATTGTAGTTGGATATATCAAAAAGTAGAAATGATATGAATATATGGGATCCCTAGATAAATATAGATCCGTCAGAAAAGTTCATTTCATCCCTTGATCGCGCATTTGCACATTTGTATCAAAAATATTAAGGAGTACATGAGGAGGTAGTCAATGTATAAAAATATATATAAAAATGTTCAGCGTCAAATAACATATCACCATTTTCAGGAACAAAATTAATTTTTAACTGAATTGCAATTTTCCTTTAAAGAAGCAATCAACATATAGAGGGTGTGTATAGATATGCTGCTTGTTATCCAATCCCCATTGTCTTTACGATCTGACTATGAATATTCGAAATGAAATGAAATCCATCATGATCAAATTAAAAACAGAATTGTCAAGCAAAAAAGAGTTCCGCGTGCCATCAAAGAGTTGTAGTAGCTACAGGTGGTGTGATTTAGCGCCTAGAGAATGGTTAAATAGTGTCATTACGCTGACCTTGCACCAGACTAAGTAATATTTTACTAAAAATAATCCAGAAGTCACGTACGCAAAGAATATATAGACTCAGATAAACAAGCACTCTTCAATTAGACTACAAGAACAGTTTCCATAGAGAAAACGCAATGGAATATATTGCATATCATTTCATATGTTGTATCTTTCATTTAACAGCTTTATATCGAGCTATGATAAGTCATGGAGTTACTCTTTAAGCATTATTATTTAGCTAAACCTCAATACAACTAGTTGTTTCGTTTTAAACAGTAATACAGATTAACGAGCATTTGTGTATTCTCACATAAAAGTTAACAGTGTGAACCATTAAATAGCGCGAGAAATAGAGTTATCCCGCCTGGTTAGTCTGATGTCATCCATCTTTGTTTTGTTACGGTTGATGATGAGTAAGCTATTTTTGTAGATGTGACAGTTCATCAAACACAGTCAACACGGAAATTTTAAAAATTGTGGTTTACCTAGGTGCACAAACGTCAGAGACAAATGTGGCTTAGATCAGCTGACATTTAGGACGTATAACACGTGTTGTTCAAATGTAAACAAATAGGTATTCTTATGTATCACTGATGTACATGTAACTTGGTTAAACACGTGTTTTATTTTAGTGACATGATCGACCCATATCTCATATGGTATTATAAATTCATACACTATCCATCATTTTAGTCCTTATGTTTCTTTCTTATTTAAAATCAAACGAGGCACAGGTTAATTCGTGGGACGACGAATTTTTCAATCATAATTTTAGCTTGCAGCATCAAAGAACAAATTTCAAAGAAAAAGATTCAGCCTATAACAATACTAGATAATATTGTGACGAGGTCAGCCAATGATACCTAATGTTGTATCTGGCTTGATCACTTGTAAGGAAATAGACATAAACACGCGCTAGTCGACAAATCACAGGTCTCGAACATTTGACGTCATACACGTAAACCGTGAGGGAATCCCCCGCGTGTTCATGGCCATCCACGACAATGATGATACAAGTGATTTTTCTATTTATTGATAGAAGGTTTCATCCGGGTTATGTCTAATTTATTGTTTTATCATCAGAAGGTGTTGAGATATAGTTTATGAATAATTGTGCGGTATTTTAGTGGTAATACCGGCTTACAGTACAATGTTAAAATTATATTATAATGGTTCCTAGTTTATAAATAATTGTGCGGTATTTTAGTGGTAATACCGGCTCACAGTACAATGTTCAAATTATATAATAAGGCTTCCCAGTTTATAAATAATTGTGCGGTATTTTAGTGGTAATATCGGCTTACAGCACAATGTTCAAATTATAGTATAAGGCTTCCCAATCCTATCTTTTTATTGTTATTGACAAAACAATGGATCGAGAGATTTATTTTGGTGTATAGGTATAGTATTGACTGTCTTATTGTCACACATTTGTTCTTACCTATCTTAAAATAACGTGAACATTTGTGTTATCTCTGACAACCGATTTATTTATTTCACTTGGCTGTTGTTGACAGGCCACAAAAAGGTGTCATGGTCGGCCCGGGGGCGTACGGCTGAAGGCTGTGGTTGGACACCAGATAATCTCAGAAAAACTGTCCAGCATTGTATCACGCCATAGTAATTGTTTATATATATAGATTTCATATCATATAGCACTGGTTATTTTTGCCCAAGGAGCATTATAAGGATTCAATGTTTAAGTCTTCTTAACAGAATGATAACCATCAGCATTAAATATTAATGCAGATATCTTCGATAGGTAATACATAAAGCTACTGATAGTCTATAACACCAGCGATATAGATAGAGATTTGTGTGTGAAAAATTGTTTAATATGGATGAGACTTAATAATATTATCAGTGAATCAATCTTGGTTTTGCATTCGACAAGTCAAAATCTACCATCACATTCAAATTACGAATAGTATCTAATATTGAAAAAAATAGATAATATGAACGTATTAAAACATGAACGTTTGTTTTCTTATGATAGCTAGTAATTTTTGCGCAAACACAGAAAATAAAGATCAACATAACCTTCCATGGTAGGTGTTTGCATCATTTCAATAATTATAGTGTAGAATCACATTCTATATTTGAAGAAGGTTAAAACGCTTTTGACATACCATTACCGCTCATTGTATTTCAGTTTTGGAATATTTATTCAAGCATTGATGTAACTATTTTTTAACTTCATCTGAGTATGAAAGAAATTTTGTTTGCAAACTGGGTGAATCTGCGTAGCGGATTCTCACAAAGTTTGAAAGCAAAATTTCTATAAAATAAATAATTACTTTCTAACAAATTTCTATAAAAAATAATATTTTTTTACTTTTAGACTACTTGATAGCGTAAGATAACGCAAGATCGGATTTTTTCTTCAATGTAGTAAGAAAAAAAAGAATCTGTCATTCAGAAAGTCAGATTTAGTATGTAAACAGATAAAAATCAATTATAAGGTCTCTCTACTAATTTCAAACTTTTATGTATTGTTATTTCAAAATTATAACCTACACAGAAAATTACCTAAATAGTTAAAACTAGTCTTGCGGACTGCCTCGCGCATATATAAAACTCAGACTTAGGTCTAGACATGTTCTGGGTATAGTTACTACACACCAATATAACATGAATGGAAATCATTCACTGACATATTAACTCTACCAAACTAGGTGTAAGTTACATTTACAGATGTACAGATTTGGACGACGTGACCCGGGGCTGGTGTGCCATCGACCTGTCCCCCGGGCACAGGTCCAAGAGCACACCCGTAACAGATGATGGATATTCGACCAACCTCGGTATGGCCCCGAGCTCCAAGGTCTGCTTCCGGTTTCCGGTGTTCCTAATACTCGGGGTACCTCATGATCTTAAACCCGTCCCGTCAAGTATTAATTCATAAATATTCAAGTTGTTCAGCTACTCTGTCACTCTTCAAGTATATTTAGTTCGCTAGCAGGGTTTGGTTCATTTTAGTGCATATTTTACACATGTACTAGTAACCATCATGCAGGTCTTAGGTATATTTAACTCATTGAAATTCGAAATAGCCATGATTTTCTCTCAACAAAAAGACAAAACGGTAATTGATCATTGATAAACAAGCCTATAAATAATGGTTTATGAGGTATTCACAAAGAACACAAATTACCAGATGCCTACCGTCTATTGTACTAAATGCGAAGTCATTTTTCTCCCAGGTACCTATTCTCATTATACATAAAACATTTGCTCTGCTTTCAGGTCCTATTTTTGAATAGTGACACTTTTGCGGTTTTTACGCGTTTTACATATTATGCAGTATGCACATGACAGGATTTATCTTATTATCGTGTATTTATTCATACAAAAGACGAGGAACATTATATATATTAAATGATTAAACTGCACTCTTCCATGAATTGCTTACATATGATGTATTCTCTAAAGTCGACTTACTGATTTCATTACACTGCCATTTAAAAATAAATATCAATCAAATAGGCGTTGTCAACCATAAGTTATCCTTTTCATGCAGAATATTTGCCCGACTTTTAATTACTAGAATTAGAAATAATGAAAAAAGGACATTTCTGGCAATGAAATATAGAAGTATAGAAATATTCCTGCTTATCGTTTGTAAAAATAATAAAACTTTCGCAAAATGCAATCCAAACAAATACTGATTATTTGAATGTGCTTTCTGTCAGTCAATATTTTTGGAGGGAAATAAAGATACGGAATTAAATTCCACACATCAAAAGTAGAATATGTACAAGACATTCTCCACACCAATCTGTATTGGACTCATATTTTTGCGATGATATCCAAAATATTGTTTTACAAAAGGCAAGACATGAGTCATAACAAATAAAGAAAAAATAGTTATAGATTAAAATGCACATTTTTGCTGATTCTTTTTGACTATTATTGTTCGAACTTTCGGTTGCCGTAATAGGGCTAACGTTGCACTTGTTACTGTCTGTGGAGGTCATAACAATTCATAATACAGTCAGATGTCAGGTCTAACCTGACTGATTGAACAAGAATAAATATGATACAGTTTATAACATTTCCATAGTAACTCGATATCCCCATAATACCAGACCCCCGGTCTGCAGACGGCGACGAATTAAACGCACGACGAGACGTAAGTATGATAGATGGATTTTTTCCTTGGGAGCAAGCATCAGGTATATGCTGTAGTATAGGTCTACGTGAATCAGGCCATTCGTCTGTACGTCAAAGTGTCCGAGAGCAATTACGAACCATCTATTGTTTTTGTGTTTATTCTTTAAATTTCATTGTTTATTTTGCTTTGTTCTTGCTTGTCTACCATTGCGATACTATCAAATATAGGTCACCTTATTGCAATTAGTAATGATATTAGAGAGTAAGTTGCTTCCAATTAATTAAAGATATGTATGACATAGTTATATCTGTATTTCACATGCAAGAGTTTCTATACATTTTTTCCTATCGAAGAACGTTTTAACATCGCTGCTAATTCATCTTTCCCAAATCTCAGAAGAACATTTTTTACCCTTCGGTGGGATTGTGCTGCGCGTAATACATATTTTCTTAAAACAATTACAATTAAAGACATCGTCTATGAAACAGAAATTTTCTATGTTTAAATCAAGTTTTGATATATTTGATTATCTCTATCTTTATATCAAGCAACACATATACTGAAGGTGGGATGTTAGAATTATATTGTTTGTTGCCTCGACCAGTGCATGATATCAAAAAGGCGACTAAATCTGGGGTCGTAATCCCCGTAATTCCAAGATAAAAATATATAGGATTTCTCTTTTCATGCCAAACAAGCATAATGTACATAGGATTTCTTTCTCAGGAACGCTTTCGAGTCATTGTAGGAAGAACGATATACACTTTTACACTGTACACTAAATGTTGAATATATGTTCATAATATTCTGTATTGGAGTCACGAGATAAAGATCCCATATTTATGATCATGCAGTGCGGCATTAGGCACAATAATATTTTAACATAACTTCACTGTAGATGCTGATTGAGTCTTTCACAAACAAGTGATGATAAAACAAACTTAAGGTAGGTCCATACCTTTGCACCAATTTGCATGACGCTACACCGGAAGCTACAGGAAATTGTTTGCGATACATTACGACATTCCACGTGGATGGATTATTTTTCAACAAGTGAAAATTACTTACATATAAATTTGATGGCATCACTATATGAGATTTTTATTTTGCCGTGGATTTACAAACACTGGGAGTAACGTTGGTCGCAAGAAATGATAAAGGGGGACCCGTCCAAAACGAATTTTCAGAATTCTAAAAAATCACAAACGGATTTCTTTAAACCCCAAAACAAGAAGAAATCATAAAAATAAACAGACATTAACCAAATGTTATATCAAAAGAAGAAAATGCATAATAATAAACAACTGATGTGAAATGGTGTTTTAGGGGTTTGTTTTCAAAAATAATAGAAAATGAACCATCATAGCACACATAAAATGGTGGTAGGGCTATAGAAAATGTATTACTCTTGGTATATCAGATCCAAATATTGTGAAAATTGACATTGGTTATTTTTCTTCTCTTTTTTTCCCTTATTTATTGATATTATAAAGAGACAAAACATGCAAAAAAAATTTACATATAGAAACGACCCTGGGAAATAAAGAAAATTAGTTCGAATTTTGTAAAAATAAAAAACATGTAGTTTTGTATTTTGTTCTTTTGTTACAAGTTCAAGGCAACCAATCAACAGGATTAAGACTACATTCATCCAAATATCATATTTTTATTTTTTTTTTCTATTTTCAGTTAGCAGATGTGCACAATATGGTATATTTCAAGCTCAAATATCTCAAAAGGTAAGTTGAGAATCCCAATTTTTCTTTACATATTTAAAATCAACATGAAAAATGCAAGAAAATAAGACCTATTAGAAAAATAACATGGAGTATGGAGCTACCTTAAATAACTTAAAAGTATGCTTAAAATATTGTGGAAATCAGAAGTTGCTTAGTTAGAGACATAATTATATGTCATGTTTATAACAGTGTCTGTGATTAGTTGAAACACATTACATGACAGGGAAATAGTATTGAGGAAATAAAACAACGAATTTTCCTGGGGCACGTGCCCCTATGGTGACCGCCCGTCTTTCACACGAAGTTATCTTTCCTTCCGATTGTACAATAGTATTAACCTAGAGTAGCGAATCGTGAATTTTCGGTTTAATAAACAATGTCAAAGGCTTGTATGTGGTATCAGTAAGATATGTTGGTACGCTACTCTAAGTCTATGAGTCCAATATATTCAAACTCAGACTCAAACTATACATACACTGCCTTCGAAAGTTACAAATTGGTCAATGTTCAAGGTTTAGATGTCGGAAAACATTTAGTTTTTATATGATAACTTAACACATCTTTGGATCCATTCTGTCAAGCATTAATCTTGTGTGCCACACAAATTCATAAAAGTAGATCAGCAGTCTCGAATTTTACAATTAAGTAGGCGACAGAAGATTCATGGATAATTATTGTTGTGATATTTTTGTAACTTTAGCCTATTGACAATGAAGATAGATGACACTTTTTGCAAGGAATCTTAAATAATCTTAAATAAGTTGTTGGTTTAAACTAAACAATATCCAACATTATTTCTTACTGGCTAAAATTAAATGTGAGATAGCAATTAGTTAATTCTCATAGGAATAGCATAAGAGATATGAATAACTTTTGTTGAATTTGTAGCAATTAAGACACAAGTTTTATTAATTTTTATCAATCATACGTTTTAAATTGGAACAGCTGATTAAATGTGCCATGGTAGATAGAATTTTAGCAAAAAATGAGTCCGAAAAACAATACAAAAAAGTTAGAGTAATTAATAGTGCAAAATCATTATGCATTATGTCTTTGTTAGTTTGGTACTGCTGAAATATCAAAATATGAAATTAATGTAATGTTTTTCCTGTATTTTGAACGATATAATTTTGTTATTGTTTCTTTAAATTTCGCTTTAATAGCCAGGTCATTACACATACTATCGAAAGGGGAAGGTCAGATGAAGGTACCAGAAACCAAGGGAAATATTTACATACACCCATCATAAGGAAGTATGTAATTATATAATCATCCTCGAATTTAGGGTATGTTTGAGCGATGTTGTATTGTCCTGAGAAAGTTCACACGAACCGAAAAGAAATTCGATATTTCTGACATTTCAGACGGTGCATCAAAGGTACCATCAAGTCGGGATTTCTGTCAGAATTACTGCCAAATTCGAGATATCGTAGAGACATTACTACGGTAATAAAGCAGTAGCAAATATCGCGAAATTCCATACGAATAACTGAATATACCACTGACCCAAGACATTTCAGGAATTATCAACAAATCAGACATCTCTTGGAATCCATCCTGAACCATAAGAGCAGTTTTGAGATATTGTCATACCAGACTCTTCCTGAAATATTTCATGACAAGATTTAAGGGGAATGGTTAGGTAAAGGAAGCTACAGAAATCGCTGGTAAAAGTAAGTGTTGGTTGCATGAACCCATAGCATACATTTACAGTGACCATACATTCTAATTACCAATAAAGAAACCCCAAAACAATGCGTTACCTAGGATGCTAGATAATGTTTGAGTAGTTTAACACAAGAACTTTCAGTAGTGAGTTATATAGTTATATAACCCACTAATTATACGCTAGGATAGAAATAAAAACAACGAAATAACGAAGCACATTATTGCTTTGTGATTATTTGTGTATTTGGAATTATTCACAAGTATCGAATAAATAGTTGAGTGTAACTTATACCCTAAAAATATATGTGCTACTTATTTCCCATACACATAGAGCACAAGTAAGCAATTACATGAAGACTAAGAATTAAATATCATTGTAAAAACACGAAAAATAAATGTAGAATCCCATTTCAAATTAAAAAACCCAACAAAAATGTTTTAAAATGATTAAGCAAGAGAATTTTATTCTAGAATAGCTCGTTTTGATTCTCACGTCAAATCAGGTAAAATATAATAAACCATCGATCTACGAGTTACAGAGCTATATATTCGACATTTAATAACACATAATAAATCTTCACCAAGAGCGTGTATATGGTTGTTTTCAGAACAGTTGCCGTATAAAGACGCATACAGCGGAAGCAGTCTCGACTTGATATAGCTCTGAATATAAAAGAAAGATGGGTCTTACGTCAAGACGTCAAATTCGACCAAAATGTATTTTTTTATGTTCAGGCAAACTCAAGATAAGACATCTCTGCTGTTAATTTTCAATGCGTATGAAAGAATTCTATGAGTACATCCCGACATTTCGGAATGTCTAAATGAGGATTTTTTTACTCCTTAGACTATTTTTGTTAATTAAAATTATTCACTGACCTAAACATGACACAAATATAAAATATGTACGACATGGTTTTCGGTTTTTACTGATGTCAATAAATGTTCTGATAGATACCAATCAATGGCTGTTTATTACATAATGACACAGTGTGTCAGTTACTGTACTGTTTTACCTGATGGTTCATGTCACTCGAGCTCTCGCTAGACGTTACCGCTGTGTTTGACGAAGCGCGACAACACAAAATATAGGTTGTCGAAAGCTAAAAATTAATTCAGCTCTCCCGAACATGCCACGGAGTTTGATGTATCGGCAGGGAGTAAATGAGATTCAAAGGTAATATCACTCACAATAAAATAATGAGTTAATGGTTAAGAGCATCAGTCCTGCCTCAACCTGTGGCGTAAACAACAACTGGTTCATATTACCTGTAATATCTATATTCGTTTATCATCGTCATTATCATCTACATGTTCATTCGTTATCACTCCTATCATATGGAACACATTCAGTGAAACAAACATGTCGACAGTTTATAAGCAAGTCAACATCTGTTGTTAGTTATTAAACTTTTGAACTGTTTTATCCCCTCCGGGCACAACACGTTCAGGTAAAGCATTGTAGTGCGTTTGATGTATGGTCCAGAGGTTAAAGGTCGTGCGATACTAATTACTTGTAACTCCTCCACAGGCTCGTAAGGGCAGACAGACAACTGTTGTCATTGTTTGCTTATGCAGGAATTTAGAAATGATATTATAAACACGTCCTTCGCGGTAATAAACCTAGTACACATTAAGTGTGAAAAATCATTAAGAAGCCACAAAGAATGATCTCTTGGGTTAACATAAAGACATATGATTTATAGATCGTTTTGTAATGGATTTGATTTAAGATATTAAATACATATTGCTAATGTCCAAAAATTCAGTATAACCTTTCGGGCCTACATAGAAACGGGCTCGATAAACAACTTATAATGTAAGAAAATAAGACCTATAAGAAAAAAAACATACTTTATATATGGGGAACCAGATGACATACGGGACATTTTCAGATGGAATTTCTAAATTCCTGTGACTAATGAAATATTGTGACCCGCGTATTTCATATGGGTAAATATGATACATATGATATGGTATAAGTTTAAGGCTGACATTCCCTTCGTCCTTATACATGTATAATATATTGCTAGCTATATTTCTCATTTATGATATGTTCATGTAGAACTCCGGTGTCCGGGCAAAGTAAGTGTTCTCTACTTCATCGAAGGTTGCCCCTTACCAACGTAGGACAAATTAGTATCAGCAAAACCTTTCCAAAGAACAGTACATATATACAGCAAAGTCTTGATATCACTAGAAAGAGCATTTTTTCGTGCTTAAATCGTAATATCGACTTCAAAACATTCTGAAAGTTTTCATCAATAAAGATTTCCTGACAACATGAAGAGGCATACCGCAACTTTGTGGACAAGGACTTCACTAAACACCGTTACTTGTCCTTGTTGTGTGTTATGGCTACGCAGACATCTATTCCGTAAGGGATCTAACTCTGTAATATGCAAAGACGGAATATCTATCTTGCAACCATTGTGAAAAGGATTGATAGGTCTATATCAGCCTGTTTAATTTCCTAAGACTTTCAAGTTAGTATATGTTATATGTACTTGTCGTATGCTTTGCGTCATTCGATATAATCTTTGTCGCTCTGAAAAATAAATACTGTCTAATTATGCTAATGTAAATATATCTACATATCTACTTACATTGCGTCAAAGTGATTTATGCCATGATAGTGATAATAGGCTAGTTGCGTGATCAATACAATGGGATTTTAATGATACATTTTTGACATATGAGAGCTAATATAGGAGCAGGAGTTGTGCATTAGGTCGGAGGATCTGGTGATCACGGATGTCATTGCCACAACGCACATGCGTGGGAAATAATGAATCGTCCTAATTTTTCATTCGGTATAGATTCATTCGAAGTAAGTAAACATTGTTCATCAATTGTAAAAAGGTCCTTTTTGATGCATTCACTACAGGTGTTAATGGATTGACATTCAGGAATAACCCACTAGCCTACAGTGTTTGTTTTGTTATCGATACAGCTATAATCATGAAAAGTATCATACATGTAAGTGTCATTATCAACACTACTGATTGTTTATTCGTCCATACCTACATCTTTGTTTGTATGACATGATGTAACTTATATATATTATGAGATTATTATATTTACGATGTAATATATTGTAGGTTAATACACCCGTCCATGTAGACTACATCATTTGTATGGCAGTGAAAGAAATGAAGGTTGAAATTGTGAACAGGAAATTGAATATATACCCCGAATGAATTGAAGAATATATTGTCTAGATGTGACAGACTAAGAAGAAGATATGCACTTTTACTGATTTATCTACTCATGGGTAGCTTTCGAAAATCACTTACTTTAAACCAACAATATGTCGTGGCTACGTAATATCTCAATTCTGAAAGTTTTAAATAAAATGTGCGGAGATCATTTTTCGCGTTTAGAAACGGATTGAAAATTCTCTCAATGTTATTAAAGTTCATAATTGTTTACAGATACAAACTTTTGAAAGGCATTGGTTGCAAAAACCGCGAAAGTAAATGTTTGACAGAAGTCATGAGACTGGACCATTTATGATTTATTTGTTTGTTGACGAGAATTGTGAAGAGCCTCTGACCTTTATCAGACATTTCCGTTTTGATTAGTAGACCTTGATTGTAGATTTTGTTATATATTATCACTATTTTAGGAAAGGTAAACATTTCTTGTATCGAAATTCTTCCAATATTGATATTTTTCATCTTTGAATCGTTATGATTGGCAATGGTATTTCAGTTATATGTGTGTAAATTGGAATTCATTTGTACCCATTGGATTGCCTTGGACATTTGACATATTGGCAAATGAAACAGATAAATGTACCGCCATGTTGATTCAACTAAACACAGCAAATTGCTAACAGTTTGATATTCAAATATATGTACATTAAGAGTATCATATTGCAATGTGATTTGATGTTGTTTTTGGATATCTTAATGATGCTATAAGTATTCAATGGAGATGTATTGCATTATGTGCCATCCATGGACAAACTGATTACGAAACAATGTAGCTCAATGATAAGTCTTTTCTGATCTGTTTCCTGTCATACCATTCATAACGAACGAATCTACATATAGTGTGTAACGAATACCGAGGACTTCGAATGGATTGTTTCCGTTCACTGATTGACAATTGGAGGAAGCGAGCTCTATTTCCGTTCTAGTTCGGTTGTGTGTGTCGTTAACCTCAATGGAAAAATGGAATTTATTAATTGTTTAATATAAAGGATTGTGTTGAGATACCGTAAGGTCAACGTTAGGCTAATATGTATTATACATGTATCTACAGAACAGTTACAATACATCCCAGAAATAAACGTTCTTCTATACATAAGTACCTATATCCTTTAAATCATCATACATACATATTTTCCCTTTATTGTTACGTTACTAAAGCAGATAGTACGTACAATTTTACCACGACTTTCAACGTGTAATTAGCACTAGTTTCTTTGTGAAAATGATTAGTATTTGAAGCTTGTTGTTGTTGTCTAATTGTGACGTAACTTTGAATACAGCATCTAGTATATCTGATCGTTGGCGTTACCATAAGTTATCATATAGTTGACAGTTACATTTTACTGGTAGTTTTCCAGCAACTGTCATCAATGGCTGTTGACTGTTGAATAGAGTATAAAAAAACCATACATTTTCTGAGAAATATAAGCTCTTGAAATGCTTCTTCTAACAAATTAATTTCCCCAATCAGAACAAGGGATTCTTCTCTCCTACCTTTTTTCCTATGTCTTCTTTCAGTCATTTCATTAATTAAGTTAGCATATCCTACATAATCTGATGATCATATCTAACAAGACCTTTTTAATAATGTAATTGTAATGCTATCTTTTGGCTTCATTTGGCTTCGTCTGTCTCCAGATTTAGATCTAGATGACCATGAACTATATCGTATATTTTAGACCCATAAGCGTCCTCTCTCAGAACTGTTCTTCCCATGATGTTAATACAACTCATAATTAATATGGCGCTAAAGAAATCCGGAAATTTCCTAGCTCATTATAAAATTAGTTCATAGGATTCCGAATGAAATTCAAACGAATTTGGAGAGAGACACATCATTGAGGAGCTATACAATGACATGTGTGTTAAAACAGTATGTAACATTACATTAGGTATAGGACACGACTGCGCGGGTGGAAGTACCTCCTAAATAATTACCTAATTCAGTTTAATTTTTAATGCTGCTTTTCAACTATGGATTTTAGTCTCAGCTATCAATGCATGTCGGCTCTTTGAGTCACCAATGCTTAATAATTTGACAGAAGATATATATCGTGCAATCAAATGAAACACTCTTTTGAATTTTGTTTTAATGACAATTAAATTTTTATCTCTCTTGTTATCTATATTTTGGTGGGCTTTCGTTTGACATTCTTAATAAAGTGGTGATGTAATCCCTTATCTATAGTTTGGTGGGCTTTCGTTTGACATTCTTAATAAAGTGGTGATGTAATCCCTTATCTTCATCATTTCTGATACTCTATTGATAAAAGAAGCGAACAAAAGTACAAAACTATTACTTCTGGTTGACAATTTTAAAAATCTTTAATTTTAATGGTTATCTATTTTATATCTATTTTTAATATGTCTACACTTAACAATCTGTGGTAACTTCCGGGAGAGGGCTAATATAGGCACAGCCTGTTGCCCAATCCCAATTGTAATACTACAATACAAATATTCTGAAATGAAATGATAATCTGTGGTAATTTCGAATGGGCGCAGTTTATAGCATTCAGCCTACATACTAGCCTGGAACTTCTTTCTATATATATTGTCTCGGTCACACATTCGCGGATCATCTCGACGGTGCCACTACGGATTTAATTTCACGGATGTCCCAGGAAGAAAGCTAGTTTTCAATGTCCGATACGGTTCCAATACGGCTTTGCAACGGTGTGTCTACGGGTCTTCACGAACATACTGAGGGTAGTCAACGTTGTGGTCATTTGACAACACCAGTGAAACTTATTGTTTAGGTGCACGCACTACTGCAGAACAAAATCCTTAATTTTGTCTCGAAATACACTTAAACAGCACTTAATTTCTTAAAAATCTTAAAAATGACTCTTGAAATTTGTTTCTTTATTTTTAAGGATAAAGAGCACATGCTTTGAATTTTCCTTTAATATCACCATTTAAGGATATTCAATTGTAAAAGTAAGAAGCATTTAAGCGTATGTTTATCGACTTAATTTTTAAGAGTACTTATTCCATACTGAAATCTCGTTTGCTTTTCGTTTAAGGTGTGTTTAAGGACACTTATTTTTTATGTTAACACTAATTAATAGCCCTTAAATTATTTAAGTCTTACAGTAACTTTACATGCAAGTTTCAATAGTCCTCACTTTTTTAATGACACTTAAAATACATAATGTATTGGGTTATATATAATTTCACTTTCAAGAGTATTTAAATCCATCAATTAATGAATGTGGATCGATCATCGCGATATCCTTGTTCAAAATTCTTCTGAGGCTTTAATTACAGAATCATTATTCAATTCTATGGAACCAATTGAAAGGATACTCATGAACATCATTGATACAATATGAAAATTTTATTTTCCTGCATTTCATGATCAAGTTTTCATTGTATTTACATGTATGTGTTATTATATCATGTGTGATTACACATTTGAAACATCCATGGAATAAAAGTCTATTTCTAAATGTTATGAAATATAAGTACCAGGTATGTATGTCACAGATTACTTGTGTTTAGATTATTTCAAATCTTCTGTTATCTTCAACATATACATACAGTACACATAACTAAAATCATCAATTTGAAGTACATTATATACTACTAATCCAACTGTTCACTATAATATATGTTAAGCCGAGATTCCGATTTTGAATTTGTAATCACTGGTCGAGTTCAAATATCATGTGAAGCAGAACTTGAACTCTCTCTAATTATATATACACAAAAATTCTAATTGAATTACATGTAGATTGAATAACCAGTAACTGAGTTTGAGAGTTGAATCTTGCTCCAATTTATATTCAATTCAGTTATAAATTCATCATAATTCTCAATTAGAGATAGGGTATTTTCTTGCTATGAGAAACCATTTTGTCCATCTTCAGCAGTAACAAGAGGAAAAGATATATTCTTTGTAAGAATGAAAGAATATTTTTCAGTATTTCCAGCTTCACCTTGATCGCCAATCATGCAGACCCACATCTGTGTTTCACTATCAAGTCTAAATCATAAACATTTGATATAGGCAAGAGTACATGTAGACCATGATTTCACTTCCGACCATATGTTAAGCGAGATTCCGATTTTGAATTGTAATCATGGTCGAGTTCAAATATCATGTGAAGCAGAACTTGAACTCTCTAATATTATAACAAAAATTCTAATTGAATTACATGTAGATTGAATAACCAGTAACTGAGTTTGAGAGTTGAATCTTGCTCCATTTATTCAATTCAGTTATTTCATCATAATTTCTCAATTAGAGATAGGGTATCTTGCTATTGAGAAACCATAGGGTTTGTCCATCTTCAGCAGTAACAAGAGGAAAAGATATATTCTTTGTAAGAATGAAAGAATATTTTTCAGTATTTCCAGCTTCACCTTGATCGCCAATCATGCAGACCCACATCTGTGTTTCACTATCAAGTCTAATATCATGAAACCATTTGATATAGGCAAGAGTACAAGTAGACCATGATTTCACTTCCCGACCATAGTTGTAATTCTAACCATGATGAAAAATGAAAATGACCATGGTTATAGTGACCATGGTTGGCAATGGTCACGATCTAGATTTGATCACATTGCTTAATCACTGACCATGTATCATTAATTTGTTTTGAAAGTTGAAGATTTATACATCCAAGGTTATTTTACAAGTTGTATTTTCTGATTAAAACTTCTAAAAGTCCTAATATCATTTCCTATCTTCCTGCTTATAAGTTTGAAGTCACATGACTTGTCACATGACAACATGACCGAGGCACATGACTTCTATATGTTTCCCGCCAAAATAGTCACCATCAAAAATGGCTGCTGTGTCTGTTGGAGTGTGGAAGGAGAAACATCTCTCCTCTTAAAATGGAAGTTTTGGCCAATTAGTGAAATGATTATCTTATTCCTGAATGTCTGTAAGTACAGATGAACACTTTCAGTAAGTTTTGATTTGTCTGCAATTATTTATCAACATGAAATTGTTGCACACTGATATTGTGTTCCTATGCATATAAATTTTTTATAGGTTTGTGTATTTGTCAATTGTTATTGAGTTATATTGTCCATATAAGCTATCATGCTTTATAACTATAGGTTTATTTCAGACAAATACTAATTTACTTGGAATGTATTATGAAATAAATTGCTGCATATCTCTGATAAAAGTTTTTCTTAGCGCTTATCTGTAGTAGTATTAAAACATAATGAACACAGTAAAATGTTGGTGATTCCAAGTAAAACTCTTCTGTTGTTATACATTTATATATACCTATTGCCATCACTATTTGTTTCAACAAATATTGAATTGAGTAATAATATCAGGAATTCAAGAGAATTTCCATTCGATTGATAGAAAATTCCATAGATATTTACCACTTGAATTCTATTGGAAATATCACTTAACCAGTGAAATTCTGGCAAATTTTACCACTGTTCCACGGGAATTTTACTGAATATACCACTGAAATTCCAAGGAAAATTCCACCGGAATTAAGTGAAGCTTTTTTTTGCCACTGGAAGCATATATATATATATCAGATTTATTTTTAGGAATTACAATATGCATATGTACATCAAATGAAATTTTAAGTACCCTTACTTAAATAAATTAAGTGACTACAAAAAGAAATGCATTGGGTTATTTTGAGTGCTCTTAAAAAGGGTGCAAATGTTTTAAGAACCCTTACTTAAAATTATATGACCATTGAAAGAAACGTCTTTTGGATATTTTAAGTGCACTTAGTTGGGGAGTTCTTGTCCTTAAATTGCTCTCAATATACATGTAATTTTAAAATAAGATTTAAGTACCATTAATATAGTATAGTTTAAGGGTAGTCTAAGCTAAGTGTCCTTACTTGTTTTTACACCCTTATTTTTAAGAGTGGAACTATTTAAGAGCACTTAAAATTTATCTAAAAATTGCAAAATTAAGTGTCCTTATTATATTGTGATTCTTAAATTTCTTAAATTAAAAACCTCCAATTTAAGTGTCCTTAACTTTTAAAGAATAAGTCTGGTTGATCCAAATTTAAGGACCCTTGATGTATCAATATTAAGAGCAGAAATTAAGACAAAATTAATGACAAATTTAAGAAAAATTTAAGAGAAAATTAAGTGCTTAGTTTAATGGTAATTTAAGGGCATATCCTGCAGTAGTGACGAACAATAAATGACATATTTGACATTAAAAATATTTTCCCTTAAGTAACACAATATTGAAATCTAAACCAGGGAAAGAACATCAAAATGTCCAGTTAAGGAAGCAAAGACTAAAATAATTCCACATGTGCATAGAACTGAAAGGAAATTTCGATGTAGCATGTTTGCAAGTTTCTACTTATCACTTATGGAATACCTATGTATTCTTAAACCGATTGTTTCAAGAAAATTGAGATATCTCATTCACATATACACATTTTACTTCTTCTAATAATGATTCACGATCTATCCAAAACATCTGTCTATGCTCTGTGAAGGAGCTGTTACTAAATTGCGTTAATTAATTATTGAGAGAAACATTACACTCATAATTGAAATATTATCCATAACTCGTTCATCCTAGAAAAGTCGTTAGCGAAAACCGTCTGTAGAAATACTTCAGAAGCTAGGTTTTCTACCAAATACGTCGTCGCCAATGATGTTAAGATAGCCTAGTGTTTTGCCATTTTGGATGTTATAACCATGCCAAATAATCCATTTCCAAAGTCCTTCTTCAATTCTTCAATACCGATCTGATCGTCAGGGTACCACATTGAGAACCAACATTAAACAACTTGAATTCGAAATTGGCAAGGGCTGTTAGAACCAGTACATTATACCCTTTATAGTTGTAATTGATATAGCTATCATCTGATTTTACCATTTAGAGCACCAAACTAATACGGGAACTCTAATTGCAAATTATTTAGCTTCAATGTACATATGGCAACTGTTCGGGTTCAGTAAAGTATGAATATCTCCACCAGCATCCCAAATAATAATTTGTACAAACTGGAAACTTTATATCATCGTGTGGTAACCATCTCTTGTAGTCAAGCAATGTAATAGCAAATTTCAGTTTCGGATCATAAAAATGTCGACACGATACCTTGTTCTTCATAGCCCTTGGATAAATGACATGTACATAATAAAAATGTATATTTAACTGGAATCTAAGCACAAATACCATGGAGAAGTCTTCAGAAAAGCCATTACTTTTCTCTACCTCCAGTCCCTTTTTTCGACTCGAACATTTTTGACCGCATCAATGAATATATGTGTTAAAATGGCACCATTTATTGGTCATCTAAACGCCATGACACATCACTACGATGGGCCCTACAAATACGAGGCCTTTTAGATATCGTGTTAGTTTTGTACTTGCCAGTCTTGAGGCAGTATTGGTAACGTGGTAGATCCTAATATTCCGTATTTTATCGTGATTTTACGTAGTTTCCGTGATCATCCTTGACAATCCTGGTTGATTCTGACCTATCCGTAAAGCAACGTAACTGTATCGTGTTGTGTCATGACAATCCGCAACACACCGCATTGTTCCTTATCAATTACGTAGCTGAACCGCACTAACACGTAGTTAACCGTAACAATCCGTTTGTATACTTGATACTTACAGTTTAATACGGTTGTGATAGGGAGTAACACGATTCAGTACATTCCAAAACGGTTAAGTATAAAGGACATACCACTGTTGTTTGATCCTCCAAGTTTAACTACGGAAGACAACGGCTATTTTACGGAAATCTGCGGACCATTACAGAATACCACGAATGATGTCGGATTGTATCCGTAGCTAATCCAGCGAGGTGATCCATGAATGTGTGACCGGGACTTTAGAAATGAAAGGAAAATACGTGTCTATTGGTTTCTTTATAATATCCAAATAGGGATAGGAAACCAAAATTTAGTCGACATGTTCCAGACACATTTTATTAATTCAAAATGATTAGAAGAATAACCATCTTTTTTATCAAGTTTTACAAAGTAAACATCTAGTTATCGTATCGGTACAGAGCACTGGCATAATACAAATACAGTACAGCTGGGTAATTTTGCGAGGATAAAAGTTTCGTAATTTGACATTGCTACAATCGCGAAAATTTGATTCTCGAAATATTCATTTTAATCACATATGCCGTTAAAGCCATATCGCGAAAATTAAAAATCACTTAAATAATATTTTCAAAAATGCATTGACAATTCGATAGTTTTGAAGATTTTGTTGGTTTTGATTTTTCAGTGGTACACATAAACCGTTAGAAGTTATACAGTATGTACATTGTACATCCACACACATTTATACATATCATAGATTCATTAATTCATAGATATAGTACAAGGACATCTGGAGATATTTAATATATCGAAACATGAAGAAAAAAGTCATTAGATACATTTTATCAAAACCACAGTTACTCAACATTACAGCAGACCTCTACAAATGACTAAATTCTCATAAAGGAAAGAAGTTATCTTATAATGTATAACGAAAGCCTACCAAAACCAATGAATGGTACTTAGTTATCATTTATGTCACTGTGAAGTGTAAATTCTGATAGTCGAATTGTATTTGGTCAACCAGGAGCAGTTAAAGATGACGGAACCAGACAGCGAAACTTTACAAAACAGTTATAGTATTACTAGAGACATCAATAATCTTCTCTACCGAGAACCATAACGTTAACATATCGACATGAACCACATGTAGAAGACACCATTTGAAAGTAGAATGCTTACCGTTCTGTAATCAAATCATCTGATCAGCTTGCAGTGGAAACAGCTCTTTTGTCTCCAAAACTTATAGATATAAATCAGAGCAAGCCCTCCACGGAATACAGACTACCGCCACAGATCTACCGAACTCAGCGGCATTGTGTGGGCTGAAAGTACAATGATGCCGTAGATTCAAATTGCAATATAACTCCATATTGTTCGTGAAATCATAAAAAAAATTCTACGAGGAAAACATGTTTTGTCATTTCACTGTCTTAATCTGTATGTATTTAACTACGTGAAATGCGGGTAAGCGATGAAGGTTCTAGGTTGTCTTGATTTATTTTGCCAGCCCTCTTACCTTGGCGCTCTGTTAAGACTCAAGTATAAAATTGCTACGTCTTAGATGAGAGTGATCTGTTCCGTGATTTTTTTTCATTTATCTTTTCTTTTTAAATTATTTGTTTTTGCCATCTAAGATTTTCCTACTTTACCAACTGCCAACTGTGGTGATTCTTTTATAAGAACCATCATGGGGTTTATCCATGTTATGGCTCCTACGCAATGACTACCACTCAATGATGGCACTTGAAAATGTAATCGCATTTATCTATCTTGTCGATTTCCCACGAATAATCTTTATGAAAGATGTTGCAAACAAGTGTGCATCATGTGGTATTATGCTATTCATGTGCGCAATCCCCAGCTTGAATCCTTGCCATTATTGCAACCGCAATCCCCAGTTTGAATCCTTGCCATTATTGCAACCGTCATATGTATACCAATGCAAGGTCAACATGGTCAAAATATGTATGCAAAGGTCAACCGCCATATGTATGTCAAGGTCAACATGGTCAACCACCATATGTATGCCAAGATCAACAAGGTCAACCATAACATTATGCCAAGGTCAACAAGGTCAACCGCAATATGTATGCCAAGGTCAACCGCCATATGTATGCCAAGGTCAACAAGGTCAAACGCCATATGTATGCCAAGATCAACAAGGTCAACCACCATATGTATGCCAAGATCAACAAGGTCAACCATAACATTATGCCAAGGTCAACAAGGTCAACCGTCATATATATGCCAAGGTCAACCGCTATATGTATACCAAGGTCAACAAGGACTTGATGTGTATGCTTTGTTAAGCGGTATTTGATCAAACAAACACTGGTAGAACCTGCTATAGACGTACACCTGTAAATATAATCGCATGGGATTTGGTGACAGAAATATATTCCGGTCCTTCTGGATTTTTTGTCTTTTTTTTCAATTTTACACAATAATTTACGAGTCAACAGTAAGACACATAGTTATAGCCATGATGTAACCACACTTTTGATCAGATCGGTTCATGTTTAATTTGAAGTACAGAAGTGATTTAACGGCCGTAAAGTATTACTAGTTTAAAGTTGATGTTGAAATACAAGCTCTCCGGAACTTATGTTCATTGTTCATACACATTCGACAATGAATTAAGTTCTTATACCTTGTAAACAAGGATACCTTGTAAACAAGGATAAAAACCTTATAAAACATGTCTCCCAGTAGTATACAAACACCATATCTTCACAAATACATGTACTCTTTAACTTGCAAATGATGCAGGAACATTATTCCTGACTATCGTTATCTATTACAGAAATGGTAGTGTGGACTCTAAATTGAATGAGGTAGTGAAGCGACATTGATAGAAACATGTTAAGTAAATATAGTCCTGGTCAAATGTCAAATGAAACCTGTTATGACTCGATGTATACATACATGTACATGTAATCTTATCGAACAGTTTCGCTGTATGAGTGTTTAACCGACTATTAGTAACTTTAAATTTAAGGGCATGGACACATACTTTGTCCACAAAATAGTATTGCTTATATGTGTATACGTTGATGGTTCCAAATGTCTGTAAACGATGATAAATGTTTCTATCACTGTTAAATCTATAAATGGTATTATACCTAACGCTAACTTCATATAATACGTAAATGTAGTTAATGCAAGCTAGTCCGTAACATGACCGATAAATGTAGTAAATTAGCAGACAATTATGTAAACAAAGACTAAGACTCTAATTTCACTTTATACCTTGATTTACTTAATCAAGTGACAGTGGTAATTTATTCAGAGATTTAATGTTTTCAATAATTTTAAAAGCTATTGTTTTATGCCTTATTACTGATTTATCTCGTATGAATGCAAACTGTTCATTATACGTGCATTTATAAACATGAAAACGTAAATGTCAATGCGTACGTATAACCTACATCGTTTTGCATGTTCAATTTTCGATGATCAATCACTGCATAGAGGTCTTGCATTTCATTCCATAACCGTAAGTAAGGACAGTTTCTGTTATACATACACACCTGTGTTTTACCTGTATTTATGGTAATCAATGTTAATGTTGAAGTTGAACTGTATTGTAATGAGTTATGTGAAAAAAATAATTGATGTAGCATAATGTTACACCAATCAATATTACAACGACAGGTTCAACACACGACCT
Source organism: Argopecten irradians (assembly GCF_041381155.1). NCBI lineage: Eukaryota > Metazoa > Mollusca > Bivalvia > Pectinida > Pectinidae > Argopecten > Argopecten irradians. The sequence goes on along the minus strand of NC_091138.1, from coordinate 15,173,626 downwards.
CGAGAAAAAAACAATAAAAATATACATAGACTTTTAAATCAGTCTTCCTTCCTTCACGGTACAGAATGGGGTGTCAATTCTAAACAAATAGTATACCAAGTGTTAACAATTCTGATATTCTGCGTAAACAAACTGATATTTTGCGTCAACATAATGATATAAAGAATAAACGAAATGATAATCCGACATTCGATACGTCATTGTGTGGAAGAGATATTTGATCCGCGTCAACCAATTACCTAATATAGAATGGTTTGTCAACGTGATCAAATTTCCGCTGAACAAAAATAAACGTGCAAATTACTCATATATATTTCATGTTCTCATTGTTAAAGTATCAGTTTTTTTTAGTTTTTTTCTCGAGTTTCTGTATCAAAATTGTCTCTTGTTGTAATGTAAAAATTTATATCATTTAACTAAGTATATTTACTAAGTATATTTTGACAATACAAATCTTTGTCCGTCACAACTTCTGCACTACCTTTATCCGTCTCTTTAATATTAATAAAAGATTTTTTTTGCAAAGATTAAATAGCACATTTCTGTTTGTAACTTGAAATACTTTTAATTTGTTTCTGGTTATTTTCTAAAGGAGATGTCTCCAAACTATCAATAGCATCTTCTATATATCTTTCTGGACTGGCGGTTTATCGTCTGATTTGTGATAAACTAATTATAATAAAATCACCTGTTTCAATCATGCAGCTCTTGCCTTATTCATCATGATTTTATTACAAGGTGTAAGTTTTCTAAAAAAAATTACAATATCTGTCTCATTATTGCATTTAATACGAGTTGGACAAAACTTTAGACCCTTTGTCAATAAAGTTATTTCGTCTCTACCTAATTTGCTTTTGGATAAATTTCCCGTATTTTTTTCTTTATGTTCCACTGGCTTTGTTTAGAATTTGAGGGTGTCATTAAAAATCATTATCAACACTTTATCCTTTGAATGTTGTCCCAGATCTTCTATGCAACTTGCAATTGGTTTATCCGAGTAGGAATTCTCGAGTCCAGATCTTCTTTCGATGAATTTATCTTTAGTGGTACGATGGAGTTGCGTGCTTTTTATGTTTGATGACAGTAACTGGTTTCTATGCCGATCGAGGGGGTGTCTGAACGACAGTCACATAGGATGGTAATGTTGAAGACATTCCAGCATTATGTACAGAAGGTGTTGTTTTAGTCTTCTTTGATCTGGCTTTTGTTGAATCTTTGTTGGTTTCTGGCTGTTCTGTTGAAAAACCTCATTGCCGTATTTATTCGCATTGTTATTTATCGATGGCTGTTTTTATTTATTTCAGAGAAACAATAAACATTTTTCTTCGTTTTAAATAAATGGAATATAACAGTGTTGGTGTACAGTAAGTATTACTAAGCAGTAGTGCATCATTATACTAGATCCATGAATATGAAGATGAGCTACAAGAACGACATTTATTGTCAATGACCAAATTTGATGTGGAGAAACACGATTTTTTGCTCAATGAAAATAATATTTAAAACTATTCCAACACGTTTGGGACTTATCATGTGATTACATCTCATCGACCTCCGGATCGCATCAAATGTCACAGTCTAACATGTCAGGAAATGCTGCTAAAAGGACTTATAAACAACAAAAATGATCTTTATCATCCCGGATTTTGTTATCGTTTAATCTTCGACGATAACGTATAGATTAATGTCATGACACAACTCCCCTGACGATCTAAATAGTTGGCATCGTGATTCAATGCTCAAAAGGAACGTGTGCAAACTATGAATATGCCCAATCAATCAACGCTTTATTTTACTGTTAACTAACGTGATTATTCGACAACTTCATTTTGCGGTTTCATGTCTGATAACTTTTTACAGCGAACTGATTTCACGATTTGCAGCCATGAAATTGGTATTTCACTTATGATTGACATTCTTCGCGACGATTATTTCACGCGATAATCAATTGGTCATCAGTATGTAAAGTGATATCGTACGATTATCAATGAAGAAGACCGACATAATAAACATGGTACAGACGAACAATGAGTGTGGAGCTAATACTGTGTATAACTGCTTAAAATGCACAAAACTTATTAAGGTTTTCAGGCTAGACAGTATACACATGTATATATGAAACCTTGTCTAAATTTAATTTAATTTAAATTCAGTGATGAGGATTTTGAAGCGCTTTCATACAATCTCTGATTTTGTTTAGCCGACCAACATATAAACCAAGTTGTTCGCGATCTGTTTTAAAATCACAGCTATGTAGTTGATTTCCTGTGTGGTATACAGATATACGGTAAAATTAACAAAACATAACTTAGCAATTAAAATCGAAGGCAACAAAAATCTTAACCCAAAGCACGAAATGTACAATAATTAAATATCATAGAATGAAATTGAACATTCTGTACATGCAGTTTTTAATGCCATAGCGATAAAGGGCATTACATTGTAATGTTGTATGGATACGTAACCAATTAAATCCCACGCAAATCTATAATGGAAAAACAGTTAACAAAATCTGTTTCAACACAAAAGGTTATAACTGACATCAAATTATTGTCTCTTTTAAGTATCAAGCTGTCGGTGTACATAAAACCGTTATACCTCAAAACTGATTTAGGAGATGAAAGGGAGAAATTCCTTAAAAAAAACCCATAATTATTGTATTTTGATGTCTTTTTATGGAATTCCAAACACCATTGTATATATCCTACTAAAACAGTCACATAATCACTGATTCATGTCTGTTTTTAAATAAAATAATCATTACGTAGAAAATGTAGAAAGTGAATTTGAAATAACGCTTTCAAACTTGTATCTTATTTATCAGTTCACATTGTGTTTTAATATCCACACTGCCGTTTTTACAGAAAATCCTCCTAACTATTTAGAAAAAACAAAATTTGCTTATGTCACTTAAAAGTTTTATTTTAAACCTTTATTAAATGCACTATTTGAAAACATAAAAAAACATGAGGATAAAGATGAGAGAGTGATCACCTGTGTGATGCTGCTACGTATATATGAGAGAGGTGACTACACACCAATGCAAGTAGATGCTAGAAAAACGGCGGCGTATTAGGGCCACTATATAATTTAATTTATCTTGTACGTACAAGTTAGTATCTTGTACGTACAAGTTAGTATCTTGTACGTACAAGATAGTATCTTGTACGTACAACTTAGTATCTTGTACGTACAACTTAGTATCTTGTACGTACAACTTAGTATCTTGTACGTACAATAGTACGTAAAGTTAGTATCTTGTACGTACTATGTACGTACGTACAAGTTAGTATCTTGTACGTACAACTTAGTATCACGTAGATATAGTATCTTGTACGTACAAGTTACTATCTTGTACGTACAAGATAGTATAATGTTGAAACTATCGGTATTAAACAGTACTATCTTGTACGTACAAGATGTTAATGTTGAACTCGGTATTAAAGGCTGTGGCTGATTTACTGTCACCATGGTATCGCATGAAGCTATACGTATATTACGTACCCTTTGTATAAGCCAAAGGGAAAAAAGAATACCTTGCGACATGTTGTGGAGTTGTAATGCTGTGATAAGTTTCCGAACATATAGATGTAAATGTTTATAACAGAGTATTAACTATGATCATCATTTTGACAATAATTGATGTGTGTATATATGTCTAATAAACACAAAAACATATATGAAATAATTTGTTTTGCTTTTGTTGTCTGTGCAATCAGTAAATCATTCGAATTAGGGCATAATGCCTAAAATTGTTTTCGGAGGCAGTTAATTATTTTCAATACTACTATTCTGAAGTAAAATAAATGCTCAAACTTTTCCAATAATGGCACAAGTGTGAAGTATTTAACTTTTATTACTGAAGAAAATTACGAATTTGTTTGCTCCTCTTTTTAATAGATAAAACTTATCATTCATCGGAGATGTATCATATCCATTTTATCACTAAATGTATCTTGTTATAAAACAAGCGACTATACAGTTTCCTCGGAAGGAACTATACAGTGTCAGTTTCAAAATAATGCAAGTGACTATACAGTTCCAACTCATAATCCGGCAATTTCATATTACGATTGTGAAAAAGATATTGTCCTCATTAATATATATCTATATTTTTTAATATTGTCAAATAAGTTTATAAACCTGTGATCGTACTTGAAGCAATGCAAATTAGACCGACTATCTTTAATTACGAAAAATATCAGGCGGGTGACTCAATTCTGCGGTGATGAACAGCAGTTCAACTCAACTTGTATGTACAAAATACTAAGTTGTACGTACAAGATACTATCTTGTACGTACAAGATACTATAAGTTGTACGTACAAGATAGTAACTTGTACGTACAAGATAGTAACTTGTACGTACAAGAAACTATCCTGTACGTACAAGATACTAAGTTGTACGTACAAGATACTAAGTTGTACGTACAAGATACTATCTTGTACGTACAAGATACTATCTTGTACGTACAAGATACTATCTTGTACGTTGTACGTACAAGATACTATCTTGTACGTACAAGATACTAACTTGTACGTACAAGATACTAAGTTGTACGTACAAGATAAATTAAATTATATAGTGGCCCTAATACGCCGCCGTACCAATGCAAGTAGATGCTAGAAAAAATGCTTGTAAAAAGAAAATTAGAAAAATAAATGTTAAAATCGTAAAATGTTTTTCTATTCTGTATTTGTTTAATTTCGTGTGGTTACTGACTAAGCACTACAACCATAAATTACCATTAGTAGATGTTATTACCAGCTTATGACACCGATAACATTTCGGAGGTTCAAAGCTTTTTATTTCCCATCAAGATTCTGTTCATACATAAATTATTTTTTCTAAGAACATTACAACCCACAAACTTTGTAATCTTTTTTTGTTTTTATACGTCTGTAAACAGCTACAGACGCCAATGGATACAACAAGGGAATACATATTAACCTTTACGACCGAATCTATGTGCGTATGATCCTTCAACACTACGGACAAAGCTAGATCTGAGTAAAGGTAAATGTCAGCCATTCTATATGGGTCATTTCCTGGAATCAAAGCTGTGTACAGAGATCGTTAATGACATCAGCTGTTTCCTGTCCGTATCAGGTGTTACCAGGTGAGGTACATATTATTATGTGGGACCTTAAAGAATACCTGTATTTGGCATTTTACAAACACTTGGTGTTAAATATACAATACTGTAAACGGCTAGAATCAAATATAAAGTAATCTTTATAATGTATACAATTCATAACTTTGTAAAATCAATATATAAATAGCACCGTATATCTATAAAAGTAGTATAGCTACCATATTTATACTTAGGTTTTTAGACTAAATGCATATTACACGAGCTCGAGGTGACTATAATTTAGACTGTTGGCCAATTCAAAGAATTAAACGAAATGACAGTTTTAATGCATTATGCAATATTTTTGATCATACAAGAATTCTTATTAAAAACTGATAAGAAAATTAACAAGAATAATCGAATTGCTATACATACTCGCATCCTATAACGTAGAGTACTAAAATGTGAGGCCTACAACGTACCTGTTTACCTTTGATGAGAATTTGAAATCATTTAAGGTGAAAAATTGCTGAATAGCAAATTTACTTTAAAAATAATAATGATGATACTGAAAAACGCAAATAATAAGTAAACGAAGAAGCCATTGGAATCCATAAAAAGGTATAATAAATTCCATTTACCAACCTTAACTTTGTAAATTTAACATATTCATATTTTTTTTCGAAACTGTTACGCACTTTTGCGAGCCATTAATCATTTTCGGCAATCAACATGATTTGCTTTTGATGATGTACCAATGTAAATTGACGACCATTATCATTATCTATATTTAGTCACCATATAAGGGTGAGCCATCTATTATTAACCAAATGTTTATATAATATAAAATGTTCTTAAGTACAAGTCAAGTACAAGTCAAGCAGTACACATAGACTGATGTTGTTTTATTAGCGGTAAAACTGGTTTTACCAGCTCCTGTGATCGCAATTCCGGAACTAGCTTTTTACGGCGAATTCCCCGAACACCAACTCTGGTAAAGACAAAGGGAGGTGTTTATGTAGGGAACCCTTTGACGTTTAGTTAAAGTCTGTTTCAAAATCTAACACAAACTAGGTAACTTTTGAACTAGGTATTTTTTTAGCTAATATGATAAGATACATTATAAGATACAATAAATGTACAATTTTGTTAATTGCAAGTATTAGTTTAAGTATTTGTATCAATTATTACTATTTTTCCCCCAAAATAATCATATGATAATACACACTGCACAATATGTATATTTTACAATAGCAATTAATTTAAGCACTATTTACACAAAGCAAAGCCTATTTAAAAATACAAATCATAAATCAATAAAATTTAAAGTTTTATTAAATAATCATATATTTTATTATATCATTTAAGCACTAAGGTAATTCAATGGTTTCCAAAATAATCTATAATGATAAGATATGTTATCAAATGTCTCATATGCATTTGGATGTACATATGGTATGCAAAATATTTCATTTCTAGCTAATTTAACCAAGATGCAGCAGCTGAGATGCTGAGTCGGCGTATGTCATCAAGTCGATGGTTCCAGTCTGGTAGCGGTCTATCATGGTTGCCAGGCGTCTGTCGATGTTTAGATACTTCTTCCTGCGGGGTTTGGTTGGAGCTCCAGCATCTCTCTGTATCCGGCTGATGTCGTTCATTTTCTGCATGTCCTTGAACATCTGTATAATGGTGTATATGTTGGGATGTGAGTGCATAACTCGTCTCTTCAGTTTCCCATGCCATGCTTCCAGGTGGTTTGTAGTGCGTGGACCCTCAGTCAGGAAGTGGTTCCATGTCGTTTTGTCTCCATCTACCCACTGTTCTGTCACGTAGTCGGTGAATGGTAGGAGTGGATGAGGGATGTCGGCATCATTGGCATCCTCCAGGGCCTGGAACCAGACGTCCTCTACACGCTCCATGGGAATGAGGGGCAAAACAGCAGCTCGGCGCGCAAGGAGTCTCACGTCGTCGTTGTCGCGGTACATTTTCTGAAGTCCTGTTGACTGAGCCTTTCTCCATATGCACTGTGTGAAGTGAAAAAAACATCCTTTGACATCTATTCCAGGGAAGACAATTCGGATACCATTGTGTGTGGCGATCTCAAAGTTGACGAATGCAGTAGTCGGGTGGAAAGGAATGTTGAAGTTGGTCATATGCTCCTGAAGTAACGTGAAGAAGCGGGTGTAGATGGTCTGGCTCTTTCCGGGAAGTAGTGCATAAATCATCTGAGCCATGATGCCGTCAATCTGCGTATGGATGCTGTAGATCTGATAAAACAGTGTGGGCAGGTGTAGAAGGTACCGTCGCTGAAGAATACATCCGAGGCAGCAAGGTCGGCAAGGTTCTCTGATGCAGCAAACGCGAGGATTCTGTTGCTGCCTTCACCATCGTCAAACAGTAGAAATTGTTCACCAGTTGATGTCTCTGTCCATCTTCCATCCAGGTTGAGGTCGGCCATGGTTTTTGGTAGTGGTGGAGTCTGCTTACGACGAGCTCTGTAAAGTGATGACTTGGCACTGTAGAAGGTTGGCAGATGCTGGACCAGAGCTTTGGAAGAGTCATCTCAGTCGTTGTCTCGAAGTTGTTGAGTTCCTCGTCGAAGATAGATGGTATGGGTCGCACGGACTCCGCACAGCGGTTGCTAATCTGGTTCATGATCTGCTTGACAACAACATTGGCTGGGTCAGAGGCATGTGTGTGAGGATGTCTTCCGAAATTGACTGGTATGTCGTTCAGTGTTGAGAGGGAGGCTGAACAGCCGGAAGTAGAGCATCTCTAGAAGGTCCTGTCGCCACTGTTACGAGTCTGTCTGTAGATGAAGCCGTCATGGGATAGGTTACGTCCGCCTCTTCTGTTGATGATGAACTTAACGTTAATCTGTGCGTTTGCCATTCCGTGTGTGATAAAATGAAATTACAGTAAATTGGAAAATGCAGGTACAGATGTTTTACAAAATCTATATTACCTAAAACTGAAAACTAAAACAAGTAAAAAATTCAAAGAAAATGATGAGAAATTAAAAAAAATCTAGTACAGTAGTTCTATCATATATTTACACTAAAACTGAAAAGAAACACAAGTATAAATCAATAAGAAACAGTTAATTGGAAAATACTAGTACAGATGTTTTACAAAATCTATATTACCTAAAACTGAAAACTAAAACAAGTCAGAAATTCTAAGAAAATGATGAGAAATTAAAAAAAATCTAGTACAGTAGTTCTATCATATATTTACACTAAAACTGAAAAGAAACACAAGTATAAATCAATAAGAAACAGAAAATTAGAAAATTCTAGTACAGATGTTTTACAAAATCCATATTTCCTAAAACTGAAAACTAAAACAAGTCAGAAATTCTAAGAAAATAATGAGAAATTTAAAAATCTAGTACAGTATTTCTATTAAATATTTACACTTATAAAGCTGAAAAAATAGCACAAAAATGTATAGACTCAGACAAAGTCTAGTAATACAAAGACAAGTTGATAATTCAATGTACAATGTTGACAATTCAAATATCAGAGCAAGTATGATATTTTCTTAAATATGCCACTGTTTTATACATTATTCTACAGCAGCTTGGCAATAATTAACTGTTACTGATTTATTGATCATCTACCAGATGAGTTGATTTACCAGTTGGTGTTCGGGGAAGACCCCCTTTTTACCCCCCCCCCCCCCCCCCCCCCCCCCCCCCCCCCTTGGCTGGTGTTGTGATGAATAAACTGAATAACCACACAATTGTGGTACATGTAATAGTAATTTGCACCCAGATACAATATAAACTAGTTTAGAATCATTCTGTAAACTTATTCAGCAGCATCAATATCATTTTAAGTTGATTGCGAAGAAAATTAGAAAATATAGTGAACTGCATTTCATTATTAAACAAATGATATTCACGGGGAAATTTACAGGTATAAGTGGTGTCGTGGTAAATTCCGAGCATTCTAGACTGACGGCCCGGGTTCACCTCTTAACGTCAGCACATCATTTTTTTTTTATTATTATTTCATATTTTTATTTGTTGTAATTTCACCATGCTTGAAAATATTCTTCTATTTTGTCTTTATTTTATTTTCCAAAAGTTTATTCAAAACATAAACATGTGTAGTAGATACACTAAATTACGAACATCCCGCTCTTACGGCCACTTTTTTTCAGTCCCGATTTTTTTTCTCTTTGTATTGGTCGTTTCAGAAATACAATCACACCGCTATTCCGTTTTACGACCAGTTTTCATAGTCCCCACGACCACTAAATTAACACTAATTGACCCTTTGATTATGACCACAGGCACATGTGACTTCACACCTTGCTGTGCTTCAACTTCCCGTACGCAGCAACCAGTAAACAGCTGCCCGCCGGTACATGTACATCAGTCAGTCTTTTGTTTCCGTCGACCTAATTATCAGATTATCTACCTGTACTAGGCCTGAGGTAGGGCGTTAGAATTACCTGCTGCCCGTTTTGAATGATCGTAAAAGGCGACTAAATTTAGGATCTTATCTTTTCTCTTCTTCCTAACTGACTTTATCTTTCCTAATGCCTCGCTTGGCACCTGGCCGAGGCACACCAAAGTCTATAAAAGTGGTAGTTTCTGCTCTTGCTTAGCGCTCAGCATACAGGGAGTGGGACGACTGGTTCGCCCGTTGTCAGTATAATGTGACCGGGTGGGGTGTGTTGCTCGGTTTCTTCGGCGGCATGCTTCAGTGATATAGCACTATAAAAAGGGCAACAGTTCCACTATACAAGAAGACACAACATGAATAGACCGCAGTCTTCCAAAACACACACCTCGCACAACATACACGCAACACCGCATACATGGGAGGCCGTCCTTACATGACCATAGCTGTTAATAGGACGTTAATTAATCAAACAAACTAACAAACCTATACTTGGAGAGTGTTAATAGCCATCATTTGCATACTTGTGACTGGCAGTTGACGTGATCGAAACCACAAGAAATGCAACGTTCAACGTTCTTTCGATAGCCCTGGTGGCGAGATCGAACGATTTAGACAGTTCTTGCTCTTACGTGTAACGCCAATGGAATTAAAATTCTTTAATGTATGAGATATATTGATCTTATTTCAGATATTTATGAAGTACCGTACGTCAATCATCTCATTTCAATAGATGTGTCATCTATTTTGTTGCGGTAAACATATGTCTAACAATCGGTGTTTTGCATTATTTAAAAGTTCACTTGACTATTGCACAGTAGTCTTTCCAACACTTTACCGATTGTGATAGTAAGTTATTATTTGACCAATCATTGCACGTAGCGGGATAATTAATATCGATTTATGTAAATATTTAATGATAATTTACACCGATCAATACCAATTTTAAACACATAGTTTCCCATTTACCTCAGGTGATACTATGTGATAATTAAACCAGAGACATACATGTAGATAATTTAATTACTATCTAAATCTCTGATTAAACTAACGATATGTATTTGAATTATAATTAAAACATAATAGAAAGTAATGTCTAGAAAAAAGTATTTTCATTTAGATTGTCAACAATTACTTCAGTGAAATTAAGTTTAAGATTTAAATAAGCACACACCATAAACTTTATTTAATGGAGAAATATGTTTATGCTCTAGAAATAAATGGTATAGTAATGATATGTCCCTAATTAATCAAATTTCAAAAATATTTGTAAATTGTTGGTTTTGATTAGATACGCATGCATTAAAATATGATATGATTAAGATTCTAATGGCCGACAAAACTAATTGATCAAATATAGTAATTTGCAAATTTATCTTAACCAAAATATATCAAACTGGTTTTTTCCCACACGTTCATATACATTCTCAGCATGCTATGCTATGTTTCTTATGTTTTTTTTATAGAAATTTAATGTATATGTCATGTCAAGTTTATTTTGATGTTCCATGTATTTGTAAATGTGTTATATGCAAAAAATGGAAGAAAAAATAAAATATATATACATATATAATATACTTCGTCGTTTGTGCATTTTTTTTCTATAATATACATTTATATATACATGTATATTTCATTTTTCATAAAATTTCAATTTGAAACAAAAATACAGTACATGTATTATGTACCGGTCAGCTACATAACGTAGGATACAGAGTTACTGTTCTTGATCGTCATGATCATAGAAGAAACCTGGTCCACCTCAGAATTAAGACCACCTCGCTATTAAGACCACTTTTACTCAGACCACTGGGTGGTTTTAATAGATAGGTATTAATGTAAATACTGTTATACATATTCTCAACACATGTTATATAATGTTTCTGACGTCCCTTGCTCATACACATTTTCATTTACAGCGGTTCGGAGCGGTAGGGAGCTGGGTTTTCGAGAAAAATGTTTCAAAGATTATAGGATAGATAACCACGTAAACCCCAATATATACATCTCTTCGTATCTGTAGCAGTGTGCAGCCAAGCGTGAATGTGTGATACATTGATCATGACCACATCAAAACAATAGGAGATTTCAGAAAAGATGGCGATGACGTCACACAAAGGTACATCCGGGCGCTCAAAGTTACAATTTTGTATATTTGTACTGGTGGGAACACAGCCGCTTCGATGTTTGTTTACATTTTATTGTAATAAATAGTACGGCAATCCGAGAATTGTTGCTTTATCTTAATTTCAAAAGGTGTAAATAAAAATATGTAACAATAGTATATAGATATAAACATATGGTATTCATATATTTTACGATGTTTATACTCTATTTTCGACCGACACGAGAAAAAACACGGCGGCCATTATGTGTATAACATTGACAGAATATTGCAAATATCAGCTTGAAATTACAAATTAAATTCCAAGTTCCACAAATATCGTACTGAAATTTTAATAATCGATTACTGTTTTCTTAGTCTTACTTGGTAAAACACCTTACGAGGTGTGATTATGACCAAGTTTGCTTCCGTAGATTACCCCCAAGCGCACGGCAGCCATTACGTACAGTGCTGCCGAGATCTCGAATTTCGTCCTTCTTCAGAATTACGCATTCTGGATAAATTTTTCGTCAGAAATTTTGGAATTTTGTTTATGACATACAAATGAGTCAGTCTATAGTTACTTTTTATCATATTTTCAAACAAAACTTTTAGTATTTTAGGATTTTCGAAGCCGTGCGCAATGTGTCGTGGTCGGCATTTACATTATTACTATCTGTATTCATAAATCTAAATGTAGTCTATCTAACATGTATTCGAATTATTTAAAAGTAATATCACTTCAATTTGAGACTTTATTTAACAGCCCATGGAATAAAAGCGACTGAATTTAAAAAATAAACTCTACAGCATTAAAACTGAACGATTTCACCATTTTAATTTTTCGAGATATCGCGATCGGCAGCCATACTTTACGTAAACAAGTACATTGCGTAGATCTGCATATAAGTGTAACACAGTGGTTTATAGCATTCCTTTAAAATAAGATATACATGGTAAAGAGCGAAACATATATCTTTTACAAGTACTTATTGAGATATGTGTTGGTAATTACGTATTTATATTATGGGCTGTGGCCTGAGGTGATCTGCCAGCGAAGCCATGCACGAGCGACCGTGGTCTGGCCAGGTGGTTCACATTTCGATATATTTAATAGTGTTGTGAACAGCTTTTTCATGTATAACAGAAACATTACACAATCAAATCAATTATCTATTCATAACTTTTTCACAGCATGGATTTCTACCTGTGAAGAAAAAACGGGTACTGTGATGGCCCGACACCGCTTCGCAAGCTGGCTTCAACACTATATCTTTATAAATATATTTAGCAATAAACAATTGTAATTATAAAAATATAAATGTCTGTAACATCTGAAACAATAAGAAACAATTTCAAAATCGGAATTTGCAAGTATGAATGTGTATACTTTTGTCAAAGTATCGATTGTGTAGCAGGGATGTACGTATCTGTTATTGTTTTTATTAGTCGCCATACTATTTACCTTTGAGGACCCGGATGTAAACTTTCTGTGACGTCACGCCATCTTTTCTGAAATATCCTATAAGCAGTGATCTAGAGTTGTCTGTTCTATTGTATAGAGGATTAAGTGTCATTTTATAACGAAATCTTATCGTTTGGTTGTTTATGCAAATTAAATGAAAAAAAATCGGAGGTGTTTAAAATATAAATTTAATTGTAATACATGTTCGTAATATTCTGTACTAGGTAAATGTACTTATATAATTTGTAACACATTGTTTTTTTCAAAGTAGATTATCATGTCAAAGTAAAATTGCTGAGTGAATCTGCTATAATATATATTGAAACCACTGAAGCTTACAATTTTCGTTACTGTAAAGGAAATTTTAGAAATATCAACCCATTTCAAATGATTCGACTGAACTAAGTCTTCCCATCTTCTCCTCCCGGTAGGAGTTATGTTATTTTTTCATTACATTGTACAGATCAATATGAAATATTTAATGTTAGTAGGAATAAAATTTGACATATTTCAGAGTCAGCTTAATTCAGGTGTTCTCTGATAGCAGATAATAAAACAGTGATATTCCACAAAATTAGTACTAATCTGATAGATTTGTATCAATTAATCAAAACAGTAAAAAGTAAGCGTGTCACTATCCTTCATTAAATCATATACTACAATTATGTTTTTCTTGAACCAAGCCTTATAAAAACAGTTTTGGAACCAATAGTCAAATTTCAAAGTAAATTATTATGTCAGAGTAAAATTTCTGAGTGAATTTGCGATCCGAATTTTGGACCTATCCTTGCTCCAAATTTTGCTGAACAACTTTTACAAATTGTGGTTAGAAAAGGACACTGATGACAATGTTGTGATGTACTACAAACTTTATAGACATAGAAAAAATATTAACATTTTTTGATAAAAATCTTCCTTCGTATCATTTACATGTCGTTTAGTTAATTAACTCAGGTTATTTAGTTTTATAGTTAATAAATTAACGTTCATGTACTTGAAACTTGATAAAGCATATACCGGTAAACAGCTGATAGCTGACAGAGATTTTTTTTTCTCTCTTTCCCTCTCTTTCCCCTCTCTCTCCCTGACATGTTGCCAAAGTAGTATTAGTGAAGTTATGAAGCATGAAGGTCATCCTTTATGACAATATACGTTAGTTATATATGTTACACGGTCTGACAACCATTAATTTTTGTATTTATAGATAGTATGGTGTTCTTAAACTTGCTAGATACATTTTTGTTAAAAAGGAAATCCTTGATGTCTTTCATATTAGTCATTAAAGGTCAAATACGTGTATGGTATTGCTTAAACGTTATATGAAATTTTATATAATATAACCAGTACGTTTTTTCTTGATAGATGAAGAATCTCTGATCCTACACTCAACATATATGCCTGTTTAGTTTTTAACAAAACAAAAATCAATTTGATATTACAAATCACCATAATGCTGAAACTTTTCTTTATATAAACTTGACAACATAAATACTTCCTCTTTGATTGAAGGTTCTGCACTGAAATGCATTATGTGTAAATAGAATAACTGGACCTGTACAAAATGTGAGAAAATAAATCAATGTGATAAATTATTACGACCAAATAAAAAACAATTACTTGTATAAGTTTTTCAGCCTTTGTTTAAGTCCTGTCTTCTTTGGATCGTTTTCCAATTTGCAGTTATACTGATAATATAACCATTGACTTATCAATCTTTAACATTCGAATCAACTCCTATCATCCAGAAGTTTTACCGCAGCAGTACTTTCAGTACTTTGATTTAGAATACCATAGAACATAACAGCATTGATCACTTGTTTTAAGTGAACAGACATTGTATATGTTTTACATGTTACATGCAATCACGCTTTCGACAAGGCCCAAAGATCATGAAACAATCTTATGTCAAAACCAGTGTTAAGTTTAGACCTAGCCAATCACAAATGACGTTACAAAACGTTAAGTCATTTTTTATTGGCTAAGAAACACTGTTTCATGATCGTGGGGCCTGTTTTCTCTGTATCTATATAAACGAACTTGTAGGAATGCATGATTAAAAGAGGAACTAAAAAATTTTGAATAAAATTGTGTAATAGTACAGAAATTTTCAAAACTGAAAGGTGGTGGAACGAAAAAGAATACATGGAATCATGGAGAAAATGTTCTAGTGAGCCAGTACATGCCACAAGTTTGTTCAAATTTGCGACATGAGATGGTGGACAAATAGAAGATAGTTAAACACTGTTACCAAGCGGTCATCGTTGACCTGCAAGGATAATAATGCAGCATATCATATGTGAAATATTTAATCATTAATCTATCTTCCTATGGCATCTATGGTATATATAGATGCCAGCGTTAGCGCATTATGAGATGATTGTCTGCAAAGCTCTGGCATCTATAATGACCATAGATGCTAAAGGAAGATAGATTCCATAGCAGTTGGTTATCATTTATGTGTGTAAATACCTACAGCGCCTCTGATTGGTCAATTCCAAGATCTCTTGATTCCGATTGGCTATCATTGCGCATTTTCTTTTAAATATCATTGTATTTACTGTTTTGAAGGTAGTTGCTTCTCAAAGCATCAAACAATAGAATATTGGCTATTTATCTAGGCCCTATATTTTATGGCGGAAAGATATCACTACACAATGTATGGTAGTAAGTTTCACTGAATTAAGACAAGAAAATGGTCACCACGGTAGAAATATAGAGCTAAAGTTATAGGATGAATAAGTTCCCCAACGCGTGACTGTTGTTTATCATGTTTATCAAAATCGAGTTAGTTAATTTTAAAATTTTGAAAAGACACGAGCTTTAGAGAGTGTCTTTTTAAAATTTGAAATTAACTAACGAGTTTGTAAAAAACTTATAAATTGGGAAACCTCTATATTAACGACGATTTAATCCACAAGATGGAACAACCTTTTTGAAGGTGTGTCAGTTGACGTCACCACGTCAACATTAGTGATGTCATAATAGTAATGTTTTTGGTGTCAGTTATACCGTCATATACTTCACTTTGCCTTGGTTAGTTTATGTAGTAGAAGTGACAAGTAAATGTAAACATATGTACATACGAAACGACAATTTTTATAACAGTTGATCCCTCAATATATACGGAAGCCGTCTGGCGCCACACAAAAAATATATTTATTGTGTTCCCTCACAATACTATTGTGAGGCCACACAATACTATTGTGTTCCCTCACAATCTTATTGTGAGGCCACACAATAATTATTGTGAGGGAACACAATCTTATTGTGAGGCCACACAATTTCATTGTGAGGCCACACAATCTTATTGTGAGGGAACACAATCTTATTGTGAGGCCACACAATAATTATTGTGATGGAACACAATATAATTGTGAGGTTCCCTCACAGTAATCATTGTGTTCCCTCACAATAATATTGTGTGGCCTCACAATAAGATTGTGTTCCCTCACAATAAAATTGTGTGGCCTCACAATAAGATTGTGTTCCCTAACAATCATTATTGTGTGGCCTCACAATAATTATTGTGTTCCCTCACAATAGTATTGTGTTCCCTCACAATAGTATTGTGTGGCCTCACAATATTATTGTGAGGGAACACAATAAATATATTTTTTGGTGTGGCGCCAGACGGCTTCCGTAAATATACGTCAAATTTTAAAATTATATTTTTGTTGAAAGTCATCCAGCACCGTTATAAAAATTTTCATTATTGAATCAATCATTTGTTGTACAAATCTATATCCATTTTATTTTTGTTTTATTGACTTTATCAGCATATAGAATTGAATTAGATTGAATAAGTCTACATTTACTAAATACCTTTTTCACATGATCGCCAACTATCAATCTATTTCGGCCAGTCAAGTTGTTCTACTCATCAATTACAGAAAATGTAAATACAGTAGTGTAATAAGATTTCAACATAAAATGGCTACGCGAGAAAAACAAAAATACATACGTTAACAGTACAGGTCCTAACAACAAAATTTCAACTATTCTTGTTCTGTTTATTCTTAAAACCTATAATTACAAGCCTCCACCTCTGGGTTGCGTGTTCGAATCCAATGTGGGGCAATTTCCAGCTTCTGACCGCTGGTCGATAGTCTTTCTCAGGTTACGTCGGCTTTCCTCCACCCAACAAACATACATGTAGCACATCCCTAAACGGCCCTTACTTTAAAAGGACATTTTAATAAAATCAAACCAAACTGAATCGTCTTCTTTCCCATATGGGTCAGTTGCCAGGTACTGACCGCTGGTCGTTGTTTTTTCTCCAAGTTTCCGGCTTTCCTCCACCAACAAACCTAGTACGTCCTTAAATAATCCTGGCTGTTAATAGGATGTTAAAGTAATAAAACCCAAGCCCTAAACCCGCAATGACCGTAAGGTGGAGCAATGGCCGTGTTCCGTAATCTGTCTAGTGTATGTATTTTGATACTTATAATTATTGGTATGATATATGGCATCACATACAACACATTCATCACACCTTCTGCGACAAAAATATTCACCCGATTTATCGCCGGACTTAGTCTAGACCGCCCCCATGTATTCAAATTGGTTGTAAGTATGTCTGAAGTGGCAGAACAAGCAATGCAATGCATTATCCATAGATAATATCTACTGCAGACGAACCCCGCTACTCGCCCAATTTGACACTCGTGACAGAATAAATGGAAATGAAGAAACATGTAATTGGTAGTGTTGACAGTGTTCTAGTGTCCAGACCACATGGTTGGATCTCAGACACTGCCAGCAGGGGTCAGCCTCTATTATACTGAAACTATAAAAGCCCGAGCCTCCAGGAATGTCATGTCTCCTATCCTATCATTGGCATCAGCAACATATAATTACTTGTTGCCGTAATTAGACGAAGGGAAATATCAGTCTACTACAGATCAAGGACGCGATAACATTATGCATTGGTATTTTTAAACCGAAAATCCCGTATAGAAAAGGAAAAAAACCCGATGTCAGTTCATAGACAATTTAATCTATAAAGTTTCTTGCATACGTCCTGAATCTGGTTGGATATTTGCTTGGTCATAATTAATTGTATATCATGGTTGATTCCACTAGCTCTGTGGGTTCGTATTTATGGCAGTCAGGGTTACATCTGCCAGTATAAATGCCATGATATGTCCAATGCGATGTGTTTATTATAACAAATATGTATTCAAAATATCCTAATCTCTTTTCTAATAAGTGTAAAATGTGTACACATATACACCCTGCTAAATTTTTGAATGATGACATTGATTCCTTACACTGAGAAGAAAGCATAAGAAAATCCATTCGCCCGATAAGGACTACTATGCCAATGTTAAATTAGTCTGTCAAATGTATTGGTTCAGTATGACTTCAAACGATAAAATGGCAATGCCATATATCCTAGACCTGACCATTTTTTTTTTTTTTTTTTTACTGTCAGAGGGAAAATGGTATGCCTACTAGAAACACACACAACTCGACGACAACATCATCCATTATATGCTAGCGAAATCACTCGCAGTCCTCGCATTTTTTGCTTCTTATTTTTCATTTTATATCCCATTACTTTTATTCAAATACTGTATACGACAACGGCTTAGACAGGTTTGTTGATTCTTTCCTTTGCGATTTTAGCGTTTGCACTCTAGCGATGAGAATTCAATTGTGTGTTGTCTTTGATGTGATGAAACGAGATAGGAGCATAAGATCGTAGATACGTTTCTGCGGTGCCAATTCCAAGAATTGTTCTTGTATCAGTAAACAATAAACTACATCTCCTTCCGATAAATGCACTCGGAGACAGGGTGAAAAACGAGAAAAGCCGTACGAAACGTACAAGCAAATATATTCTGATAAGGGAAATCCTTTAGAATTTCCATGTGATGGCTGTATGGAAATAGTATTTAATTACGGTCATTCGGTATATAATCAATCCTCCTAAAGCCTACTTGCTCTTTTGATTTTCCTACGCTTATTTTGTTTATTGTGAAACTGTTTTAATTCAAATATCGTTCCGTCTGTAGCTACAATCGTTCAATCGATTCTATATTTTAGGCCAATAGTTTTATCGAATATTGAGACGAGATGAGATCAATGCTTATTGGCATTTTGGTTGTGTTTAATGTTTCATGTATATGTCAGTTCGTTCCTGCGATAGACTGAAGTTCTTTAGTACACAATCACCATGGAGATATCTCAATACAGAAGGTGGCTTTCTCTCCTGAAACTCGTCTCGGATTTTCAAAAGGTATTTTTCAGCATGCAGGATAATCTATCCCATCATTTTATTTAACCTTTGAATTACCAATTATTTAAAATGAAAGACAAAACAAAACACAAGCTGAAAAATGGGGCCACAGTGGCCGAGTGGTTAAGATGTCTCGACATAATACCACAAGCCCTCCACCTCTGGGTCGCGAGTTCGAATTATATGTAGGGCAGTTGCCTGGTACTGATCGCTGGTCGATGGTTTTTCTCCAGGTATCCCGGCTTTCCTCCAGCTAAAACCTGGCATATCCTTACATGACCCTGGCTGTTTATAGGACGTTGAACTGATAAAGCTCAAACCAACAAAGCAAACAACATGATCATGACATAAAGTTTAAATTTGCTGACACTGCGATTTTATTAACAAGTCTAACCTATTCCCCACTGACTAAATCATGTTGCTGAAATAGAAATGATACAAAGGAGACACCTTAATATTAACTGTAAATGGGTCATGGATTTATGTAAGAAAAAATGCGTGCATAGTATTATCATAAAACGACTGTCTTGAAACATTTAGCTTCTGTCCTTGGGCCAGTCATGACAAATTTATCTACTGGTATATTAAATTATTGCTTTTCACACTGATAGTTTTAACCGATTCTCTGATTTCTTGTAGCAATTTAGCAAAATAATGCAGAAAAATGTGTATTTCTTCAAGTGGTTTTGGAGAAAATGTCGATATCTAAATTGTTTACGAACGGACAAAAGACGACGGCGAACAAAAATCGATTAGAACAGGTCACTTACTTCGTCTCAGACTACCTAAATTGGTTTATTTTGTCGTCATCTCTTAAACGGAGATTCAATCGAAAAATGAGAATGTTGAATTTACAAAGGTCTCAAAAGCATATTTTATTGTTAATGCGAATCATTTCTGCAAATAAGAGCTATTTAAAGGGCATTAATCCCTCGAGAGTTCAATTTGGGGCCAGGTTTCGTATGGGGCCTAAAATATCAGATAATCTGATGAGCATTGATTTGATTTGTTTACAATAAAAATAAAGGAGTCATATTGATGTTATTGTACTGAGTGACACGGGTAGTTACATGTCTCACAAAGTCGCCGGATATATCGATTCGTGTTACGTTAACTGTAATATTCCATTTCTTGTGTTTGCTAAATACGGCACGGCGTTTCCTGTTGGAAGCTCCGTAATGTTCTGTACACAAGATGACTGCATATTAACTTCAAAAGGCTGGGGGTTTGTGTTAATGACAATTAGTTTTTCTTCGACACGTGCTTTCTTTTTATATTCGATCGGTTTGATGTGTGCAACGCTGTAAATACTAATGCCCTGACATCGTTTAGCGATCTGTTTGTAATTGAATAATTCATGTTATGGAAATGTTTATTATCTAATCAAGAAAACGACCATAAATTAAGTGAAGATGTTTTTGCCATGGCAGACAAAACCCATCCGACCACGTAAACGTTTATACACAAATGACACGATGAGAGATCACAGCTGAATAGATAGGTATTGAACGTGGTCTGATGGAAATTCTAAAACAGTAACTACATGTACATGTTTATAATACAACATGGATAAACAATCCCATATATCTAAAGTATAGTAATTTCTTGGTATTTACAAATGTTAATATTTAAATCTAAGTTTCCAATTAATATATGCAAAATGATACTACGTACTCCGAGGTGAGTTGTTCTATGTAAAGGATTGATCGACACTTTAATGTGTTTTTACTTTTACTTTTACTGTGGTTTTTTCGACAAAATGTTCGTCATATTGGGTTTTTGGGAGATTGCGACACTTTAGTATTGTGTCCCTTTGTAATACCCAAATCCTATCCACCTCATAGTTTTATTTTTTTTTTAAATTGCTAAAGTTACCGAACAACATAACCATTTCACTACATTTTAATGACAATTGCCAAATTATTTGCCCCAATTCCTTTAGGTTAAAAGGAACATATACTTTCATAATATAGCAGAGACTACCTCTCGTACAGATCCTTACCCATAATGGAACACGCCCAACTAAGGTCAAAAGTGGGGCAGTATCAAAGGGTGGTGTTGGGGGAAAGACAGGTGTAAACCAGGTGTAATAGAAAGGAATGAATGGCGTAACAAAACGTCATTCTAACACCACACATTTAATTCATTTCGAACACCAAATCCATTTATACAAATAAACTTATTATTTCAAGTGCTGTAATAAACAATATACGACATAGGTTTGTTTTGTTTAATTTTACGTCCTATTAACAGTCAGTGTCATGTAAGGACGTGTTAGGTTTAATGATGGAGGAAAAGTAGTGGGAGAAAAAAATCATCGACCAGCGGTCAGTACCTAACAACTGCCCCTTATGGTATTCCACATGAGGTTCGAACTCACGACCCAGAGGTGGAGGGCATATTGTGACATATCAGGATATCTTAACAACAATATTGTACTCGGCGACCGGGGCCCCGGCACTGACATATTCTGCAATAAAGATGAAATGCTATTTTTTGCTCGCTCACTTATAAATTTGTATAAAAAAAACTACGTCGCATTCTTTGCAAAATATAACGTTATGCTTGCAAATACGATATTTCAATCCATTCCTATCCGCAAAAGCAGATGTAACAGAACAACATACAGTGTGAAATGATACACTTGTCTGAGATCCTGTGAAATGATACACTTGTCTGAGATCCTGTGAAATGATACACTTGTCTGAGATCCTGTGAAATGATACACTTGTCTGAGATCCTGTGAAATGATACACTTGTCTGAGATCCTGTGAAATGATACACTTGTCTGAGATCCTGTGAAATGATACACTTGTCTGAGATCCTGTGAAATGATACACTTGTCTGAGATCCTGTGAAATGATACACTTGTCTGAGATCCTGTGAAATGATACACTTGTCTGAGATCCAGGACAGTGATATTTAGCTGAGATAAGCACGATTTTCAGCTGCTAGTGATATCATATTATCATATACAGAAAGTATTATTAGTTTGTGTCTTACTCTTAAAGAACAAATTGTTATCAGACGACACAAATAGATAGTCGTGTGGGCGCGTGAAGACGATACGGCATGATTAGAAACCTATGATTATCTTTCCTGTGCTAGTGTGACCTAGAAACTAAAGGTGTTCTTTAAATCGGCCATAGAAATGTGAGTGTCCTAGAAATGTGCGAGTCCTAGAAATGATAATCTGGTGTATACTCATGCGTCTGAGAAACACTGCATAGTTGAACGCATTAGATATATTTACTATCATTAAAACAATATCGATACAATTGTTCTTTCTATTACCGCGAGGTTGGAATGAAAAACAAAGTTGCAAAATACATGGAGCACATATATATAATTGCCATCATTGCGTTTGATTGAAATTGCGTATTGGGATAGAAATACATTAAGTTTAATTTGGTTAGATTAGTTTAATTTTCTTTTTACAATTAGGGTTATAAGTACATAATACAGAAATACATAAAAAAAAAATCTTGAGGACCTTTGACCCCCTCCCCCAATCATTCCGTTACATCTTCCTACCCCAGTGAATTCTATTGGCGATATTCCACATTTTTGATGCAAATATTGGTTGATGAAAAACTAAGTACAAGTTTTATGGCCCACAATTTTACTCTTCGTGTAAATGCTGCGTATGTTAAAACAATATATGACAACCAGAACCTAGTTTAACGAAATTTCTTTAACTTTAAAGAACTTAAATATGCTTTTCTATGGAGAATTTTAAGTTGATTTATTCTTTAGATTTGAGGAATGTTTGTGATATACTTGTCCCATAGGTGTTTGGTGTACTAGTATATCAGTATACCGAATTGTTTTACTATTACAAACGCCCATATGAGATAGTAGTGATTGAGAGTCAAAATACATTTCTACCTCAAACTAATTGCAACAGAATAGATAAGAAATATATTATGAAATACTACGACAAGTGAACAAAATACTAAAAATCTACAAAAATCTAAATTTGGGGAAAGTTTCCTAATAAGCGATTGAAAATCGTCATATTGGAGCGGTAGCTGTATGGCGTGTACAGGTCGCCGTACAACACAAGGAAGATAACTACGATATATTTATAGCTAGGAACGTTATGCATACCCGGATATTTCCACCGTTAAAAGTAATTTCCTTCGTCTTGCAGGTAAGTAAATTTATCTTAATTTATCCATTCTAAACTGAAAATGTTGTGTAATATATATTTGATTTTTATTTTACATTCATTCAACGAAAAGGAGCGATTTGCTACTAGACTTGATGTAGGGGAGAGTGGGGATAGTTGAGCCATTTTGTGCATATTAAAGCTCTTCGAAAAATTGGCAAGGGGAAATATATTTATTTAATTCTATCGTAAAGTGCACATATGTCTCTTTAATTTTGTATGTTAAAAGTATTTTCTTTGGCCTCCATATTACAATAATAATCATTACAAGTTCTCAGTTAAATGGCTCAACTTACCCCGTGTCCGGGGCTACTTGAACAACCAACCGGGGTAAGTTGAGCCACACACTTTCCGCGTACCAAGGACGACTACTTATAAATCTTTGCCGTGAACCTATACAAATATTGTTGACGTTACTAATAAATTAATAAAAGTATTCTAATGATATCTGAATATGTATATATTGATGCACATGTATAGTATTCATAAATCGTTAGCTTATTATTAACCAGTATTTTTTTGCCAGCTTAAGTTTACTTCATATACATGTAAACATACCGTGTTTACACAACACGGAGCACGATTGACTACGGAAATCGGCTTTCTTGTCATAAACCCTCGTGCTTGACTTTATAGAAATGATATTTAGTCCTAATTTAAGTAATCTTCATTCAAAATGTGTGTATAAAGTTATCCATTACATAGAAATAACGAATAGAAAACGGAAGCAGACGCCGCCTACTTTTTAAAAGTATGGAAGCCCGGCGGCACTGAATATTGTCGTCTTTGACACTGTCGTGGCGGTGCGCAATATTTTTCGTGTTTCTAACCAATCTACACACCTCATTCATCTCTTAGTGATTTTTGTACTTCCCATGTAATACGAGGTGTATAATTTATTAATTTATTTAAAAACAAATGCACAAATCCGTATACACATATACATTTATTACAGATGTACGCCGACCCGCGAACATTACCATTGGACGTACAGTATTTACATGTATAGAACTTATACACTGTAATGGCTGTTTAGGGCACAAACGTAAGTTATTTTAGCGATACGTTTTGTCAATTGAACAAGTTGTTTGAAGAGCCTTTGTGTATTATAAAATTTGGCGTGTGGGGTTGTAAAGCAATGCTATTTAAAATCTTAAAAATCACTATAAACAAAATCCAGGCATTATATTTATATCTTAAAAAATGTTAACTTTTGTCTACTTTTCTGTTATTAACTAGATATATCTACCTGTGGAAAGCATCATAAGCCTAGTTAATTAATTAAAAAAAAAAACATGTAGACAACAAATAATTTAAAGACCAACTTATAATTTTTAATACAGTTAGTAGACTCTAGTTGATTTTGAATACCGATTTGTCAGTATGAAAATATTTTGATATTTGACAACATATCGTTTTGCAGGGTGTCTTACACATTCTCGTCTGACGTATCTGTGAGTATGGCTTCCGTTTTACACATAACATATTTAGATTTTTCGTTTGAAGATAGTGTAATAAAAATTTTGAACGATATGACCTTATGTCGATGGATTTGTATAATACATATGTATATACATGTATACATACATTATAATGTACAAAGGTTTGAATGTATAACTCCAATTGAAATGATAATCAAATAGACGAAACAAATGGACGGATACTAGTATAATACTGAATATCGTGTTTATCAATAAAGAAAATTAAAGGGTTGATATTTAATTATCAGCAAAAAAACCTGACCCAAAAAGCAATAAATTTGAATTATATGGATAATTATAAGTTTTTACATCGTTTATTTTATGTTTTCATAATTTAGTTTATTCTTTTTTCTTAATTTTAGTTAACTTTTGTGGGTTTTTTTCGTTTTCTTTCAGTTACATCATGATGGCCTACCAAAAAGACTGTCTTGGTATTTCCCATTTGTTAAACGGTTTATTTTCATTTGTTCAATAGTCTTAGCAATATTATTTTTTCGTTTGTAAAACATCAAGACCCGAAGCAATGGAATTATTTGTTTAAGGAGGAGAATGGAGTGTGAAGTCAGCTGTATCATATGTCATCAACAGATCACTGACCATACTGAGGCTGTAAGGGTAAAGAAAAAAGGCAGCGATTGCATTAACGAGGCCAGTATTCTGCGTGGGGATAATGTAACTTGTAAAGCCGGTGACTCTGTTCATATTGATTGCAGAAAAAACATATACCAACCCCATATTGATTAAGAGTAGCCATGCTGATCCATCGAAGACAAGTAGTGAGAATAAAGACAAAACACCATCGCTGCGTTCCCATGGGGTATTCAGCTTTTCTGATCATTGCTTATTTTGTACAAGACAAGCCAAAGTCAATGGTAAGAAGAGAGATATAGATGTGTATCCTGTACGTACCTCAGATTTTCAGTCTGAAGTTTTGTTGAAGTGCGAACAGAGAGATGATGAATGGGCTGCAGAAGTTCGTGGGCGCCTGGATTCCGTCAATGATTTGGTAGCAGCTGATGCACTATACCATAACCCATGCAGTGTCAGTTTCCGAACAAATCGATCCATACCTCAAGCATTCACACCAGATAAGAAACAGAAGCCCAAAGCCGGGCGACCAAAGAAGGAAAAGGGCAAAGCTGGACGACCAAGCATCACATCCAAACATTTTCTAGAGGTTGTGGACTATTTGCAGGAAAATGAAGACGATCAACTGACCGTTTCTGATCTTGTAGCTAAAATGGTTGAAATATGTGGAGAAAATGCGTACAGTCCAGTTTATATGAAAAAGATGCTTATGGATCATTTCAAGGAATATATAATTGTTTCAGATATGACTGGAAAATCCGATGTCATTATACTCAGAAGAACAGCAAACTCTATCTTAAGAGATTTCTATCAGACTCCCAGAAACAACTCTGATCTAGAAAAGCAAGCCGTGATAGAAGCAACTGCTAAATTGATCAAGAATGAAATAAAGTCGTTATCTATTTCAAAAGGATTTTTTCAAGTCTCATCTGATATATATCATCGCGAGAGAAAAACTTGGAATATGTCACTGAGGGTCTGCAAAGATTCCTCAAGATTCTCTTCAGCGGGAAAGATTCGGACTTGAAAATTTCATCCATTGGTCAGGCCATAATGCAGGCTGTGCGTCCGCGCGGACTCCTCCCACCTCTACAGTTCGGCCTTGGTGTTCAGCTTAACCATCACTTCGGGTCCAGATTTTTGATAGATGTTTGTAATGCCTTGGGATTTTGTGCTTCATATAATGAGGTCAGCCGATTTGCGTCTAGTTCCGCTCTCGCTCAGAGTGACACATTGCCCGGTCTTCAGCAGCACACAAGTTTACAGTTTGTTGCAGATAACGTTGATCACAACTCTTGTACTCTTGATGGACACGATACTTTCCACGGCATGGGAATCATAGCCAGTGTTACACCAGGTAGCTACACAAGCGTTCCTATCCGTCGGATGACTGTCACGTCAGATGACTTGAGAAACCTCGGGAAATCGACCTCTTTTATTATCGGCAACTCACCAATAACATGTCTTCTATGCGATATCCCACGCTTGGAAAGATCACGGATATGGAGTATCCACTAGAAAAATTTGACCAGTGGACAGGAATACTAAGGCCATTAAAATCGCCCATGCCTAGTTGGTCAGGACTTATGCATATGGTCATGAAAGGACGTTATCCGGGAAAATCAACTGTGACATATCTACCCATGATAGATCTCAACCCTAGCGATATGACTTGTGTCTATTCTACGCTTCAGTACGCTTCAAAACTAGCTTGTCAGCACAACAGGACACCAGTTATCACATTTGATCAGCCATTATACTGGAAAGCGTTCACAATCATTTCTAACGACAACGAAGACAGCGATCTCAAATCTATGGTGCTAAGACTGGGAGGATTTCATTTGGAGATGAGCTATCTCGGCGCAATTGGGAACATCATGAATGGCTCCGGACTTCAAGAGGTTTTGGAAAGGGTGAACGCTCCAAATGCTGTTGTTAGGATGCTATCTGGAAAGGCTGTAGCAAGAGCTGTCAGAGGACATATGGGAGTTGATACGACACTGCATGCAATGCTTGCATGTAAGATTTTTGCAATACCGCTTCAAAGTGAAGATGAGAGTGAAGACAAAGAGAACAAGGATGATGGACAGGAAAATCATGAAAATACAGTCCTCAAAGACACATCATTCTTGTTTGACCAGTTCATCAATGGTGATATATCGTTAGATACCCTGATACAGAATGAAAAAGTTGACCGGATACTTCATCAAGTAACTGATGAAATTAAGAACCTCATGGCAACTAAGCGCACAGCTTCACTTTGGATCCAGTACTCAAAAATGGTGCAGTTATTGCGCAACTACATCGCTGCAGAACGAACAGAATCTTGGGAACTGCATCTTAAATGTATCCAGGACATGCTTCCATATCTAGCAGCTGCCTGTCATAACCTGTACACCAAGTCTGCTTATGTTTATATCTCCGAGATGAAAGACCTGAAAGAAACCCATCCTGATGTATACAGCGAATTCGTCTCCGGTCACCACGTCATCAGGCGGACTGACAAGTATTGGGGAGGCTTGTCCACTGACCTCATCATAGAGCAAGAACTAATGCGAAGTTTGAAAACATCTGGCGGGCTTACAAGAGGTCGTGGCCTTGAAGAGGTACAGAGGGTACAATGGCTTTTGTCTATGCCACACCATGCGGATATCAACAATGCAATGCAGCAGGTGACGGAAGTCGAGTACATTTCAAGTAATCAGCACAAAGATAACACTCCCGGTAGAAAGATTAGGGATCACAAAGACATCAAAACCATCATTGAGTATTTGGACGAGAGGAACCCTTTCAGAGATGACAACCCATCACTCAAAAACATTGAGACAGGTCAAGTTGCTGAAAGTAATGTGAACCAAGACAACGCTAAAGAGATCGGTGAAAAGATCATTAAATCGATGGCTGGGCAGTCTATCCTAGAGTATTCTTTCAAGCGAACTCTGCTGCGAGCAATGAGCACCAACAGCCTGGTGTCAGTTGATGGAGAAGCAGTCAACGTCGACCCTCAACTTTAATTTCAAAGGCTTACAGTTGCATCCCGCACTCTAGTTGACGATCCAGCAGACCTTTTCAGATTTGAATTATCAAGCCATCCTCCATCCCTGTTCGATCATTCGAGACTTCTCAGACAGGCACAGAAGGCAGTATTATCTGACAGAATATGGGGTCTAGGTGATTGCGGTGTTGAGAGAACACCTGAAGATATCATCACAATTCTTGGTGGCGGTTCTTTCTTGCACAGGATTCCATGGAAGATAGGAGAATCATTTGATTCGATATGCAATATGTACATACATCACTTACGCAATCAGAAGATACAGGAAGCCAGTTATCGTTTTCGATGGCTACGACAATGGACCTTCAACGAAAGATGTAGCCCATATAAGACGTGGGAAAGGTAAATCGTCAACAAGATCGATTTCACAGGAACTACGCCTTGCAGTGCAAAAAAGGAGCTATTTTTGGCGTACCCAGACAATAAGCAAGCGTTTATATACTATCTTGGTACCAAACTGCAGGAAGCCGGATGTACTGTCATTCACGCCCTTGCTGATGCTGATCTGCTGATCGTCAAGACTGCATTAAATTGTGCACAATTGCAAAATGTTGAAGTTATCGGCGAGGACACAAACATATTAATTCTTCTTTGTTATTACTTTGATCAACATGCAACAAACAACATCTATTTTCGTTCAGATTGTAGAGAGGCAGGGGGAAAGGCTATCAAGATTTGGGATTTACGAAATACAGTCGTTGTACTTGGTGAGTCATTATGTTCTGCTCTTCCAGGCCTTCATTCCTTGACTAGATGTGATACTACTTCCAGGCTATTTGGAATTGGGAAAGGACAGACACTCAAGAAACTTGTATCAAGTCAAACAATGAGAGAGCAAGCGTCTAGACTAATGTCAGAGATATCAACAGTCGATGAAGTTGTTAAAATTGGAGAGTCCATTCTGGTGTATCTGTATGGAGGTCTCTCTGATGAAAGTCTGGATAACCTGCGCTATAGGAAGTTTACAAACAAAGTTAGTACAGGGTTAGTCAGCAGCAGTGTTCAAGTCCAGTCTCTGCCACCAACTTCAGATGCAGCAAGATATCACAGCATGAGAGTTTACCACCAATGTCAGTCATGGCACGGAAACGACATGGATCCTATCAATTGGGGCTGGTTTTTCACGCAGGGAATACTTGCACCTATCAAATCCATTCTACCACCTGCACCAGAACAGCTACTGAAGATCATTAGATGCAGTTGTAAAACAAATTGTGAAAGCAAACGTTGCTCGTGTAGAAAGAATGGTCTGGACTGCTCAAGTGTATGCACCGACTGCAAAGGTATTAACTGTGCAAACTCGTCTGCCCTGACGGATACTGATCTTACAGAAGACGTTTAGAGGAATTATGATACCTGAGATAAATAAATGTACTGAGACTGATATAAACCAGTTACATGAATTTCTTAAGTGGACACATTACGAATTAATTTCAAATGATTTCATTTTGATGGAAGGGATTTATCACAAGTGTGAACCAAATGAAATTATGAAGCCGAAGCATTGAGACTATTCATCAAGGGTACGGAAAAACAATGCAATTGTGGCATCATATGCAATAACGTAAGATTTGTGTAATAATTATTTCTAGCTATTTGATAACTGTTAAAATGGAATACCATTCTGTAATAATACAGAAAAGTTATTTCCTTTATCTCGTTTAAGTAAAGTTATATATAAAATTAAGAATCCAATAACAGCAAATCATAATTCATGTCATGTTATAATTTCATAATAGCCTAATACAACTGAAAAAAACACGTTATGATTATATTAATGTAAATGTTGTGCACAGTGTACTCATATACATATATATATGTCATATACTCCAAAACATATCATTTTTGTGAGAAAAACTGGATCAAAAAGAGATTTTTTATTGCAAGGATATGGAAAGTTACATTTTGACAAAGGGGAGATAATTCAACGGCTGTTGTGACGTCATAATAAAAAAGAATAACTTTTATTTTGTCAAAATTGAAACAATGAACAATTATCTCTCATTTGGTACATAATTTGATAAAATCATTCAGCCCATATTTTAATTATACAAAAAATGTTACCCCTACCCCCAATTTCTGTGTATAATTGTTGTTCTCGACATTGTAATTTGAAAAATAATTTTCTCAAATTTCCACAATTTTTGGAGATGTAGATTTTTAATGTAAGTTTCTACAAATGATGAACTTCCAGAATTACATGAAATAAATTCTGTTGTAATTAGTTTGAGGTTAGCCTTGAAGCTAATTATATATAAAATGACTGGACTATAACGGTAGTCATTGAAAGTAAACTTGTATAGTTACTAAATGTTAAGAATATAGAATAAATTAATACATATGCGGATGCAGGAGTGTAAAAATAGAGAGTCAAAATCTAGGCAAACATTGAAGGCGAAAGTTTGTTTCCCTGTTCGTAATGGAAATCTTTACCGTACTCTCGCCATATATAGCTTGCATTCCCGTACAAACGTCTTGGTTTGTACTATACTGCTGGCGAGGAATGTGAGAGTTGACCACTAGGTCATTACAGGTGGTGATTGACATGGAGTGTGATACTACAGTCGATCGGCCAGTCAACCATATCCAACCACACAAGACAGATCGGTTTATCTGACACATATACTGACTAAATTCTGAAGAACACTCTACACAGGTAGGTATATACCAGTTAGGGAAACACGGTTCCACACATGCATTTTATGTACCAGGAATTTTTAAAGGTTTGCAAGAATTTACTATGTACTAAACAACCTTTGGATCAGGAAGGATATTGTCAAAATATTTTTTGTCTCAATATACCATAAGGACTATTACAATATGTAGTAAATCATTGCCAACAGCATTTTGAGATTTTGTGGTGATTCACTCAAACGAGGCACGAGACATAGGACATGTGTTATCGTTCTTGTGACCCATGTCTTGACGAACATACGTAAGGCTGCACAAATATAAAAAAAGGTCTTCAATGAGGGTCCTTGTATTTAGATATATATAAAACAGTACACATCATATTCCAGAAATGCCACTGGAATCCGTGAGATTGGATGCTTGCTGATTATCCAAAAAAATGCAATTGTTCCAGATTCATGGTTTTTCAAAAATAGATGAAAATGCTACCAACAATATGTGTAGGAAAGGCGCATAAAGCGTAGCCAAATAATCTGACAAAACAGTTACAAATGTATAAAATATTTTTTTTTTTCATTTTGAAATCGAAAAAAAAACCCACTTCCAAATTGAACAGTAGGTTACTTGCAGGTAAGCATTTGTAAGGTAATGTAAATTACAAATTAGCATACTCAAATGCAATATTGTGATACAGAATATTACAGCATGTTACAGTGTGTACCAGTAGTGAATTTAGAACATATTTACCTTGTAATTAATCTGTCAGTATGATAAGCATGTCATTGTCATGGGTGTCGTTAAAAATCTTTGGGTTTTGCCTTCTATAATGACGAGAATGCTGAAGTGGCAAGGATCACTTAGTCTTATTGGCACCTTTTTTTTTTTAACTTTTAGGGAATCGACGTGTATTTGTTTTACATCTTGGTTTAATATTTGACTTTGCATCATTGTTTTTTATGTCTTTCCTTCATTGTTTTTGTGAAAAAATTAACAGTTTTTAATTTACAAATGTAACACTTTGGCCATACAGGTTATATGATTAGTTAATGAAATGTGGATTCCAAGTTTTGATATATGCAAATTTCATGCTGAATATTTGCAATGCTATAAACTGATATTTGCCTTATGCTTAACGCATAATGATTGATGTTATTCCTATCAATCAAAAGGTCCATTATGTTTTTTCGATTAATCATTTGGGACAAGCAGCATTGTACAATGTAGTTTCCGAGCAGTTCATATTTTCTTCGCAAAAATTGATGTAAATCCGTACAATATAAATCATCAAACACGCTCAGAGACTTGAGATTCAGTTACTTGACGTCATCCGCACGGGGCAACAAATCAAGTATCACCTTAGTCGTGCAGTGCGCTTATTGGCTTTGATAAGAATTATTATTTCTATTGGTGCAGATTGATAAATTATTTCTCATCCTTTGAGGTAGGACAGGAGAATCTCAAACCCTGAGGCAACATTCTTAAGTTGCAAAATCAGGCTTGTCTGAAGTCTGACCGCTTTCAAGAGAATCTTACTTAAATGTGATGACCCTTAAGGGCTTGAATGATTATATTCCGTTACCCCGTTTTGCTATTAGCACTATATGGCACTGATGTCATGGCCTGATAGAATTTTCTCTTATAATCTTTCTCCCACACTCCAACTGTAGTACAGTTTTTTTCTCTGTTGATGTGGCGTAAAATGTTAAACTTTAGGTTTTAAATGTCCAATAATTTCATCAAATGTAACCTAAGGTTCTTTTTAAACAGAGCTTGCATCATTTACTAGAGCTTATACATCATAATGATTGCTCGTCGTTCGTCTCCCATGTCCTTAAAAATTCAGAGGTCACCAAGTTATTTAAATATTATTGTGTGGTATAAACAAATATATTTCAGCAGTACATGTACTATGGACATTGTACAGGTAGTACTAATCTTGACACTTTTTTTTTGTGTCAGTAATTTGCGCTTAAATACATATTTGCGCTTATTGCATTCTTGCTTTGCAAATTTGAAAACTCACTTATTTAACTAACTTTTTAATTGTCTACTTTTTCTGAAGGATGACACTAAAATGTGTGTTTGGATTTTATATTTCTGTCACTTCAAGGTCATAATTAAATTTCCTATGATAATAAATCCTTTATATTTTTGCAGCATTTTCAGCTTTGTTGTTTTGGAGATATGACAATGGTATTGATTTTGGAGACAGGCCGTGATGGCCGGTGATCAGTGTTATTGGTTATCACGCGGATACCCTGACAAGCACTCGTCCATCAAAAGTCACTTCATGTGCCGGCTGAGCACTCCTTCACCATCACAAAACCATATTTATTTCATTGCATGTTGGTCCTGTTATGTATGCCATCCAATTAGCCCACCGTCATGATTTGATGGACTGGATTTAAATAGCCTCTGGATAACCTTACTACAGTGCTAGTGTATGGATGTATAGTTAATGGTCGCTCCTCCAAGGGTTGTCTCCTCTCTTATAAATCACAATCAAATACGTCGCATGTTCGACGCCATGTCGAGGTTTTTTCTATTGCTTTTCACTTACAAGCTATACTATATAATCTGTGCTGGGTCCTGCTTACAGATAAATAATCGACAAATAGAACTGTAGAATTTACGTAATCTTTGAACCACTTTTTCCCAGATGGCGTGGGCTTGTCTCTGTCGCCTGCCAAGCAGTAGCAGTCATAGGCCGTTTTCGGTTATACGGTTTGACTGGTTGGACCTAGTTGTTCGTTTATTAATTAAAGATGGACCTGATGATTTTATATTGTTTTCAGGCGAGCCTTGACAAAGCCCTTACAGGCCTGTATAAAAAACTGCAGGTTCGTCAGGATTTATAGTTGAAATAATGACTTTAACCAACGGTCGAACCGGTTGTTCCGAATAAACGAAAACCGCCCTACTGTGTATAGACGACATCGGAAGCTGATTACTGCTGATCTGAATCATTTTAGTTTGGGTTTTCAAATAACTTCTGATTGTTCTGTATCACAGTTGTGTTTATGATATACAAAGAATTGACTTCTCTCAAATGATGTCTACTGTTAACAAAGTCATTTAAGATCCTTTTGCGCTGGTAGATGTAAGTCTATATATTAAGAATATTTTCGGAAATGCAATTATTCACTTCAAATAATTAATTCAATTAAGTGATCTTTATTAATCCTTACTAAACATTGCAAATTCTATCACATTTTCCCATATACAGTGCAAACTATGTCAAGGTAGTGCATTAAGGCTTCCAATAATATTTTTTCTAATTAATATCCGATATTTATCCATGTTCACGAATCGATCGATAACGTAAAGGTTGCCATGAAACAATATTGCTTCAGACAGTAAAAATTAATTTGATGACATACGTAATTGAGTTATTGAAATAACCTCGTTACGGAAAACTGACGGAATGAAAATGATAAGTCTATATTTGATTTTTCAATCTGTCAAAAATTGACTTTTTTGTAATACTTGGTCACATTACCGAAGGGCATCCAGCATTTGAGTTTAATGACCTTGTTATTCTGTTTCTGTTCTCTGTTTAATAGATACATGTACAAATATAACAAAAAATGTCGTCATTTTTTTTTATTCAAACCTCCGACTCAAATTCACCCTTATGTATTAAGCAGTTATACTTTCCATATTTATACATCTTAATCTGCGGACCATGTCATCAGCGGAACAAGAAAGTTTGAACTCGTCATACCCAGGCTGTGTTTTGGACGATTGTGGTATATTCGTGTTATGTCCTCTCGTATCATTTTAATTCCCGCTGAAGCATACTGATAAAGATACCGAACAGCACACCCACATGGTCACTAAAGCCGACACAAGACAAACCACATGTCTCGTTCTCTTTGTGTTGTATTTTACACGTATGCATTAATTTCCACTTTATTATGATTTGACGATGATGTTAAACTCCTATACTAGTCTTCCTGGCCACCAACCTCTTCCGTCACTATGCCCCTCCTATAATCATCTGAATTGTTATATGACTGTGAGTTTTGCCGTTTTCTGATTGGTCTAGACCGTTCAGACAGATCTTGACAAAATGCAATGTCAACCTGAGACCGATGAACACCTGTTCAGAGGTTGACATTGTAATCCGGTAACCTCGCTATAAATAGACACGGGGAATTCCCTGCCTCTTCAACATTTTGGACCAATCACAATAGAGCATTGTCGATCGTCGGGCAATAACCAAATCTAACATAGCAGACAACAGTGAAATAGGATTAGGGAAGATGTTTTAATACGTGTTAAATGTAGCATTATGTTCGAAAATTATATTGTGAAAAAGTACAGAATTACTAAAGTACCTACTGAGGATAAGTGGATGAAGATTGTCTTGTTTTTTTGTTTGTTTAATTAGTCATTGAGCTATCCTTGCTTCAAGTAACAAAACTTGTATCATCGCTTCATGTCACAAAACAATTATTGACTTTTTTGTAGGTTAAAACGAGGAATTGTTTAACCTTTGAAAGGTGATATTTCCCTCGGCCTTCGGCCTCGGGGAATATCACCTTTCTCAGGTTTAACAATTCCTCGTATTAACCTACTATCCCCATTTTACCCCTCCATACATTCACCCTTCTAAACCCCTCTAGCACACTACTCCCTCTAACCCTACCCCTCCATACCCAACTAAACTCCTTTCCCCCACAATTTCATTAAGCCCTTATCTCTTAAATTTTGTATATATGTAAATATATATAGACATCTGATTCTGACACAAGATAAACGTACATCCACATGATGCCCTAAGAGGAAAAGGTTAAACAAAAACTCTATTTACATGTATAAATACTTGATACATATACGTTGAAAGATTTGAAAAGTGGTTTAGGACTTCTGTTATTTGTATCGGAGGGCTTGATTTCAAATATTAAAATATATCTGTACATAGTTGATCATATCACTCATGCTGGTGAGAATAAAAGAATGATGGTTAAAAAAACCTCTCTCAAATATAATCTCATATTATATGTAGTGTATATAATTTTAAATGACAATTTTTTTTGTGTAATTCAATTGTTTTATTTCCTAGGAATGGGCTTTATATATATTGTACAAACTTGTGCCCACTCCCATTGCACGTTTGGCAATAAAACATGTTTAAATCAGACCTTTCCTCCACTATTCCCTCTAAATCCTCTATCAATTACCCTCTCAAAATAAATATATTTTTCCCACCACCCCAATAACCATCCAGAGTCCACCAATATCACTACCGAACCTCTCTATCCATTACCTCTCATTAATCCTCCATTCCTTCCCTTCCACTAAACCCCGAATCCATAACTACCCCTCCAACCAATACACAACTATAACAAGTTCCCTCCGTCCATTAACAAATTGAACCCCTCAACCCCCTTCCACCATCCCCACTAAGCTTCTCCCATCCCCTTTAAAACCCCCTACTGTTAACATATTCTAGTGAGAGTAGAACACCTGGTCGGGGTCATAGAGTATCCATATTTAAGGAATTATAAAAACCTATTTTTTATAATAAGGTGATGTAGCTTGTTGTCGCTTGTCACAGATGATCGATGCGACAAGGTACGTGAACTTAGTTCCTTTAATTTGTTCACTTATTAATGAGGAACAATACGAGATGTAAATACTTTTTTCTTGAAAAAACAATCTTAAAAGGTAAAATTTTATACAGATGTTAAACATTGAATCAATTCCGTTAAATTCTAAATAGATTTTTGGACGTCTTGTAAAACTCAGAAGGACAAATTACAATGTAAGGGAGGTAAACAACACATTAGAAGAATTCCAGGTGGTTATTATATAAATACTACCTACCGTCCTTAATATGATTTTTTTATTGATGAACAGACTAATTTGGCAAAACTATTACTAAATAGTTCCAGATAAATTTTGAAGCGTCGCTTCAAAAAACAAAGATGGCGCCGAAAAAAGAAACAAGTGCGCATCTTTTTCGGGCGGTTAATATTTTGCACTGTCAAAAATACACTATCACCCGTTGCTAGAGGGTTGCTATGAACGTGTCTATTGTTTCCTATTGTTCTAATGTTACCTGCCGTGTGATAGTGTAAAATACCAAATATCTCTCGACCCATCAGAATGCAGGATTCCCACTTGAGGTATAATAACATTAATTATAACCTGTATGACTAAGATTCACTATCCATGTCGCTTGATAGTACAAAGGGAGCTAACTCTTACAATCACATATGTGGGATACCTCTTGTCACATGTTTTGCCATCCTCGATATCCCAGGGATTAACTAGTAATCATTACTATAACTGTCGTTATATCCACCCGGAATGCGTCATAGCTAAATTGAAGGATTTTTTTGAGCGATAATGGATGAGCAGATTGTTATGGCCTTTGGTGTACATCAAAGGACTCAAACAACGGTACATCGCATGACTTTGAAGTATGAGCGTCGCTCTCAGCCCTGCAGGTAGGGCGTTAGAATTGTACCTGCTGCCCCTATTGCATGATCGTAAAAGGCGACTAAATTTAGGATCTTATCTTTTGTTTTCTTCCTAACTGACTTTATCTTTCCTAATGCCTTCCTTGGCACCGCCTCACTTTTGGCCTTGCGTTAAGCGTTCGCCCCTGTAAGGAAGGCTCTGGGTTCTGTCCCCTGGCCGAGACACACCAAAGTCTATAAAAGTGGTAGTTTCTGCTCTTGCTTAGCGCTCAGCAAACGGGGAGTGGGACGACTGGTTCGCCCGTTGTCAGTATAATGTGACCGGGTGGGGTGTGTTGCTTGGTGTCTTCGGCGGCATGCTTCACAACATACACGCAACACACCGCATACATGGGAGGCCGTCCTTACATGACCATAGCTGTTAATAGGACGTTCATTAATCAAACAAACAAACAAACTCTGTTTCAAATGAAGTCTCTGCGGGCCTGTGATTTGTCTTTTTTCTCCTGAATTGTCTTTAGTTTCGAGGTTTTTTTTCTATAAGTTAGTCCAGTTGTGAATGTAATGACAGTGACAGTAACCACTCAATTATCGAGGATAGTGTTTTGCATATTTAAAATTCGGTTAAATACGGTTGCTGATTTGTGCCATTTCGTCTTCCGGTGTCGAAGTCATTTTGAAATCTTTTTATTTTAATATTGACTTAATTGTTCAATATGGAAACATCAAAGTAGTTTATGATAACAATTGATTTATTAAATTGATAGTATTACCAAGTTCTTCATAACTAAGATAAGAAGTTTTAAAACAGAAGGCAACATGTATGTTTATAACAGTTACGTAGATTTCTCACACATGGCACGTGGCACGTACCACTAACAGGTTCATCATTCCGCAAATCGTTTAACTTGATTGATACATTTTATGAAATTCATTAAAGGGACAATTCACTCAGACTAAATTCTTTTTACATAACCAAAAAGCAAAATATGGCATAAATGTATTGTTCTACATTTCTTATGAAACATTTAACACAAAATATTGACAAATTCCACGTCATTGTTAATTATTTTAATTGATACCGTTGTAATTACGTACAATATGAACGCTGTACCAATATCCGCGCCAAAATTACGCACGCTAAACAAGTGAACTACATAATCACTGTGGAGGTGATATAATGATTTTTTAGGGAAGACAATTCACCTAATAAGGTAAACACACTTCTGTCAGAGCGATTTGAGCAGTTTTAGACAAAAGTAGCGTTACTCTAAGAGCAAGGGCCTGGGTTCGGCATAAAAGATATTCGACCACAATGTGTAATGGCGGACAGCGAGTGAGTTTGAATATTTCACACGCATTTCACCACCATGGGATTTTCTGATATGTCACAGTAAAACCGACTGATTTAATTTCCAGTAAAACTGAGGTTTTTCCCCGATATATACACAAATTTTAATGTTCTCGTAGAATGAAATTCATTAATATCTTACTATTTGTTAATTGATTGATATATTTTTTGAAATTCATTAATGTCTTATTATTTGTGTTCTAATCGCCCTATTTAGTAATTACGCTTATCAAAACATTGCCGTGTATATGTTAGGCACATAATGACTTAAAATGCTTAAGATATAGCACTTACCGGAGTTGCCTCCCCTACACAAATTGAAAAAAAAAGAGTTGTCGGCGGATATTATTTGAAAGCGTTTGAACCACGGATCAACTTGTTAACAACATAATTTATGAAAGACAACTCGTGAAGAATTTTAATTTAAAGGAAGGACTTGTACCAAAAATTGCTCAAATAAAGTTATTCATAACCGTCAATCAGTAGGTACAATGCACTGTGTATTATTTGAAAAGACATTTTGACTACATACATGACATGGTCTTCATCATAATTGTACATTAGAAATTACATTATAATCTCCGTCGCATTTGAAAAATGATAAAGTATATCTGTAATTTGTAATTTTTCGGGGCGAAAAGAAATAAAAGACGAGAATTCAGATATTTAATTTTCGCCTTTTCGGGGCGAAAAGGCGAAATGGCATAAATCAGCCACCGTAGTTAAAGGCCCACTACCTTTCCTGGGCAAAATATAAAGGTTTCTTAAAAATATTAATAACAAAAGAAAATATATATCGATGGCTTAAGATGAGGTTACAACATCAAACATATGCATGATTTCCTGTCTAATGTACGATAACAGTGGAGATTCATTTCGCTCTTTTGCCGTCTGACGCAGTGAAAGTCAACTACCGCGCGGCAATTAGGACGACGGCGGGAAACATAAAACGACCCGCGTTATGAAAATTAACATTTTATTTATTCTAATTAAATAGTTATGAAGGTGATGATAAGTGTGCTAGTAAACGTATAGTTAATAACTTCTGCAACTCTACAAAATTATTGATCTCGTTTTACATTCCTATTTTAAAAATTAAATGCCGTTTCGGAAAGGTAGTGGCCCTGTTAAAGGATTATTTTATGTAGATATGGTTTGCACGCTTTTTGGCCCCCAAATCCATCAAATTTTCAAAACTGTTATTAATTTGTTGTATTTCAAATATTCAGTACATCCCTGATTCAATTATAATAATAGTTTTCTAATATTGCAAATTATGAAAATGTGGAAATTTTGACAATTTTAGCCATTCCTTTATAAGTTTTTTGTTTTAGAAACCATGGAGCGCATCCTTGAACAAACTTTATATTCTTGCTTAAGATGTTTTGGACGTGTATACATATTCTCTGTAAATATTAAGTTTGTTCAATGATGCGCTCTATAGTTTCATTGACAAAAAATGCCCAAATTTCCGAAATGTTAATGCATATTTTGGATGATTACCATTACTAAAAGTTATAGATATTGTTTTTGAACTTGTGGAACTCCTTTCCTGATTATCTAGTTGAAGCCTATGCCTATGCTTTATTATATATATGTGTGTAATTCTGGCCCATATCAAGAGCACCAAAATATCATATGGCATTTTTTTATCTCCGATTTTATATGGCACAACCAGATTTTACAGATTTCATTCACTCTCAGACATACAATTATGTAACAAGAGGTCACTATACATAATATAAACATGCAAGTATATTGGGCCCATAGTGCGACAGTGCGTTACAATATGCATTAGTGATGTACATGCTCAATCAATATTTTTCAATCTTTTTCAAAAACTTACATATATTTGTCAGAACAGTAATGTTACATATAGTAAATAGGCCTTTTATTTTGATAACACTATGGTTTCTATAATAGTAACTTGGTATATACATTTCTCGTAAACGTTTCACCAGTTCATTACTGCATTGAAACAAATAATGATATTCGTTTCCAATATCAGTAAAACATAGTAAGTTCTATTTACTTCAGGGGTCCCAGTCCATCTTCCGGGGCCTATAGTTATGTGCATGTTCGAGCTTCTAAGTTTTATGATGATTTGTCTATCTATTGGCTTTAATTTCAAAAGATATTTTTCAAATTCAAAATTACTTTTAAAAATATAATAAGTACGACCTCTTGATGAATTCTTTATATCATTAAACCATTTTTGTACAAACTGATCTTGTAATCTTGTTTTACGATATATTTTAAATATTCTCTACTATATGTACATTCATTCTGGTAGTCCCATATATAATTCAAACCAGTTTCTTCAAAAATATTTTTAACATTATGCATCCATTTGAATTCCATAAGATTATTTGTTTGCAAGTTTAACATCAACTTATATAATTACTTGAAAGATTATCAGTAGTAATCAATTTGTAACCTCTACATAGTGATCAATTTGTAACCTCTACATAGTGAGGGAATCTCCTTAATTTAGCATATACCATGTAATTACACGTACTTTTCCTGACGCCGAGTATACGTTTACAAAACTGTAAATGAAGCTTTTCTATAGCTGTAACATTTTCGTGACCCCATATTTGCACTGAGTACAACAATATAGGTAAAACAAGGGAATCATATACTTTGAACTGGAGATCAATAGGAAGAGGGATGTTTCTTATTTTCTTGTAAACAGCAAACATAGCTTTTCTTGACTATTCCAACAGTTTCATCAATATTCCTACATATGAAAACGAATCTACAATTTCAATCTCTTTGTTAATTTTAATGTGAAATGAGGATAAGTTCGAGGCTTCCTCTTTGGAAAAATAGCACTTTTTGTCTTATTTGTGTTTACTAAAGATGCTCCACCACCGATTAATGGTATTTTTCACTATCAAAAACATCCGGTGAAGCAATGCAGGTGGATCACCAAATCACAGGCACCCTGCACCGCACGTATGCACCCTAGTGCCGTGGTGTAGGCTCGCTCATCTCCCCCCATCCCGGCGGCAGTGTAGGAGGAGGGGAAGGGACCGTTTGTCCACCGCCCTGTGCAATATCATGGTCAGGGCGTTGGACTGGTCGGCGGTCACTCGACCCCGGCACTGGGCAACATTACGGCACTGAGGCCGACATCCGCAGTCGGAGGGGAGATCGATACCGATCTCACCTACGGCCTGGCAGGCGGGAGAATCCAGCTCTCTGATGAATGGGGAGCAGAGATTTCCCCCGCCCGACACGATGCGGTTGCAAACCCAAGGCAAACACAATTTTTGGTGGTGCCAAGCGTTTGCTGTCGCACCTTACACCACCCCTCAGGGTAGGCATAAGTGGCGATCCCGCCAAACAATGTGACGTCCCCTGGCCCCCGTCCTATCTGGGACCGTTCTAAGTCCGAGAAGGACGGTAGCCCTCTCCGGAGCAGGACGGTATCTAAATGGAAATGGCAGTCATAGACTGCCATAGGGGGCGGGGCACTAACCTGGTTTCTGGGCACGGGCCTGCTTGGACCTGGGCACAGGAACCTCTCGGGGTCATGGTTACCCCGAGCCACCTGTGGAGGTAACCGGCAGAGCATGGTCAGCTGGTGTCTCCAATGGAGGAGGCACCCTACTGACGTGAGCCCCGCCGGATCCACCGCCCTTCCATCCCCAAGAGCCTCATTGATAGCCTCTGCCACCTCAGACTCTCGGAAAACCCCGGCTGAGGTGGTGGCCTCTAATGAGGCCTAGCAGCTCAGCCGGGCTACTGCAGAGTATAACAATATAGGTAAAACAAGGGAATCACATACTTTTAACTGGAGATCAATAGGAAGAGGGATGTTTCTTATTTTCTTGTAAACAGCAAACATAGTTTTTCTTGACTATTCCAACAATTCATCAATATTCCTACATATGAAAACGAATCTACAATTTCAATCTCTTTGTTAATTTTAATGTGAAATGAGGATAAGTTCGAGGCTTCCTCTTTGGAAAAATAGCACTTTTTGTCTTATTTGTGTTTACTAAAGATGCTCCACCACCGATTAATGGTATTTTTCACTATCAAAAACAGAAGCAGACGATTTAGTATTTTTCTTCAGTTACAAAAGTTACTTACTTTACACTATTACCACCATTGAAAAGTTTGAGCTTCTAATTTTAGTTCAAGTTAAAAATATGAAAAACAATTAATTGCATCCCGAAAAAATTCCGTGGCACTATATCCTATATGGAATGAAATACTGATTACGCATGCACCAAATGCAAAACAAATTATTTTATATCATTTTTTGTGTTAACTAGACATATGTATATATACATAATTAAACACCAATTATTGTTCAAATTATGAATACCATTTAAACTATGTCGGCGGTGGAGCTAGCATCTTTAAGTTTCCAATTTTCATAATATATTTCAAATTTATTTAAGGCTGACTGTAGATCGTTAGCTGATTCAGCCATTATTTAAGGATTACAGTCTCTTTCTGGGGGTTCTATCGAAGGATAAAGTTGAGTATGGTATCGATATTTGGAATGGACCGCGAAGCGATTATTGCTGCA
The DNA here is from genome assembly GCF_041381155.1 of Argopecten irradians. Lineage (NCBI taxonomy): Eukaryota > Metazoa > Mollusca > Bivalvia > Pectinida > Pectinidae > Argopecten > Argopecten irradians. The sequence continues at coordinate 15,130,077 of NC_091138.1, read as the reverse complement.
AAAGCAACAATAATCAACAACTACAGTGATTGCCTCACGTCACGGCTTTTGTGGTTCACAACACTCCTCCCCGTTTTATGGAGCTCCCTTCCTAAGATTGTTGAGTGGGCTGGTGTCTCCGTTGGGAATCATCCGTTGGCGTCGATGGGCGTCCGGCGGAGGGATGTTAAGGAGAGGGGACTGTGACTTGGGTAACCCCCTTGCAACCGCGTTGTCTTTAAACATGTTGTAATTTATGTACATATGGCCCTATCCTACGTAGGGGTGGACGGGCTTCCTCGGAACTGCCTGTTCTGATTGAAACAAAACTAAATCACCTCCCTTCCTTGCTGGATTGCTCATGACCTATCTAGCCTGATGGGTCAGATCCGACTATTTACATTCTAAGATGATACCAACTTACTGTTTTCTACCTCTTATACTTATTAAACTTGGGCGGCTAACAATGCCTTTGCGTAGACCAGCCCTGTATATACAGAAAACATATTTTATAATTTTTGATAATAGTTTAGCAACAGTCTGCCTATTATTGGCGGTCCACCAGCCTGGTCAATTAACTGCTGTATGGTCCAGCCCTCCCCTCCCTTTTACTTAAAGGACTCATAAGGGTAATTGTTTACTTGTTCCTGGCCGGATTCTGTTTGGGTTTTTTTCTCTCTCAGGATCTTCCTGGGCTTACCTCAGGGGGTAGACCCTCCTGGCGTTGGCGTTCAGTTGTGCCGCCAACGCCGGTGGCTCCACTCCCCTGAGGGAGGCCAGACCTCGGAGGGTGGGCCCGAGATCCCAGAGAGTACTCCCAGGACTCGCTCCCGCCCCTGCATTGGTCGTGAGGTAGTGCGCATCCGACTCCAGTGGGAGGCGCCTGGGGTCGGCCTGTCTAAGGACCGATCTGGTGGTCTCCGTCGCTAGCGAGCGATCGGTGACCCCCAAATACAGCCCAGGGACGGCCACCCTCCAGGCCATGTAGATTGCCTGTGATCCGGTGAAGCAATGCAGGTGGATCACCAAATCACAGGCACCCTGCACCGCACGTATGCACCCCAGTGCCGTGGTGTAGGCTCGTTCATTCCCCCATCCCGGCAGTGTAGAACGAGGGGAAGGGACCGTTTGTCCACCGCCCTGTGCAATGTCATGGTCAGGGCGTTGGACTGGTCGGCGGTCACTCGACCCGGCACTGGCACTGAGGCCGACATCCGCAGTCGGAGGGGAGATCGATACCGACCTCACCTACGGCCTGACAGGCGGGAGAATCCAGCTCTCTGATGAATGGGAGCAGAGATTCCCCCCGCCCGACACGATGCGGGTGCAAACCCAAGGCAACCACAATTTTGGTTGTGCCAAGCGTTTGCAGTCGCACCTTACACCACCCCTCAGGGTAGGCATAAGTGGCGACCCAACAATGTGACGTCCCCCGGCCCCCATCCTATCTGGGACCGTTCTAACTCCGAGAAGGACGGTAGCCCTCTCCGAACCAGGACGGTATCCAAATGGAAATGGCAGTCATAGACTGCCATAGGGGGCGGGGCACTAACATGGTTTCTGGGGACGGGCCTGTTTGGACCTGGGCACAGGAACCTCTCGGGGTCATGGTAACCCCGAGCCACCTGTAGAGGTAACCGGCAGAGCACGGTCAGCTGGTGTCTCCAATGGAGGAGGCACCCTACTGACGTGAGCCCCGCCGGATCCACCGCCCTTCCATCCCCAAGAGCCTCATTAATAGTCTCTGCCACCTCAGACTCTCGAGAAACCCCGGCTGAGGTGGTGGCCGCTAATGAGGCCTAGCAGCTCAGCCGGGCTACTGCAGCCACTGTCGGCGGCCTGGCGACATAACATCTGCCCCAAGCCAGCCGACCAAGCTAGGACGTTTTGCTCCAGCAGGCCTCGATGGTCCCCATGGGAACCAACGAGTTCCTGCCTTGAACGGCCACTACCCTGCCGACAGCTGAAGCAGCCCCCGTCAACACTGACCAGAAAGTTCAAATGAACCTCCAGGCAGTGCCCACGGAGTTCGGCCATATCCCGGCGGCACAGTGGACAGAATTCCGGGGACCCCTCCGGAGCCCCCATAGGGGTTTTCGGCTGGGCCACCGCGTCCCGAGAGGTAACCGTCGCTGACGGTGTAGGCCTTCTCGGGGCGACAGAAGGGGTTCCCTGCCCACCAGTCTGAGGTTTGGGTTTTTCCGACATGGAAATCACAAGCCCCGATCAAGTGACAGGGGGTTCCGGTCCGGACGCCAGGGCATCCGGACGGAACGGAGCCCTCCTTAGAGCGGATGAGGGTGGCGTGACCCTGGGTGATGGCTTCCCTGGAGGGGGAGCCGATCGCTCATGGTCCCGCGGCGCCGAGAAACGTTGCTGAGGAGCGGAGGGCCTCCAGCAACGCTCGCGGCCGTAGGGGAATGACTCCACCTGAGCGTTCCCCCCTCCTCGTATGCCACTCTTCGCTTCCTTGCTTTACGCTGGCGAGTCCTTTTTCTCGTTTTCGCGCTCACACTGCTGTAGAGCGCGTCACGAGGAGAAGGACCCTGTGGGGAGCGGTAGTCTCTGGGAGTAGACCCCCAGCTGAGGCGCCCGCCCCCACGTTTGCCTTGACTCTCCGCTCCTGCCGGGATGACCCCTTTTATATGATTCTCGGAGGTCACCCTTGGCGGAGCAGAGTTATCGGTGTGCCGGCCTGGTACCAGGCGGCATACCGGGCCCATTCCTTCGAGGGACTTAGGTTCCTCTCCGAATTGGGTTATTCCTCGGGGAAAGATCCTCTCATCCTCCTCCCTGCCTTGGTCGGCGGGAGGGGTAGAGTCATCCGCCCGGGGAGAGTCTGTACCCGAGGGGCGTGGACTAATGTCCATAGCCCGAGCCACAGGAGAATTTGTGGGAGGGGACTCCTATGGCCCAGGCGTGGTTCCCGAGGAACCACCGGCCTCTGTGGGGGGGGGGGGGGGGGGCAGCGAGAGCCACCCCTTCCGGGGTGAGGGGCCCTCGCGGTTCCCCCAGCACAATCTCCTCTGGTTCCTCCAGATCTGGGGGATCGGAGGGGCCGGGGTCGAGGTTATCTGGTTCCGAGCGGAGCTGGCCCAGACGAAGGCGGGGTAAGGGGGTCCCCTGTCATTTCCCCCACCTCCTTAAGCAAATCCTCAAATTCGTCTGTCATTCTTAGTGGAAATCTGTAAGCAAAAATAATAAAGGAGACAATGTAGTTATTGATTATTGCAGACATGCATTGTCCCCCCCCCTGGAGTAGAGAAATCTTCACACACACACTCCTTTTGAATAGTTAGTCAGATTGAGGCCTAGGGAAGCACGTACTCGTGCAGCTTCCTTGGCGGCCTCACACGCCTCCCTGTGCGAGTAGTCGGGGAGGGAGTGAGCGGAGTCTCCGCAGACTCCTCCGTGCGCTTAGGCGAGGCACCGGTCGTTAATGTCAAACGTTTAGTTCATGTAGAGCGACGGTTCCTCGTCGCTAGGGATTCTGCTTGCTTAGCAGGCATTTTACCCTCCGTCAATGAGGAGTCGGAAGTCAGGTCACATCTCATTCGTCGCAGCCACATAGGTAATGTCTCCCCCTCATACCGTTTCAACCGATCATGATGGAGGAACTTTGCCCCCTTTCGGTTTTTTATGCGGTATATGGGATGTCGGCAATCCACTACCAAATATGGTCCCATCCATGGTGGTTTGAGTTTTGAGCTCTTACCAACCTTGGTGGCGGAGTCGCATTTATAGACCACGTCGCCAACGTCAAATAGCGTCTCTGAGAGTCTAGTGCCGTGGTCACGTTTCTGTCTTCTCTGAGCTTGTCCTAACTGTTCACGTGCGATGTCATTGATTTCAGTCAGGGACTGAGTCCAAACATGAGGCTCCACCGTAGGAGGAGCGGGAAGACCCACTAATAAGTCTAGTGGTTGTAGGACCTCCTGCCCAGCATCATCATGTTTGGAGTGAAACCGGTGTGGCGATTCTCAGATGCGTGAATGGCCATCCGTATCAAGGGGAGGTAATAGTCCCACTGTTCATCTTTCCCCTTTATGCTACACCGTATAATTTGGAGGACGGTTCTATTAAACCTTTCCCCCTGTCCGTTGGAGGAAGGGTGGTAAGGTGTGGTCCGCGTTTTAGCTATTTCCAAAAGCACACAGATTTCCTGAAATATTTGGCTACCGAAATTGGTGCCCTGAACGTTGATATGAACCTATCTACATGTACAAAGCTATACGCCACCGACTCGGCTGACTGGTCAGGGATTGCTTCTAGCTACCCATTTGGTATATTGATGTACCATCATGACTATATACCGATTTCCCGCCTTGCTAGGGGTGAAAGGGCCTAGGATGTCTATGTGGACTCTCTCTAAGGGAAAGCTAGCTTGATAGGATACCAGTCCTGTTTTGGACACATGGCCCTTCTTGTTTTTAGCACAGGAGGCACATGATCGTACGTGTAGTTTGGCGTCCAGCCTCATACCGTGCCACCATACATCCTATTTTAGCTTCTTGTGAGTTTTGCTCTCCCCCAGGTGTCCACCGACTGTCTTATCATGCACGTTCCTGGGTGCTGTTTCCCGTAGATCCCTAGGAACAACTAGTCGTGGACGTTTGTGGCCCTCGGGGACGTGACGGAGAACGCCACGTGCGAGTATTAACGTGGAGCCCAGAGTGCCTTTACAGCCCTAGACTGTTCATTCAACTAACCGAGCACTGGTGCAATGTCGGGGTCATTCATTTGCATTTGCTTAATGTCCCCGTTACTGACCTCCTCTAAGCAGTTTGGACGGCAGGGCTCACCCACCTGAGCTTCATCGGCGTCGGAGAGCTCATCATCCGACGATGAGTCCGCTTTGTCGATGGTGTTTTGATGTGCTACGACGTTTATTGACGCAGTTGACGCGGAGTTATTGGAACTCCTGTGTGCTAATGGTATCACGTCGTCGACATCTTCGCCAAACCGTTCCCATTGGCCATGGGCTTTACGGCAAAATGGACACCCCCCACAGGGAAGGTCTTCTACGGATTTGCCGGCATGATAACAGTTACACGGAGTGTTAACCTCCGGTATCCTGGAGAGACCGTCAGCATTGCCGTGGTTTTTACATGCCCTATGGATAATTTCCATGTCAAATTGTGCTAACTCCTCGAGCTAGCGTGCCAATTGGCCCTCTATTAGTTTGAACCTCGTTAACCAGAATAAGCTATTGTGGTTGGTTCGGACATAGAACTTCCTGCCAAGTAAATAATGGCGGAAGTGTCTACAGAACTTTACCACTGCTAACAGCTCTTTTCTTGTGGTACAGTATTTCCGTTGTGCAGGTATCAGCGCGTGGATGGCGTACGCGATTACCTTAATCTCTCCATTCTGGAGTTGAGATAGTTCTGCTCCTATAGCGGAGTCCGACGCATCGGTGTCTCAAATAAAGATCCCGTCTCCGCTGGGATACTCGAGACACTGTGCGCTGCATAGAGCTTTCTTAACCCCCTCAAAACTTGATCGTGCTCAGCCAGCCAATCAAAGCTTACCTTTGGTTTGGTCAGATCGTAGAGCGGCTGGGTTAACTCTGCGTAGTGAGGAACGTGACTACGATGATAGTTAGCGAAACCCAGGAACGATATGAGCTTGGTTTTGTCAGTCGGTGTGGCCCATGTTTTTACAGCTTCTAGTTTCTTGGGGTCCATGGACACACCAGACTCATTTACCAGCCTCCCTAGGAATACCGCTTCCTTTCGGAACAGTTAGCACTTCTTAGGCTTAAGTTTTAGCCCGTACCGGCGAAAACGCTTGAGCACCTTCCTCAGTTTCCTGAGGCTGTCGTCAAAGTCTCGTCCAAGTATAACGATATCGTCTAGGTAAACTAGTACCTCGGACCAGGTTAACCCCCTTAAAACGAGGTTCATGGCCCTTTGGAAAGTCGCCGGGGCATTACACAACCCGAACCCCATTCTGGTATGCTCAAAGAGGCCATAGCGAGTTATGAACGCAGTTTTTTTCCTATCTTTCTCGTCTAGGATAATTTGATAGTATCCAGACGCCATGTCTAATGTTGAAAATAACTGGGTTCCCTGCAGCGAGTCTAAGCAGTCCTCTATGTTCGGCAGCGGGAACCTATCTTTTACAGTCTTGTCGTTAAGAGCCCGATAGTCTATACACCATCAGAGACTTCCGTCCTTTTTCCTAACCAGGACGGGTGCCGACGACCACTCCGAGTTGGAAGGTTGAATCACCCCCGCAACTAACATCTTGTCAAGATGTTCACGCTCTTGCTCTTGGAAGGGAGCCGGGGTGCGTCTCATTCGCTGTCGGATAGGCTCCTCAGTCCCAGTGTCAATTTTGTGTGTAACCTCATGGAGGCACCCTATATCTAAGTCATGTTGAGCGAATGTGTCTTGGAACTCTACTAAAAGGTTAGTCAGCGCCTGTTGTTGAGTCTCTGAAAGCTCTTTAGACGACCTCAAGATAAGGTCCTTCAAAAACTCCGGAACTTCAGAGCTTTCGCTATGCCGACACCCTCCCCCTTCAGTGGAAGTGGCATTAGCTTGAAAACAGTCATGGGTCTTGTCTAAGTCAGCCCTAAGGAGTTCTACGGGCTCCAAAATTCCTACTTGAGTACCTGCCCTCAACTTTATTGGGCGGTCGGTATCATTTATCATTCGCATTATGGTATGCTCAGTTAGGGGACGAACCAAGGTGTTGCCTAGTAGTGGGCCGTCTGTGTTAAGGACGGGTTGTACCACGAAGACTGCGACGCTAATACCGCACATGACTGAGGTCCTGACCTACCATTGCAAGGAGTAATGGTTATTGTCTCCTCACCTATATGCATTTTACCTAAGTGTAAATCTAACACACAGTTTTTTGCTGCTAAGAAGTCAATCCCCAGTAACACGTCATCGGCAAATGGTGCCTCGCACGCTGCCCATGGTACTTCTACGCTGCCTACGCCCATTTGTAGGTCTTTAATTTCCCACACTTCTGTCACATCCCCTGTAAAGCTACGGAGTCGAATACGATTACCTAGAATTAAATGGGGCCGCGGTGGCCGAGTGGTTAAGATGTCCCGACATATCACCACAAGCCCTCCACCTCTGGGATGCGGGTTCGAATCCCATGTGGGGCAGTTGCCAGGTACTGACCGCTGGTCGGTGGTTTTTCTCCGGGTACTCCGGCTTTCTTCCACCAACAAACCTGGCACGTCCTTACATGACCCTGGCTGTTAATAGGACGTAAAAAATAAATAAATAAATAAATAAACACTTAGAATTAAAGGTCCCTTAACCTCGTCCAAGAGTCCCCGTCTTACAAGTGTCATCGTCGCCGCCGTATCCACCACAGCGTTAACCAACCTACCATTTACGGTCATTGGTATGTACAAACTACTACCCTCGCTGAGAACCAGATTGATTTCGCGCTCAGGAGACTGCCCCCTAGTGGGCGTGCCTGCGCTCAATGAGGGTGACGGAGAACGAGATCGAGTAGTACGGTTGTCCCTACTAGGGGACGCCGGACGAGGATGATTATTGCGATTACCCTGGGGCCAATAGTCCCTACGCTGTTGTGGCGGCTCCCGAATCGAGACCACATTCGCCTGCGGCGGGGGGCCAGCCTGCTGACTGTACTGTCTGTCGTTTGGTCGCACGACTGAAGAGCTACCATAATCTGTGTACTGAGTGCCCGGCGCGTCTGGCATGTAATACGACGGTGGATAATAGACTCCGCTTTGTGGTTTCGGATAACGCGGTGGGGGCGATGACCTAGCTCGCGTCTCTGGAGGGAATAATTTCTTTAACTCATTTCTTATAGTTTGGGCAATCAACTCCTGCGAAAGCGGAGTGTTATCGCCTTCTTTAATGCCCTCAGCAAAGTCTACCTAGCGGCTAGGAAAAGTACTTGAGCGGCTCCCGAATAGAGCACGCTGATTGGCTAAGTAGGCGCGAACATATTTCACATCCTCAGAAACCTAATACATAGTACATAATTGGTTTAGAGTAATCTCGTAGGTTCGAGGCCTCTCGACGGTTTACGACAGCATCTTGTTTAGAGCTGAACCTTTCCTTCAACTTTTGTTTTAAACTCTTATATGTTGTATCGCGTGGAAGCGTATCCGCGTACTCTAACGCGTCAACTTGTAAACAGTCAAAAACCGTCTAATGGACTTCTCCTCTGTCCAGTCATTTTCATCAGCAATGCAATCAAACTTTAGCACAAACGGCTCCCAGCGGCCCTTACCATCAAATGTTGGCATTTTGTGCCTTTGTGGGCTCCTATGATCAGGCTCGTCCCTGTTAGGAGTCATAGCAGTATCACGCTGTTTACGCGGCTGATTATTCGCGTTTGTATCAACACTTCCTGTTCTCTGAACTGGCATGGATTGTACATCAACATTACCCACAACAGCCTGTTGTGGATTATTGATGGCCAATCCATGTGGAGACATGCCTGGCGGTAAAGATGTGTGATAACCATACGGTTGCATGGGCGGAACGCCTGAAAATGGAAACATCTATGCGGTGCGTAAAATCCGCCTGGAAATGGGGTAGCTAATGGAGGTGGAGTGAACTGGAGTGAAGAGGCATACCTTCTGGTTGGACGGGTACCGACTGTTGACCCTGTCCTCCTTGACGAATGTTATTCTCAACAGTGTTATTAGGATGCTGAGCTTGCTCCTTCAGCTGATTACCGGTGTTACTCACCCAGGCAATGTTTCCCTGTGACCCCCTTACATAATACCATCCTTAGGCATCACAGCCTGTATGTTTGATAACATCTCATCAGAAGTTGATGTTGTCGTCTCAAGAGGTGGCTTGACGGCATCAGGTGATACAGCGTCAGACACCTGCCAGGAGCTGTCGTCAGACTGGACTAGTGATGGTTTATTATTATCTAATGAGCAAATCATTTGCTTAATTTCCTCCTGTTCCTTACGTAACTTTATTTCTTCTATTCTATTTCTTAAATCTCTTAATTACTCCACATGTAATCCCTATCCATATTTAATGGGGGAATGGGGGGAGCAGTCATGTCGACGGCAGTTATATTGCCCTCCAACATCCATGTTACCCATACATCACGTTTTATGATTGATATATCACTGAGCTCGTCAGGAGACAAGGGAGCGCCTTTTTGCTCTCTTTCATAAATGATATTGTTAGCGGTTGCTTCTCCAACCCCTTGTAATGCCTTTAACTGCTGCTTAGTCGCAGTGAATAGATTAACACATTCAGACATTATTTAGCTTCGTACTAGTAAGACTTAAAAAACTCTAAGAAAGAAACATGGCTGACAAGCCGTTTACATGTAACAAACAAATCAACAACAGCCAAGAAATTGCCCAAGATTTTTTCTTTTTTTTTCTTTTAAGACCGCTAGAAAAAGGCCGAAATTATCCTGAAAAGAAATAAAATCAGGCGCCCGTAGGTATAATAAATGTCGGAGACTGAAAATATAAAGAAAGAAAAATATGGAAGCCAATTCCCGCTACCGTGAACACGTGGTCGGTAGCGGAATTACGCAGTAGCACGAGTGTAGAAATAAAGCCAAATTATTTTAAATATCCAAAAATATTGAAACGGTTTCATAAAAAAACCTGTTTCTAATACAAAGTTATCTACGATATGAATGACAAAAGTTATCTACGAAGTATTAAATTACATAACAAATCAAAATGGCTACCCACGTGCGCGGTTATCGAGAGACCCGAAGTCCGAGAACGTGAGAAAATGAACCAAAATATGCGTGGAAACGCTCACAATTCTGACACCAGTATTGTAAACTATGGTTTACAACATTACATATATGTTTATCTACACTTAAATAGCATCTACAATAGCAACAATAATCAACAACTACAGTGATTGCATCACCGAAATAATACACTTCTGTTCAGGTTGACATCTAGGTAGAGAGAGAGCGCGAACACGCCGCACGTGACCCTTGTCCGTGGACTCGCTGACGTCACGGGTTTTGTGGTTCACAACAAATTCATCCGCGGGGCTCCAAATTGCGCGTGACATACTCAGTCTATCGAGAAATAAAGTTGAGTAGCCTTGGTTGAAATCAACGGGGTTTATACTATCAATTCACCACTGACTGTAAATATAACTGCATATTTACAATTTGCACTGACATGGACTCTATAACCATGCTTTCGAGTATTATCATTATCAGTGTATAATGTTAGCACAACACACGCGGCAATTTTATTGTTACGTGAATAGTTGATGGCGTAGCAACGTGGGATCATGACCCCACTTTTGGCGGGAACATATGAATGACTCGATTCCAATCAGCTGTTCAATCGAATCCGTTGGCGATGACGGGAGAATATGTGTATTTTAATAAAAAATATGCAACTGCCGCGGGAATTAATAATATTCATTTACTTGAAAAACTGTAAATATAAGGAATAGATGTTTATTTAAAGAAAAATAATCTGCATAAAGAATTATAAATAGTTTTATATACATTCCAATAGTATTACCTAAATCCTTTATATTCTTAAACAATTGACACCATGCTCTTCAAAAAAACTTTCAATATCATTAAGAAAAATAGCGAATAAGAAGGGTGACAAATTTTCTCCTTGCTTTACACCGACGTTGCAAGTAAACATATCAGATACATCATTTCCATTTTTGACACAGGATTTTGTATTTTCATATAGATTAATTATTGCTTTAAACATTTTCCCAGTTATATTGCTTCTTTGAACTTTTTGCCCTAAACCGAGTTTCCAAACTGAATCAAATGCTTTTCTAAAATCAACAAACGAACAAAACAATTTTTCACCAAGTGAGAAATAGAAAGAAGTTATAACATGAAGAATAAGAATATTGTCAGTTGTTGAATGGATTTCCCTGAATCCTGCCTGGACAGAAGTTATCAAGTTTATTTCATCAGCCATATTGTTCAGTCTACAGTTTAATATAGATGCAAAAACTTTACCGAAGCAAGAAACAAGACTTATTGATCTATAATTATCTAAATTGTTATGTCCCCTTTACGCTTATATATAGGTTTTATAACCCCTATTTTCCATGAGCTTGGAATGAAGCCCGGATCAAATATGATATTAAATACCTTACAATATATTGGCTTCAGAATTCCTGCGGTGGATTTTAAGTATTCATTTAGAATTCCATCATGACCTGGAGCCTTAATATTACTTAAACCGGAAATAGAACAAGTAATTTCATCCTCAGTAATTTCGTTATTTAATAAATCATCAAATACCCCATCAACAATTTCGCAATCAAGGCTATTATTTGAGTTATCTCCCTTGTTTAAATTTTTGAAATAATCATACAAATCGTCTATGTATTTATCAATAATATTTTGTTTACTAGTTCCGTCAATTTTATTGGGGGTATTCCAAAATGTTCTGGCTTTGATTTGGATGCGTTTCTTAGTTCCCTTTCCATTTTTTCTTGGTAAATTCTATACAATTTATTCAGGGTTTTTCTGTATTCTTTAGCAGTATTGTTAAGGGTAGTCTTGTTATAGAGGTTTTACCTTGATTATAACATCTTTTAGCCTGGTGAAATAAAATTCTTTTAAGATGACATTCATTAGTGAACAAAGGTTTATTTTTTATCTTTTTGTTTTTTTATTTTTTTACATTTAAATGAATGCTGGGGTGTTTTCTTTTCGCCAAAAATATGCTTCGCCGAATTTTTTAATAATATACCTATATCATTTACAACATTGTCTATTTCAGAAGCGGTGACTAGCTCATTCGGCTTAACTACTAACCTGTCCAACTTTCCCATGATATCTTGAAGACTACCAAACGCATCTTCTTCGATATAATTAACATAAGCCATTGATTTTTCATTATTCCATTTTATATAATTATTTGCTGAAGTGTTCTCTATATCTTCTCTGTTTGTTCTAGCTATATCCATTTTGTTCGAGACGTAAAATTCGAGTCTACAGTGAACATCCGAGAATAAGGGGTCAAAATCAAATATTTCGAAGTTAGATATGTGCTTGAAACAATCAGATGACTGAAGTAGATAGTCAATTAAGATAGTTTCGTTAGATGTAACTTTTCCAATAAATCTGTCTTTCCCAATCCGACCATTATAGTAATGAATATATTATTATTTTTACAAAACTCTAGAAGTTTATATCCAAAACTATTAATTCTTCCTTTACACTAACTTGTTCGATGTAACTAAATACCAGCGTCACTTAGATTTTGTAGATCATAAAAGTATTTAAAGAGTTCATCATTAGTGTAGAAGAACAGGGAATATACACATTCCTGTCGAGTGCCCCGACCAGGAATCAAACTCGGGTCTCCGGTGTGGAAATCTACGGCTCTACCGACTGAGCCAAAGAAGCATGCTCCGTCAGCTGAGTGACAGAGACCGTATTTAACACTATTTACAAACCACACTTACCCGCTCCTTTTACCCTACTCCCCTTGTTTTTCTTCAGATTTCTTAAATCTCAACCCGAGACTCTTTAACCACCTACCATGGGTTATTTAGTTGGGCGCCAATGTAGAAGAACGGGGAAAATACACATTCCTGTCGAGTGCCCCGACCAGGAATCGAACTCGTGTCTCCGGCGTGGAAATCTACGGCTCTACCGACTGAGCCAAAGAAGCATGCTCCGTCAGCTGAGTGACAGTATTTACAAACCACACCGACCCGCTCCTTTTACATTAGAATTAATATCTAAAACATCAATAAGGGTATCATCAGGCTGTATATAATCATTATTACATTGTGTTTTGGCATTAAAATTACCAACAAAAGCAAATTTACAATTACCGTTAGCAAAATCAATCATTTCATTTTCAATTTCTTCAAAACAATCGGCTGATGAATATTTCGAGTTTTCAGGAGGAATATAAACACAACCTTAAAGTATATCAAACACAAAATCCTTATTAGTTAATGTTTTAGGCAATCGCATCCACTGTATAAAATCAGATGGAGTTTGGTGGAATTGTAAATGAGTTATCAACTCTTCTTTATATATAATAAGAATGCCAACCGATTTTCTTTTCACCTCTTATATTTCTGTTTTTACAGAAATATTCATAGCCATGTGGTAAATCTAAGAAATCAAATTCATCCATTTTAATTTCGGCAAAAATCAATATGTCGTACGATTGGTAAATCAAATTCTGGTGATCTCAGTTTTGATGATACACCACATACATAAACAAATGTAACTTTAATTGATTTATTCGGACAATGTTTCGGTGTATCATCGTCAGAGTCCACTGTACCCACTGCGAATGATAAATATTATGAAGTTCCTCAACGATTGATTTGTAACACAGCGACCCTGTAGCGATAAACGCTATCTATCAGGGCTATTTTTAGACTCGAGTAGTCAAAACCACAGGTAAATCGCGGCGGCGCTCTGGCTACATCAGCTATACCAAACACAAATCGTAAATGTTACAAAATACCGTGCTTTGCGGGCTTTAAAATCTTGTGTTACTTAAAACGACCGGGGAACCACAGTGTCGTGCCGCAAAAACATGCTTGACACATGTTGGTTTTTTCTTACGCATGGCTTTGGGCATAAATACTGAAAAATCGCTTTCTTGTTAATCGTCTACTATCGGTATATTTAAAATGCGCATTCAAATTTTGATATCGCGCACAATATTGGGGCCTGCAGCCGGGAAAACGGTTCCCTATGTCCGGGGAATTGTTTTACAAATTCAAGTCGCAGTTTGAGGTAAAGGCTACGACGTCGACGCGCCTGCTCAATTTCCTCAGGAAATTGTCGGTTGATTCTGTACGGCTTTCCGCGGAGCTTTCTGGCATTTTGTAAGACATGCTCTAGGTCTGCTTGGTAAAAAAAAAATCGCTATTATTGGCCTAAAACCTCTTCTCGATTCGGACAAACACGTGAACCAGTTACAAGAAAAAGATATGCCTCTTATGAATTACATGATATATCTTTATTTCATTTAGCAAATAGGCTAAAAAGCCTTTGTGCAAAACAAATACAGACATGACAATGGTAAACAGACTTTTCTGGAAAAAGGATGTACACTATATATATATATATATATATATATAAATCAAAAAAAAAAAAAAAAAAAATCAGCGAAAGGATGCACATAACAAATATATCAATTATCAAATAATATTGAATTTCTAACTTCATTAGCCTTGTGAACAAAGATAGCTAAATTTTTAACAATGCTACTATTTTCTGAAGTCAAGAGATCTATAAATTTAGTCATATTAGGCCTCAACCAAAATTTCTTTTTTAACAGTTTTGATCTAATATCTACATAAATAGGACATTCCAAGATAAAATGATATTCATCTTCAATTTTTGCACAATTAAAACAATATCTCAAATCGACTGGAATTGGATTAGGCTTGTGCCACCGACCTGTTTCTATGTACAATCTATGTGATGATGTTCTAATCTTCGTTAGAGCTTTTCTATATTTTTCAATATTTACAGTATCGAGATAACTCTTATATCCAAATTCATTTGTAAACAATAAATAACATCTTGCCCTTGGCGAATCTACCAGCTCACTATGCCAGTTTTGTATAAAAATATCTTTAACTCTAGTTTGGAATAACTCTAAAAATACCTTTTCGTTTCCAACTTGTTGTTCTAACCAAACATAACCAAAACCATACGTACATAATAATTGTTTTACTAATTTTGCCCAGTTAATTATTCTATATGATTCAGCTTGTTGATAAAGTTCATCATAGACTGACTTCACCAATACATTTTTCTTATGATGGACAATCTGTAGCCAATACTTAATTATCTTAAAATATCTCTTGAGTTTTAGTGGCAAACATCCTAATTCTCCGTAAATAAAGTTGTTCTGTGTCGAAGTTTTCACTCCAAGCAATCTTTTACAAAACCTTAAATGAACCTTTTCTACTGCCAACCCAGAGTGAAAACCCCACACTTCACACCCATAACTCATTACGGGACACACTAATTTTTCAAATAAATTATATGCATGTTTAGGTGAAAGGTTAATAAATTTTTGCAATTGTTTTTCCAGCTGAAAAAGTGATTTATTTCCTTGTCCCGCTAGAGTTGATTGGGCATCGGAAAATGACCCACTGGATGAGAGTACTAAGCCCAAAAAAGAAAACTTTTTAACTATCTGCACCTCCTCCTCACCCAAATAGAATTTTAAATCTTCTGGTAATCGACCACCGTTTCTGAAAATCATGACCTTGGTTTTCTCAACATTTACTTTTAATTTCCATCTATCACAATAACCGTGCAGAATATCCAGACCCTTTTGTAATCCAGTACTAGTGCAGGCCATCAAAGTGATGTCATCTGCATAAAGTAATATAAATAATTTCAAAAAAATTATTGACACCCCTTCAAAGCCTTTTAAAATCAGCTCTTCTTCAAGATCATTTACATACATTGCAAAAAGAAATGGGGACAAACTTTCCCCTTGTTTTACCCCGGTTACACATTCGTACTCATCAGAAAGTTCATTATTAACTTTCACCCTAGCTTTAACTGATTGATACATTGACTTGACAATATCAAGCATCTTACCTCGAATTCCCAATTTCAATAACTTTAACCATAAGTTTTCCCTCACAACATAATCAAAGGCCTTCGAAAAATCAATAAAAGTACAATACAAAGTTTCTCTATTATTAATAAAACATGATATTAGGCCATGTAAAATAAAAATGTTATCAATCGTACTATGACCAGCTCTAAAACCGGCCTGGGCTTCTACATAAACACTGTATTTTTCGGCCCAGGTAGTTAACCTATTATTCAAAATTTTCGTAAAAAGCTTACCAACCACACTTAATAAAGTAACACCTCTATAATTACGAACATCTGATTTGCTTCCCTTTTTATGAATGGGTATCACGTAACTCTCTGACCAAATAGTGGGGAATTCCCCCTTTCTAAAAATAGCATTGAATAACGCTTCGAGGTATGGGGTAAGTATGTTGCGCCCTCTACTCAAAAACTCGTTTATCACCAAATCAGGCCCTGCACTTTTCCCGTTTTTAAGCCGACTTAAAGCATCTGTGATTTCCTTTTGGTCTATGTTTTGATTTAGTTCATTAAACATTACTTGCAATTCACTATTTTCGTACCTATCAACATAATTTACTACATCTTCGTCGGGTGTAAAAAAAGGGTCGTCCGGATTATTAATTGAACTGAAAAAATTCGCAAACTTGTCGGCATCAATGTTGATATTGTTATTTGCAGATGATGACTCTTTTAACAATGACCAATATTTTTTGGGATTGCTAGTTCTAAAATTCACTAATTTTGAAGTTTTATCAGCGTCGTAACTTAAACGACATTTCCTTGCTTCCTTTTTAAACTCGTTTCTTGCTTTCACCATGTTAACTCGATTCTCATTAGTACTCTCTCTCCTGTATAGATTTAATTTTTCAAAAAATACTGACCTGATTTCCTCACACTTTTTACTATACCAGGGAATAGTATACTTCCTGCTATTACCTGTACTTATGACCTCACCGTGCGACCTAACTCGACTGACTTTTGACATAATTGGATCCGCTGCTTTACACAGAGCTTCATTAAATTTTTCAACAGCTTTATTTAAGTTACTGGTTTCTACTCCGACATTTTCAATTAAAGTTGTCATTTCGGACAACAGTAGTTGACAATCCTCGCCAAGCAAATTTTGAATATACGCGTCACACATTTCCGGTTTCCATTTGTAATATTTTGAATACATTTCATTTGACTGCAGAGTGCTCACATTTTCGGTATCAGTTTGTAACGAGAACGAAATAGTCACATGATCACTGTATATGTTTGGTTGGCCAACCTGAAAATTAGTAAACAAAGGGAAAATACTCTGTGTTGACAACACATAATCAACTAGACTTTTTCCTCGCTCATTTATACAAGTATAATTGCCAATTCCAGCGTCGTTTCCAATTCTACCATTCAAAATCCTTAACCCTGACCTTTTACAGATATCAATGAGTTTGTGACCGTTTTCATTCGTACTAGCTATATCTAATGAGTGACGAGGTATATTTATATCTGTAATGTAATCTTCACTCAAAGGAACATAATTCATTTTCGTCAACTTCTATGTAATCTTGACACTTGCTAGTCCTAGCATTCATGTCACCTACAACTATAAAATCTATGGGATCTACATTATTATTCAATATATTTAAATAATGATCGTTTAATCGGTCAAGAGTATCCGCATTCGTCAGCGCTCTTCTACCAGAATTAACAGGCTCACTTATAAATCCTTGGCAGTACGTAACATAAACATAGGAAAATATCTCTCTCAAAACCAAAGTAATCTTTTGAAAGTTGCATAATGATAATATCATCAGAATCCTTGTTAACAATTTTGATACCCTGTGAGATTGTATCTCTTACATATACAATAAGGCCACCAGAGTCTCTTTTAGTATTTTAAACATATTCAGTTCTTAGTCCGCTAAACCTGCCTATATTATTAGGCTTTTTTTTTTTTATTTTTTTTTATTTTATTTTTTTTTTTTTTTTTGCCTAATATAAAGTCAGCTCGCGGTACCTCTTAAAAATGTGAAATCGATGGCCAGATTTGGCCTACGCTACGTCAGCGGTATATTTCTAATATATCGTCCATGCAATGCCGGGAAAACATACACATACCTATATATTGGGATCTTATGTACTCCACTGCCCCCATGTTACATCCCATTTATGAAATTAAACAACTCTGCACAATGAAATACTTCCGAGACCCTTCTATTTCACACATTTGTAATGGCCGCCGTATACACATTAAGTAGAGCAAACGTCAGCCAATCAACTTCGCTTCCGGTTTTATTTTTAAAAAACCACGTGTAGTTGAAAGATAAACAAAATGCTAGCCAGTTAGAGTTTTTATAGTGAAATTATGGTCGATATACACAACATGTTGTCAAATATTCAAATTGAACACGACTATTGCTGGTACCGCATCACTTTCGCGATATTCACGTTGCATATACATGCTAACAGGGGCGGATTCAGGTTTTGATGTTAGAGGGGGCGTGGGACCAAGCAAATCAGGCGAGGGGTCTGGGGCCGCCTAGGCCCCCAGAAGCTCTCGAATAAATGGTGTAAAATCCTGCATTCTGAGGATTTCATGAGCACATTTTCCAGAAAATAATTGAAGCCATTTAAGGATGTTTATTTATGGTTTTCGTGTCATATTTTTTATTTGAAGTTTTGATTTAATTTTTTTTACTTACAGAATTGCAATATCAAAATCTTAATATTTATATGGACATAAAGCGAAGAAGGGTGGGGGTCTGGGGGCTGCCTATAAAGTTACAGAATTGCACTGCCTAAAATCTGAATATTTATATAGAGGCACGAAGCAAAGAAAAGGATGGGGGTCTGGGGGCCGCCTAGAACGAATATATATGTACGTACCCAGCCTACTATGCCTTTAGGCCGGGTACGAATTGGTCCCTATGTATCGTAGTGGAGTTCACCCGGGAACAGTTTTTCATACTTTTTGAAGGTTTCCGATTATTTTATGCATATAAATGCATTTACATATTATTTTTGTCCAAAACAAACATGAATACCATGCTTACTATCTACCGTACCGCTCACAAGACGTCAAAATCACATTTTGTGAACTTGCCGTATAAATTCCCTTCTGAAAGACCTTCATATGTATAATGTAAACAAAATAATGCCTCGATGAGAATTTGATATTTTATGTAGTTCGGTTTTATTGCCTAGTAGGTAAGCTATATCAAACAAGTACGATAAAATGTAAAACAAACGTTTTATAATGGTTTGCATCATCATTACTTTGCTCCTTTAGCAGTAATAGGGAACAATTGTAGCTCTAAAGAAGACACCATTTTCAGTCTAAAAGTCTTTTGAGCTACAATATTGCAGCTAGGGATCGCCTATTGAAGGTTTTTATAGGACTAATAAAAATGTATGTGAACTTTTTTAACGATATAAACTTTTACTTTTATACATTATCTGTCAGATTAGATAATTCATTTTCCCTAACATACACAATATTCATGATTCGTGTATTGGACAATGAAAGAAAAGAAGGCTAGTGGTCTTGTCTATGGCCAGACGCTGCCAGGAATCATTACTATCATCTTGTTTTCTAATAGGGAGCCTTTTGTCATGTGCATTAATTTTTTTAACATCGTTTGTCCTATCTTATAACATTATCGTTAAGATGTGTTTTTGTTGATACACAAGGACATAGTCATTCAGATCCCCCGCCAATGGAGATATCAAAGCTGAAGTAAGTTTGATTGTAGAGACTTATGTGTATGAAAAAAAAACAGGAAAAAGGAAGTTGAGCTAAAGAAAGATGGAGTATAATTCAAGTAGAGTGGGGCTGCAATTGTTGAATCAGGTATACAGCCTTGACATTAATTTATATTAGACTATATACACAAAGATGGGTGGAGTTTTGCAAAGTAACATTTACCATTTACCATGATATTTTCAGCAATGTTTCCATGGTAACGGAAAAAGTGCAAAAAATGAAAATAGCAAAAGGTACTACTAGACCATAAAAAGAAAGTGTCTATGAAGTTTCGTGGAAATATCTCTGCTGGTTTTAGAGTTATGCTCCGGAAATGAACCTACTACAAAAATATGATATTTTCAGCAATGTTTCTATGGTTACAGAAAAAAAGCACAAAAAGTGAAAACCTAAAAATAGCAAAAGGCACTACTAGACCATAAGAACAATGTGTCTATGAAGTTTCATGGAAATATCTCTGCTGGTTTTAGAGTTGTGCTCCGGAAACGATTCTTACACAAAAATCTGCCATTTTCAGCAATGTTTCCATGGTTACAGAAAAAAGTAACAAAAAGTGAAAACTTTAAAATAGCAAAAGGCACAACTAGACCATAAGACAAATGTGTCTATGAAGTTTCGTGGAAATATCTCTTCTGGTTTTAGAGTTATGCTCCGGAAACGAACCTGGTACAAAAATCTGCTATTTTCAGCAATGTTTCTATGGTTACAGAAAAAAGTACAAAACGTGAAAACCTTAAAATAGCAAAAGGCACTACTAGACCATACGACCAATGTGTGTATGAAGTTTCGTGGAAATATCTCTACTGGTTTTAGAGTTATGCTCCGGAAACCATTCGTACGGACGGACGGACGGACAGACGGACGGACGGACGGACGGAACCCATTTGTATATCCCCCGCCAACTTCGTTGGGCGGGGGATAAAAAAAGGAAGGCATCTGGCCATGGGGTGCACCCAGAACCCTAGAAGCTCTCATTTTCTGTCGCATTTGGTTCTCTATTTGGTTTGATTTTCCACTTTTTTCTTTACACACATTTTCTTAGGACAAATAAAAGGCTTCTAGAAGCATTCGACGTCAATAGTGATCTTGTAACTGGCGTTTTGAAAGTACGCACACATTTGTGAATTGATAGTCGGATTTAATACAGGACTTTAATGCTGATTCAAAAATGTGTAATATATCATTTACAACCTGAAGAACGAAGGGCATGACATATAGTCAACCAGCGAAGACTCATGGCCATCTACAATTCCTTCCACCCACCCCCCCCCCTTTTCTTTTATTGCTAAGGATATCGAGATATAACCTGTCAATATTGAATATTAATGACAATAATTTATCTAATATATTGGGATTTTATCGTTTTTTTAGGAAAAAGTAAATACTTGAAGGGATTTACATTGTACCTTTTAAGCGATGGAGATAAAACCTTAACTTACACGAAAAAAAAAATATAATTATTAAATTGTGCCTGGATACAAGTATGTTCATGCATGTATGTACCACAAAGTCGAATACATTTAGATTTTAAAATGATAACATCAAACGGTAAAGGTAGGAAACGGAGCTTTCTGTCTAATTCTCACTCTTGAGCTATTCCCCTTTTCCTTTCTCCCTGTTTTTTTCTCTTTCTTCCTTCTTTTCCTTCCTTCCCCTCTTTCTTTTCCCCTTCTTTATCCCTTTTCTTTTTTTTCTCTCCTATTTTAGGGGGGCGTACGCCGGGTCCGCCCCCCCCCCCCTTGGATCCGCGCCTGGTAGCATATATACACAGTTGAATTGTGTTTATCTTTCAACTACACGTGGTTTTTTTAAAATAAAACCGGAAGCGAAGTTGATTGGCTGACGTTTGCTCTACTTAATGTGTATACGGCGGCCATTACAAATGTGTGTGAAATAGAAGGGTCTCGGAAGTATTTCATTGTGCAGAGTTGTTTAATTTCATAAATGGGATGTAACATGGGGGCAGTGGAGTACATAAGATCCCAATATATAGGTATGTGTATGTTTTCCCGGCATTGCATGGACGATATATTAGAAATATACCGCTGACGTAGTGTAGGCCAAATCTGGCCTACGATTTCACATTTTTAAGAGGTACCGCGAGCTGACTATATATTAGGCAAAAAAAAAAAATTAAAAAAGCCTAATAATATAGGCAGGTTTAGCGGACTTATTCAGTTCTATGCAAGGGAAAACATGTAAAATTTTCAACCTCAATATCCCGCAATGGAGACGTCCACGTCTCGGTAAACAAAAGAATGTCATTAACATCAATAAGTTTTTTTAAAGAAATCGCTGTTCAGTTTGTTACTTCTTTTAGTAACTAACCCTTGACAGTTCAGGTAAACAAGTCTAATGCTGTCCTTACCCGCGTACGTGCACGTGCAACCTTCGCTAACCTAGTCACTGTCCGAGTCTCCGCCCCTTGCCGCTTCCATTGGCTCGCTTCGCTGCCTTCCGGACCAATCAGTAGACGCCCGTCTCTGTAGAATTTTGTCCCATTCAGGTAACGCGTCCTTGACTACCTTGCCCTTCACGATCAGCTTAGCTGGAAAAAACTATCTTTGCGTCTTCATTATTCCTTCTTGCCGTCCTTAGGTCCTTCAGCAGTTTCTTACGCGCGGTTTGAACTTCCTTTGGGTAGTCTCTACCAATCCCGAAACTTGTATCTTTGAGGCATTTCACTTCAGACATAATTTTTTCAGTGTCGATATAGTCACGGAAACCCGCGATTAATGGGCGTGGTTTAACCTGTCCATCATTTTCTCCACGTGCTCGGCTGGGATTCCCTACACGATGTGCTCTTTGTATGTAATTATGTAAATTAACACCGTTGTAAGCTCAATGGCTAAACATGTCTTCACCTTCACTGATATTCAGCTTTGTTTTAATAAAGTTTTTAACAACATCTATGCCCCTTTCACCTGCTGAATACGGAATACCGTAAAACAACAAATTGTTGCGACGACTTCTTGCCTCCAAATCAATTGCTCTATATTCCAGATATTTCATTCTGTCTTCTAAACTATCAATATTTTCCTGTATGCTTTCAATGTCCTCTACGGCTATATCAACTTGTTTACTGACCTTGTTCAGGGCGACTTCAATACCATCGAGCTTCATCAGCTTTCCCATCATAACACTCAGTTTCTCATCTACAGACATAGATTCAAACTTTGATAAGTCCAGACCAGTGTCCACTTTACTGCCCCCTGTACTGTGCCGTTGCCGTTTGGAGGTGACCTTGACGAACTCGTCGTGGCCATTTTGATCTTCGTCGCTGGATGTGTCCTGGCCTTGTACAGAAAAAAACACATTTCCCTGCTCTAGAACTGTTCAAAGCACCTCTACCGCTACTTCCTCCTCTCGTTCGACAACCTCTTCTTCCACCAGTCATTTTTTTAGCAAATTTAAGCCACTTTAGCACCATATATTAGCAATATTTCACCAGAGGTAATTTAACGTGTGACCACTGTCGTGTCACGTGACCTAACCATCATTACATGTAGCTACTCTCAGCTAATTACACGAATTAGCTACTGTCAGCTAATTACACGAATATGTAACGGTGTCTAAGATGAGATACGTAAACATATACATAGTTTACAAATATATTTGATATATATCAGTTATGACATGTACAATTAATATTGTACATGTGTAATGTAATTACAAAAATAAATAAATGTTGTTCAAGTTGGCTAACGCATACAATAATGTACATTTTCATTCTCTCGTCTGATTGCCTGTTAAATAATTCCCACAATTTATGAATTTGTAATTTCCAAAACTTATTGCAGTTCTCTCTCTCTCTCTCTTTGCATATACAGTGTAAAGAAAATTGAAGTAGATATGTATGACTATATTTTGAATAGAATATAAGTTATGTTATGGAGATAAAACACAAAAATCTGACCGGCCGCTTTGCGATTTATTTACATGTATATTAGACTACAGTCAGGGTCAAAGAAGTAATATCAGCAGGATTTTCCAGATGACACGGGATCCCATCAAACGTACCTATCTAACGTGCATTAAAAATTGACACATACTTTAAATATATCTATTAGTCTAATAGCAATTGCCATAATCTAAATATTATCAGTGCACTACATTTTTTGTAACACTCAGATATTTATACAACTTAACGTGCATTAAAAATTGACATATACGTAATTTAAATATATCTATTAATAGCAGTTGCCATAAGCAGGATTTATATATCTAAATATTATCAGTCAGTGCACTAGTAAATATTACTTGTGCGATACCTACAAATACTTGAGAACATCTTGGAGATCTAGAGTTATCGTTCTTCGGTGAGTTTTGTTACTTCCGGTTTTAAAGAAAAAGTAGGGAAAAGTTTGGAATGTTTACAAACGTTACGAGATGTGATCTAGAAGACTCGTCATAAATAGAATGGCCAGTTACAATGTGTTTAACGAGGGCCCCGATCCAAACAGATCCATAGATAATGTAAGTATTGGAAAAAATAGACTTTTAAGCTATTTCCAGGAAAAAACTATCATGACCAGGAAAAATAGAACAGGATGTGTACCAAATGACTGCCAAGTGAATCATTGGTTATCACAATCAGAAGCACGACCAGCACTGCTTATTGTGAAAAAAGATCTAATGAAAAGTATACATATAACATTATTTTATTTAAATATATATTTAGTGTAGTCATCGTTTTGATTGTTATTTGTATTTGTATGTATACGTAATGTTTTTATCTTTAATTGTATTGATAATTTCAGAATTATGTTGAGACAACATTCGGCACCGCCAATAGTCTTTCACCTATAACCACCATAACCAGTTCAGTTGGTAAGCCATTATTGACATCAAGCATAAAAACAAATGTAAAACCATTACATAAATTTGTATATGATCATGAGTTGAGACTTTAAAATCAATACACACAAGCTTCGGACTAACTACATCAATTAGTGATGTTAATTTATCAAAAAACACCTAACTGAGTTCTGATCCCCCCTTAGTTACTCCAACAACATTAACAGGTACATATGGTGTAGCAGCATGGGACAATTTTGAAACATCACATCATTTGTAAAACAAACAAAACCCCAACAACTATACAATTTATATCGAATGATTGGAAGCATAAGTACCCCATGCCAATAGTATGGAATTTAGATGGACATGTCTACAGACAATAATAATCAAGCCAAATTTTAATGAAAATTTTTAGGAATTTTAATATTCTAGAAACTGTTGGAGAGTCCATACTTGTATATCTAAAGCAGAAAATGTAAGATAAATTAAGTAAGTATAATAAACTTTAATATGAGAAATAATTTGGGCTTATATCTAAATAGACTAAATGGATTTCCTTTGTGTATTGTAGAAATATGACAATCATCAACATGGTATTTTATTAATAGATAACAACCCTGATTTAATGTTTCATTGTATACATGTATTGACTGTCTAAATGTGTATCATTTTGTTATTTTATAGAATTTTTACTAATGTTATTGTCATATATTTATTCCAACCTTTCTGTTCATGCATGGTGTATGAAGAAACTGATAAATATGACTCTGCCATCTCACAAGGAGCTTCCCGGGGTGTGTCAAGTCCTACCTTTCAGGTACGTACATGTATCTTGGCATAAATAAACAAACATGCATGCTTATTACCTTTATTACATCTTTGTACTTCTTGGTTATAAGACACACATTGGTATAGCTTTAACTTAATTCTGATATTACATGTATTTGCCATATAAGTGTTGAATAAACGATACCAAAGAATAACATTATATTCAGTCTATATTTTGGTAGATAAAATGATACTAAGATTGTCATACTAACCAGTTTTAGATAATGCTGCATTTATATGTATACATGTACTTTCTATTCATCAGTATTTAATCTACCAGTATTAAATCATCTGCGCAATTTAACACATGCACTAGTACTATAATGCATAAAACTTACCTGTTTTCTTTCTTTATTTTTGGATTTTACTCTGGAAATTAAGGGGAGGGAAATCAATTAAGAAAATTTGATAATTTGATTACATGACTACAAATTGTACAGAAAGAATATGAATCCCATCCATATAAATAAACCTTCATTAAATTTGATTGTTTTCTTGTTTTGATGGAGTCAAGATCAAAATCAAAAGTTAATTCAATTTCAGTTGTTAGATTATATATTGAATTTTTTTTCTACAAGATTAGAACTATGGTTGGGCTATCTTACCTGGCTTCAGTCAGTTATTTAGACGTTTCTGTCTCTTGACCTACTTGATATTATGTCCGATATCAGTTACTGTTGAGTTATTTAAGAGAGAAAACTTCCAATCAAATGTTTTAAACTGGTGTTAACTTCAAACTAGGTTTTCCTTTGACTTCACAAGAGAAAAAGAGACATTATACAGTGAAATGAATTATGGCGACGTTCCAAAATAACACCGGTCTTGGTATTCTTGAACTTGCTCGTTCTGTGAATAAAATCGAAATTACATCAAAACTTTACTGTGGTATAGGTTTCACTTTAATTCTATGGAGGGCATCTATGTTTCACTTTAAGTCTATACTTTCATTCTATGGAGGTAAACAACATCCGTGCTATTTCTAATGTTACATGGTCTATACATACCTAGGAAATAAACAGAGACATTTAAGGACCTTCTTATACCGGGCTTTATCGTCAAACAGATTTACATTAGAAGCGATGGCACGAAGAAGAAAGAAAAATAAACACACAGAAGGAAAGAGAAAGGCAGTTGTTATAAGGAATAAAAGCTAGAGAATAGTTCAGTTTCTTCGTGTACAGCAAAGGGATCACCTGTACAGCCCCATACAGCCTCAGTAAAGTAAAAGTCTGATTCCTAATCAGATTTAATATTTTTTTTATTATTTCATTTTATATGTATATAAATAACAATAAAAAGTAGTTCATTTTAAAACTTTTGAAATAAAGTTGTATGCAATAAGAAATTCAGTATAAAATTGTTCAGCATCTATCAACTTTCAGTAAAATATGTTTGATGTAGATTTGGTCTCGTGGTTTGTAAGCAGGTGATTTGAATTCCGGGTATATCGCACTCTCCTATTGCCATACCTGTGAACAAAATTTTACATGTTAGTAAGATATCAAAATTCAGTAAAGGTCAAACCAATTTAAATGATGATGAATTTGTCCTAGGTATATAAACAGCCTAGAGGTACGTTCACACTGAAATTAGCTTTCATAAACAGTGCACACCCCATGTATACAATGTACATTTGTACCGATATGTCCAGTCAGACGATCGGTAAAATTAAAATGAACAACGTTAACACTTTAACCCTTTTACCCATATTCCGTATCAGGAGCAAATGAAGGTAGCGTTGTACCTTGTATTATATATCCAATAACGAATACTCACTTTTCTAGAATTTCAAAGAAAGCATCTGTTTCAGTTTCAAAGACATGCATTTATGGCCCCGGTGGCAATGTGATATGAAGGTCCCGAGGGCTTGCTCAAAGGAAATATTATATCCGAGGGTAAATAAACCTTCATATCACACTGCCAACGGGGACATAAATTGTTTATTATACCGAAAATTCACGATTTGCTACTTTGGGTTAAATATTACTTATAGCGATGAGTAAAAAATGACATTTTATGCTTTGTCCGTCACTGTTGTACAATCGGAAGGAAGATAACTCCGTGTGAAAGACGGGCTGTCACCGTATAGCGGCACGCGCCCCAGGGCGATACGACGTTTTATTTCCCTGTCATCTGATGTGTTTCAACTAATCACAGACACTTTATAAACATGAGGTTTAATAATATTATATAAATACTATTTCAAACCTTCTCCCTTGCTTAATATGGAATATGAAATTCCATAACAAATGACCCATGGGCATTAACGGTCACCTGGGTTCTGATACAGAATGAAACAAGGACATATAAACACTATATATTGGCCTATAAGGTCCTTGAAGTCAGTCAGCGTTTTTATAAATTCGACTTTTTAATCTGTGAAGATTATTCAATTCCATCAAGTCTGTGAATCTAGAAGACAGATTTTTGAAATTTTAGTCTTCTTGTTCCCTTTTTGCCCCGCCCCTGGGGGTCAGCTAGGACCAATATTGATAAGATGTGAAAATGCTATCTCAGGCTAATAATTTAAACCCAGTTTGGCTTATTTCCTATTAAAATTGAAGTTTTGTATTTTTGTTGTTAATTTTTTTTAACTTATTTGACCCCTTTCGGCCCCGCCCCTAAGGCCACTTGGGGGTCAGTCATGGAAAATTTGTTAATATGATTCAATGGTCATTTCATAGGAATAATTCTTACAACGTTTGACGAATTTCCTATTACAAATGACCAAATAATGCTCAAAAATGTGTTTCCCTATATAAACTATAGTAAACTTAACCCCCTCAATAGGCTAAAACCAGAGACCCTAGTATCATATAATTCACAATTTTGTAGAGGGCCTTAAAACCCTTTGATCCATGAAGAGTATTTGATTCTACCACCTCTGTGAGTGGAGAAGAAGATTTTTGAAATTTTATTCAATTTTACCCATTTTGGCCTCTCCCACAGCTCCTGTGGGACGGGGGTCACATAATTCACAATTTTGATTGGCCTTATGCCTAAGAAGGTTTATGCGAAAATTCATTGAAATTGATTCAGTGGCTTTGGAGAAGTCGGAAATGTAAATTGTTTATCGTCGCACGACGGACGACGGACGACGGATGACGACGGACAGAAGGCGATTAAAATAGGTCACCATGAGACTTCGTCTCAGGTGACTTAATAAAAGGAAAAACATTTTTGAAATGTAGAAAGGTAATTTCCTCGGATGAGTGTTAAAAGGCAGAATTTAAGCGATAGTAATTTTGTCTTAAACATAATTGCATGCGTATATGCATTTGTTGAAAGTTTTACCATAAGCCCTCTTAGTATGGATTGAGTTAGGTCAACAGTAAAGCAGATGTTTCTGGTCGGGTGTGTGTTTCATATTTTCTGATCAGATAAATAAATATAAGTGTACCCACGGAAATGTAAGACCTCTCACCTTGACGGTACTGTCCACAGCACCTGAGAAAATCCTGCCCCGAGACTGAGCCAGGCAGGCGACACTACCCTGGTGCCTTAGTAATGTTTGGGTACAGATCATGTTGTCCATGCTCCAAACCTGAAATAACAAGATTGTACACTGTGCACTCTATCCGGATCACACCGCTTACAATTGTTTTATATAATCATATAAAATACTACAAAAGTATATATAGCTCCCCGAAAAAATGATGGCAAAACACCAAATATTTCTGATTCGTAATAAAGCTATCGATACAATTTCAGGATAATGGAACCACGCATTCCGGGAATCGAGCAGCAACAATGGAAAAAAAGCAAACGAGCACATAATGAAAATGAACTTATGTTTCATATGGTTACAGAATATTTCACGAGACCATCAAGAATCCATATTAGATTTTTAAAAGGCATTGCTGGTGTTCATAAACGGGCGCATTTGTATGAACATTAGAAAAACTTCATTTACGAAGAATCATATATTTTAGGGGAAGTTGATACTGTATATTTAACTGACCACCACTTGTTAAAACGTCCTTTTACTGAAAGTGAAATCAATTTAGAGTCTCAGAGAACGATATATACCAGTTACTATAGTCTTATCATTTTGAATGAATAATGACTATTTGTGAATCAATTCATCACGTATTACTAAAGCTATATATCTTAAATGCATTGCTGTATATTTATTCATGCCAGTATTGATGCATTTTATGTGACCTTGACAGAAGTAGTGTTTATTGTTCCGTATATCATATTATGTCGACATTAACCCGATCTGTGACGAGTTAATTGATGATTGACAGGCTATAAGTGGTTGTTCGGGGATATGATGCAAAACAATTTGCCATCTTACACTGATAAACCCTGTTCTTCAACTACTGCACTTTATCCATATCAATGAATCAAATTACAGCTATTTATCGGAGATTGACCGAGCATTATATATGGAGACACTTTTCTGTCCGTCTCTATGTTGCTTTATTATCCATTTTTTAAGAACTATAATTAAACTCATTTAATGTGTTTTAAAGTGTTCATTATAATAAAAGTTGAACTACTTATAGTTAATTACAAAAAATACCTCTGTTCGATTAACCCTTTCACTGAGGTTTCTAATACACATCTCAAATTCAGAAAACAGAAAGACAGGCTAAGTGATGATTAAGCATAATGCACCGTATGGGTTTGTTCTATCAAATGGTAACTGACTTTCAAAGACAAATGCACATTTGCAATAAGATTTAACGAAAAACATTACGTTCGATGTCCGTGGGAAACCGTAAGTGTGTATTTTCTATGCTCAATATAATCTAACATGTTTATTAAGAGGACATTATGATTATCACCAAATCAGAATAAAATCTTATCTTATGTGAAAAAAATGTCCAAATTACCCATTATAGTCAAATCCTTTTAGGCATAATAAATTTCAGCTTTCGAAATGTCTTCACATTAAATTTGTTCCAGATACTTTTTATGAGAAAAAGCGATACCATTAAAGCTGAAAATGTTTTGATGAATGATTGACAGAGGATCCAGAGCAGGGTGCCTCTGTGGCACGTTTGTAAAGCTAAGCAATATTCAATACGCCATTCTGTTTTGATAGACCTGAACTATATTAAAACAATTTCTGTGAAATGGTGAATCAGACGTTATAACGAGTAAACAATTTGTTTACATAATAAACAATTTGTTTACATAATAAATATTTACATATTATTGATGATTTGACATAGG
Source organism: Argopecten irradians (assembly GCF_041381155.1). Taxonomy (NCBI): domain Eukaryota; kingdom Metazoa; phylum Mollusca; class Bivalvia; order Pectinida; family Pectinidae; genus Argopecten; species Argopecten irradians. The sequence goes on along the minus strand of NC_091138.1, from coordinate 15,099,995 downwards.
CTTATTAAAAGAAACTTTTGTATTGTAACTGAAATGATATTTAATACAAAACGTAACGATAAAACATGAACTGAAGTCAATCATCATCTTTGATTGCTGAGGGTCAATCCATGGTCTATATCATAAACATTAAAGACATTATATAACCGAATGACAAAAGTGAAAAATTATCTGGTCAACAGAAGCCATTCAAAGAGAAATCAAATCAAGATTAACACTGAATATGAATGTATGTCTCAATAGTATATTGTCAATCTAATAATCGTGTAAGCCCAATGTCGAATTCCTAAGAGGACTATGAAGTAAACGACACTAATGGGTCCACATCTTCATTATCCCTGCGGACAAATACCCACTGTCACAAAATCCTGTTAGTACAAGGTATCCTATGAGACTAATGGACTCTACAAATACAGCCTAAACCCGTCACTGACCACCATACGAGGATTACCACATACACTGATGACAGTTACTGGTGTGAAAGCATGGCTGTCAACAATTAAAGGTTATCTGATTAATTAGCATCGTCCTACACAAACTTAACAATTTCAGATCGTATCTACCGTAATATCACATGGTCAAGGTGTAAAGTACAACATATTGCGAGTTCCAGTATTTGCTTTAACAGCATGTATCAGGACCAGACCCTAAATCTACCATTCACACACATTTCATTTAGATAACATACAATATTATGTAGTTTTTGTGTATAGTTCATTAAGTGAACAAGAGTAACACAGGCACACATTTAAATAACAAAATAGCTTTGGGGCCTTAATGGAGCTATCCAATAGGTTCTATGGGTAGTTGGTTATTATAAAATGAAACTAAATTATTTCTGAACATCAAACCCAAAGGCTTAGAAACGTGATTTGGTACGAGGATTTTTAGGAGCATCAACTTATTCAAGTTTATATATGTTTCATATTAGCTATGGGTTAATTAAGCATTATTCTCAGAATCCTTTGGGTTTATGAAATCATAGACACAAAAAATGACGAACATCCTTTTTCATTTCGCTGTCCGTCCGTTTTTGTCTATGACTTCTCATAAACATAAACCCAAAATACATTGAGAATAATGCTTAAAATTTTATTTATTTTACTCATTCAGGTACTAATTGGGCAGAAATTTCCGCGATAGTACTTTTGAAATTTTTCAATAAAACAAGATGAGTTGTGGCGCATTGATATCTTATCCAATAATTCAGTTTGACTAATGAATGTGCCGCTTTTAAAATATCCCGTAAAAAGTCTTTATGTGCAACGTTATAATACTTGACGTACAATTGTTTCGGTCTATGGAAAACAATCCCTCAGATATATTACAAATGGCAATTAGTGTAACGTGTAAATTATTCTACTTTAACTTCTTTTACTTTAAACCTAAATAATAATCTTATTTAATTTGTATGGCGGTATTTTTTAAGTGATGGAATTGATTGCTGTTTTAGACTGATCAAGTACAACGTAATATAGAATAAATATATAATTGTTTTAGGACACTGTAAAATATAAACAATGTATAATAGGTCTACATATACTAAGCTTCATTATTAATGAACAGAACAGGGACTGGCTACTTCATAACCCGTGACTACAAGTGAACAGCACGGTTATCAATGATACTTGAGGATACTTCAGCCATACCCCAGAACAACTTCAGTGGCACTTGCTTGAAGAGCTATCAAGATGTTTTCAAGTCATTGTTCAAATAGTGCACTTTACCACATACATCAAAGGACATCAAACCCGGAAGTATTATTATGATCTATCAAATTTACATGTACGTGTAAACGCGTGTTTTAAGTGGTTAAACATGTTAAACGCTTCTTCTTGTGACCGACATTTTGACATGAAATATATAGCAGTAACTGTATTTTCTATTTATCGTTACTATAGTAACTAATGATTGCGCTAACATACTAATAATGGCTTACCTTCGTAGCCGTAGCTTTAGCAGACTGTACTGACTTGGGATGGAACGTTTATGAAAATGTTGAACACATACTTAGTAGTACACATATTCATATAAGTTGTTTAACAATATAATGAACAAATCATTTTGATTTCTTTACATCCGGGTCAGACAGTAAGGTCTATCCCTCAACAGTCAGAAGTGTTCCCAAGACAGACAATGCATCATCTCTAGAGGAGGAGTGACTATTGAATAGAATGGTCTCTTATATAAAACTTGTACATTGCATCAAAGAGGAAATTAACATTGGGGGGAAAACACAAAAGATAATTAGGGACTTTTTACGCTGAATAAAATACATGTTATCTTGGTATAAGAAATATATCCGTGAAGGAAAATGTCAGCATGAATGCACCAGAAACGCATTCAAACTTGTTGACTATAACGTCTACAACTGTGCTTTTGACTAAACATTCGCCTTCACCGTAGATACGATCGTATTGTCTTAGTCAGAAGTAAATAATGGTACAATACATGCGATATTTTTGGACACATTTAGTCGAGTTTAAAGGTTTACGATATCGTTTGTAGATACACATCTCAAGACGTATCTGATTCGATAAAATTGGTATGTGTCCTTCAATATTATCAAATCAATAGAAATAAGCACCTGCTCAATTAGCTTCCTGATGGCATAATCAGCATCACCAAAGGATACCAATGACTTTGTAAATTGTAACCCAGCATCTAATTAGGATATTTCTCACTGACAATGCAACAATGTGTCATATTAGGATCATCGTCAAGGCGATTCATTTGAGCCAATGTCTGAACGACTATGTGTCGCACGAGGAGTGTTGTCAATACAATTGCAATAACCACGGCTACATGATGACCGTTCTCCTGAGAATATAAGAACTAGTGACATATGATGGATGTTGTTAAATGAAAGCAAAAGAGCAATTTTGAATATTGACCGATTCCAAAACTCATTTATTTGAACAACCAATGTTAAAACGTTACAGGCCAAGTTTCTAATTATATATAATAATTCAGTATAAGCAAATTATTTTTGCTATAGGCATACATATAACTTATATACATGTATGCCCATTTTCTAGAAGTGAAATCATTGGGTGTCTTTGGGCGACAACTTTTTTCCTACCCGAGGGTCGAACGTGAACAGATTCTCATGAATTCTAGTCCAAACAACGTGAACAAAACCTAAGAACAAATATGGCGATGGCCGAAGTAGGAAAGATGGAAACATTAGCTACTTATAGATGATTTTCTTAATATGACACCTAATTGGAGAGAACTTTTAAATAACAATTATGAAAAGACCCACACCTTTTAATATTGAACGTTAATTATTTAAAAATAATCGATATTCAATAAAAAAATCACTTATTTGAAAAAGACAATCTGACCAGACAATATTGTTATGCCTAATACAGACACTCGTGCCAGCGTTTCTCGCATTTAGAAGCACGTAGCGTGTACGGTAACGTTATATAAATATGAAGAGATCATTGAAATTCGTCAAAAATCGAACATATTATTACTTAAAATAATATACACTCACAATTAACCGTTACATCAGTATTTTAATCTTATAATCACTTTTCATGACCACAAACAAGAAAGTCAAATTGAAGCGAAAGGCTAACCTTTACTTTGCCGCCATTTTTGTTCTTGTTTGTTCTTTTTGCTCCCGCTTTGAGTTTGAGGTGGTGTGGGATTTTGTTCCGAGAACAATGTTCTCGTTTCATGTTCATTGCATTTGGGTGAAAATATCACCGGAGAACATTGTTCTTGTATCAACAATACGTCGCCCAAGGACGCCCATCAACAATCATCATACTGTTTGCTCAAAATTAGTGTCATTTGTTCTCGTGCTACGACACTAAAAGACAGTGTTCCGCAAACATTGTTTAAACTAGCAAATACGTCACATCACAATAGACCTTTTGCAATGATAAGTGATTCTGGCGACGATTCACGTGCGGTCTGCAAATACGTCAATTTGCACATAAGGAAGCTAGCTTTGTGAGATAATGAGGTGAGTAATTTCTTCCTAATGTTCTCAGTAACTATGACCAAAGGATACAAAGTCTCGTCATATGTCAACCTTAAATGATGGATATTTACATAGTGTTAAGTCTACTAATTAAGTGTCTTTATCTTGATGAATTTTATCTATCTGAATCTCGGACTTGGTAATGATTTATACAGTAACTCAGTCAACATAGTCAACATCACTGATGATTTCTAGAACGAACATAGCTGATATTATTAAAATAAAAGGTACGTCTGTAGTCTTTAATATCTTATATGGCCCGGGTAAACATGATAAACAGCAATATAAAATATATACGTATATTCGTTTACAGATACGATGACAGATACAATGACTAGTTGTATGGATGTGCATGTTGTTATCTTAATTACTGGTCGACTAATTTATAGAATTTCCAACACCACCAAACGATATCACACGATATTCTGTATGACAACAGCTGCAATTTCACAAGTAAATTTCACCTCGGCAGGAGACAGCCGGGCCGCTCAAACATCCATGGATAAAGGGCAAGCACAGCCATGTTTGTGCTATAATGTTTCAGTCTATTATCAGGTATAAAAATGCAATATTTATTCTAATAATCATCCGCCATCCTAGATTCTGTAAAATATGAAGTATGTCCCAACTCTCTTTATATATGACACTAATATTTCATACGTAAAATTTCATTGCAAGTTGGCCCAGTTTAACTTTTTCAGTTCATATTGTTCATAAGAATTTCAATGAGTAGGTATTTATTGGAGCTTTTCAGTCGTATAGCTGGTGATTGACGCTAATCAAATTTTCACGATTTTATGTAAAATACAAGAAATTAAATTTTAACGATTTTCAATTTTCGCGATTTGGCTTTCATGGTATATATGATTGATATTTTTTAGATATTTCACGGACCACGGACCAGAGCAATGTCCCAGGAAATCACAAAAATATCGTCCCCGAGAAATTTTCACTGAGGACGGTCTCTGGTGTACATATTAATCCTTTAAGTTCTATATACACTGTACATGTGTTAAAAACCTAAATACATTGTATGTTAAAATGCATAATAAGCAATATTCCCTTTTCGTGTCATACAATGGGTATACTATAATGCCCATCTGGTTGGTTTGAAACTCTTTACTTATATGACTGATCTTAAAGCCATCATTTGTTTAATGAACTCTTATAATCATCACATTTGATAAGGAAACTCTAATAGACTAATGCCAGATAAGTTTTACTTGGTTTGAACATGAATAAAAGAGTTACATTAATGATCAGGAATAAGATCAGCAACAAACGTGCTGTGGCATTTTCATCCAATAATTATTCGCGCCTTTTGTAAGGATACGTCAATATTGGATCTAGATGATCATTACTAGCCCACGTAAATAGGCAAGGTGTTGATGATGGTGACACATTGGCCTTGGGCATTGTCAGTCACATGACCCCAGCCATACATTGACATCATCTTAAAAGGAAGCGCTGCTACTCCTGCTGAGGAAAAGTCTCCACTGTTCCATCTCGCAGGCAACAGAATTTCAACAATATCGCCAAAAATGAGGAATTTCACTTTGTTGCTAATATTCGTGTGTGCTTTGGCATGCATTGAAGGTAAGAAAACTATAATCTTTTTATTAAATATCAGTATAAGATTTTACTCATAAATTGCATTATTATCTAGTTTCACAAATTAGTAACCAAGAACAAAAGTTGATAACTAAACTTAAATCAGTTATGAAGCATTGTGATTACCAAGCATAACATCTTACTTCAAACAATTAAATTCGAAACAATAATGGTACTTTAACGACAAAAAGATGATAATGAAAATTCATTCTTTCACCGAGTCAGTAAGTAAAATGTAAGCCGCAATTTTTTTTAAAAACGAAAATACCGATAGATATGAAAGCAAAAGTCGCATCCCTATGCTACCTTATTGAAATGGGATTCGATACTATGTCAATATAGATTCATCAAATTCGCCAAATATTTACTGAGAAGAGTAATAAAGAATATATTAGTTATATCATAATAGGTAGTGGTTCTTATATATTTCGATGTGAAATGTCATAAATTATGAAATAAATAAGATGAGCTTTAAAATCTCTGTAGAGAGGAGAAAGTGGTCGTTATTTACGGGAAATACAGCAACCACAAGGAGAGCGATTTGATATATATACAGAGACATGTTCGTTCCTACTGACCAAACATTAAACATCTGTTTGAAATCTAAATGTTATCAAAATAACAAATATGCATGTAACAAGCGCAAATACTACAGAAGCAACCTTATGTATTGTTTCCATGCCAAGATATTTGCTCTAAAATATGATTTCACTAATCGCCTTTTCTGTGTGCTGTCAACATTGCATATAATGTATATGTTCCATTGTATAAAAAGTACATTCATATTAATTTGTACATTTTTACATTGCAGTGTTATTTTTTATATTAACAATTTACATCAATTTATTTCTATTTTGAGAATTATTGAAGAAATGCTCCATATAGCGAGTCATTTTATCCATTTCTAACTGAATTGATAATCAAACTCAAGCCACATACTAAGCAGTATGAACTCTTAGATTTGAATTTAAGGTGAAGAATTGTATTTGTTCATTTCGTAAAGAAATGAAAAAAAAAATTTGCCTTGCTGTTTGATGTATGTGCTTTATTTTAATCATTTGTGACAAAGCATTGCATTCCGTCATTAAGTTTATTTATGTACTAAACATGAAACTTTTAAATGTTTATCACTAAATATTTAATTTTTGGCAGATTTTATTCACATACATGTATTGTCACCAAAAATATAATTCTGATGAAAGCAGTATTACACTAGTGTCCTTACTTTTTAGTACAAGTAAAATCATGTTTGAATTTCAGCATTCGGGATGTACCGCTATGGTCCACTCGATATCTTAGATGGAAATGACCAAGCAAAATTCAACAGGAAGGTCAAAAGTGCTAGTAAGTATCAAGCAGGGTTGGGGTTGCAATTAATTACATTTTTTCAAGTATTTGAAAGTAATTTGTAATTAAGAAATATTTCAATTACATGTAATTGTAATTGTTATTAATTACATTCTAAAATGTGTAATTAACAATTACATTTCAATTACTTTTCAATTACATATACATATATATTTACTAATGTCTAATACTAAGATGTAAGACATGTATTTGGCTAGATAGAAATTTAAACAGGTAACATATGTGATGTCATTAAATCAATTTATCAAAATTTTTAATAAAATCCCAATAATACAGTAAATTATCACATCGTGTCTTATTTACATGGTACAAATATTTTTTTTTCTTATATTTTTGAATTTAATCTTTTTTGAAAATGAAGGGGTTTTGTCCTCTATTCCATTAGTATGGAGGGGCTTTTGTCCAAGGGGCTTTTGTCAGGGGCTTATGTCCTAAGGGGCTTTTGTCCGGGGGGGGCTTTTGTCCGTTGTCTGTTGGTCACCTAATAAGCATATCTAATGAAGGCAAAAATATAGATGATAGCTCAGATTAGTCTTCAACCGCCCCCTGCCAAGAAAATTAAAACAGAAGACTTTTTCAGTTTTCTTCCCACTACACCCTCACGAAAGAGACACAACTCAGGTCTTAAATCCAATGAAGTAGACATCTACACGGGTACATTGGTGAATATTGCACAGATAAATGTTGTGACCCATTAAAGTTCTGGAAAGATAATTCTTGCAGATTTCCAAATTTGTCTATTTTAGCTAGCAAGTACTTACATGTAGCTATACCAGCCACTTCAGCTCCAGTAGAGAGATTGTTTAGTGTTGCTGGCAATATCGACCAGACAGAAACAGACTGTCTGATGATAATTTCCAAACTCTGATGATGATAAAATACAATTAAAAAATATGAATACCTGTTACGGTACCATGTATTCATATTTTTGAATTGCATTTTATCATCATCAGTGTATGAAAAGTTTTAAATGTATATTTTTATTGGACCTATTTTTATTGGACCTAGGTCCAATAAAAATGTACGTGTAAAACTAATACACCCTACCAATACTCAATTGTAACTTGCGGTTTATGTGAAGCACGCGTTCTATCAAAATTTACTGATAGTGACATATATATGTATAAATGCTTCATTATATGACTATACAATTGTGTATAAGTTATTAAAAATAAACATATTAAGAAAATGTAATGTGTAATTGTAATTAATTACTTTTTGAATGTAATTGTAATTGTAATTAATTACATTTACAAAACTGAGTAATTGTAATTGTAATTGGGTTTTGAACAAGTAATTGTAATTAATTACATTGCAATGTAATTGACCCCAACCCTGGTATCAAGCTAATGTCTTAATGTTACATATCCTTAACCATTCATTTTGCTAGTAATAAATGGAAGATAAATGTCTGTTACACATAATTACCTAAATGTAGGACAGGACTCGACTGGTATATTTAACACGGTATCTCCCTTTCTCAAACCCAAATTTTAATTTCATGACGGTGATATAACAGTGTGACTGTTCTTGTGCACTACATCAAAGCTGATCAGTTGATAGTTTACAAACATTGTCAGATTACCCAGTGATTTAAATAAAAACAACTAAAGTCATTTACGGTAAATTACATTATTACAGATGACTACACCCATTCGTAAATGACAGGAGACCGATGCATGTTTAGTTCCTCTTTCAGAGTTTTGGACACGTGCCTGTATAAAATACAGAGTATTTCTAGGTATCAATAGCAATGACCTTTACTACTATGAGTCTGTAATGGGAGTCTGTGGCTCATCCAAGTGCATCCTATGAATAGAAATTATACGCCCAGTCTGACATTTCGTGTTTAAAAAACCTTACACATACTTCTGCTTTCCCATTCCTTTTGGGCATCAGCTTGCCAATATCTACCAGGCTCCTAAATGTATACACAAGTAATTCCTCTTTTCTCTTTCTTCACAGTTCTGGCAATCATCATTTTTACCAGAAATTCACAGCAAATGTTTATTATATCAATGAAATGTGATGTTGCTGGACATCATGGGGTCCACTTTCTACTGATCAAGAAAGTTATCATTTATCAGCCGAGTAAATAAATCGCCAGAACATGTTAGAAAGATCAAGCTTTGAAATCTTACATCTTTAACAATAAGAAACCCTCAAACGTGCACAAGTAAATAACTAAGAGAGCTGAGGGAAAGACCTCAAACATTTGAATAAAACACAGTTCTCCTGTACTTATCGAGTTCCAAATATAGAAAATAAATTACCCTATTTGAAAAAATTGTTTACGACTTGACAGCTGTGTAAAATAAAATCTGAATCAAACCAGAAATTCCCATTACATTTAAATTGACATAGTAAAAACTTGCTGAATCAAATGACATATGATGATAATACTTTGGTAGGCGATAGCAGGATCAATTACAAAACATATTTCCTGGAATTTAATACATGCCAAATTCTAATTAAGTGCTCAAGATGAAATAAATAGCATGCGTATTAATACTGATGTCTGTATTTCAATGGCTTCATAGCATGGAGATTTCATAAAAAATGCAAACACGCAATAGTTGAACTGATACATTGCGATCTGCAGTGCAGTCCATAGCAGTGATGTCTTTCTGGCTATGAGTTACAAGTGTGATTTCCTTTGCATGTATGTATGAATACTATGTTAGATTCAATCTTGTTCATGGGTATTTAGTTCCAATATCGCTTTATACTGCATTTAAATGTTGCATGACAGATGGCAATTTGATAAAATGTATTGTATTAATATAATCATCTCATAGATATCACAAGAAGACAAGACGTCCTTTTATCGTATTGATTGTAAATTAAATGTTTTTTCCCTTTCTTTTGGTGGACAATAAACAATTTTCGTCAATGGAAGTAATTTGTATAACTGTCTAGAAAAACCAAATCAGGAAAACCAAACATGACATATTAAAGTTTAGGATGAGGTCAAGTAATAAAAAGGACTATAGGCTGATGGGAAGTAATAAAGAGACTATTAAGAAGAACTTGATGTCTGATAAATAAATGAATCAACAAAACTCTTTGTGATATCGATTTGGACGATAGATAAAGCTTGAGAAAATTTTGCAGTCATCCACAATGAATCAATGACGATTAATAGGCCGTTTATTCTTATCTAAATGTCAGTCTGCTCCTAGAAGTTATTTAAGGTCTGGAAAAGCAGGACATTTACCATAACTTTATAACCAGAAAAAATGAGATAGTATTATTAGATAAACAATAATGGTCATAGAAGTATCTATTATAAAGTGGATATATCCATAAACTAACATGCATAATTAAACAGTAACATCTGTGTGATACATTTGTTTTTTATGATACATTATCTCATGCTGAGGGTATTTTAAAAATGGTCCTTTTAAGTTACCACAAATCAAACATCTTTGGATTTATTTCTTATTATAGACCCCTACAATTCTCTTAAAAAGTATTTCAAACCAGCTTTAATAATAATATATCATAATAGAACTAGATTCATGACAGATGGCTTGAAAATTGAAACATTGAAACAGTAAGCTAAAAAAAAGGAAAAAAATAAAAAACATTATCCAGCCTATACAGATTGCAGATAGTCTTCGACATGATGTTCCAGCTTTAACGGAGTTTAATGGCTGTGTTTACATACAGTTTGGAGTATCTCTTATCACCAGTTAGGTAAATGGACCATGGGACATTAACTCCCGCTAAATAGCTGTCAAAACTTGAACTATGTCACAGCTAATAGATTTCCATTCCCATATCAGATAACAACTTTCCCATGTTCATTAAAAATTTTCATATTGAAATGCTTGATTTGATCGGAATTGCGTCTATCTTCCATAATGCTAACAACCTTCAACATTTTCTATGGGTTCAATAAGTTAAGTACTCAAATCCTATTATACCTGAATATTGAATAGATTGATTCAAAAATCATATGTCTTTCAGTCAAACTTTCAATCAAAAAATGGCATTAAATTCAATTAGAAAAACTAGAAATGTATCTAATTACATAATATGCACTCTAATCCAAATGAAATCTGATTAGGAAAGGAGACATGAATGACAGTGGTATTTATACCCAAATGTAATGGTAGGGAAAATACAATTACAGTACATGAATCAGATGCAGTGTTTTTAAACGATGAAGAGCTCTCAGTGACAAAAACGTTATCGGTAATCTCAAGGCAAAAGAGCATTACTCAAATAATGTTTTGCTTTTAAATGATATCCTTGAAAGTAGATTTTAATTGACAGACATTCAGTCTTGGAATCTAAATATTCCACTCACCATAATTTTGAGAAAAAAAATCAATCTTAAAATTTTAAATAGTTCAACCCCTTAACTTTGTATGGAATCTATTTATCCACTCACATTAATTTAGAAAAAAAAGAGAACAATTTCACGCCTTTAATATTGCATACAGGTCAAATGGCATTAATTCAGGATGAGTATGATATCTCTTGGCCTTGTAATAGCTATGATATTATATCATCATACTGTTTGTTGTTGAGTTAAGCATTGATGTCACTATTTTTTCACTCCATCGGGGTATAAAAGAAATATTGTTTGCAAACTGTGTGAATCCGCGCAGATTCTCACAAAAGTTTGCGAACAAAATTTATTTCATTCCCAGATGATTATAAAAAAGGCAACATCAATGCTTATATTTATTTTTTCAGACCATTTGATTACACAAAACTCGTTTAAACGTACAATTCCATTGATTCAATACGCAACATCCACGTCTCTATTGTGACGTCATGTTAACGTCAGGTTTTCGCGCCATTCTCGGATTTTCTTCATAGTATATCCTTCCTAATATATAAAGATATATGCGCCAATCATGAAAAGCTTTAATATGTTATTAGCCAGCAAGTGTCAACATCATTTTTTAGGAATAACAATACCTTGGTACTTACAATGTATAGGTTTTAATTTTACAAGTACAAATAAGAGCTCAAAATGAATTTTGGCAGTACTGCCAAACATCGCTACACATTTACGCAAATTCATTTATTATGGTATGTTTTCATATACATTCTAATAATGTAAATATACATGTAAATAAAAAACAAGAATTTCACAGTACATAAATTCTGCGCTGTGTGTAAATGTTCATAAGACATCAAACATGTTTATCTGTCCATTTGAATGATTTTCACAGCTTATAATTCATCAAACCTTAAGATTTTCAATATACCAATGTATTAGAAAAGAATAACATGTCGAAATTGTCATCCACTACTAGCACATAAAACTTAAAATATTCAGTGAACAGGATCAGCCTAACAAATTAATATATAGATGCCTATGTAGAGATAAAGTTCTGTTATTCATCTGAACAATGCAGGTAGTTCTTCATCCAAGCGTCAGCACAAACGTCAGTAATAGACAAATATCGGTACTTAAAATTTGGCAATGTTGAATATTGTGTAGTACATTGTATTTCTTTCTACCAAAATTTCAGTCAAATGTCAGGAACATACTGACCATAATTAGAAAGTAAAAAATATATATTGTGCATAAAAAATGAAATACGGTCACATTCTGATTTGAATATTATTAATTAAATATTAAGTGCAAGTATTTGCTTCCATGAAACCTGTGAACTTAAAAGTATTTTTTGAAATTTCAATCATTTTGACCCTGTTTGGTCCTGCCCCTCTGGTCCCCCAGGGGGTCATCGAGGACTGATATGGATGTTAAAATGCTATATCTTAGGCTAATAATTCTAACCAAGTTTGACTCATTTCCTATGAAAATTGATCAAAAATGCTCATTAATGTGTTTTTCCTATATAACCTTTTATATTAAACTTGACCCACTCCCCAAGGGGAAACATGAGACCCCAGGGTCGTCTAATTCACATTTTTTATAAAACACCTTAAGACCTTTCCATCTACATGTATAATTATTTGATTCTACTATTTCCAGAAATTTCGAAGAATATTTTTGAAATTTTAGCCTATTTTTTTAGCCCCACCCCTCTACTCCCAGGTGGTCGCCCAGGACCAATATTGATATGATATTAAGTTGCTATCTCAGGCTCATAATTCTAACCAAGTTTGACTCATTTCCTATGAAACTTGAGCAAAAAATGCTCATTAATGTGTTTTTCCTATATAACCTTTTATATTAAACTTGACCCACTCCCCAAGGGGAAACATGAGACCCCAGGGTCGTCTAATTCACATTTTTTATAAAACACCTTAAGACCTTTCCATCTACATGTATAATTATTTGATTCTACTATTTCCAGAAATTTCGAAGAATATTTTTGAAATTTTAGCCTATTTTTTTAGCCCCACCCCTCTACTCCCAGGTGGTCGCCCAGGACCAATATTGATATGATATTAAGTTGCTATCTCAGGCTCATAATTCTAACCAAGTTTGACTCATTTCCTATGAAACTTGAGCAAAAAATGCTCATTAATGTGTTTTTCCTAGCTATATAAACTATAGTAAACTTGACCCTCTCCCCAAGGGGAAACATGAGACCCCAGGGTCATATAATTCATAATTTTTATAAAACACACTTTAAGACCTTTTCATCTCTAAAGTGTAATTGATTATACCATTTCCAGAATTTTAGAAGAATATTTTTGAAGTTTTAGCCTATTTGGCCTCGCCCCTCTGCCCCCAGGGGGCCGGTCTGGACCAATATTGATATGTTAAAATGCTAATTCTTACCAAGTTTGACTCGTTTCCAATGAAAATTGAGCAAAAAATGCTCATAAATGTGTTTTCCCTATATAAACTATTGTAAACTTGACCCCCTCCCTATGGGGAAACGTGAGACCCCAGGGTCATATAATTCACAATTTTTGTAAAGGACCTTAAGACCTTTCTATCTATGAAATGAATTTGATTCTACCATTTCCAGAATTTCAGAAGAAGATTTTTGAAGTTTTAGCCTATTTAACCCCTTTTGACCCCGCCCCTAAGGCCCCTGGGGGTCAGTGATAGAAAATTTGTTAATAGGATTTAATGGCCATCTCATACTGACAATTCTGACAACATTTGACTCATTTCCTATTACAAATGACCAAATGATACTCAAAAATGCGTTTTCCCTATATGAACTATAGTAAACTTAACCCCCTCCCCAGGGGGAAACTGGAGACCCCAGGGTCATATCATTCACAAATTTTGTAAAGGACCTTAAGACCTTTCTATCTATGAAGAGTATTTGATTCTACCATATCTTGTGACTAGAGATCTTTGAAATTTTACTCAATTTTACAACTTTTGGTCCCTCCCGCAGCCCCCCTGGGGGTTTGAGACCATATAATTCACAATTTTGATTTGCCTTATGCCTTAGAAGATTTATGCAAAATTTCATTGAAATTGCTTCAGCAGTTGTGGAGAAGAAGTCGAAAATGTAAATTGTTTACGGACATACGAAGGACGACGGACGACACTCGACGGATGACGCACGACGGAGGACGCACGACGGATGACGCACAACGGACAAAAGGCGATTAGAATAGATCACTTGAGGCTTCGTCTCAGGTGACCTGAAAATGTAGGTTACCATGAAGTTGTTTTTATGTGACAGATCACCTCCCCAAAATGTACCTTAACATCAAAGTTCAAGTGTCATATATGGTATATAGAATCTTGAGATATTTTTTCTGAGAGCATGACATAGGCCATAATGAAGGTCAAAGCGACTTTGTTAAACACTATATATGTCTTGTAGGTGGACTAACAAGCTAAGCATTAAGTTTTAGTGATTTTCAGAGAATCAGAAATGTTATGTCAAAGATTAAATATAGGTCACCGTCACTAGGTGTTGATGCATGATGCACCGCCTCTTTTTCGTCGAATGTATCGAAGGTCAAAATACAGGACACTCTGGTTTTTGTTCACAACACATGATGGGACCCAAACATATGTAAAGGGTGGAGAAAAGACAACATGAGGCAACACAAGACAGTTCTATGTCAGGCAACTAAATTACACGTAATAATAAGTTTATCGACACAAATCAATTCACAAAATCATAAAGGGTGATAGAAGACAATAAGATACTAGACAAATGATTTTAAACAATGTATAACATGGTATGTCAGAGAACTGCAAAACTCAGGTGACATAATTAGCATTGACAACCAGTGACAATATAAAAGCAATAGAGAACTATATTATAGACAGAATAAAGGTGTTATAGAAATGCAATGGGCCTTTAAGATATGCATATCCATATTGTAATATGTTTCAACCTGTAATATATCTCTATGAACCAATGTTTCAGATGGATTTGAACTATCCCATGTGTCAGCATACCCAAAAGGCCTGTATCTGCAAGACCTCATCAAATACCTAGATGCTGTAGGTCGAAGAAAATGAACAGACAAATCAACTGCATGAAATACAAGACTTGAAAACACTTTTAAAAACTGGGATGAAGTTAAGATATTAAAATGAAACGAGTGGAGTTGGAAAGTATTATCTTAGATTGAATAAAGATATATTTTGCAGTATATATTTGACTCAATTTTTTTTTTTTTTTTCGATTTACTTTTAAATTTTTATGATTCAATTTGATCTTACAGTGACTCAATCTTATCAAAAATATCACACATTGTTTAACCTTAAGATGACTCAATCTTATCAAATCTATGCAAATCTTATATCTTATTGCTCTCACTTATAAATATTTTACACATTATTCTATGCAGCCAGGTACTGGTTCCACTTCACATTCACCTCCGTAACCAGACACATAGGTTCATTAATCTTAAACCAATCAACCAAATGTATTCTATATACGATACAAGAGGCCCAGAGGGCCTGTATTGCTCACCTGGTCTATTTAGTAATTATCATAAAAACTCTTATTTGAAATAACACCCATTGCACAATTTTGAATCCCAACTCCATAAGGATGGTAAGTAATGACCCATTGCAATATAAGTGTTATAATTTTAGGGAAAAAGTCGACTTCATAGTAACAATTATGAAGAAGAAGTTGATTGTTGACGGATGGACGGACAGATGCCGGACGCCATGGTATCGCATAACTTCACCCTGGTCCGTCTTGGTGGGTTTTTTTTTTTTTAATTTTCATTTTCCAAAAAAAATGTGGCAAGCGGTGAGAATATATATGATGTATACAAACATAAACACAATGCCAAATACATTGTATTTGTGTTCTATGTACATGCAGGTTGTAGCATTTTATATTTTGAGAGTCAAAAGAAAAGATATAACTAACATCTTTGGCCTCTTTGCTATTGACTTGTCTAAAAGCCTAATTGTTGTCTGAACATTTATTAACATGCCATGCCTTGACATAGAAAAAAAATTAACTAAGTTATTTACAAATTCAAATATATTTATACCATAAAGCAACAGTTTCTTTTTATTTTTCGTCCAGGTGGAACTCCACTAAAAACACTGTTGGAGAATCAGAAATATTGTTGATTGACAATATTGGGAACCTGTGAAATTTTGCCACACCCAATAGAACAAAAGGTGTGCATTTTTTACATGAAAATGCTTTTTTTTTCATGTAAATTTACATTAAAAAAAAAAAAATTCAAGCATGCAAAAGTAATAATTGGAATGTCTTAGAGTCACACGAAATCAAAGGTAAATATATTAAAATTCACAGTATAGATACAATCTTGACTAGTCATGCAAAACTATAGAAGCATTCAATATCATCATATTAATTTCAATTGCATTATTCTTATTTTAGTTTCTGTAATCTTGCTTTCATCTTTGATATCAAACATTCAATACAAAAACATTCAATTTCTAAATTTGGAAGGAGATTTATTCCATGGATAGCTGTTGTTGGCATGATATGAAGTAAAAGTAAAAAAAAATAAAAATAAACATTGAATTTGATGCCAATATTCAGAAAAGGAAAATAGGTTCGTAATTTTAAGCATTTGATTATCTATGAAGCATGTAATTTTACGTCTACCACATTGATGACATTTTCATCATTTACGTTTATAGAATCGAACAAATCTTTAAACGTCTTACAGTACAGGGAACAAGAACATCTCTGTCAAAAGTTCTCAAAGTTGCAACATAAACACCCCCCATTTTTTCATTTGTTTTTTATTAATCTGGTTCCCTTTTGCGCTTAAACTTTTGTTTTCCTACCGATTTAAGCGCTCAAGTGATAAGGATTTCAGCTTGTCTAAAGCACAAACCAGAAAGAAAGGGAAAATCAGACTTTCATTCTTCAGATTTACGAGCGGCTGAAAAGAGGGTGGGAAAATTTTCTAAATTTTATTTCTAACATTTCCATTTTAGGGGTGGAAATTCCCGAAGAACTAGGTTTCAAATTTTCAAATAGGTGTGGCCTAAGTTTCTAGCAAGATAAAGAAGTGAATGTGATCTCTTCTTGACGTTTTCCAGCATAGAACATTGTGATAAACATATAAATCTTCATAAAGCTTGACCCAAGAACTGACAGATTAAGGATTTGACCTTTAACACAACCTTTACCACAAAACTCAACACATGCTGTATTGCCAGTTCTAGATAAGATCTGATAAATGTCAACTGATACTCTGAAAACATGACCACAAAGTCTTTTACAAATTATTTTAGTTTGGATAACCATACACTTTTGTTTGCTTTGTTTGTCCAAACATTTACAAAATCAATGATTGATGTATGTTCTAAAGTCGAGTGAATAAACATCAATATTTCTCCCACATTAACATAGCTGACAGAACTTATGAGATGACATTGTCCAGATGGCCTTGAAACAGTTGTGACTAAGTTAAAGTACACATACAAATTTTGTTTGTATAAAAAATAAACCTGGCTTGAAGGATTTGTGCAGTCAAAAAAGATAGTTTCAGTTTATGCTGGAAATGGCTTTATTAGCACGTGTAACCTCTCTGTGCCGCACACGACCGGAATAACCTATAAGCCGTCGATATCGAGGTCCAAAATTCTGACCGCCCGATTATGCATATTTTCTAGCTCTAAACCGTGTGACGTCATAATAGTCCGTTGCTTAATAGCTGTACTATAACTGATGTGCTACATGTATCACTTACATGTACTACGACTGTCACATGGAAAGTCGATCAACGATTTTTTAGGATTACTCTTAAATGATGTTAATCGTACAATAACTTTGGCTCGAATGTAATTAACTAAAAGAGTGAAATGCGATGTTTCAAATACTCTAATTTATGCTATAATAGCAGGTATTTTCGTGTAATTATGAAAGAAAATCCACTAAGAAATAAAGATTTTGGATTTTTTGTCGATGAGTTCAGCAACGAATAAGCTTTAATTAGATAATATTCTCCTGTAGTCTGTATCTTTGATACACTGTGAATTACAAAGTTTGTTACCGTAAAATGAAATTTTACGTAACAATTTAAGAAATCCTTGATTAAAGTATTGACGTACGTACACACCGATAATTGATCATTACAAACATTGTGTTGTGTGCATGTTGCTAACCGAATACATTTTTACAATACCGTAAAACCTTTCAACATGTGGTAGAAAGAATTTATTTTTGATATTATAAAAGATCTAAGTATTGATATATTAAGCAATACAAACTATTTTTTTCAGACCGTGCGGTCGCTTTCAATTTTTAATCGATTTACGAGTAGATACTCCGATATAGATATATAACTAGCCATGCCTTTGGTTTGATGGTTATGTAATACCTAGACCAGGATGTTGCCTACCTGTACAAAACGCCATTCATCGAACTCACCTGTAATTACCTGGTCGCGGGCAATTTGCTATTCGATGGACTATATCGGGTATTTGCTATTGTCTTACTATCAGGTTAGGACACCGTTAATTGGATTGTGATTTGAATTATGGAAACCCCGTACATCTATGCTCTAGGTTTTTTTTTATTGTCACCTCCATTTTTAAAATGGAGATGTAAAAGCAAATGGAAATAAAATATCCCTGATCATACCTAGGAGTATATATTACATATATATATATATTTGGTACACAGGTAAAACAATAATGGAAGTTGACTTATTCAGAAACAAAAATGGTTCTAAGAACTATTTCAACTAAAGATTTAACCTTAAAAATTATTCCAGTCTAGTACTGTAATTAAGGAATCGTGGCAGATAGCAATCTCCCGTAATTTCTAAGGTATTTGTAAAAATTCTAGGCATGTATATTCACAGTTTCGAATCTAGTCATACATTACAAGAAGGGTTACAGCATTACCACACTAAATATACTTATTTAAATATCACTAAGTTTATTTTTGAAAAGGTACAAGATATAAAGTTTCAAAGGCAACAATATAGATATACATATTATTTTCGGTATAAGTTCGGTACTGTTACAGTACTCCAATATCACATAACTGATAACCGTCCACATCTTATTTTTACTAAAAAACTGCAGTGTTTGCATCGTTATGGCAGAAGTTTGAAATAAAAACACGGATTCTAGATATATTCATACTAAATTTGGGGATTTTACTCGTAAAAATATAGTGTTACATTATACTTGTTTTTTTTTATTACACAGAAATTTACATAATATGCTATCTAAATCTCAGTCCAGACTGATCCGAACATCATTTTGATATCGCTATCAAATTGGACTGATTATCTAATGTAAAGTTAGATATATGCTTGTTTGAATGTTTGAAATGGTGTAAATGGAATATTTTGAAACTGAAAATATCTACATCGTAAATATAGAATAACCATTTACTCGAAAAAACTCAAATTGTAGATCTAACGTATACGTATATGTGCTGTATAGATGTATAGTACTATATGCTTACCTTGTGTAGCCGCGGACTACAGTGACATCACAAGACCACGTGACCGCCTAGCTCATTATTTCTGAACCGTAGTCGACACTACCCGTAAATCACGACCAAAACCAACCGATAGCGCTAAAAGCTAGGCGATTGGTTGGGTGGGACTTAATTTTTCATTCATCCAAAGCAATATCCTGACGTATTATCAAATAAAAATTTTGGCTGCACAAATCCTTTAAAAAAAGCAGAATACCTGACAGGTCAGTAATTTTATACTTATATACTTTTATACCAGGCAATGAAGTCATAACAAAGCAAAATAACAGACTTCACACCAGGCAAAGAAGTTCTGCTAAATACACCATAAACAAAGCAGAATCTTTGAACAAAGCACTCACCCTCTGACTGCTTTGTTTCCATTTAAAAACAACTTTTTAAAAAAACATCAGACGTAAAGATGACAACTTTGACAAGAATTTTTGACTCAATAAGTGAGTTTATATACTAAGTATAAAGTTCCAGTGCCTTAAGCCATGCAATTCAAATAAACATTTTTTTTCTAAAATGTAGGTCAAAGGTCAAACTATAGATCGCAGACACCTGATTTCATAGTGCAACAGTCCCTATGCCTAACTAAGCTATATAAATAAAAGTTGATTCAAAGTTCAAGTGCAAGTAAGTCTAAGATATTGAACCCAAGCAAATGTGTTGGAGAACAGAGAGAAAGCCAGACTGATGATGGACATATATATAAAGGGTTTCTTTTACACTTTGGCGCCCAATGAAATAACCCATGGAGGGTGGTTAGAGTTGCGGGTTCAGATTAAGAAAATCTGATGAAAAAACAGGAGTATATAGTGTAAAAAGAGCGGGTCAGTGTGGTTTGTACATGTACATTGTGTTAAATACGGTCTGTGTTAATCAGTGGACAGAGTATGTAATTTAATTGGCTCAGTCAGTAGAGCCGTTAGTTTTTCACACTTGAGACCCAGGTTTGATTCCTGGTCGGGGCACTCAACAGGAATCACATCCCTATTCTTTTACAATGGTAGCATCTTGATCCTACATAAAGTCACTGGCTTGAGCAGGAATTTGATTATGAATGATAATTACTGCATGTGTAGATTGGTGGATCAAATCAATACTGACGATTATAGATCAAACTCCATTTGGTCAGAGTTTGTCACAAATATATACTGACTGCTACTGACAGGTGATGTGAAGGTCCTTTGATTTCATCCATTGCTAATAATAGGTATGCAAAGTATCTGTCGGACTGTCAACAGGTCGGCAGTCCTTTACATACGAAGTTAGTCTTAGAGAGGTAAAGACATGTTCATGATATATATATAGGACCAATATCAGGCTAAGATTCAATATATCAATTCTAATATTGTATCAATGCAAATCATAGAGAAAAATGCATTAACATTAAAAAGGAATACACAATATACTAAAATTGAATTGTAAGGGACCTAATACATTCTCAATCTAAATCTAACGTCAATTTCCATGATTGTAAATGGTTACATGGTCTTGCTCATAGATATGAGTAACATCAAGATCATAGTACATAGGTATGTCTGGCCAGACAGACATTAATAAGCCCAGAGATGTGTGTGTTCATGACCTGATGAATGCCATTCAAAGACAAATTGGGTTGGTGATGGTGATTCTTTTGTGTGTTGTCCCTCTGCCATCAGACATAAAACACATCAACTCAGGCTATGAGAGGTCAATTACATTAAAGCTCCATAAAGTCCATAATTCAGGAGTGGAATTTAATTTTTGAGTCATTATCCATTTTTAGAAAATCAGTTAATTTCAACTGGTCAAATTAGAAACATACTTGCCACATTAAAAGTAAAATTGATCGCACCCAATTTCATTGATATTTATTTATTGTATTTAAGGATTAACTTGAATAGATTTTTTATGTTATGGAGATATAACACAAAAATCTGAGTGTAATCTAAATAAACCGCGAAGCGGTTTATGATGAGAGTACACTCAGATTTTTGTGTTATATACCCAATTTCATTGATATTTATTTATTGTATGTAAAAATAAATGTTGAACATTTTAGTGTCTCTGTAGTATATATAGTATAACAACAATTCATTTTCAGAATGTGGCAGTTTGTCCGAATAAGAACTAGCTATTCATGATTAAGGTGGCACTTGCTTTTGCTCACATAATAAACAGCAGGATTGGTAGTCTTCTAAGTAGACTATATGACATAAGATAAGTCAATGTCTTGGTCCATATGGTATAGTGTTTGGACGTAAATTGAGAAAGATAATTGATACACTCTCTTGCCTAAAATTGAAAGTACATTGTACAATATTTTCAACTTGCCATTTCAATTTTCAACTCACATTTGGCCGCTGCGCGAGTGTTAATTTCTAACCCTGTAATTACTTCACTGTTGATTAGGACAAAGTAAAACATTGGAGCCTTTTTGAGCAGTGTTAGTGGGTGAGCAGATTAACTTAAAGTTATAGATCAAATCAGTATCTATCAGAATTCAAATAAAGCTTGTAGCTCACTGAGCCCTTCCATCATCGACAATTTTATATATTTACATTTTCACTGCAGTCCTACTATATAATCTTATAAAGTACATTTGGCATTCATCAGTCCTTGAACTACCATCTGCTAATTATGACGTCATTATCTTTGTAACGTCACAATTGTTGTGCGAGCGATTATGGAAGACGGCTATCTTCTTTGACAATAATAAATTCTTTATTCATTATAGATGCAAAATCTCTTGAAATTTCAACATGAAATTGTTATCAATGTAAATATAAGCATTGAACATCTATCATATGGCAATAAGAAAGTTAATGAATGCCAACTGGACAGCAGCAAATTCAATTTGATGCGCTACGCTTCATTAAAATTGTTGCTATCCAGTTGGCATTCCGACTCCCATAATTGCCATCTGAATGCAGTCCATTTAATGCTTACAGTAAATGTTTTAGATTAAATTAAAAACACTGAAAAAGATGAAGACAATACTTTCAACACTTCAAACAATTAATTAACTCTAATAAATTTTTTTTCACAAATAATTAATAAGTCACTTGTATTAAAGTTGATTTTACCAGTTTGGTTTACCTTAGTTTCTATAAAAAGGATTCACTGAAATGAGCTTGCTAAATTGTCCAAGTGTATGTTTATGACTGTGTACTTTTACATTATTAAAGGTCTTTATAAAGGAAACATTTCCTATACACCGAGAATCACTTCTGGTTAATTTAACGCAACGAACCACAAAGGAGTGACATACATATATAGAAATGGTGTGAATGTTAGAGAGGGTATAAAAAACAGAATGTCATTAAATTAAGTCGGTCATGTTATACCAGACAGTATACAGAAGCATTGATGGCGTGACAGCGAGTCTTTAGAGGTCTATCCCTGAACTCCATTATATAATATCCTGTTATACATACAACAAGCTTATCAGGCATGTATCATTGGAGCAATCTAACTAATAAAAATTTGGCAAATCCTATCTTAAATGGGGTACATGTGTATATACGAATACAAAGATACAGATTCATCAATTAGAATCAAAAGCACAAGATAATCACGCACTCCTTAGCAACAATCACAAGTGAAATTCCAAGTTATCCTAATTAACATAGTCTTTACATTTACTATAAAGCATTTCATGAGTAGTATCTGAAGACATTCTGATTTTAATATCCGATGAATATGCATGAAGTGTAAACTGCCTTTATACGAAAACCACAATGCCTAATTAAGTGATCTTCAATCATTTTTGAGATATCTACTACACATGCATAATTTGTATATTTACAGAATCCAGAACTACCCGTTACAATTGTTAGAGATTTTACATTACGGAAATTAGCCTAAGTTTACAACTAACATACATTTTTGAGCTAAAAGAAAGAAACAACATAGCATAATGCCCAATCCATTTGATGTATATGTTTAAAATAAACAACATAAAGTTAATCCTAAATAATTTCATCATATTAATATTTCCAGTTTCACTTTAAGGGATTTAGGAAAACCCTATTTATTCTGGTGTCATGAATGAAGATAATAGTTGCTATGCAAGAAAGTAAAATGGAAATCCTAAAAGAAACTATTCAGAAGGTTTCAATTGTTTTATTAATAATTGTATCTTAACTTTCTGTTTGTTTTATGATTCTGTCAGTAGCTGCTTAGTATATTTTATCGATTTAGGAAAAACCATATCTATTTTGGATACTGTGTTACAGAATGAATATAAATAGTTGCTAGGCATTAGTAAGCAAAACGGAAATCCTCATAGAAATCAATCAGAAAGTTTCAATTGTTCTATAGATAATAGTATCTAAAGATGCTACATGCGGTCAAATGGATATTGATACATAAATGAAGCAAAAATGTTACAGAACATGAAATTATGTGTTTTTGTTTATTTTGGAAAGAATTTCATCATAAACAAGAGGCCCAGAGGGCGCACATATACCTCCCTTATTTGAGACCAAAAACCCTTAAAATGTTTATCAATCTCCCTTACCACTCCAAGAAAAATATGGCATGTAATACTCACATTATAAGTAAATATTTTATATAAATAGGATTTGTTATCATAGCAAGTATTAAGAAGTGAATAGGAGATAAAACATGCAAGAATTTAAACAAAACCTACTTAATGAATAGTGATTAGATGCAGCTACTGTAAACCATTCTTCTGATTTTATAAATAATATTGGTAAGAATCCCACTTTTCTATATCACTGATAATGCAAGAACTTCATGTTAATTGACGTATTGTATAGAGAGTGCATTCAGATATCTATACATGTGTGGCCTTGACCATTTAAAATGCACCAAAAGTTATGCTGATTTTGCCAAATAACTGAAAATATTGTCATAGGGTGATTGAATAATTTGGTTGCGTAGCAACACCAGCTTTTGTTATTAGCTGATTTTGCTATTTGATAAGAACTAAGGACATGTACATAGCAAGTAAATAGGTTAAGTCGCCTGGCAGCACCAAGAGTTATGCTACTTTTACTAACACAATAAGGACATAGTGTGGATATAGTGAGTAAATAGTTACGCTGTCTGGCAATCAATATTTATACCCATGCATGCTGCACCTGCAAACACACTTACATGATAAGAGTCAAGCCTATCTTTAGTGCACTAACATACAGTGAATAATTTCTACTTGGTGACCTCAGGCTTTCCTACGCCACATAATCATTGGTTATGATACCTTGAAGGATTTTAAAAATTTAACACAAACTAGCCAAGCCATGTTAATTGAATGTGTGTAGAGATATATAATTATTTCCTTGTAGCAGAACTATAGTATAGTATAGTATTGTTACGATGTACACATAAACTTAGGTTTACCAATGTGAAGTAGACATTACAGACAATGAAAGTTGTTTCAGTAAAAGAATGACACTGACAGATCCACAGATATCATGATATTACCACAACCCACAACCCCCCTCAAAAAATCTTATCAAATCAAGTCAAACAACAGTCCAACTGCTCTTTCGTCAAGCTGTCTTTTTTAACCCCAAAAATACTTTCTGTTAAGAGATAGGTAATACATGTAGCTACCAGTTAAGTACATTGATTTAGAACAGGCCCCAATTTCTCAGAACAAACTTAAGTTAATTTGATTCACATAAGTCACATAAGGAGAAAAACTGTTAAATTTTGACTTAAATCTGTACTTTTGTTTCGAGAGGCGAGGTCCAGGATTAAATGGACTTGGTAAGATTACTGTCAGCTTCTATTCCTAACTCCTTTACATCTTACAAATCAAGCTTGATTAACTTAATTGATCCCAAACAACTCTTGTGTTGTTCAAGAACTCCATGACCTCATTAATATATTTATGTATTCATTCCTGTATGAGTGTATATCAATTAAAAAAAAATAAGTAGAACATTTGAAGTAATAAACTTGAAATGTTTAAGGATATAAATAAGACATACATTGTATACTGTATTAAGTCAATCCAGAACATAGTTCTTTTATAATGATATATATAAGACCACATTGGAGTATTTTAACAACAAAAAAATTACTGATTAAATTGAAACTATTTAGTTGCAATAACATAACCAAACCAACAGATTCGTTTTGAATTCCTTTAAACTTTAAATGTGCTGAATGTGCAAAGGAAAGTTGGTGAGATCTCCCAAGGGTTAATTTAAAATTAATTGCTTGAATTTTCAAATGCATGTCGGAGCAAATCTGATTCATAAATAAATAGCAGAAAAACGTGCCAACACAACAATATCCAGGCACTGTGTGAATAGTTCAAAGATTACATGACATTTTAGTCATAGTTCAAAGATCACGTGACATTTTAGTCAATAATTCAAAGATTACATGACATTTTAGTCAATAGTTCAAATATCACATGACATTTTAGACAATAGTTCAAAGATTACATGATATTTTAGTCAATAGTTCAAATATTACATGACATTTTAATTAATAGTTCAAAGATTACATGACATTTAAGTCAATAGTTGAATAAGCACATAAAATTTTAGCCAATAGTTCAAAGACTAAATGACATTTTAGTCAATAGTTAAATGATTATATAACATTTGAGTCAATAGTTCAAAGATTACATAATAATTTAGCCATTAGTTCAAAGATTACAAGACAATTTAGTTATAGCTAAAAGAATACATGACATTTGAGTCAATATTTCAATGATTACATTACATTTGAATCAATCAGAGGTTAGTCATCAACAGTCAATTGTAATGTACTGTTTAAAAGATCTATAACCTTGTTAAAAGTTAAACTATGGGCATGATTTTAATTTTGATTTATAATAAAGGTTAAAAAAGGAAAGATACATTGCAATATAAATTTTATATGAATTAATGTTATTTAAATATTAAATGTTGATATTGAAAAATAAGAGAAATGTACTAATTCCCAATCCAATTCATCTGTTCAAAAAATAAATGGTTTTAGTGCCATGTTAA
This sequence comes from Argopecten irradians, assembly GCF_041381155.1. Classification (NCBI taxonomy): domain Eukaryota; kingdom Metazoa; phylum Mollusca; class Bivalvia; order Pectinida; family Pectinidae; genus Argopecten; species Argopecten irradians. The sequence goes on along the minus strand of NC_091138.1, from coordinate 15,073,248 downwards.
TGAAGGATATGTAACTATTCAAGGAATTAGGGATAGCAGGTGAATAGTGGTTCTCAAGTTAACAGGGTTTCACACCGTAAGTAAAACAGGTGAATAGTGGTTCTCAAGTTAACAGGGTTTCACACCGTAAGTAAAACTTTTGCATTCAATAAGAGTTATGAAATAAATTCAAAACAAACTTACCCTCAATGATCTGTCGTACGATGCACTGAATATCTTTGTCCCGGAGGATGTCTGTAGCTCGGCCAGAGCGTAAACTGTACCAGTATGTCCTTTTAAAGTAACAATCTGATTTTTTGATTCAAGCTCCCATACCTGTACAAAGATATTTCAAATCACAGTTAGGTAAATTTTAAACTTTACAAATTAGTATGCAAACAACCAATATTAAATTTCATGTATGGAGAATGGACTAGCTGTCTCAGTTTCCTTCAAACTGATTTTAAAATGGTGGTATATCATAATTATAAAATTGCAATAAAAATGTTATTGTTAAAGATACGAGAGAAAATTCTCTTTTATTGTGAATTTGAGGACAGAGTTATTCTACCCTCAGATTCACAAAATGTTGTAAAGCTCTCAGTAAGCCTCTAGTTTCACCACAGTTTTTGACCCTCAAGTAGAATATCCATATCCTTCATTAAATCCACGTAATATGAAAGAGCCTAAAAAGCTAAAAAGACAGATAAATACTCACGTGTATGACATTTTCGTATGTTCCACACAGGATGTGATAGTTTGTGATAGCTATACTGTATACACTACCACCAGATGTCTCCAGCATCTGTAGGCACTCTAACGTCTCCAGATCCCAGATCTTTAAATGAATCAAAGAAATGTTTGTCAGGAATTTTTTATGCATACAATCCTATAAAAATATTGATGAAAACTTAATGATAAAAGGTGAATTCCAAATTGATTCATTACTTAGGTTATATGATTAAAAGAGAATGGTAAAATACTAGTATAGCCAGATCGCAAAAATTTGAAACTGCTAAAATTTAATTTCATCTTATTAGTTCAAATCATCAAAATTTTGACCAGCGAAAATAACCACTATACATTATATATACTGGTATTATAACATCAATTGAAAAATCAAACCCTGATGTCAAAAATAATAAATTATCACAGACACTAAATAAGTAATATCTTTTTGGCTGATCAAGCAGTATATATGCCTGATAAAGACCACTGGCATCAGCTACTAAGTACAGTATTAGTAGAGGATGGATTAATATCCTACCCGGATGGTCTGATATGAGCCACTGTACAGGTGGTTCTGAGTAGCCACGAGCGCCCGCACCCAGTGGTTCAGTCCTGTCAGTTCCTGTTTCAACTCATTAGTGTGTACATCCCATACCTGTTCACAGCAAAGAGACATACACTTAACAAAACAAGTGTTACTCTCTACTTACCATCAACATTATAAGACATAAATCATAACATGTATATATAATTATGCTTTTATTTTAACAAGTATGTTAAGACTTTAATTTGTACTATCAGATTGTGTCAATCCCCAGATCATTCCTGAACCCAACATATATATTTCATCAAAGAATTTTATTTATTCAAAATTATATCTTATCCACAGGTATGTCAGAAACCAAATCACAATGTCTACATAAATAATAAACAGTGTACAGAAAGTTAAGTGTAAAACAGTTACCAAAACAGGTCTAATACTAATATACAGTCTTAACAGGCAGGACAAGCACAAGGGAGATAATTTGGAATATTTTAAAAGATTTTCATTTTAGTCTGCTAAAGATTGACTTCTTTGCTAGATTACAATTTTGACAATATAATTATATACGATTTAATTGACAGGGTGATTAACTTCCACGTGATTTCAGAAGCTGTTTGATGATTAGAATTTTAGGAATAAGACATACAATCAGAAGTCAATCTTGACTTCATGAATTACATCTAAGTGGCCTTCTATAATAATGACCAAGATTTCTCCTGTCTACTAAGCTGAACACTATACAAGACTAAACTCTCTTGACCTGTGAATCAAATGCCTTTGGTAATACATTACCTTGATGACCTTGAGGGAGCCGCTGAAGAGCAAACTTTTAGTGGAGGCCAGCGTACAGACGGGATTACAGTGGGCATCTATCACAGTCACTTGTTCAAAGTTATCAATGTTCCACACCTGTTAAAACAGGTTAACACACATTTCCATACTATATCTAACTGTTGCATATATCAATATTAAAAAAATAATATTATCTGCAGTACACTTGTGATAATGTCTATCAAACAATAATTTATAACAACTTTCCTTGAACAAGGACTTTGTAGGAATGAACAATAGACATGTGCAATTCTAGTTTATCCAAAAGTATTGTACTGTTGATATATATGCAGATTTTTTTTTTTTTTTTTTTACATCTATAAATTCCATGTTACAAACTTATCTTCTTTGCAGGAATTAAGGTATCGATAGTGATGTCATTAATTTGTGAGTGAAATTTACTTTGTTTTCTCTAAATGATATAATGTTTCGCTCTCAAAGAAATGATGTCACAATCAATACCTAACTGCAATGAGAGAAAACTCTATTCGTATGCAAAAACAATATATATGCTGAGATAAGTAATTCTGGCTATTTAAAAGCAGACCTTTTTTGTATACTTACAATGATATTACTGTCCTGTGAGCCACTGTATAATTTGTTGCCATAGGTACAGATGGCTAAGACAATACCTGTGTGACCTTCTAACGTCTTCAGACATTTGTAGTTATTGCCTGTGTCCCATACCTACAGGTAAATAAAATGCTGTGATGTTTGGTAAATTGTAATTTAGGAGGAGAAAACCAAATAAACGATCTTAATAATAAAGAGCCAAAGCCGTCATCTTTGAATGTCTCTTTTGTTTTGTTTATGATTGGTCTCAAAAAATAATATGCAAAACTGCAGAAACCTGGGAGAACCTTTACGTAATGTATAAGAAATAGCCCTATAATTACACCTTTTCCATGATCACAGACAGACAGAAACGTATTTGTGAAACATACCTTTATCGTCTTATCTGAAGATCCACTGAACAGGAAGTCATTATTGACACACAAACACCAAACTGGTCCCTGAAACACATTCACCATGGCCAATATATATAATTGTCAATCTCTTTTTCTCCATATGAAATTTAAACACATATTGGATCTTAAAGGAGTGTTCATTTCATATGACATTTAATGAGACAAGTCTAAGATGTTTTAATTTTGTGAGCCTTAATTATTGATTCTGTCATGATGTCTAACGTACGTTATTCCATTTGTCTACAATACTGGGAGACTTATAGGACCATAATCCCCAAAGAGCAGTTTGATGTTTAAATATTACACAGGCAAAATCACTGAATACCAGGCGAATTATGTGATAAAATAATTTCTTATCTGACGGTATTCTATCATATAACACTAATAGTCTAGATATTATTTCAAGAATTACTAACTAAACTTGTTCCGACATGAAGAACTTAGCAAACAAACCTTAATAATTGGTGTATAGTTATAACTTGTCACTGCTGTAACTTACAACAGTAAGTATCTTACCTGATGCCCAACAAACGTCCCTCTACACTTGAACATCTGGAGAGGATCGTAAGCTAAAATAAGCAGAGTCATACATTAGGTATACATGCAATCATGACAAGTAAAATCTACCTACTATATTTATTAATTCATAAAAATACACTTGATTTCAAACATTTTTTTGAGATCTTAATGTACATCTAATCATCTACAGGATTGTTTTGACACATATCCTATCCTAGCTGAGTGGATATGACCCTATTTCAACTGTTCCCTAAAAATAATTATAAAACCATGTTTTCCAGCACTTTTAATCCTATACTAGTATGATGGTATAAGGTATATTTACTAAAATCTAAGCTATAGAGAATAAATGACTTCTTTGTAAAAGCTATACATGTAAAGGTAACTAATTGACTTTATATGGGAGAAAAGATTGTTACTTACGTGCATATGGAAGACTTCTGGAGCTAAGCACATTCTTTACTTGCTCTAAATCATCCTGACAATTAAGAATCATCAATAGTCATCATTATACATCATATAACTTTTCATAAACTAACAGGTAAATTTTAAACTCATGACATTGTCAGCGACTTTTTATCATATGACACAGTGGAGTACATTAACTCAAAAATTATCAAACATCTCTAAAATATACACAAAAAAAGATATGGTGTTTAGGTGGTATGATCAATAATTTAAGCCGTACACCTAGCAGCCTGGAGTTCGATTTGATTCAGGGGCTATCTGCCTTGCCATTACATGGGCTTTCTCTGGGGCATTCTGGTTTCTCCCACAATAACACCCCTTGTCTACACTTACATCCAAGTCATTAAAAGTTATATAACTGTAAATGTACTTATTTTAATGCATTAAAATTTTTAAACAAATGCAAAAAACTGAAAACTATGATTTATTAACTAGGAAATAAATTAGCACAATTTAGTAGTTCAAAACCGGAAATACTCTTTATAAAATTTAGCACTGCACATGCTCTTCTAAGACAATGCCAAAAGTGCTAAAATAAAACTACTGCTAAAATTAAAATACATATGTATGTTTACACTATTTGTATATTTGTTAAAGATGTATATAACTAGTTTTATAATAAATATATATTACACATTTAGGTGTATTTATTATTTCCCTTTACTTTTATAGGTTTAATGGTAAATTTATCATGGTGCATTATTTTGATAGTCTGATATCCAAATCCAAGTCCTTATTGGCACTGATTTCCTTGAAGGACCTAACAAACTTACCTGTAACAAAGTATTATCTTGTTTGACACTGACCAGTTCCTCTACAACCCTACAGACAAACTTACCTGTAACAAAGTATTATCTCGTTTGACAGTGACCACTTCCTCTACAACCCTACAGACAAACTTACCTGTAACAAAGTATTATCTTGTTTGACACTGACCAGTCACTCTACAACCCTACAGACAAACTTACCTGTAACAAAGTATTATCTCGTTTGACACTGACCAGTTCCTCTACAACCCTACAGACAAACTTACCTGTAACAAAGTATTATCTCGTTTGACACTGACCACTTCCTCTACAACCCTACAGACAAACTTACCTGTAACAAAGTAACAAAGTATTATCTCGTTTGACACTGACCAGTCCCTCTACAACCCTACAGACAAACTTACCTGTAACAAAGTATTATCTCGTTTGACACTGACCAGTCCCTCTACAACCCTACAGACAAACTTACCTGTAACAAAGTATTATCTCATTTGACACTGACCAGTTCCTCTACAACCCTACAGACAAACTTACCTGTAACACAGACAAACTTACCTGTAACAAAGTATTATCTTTTTTGACACTGACCAGTCACTCTACAACCCTACAGACAAACTTACCTGTAACAAAGTATTATCTCGTTTGACACTGACCAGTTCCTCTACCACATCTCCAAGCCTGTGTTCAAGATGCTCTGTAACAGTTCGCAGAATTTTATTGATAGTAAACACATGAACATGAAAAGGAAAACTTGTATTATATAAAAAGATAGTTTTTGGAAACTTAAAAAAAATATGCATTTTTCTTTTAAATTCAGACATCGCGAAATTTGCCGGTCTGACGGACATGTCTGGCAAAATTTGACTCGGACTGCCTATTCCAAAATCTGGTCCGGACCGACCGTCCGCCAATTATGGAGTACCGAAAGTCAGTAGAAATAGCATCTGTGAAGAATTATGCAGGTGCAGAACCTGGCAAAAACGTAAACTGCATAAGATAATCATGAAAACAGCTGCCTTCAAAAATTCACATCAATGTTTGGTCTGGCAAAATCTTGTTAGGTCAGGCTTACTCACAGTCCTTGCAAGCCCGAATGTCTGGACATTTTTTTCAACTTTCGCGATGTCTGAAATTTATGGATGGAGATTTTAATCAAAATAACTAACAAGTCACTGATTACATCTTGCAATGTTTAAGTTCATGACTTATATCTCTACACTATCTTTGAAATGAAGCATACCACTTGTCATCATCATTTTACAGTGGACAAATTAGTGATATAACATGCAGTTACTGATCAGCAGTCACTTTGTGATTTTTTAGGATATAGAACCTAACCTACATTGTACTTTACTTTTTGTTTATTCTTTCTAATATTAATAATTTATAACTTACCTTCTCTTGTTTTCTTTTTGTTTGTTTGTTTTTAGTTTCAATGAACATACCTTTAGTTACCTATTTTGTCTTCTGGTTGTATTATTATGATAATTTACCCACTCTGTCATGTTTGTTTTTCCATTTAATAAGTAACTTACCCACTCTGTCTTCTGTTTGTTTTTCCATGTTCTCTAGTCTTTCTGCTAACTTCCCTAACATAGAACGCAGAAATCCCACATCCTGGTCCTTTTGGTTCAGTGAATATTGCATATCTGACATTTTTTCTTCCGTACGATGGATATACTCTTTCATTCCTTCAAACTTACACACTTTTAAATGTTCATCTAATTCATCATGCACACCCATGAACTCACATCTGGAAATAAACATTAAACACTCATTTGAAATCCAATAACATTATCAGCAGCAGCTATTAAAGTGAAGTAACATTCACTTAATTTGTATCATAATAATTAAATTGTCTTCACATATCCCATCTTTGCATATTGTAAAATCACCCCCCTTGCAGGCTTATATATCTTGTGATGTAATTATTGTGTGAACAAAACTGATGTTGTTTCCTATAGAAAGTATGATCATGTTATACTCGCCAAGACATGGTATCATAATTGATACCTACCCACAGGGGCAAATAACTTTGTCATATGTAAAGTCAGAGTATGTTACACTCCATAGAATCTAGAATAATAAAGTAAAGTATTTCAGGATATCATAGTATGAACTTTCGACCTGTAAATATCATTTTAGCCTTACCCAAATCTTTGATGTGTACAGCGAGCTCTGTTACATGTTTTTAAATGGTCCTCCAAATCCTGAAAGTAGAAATTTATCGGTTTATAATTAGTTTGTAATATTGTTATATAATAAATATTACAGAAGCTATCACAATTGAATAAAATAGCTCCTCAGAATATGAAGGCTCACATAATGCGATGATAACAATCAGCATTAGGTTTATATTATATTACATAATATGTAATTAATTGGTTACTCAAATATACATATACTAAATTTAGGAATAGAATGGGCAGCCCACAATCAGGGATTTTTTCCTATAGGATTACCTTTTTACTATCAGGGATCTATCCCTATAGGATTACCTTTTTACAATCAGGGATCTATCTCTAAAGGAATCCTTTTTACTATCATGGATCTATCCCTGTAGGATTACCTTTTTACAATCAGGGATTTACCTTTTTACAATCAGGGATCTATCCCTATAGGACCTTTTTACAATCAGGGATCTATCTCTAAAGGAATCCTTTTTACTATCATGAGGATCTATCCCTGTAGGATTACCTTTTTACTATCATGGATCTATCCCTGTAGGATTACCTTTTTACTATCATGGATCTATCCCTGTAGGATTACCTTTTTACTATCAGGATCTATCCGCTGTTAGGATTACCTTTTACTATCAGGATCTATCCCTGAGGATTACCTTTTACTATCAGGCTTCCTGTAGGATTACCTTTTACTATCATGGATCTATCCCTGTAGGATTACCTTTTTACTATCATGGATCTATCCCTGTAGGATTACCTTTTTACTATCAGGATCTATCCCTGTAGGATTACCTTTTTACAATCAGGATCTATCCCTTAGGATTACCTTTTACTATCAGGATCTATCCCTGTAGGATTACCTTTTTATCAGGATCTATCCCTGTAGGATTACCTTTTTACTATCAGGGATCTATCCCTGTAGGATTACCTTTTTACAATCAGGGATCTATCCCTGTAGGATTACCTTTTTACTATCATGGATCTATCCCTGTAGGATTACCTTTTTACTATCATGGATCTATCCCTGTAGGATTACCTTTTTACTATCATGGATCTATCCCTGTAGGATTACCTTTTTACAATCAGGGATCTATCCCTGTAGGATTACCTTTTTACTATCATGGATCTATCCCTTTAGGATTACCTTTTTACTATCAGGGATCTATCCCTGTAGGATTACCTTTTTACAATCAGGGATCTATCCCTGTAGGATTACCTTTTTTACAATCAGGGATCTATCCCTGTAGGATTACCTTTTTTACAATCAGGGATCTATCCCTGTAGGATTACCTTTTTACAATCAGGGATCTATCCCTGTAGGATTACCTTTTTACAATCAGGGATCTATCCCTGTAGGATTACCTTTTTACAATCAGGGATCTATCCCTGTAGGATTACCTTTTTACAATCAGGGATCTATCCGTTAGGATTACCTTTTACAATCAGGTATCTATCCCTTATCCACCTTTTTACAATCAGGGATCTATCCTTTAGGATTACCTTTTTACAATCAGGGATCTATCCCTATAGGATTACCTTTTTACAATCAGGGATCTATCCCTAAAGGAATCCTTTTTACTATCAGAGATCTATCCCTGTAGGACTACCTTTTTACAATCAGGGAGTTATCCGTTTAGGATTACCTATTACAATCAGGGATCTATCAAAATAGGATTACCTTTTTACAATCAGGGATCTATCCCTATAGGACCTTTTTACAATCAGGGATCTATCCCTAAAGGAATCCTTTTTAAAATCAGGGATCTCCCTAAAGGATTACCTTTTTACAATCAGGGATCTGTCTCTAAAGGAATCCTTTTTACAATCAGGGATCTATCCCTAAAGGAATCCTTTTTACAATCAGAGATCTATCCCTAAAGGAATCCTTTTTACTATCAGAGATCTATCCCTAAAGGAATCCTTTTTACTATCAGAGATCTATCCCTAAAGGAATCCTTTTTACTATCAGAGATCTATCCCTAAAGGAATCCTTTTTACTATCAGGGATCTATCCCTTTAGGATTACCTTTTTACTATCAGGGATCTATCCCTGTAGGATTACCTTTTAACAATCAGGGATCTATCCCTTTAGGATTACCTTTTTAAGAATAGCAGGACATCCACTGTTGTTGGGACACTCCATGGGCATAAAGTCACAATTATCCTCATGTTCACTATAAACAAAGTCATGTTCACTATAAACAAAGCTCATAGTCATCAAATTATACTTTCTTCTGGTTTGTTATAGACACATAGAATCTTCCATAGGTCTATCAAGTTGACAGTTTATCTTGACACAAGTGTAAGATTGCAGAGCCCTAATTATAACCAGCAAAAATTTTACATAAATCAAATGTTTGATTTTGTTTTCTTCCATTACGTAACATCCAGACCCTAACGTCTGAACTTACAATGATAATGTTTTCATCAAAATCAACAAATTCTTAAACATATATACTGAAAATATTCATAAATAAGAACTGGTGACAAAGAGTTTTGCCTGGGTATATACACTTTTCCTACGTTATGACCATAATGACTTTGAGGTAATACAAGTTAACTGAGTATTTGAGTCTTAACTTTTTTTAAAGTATACGAGCAGGTTAGACGTTGTTTTCCTTACCTCCTGTTTGTGATGCGACACTGTACTGGACACTTGTTGGAGTCCACCACATAGCCCAGACCATCCAGTGATAAAGAACATCCATATTTACAGTGGATAAACAGATCCCCGATCTGCTCTGACAGTGTGATGTTGGCCACTATAATATCCAAGGACTTCCCATCCACTGGACAGGCAGCTAGTGCACAAAACAATAACACATTGTTAAATCCTACATCAGACAATTACTAATTCCTGAAACATATACATAGAGATTGGAAACTTCTTCTTTGTCTTTGTTGACAAGCAGAGAAACCTCTGGTATATAGGCATTTCCCCTAACTACTTTTAAGTGTATTCTTTTAAACATGATATTTCTACATCAATACAAAGTTTAAACATTATATCATGGTTTTATATAAGCAATTGTCCTGATTTAAAATGATTTTTTTAAAGCATGAGAATGACCAATTTTACCTATTTTTTTTTTTTTTTTTTTTTAATCAGACATTAAAAACAGGAAGACAATAAATTTGGTTTTAGTAGTTCATATTAGGTTTTTTTTTTCAAAATTGTACTCAAACCATCTGCAAATTACTGAACTTTTGTATTATATCAAAGATATTCTCCTCTATTCAACTATATAAGAGTACATATATCCAAGCACCCCTCAGCACATACAGAGGGACATATCTGCCGTTCATAAAAATGGCAGAGTTGCAAATCTCTCTAATATATGTTTCTGAGAATACTACACACTCAGGCAGGTAATTTTGCATGAACATTTAATACAAAGCCATTCAAATATATGGTTAGCAGGAACACTTGCTAGACTAAGTATCTTTTAAATAACCAGTAGTTTATTTTCCTTTTTAGTATATCATTTTTCTCTTCATATTACAATAACAAATTCTTCTAGGCTCTAGCTCTGCTAAACTAAGCTATTAATTACCTTCAGGGTTTGCAGTGACACATCGATGACAGTAGGTATGCTGAAATAAAGACCATTATCTTGATAATAGAACCGGTATGGCTTACTTAAATCAACAACTACAAGCTTAAAAATTACAAATTAGAGTTTATATTTTTGATTATCATCTTATTCGGGTATTTTTTCTTGACTAAAGCTGTTTTATAGTTACTGTAAGTTTGCCAAAAAAAGACAACTACTGAATAATACCTCTAATCAATTAAACAATGTCAGGATTGAACTGAACAGAATAAAACACCTACTCCACAAGTTTAAAATGTTTCCTACATTGAGCACTAGGTATAAATTACCTACCCCACATGCCACAATCACTGGCTCTTTGAACACTGTTTGGCATAGTCTACAGTACAGCTTCTTGTTGGGTGGCTCAACAAACACAGTGATTTCCTAAGTTAAAAACAAACACAGTGATTTCCTAAGTTAAACACAAGTGAAAATATTCATTACATACGTATTACATGCAGCTCTGTGAATGGACATTTGTATCAACTTAAACACAGAAGAAAATCATTCACTGCATATAATCCTTCCTTTATTGGTTCCAGAGGTAATGAAAAGAAAAATTAAATTTTGACAAGGTGACTTTATGTGGCTTGTCTAATGTCGATATATTCTAGCTGTCAGATTTTTTTTGTTCTTGTAAATGATTTTTTCCTCCCAAATATAATAATTCTATGTAAAGCTCTTTTAAGTATTACATATATCATGTGAAATGTAGAACTAAAATAAATTCTAATTATAATTGCAATTGTGTTTGGTCAGTAACAAATAAATAAAAACCTGAACATCATTACATGTATTATATACATATTATCAACTTTACTGCAAAATGTAAAGGTCAGACAAAAGAAATGATCATGACGATGCCTATGTACAAAAGAAATAATTATCGATGAAACCACAAGTGTAACTGACCAATTAACAGAAAACTCCAACTCAATGTTCGGATACCGGATACCATGAAATATGTTTGGATACTATATGCTATATTTGAAACTATTATTTCTACAGCTTATTAGATTCACATGTAGTTATAGACATATTATGGGTCATATGTCTTACACACACTACAAAATAGCCAACAAGTTACTTATAAACTTGATACTTAATTGCAATGAAAAATCAAAGACTTATTACAGCCTATATGATACAACTGATCATGATGGCAGAATTAGAATATAAATTGTCTATCAGATATGTAGAGCATAGATTGCATTCATTTAAAAATATAGAAATTAAACAAGATGTTGAATAATCAATTAATGATTACAATGATAGGTGATGGGTTATCAATGAAGAAAATGACTATTATTAAATAATAATGACTGTTATTGGATGGAATTTTTAATAAATTGTTAATATTTTTGTTAGTCTATCAATCAATCATTGTCAGTTTTCCCTAGCTACCAGTCTGTTAATCACTATACATATGAAGCAAACTATTTCACATTCTTTAATAGACTTTTACTATGTTTTTGAAATAAAATGTATACTTATTACTTTTTTTACCTTACATATTAAAATTTTTCTTTTCATTTAAATGAAATTATAAAACTAAAGATTGATAGCCAAAACAACAGTAAATCAAACCATCTATTCTAAGGACCATACATATCATATTTGAAAATATTTTAAAACAGTTGCTCGTCAAATAACTGATTGTTATCAAATTTCTGAATACCATACAGAACTTATTGTTTTTTCTATGCAGATCAGACTTGTCATGACTATAGCCAATAATGAATCTTGTATCATAGACAATAGGAGAAATTTAAAGATGCAACATTAGTTAATAAATATGTACTTTGTAAAGAATTATTAACATCACTCAAATATTAAATAAACTCAATTCAAAGGAAACTAGATCATAGACAATAGTTGATATTGCAAATACAGCATTTTGTAAGTGAGAGTTACCTCCTCTTCAGCAGAACTGAGGGCAGATATCCTAGAAACATTGGAATTTGTTCGTTTATGTTGGTGGGGTACAACTAACAAGGTGTCTGATCTCTGTAAAACAGGAACACGAACATACATACAACACAAAGTGAGAAAACGTACCCAGCATGCAAAAAGGAGGTGATATAACATTCAACATAACACATATGGTGAAAGATACAGAAGGTGATAGGGGAGGAGAATGCACACCAGCTAGCTAGGTCACACCATGGAAATGGAGTGATACAAAAGGGATGCACATATATACAGAAAAAGTGTCTATACTGAAACTTAACAGTGAAATTTGCAACATACTATTTCAGTTTTAGAGCAAAAGAAGAAAGTCTGCTGTCAGATAGATCGCTAATAGCCTAGCTATTAAATAACCCATCCTTGATGATATATGGAAAGAGGACATGTTGGTTAAACAGGTCCTATTTTATTCTTTACATTGATATATTATAAACTATAATGCATATATATATATATTATATTAATTGACATCAAATTATATTGCACTAGCTATAATGTAGGAATACTGATTTCATTAACAGCTGTATGTATTGCCTACACATAACAAGATATACTCAGTAAATAAATATTATAAGTATAATAATACACGTATCTAGCACTGATCTAGTACCGTAAAAAACTTTTGTAATTTGTGTACTTTTTCTGTGCAAAAATAAAATTTAATGTTGGGGTTGCACAAATTACATTGACAGAGAGACTTAAAAATTTTACGGGGAAAAAATCTGTCCATTTTGAGGGGCTGACAATCTATGAATGTTGAGGTACCGCTCTGTTTATGGTAACCTTTTTATATGATTAAAGGTATTAAATATTGTAAAAACAATGTCTCACCTATCATAATGGATTATCTAAGGCTAATTAAAGTGCTAAGTTATGACCATGATGTCTTGTTTCCATTTGGCCCGAGAATTCAATGGCGACTGATTTAGAGCATGGCTTCTACTGACAGCAAGAGATGTATACCCCGTACACCTCATAGTATAATGGGACAGCCACAAGAGATTTACAAATTGTGGGAGGAAATGTCCAATGTGTCTTTAAAGAAAATACAGAAGAAAGCAGATCAATGGTAACAAAGAACAAATGTTTCACCAAGATATCAAGTTTTATGATTTTAATTTGCATACTTGTACTGATGATTACAATATCTCTTAATGATATTGCATGTACTATTAGAAATACCATAAATATAAATATGGTGTAGGTATTGAATATCTTAATAAATGTAAGTTTAATATGGCTGCTACTACATGTGTAATTACTGTACTTGCATGATGCAAACTACAAAATGATGTGAACAGAAGAAGAATTTTACTGTCAGTGATTAAAGTCCAGTTTATATACCATGCAACAATGGGTGACAGCAATGAACTAAAAATGTATATATGATAATCTGTTATTTTTGTAGTAATTATGATTAATGATATGAAGCAAAAAAATCCTTGTACTACAAATGTGCTTAACTAAAACATATCACTAAATATTCTAATCTTGTAGAAAAAAAATTCAATATATAATCTAACAACTGAAATTGAATTAACTTTTGATTTTGATCTTGACTCCATCAAAACAAGAAAACAATCAAATTTAATGAAGGTTTATTTATATGGATGGGATTCATATTCTTTCTACATATTCTTTCTGATTCATAATAATCTTTCAAATTTTTTCTTAATTGTACCCCCCCTTATTTGAGTAGTCCAAAATAAAGTAGATCAAAAGTTATCAAATTTTCTAGTAATTGCATTGTCCCTTGCCCCTTGATATTTAATACTAGAGTAAAATACTGATGGAATAGAAAAGTCCATGTTATAATATAAACGAAAGAAAACACTGGTTAGTAATGACAATTTAGTATCATGCATCATACCAAATATAGTACTAGTGCATGCAATGTTTTAAAGCGCAGATTCGATTTAATACTGGACGCCTATGATTAAAAACTGATGAATAGAAAGTTTCACATGTATTACAAGGATAAATGCAGCATTATCGTTAAAAAATTCGACAGCTCATGAAATGAGTTCAGAAAGTGGACGGTAACCTCGACAATCTTAGTATCATTTTATCTACCAAAATATAGACGTGAATATAATGTTATCTCTATCGTCCTTGTTCTTTGGTATCGTTTATTCAACACTTATATGGCAAATACATGTAATATCAGAATTAAGTTAAAGCTATACCAATGTGTGTCTTATAACCAAGAAGTACAAAGATGTAATAAAGGTAATAAGCATGCATGTTTGTTTATTTATGCCAAGATACATGTACGTACCTGAAAGGTAGGACTTGACACACCCCGGGAAGCTCCTTGTGAGATGGCAGAGTCATATTTATCAGTTTCTTCATACACCATGCATGAACAGAAAGGTTGGAATAAATATATGACAATAACATTAGTAAAAATTCTATAAAATAACAAAATGATACACATTTAGACAGTCAATACATGTATACAATGAAACATTAAATCAGGGTTGTTATCTATTAATAAAATACCATGTTGATGATTGTCATATTTCTACAATACACAAAGGAAATCCATTTAGTCTATTTAGATATAAGCCCAAATTATTTCTCATATTAAAGTTTATTATACTTACTTAATTTATCTTACATTTTCTGCTTTAGATAAACAAGTATGGACTCTCCAACAGTTTCTAGAATATTAAAATTCCATAAAAAAAAATTTCACTAAAATTTTTGGTTTGATTATTTATTGTCCTGTTAGACATGTCTCAACATTCTAAATTCCAATACTATTGGCAAGCTAGGGGCTACTTAAGCTTTCCAATCATTAATTCCGATAAATTGTATAATTGTTTGGCCATGGTTTTTGTTATGTTTTTACAAATGATGTGATGTATTCACACAATCATGTCCCCATGCTCGCTACACCTTAATGTACAAACATGTCTAATTGTTGTCCTGATGATAACTAGGGGGGGTATCTAGAAACTCGAAGTTATCTCGTATGTTTTTGATTAAATTTAACATCACTAATATTCGAATGTACCATAGTTAGGTCGGCGCCTTGGTGTGGTAAATGATTTTGAACGTGCTCATACTCATGTTCCATCATACAAACTTTTTATGTAATGGTATTTCTCCAATTTTAGTTTTTATGCTTGATGTCAATTATTGGCTTACACAACTGAATCCTGGTTTATTGATATGAGTGGGTATATAGGTGAGCAAGACTAATTGGCTGTGACCGCAATGTTTGTGTTCTTCAACATAATCCAGCCCCCGAAGGATTATCCAGTACAACTTAATAGATATAAGAAACAGTTACGCAACAGCATGGCTTATAATACAAAATACACAATAACCATGCAAACGAATTTATGACATACACTGAAATATAATATTTTTAAATTTAAATAAAATTAATGCTTAATTGTTATACATCTTTCATTTAGATTCATTTCTTTCACAATATGCCAGTGGCTCGGTTCAGATGCTTCTTCTTCTGATCTGCTGATAACCACATCGATTGCACCTTAGCAAGTCATTATGACGTACACCTCATCCTGTTCTAATTTCGCTGGTGCCGTCTCTGATAGTTTTTATCCCTGGGTAAATAGGCTTAAATGATCCTATTTTTTGTCCTACATACATTACATTATACTATGGATTTGTTTGGATCGGAGATGCCACCTCGCTTTTAAAACACATTGCTAATCTGGCATCCATTCTATTTATGACGAGTCTTCTAGATCACATCTCGTAACGTTTGTAAACATTCCAAACCTTTTCCCTACTTTTTTCTTTAAAACCGAAGTAACAAAACTCACCGAAGAACGATACACTCTTAGATCTCCAAAGATGTTCTCAAAGTATTTGTAGGCTATCGCACAAGTAATATTTAACTAGTGCACTGACTGAATAATATTTAGATATATAAATCCTGCTCTAATGGCAACTGCTCATTAATAGATATATTTAAATTACGTATATGTCCAATTTTTAATGCACGCCTTCAAGTTTGTATAAATATCTGAGTGTTTTTACAAAAAATGTATGCAGCACTGATAATATTTAGATTATGGCAATTGCTATTAGACTAATAGATATATTTAAAGTATGTGTCAATTTTTAATGCACGTTAGATAGGTACGTTTGATGGGATCCCGTGTCATCTGGAAAATCCTGCTGATATTTACTTCTTTGACCCTGACTGTAGTCTAATATACATGTAAATAAATCGCAAAGCGGCCGGTCAGATTTTTGTGTGTTTTATCTCCATAACATAACTTATATTCTATTCAAAATATAGTCATACATATCTACTTCAATTTTCTTTACACTGTATATGCAAAGAGAGAGAGAGAGAGAACTGCAATAAGTTTTGGAAATTACAAATTCATAATTGTGGGAATTATTTAACAGGCAATCAGACGAGAGAATGAAAATGTACATTATTGTATGCGTTAGCCAACTTGAACAACATTTATTTATTTTTTAGTAATTACATTACACATGTACAATATTAATTGTACATGTCATAACTGATATATATCAAATATATTTGTAAACTATGTATATGTTTACGTATCTCATCTTAGACACCGTTACATATACAGTAGCTAATTCGTGTAATTAGCTGACAGTAGCTACATGTAATTCACTTGAAGAGGCATATCTTTTTCTTGTAACTGGTTCACGTGTTTGTCCGGATCGAGAAGAGGTCTTAGGGCCAATAATAGCTAAAATTTATTTACCAAGCAGACCTAGAGCATGTCTTACAAAATGCCAGAAAGTTCCGCGGAAAGCCTTACAGAATCCACCGGCAATTTTCCTGAGGAAATTGAGCAGGCGCGTCAACTTCGTAGCCTTTACCTCAAACTACGCCAGCTTCGCGCAGAGGGGCTCAGGGCCAAAATTGTGCGCGATATCCTTCATGAGATATGATACACCGAAACATTGTCCGAATAAATCAATTAAAGTTACATTTGTTTATGTATGTGGTGTATCATCAAAACTGAGATCACCAGAATTTGATTTACCAATCGTACGACATATTGATTTTTGCCGAAATTAAAATGGATGAATTTGATTTCTTAGATTTACCACATGGCTATGAATATTTCTGTAAAAACAGAAATATAAGAGGTGAAAAGAAAATCGGTTGGCATTCTTATTATATATAAAGAAGAGTTGATAACTCATTTACAATTCCACCAAACTCCATCTGATTTTATACAGTGGAGTGCGATTGCCTAAAACATTAACTAATAAGGATTTTGTGTTTGATATACTTTAAGGTTGTGTTTTATATTCCTCCTGAAAACTCGAAATATTCATCAGCCGATTGTTTTGAAGAAATTGAAAATGAAATGATTGATTTTTGCTAACGGACTAATTTGTAAATTTGCTTTTGTTGGTAATTTTAATGCCAAAACACAATGTAATAATGATTATATACAGCCTGATGATAACCCTTATTGATGTTTTAGATATTAATTCTAATGTAAAAGGAGCGGGTCGGTGTGGTTTGTAAATACTGTCACTCAGCTGACGGAGCATGCTTCTTTGGCTCAGTCGGTAGAGCCGTAGATTTCCACGCCGGAGACACGAGTTCGATTCCTTGTCGGGGCACTCGACAGAATGTGTATTTTCCCCGTTCTTCTACATTGGCGCCCAACTAAATAACCCATGGTAGGTGGTTAAAGAGTCTCGGGTTGAGATTTAAGAAATCTGAAGAAAAACAAGGGGAGTAGGGTAAAAGGAGCGGTAAGTGTGGTTTGTAAATAGTGTTAAATACGGTCTCTGTCACTCAGCTGACGGAGCATGCTTCTTTGGCTCAGTCGGTAGAGCCGTAGATTTTCCACACCGAGACCCGAGTTTGATTCCTGGTCGGGGCACTCGACAGGAATGTGTATATTCCCTGTTCTTCTACACTAATGATGAACTCTTTAAATACTTTTATGATCTACAAAATCTAAGTGACGCTGGTATTTAGTTACATCGAACAAGTTAGTGTAAAGGAAGAATTAATAGTTTTGGATATAAACTTCTAGAGTTTTGTAAAAATAATAATATATTCATTACTATAATGGTCGGATTGGGAAAGACAGATTTATTGGAAAAGTTACATCTAACGAAACTATCTTAATTGACTATCTACTTCAGTCATCTG
Source organism: Argopecten irradians (assembly GCF_041381155.1). Classification (NCBI taxonomy): domain Eukaryota; kingdom Metazoa; phylum Mollusca; class Bivalvia; order Pectinida; family Pectinidae; genus Argopecten; species Argopecten irradians. The sequence goes on along the minus strand of NC_091138.1, from coordinate 15,054,551 downwards.
ATTGTTTCAAGCACATATCTAACTTCGAAATATTTGATTTTGACCCCTTATTCTCGGATGTTCACTGTAGACTCGAATTTTACGTCTCGAACAAAATGGATATAGCTAGAACAAACAGAGAAGATATAGAGAACACTTCAGCAAATAATTATATAAAATGGAATAATGAAAAATCAATGGCTTATGTTAATTATATCGAAGAAGATGCGTTTGGTAGTCTTCAAGATATCATGGGAAAGTTGGACAGGTTAGTAGTTAAGCCGAATGAGCTAGTCACCGCTTCTGAAATAGACAATGTTGTAAATGATATAGGTATATTATTAAAAAATTCGGCGAAGCATATTTTTGGCGAAAAGAAAACACCCCAGCATTCATTTAAATGTAAAAAATAAAAATAAAAAAATAAAAAAATAAACCTTGGTTCACTAATGAATGTCATCTTCAAAGAATTTTATTTCACCAGGCTAAAAGATGTTATAATCAAGGTAAAACCTCTATAACAAGACTACCCTTAACAATACTGCTAAAGAATACAGAAAAACCCTGAATAAATTGTATAGAATTTACCAAGAAAAAATGGAAAGGGAACTAAGAAACGCATCCAAATCAAAGCCAGAACATTTTGGAATACCCCCAATAAAATTGACGGAACTAGTAAACAAAATATTATTGATAAATACATAGACGATTTGTATGATTATTTCAAAAATTTAAACAAGGGAGATAACTCAAATAATAGCCTTGATTGCGAAATTGTTTTGATGGGGTATTTGATGATTTATTAAATAACGAAATTACTGAGGATGAAATTACTTGTTCTATTTCCGGTTTAAGTAATATTAAGGCTCCAGGTCATGATGGAATTCTAAATGAATACTTAAAATCCACCGCAGGAATTCTGAAGCCAATATATTGTAAGGTATTTAATATCATATTTGATTCCGGGCTTCATTCCAAGCTCATGGAAAATAGGGGTTATAAAACCTATATATAAGCGTAAAGGGACATAACAATTTAGATAATTATAGATCAATAAGTCTTGTTTCTTGCTTCGGTAAAGTTTTTGCATCTATATTAAACTGTAGACTGAACAATATGGCTGCTGGAAACTCGGTTTATGCAAAAAGTTTCAAAGAAGCAATATAACTGGGAAAATGTTTAAAGCAATAATTAATCTATATGAAAATTACAAAATCCTGTGTCAAAAATGGAAATGATGTATCTGATATGTTTACTTGCAACGTCGGTGTAAAGCAAGGAGAAAATTTGTCACCCTTCTTATTCGCTATTTTTCTTAATGATATTGAAAGTTTTTTTGAAGAGCATGGTGTCAATTGTTTAAGAATATAAAGGATTTAGGTAATACTATTGGAATGTATATAAAACTATTTATAATTCTTTATGCAGATTATTTTTCTTTAAATAAACATCTATTCCTTATATTTACAGTTTTTCAAGTAAATGAATATTATTAATTCCCGCGGCAGTTGCATATTTTTTTTTATAAAATACACATATTCTCCCGTCATCGCCAACGGATTCGATTGAACAGCTGATTGGAATCGAGTCATTCATATGTTCCCGCCAAAAGTGGGGTCATGATCCCACGTTGCTACGCCATCAACTATTCACGTAACAATAAAATTGCCGCGTGTGTGTTGATGTGCTAACACTTATACACTGATAAATGATAATTACTCGAAAGCATGGTGTTATAGAGTCCATGTCAGTGCAAATTGTAAATATGCAGTTATATTTACAGTCAGAGTGGTGAATTCTGCGATAGTATAAACCGCCGTTGATTTCAACCAAGGCTACTCAACTTTATTTCTCGATAGACTGAGTATGAGTCACTGCCGCAATTTTGGGGGGGGAGCCCCGCGGATGAATTTGTTGTGAACCACAAAACCCGAGACGTCAGCCGAGTCCACGGACAAGGGGTGTTCACGTGCGGCGTGTTTCGCGCTCTCTGTCTCTCTACCTAGATGTCAAATCCTGAACAGACGTGTATTATTTCGGTGATGCAATCACTGTAGTTTGTTGATTATTGTTGCTATTGTAGATGCTATTTTAAGTGTAGACAAACATATATGTATAGAAACAGGGTTTTTTATGAAACCGTTTTCAATATTTTTTTTTTGATATTTAAAATAATTTGGCTTTATTTCTACTCCACTCGTGCTACTACTGCGTAATTCCGCTACCGACCACGGTGTTCACGGTAAGCGGGAATTGGGGCTTCCCATATTTTTCTTCTTTCTTTATATTTTTCAGCTCTCCGACATTTTATTATACCTACGGGCGCCTGATTTTAAGTCTTTTCAGGATAATTTTAACGGCCTTTTTCTAGCGGTCTTAAAAAGAAAAAAAAAAGAAAAAATCTTGGGCAATTTCTTGGCTGTTGTTGATTTCTGTCTTGTTACATGTAAACGGCTTGTCAGCCATGTTTCTTTTTCTTAGAGTTTTTTTAAGTCTTACTAGTACGAAGCTAAATAATGTCTGAATGTGTTAATCTATTCACTGCGACTAAGCAGCAGTTTAAAGGCATTACAAGGGGTTGGAGAAGCAACCGCTAACAATATCATTTATGAAAGAGAGCAAAAAGGCGCTCCCTTGTCTCCTGACGAGCTCAGTGATATATCAATCATAAAACGTGATGTATGGGTAACATGGATGTTGGAGGGCAATATAACTGCCGTCGACATGACTGCTCCCCCCATTCCCCCATTAAATATGGATAGGGATTACATGTGGAGTAATTAAGAGATTTAAGAAATAGAATAGAAGAAATAAAGTTACGTAAGGAACAGGAGGAAATTAAGCAAATGATTTGCTCATTAGATAATAATAAACCATCACTAGTCCAGTCTGACGACAGCTCCTGGCAGGTGTCTGACGCTGTAATCACCTGATGCCGTCAAGCCACCTCTTGAGACGACAACATCAACTTCTGATGAGAATGTTATCAAACATACAGGCTGTGATGTCTAAGGATGGTATTATGTAAGGGGGTCAATAACCATTACTCCTTGCAAAGGTAGGTCAGGGCCTAAGTCGTGTGCGGTATTAGCGTCGCAGTCTTCGACATTAAAAGCCGAATACTGTCAACTACTGTCCAGTTAAATGGGAGGGCAAGCCGGACCAGGTGTCCATGGTAACAGTACCCTTCCTACCAACAGCACACAGCCCACTACTATGCCAACACCTGGTACTATACCCTAACTGTAAGGGCAACACCAAAATGCGAATGCATAAAATGATCAAACCGCGACCATGCCCAATAAATCTTTGAGGGCGGGTACTCAACAGATAGGATTTTGGGAGCCCGGTAGAACGCCTTAGTGGCTGACTTAGACAAGAGCCCATTGACTGTTCTCCAAGCTAAATGCCACTTCCACTGAAGGGGAGGTCGTGCCCGGTCTAGCGGAAAGCACTGAAAGTATTCCCGAGTTTTTGAAGTGACCGTTTACTCTATGGTCGTCTAAATAGCTCTCATAGCCACAAACAACGAAGGCGCTGGACAAACCTTTTAGTTTGAAGGATCACAGGACACATTCAGTGCATCAACAGGAACTTAGATATAGGGTGCCTCCATGAGGTTTACACACAAAATTGACACTGGGACTGAGGAGCCTATCCGACAGCGAATGAGACGCCACCCCGGCTCCCTTCCAAGAGCAAGAGCGTGAACATCTTGACAAGATGTTAGTTGCGGGGTGATTCCAACCTTCCAACTCGGAGTGGTCGTCGGCACCCGTCCTGGTTAGGAAAAAGGACGGAAGTCTCTGATGGTGTATAGACTATCGGGCTCTTAACGACAAGACTGTAAAAGATAGGTTCCCGCTGCCGAACATAGAGGACTGCTTAGACTCGCTGCAGGGAACCAAGTTCTTTTCAACATTAGACATGGCGTCTGGATACTATCAAATTATCCTAGACGAGAAAGATAGGAAAAAAAACTGCGTTCATAACTCGCTATGGCCTCTTTGAGTATACCAGAATGGGGTTGTTCGGGTTGTGTAATGCCCCGGCGACTTTCCAAAGGGCCATGAACCTCGTTTTAAGGGGGTTAACCTGGTCCGAGGTACTAGTTTACCTAGACGATATCGTTATACTTGGACGAGACTTTGACGACAGCCTCAGGAAACTGAGAAGAAGTGCTCAAAGCGTTTTCGCCGGTACGGGCTAAAACTTAAGCCTAAGAAGTGCTAACTGTTCCGAAAGGAAGCGGTATTCCTAGGGAGGCTGGTAAATGAGTCTGGTGTGTCCATGGACCCCAAGAAACTAGAAGCTGTAAAAACATGGGCCACACCGACTGACAAAACCAAGCTCATATCGTTCCTGGGTTTCGCTAACTATCATCGTAGTCACGTTCCTCACTACGCAGAGTTAACCCAGCCGCTCTACGATCTGACCAAACCAAAGGTAAGCTTTGATTGGCTGGCTGAGCACGATCAAGTTTTGAGGGGGTTAAGAAAGCTCTATGCAGCGCACAGTGTCTCGAGTATCCCAGCGGAGACGGGATCTTTATTTGAGACACCGATGCGTCGGACTCCGCTATAGGAGCAGAACTATCTCAACTCCAGAATGGAGAGATTAAGGTAAATCGCGTACGCCATCCACGCGCTGATACCTGCACAACGGAAATACTGTACCACAAGAAAAGAGCTGTTAGCAGTGGTAAAGTTCTGTAGACACTTCCGCCATTATTTACTTGGCAGGAAGTTCTATGTCCGAACCAACCACAATAGCTTATTCTGGTTAACGAGGTTTCAAACTAATAGAGGGCCAATTGGCACGCTAGCTCGAGGAGTTAGCACAATTTGACATGGAAATTATCCATAGGGCATGTAAAAACCACGGCAATGCTGACGTCTCTCCAGGATACCGGAGGTTAACACTCCGTGTAACTGTTATCATGCCGGCAAATCCGTAGAAGAAGACCTTCCCTGTGGGGGGTGTCCATTTTGCCGTAAAGCCCATGGCCAATGGGAACGGTTTGGCGAAGATGTCGACGACGTGATACCATTAGCACACAGGAGTTCCAATAACTCCGCGTCAACTGCGTCAATAAACGTCGTAGCACATCAAAACACCATCGACAAAGCGGACTCATCGTCGGATGATGAGCTCTCCGACCGCCGATGAAGCTCAGGTGGGTGAGCCCTGCCGTCCAAACTGCTTAGAGGAGGTCAGTAACGGGGACATTAAGCAAATGCAAATGAATGACCCCGACATTGCACCAGTGCTCGGTTAGTTGAATGAACAACTACCGACGCAACAGGAGTTGTTTCCCCAGTCTAGGGCTGTAAAGGCACTCTGGTCTCCACGTTAATACTCGCACGTGGCGTTCTCTAAAGTCACGTCCCCGAGGGCCACAAACGTCCACGACTAGTTGTTCCTAGGGATCTACGGGAAACAGCACCCAGGAACGTGCATGATAAGACAGTCGGTGGACACCTGGGGGAGAGCAAAACTCACAAAAGCTAAAATAGGAATTGTATATGGTGGCACGGTATGAGGCTGGACGCCAAACTACACGTACGATCATGTGCCTCCTGTGCTAAAAACAAGAAAGGGCCATGTGTCCAAAACAGGACTGGTATCCTATCAAGCTAGCTTTCCCTTAGAGAGAGTCCACATAGACATCCTAGGCCCTTTCAAACCCTAGCAAGGCGGGAAATCGTATATAGTCATGATGGTATACATCAATATACCAAATGGGTAGAGCTAGAAGTAATCCCCCTGGACCAGTCCGACCAGTCTGTGGCGTATAACTTTGTAGATAGGTTCATATCAACGTTCGGGTGCCCTTTACATGTGCACACTGATCAGGGCACCAATTTCGGTAGCCAAATATTTCAGGAAATCTGTGTGCTTTTGGAAATAGCTAAAACGCGGACCACACCTTACCACACCTTCCTCCAACGGACAGGGGAAAGGTTTAATAGAACCGTCCTCCCAAATTATACGGTGTAGCATAAAGGGGAAAGATGAACAGTGGGGACTATTACCTCCCCTTGATTATAGATGGCCATTCACGCAACTGAGAATCGCCACACTGGTTTTCACTCCGAACATGATGATGCTGGGCAGGAGGTCCTACAACCAGATAGACTCAGTCCCTGACTGAAATCAATGACATCGCACGTGAACAGTTAGGACAAGGCTCAGAGGAGAACAAAAAAAAAAACGTGACTACGACACTAGACTCTCCAGAGACACTATTTGACGTTGGCGACGTGGTCTATAAACACGACTCCGCCACCAAGGTTGGTAAGAGCTCAAAAATCAAACCACCATGGATGGGACCATATTCATGGTAGTGGGTTGCCGACACGAAAGGGGGCAAAGTTTCCTCCATCACGATCGGTTTGAAACGGTAATGTTCTCCGCTTGCTAATCAAGCAGGAATCCCTAGCGCGACGAGGAACCGGTCGCTCTGAATACATGAACTAAACGTTTGACGACATTAACGACCGTGGCCGACTATCGCCTAAGCGCACGGGAGGAGTCTGCGGAGACTACGCTCACTCCCTCCCCGGACTACTCGCACCAGGAGGCGTGTGAGGCCGCCAAGGAAGCTGCACTAGTACGTGCTTCCCTAGGCCCTCAATCTGACTAACTATTTCAAAAGGAGTGTGTGTGTGAAGATTTTTCTCTATACTCCAGGGGGGGGGGACAATGCATGCGTCTGCAATAATCAATAACTACATTGTCTCCTTTATTATTTTTGCTTACAGATTTTCCACTAAGAATGAAACAGTAGACAGGAATTTGAGGATTTTGCTTACTGGAGGGTGGGGGAAATGTACAGGGGACCCCCTTACCCGACGCCTTTCGTCTGGGCCAGCTCCGCTCGGGAACCAGATTAACCTCGGACCACCAGGTCCTCCTCATCACATCCCCCGAGATCTGGAGGAACCAGAGGAGATTTGTTTACGTCTTGGGGGAAACCGCCGTGATGTGTAGCCGCAGGCCGCCCCCATCGCGAGCCAACACACTCAAACACCACACAGGAGGGCCCCGAGCCACCCCCCACCCCACCCACAGCGACCGCCCCCACAATGCACCGGACCACCCGACCTCCAGCGACCAACAGAACGGGCCCACCCGCCCACCCACACAGATTTCTCTCACATAGCATCAATAAACCTCGCGGGTACGCCCCGGAAACCCCAACAATCAAGGGGGCCACACGGAGTGTCCCCGGAATTCTGTCCACTGTGCCGCCGGGATATGGCCGAACTCCGTGGGCACTGCCTGGAGGTTCATTTGAACTTTCTGGTCAGTGTTGACGGGGGCTGCTTCAGCTGTCGGCAGGGTAGTGGCCGTTCAAGGCAGGAACTCGTTGGTTCCCATGGGGACCATCGAGGCCTGCTGGAGCAAAACGTCCTAGCTTGGTCGGCTGGCTTGGGGCAGATGTTATGTCGCCAGGCCGCCGACAGTGGGTGCAGTAGCCCGGCTGAGCTGCTAGGCCTCATTAGCGGCCACCACCTCAGCCGGGGTTTTCGTCCCCACCTATCCTTTTCTCTGCGAGAGTCTGAGGTGGCAGAGACTATTAATGAGGCTCTTGGGGATGGAAGGGCGGTGGATCCGGCGGGGCTCACGTCAGTAGGGTGCCTCCTCCATTGGAGACACCAGCTGACCGTGCTCTGCCGGTTACCTCTACAGGTGGGCTCGGGGTTACCATGACCCCGAGAGGTTCCTGTGCCCAGGTCCAAACAGGCCCGTCCCCAGAAACCATGTTAGTGCCCCGCCCCCTATGGCAGTCTATGACTGCCATTTTCCATTTGGATACCGTCCTGGTTCGGAGAGGGCTACCGTCCTTCTCGGAGTTAGAACGGTCCCCAGATAGGATGGGGGGACGCGGGGACGTCACATTGTTGGGGATCGCCACTTATGCCTACCCTGAGGGGTGGTGTAAGGTGCGACTGCAAACGCTTGGCACAACCAAAATTGTGGTTGCCTTGGGTTTGCACCCGCATCGTGTCGGGCGGGGGGAATCTCTGCTCCCATTCATCAGAGAGCTGGATTCTCCCGCCTGTCAGGCCGTAGGTGAGGTCGGTATCGATCTCCCCTCCGACTGCGGATGTCGGCCTCAGTGCCGTGGTCGAGTGACCGCCGACCAGTCCAACGCCCTGACCATGACATTGCACAGGGCGGTGGACAAACGGTCCCTTCCCCCTCGTTCTACACTGCCGGATGGGGGAATGAACGAGCCTACACCACGGCACTGGGGTGCATACGTGCGGTGCAGGGTGCCTGTGATTTGGTGATCCACCTGCATTGCTTCACCGGATCACAGGCAATCTACATGGCCTGGAGGGTGGCCGTCCCTGGGCTGTATTTGGGGGTCACCGATCGCTCGCTAGCGACGGAGACCACCAGATCGGTCCTTAGACAGGCCGACCCCAGGCGCCTCCCACTGGAGTCGGATGCGCACTACCTCACGACCAATGCAGGGGCGGGAGCGAGTCCTGGGAGTACTCTCTGGGATCTCGGGCCCACCCTCCGAGGTCTGGCCTCCCTCAGGGGAGTGGAGCCACCGGCGTTGGCGGCACAATTGAACGCCAACGCCAGGAGGGTCTACCCCCTGAGGTAAGCCCAGGAAGATCCTGAGAGAGAGAAAAAAAAACCCAAACAGAATCCGGCCAGGAACAAGTAAACAATTACCCTTATGAGTCCTTTAAGTAAAAGGGAGGGGAGGGCTGGACCATACAGCAGTTAATTGACCAGCAGGTGGTGGACCGCCAATAATAGGCAGACTGTTGCTAAACTATTATCAAAAATTATAAAATATGTTTTCTGTATATTCAGGGCTGGTCTACGCAAAGGCATTGTTAGCCGCCCAAGTTTAATAAGTATAAGAGGTAGAAAACAGTAAGTTGGTATCATCTTAGAATGTAAATAGTCGGATCTGACCCATCAGGCTAGATAGGTCATGAGCAATCCAGCAAGGAAGGGAGGTGATTTAGTTTTGTTTCAATCAGAACAGGCAGTTCCGAGGAAGCCCGTCCACCCCTACGTAGGATAGGGCCATATGTACATAAATTACAACATGTTTAAAGACAACGCGGTTGCAAGGGGGGTTACCCAAGTCACAGTCCCCTCTCCTTAACATCCCTCCGCCGGACGCCCATCGACGCCAACGGATGATTCCCAACGGAGACACCAGCCCACTCAACAATCTTAGGAAGGGAGCTCCATAAAACGGGGAGGAGTGTTGTGAACCACAAAAGCCGTGACGTGAGGCAATCACTGTAGTTGTTGATTATTGTTGCTTTTGCAGCAATAATCGCTTCGCGGTCCATTCCAAATATCGATACCATACTCAACTTTATCCTTCGATAGAACCCCCAGAAAGAGACTGTAATCCTTAAATAATGGCTGAATCAGCTAACGATCTACAGTCAGCCTTAAATAAATTTGAAATATATTATGAAAATTGGAAACTTAAAGATGCTAGCTCCACCGCCGACATAGTTTAAATGGTATTCATAATTTGAACAATAATTGGTGTTTAATTATGTATATATACATATGTCTAGTTAACACAAAAAATGATATAAAATAATTTGTTTTGCATTTGGTGCATGCGTAATCAGTATTTCATTCCATATAGGATATAGTGCCACGGAATTTTTTCGGGATGCAATTAATTGTTTTTCATATTTTTAACTTGAACTAAAATTAGAAGCTCAAACTTTTCAATGGTGGTAATAGTGTAAAGTAAGTAACTTTTGTAACTGAAGAAAAATACTAAATCGTCTGCTTCTGTTTTTGATAGTGAAAAAATACCATTAATCGGTGGTGGAGCATCTTTAGTAAACACAAATAAGACAAAAAGTGCTATTTTTCCAAAGAGGAAGCCTCGAACTTATCCTCATTTCACATTAAAATTAACAAAGAGATTGAAATTGTAGATTCGTTTTCATATGTAGGAATATTGATGAATTATAATGGGAGTTTTTCATAAAACGCAAATTGAAACTGTTGGAATAGTCAAGAAAAGCTATGTTTGCTGTTTACAAGAAAATAAAGAAACATCCCTCTTCCTATTGATCTCCAGTTCAAAGTATATGATTCCCTTGTTTTACCTATATTGTTGTACTCAGTGCAAATATGGGGTCACGAAAATGTTACAGCTATAGAAAAGCTTCATTTCAGTTTTTGTAAAACGTATACTCGGCGTCAGGAAAAGTACGTGTAATTACATGGTATATGCTAAATTAAGGAGATTCCCTCACTATGTAGAGGTTACAAATTGATTACTACTGATAATCTTTCAAGTAATTATATAATAGTTGATGTTAAACTTGCAAACAAATAATCTTATGGAATTCAAATGGATGCATAATGTTAAAAATATTTTTGAAGAAACTGGTTTGAATTATATATGGGACTACCAGAATGAATGTACATATAGTAGAGAATATTTAAAATATATCGTAAAACAAGATTTACAAGATCAGTTTGTACAAAAATGGTTTAATGATATAAAGAATTCATCAAGAGGTCGTACTTATTATATTTTTAAAAGTAATTTTGAATTTGAAAAATATCTTTTGAAATTAAAGCCAATAGATAGACAAATCATCATAAAACTTAGAAGCTCGAACATGCACATAACTATAGAAACTGGAAGATGGACTTTGGTTTGTTTATTTTTTACGTCCTATTAACAGCCAGGGTCATGTAAGGACGTGCCAGGTTTGTTGGTGGAGGAAAGCCGGATAGTATAATACAGGAGTTACTATTATATACCACCACCGCAGTGTTATCTCAAAATAAAAGGGCAACCTAATTTACTATATGTAGCCATTACGAACTGTCATCCCATAGGTAAATTTTTGAATAAAAGATTGAAAAAATATCGATTGGAGCAATGTACAACACTCATTGGCACCGAGCGGCCCACGCACCTGTGGCACTAAGGGCCCAATATACTTACAGTGTTAAAATATGTAAGTGACTCCTGTTTACATAATTTGTATGTCTGAGCACGTGAATGAAACTGTTAAAATCTGAGTATTGCCATATAAATCGGAGTATACAAAATGGTGATGATATCATTTACGGTTGAAAATGTATATGCCAGTGTTACATTATACACAAAACATATTGTTAAGGCATAATTAAAAGGCTTCAACTAGATATATGTAACATTACTGTTTATTTCTGACAAAATATATTTAAGCACTTTTGAAAAAGAATCGATGAAAAATATCATGATTGCGATCCATGTACATCAACTAATGCATATTGGTAACGCACTGTCGCACACTAATGGGACCAATTTACTTGCATGTTTATATTATGTATAGTGGTGACCCTCTTGTTACATAATTGAGTATGTCTGAGAAGTGAATGAAATCTGTAAAATCTATGGTTGTGCCATATTAAATCGGAATAAAAAAAAGGAATGCCATATGATATTTGTTGGTGCTCTTGAAGGATGGGTTCCAGGAATTAACACACATATATATAATAAAGCATAGCGCATATATAGCTTCATACTAGATATCAGGAAAGGAGTTCCACAAGTTCAAAACAACAATATCTATAACAGTTTTGAAAAAATGGATAATTTGGGGGCCAAAAAGTATTGCATTAACATATCTTTACATAATTTTGGGCCTTTTAAAAGTGCCACTAAGAAACTTTTCCGAGAACGGCATTTATTGAACAATAGGAATGTATTACTGAGATCATGTATATTTTGTATGAGTTGCTCTAAGTTATAAACTATAGGTTTGTTCTAGCACACTTATCATCACCTTCTATAAACATAATAGAATTATATAAAGGAATGGCTAAAATTGTCATAATTTCCACATGTTTCACTACATTATCGTCCTAATTGCGAGTGTTGATTTCCATGGTCAAACGGAAAATCTGCGAAATAATTAGAAAACTATTATTATAATTGAGATCAGGGATATGTACTGAATATTTGAAAATACAACAAATCTTAAGACCATCAGTTTTATATTTTCTATTTGATGGATTGGGGGGGCAAGAAAGCGTTATAACAACCTAATCTACATAAAATAATCCTTTAACTACGGTGGCTGATTTATGCCATTTCGCCCCGAAAAGACGAAAATTAAATATCTGAATTCTCGTCTTTTATTTCTTTTCGCCCCGAAAAATTACAAATTACAGATATACTTTGTCATTTTTCAAATGCGACGGAGATTATAATGTAATTTCGAATGTACAATTATGATGAAGACCATGTCATGTATGTAGTCAAAATGTCTTTTCAAATAATACACAGTGCATTGTACCTACTGATTGACGGTTATGAATTAACTGTATTTGAGCAATTTTTGGTACAAGTCCTTCCTTTGAAAATTCTTTCACGACTCATAAATTCTTCTTAACGCTTAAGTTGTTCAAACTTTCATAAATCCGCACACACACACACTTATTTTATTCAATTTGTTAAACAAACTCAGTTGCTATATGTTAAGCAATTTAAGTCTTTATGTGCCCTAACATCCGGCAATGTTTTTGGATAAGAGTTATTACTAAATAGGGCGATTAGAACACAAATAATAAGACATTAATGAATTTCAAAAAATATAATCAATCAATATAACAAATAGTAAGATATTAATGAATTTCATAAAATGTATCAATCAAGTTAAACGATTTGCGGAATGATGAACCTGTTAGTGGTACGTGCCACGTGCCATGTGTGAGAAATCTACGTAACTGTTATAAACATACATGTTGCCTTCTGTTTTAAAACTTCTTATCTTAGTTATGAAGAACTTGGTAATACTATCAATTTAATAAATCAATTGTTATCATAAACTACTTTGATGTTTCCATATTGAACAATTAAGTCAATATTAAAATAAAAAGATTTCAAAATGACTTCGACACCGGAAGACGAAATGGCACAAATCAGCAACCGTATTTAACCGAATTTTAAATATGCAAAACACTATCCTCGATAATTGAGTGGTTACTGTCACTGTCATTACATTCACAACTGGACTAACTTATAGAAAAAAAAACCTCGAAACTAAAGACAATTCAGGAGAAAAAAGACAAATCACAGGCCCGAAGAGACTTCATTTGAAACAGAGTTTGTTTGTTTGTTGTTTGATTAATGAACGTCCTATTAACAGCTATGGTCATGTAAGGACGGCCTCCCATGTATGCGGTGTGTTGCGTGTATGTTGTGCAAGGTGCGTGTTTTGGGAGACTGCGGTCAAATTCATGTTATGTCTTCTTGTATAGTGGAACTATTGTCCTTTTTATAGTGCTAATATCACTGAAGCATGCCGCCGAAGACACCAAGCAACACACCCCACCCGGTCACATTATACTGACAACGGGCGAACCAGTCGTCCCACTCCCCGTTTGCTGAGCGCTAAGCAAGAGCAGAAACTACCACTTTTATAGACTTTGGTGTGTCTCGGCCAGGGGACAGAACCCAGAGCCTTCCTTACAGGGGCGAACGCTTAACGCAAGGCCAAAAGTGAGGCGGTGCCAAGGAAGGCATTAGGAAAGATAAAGTCAGTTAGGAAGAAAACAAAAGATAAGATCCTAAATTTAGTCGCCTTTTACGATCATGCAATAGGGGCAGCAGGTACAATTCTAACGCCCTACCTGCAGGGCTGAGAGCGACGCTCATACTTCAAAGTCATGCGATGTACCGTTGTTTGAGTCCTTTGATGTACACCAAAGGCCATAACAATCTGCTCATCCATTATCGCTCAAAAAAAATCCTTCAATTTAGCTATGACGCATTCCGGGTGGATATAACGACAGTTATAGTAATGATTACTAGTTAATCCCTGGGATATCGAGGATGGCAAAACATGTGACAAGAGGTATCCCACATATGTGATTGTAAGAGTTAGCTCCCTTTGTACTATCAAGCGACATGGATAGTGAATCTTAGTCATACAGGTTATAATTAATGTTATTATACCTCAAGTGGGAATCCTGCATTCTGATGGGTCGAGAGATATTTGGTATTTTACACTATCACACGGCAGGTAACATTAGAACAATAGGAAACAATAGACACGTTCATAGCAACCCTCTAGCAACGGGTGATAGTGTATTTTTGACAGTGCAAAATATTAACCGCCCGAAAAAGATGCGCACTTGTTTCTTTTTTTCGGCGCCATCTTTGTTTTTTGAAGCGACGCTTCAAAATTTATCTGGAACTATTTAGTAATAGTTTTGCCAAATTAGTCTGTTCATCAATAAAAAAAATCATATTAAGGACGGTAGGTAGTATTTATATAATAACCACCTGGAATTCTTCTAATGTGTTGTTTACCTCCCTTACATTGTAATTTGTCCTTCTGAGTTTTACAAGACGTCCAAAAATCTATTTAGAATTTTAACGGAATTGATTCAATGTTTAACATCTGTATAAAATTTTACCTTTTAAGATTGTTTTTTCAAGAAAAAAAGTATTTACATCTCGTATTGTTCCTCATTAATAAGTGAACAAATTAAAGGAACTAAGTTCACGTACCTTGTCGCATCGATCATCTGTGACAAGCGACAACAAGCTACATCACCTTATTATAAAAAATAGGTTTTTATAATTCCTTAAATATGGATACTCTATGACCCCGACCAGGTGTTTCTACTCTCACTAGAATATGTTAACAGTAGGGGGTTTTAAAAAGGGGATGGGAGAAGCTTAGTGGGGATGGTGGAAGGGGGTTGAGGGGTTCAATTTGTTAATGGACGGAGGGAACTTGTTATAGTTGTGTATTGGTTGGAGGGGTAGTTATGGATTCGGGGTTTAGTGGAAGGGGAAGGAATGGAGGATTAATGAGAGGTAATGGATAGAGAGGTTCGGTAGTGATATTGGTGGACTCTGGATGGTTATTGGGGTGGTGGGAAAAATATATTTATTTTGAGAGGGTAATTGATAGAGGATTTAGAGGGAATAGTGGAGGAAAGGTCTGATTTAAACATGTTTTATTGCCAAACGTGCAATGGAGTGGGGCACAAGTTTGTACAATATATATAAAGCCCATTCCTAGGAAATAAAAAACAATTGAATTACACAAAAAAATTGTCATTTAAAAATTATATACACTACATATAATATGAGATTATATTTTGAGAGAGGTTTTTTTAACCATCATTCTTTTATTCTCACCAGCATGAGTGATATGATCAACTATGTACAGATATATTTTAATATTTGAAATCAAGCCCTCCGATACAAATAACAGAAGTCCTAAACCACTTTTCAAATCTTTCAACGTATATGTATCAAGTATTTATACATGTAAATAGAGTTTTTGTTAACCTTTTCCTCTTAGGGCATCATGTGGATGTACGTTTATCTTGTGTCAGAATCAGATGTCTATATATATTTACATATATACAAAATTTAAGAGATAAGGGCTTAATGAAATTGTGGGGGGAAAGGAGTTTAGTTGGGTATGGAGGGGTAGGGTTAGAGGGAGTAGTGTGCTAGAGGGGTTTAGAAGGGTGAATGTATGGAGGGGTAAAATGGGGATAGTAGGTTAATACGAGGAATTGTTAAACCTGAGAAAGGTGATATTCCCCGAGGCCGAAGGCCGAGGGAAATATCACCTTTCAAAGGTTAAACAATTCCTCGTTTAACCTACAAAAAAAGTCAATAATTGTTTTGTGACATGAAGCGATGATACAAGTTTTGTTACTTGAAGCAAGGATAGCTCAATGACTAATTAAACAAACAAAAAAACAAGACAATCTTCATCCACTTATCCTCAGTAGGTACTTTAGTAATTCTGTACTTTTTCACAATATAATTTTCGAACATAATGCTACATTTAACACGTATTAAAACATCTTCCCCTAATCCTATTTCACTGTTGTCTGCTATGTTAGATTTGGTTATTGCCCGACGATCGACAATGCTCTATTGTGATTGGTCCAAAATGTTGAAGAGGCAGGGAATTCCCCGTGTCTATTTATAGCGAGGTTACCGGATTACAATGTCAACCTCTGAACAGGTGTTCATCGGTCTCAGGTTGACATTGCATTTTGTCAAGATCTGTCTGAACGGTCTAGACCAATCAGAAAACGGCAAAACTCACAGTCATATAACAATTCAGATGATTATAGGAGGGGCATAGTGACGGAAGAGGTTGGTGGCCAGGAAGACTAGTATAGGAGTTTAACATCATCGTCAAATCATAATAAAGTGGAAATTAATGCATACGTGTAAAATACAACACAAAGAGAACGAGACATGTGGTTTGTCTTGTGTCGGCTTTAGTGACCATGTGGGTGTGCTGTTCGGTATCTTTATCAGTATGCTTCAGCGGGAATTAAAATGATACGAGAGGACATAACACGAATATACCACAATCGTCCAAAACACAGCCTGGGTATGACGAGTTCAAACTTTCTTGTTCCGCTGATGACATGGTCCGCAGATTAAGATGTATAAATATGGAAAGTATAACTGCTTAATACATAAGGGTGAATTTGAGTCGGAGGTTTGAATAAAAAAAAATGACGACATTTTTTGTTATATTTGTACATGTATCTATTAAACAGAGAACAGAAACAGAATAACAAGGTCATTAAACTCAAATGCTGGATGCCCTTCGGTAATGTGACCAAGTATTACAAAAAGTCAATTTTTGACAGATTGAAAAATCAAATATAGACTTATCATTTTCATTCCGTCAGTTTTCCGTAACGAGGTTATTTCAATAACTCAATTACGTATGTCATCAAATTAATTTTTACTGTCTGAAGCAATATTGTTTCATGGCAACCTTTACGTTATCGATCGATTCGTGAACATGGATAAATATCGGATATTAATTAGAAAAAATATTATTGGAAGCCTTTAATGCACTACCTTGACATAGTTTTTGCACTGTATATGGGAAAATGTGATAGAATTTGCAATGTTTAGTAAGGATTAATAAAGATCACTTAATTGAATTAATTATTTGAAGTGAATAATTGCATTTTCCGAAAATATTCTTAATATATAGACTTACATCTACCAGCGCAAAAGGATCTTAAATGACTTTGTTAACAGTAGACATCATTTGAGAGAAGTCAATTCTTTGTATATCATAAACACAACTGTGATACAGAACAATCAGAAAGTTATTTGAAAACCCAAACTAAAATGATTCAGATCAGCAGTAATCAGCTTCCGATGTCGTCTATACACAGTAGGGCGGTTTTCGTTTATTCGGAACAACCGGTTCGACCGTTGGTTAAAGTCATTATTTCAACTATAAATCCTGACGAACCTGCAGTTTTTTATACAGGCCTGTAAGGGCTTTGTCAAGGCTCGCCTGAAAACAATATAAAATCATCAGGTCCATCTTTAATTAATAAACGAACAACTAGGTCCAACCAGTCAAACCGTATAACCGAAAACGGCCTATGACTGCTACTGCTTGGCAGGCGACAGAGACAAGCCCACGCCATCTGGGAAAAAGTGGTTCAAAGATTACGTAAATTCTACAGTTCTATTTGTCGATTATTTATCTGTAAGCAGGACCCAGCACAGATTATATAGTATAGCTTGTAAGTGAAAAGCAATAGAAAAAACCTCGACATGGCGTCGAACATGCGACGTATTTGATTGTGATTTATAAGAGAGGAGAACAACCCTTGGAGGAGCGACCATTAACTTATACATCCATACACTAGCACTGTAGTAAGGTTATCCAGAGGCTATTTAAATCCAGTCCATCAAATCATGACGGTGGGCTAATTGGATGGCATACATAACAGGACCAACATGCAATGAAATAAATATGGTTTTGTGATGGTGAAGGAGTGCTCAGCCGGCACATGAAGTGACTTTTGATGGACGAGTGCTTGTCAGGGTATCCGCGTGATAACCAATAACACTGATCACCGGCCATCACGGCCTGTCTCCAAAATCAATACCATTGTCATATCTCCAAAACAACAAAGCTGAAAATGCTGCAAAAATATAAAGGATTTATTATCATAGGAAATTTAATTATGACCTTGAAGTGACAGAAATATAAAAATCCAAACACACATTTTAGTGTCATCCTTCAGAAAAAGTAGACAAATTAAAAAGTTAGTTAAATAAGTGAGTTTTCAAATTTGCAAAGCAAGAATGCAATAAGCGCAAATATGTATTTAAGCGCAAATTACTGACACAAAAAAAAAGTGTCAAGATTAGTACTACCTGTACAATGTCCATAGTACATGTACTGCTGAAATATATTTGTTTATACCCACACAATAATATTTAAATAACTTGGTGACCTCTGAATTTTTAAGGACATGGGAGGACGAACGACGAGCAATCATTATGATGTATAAGCTCTAGTAAATGATGCAAGCTCTGTTTAAAAAGAACCTTAGGTTACATTTGATGAAATTATTGGACATTTAAAACCTAAAGTTTAACATTTTACGCCACATCAACAGAGAAAAAAACTGTACTACAGTTGGAGTGTGGGAGAAAGATTATAAGAGAAAATTCTATCAGGCCATGACATCAGTGCCATATAGTGCTAATAGCAAAACGGGGTAACGGAATATAATCATTCAAGCCCTTAAGGGTCATCACATTTAAGTAAGATTCTCTTGAAAGCGGTCAGACTTCAGACAAGCCTGATTTTGCAACTTAAGAATGTTGCCTCAGGGTTTGAGATTCTCCTGTCCTACCTCAAAGGATGAGAAATAATTTATCAATCTGCACCAATAGAAATAATAATTCTTATCAAAGCCAATAAGCGCACTGCACGACTAAGGTGATACTTGATTTGTTGCCCCGTGCGATGACGTCAAGTAACTGAATCTCAAGTCTCTGAGCGTGTTTGATGATTTATATTGTACGGATTTACATCAATTTTTGCGAAGAAAATATGAACTGCTCGGAAAACTACATTGTACAATGCTGCTTGTCCCAAATGATTAATCGAAAAAACATAATGGACCTTTTGATTGATAGGAATAACATCAATCATTATGCGTTAAGCATAAGGCAAATATCAGTTTATAGCATTGCAAATATTCAGCATGAAATTTGCATATATCAAAACTTGGAATCCACATTTCATTAACTAATCATATAACCTGTATGGCCAAAGTGTTACATTTGTAAATTAAAAACTGTTAATTTTTTCACAAAAACAATGAAGGAAAGACATAAAAAACAATGATGCAAAGTCAAATATTAAACCAAGATGTAAAACAAATACACGTCGATTCCCTAAAAGTTAAAAAAAAAAAGGTGCCAATAAGACTAAGTGATCCTTGCCACTTCAGCATTCTCGTCATTATAGAAGGCAAAACCCAAAGATTTTTAACGACACCCATGACAATGACATGCTTATCATACTGACAGATTAATTACAAGGTAAATATGTTCTAAATTCACTACTGGTACACACTGTAACATGCTGTAATATTCTGTATCACAATATTGCATTTGAGTATGCTAATTTGTAATTTACATTACCTTACAAATGCTTACCTGCAAGTAACCTACTGTTCAATTTGAAGTGGGTTTTTTTTTTCGATTTCAAAATGAAAAAAAAAAAAATATTTTATACATTTGTAACTGTTTTGTCAGATTATTTGGCTACGCTTTATGCGCCTTTTCCTACACATATTGTTGGTTGTAGCATTTTCATCTATTTTTGAAAAAACCATGAATCTGGAACAATTGCATTTTTTTTGGATAATCAGCAAGCATCCAATCTCACGGATTCCAGTGGCATTTCTGGAATATGATGTGTACTGTTTTATATATATCTAAATACAAGGACCCTCATTGAAGACCTTTTTTATATTTGTGCAGCCTTACGTATTTCGTCAAGACATGGGTCACAAGAACGATAACACATGTCCTATGTCTCGTGCCTCGTTTGAGTGAATCACCACAAAATCTCAAAATGCTGTTGGCAATGATTTACTACATATTGTAATAGTCCTTATGGTATATTGAGACAAAAAATATTTTGACAATATCCTTCCTGATCCAAAGGTTGTTTAGTACATAGTAAATTCTTGCAAACCTTTAAAAATTCCTGGTACATAAAATGCATGTGTGGAACCGTGTTTCCCTAACTGGTATATACCTACCTGTGTAGAGTGTTCTTCAGAATTTTAGTCAGTATATGTGTCAGATAAACCGATCTGTCTTGTGTGGTTGGATATGGTTGACTGGCCGATCGACTGTAGTATCACACTCCATGTCAATCACCACCTGTAATGACCTAGTGGTCAACTCTCACATTCCTCGCCAGCAGTATAGTACAAAACCAAGACGTTTGTACGGGAATGCAAGCTATATATGGCGAGAGTACGGTAAAGATTTCCATTACGAACAGGGAAACAAACTTTCGCCTTCAATGTTTGCCTAGATTTTGACTCTCTATTTTTACACTCCTGCATCCGCATATGTATTAATTTATTCTATATTCTTAACATTTAGTAACTATACAAGTTTACTTTCAATGACTACCGTTATAGTCCAGTCATTTTATATATAATTAGCTTCAAGGCTAACCTCAAACTAATTACAACAGAATTTATTTCATGTAATTCTGGAAGTTCATCATTTGTAGAAACTTACATTAAAAATCTACATCTCCAAAAATTGTGGAAATTTGAGAAAATTATTTTTCAAATTACAATGTCGAGAACAACAATTATACACAGAAATTGGGGGTAGGGGTAACATTTTTTGTATAATTAAAATATGGGCTGAATGATTTTATCAAATTATTTACCAAATGAGAGATAATTGTTCATTGTTTCAATTTTGACAAAATAAAAGTTATTCTTTTTATTATGACGTCACAACAGCCGTTGAATTATCTCCCCTTTGTCAAAATGTAACTTTCCATATCCTTGCAATAAAAAATCTCTTTTTGATCCAGTTTTTCTCACAAAAATGATATGTTTTGGAGTATATGACATATATATATGTATATGAGTACACTGTGCACAACATTTACATTAATATTATCATAGCGTGTTTTTTTCAGTTGTATTAGGCTATTATGAAATTGTATACATGACATGTATTATGATTTGCTGTTATTGGATTCTTAATTTTATATATAACTTTACTTAAACGAGATAAAGGAAATAACTTTTCTGTATTATTACAGAATGGTATTCCAGTTTAATAGTTATCAAATAGCTAGAAATAAGTATTACACAAATCTTACGTTATTGCATATGATGCCACAATTGCATTTTTTCCGTACCCTTGATGAATAGTCTCAATGCTTCGGCTTCATAATTTCATTTGGTTCACACTTGTGATAAATCCCTTCCATCAAGATGAAATCATTTGAAATTAATTCGTAATGTGTCCACTTAAGAAATTCATGTAACTGGTTTATATCAGTCTCAGTACATTTATTTATCTCAGGTATCATAATTCCTCTAAACGTCTTCTGTAAGATCAGTATCCGTCAGGGCAGACGAGTTTGCACAGTTAATACCTTTGCAGTCGGTGCATACACTTGGAGCAGTCCAGACCATTCTTTCTACACGAGCAACGTTTGCTTTCACAATTTGTTTTACAACTGCATCTAATGATCTTCAGTAGCTGTTCTGGTGCAGGTGGTAGAATGGATTTGATAGGTGCAAGTAT
The DNA here is from genome assembly GCF_041381155.1 of Argopecten irradians. Classification (NCBI taxonomy): domain Eukaryota; kingdom Metazoa; phylum Mollusca; class Bivalvia; order Pectinida; family Pectinidae; genus Argopecten; species Argopecten irradians. The sequence continues at coordinate 15,032,935 of NC_091138.1, read as the reverse complement.
TCCCTGCGTGAAAAACCAGCCCCAATTGATAGGATCCATGTCGTTTCCGTGCCATGACTGACATTGGTGGTAAACTCTCATGCTGTGATATCTTGCTGCATCTGAAGTTGGTGGCAGAGACTGGACTTGAATACTGCTGCTGACTAACCCTGTACTAACTTTGTTTGTAAACTTCCTATAGCGCAGGTTATCCAGACTTTCATCAGAGAGACCTACATACAGATACACCAGAATGGACTCTCCAATTTTAACAACTTCATCGACTGTTGATATTTCTGACATTAGTCTAGACGCTTGCTCTCTCATTGTTTGACTTGATACAAGTTTCTTGAGTGTCGTCTGTCCTTTCCCAATTCCAAATAGCCTGGAAGTAGTATCACATCTAGTCAAGGAATGAAGGCCTGGAAGAGCAGAACATAATGACTCACCAAGTACAACGACTGTATTTCGTAAATCCCAAATCTTGATAGCCTTTCCCCCCTGCCTCTCTACAATCTGAACGAAAATAGATGTTGTTTGTTGCATGTTGATCAAAGTAATAACAAAGAAGAATTAATATGTTTGTGTCCTCGCCGATAACTTCAACATTTTGCAATTGTGCACAATTTAATGCAGTCTTGACGATCAGCAGATCAGCATCAGCAAGGGCGTGAATGACAGTACATCCGGCTTCCTGCAGTTTGGTACCAAGATAGTATATAAACGCTTGCTTATTGTCTGGGTACGCCAAAAATAGCTCCTTTTTTGCACTGCAAGGCGTAGTTCCTGTGAAATCGATCTTGTTGACGATTTACCTTTCCCACGTCTTATATGGGCTACATCTTTCGTTGAAGGTTCCATTGTCGTAGCCATCGAAAAACGATAACTGGCTTCCTGTATCTTCTGATTGCGTAAGTGATGTATGTACATATTGCATATCGAATCAAATGATTCTCCTATCTTCCATGGAATCCTGTGCAAGAAAGAACCGCCACCAAGAATTGTGATGATATCTTCAGGTGTTCTCTCAACACCGCAATCACCTAGACCCCATATTCTGTCAGATAATACTGCCTTCTGTGCCTGTCTGAGAAGTCTCGAATGATCGAACAGGGATGGAGGATGGCTTGATAATTCAAATCTGAAAAGGTCTGCTGGATCGTCAACTAGAGTGCGGGATGCAACTGTAAGCCTTTGAAATTAAAGTTGAGGGTCGACGTTGACTGCTTCTCCATCAACTGACACCAGGCTGTTGGTGCTCATTGCTCGCAGCAGAGTTCGCTTGAACGAATACTCTAGGATAGACTGCCCAGCCATCGATTTAATGATCTTTTCATCGATCTCTTTAGCGTTGTCTTGGTTCACATTACTTTCAGCAACTTGACCTGTTTCAATGTTTTTGAGTGATGGGGTTGTCAATCTCTGAAAGGGTTCCTCTCGTCCAAATACTCAATGATGGTTTTGATGTCTTTGTGATCCCTAATCTTTCTACCGGGAGTGTTATCTTTGTGCTGATTACTTGAAATGTACTCGACTTCCGTCACCTGCTGCATTGCATTGTTGATATCCGCATGGTGTGGCATAGACAAAAGCCATTGTACCCTCTGTACCTCTTCAAGGCCACGACCTCTTGTAAGCCCGCCAGATGTTTTCAAACTTCGCATTAGTTCTTGCTCTATGATGAGGTCAGTGGACAAGCCTCACCAATACTTGTCAGTCCGCCTGATGACGTGGTGACCGGAGAGACGAATTCGCTTTATACATCAGGATGGGTTTCTTTCAGGTCTTTCATCTCGGAGATATAAACATAAGCAGACTTGGTGTACAGGTTATGACAGGCAGCTGCTAGATATGGAAGCATGTCCTGGATACATTTAAGATGCAGTTCCCAAGATTCTGTTCGTTCTGCAGCGATGTAGTTGCGCAATAACTGCACCATTTTTGAGTACTGGATCCAAAGTGAAGCTGTGCGCTTAGTTGCCATGAGGTTATTAATTTTCATCAGTTACTTGATGAAGTATCCGGTCAACTTTTTCATTCTGTTTTTCAGGGTATCTAACGATATATCACCATTGATGAACTGGTCAAACAAGAATGATGTGTCTTTGAGGACTGTATTTTCATGATTTTCCTGTCCATCATTCTTGCTCTCTTTGTCTTCATTCTCATCTTCACTTTGAAGCGGTATTGCAAAAATCTTACATGCAAGCATTGCATGCAGTGTCGTATCAACTCCCATATGTCCTCTGACAGCTCTTGCTACAGCCTTTCCAGATAGCATCCTAACAACAGCATTTGGAGCGTTCACCCTTTCCAAAACCTCTTGAAGTCCGGAGCCATTCATGATGTTCCCAATTGCGCCGAGATAGCTCATCTCCAAATGAAAATCCTCCCAGTCTTAGCACCATAGATTTGAGATCGCTGTCTTCGTTGTCGTTAGAAATGATTGTGAACGCTTTCCAGTATAATGGCTGATCAAATGTGATAACTGGTGTCCTGTTGTGCTGACAAGCTAGTTTTGAAGCGTACTGAAGCGTAGAATAGACACAAGTCATATCGCTAGGGTTGAGATCTATCATGGGTAGATATGTCACAGTTGATTTTCCCGGATAACGTCCTTTCATGACCATATGCATAAGTCCTGACCAACTAGGCATGGGCGATTTTAATGGCCTTAGTATTCCTGTCCACTGGTCAAATTTTTCTAGTGGATACTCCATATCCGTGATCTTTCCAAGCGTGGGATATCGCATAGAAGACATGTTATTGGTGAGTTGCCGATAATAAAAAGAGGTCGATTTCCCGAGGTTTCTCAAGTCATCTGACGTGACAGTCATCCGACGGATAGGAACGCTTGTGTAGCTACCTGGTGTAACACTGGCTATGATTCCCATGCCGTGGAAAGTATCGTGTCCATCAAGAGTACAAGAGTTGTGATCAACGTTATCTGCAACAAACTGTAAACTTGTGTGCTGCTGAAGACCGGGCAATGTGTCACTCTGAGCGAGAGCGGAACTAGACGCAAATCGGCTGACCTCATTATATGAAGCACAAAATCCCAAGGCATTACAAACATCTATCAAAAATCTGGACCCGAAGTGATGGTTAAGCTGAACACCAAGGCCGAACTGTAGAGGTGGGAGGAGTCCGCGCGGACGCACAGCCTGCATTATGGCCTGACCAATGGATGAAATTTTCAAGTCCGAATCTTTCCCGCTGAAGAAGAATCTTGAGGAATCTTTGCAGACCCTCAGTGACATATTCCAAGTTTTTCTCTCGCGATGATATATATCAGATGAGACTTGAAAAAATCCTTTTGAAATAGATAACGACTTTATTTCATTCTTGATCAATTTAGCAGTTGCTTCTATCACGGCTTGCTTTTCTAGATCAGAGTTGTTTCTGGGAGTCTGATAGAAATCTCTTAAGATAGAGTTTGCTGTTCTTCTGAGTATAATGACATCGGATTTTTCCAGTCATATCTGAAACAATTATATATTCCTTGAAATGATCCATAAGCATCTTTTTCATATAAACTGGACTGTACGCATTTTCTCCACATATTTCAACCATTTTAGCTACAAGATCAGAAACGGTCAGTTGATCGTCTTCATTTTCCTGCAAATAGTCCACAACCTCTAGAAAATGTTTGGATGTGATGCTTGGTCGTCCAGCTTTGCCCTTTTCCTTCTTTGGTCGCCCGGCTTTGGGCTTCTGTTTCTTATCTGGTGTGAATGCTTGAGGTATGGATCGATTTGTTCGGAAACTGACACTGCATGGGTTATGGTATAGTGCATCAGCTGCTACTACCAAATCATTGACGGAATCCAGGCGCCCACGAACTTCTGCAGCCCATTCATCATCTCTCTGTTCGCACTTCACAAAAACTGTCAGACTGAAAATCTGAGGTACGTACAGGATACACATCTATATCTCTCTTCTTACCATTGACTTTGCTTGTCTTGTACAAAATAAGCAATGATCAGAAAAGCTGAATACCCCATGGGAACGCAGCGATGGTGTTTTTGTCTTTATTCTCACTACTTGTCTTCGATGGATCAGCATGGCTACTCTTAATCAATATGGGGTTGGTATATGTTTTTTTCTGCAATCAATATGAACAGAGTCACCGGCTTTACAAGTTACATTATCCCCACGCAGAATACTGGCCTCGTTAATGCAATCGCTGCCTTTTTTCTTTACCCTTACAGCCTCAGTATGGTCAGTGATCTGTTGATGACATATGATACAGCTGACTTCACACTCCATTCTCCTCCTTAAACAAATAATTCCATTGCTTCGGGTCTTGATGTTTTACAAACGAAAAAATAATATTGCTAAGACTATTGAACAAATGAAAATAAAACCGTTTAACGAAATACCAAGACAGTCCTTTTTGGTAGGCCATCATGATGTAACTGAAAGAAAACGAAAAAACCCACAAACAGTTAACTAAAATTAAGAAAAAAAGAATAAACTAAATTATGAAAACATAAAAATAAACGATGTAAAAACTTATAATTATCCATATAATTCAAATTTATTGCTTTTTTGGGTCAAGTTTTTTTTGCTGATAATTAAATATCAACCCTTTAATTTTCTTTATTGATAAACACGATATTCAGTATTATACTAGTATCCGATCCATTTGTTTTCGTCTATTTGATTATCATTTCAATTGGAGTTATACATTCAAACCTTTGTACATTATAATGTATGTATACATGTATATACATATGTATTATACAAATCCATTCGACATAATAAGGTCATATCGTTCAAAATTTTTTTATTACACTATCTTCAAACGAAAAATCTAAATATGTTATGTGTAAAAAAACGGAAGCCATACTCACAGATACGTCAGACGAGAATGTGTAAGACACCCTGCAAAACGATATGTTGTCAAATATCAAAATATTTTCATACTGACAAATCGGTATTCAAAATCAACTAGAGTCTACTAACTGTATTAAAAATTATAAGTTGGTCTTTAAATTATTTGTTGTCTACATGTTTTTTTTTTTTAATTAATTAACTAGGCTTATGATGCTTTCCACAGGTAGATATATCTAGTTAATAACAGAAAAGTAGACAAAAGTTAACATTTTTTAAGATATAAATATAATGCCTGGATTTATGTTTATAGTGATTTTTAAGATTTTAAATAGCATTGCTTTACAACCCCACACGCCAAATTTTATAATACACAAATCGGCTCTTTCAAACAACTTGTTCAATTGACAAAACGTATCGCTAAAATAACTTACGTTTGTGCCCTAAACAGCCATTACAGTGTATAAGTTCTATACATGTAAATACTGTACGTCCAATGGTAATGTTCGCGGGTCGGCGTACATCTGTAATAAATGTATATGTGTATACGGATTTGTGCATTTGTTTTTAAATAAATTAATAAATTATACACCTCGTATTACATGGGAAGTACAAAAATCACTAAGAGATGAATGAGGTGTGTAGATTGGTTAGAAACACACGAAAAAATATTGCGCACCGCCACGACAGTGTCAAAGACGACAATATTCAGTGCCGCCGGGCTTCCATTACTTTTAAAAAAGTAGGCGGCGTCTGCTTCCGTTTTCTATTCGTTATTTCTATGTAAATGGATAACTTTATACACACATTTTGAATGAAGATTACTTAAATTAGGACTAAATATCATTTCTATAAAGTCAAGCACGAGGGTTTATGACAAGAAAAGCCGATTTCCGTAGTCAAGTCGTGCTCCGTGTTGTTGTGTAAACACGGTATGTTTACATGTATTATGAAGTAAACTTAAGCTGGCAAAAAAAATACTGGTTAATTAATAAGCTAACGATTTACATGATATACTATACATGTGCAACAATATATACATATTCAGATATCATTAGAATACTTTTATTAATTTATTAGTAACGTCAACAAGTAGGTCAAGAGACAGAAACGTCTAAATAACAGACTGAAGCCACTCTCCCCTACATCAAGTCTAGTAGCAAATCGCTTCGGGTAAGATAGCCCAACCATAGTTTACTCAAAGCGTGAAATATACGAATAGAAAATATAACTTATGCCTGTCACGTAAAGAACAAAAGCCTGCCAAGTATCTGTTTTTAGCCCACCATCATCAGATGGTGGGCTATTCAAATCGTCCTGCGTCCGTGGTCCGTCGTCCGTCGTCCGTCGTCCGTCCGTAAACAATGCTTGTTATCGATATTTCTTGAGAACTACTGAAGGGATTTTGTTCAAAATTCACATGGAGGTTACCCTTGGTCCCTAGTTTTGCCATACAGATTTAAGGCTGATAGGAAAAACAAGATGGCCGCCAGGCAGCCATCTTGGATTTTGATAGTTAAGGTTTGATATCCCTATTTCTAAAAATGTGCTGAAGGGATCTTTCTCAAATTTAATATGTAGGTTCCCCTAGGGCCCTAGTTGTGCATATTGCATTTTTGGACAAATCGGTGAAGAAGATGGTCGCCAGGCCGCCATCTTGGATTTTGATAGTTAAAGTTTGTTATCGCTATTTCTCAGATAGTACTGAAGGGATCTGTCTCAAATTTCATATGTAGGTTCCCCTAGGGACCTAGTTGTGCATATTGCATTTTGGAATCGATCAGTCAACAACATGGCCGCCAGGCAGCCATCTTGGATTTCGTTATTCAAAGTTTGTTATCGCTATTTCTCAGAAAGTACTGAAGGGATTTTTCTCAAATTTCATATGTATGTTCCCCTAGGGCCCTAGTTGTGCATATTGCATTTTTGGACAAATCGGTGAAGAAGATGGTCGCCAGGCCGCCATCTTGGATTTTGATAGTTAAAGTTTGTTATCGCTATTTCTCAGATAGTACTGAAGGGATCTGTCTCAAATTTCATATGTAGGTTCCCCTAGGGACCTAGTTGTGCATATTGCATTTTGGAATCGATCAGTCAACAACATGGCCGCCAGGCAGCCATCTTGGATTTCGTTATTCAAAGTTTGTTATCGCTATTTCTCAGAAAGTACTGAAGGGATTTTTCTCAAATTTCATATGTATGTTCCCTAGGGCTCTAGTTGTGTATAATGCTTTTTTGATCGATCGGTCAACAACATGGCCGCCAGGCAGCCATCTTGGATTTCGTTATTCAAAGTTTGTTATCGCTATTTCTCAGAAAGTACTGAAGGGATTTTTCTCAAATTTCATATGTATGTTCCCCTAGGGCCCTAGTTGTGCATATTGCATTTTTGGACAAATCGGTGAAGAAGATGGTCGCCAGGCCGCCATCTTGGATTTTGATAGTTAAAGTTTGTTATCGCTATTTCTCAGATAGTACTGAAGGGATCTGTCTCAAATTTCATATGTAGGTTCCCCTAGGGACCTAGTTGTGCATATTGCATTTTGGGACCAATCGGTCAACAAGATGGCCGCCAGGCAGCCATCTTGGATTTTGATACTTAAAGTTTGTTATCGCTATTTCTCAAAAGTACTGAAGGGATTTTTCTCAAATTTCATATGTATGTTCCCTAGGGCCCTAGTTGTGCATATTGCATTTTTGGACAATCGGTGAAGAAGATGGTCGCCAGGCGCCATCTTGGATTTTGATAGTTAAAGTTTGTTATCGCTATTTCTCAGAAAGTACTGAAGGGATCTGTCTCAAATTTCATATGTAGGTTCCCCTAGGGACCTAGTTGTGCATATTGCATTTTGGAATCGATCGGTCAACAAGATGGCCGCCAGGCAGCCATCTTGGATTTTTATTCAAAGTTTGTTATCGCTATTTCTCAGAAAGTACTGAAGGGATCTTTTCTCAAATTTCATATGTATGTTCCCTAGGGCCTAGTTGTGTATATGCGTTTTTTGATCGATCGGTCAACAAATGGCCGCCAGGCAGCCATCTTGGATTTCGTTATTCAAAGTTTGTTATCGCTATTTCTCAGAAAGTACTGAAGGGATCTGTCTCAAATTTCATATGTAGGTTCCCCTAGGGCCCTAGTTGTGCATATTGTGATTTGGGACCGATTGATCAACAAGATGGCCGCCAAGGAGTCATCTTGGATTTTGATAGTTGAAGTTTGTTACCGCTATATCTCAAAAAGGTACTGAAGCGAGCTGTCTCAAATTTTATGTGTAGTATGTTTGAAAAGTTTAAAAAGTAAAGAAAAGATCCGTCTTTCCTTTGTCAGATATAGATCATTCTTTGGTGGGCGCCAAGATCCCTCTGGGATCTCTTGTTATGCTGTAAGTGTCACATCCGGTATTGAAGCGAAAATTCAGAACACAAAACAAATTGCCATGAGAGATTTTTACATTCTAAAAATTCAGATGTAAAACAGCGAGCTATTGAAATGAAAAAAGAAATTATAACTTAAATGTGAAAAGCAGTTATTGTTCAATATGAACATGATTAACACATGATGATAGGTACATTAGATAAATTTATATATACCGTATAGTCACTTATTTTAGCGGGTTTAAATTTTCGCGATATCGATTTAAGAGTATATATATATCGTTCAACCATTTCTCAATATTTCGCGGATAAAATTGTTTCGATCATAGTGCATGTCCCGCAAATATCCGGCTTTACGTTACCCAAAGTATTAAACTTATTTGATAAATGTCATACAACTTCGTTTAAAATCCCCCTTCTACTTATCGTTTTAAATCAAACATTTATTATATGTTTACATTAAGCCATATAACCCAATGGAAATCGCAAATGCCAAGTGGAAAATACCCTAAACTAACCAAGCTTTAGCATAACACTAGTACTATCGATAACAGTTTCACCGTGAAGAGACGAGATCTTTTCTCTTGCCATGACAAAAAAGCTATGATTATATGATTATATTCTTATAATATCTTAAGTAATAAAACTTTAGACAGACTTCTGACTAGATATAAAGATGGCGGTACGGCTATATCTGTAAAGGAAAAAAAATACCAGAGTAAAAGAGTTATTTATATAAAACTGTCGAATAACCATGTAAAACGAGAATTCTAAATTACACTTATAGTATTAACCTACACACACCAAGTATATAATCTGCTCCTACAATTTAGAAATTGTAATCCCGAATATAATACTTCTTGACTTGAAAGTCTGTCCCTGGAATGCCAACGATTTTCAGTTGTAAGAAATGCCACCACTGACTGTCTGTGGGTCGTGATCATGAGTACAATGCCTGTTTATTAATACTAACTGTAGGCGCTAATATCACTGGAGATTGTTAGGGATAAACTAAATACATGGAGCCTCCATAACAAGTACCAAGTAACATTAGAATAATTATCTCCGAACATTAAGCGTGTTTTGATTGTTTACCCATGAGATCAACCTTACAAGTATGATTTAATTATTATTTCTCTGTCATCACATCGCACATAAAGTATTTACCAATGAAGTCATATAGCAGACAGTAAAACGTCATCGTTTTTCGGCTACAATCTAGATCCGTCACACCAAAGCACTGTCAATATCCGTGGTTACTAGCGATGTCTGCGTCAAAAGCCAAGGTAATAGGGATTTGAGCATCGAATCAACAAGATTATGTAGTATACTGTTATATTTATACGTAAGAATGTAGTTATATATACCTAAACAATCATAAAGGGGGGGGGGGGGGGAGGGGGCATTGAGAATTTAGTTTAATAACATCGCATGGGTTTAAGTTGTTTCCTGTAATTTTTTGTTGTTATTAGAGATTGTGGGTGTGGAGTGTAGTGTTACTGGACAGGTGTAATTTAATGCAATGCACGAGACATTGATTCATTACATGTTACACGGCGTAAAGTGAACACAAATTATATGTATATTGATAGAGGCCTACATATTTTTGACAATTTGTTAGAACGCAGGAATCATACTCGGCAATGACAACCATATCAATTTGGACACCAAATGAGTGCAATAGGTCCCAATACGGACCCGCTGATGTGTGGACGAGAAGGTACTTGACTATTCCCAATGCAACATGAACACAAACCGCCTGTCGTCCCCGTTTATCATTTCAGATTGTATCGTAGACACGTTTAAAGTCGAGTATTACATGTATATCAAAATGGTGCACACCTCAGATAGGAAAACCCAATCAAGTGGTCCTACAGGTAAACGTTTAGAGATCAAGTGATACACATTTCAATGTGACCATTGTTTACCTTATATTAAGCCCCATGTTTACCTTTTCAACATAGTGTTTACCTTTTCAACGTAGGTTATACTGTTTACCAAGCATGCCGTTTTGGTAAGATGTTTTTTATGCATCCCCACATATACTACGAGTGGCTATCCTTTAATATTTGTCAGTAATGGATTTTGTATAGTATTGACTAGAAAGGAACCTACTGTATATGATGATACTAAGTAAAGACCATCCTCAACTGAGAGAAAAACACATTTCCATTAAATAGTGTTCTGTTCGTCTGGTACAACCTTGTCCTGTCTGTACATTGATACACGGCAAGATACCCCAGTAATTGAGACCACCATTAGAGTCAAGGCTTTACATAGAGACGCCTCTTAAGACTTGAACTTTATTGACAGAAGTTCGTGTTCTCTTCTTTATGAATGTGCAACAAGAGTTGGTGTCAGAATAGATCAAAGGAGACGGAAATAGCTTCGGAGTTGGCTATATGACAGTTTGCCTGAAATGTACACCTTCATGAAACGATCGTTTATTACGGAAATTCTAAAGTTGTCATTTAATTAATCCATGACTTCGGGTACCGTACTGTTACCTAATATCTATTGATCTCAAATACTGTGGATAATACGATCATTGTATACGTCGGAGATATTGTGATAACTAATATTGAAGGATTTCATAAGAGCTTTGAGTTTGTTTTCCAATCCCACATATTCAATGTATTGTATGTATATGTATCAAAATATTGATGATACACATGCTGTTTAGACTAAACTAATGTTAATGTAAACGTGAATGACATGTTTGGATTGTCCTTTCTAATACGGTTTTATTTTGGGTTACATCCAACTTATAGGACTGTCTCTTGTCGAGTCCTTGTAAAACTACTGTGTCGCTATGTTTTATTCATTCTTAAAATAGCGACATTTTTGCATTATCTCGCCTGTATGATTTCAGTAAATCAGCGTAAACAAACAAGTTTTAAAAAGATGTCACTTGTGACCCCCTACTCACCAGTTTTGAAGAACTTTCACAGTTGTTTTTACTTCAATGTCAAATACTTATTGCCACATTTTATTTGTGCATATACAGCTCGTTCTACAATGTACAATTACACACACCAATTACAAAATCAAATGTTGATTTTCGCATTTAGGTTGTTTAAGAACTCGTAATTCAAAACATCAGTCGTATCTTATGCATCCGTAAAACGATAGTCTTTATGTTAACTGGATATATATGTAGTGTAGTCATTATGGACGGTCTCCGCCTCACCACATATAAAATTACATAATTATCTTTGATATAATGGGTTTTATAAACCAAATAACTGTATCTACAAACGTGAAACAGTTTTTACGTCAGAAGTTTAAGGACGTGCTAAGTTTGATTGGTTGAGGGATATTGAAAGAAAACATTTGGAGAAAAATAACCTTTCTATTATTTTTACATGGCAACTGTCCTACACAGTCTTGGATAGTAATGTGGAGCTAATGGCCAGCTATAAGACATCTGAACCATCGCGATCTATGATTTTAAGAGTAGCTTCAGCAAATCGGCCTGAAACGTCTGCTTTAGCTGTAGGTAACAACGGCTAACTATTACGTATCTATTAATATTCACATGTATTAACCATTGAACAGGTTTTGTATTAAAGTGTTTAATGAGAACATCAATCGTACAATAAGAAATCACATTTTGATTCCATTTCAACAAATTTCATTTCGGAAAAAAACCCAGGCAAAGCCTTTATGAGTATTACTCGACATTTTGATTCCAAAGTCATTTCACATAAATCTTTTCTATAGTATCAATGGGTATAGGCAATATGCTATATGATAAGCGAAAGCTATTTGAAATATGAAACGTTTCATTATTCGCTCATTATTTATTTGTAATGTAATTGAGCAAAATTGGATTTCAACATGCACTGAAAATATGAATTGAATGATGGAATGAAATGAAACTCTACATTCAAATGGAATACATTTAAAGGAATGCAGATAGCTGTTATATGTTTATTAAGATTGCACAATGCCGGGGAACAAACAAAATGGTATATGCTGACAAGCCGCTTATATAATGTTAGTTATATCAGTTACGCTACAAAAGGAACATTCAGTTGATAACGTAAACAACTTACATTGTAGTCTATCATTTCTGTCTTTGCATATTTAAGAGTTATCTGCCCTTGTGGGTTGGCATTGATTGTGATGTCATTTGTTTGTGAGTGAAACGTCATGTCTTCAGAGAAAACGTTGAAGTTTCGCTCACAAAATAATGACGACACAATTAAACCACCTTCCCGTAAAGGCGATTACTCCGTAATATACGTAGACAGCATAACATAAAATGAAGTACAAACCTCTACTGAAACACTAATTAATATAAAAAAAAACATAAACCTTTATATTACGAATTTAACGTTACAAATGTACTCTTTACAAATTCATTCTTGTTTCACTTCACCTCATTCTTAGTGACTAAATTATAACCGCTCACACTACATGTATGAATGACCAATTTGCCGTTAATTTGTCTGGATGTCTTCAGCAAAAGTCTATCGTTGATCTTTTTGAAAAATAATTGATTTTTTTGTATACAAATTGATTTTTTAAGAATTAAAGAAAGCCTATTTTAATGTTTGATTCTTTACTATTTTACTGGAGTCGTTGTCTGACAACAAAATTACTTGTTATATCCATACAATGAACGACGTTAACAATTCGTTACATTTCTGCATTTTGTAACGAAAGTATAATTAAGAGCAGTTGAATGTTGCAAGTAATGCTTCTTAATGATCATAATTTCAAGTACGCTGGACATCTTTTAGTATACAATTCAATGTGATTTCCAAACTCTATGACGTCACACTCTGTTTAGGCAAATGAAATGACCGGAACCGTATTCTGAGATCGAAATCCCGACTTTCAATTTTTTTCGTAGAAAAGTGGGAAAAAATGGGGTCTGGGGTAAAAAATTTGGGTGGGACGGGTAACCCTAAACAGACATATCTTTTTGGCCTAAGAATATATATCATTCCACTGACGACACATTTAATTATTATAACAGTTGTTAAATAACTTAGAGTTTATAAAGTCACAGACAAACAGAAACATCCAATGCATTATGATTAGATGATACTATGACCTTTGATACAGACTTCAATTGATTTTATGACTCAATGTGGGTTTTTATTGGTCACTCAAAATGTCATTTACCCTATTTATTTTATTGTAACAAGTTGCACTCACTCGTTCATTGTTTATATGCTATTTTTGTGACATTATGATTTTTTAAAATGTTTATAAGTATACTAATTACATGTTACTAGTTTCTGAAATGGTTTAGAATATCACGTACATCCACCAATTGCTGTGTATCCTCAATCGCACGTGCTGTCAGTCCATTACGTAACATTTAATCACTGTCCTACTTATCCTCTTGTCAGATTCAGTTCTCGTCGCATTTATACACGACGATATTGCCATTTCATAACATATTAGTTTGTTTATTTCACAACATGACGACTGCGACAAAGAGCCCAGAGCCTACTGCCTACACTCCGCAGTTAATGACGTCATTTCCGCCACATATGTGGTTGACGTAATTTCCGGACTTACATCTTAAGAAAATTCCTTTTAACAAGTCAGTACGGATTACGCCATTTTAAAACAGTTCATATTATGGTTCCACATCAATTGTTCTTGATGTCTCCTTTTTCATTGAGGAATTTTCGATCAGTTTACGAAGGCCTTTAAGTTGATTACACTGATTTCTATAACAATGTTCTACGTTTACTTTGATTAAGTAGCAGGCATTCGCCACGTTTTCTCCAGGAATTCTCGACAGCTCACCATAGGGAGCTTGGCATACAAGTTTGGTTCGAACCTTCAGCCAACCAGGCACGTCTCTCTCAAACGTCACATTGCCCCAAGAGGAGAACTCTGTCATCTGTAACTCCGATTCAGACACTGAAATCAAAATAACGGAAACCTTTTTAAACATGTAAATATTTTGGTTCCTGCTTATGTTCACAATTCTATAGAAACCACTTGTTTATTAAGCATTAAATAGTAAAGATGCATTTTGATTAAGAACGGTCAAAATAAGCAGTGATCTTGCACAATTTTATATCTTTCTAGTATTGTAACATCGTGATTGCACACTTTTATGCTGTCGCTTTTGCAAAAGAGTATAAGTTTATACATGTATTTATCAATTCATCCATAACTTTGATACACAGAAATTAAATGACTGCATGTTTAACGTACTACACACATTATAGAAATCGTCCACTTAAGATATCCCTTTAATTTCCTGGAGCAACATTATAACAAAAAGGGGTTGTTTCATAATATATTTACTTTCATATGATCTGATAAAAGATGTAGCTAGTGCCTGCGTTTAGAATAAATCAAATATAAAAACAAAGTTAATATGTAGTAGCGAGAATGGGAAGCTTTTTCCTTGGTTCTTTTCTATTTTGATGATGTCAGTACATCTACACCACCGAAACATGACCAGGACATCGATATGATCCCTACCTGGACAGTCATGACTACAGTCCCGCGCCTGGTAGTCCGAGCCATCACACGATCTCCCGCCAAACTTAGGAGCAGGGTTGCTACAAAACCTATAACGGGTCTGTTGTCCACCTCCGCCACGGGTGCATGCGCAAGCTGACCACGGAGTCCAGTCTGTCCAATGACCATGCTCTGGCAATCAAAGTAACATTGAAGACATATAAATGTAAATAATTAATTGTATTCAAAAAAAGGATAGGTACTAATTTGATTAATATTACTACATTGATTTGAGTCAATTATTTTCATTACAAAAAGCGATGTAAACATAACATAGAAAAAATAACAAATTTAGTTTTATTTTCTTCTCGACTAAGCCGATACATTTTCTAAGACTCCGTTTTCAAAATAACTTTTCGTCACTTGATCTTTACATTCGTTTTCGTTGATGTTCTCACCATTTGACATTATTTATGTCAACAGGGATACTTTTATATTAGTAGCTGAACACAAGACTTACCCATGCAGTTGGATACTTCTATGTCTGTTCCGTCGCAAATTCCGTTCCCACATTCCCTCTTTCGACAGTAACATGGCCCTGCCGCTGAATTGGGGTTATTAGACATTGAGCAGAGTGACCACTCCGACCAGGCTGACCAGTAACCATTGGTGACGGGACTCACGGGACTAACGGGACTCACGGAATCAGGTGTAACAACAGTTCCATCCTGGATCTGGGAGCATTCTTCGAGGCCGTTTGCCTCTACAACCACAATAAGATAAAATAAATGTATGCATTAAATCTCTCTGGATAATTTTGCGGTACCAATTCCATATTTAGGATTGTGTTACGTTGCTAAGTAACTGTTGAACGCAATCTTAACCGACCCTCTATATGCAAAATCTTGGTATGTTCTCTAACAAACAATAAACCATAAACAAACACAAATTAATAGACAGTAACAATTCCATATGGTCACTTAGCTTTTTGCATAATTTAAACTGAAATTGGGTACATGTATATATTGGGTATAAGTCATTCCCTGAACGATAAGTATATCACCCAATTTCATAGTCAACAGTGATTCAGAGTGAAAAGTATTACCACGATTATTTAATATGCATTGATCTTTAAAGAAATGTAGCATACCTATGGATGAGACTGGAGTATCACAGTAAAATTGTTTATTGTTAACAGTATATAAACAGGTATCATTGGACTCGCCCACGCTTTCACAGCTCGGCAATTTAACAGCAGAGGTGCTTTGTGAACATTTCCGTTTAACCTGTCAAAATATAAAATAAGCAAATGAGATATGTTTTGAGATCATTTGATATACATACATTGTACCACATACAACATCAAAACTATTTCTCACATCAAATAGCTGATCGCTCTTTGACGATCGTTCCAGGATCCCACCATGCACCAATATTAGGTTGGAAATTGTCTTATGGTATGGTTTCACAACATTTCAATCAAATCTTTTCGCTTCCGTAACAATCTGCGCAAATGCACAAC
Organism: Argopecten irradians; assembly: GCF_041381155.1. NCBI lineage: Eukaryota > Metazoa > Mollusca > Bivalvia > Pectinida > Pectinidae > Argopecten > Argopecten irradians. The sequence continues at coordinate 15,016,782 of NC_091138.1, read as the reverse complement.
AAATAATATCTTCTCCATCAATATAACGTTTAATACCTCTCAGACTAACTGAATCACCTTGTAATGTTGTATTTACGGTTGTGACGTTCGATGGTTTGTTGAAAAGAAAAGGGCTATTAACGTACTAACTAAAATGAAATTAAGGATAATATACTTACATAAACTAACTCGCATTTTCTCCCGTGAAAAGCTACAAACAAACATATAAATGATTACATTAGGTTCAAGGATTATAATAAGATAATACTGTTAAATGAAATAGTCAATAGATGATAATAAAGAAAGCTTTACAACAACTTCATATCTATTAGAGGTTTTTTACCTGATGACAGTCAACACCACTTTAACCTGTATCCAGTTTAATAAATCCTAAATAAAGGATTTAAAATTTTCTAGCATTTGTAACGTAAATGAGGTCCCACAAATGATGAATGCTGAGAAAAATAGCATATCTCACAGGGTCACAAAGAGATCACCATATATAGGTCCTTGCTATATCAATACTCGCCAGTTAAGGTCCTATACTATTGGTAACCCTATAGGAATCCATGATAATAGGAGCATGTAGATCACAATACGCTTTCCTTAATGAGATAAGGCACTAGAACCCCAGCACTACAGAAAGGGGGTTTCATAGTGCAACTTGCATCGACACCAGATGTCACATAACATATACGAAAGGACCAACAATTCCAACCCAGATGGTCATAGATAATTGCCTATATTAACAAACTATCTCACATCCTAATTATATCACATCTAATCATTGCGAAAACCAGTCCGACTGATATAAATACGCCTGATAAATCACTCTCTTGGGAATGCCATTAAAACACCCATTTGGCACGTTTTATCCAGTTCATGAGCTAATGTTTTTGTTTTGGAAATGAATGCGAAAATGGTATACAACAAAACTATTATCAAATCGGTATAAACTTACGGTAAATACAGTTGCATTTATGTCGAGTTCCTTCTGCACAAATGTAGTCCCCACCATTAAGGCAAGACCAGCTTTTCCCATTACAACCTACAAAACAAAAATATTTCGCTCCTTTAGTTTCGTATTTTCCTTTGTATTGTTATACAGCCTACATCAACAAAAGTATTTCGCTCCTTTAGTTTCGTATCTTCATTTTTAATTTAAACCTTGTATACGTACATGTATATCAAGAGGTGTCGTAATGCTTTAGGACTATACGCTATCAGTTCTAAGTGTCGGACATGTGCATTACATTAAGTCAAATATGACTATAGATTCCAAATAACACATATATATATACGTTAATATATTTCAGCATCATATGTTGACTTTGTCATATTATATACTGTAAATTTCCCATGGTATCATAGCCCTGTATATTGTATTTTGAATGTTTGTGTAAGCTCACAAATACCAAATTGTATGAAATTATTTCAATGTTTTGGAATGTTTTAAATGATTCTGTAACTCATATTTTTTTACATTGTGATAGAAATAGCGAAATTTGTGACGAATACTGATGTTGTTTTGGTGACTAATTCTGGATTAGATTTCATGTGATCGCTTTATAATTCATAAGATTTATATTTATGTAATACCTTGTTGGGTAAAGAATTCTGAATTAGCCTTTGAATTTTCAAAAAGATATTAAGATCTTGATTGTTACGATTTAATTTCAACTTAATACTAACTATAAGACTTTAACTTGTACATATTTTGTAAATATCTATTTGCTGTTTGTTTAAAGTTTTCATGTTAAATGTCATTTTGTATGTAATATCTTCAAATTTGGAGGAAATAAAGAAAATGATCATGTGTTGACTTTGTTTTATTGTATGCATCGATACGTGTTTCCTAAGTTGGAATGTCTTCTGTCTTGGAATAAGTAAAACATGCATTTATCCTTGCCAATGCAGGCTGTGGCGGCTATATTACGACCGCAAATCGTAATGCATCAGGTGGACTTTGCTACACTGTTTAATATATCCAGAAAACAGAGAGGTCGTTACTCCTTATAGTTACAACCCCAAAGTTTTGTATCGCATGATCAGCTTAAAACTGTCCCTGTATGATTCAAATATATTAGTTACTGTCCTAGATTTATGTCATGCCATCGAAATTACTACCGAATTAAATTATCACGGCACCAAACCACATATACTTACATGATAAATCTACACGACCACAGTCTAAATCAAGTTCTGCCAACTTCTTGTGTCCTCCACACAGACAATACAGACTAAGTGCCTGCGATTCGGAGCTGAATGGCTTTTTGCAGGATACCGAACCTGAAAGGTGACATAATTCAGAATAGGAATGAATTGAGCATATTATAAATTCGTATCTGAAACCTTCCCAGGTATCCTTTACACGGAATGTTTTGATGGTATTGCGAAGAAAAGTAGGAAATACAAAAAATATTATAAAAATAAAATAAATATATAAATAACAGACAAGGATTTTTTTTAATTTATTTTATCAAATATCAGTACAGTATGAGATTTGATTATGCGAGTTGCATTATTAACACCGAAATATCATATTTGACATACGAAAGCATCCGACTATTCCAACCCCAACCTAGTGGATCATTACTATGTCGTACAACAACCCAACGAATCGAAATTATATTGACGCTGATATTCAAAATGATATTGACAGTCATATTCATTTTTTTTATAAATTTATAAATTTATGTTTACATCTGGTCTTGACGTTAGTATGAGAAAAGTTATCGACATTGAATGACTATTTGTGTTTCACTACATATGGACCGGGAGCCAGATAGGCCTACGTGCACCTCCACACACACATCTTTTAAAGAAACTAACGAAACGATGTTTTTTCTTAACACTTAGTATCCAAATCAGCAATTAGCATTGCATCAATAGAAAATCTTACATGAGTGGCTATGTAAATATGAAATTAATCAGAGGAATTCAAAAATTTGATATGTAACAAGCCTGTAATAAATTTCATTTTTCGTAGAGAACGGTGTAGGGTTAAATTAAGACATAACTAGTATTCTTGTGGAAATAAAGACAAACAAATCGTTTCCATATAAAAGTGGCGAATTTGGACCTGAAATGCTCTGTCTAACGAGATAATCACGCTTATGACGTTATTATTGCATTTGACGTCACTATATATAGCTTTATTACACGTATGTTTTACCATAGTAGTGTCTTGGCTGAACGGGTGAGTTATGCGATTAACTGGGATGAACTGTGTTTTTTTGTCATCACAATTGCGAAAATGAAGAAGTTTGATTAAAAAAAACAAAATTGACATACTAATTCCGTGATTATTTATTGATCAAATATGACAAATGAGCCATGGAAATGATGGTATGGTGTATATCTATAATGTCTAAAAATACTTTAAAACATATAGCAATCATTTGAAACTCGATTACAACTAACAAATTGGTGTCATGTTTTCATGTTAAAAATTTCTTTATTATTTTGTAATCATTATTGTGGTCATGTTAATAACGTCATGACAGGAAGTTGCATGTACATGTAAACTTAAGAATTTTTAACTAATTGATCCCTTAATATAGTGAGAATCATTTAATATATCAGTTGCTCACCACAATGCGTGAAACAGTTTTATATCTTTATTGACTACTATTGTCATTTCGGTGGTCATCTTGGATTATAATGTTTCCTATTTGTTTTCCTTTATATTTTAACATTATAAAAACGTTCGCATCCTTTTTTATTCAATCATTTTCTACATACATTAGATCAACATAAAAATAAATTTCAATATTTGCTTGGTTAAGGTGTGGGAGGATGAGGTAGAGGTGGAGGTTGCACTTATAGTTTATGTGGCTCTCGGACTTTCTTCAAACATTATTTACACTTTAGATGTAAATAACATAAGAACTCGGTAGACGTAAATACTTACTGCCTGTGATGCCTTCGTACAATATACAGTCGTCAACATCCAAATCTGTAAGTACAAATTGTTTATACGGCAATTTATATATAAAATCTATTCAGAAATGAATAGACATACAAATCAGATATCACTAATTAGATATGTTCCGATCCATTACATTTAGGTAATTACAATTTATATACGTCAGGCAAACGCTTTTACTTGCTATAAATTGGTGAACTCCATGGCAGTATGTGCGTTTATGTGGAACGCCGACTACCAAACGATTTGGATCGCTTATCAATGCAATCAGTTACAAATCTATTTCAGACTTGCTGATCACTATTTCTATTGTATATTACGAAAAAATTGGTTTTAAAACTTAAAACATGATGTCGCTGACGTCATAACGTTGATATAATTATAGTCGTAAAATTTGCCTGTAACAGCAAACTCCACATCAGATATTATTTTTTACTGTATTCTGTCTTTGCATGTTATAGAGTTAGTTCGCTTGCGGGTAGGTATCGATTGTGACGTCATTATTTTGTGAGTGGAATTCCCATCGTTTTCTCAGAAAAGTATGACGTAACACTCTCACAATCAATACCTACCCGCACAACAGGTAACTCTGTAATATGCAAGTGTCTATTTCTAACAGTAATAAGTTATACAGTTTATCTAAATTGTCATTTTGTTGACTAACCACAAATAAAACGAACTTTAATTACACACAAATAAAAGTAACTATACAGAATCATTTGAACTTTCCATACGGTCGTAGTATAATGTTGTCGTTTTGTCATTGTTCTGTCAGCTTATAAATAATTTCCGCATTACTGTATCATCATGGGTGTTATCATGTTGACATTTTGAACATATAAAAATATAGTGATTGTCCAGTAGCCGGATGCACGGTAACTGTATCAGCGTTTGTGTTTACAAGTCAATGAACACCGATACTTGCACTTTTTGCCTGTAAGCTAATGTTATGTGTAAAACTATATAAAACGTTTTAACCGCTGTTTGAACTGCTATGTCATCCTACTTCGCTGTTCACAACCCAAAGACTGATTGCATTTTAATCCAGAGAAACGTAGATTAAAGATATGATAACAATATTCCCAGTAAAACTTTTCTCAATAAAATCGTCGATAATGTAGATGTGTCATTTCCATTTAGTTTAGGGGTGGGTATATTCATCATTGATACCAGGACATTATATATATTATATATAGGCACACATGAATTGTAAATCGAAGTGTGTGATATATGCTATGAAGTGTGTGATATATGCTATGAAGTATGTGATATATGCTATGAAGTATGTGATATATGCTATGAAGTGTGTGAAATATGCTATGAAGTGTGTGATATATGCTATGAAGTGTGTGATATATGCTATGAAGTATGTGATATATGCTATGAAGTGTGTGAAATATGCTATGAAGTGTGTGATATATGCTATGAAGTATGTGATATATGCTATGAAGTGTGTGATATAGCTATGAAGTATGTGATATATGCTATGAAGTGTGTGATATATGCTATGAAGTGTGTGATATATGCTATGAAGTGTGTGATATATGCTATGAAGTGTGTGATATATGCTATGAAATGTGTAATATATGCTATGAAGTGTGTGATATATGCTATGAAGTGTATGATATATGCTATGAAGTATGTGATATATGCTATGAATTGTGTGATATATGCTATGAAGTATGTGATATTTGCTATGAAGTGTGTGATATATGCTATGAAGTGTGTGATATATGCTATGAAGTGTGTGATATATGCTATGAAGTGTGTGATATATGCTACGAAGTGTGTGATATATGCTATGAAGTGTGTGATATATGCTATGAAGTATGTGATATATGCTATGAAGTATGTGATATATGCTATGAAGTGTGTGATATATGCTATGAAGTATGTGATATTTGCTATGAAGTGTGTGATATATGCTATGAAGTATGTGATATATGCTATGAATTGTGTGATATATGCTATGAAGTGTGTGATATATGCTATGAAGTGTGTGATATATGCTATGAAGTATGTGATATATGATATGAAGTATGTGATATATGCTATGATTTGTTCTCGTTGTGTTATTTTTACATCGTTCAAACTAGTAATGAACTTAGAACACGTATGACTGTTCATTGGAAACAAACAAAAACGGATTCTCTTCGCAATTTGAATGTCAATAAACGTATACATGCTTGTGCAGGTGATCAATTTTATGTTATAGCTTTACATCAATTACATTCTTCAGACACTGTTGGAAAACAAGGAAAATCAGCTTGTAAAAATTTTAAAACCAAATCTCAATGGGCCATAATAGTAAATGGCGCAACTTCATATTATTGTTATGTAAACGTTTGTACCTTGTGACATCACGCTATTTTTGATGTCATTGATTTGTTCTTGAAAAAAAATAAACATTTATATTCCTGAAGAGCCATCATGAAATGGCGAAGGTACTAGAGGAAGGTGGTTGAGATTTATTGTTCATATATTCAACTCTACATGGACATTGGACACATACGTTTTCTTGATTTTATATTTATATAAAATAAATAAATGTAGAATATCCTTGTGATGGAATTGAAATACGAAAAAATAATAATTAGACATCCCCTGAAGAGCAAGGGTAACTAGGAAAGCGCTAGGGATTCAGGATTGCAGATTTGTTTTATTTTTTTTCATATATATATATATTAATATTGAATTATATATTAATTGGTACAGTACCCTATCCAATAAAATAAATCTAATGAGGCCATATACTCAAAGCTGCATTAATGATAATTCTTCTGTAAACCACTCGACACGTAAATTCTAATTCAAATGTTACGTGAACAAATATATAATAAAACAAATCTCTTCACGATTCCACTGAACATGTTGAACTTAGAAAGATGCGAACTATATACGCGAAATAAGGGGGTTTAAATTATGTCACTTCTGCATATTCTATTTCGATATAGTTGCAATGTATAATTCCGTTGTTTTAAAAATTTTAACAATCCTTATGTTGACAGTATACGTAGTCTACAAGACAAATGAATTGAAGAAAACTTGATAGGCATCCCAGTATATAACTCTCCAGCTGTTTTAACCATTATCCTTCTATGTGATTTCGTTTCAGTTATTCGATTTAATTGAAATGTCAATTTACACTTACGAGATCATTATAAATCATGAAAGCTTCGACCAATGTCCAATTTTCTCGCTGAGTTGAAATATTTGTCATATCGACGTTTGTGTTTAGCGATCGACCTAAATACCCGTACAGTTACCAAAGGTGGCCGAGTGGTTAAGATGTACCTACATATTACCACATGCCCTCCACCTCTGAGACGCGAGTTCGAATCCCATATGGGGCAGTTGCCAGGTACTGACCGCTGATCGGTGGTTTTCCTCTGGGTACTCCGGCTTTCCCCTACCAACAAACCTGGCGCGTCCTTAAATGACCCTAGCTGTTAATAGGACGTTAAACTAATCAAATTAAAATACCAAAGTTATACGCTCAACTCGTGTCTCTGAAAATTAACATACTAATATTTACATTTGTTCTGCAATTTCACACTTTAATATTGCCAACGTTTAAATCTTACTTCTTTATGATAACGTTATTTAATAACCAAAGCATATGTTATAAAATCCAAAAGTCTTTTCGTCTTTTGAATAAACAACAAAACAAATGAAATTTGAAATATATAGAATATATAAAGTAATTGTAATTAATATCATTGATACCGTATACATTCCTTAGATATCACTAATTATTGCAGCTAGAACCCTTAAGTTGTAAATTTATATTTGAAATGTTTCTGGTAGAATAACATGACATTGTCACCAAAGGATGTAATGACAATGTTTGAGGCAAAAAAGTTTACGTAGTTCCATATTACATGACTAAAATAAAGGGTTAAATCGATAGGATTTTAGGGGTTAAATTATTATATTACTGTATTACTTAGAAGTGTGATTTAACTTTATCTTCACACTTATTTAAGTAAGTGTAAAATCAAAGTAAGAACGTCCAATTACAATATTTATATAAAATAGCACTCAATCGCCCAGAAACATTTCATACATCTGAAGGCTGCCAATGTTTGGGTCCTTGGAGTCAGCCGTCATAAATATAAACAAATGTCCCATATAGGAAGGCTCTCACTCACCACACAACTTACACACGACTCATCTTACTAATCCCATAGTTAGCACACCTACAAGACACGGTAATTCTATGTTACCTTTCTGAATACAAAATACATTCTTTATTTCTTTATGACTATGCGCACAAAATTGAATAAATACATTTGTAAACTTTTGAACAATATAATGAAGACATACATTAACGAAAAACTTCTATAATGATACGAGGATTCTCAAGACAGTATCAGTCCTTCCTGCTGTTGTATGCCATTAGAGTTGCAGTAATATCGAAACAAATATGTGTTTCACTGCTTCGGTTTCCTTCAAGTACAGCTTCTTTGAACTCATTATCATTATGTGTGAAAGAGCGTGATGCAATAGCGAGGATCAATTAAAAGTACAAACTGAGGTAAGTAAATGCACTTGTTTTTTGCTTGTATGAGTGAGGTGTTATAATAATATGACTGTACTGTAATCAATTCATAGTATACCAGAACATATCACGGTGTCCTTATCCACAGCTCTAACTTATAAAACTATGTATAATTAAACCATGGTAATCGCGAACGTGTGGTATTGAAACTGGTCCCATTAAAATATCCGCGTGTGTTAATTAAAACTATTCTGAAAAATATATACGTATCACCCTATTGTCAGCTCTATCTAGGTTTAAGTCATGTGTTAAATGCATGTACAGAAGACCTTGACCGTCGTTGTCACTCACATATACTCACCTTGTAATTTGTTATTAGCAGCACTCGAGACGGGTTTCTCAAACAAGCAATGATGAATCACTGCAATGATAAACAGAGTGTAATTCACCCAGATATCCTGAACTAGTGTATAGGCCTTACCGCCGACTACTGTTTACATTTATGTTATATGGCTATAAAACATGTTTCCAAAAGCCTGCTTCATTTTTTATATTTTCCCACACTCTTACAAGTACAAGTGACACAAATCGCTTGTGTATATTGTGGAACACATGCCTATATTAAAAAAATCTCAAGGAGGGGTCAAATTTTAGACTTATAAACTCTATCACAAAACAAAAACAAAACCCCCAGAATATTTAAACGTTGATTAGTGAGAACTATAGTGTATCATCAATTACCTGTTGATACTTGTGTCACACACGTGAGCAGCACGAGGAGCCACACGTTCTGCAGTGCTAACTGCAACTTCTGTCTAGCCATGGCTCGTCATCTCAGAGGATACACCCTGGAACAGTAGGACATAATTCCTTCCATGTGTGTATTGTTAACTGGAATTTCCTGGTGTGACTGACCCTATATATTGACTTCACGTTGGATTTCCTACTTTCTATTCATTGCCACATGGGGGCGCGGATATTACAACAGTGACCTACAGACACCAGTCTATTGTATCCGGTTGTCTCAGTTTATCTCAACACAACACAACCAACGATAATAACAGATATTGGTCCTAAAAGTTTAACAACATATCCATGTATCTCAAAATGACATTAATAATAAGCATGCGTAGTAACCACTGGCTCTGTACGTGTTTACGCCAAGGCCTTGTTGTATATTACGTAACGTGAAATCTTTGTCGCGTGTGTTTCTTAAAGAACGATCTAACGTCCCACAGCAAATTACAAGGCGCCCATGATGAAGATAAGAGAAAACGAGAACAGCGTAAATAGGGATATATGTCTAACATGTGTTCTGTGTATGCTCGTTGGTGCACCACGTACGACTAATCTGTATGTCTACAAATAAGTAATGTCATGTATATGTTACACTAAAAGAAAGTCTCGAATATTTCCGTTTTTTTTTTTTTTTTTCAATATTCACAATTTAAGTCAACATATGGCGTCATGGTGTCAAACCATCAACATACCTAGCAGCGTCAACATTCATATACCCGTCACTCCGTTCCCGGTCCATCTGTAATGAACTCTTACATGAAATCTTCCGTCCGTCGTTCAAGTACATGTACATGTACACGTACTGATACAAACGCGTACACATCCCAATGCAACCTAATAACCACCGTCATATTGTGTCAAATACCGTTGCGACTTATCAGGTGACCGTCAACATACATGTACGACTACATTCTTTAAATTTTACTAAAACAGTCATTTTACAAAGAGGTTCTACACTATAAGCTGTTTGCAACTAAATAATGACGCACGTGTTATTCAAACTTTCCTATTTTACATACTGCTTATTAATCGGTATCATACATTGTGGTTTAATTAGGCGAATATACTGCTTATTCCTGCGATAACTCTATAACTCTATTGCATTTATGGCTTAAAATGACTCTACTTGTTATGATTTAGAATAAGTATTTTAATACATTTTTCAATTAGGAAATGTACAACAAACTAACCAAAAAACTAGGTTTATATTCTGCGTAATTGTTTTATCAGTTCATTGTATAATTTAATACCAATGTCCGAAATACATTTTATTATTTTTGGGTTTTACAAGAAAGTAGAATTTTGTAGGTACTGTATGCTGCATTAACTTACTAAGTTATTTACAGGATTTATATTATGTATTATATACCATCAAATACCATAAAATTAGATCATTTGGTTGATGTATGTACCTGGAATGTAATATAAACAAACTTTTACAAACATAACATGTGCATTAAATTTATTGCATATAATCACTATAATGTTTTGTTAAAATACATAATTGATTTAAATATATAATCGTATATCCTAAATTATTTTTCACGTCTATACAACGGCGAAATATTGTTACTATATCTTACTAAGTATATGGTTTATATGGGTAGAGTGATTCAGCATGGACAAAATCTTTTTGTCAAATTTCGAGGCGATATAGACACAAAAATAAAGAATATGTATTTATAATGAAATTAAATCCTGTGATATCATTCCCATGTAAAACAAAATAAAAATGATTTTATGATATATTTACATTGTGTTTTTAATAGACGAAATGTATAAAAGTATAAATGGAAATGCTGGTGTAAAATAGTCTTTGATTTCGTTTTTATGTTATATTACAGCCTATCACACCCCAAATAAAAAAAGTATGATACAATGAATTATAAGTGGCATAAACTTTTTTATACTTAAGACCAAAATTCAGGTCGAAAATTCACTCAGCATTTTACTTTAACACGATATTATATTTTGAATAATGTGTTAGATAACAAATTGAAGCTTATATTTAACTATCACCTACAGTGCCTTCAAACAGGATTAAGTACTTGAGGTGGATCGTAGTTCTTTAGGATCTATATCTTATCAATATTCTAGTAAATCTGATGTCCACAAATCTTTACTAGATGTGTTTTTCATGACAATTAGAATAATGAAAGGCTGTTTGCAAAATATAAGGTATTTTAAATTGGTAAAGTCAAAACTATTTTATTATAGTTTTACAACAAGTTTTCGAAAATACCAATTTGATTTTAAGAGTTATGCATGATATTTTATCAAAAAATATACTTGTTGTCAGCATACGGAAAATCACTTTACTCTTATTAGGTTCGTATATGACAGACATATATTTATCCTACACAGTCTGTATTAGATAACAGAAAATAATAATGGTGTTGAAAAAATAGGATATTTAGTTTGGTTTTTGTATGATTTGATCTTTCTTTCTGTCGTGTAAAGTAAGATAATTGGACACAAGTTTTACAGCCTACCAAGTCCCAAAATAAAAGATTTATTATACGAGATTTCAAAATGGCATACACTTATTTATAATACAAATCGTGGCTCCTATTTTAATGATATTTACTCTTATGTTTTCAAACCTGATCAAGTACCTGAATATAGTGCTTTTGATCTATGTTCATCATCAAATAATATTTTCTTCGTTTAGAATACGGTGTAAATGTAAAGGTCATGACATAGTCATACTGTAATTGTTTCTATTACAAAACCTATGCTATAAATGTATATGTATTTCGTTATTCTTATTGTGAAAAAGATTATTTTGTGTCTTTGTTAGTTTGTTAATTAGTATGTGAAAATAAAATTCGGTTAACAGAAACATTACATATATCATAGTAATAATAATAATAGCATATCGAAGAATACAGCGTATTTAGAAATGTAGTTGTAATACCACTAAAAACTGATGTCTCCGCCTACATAATACCACTAAAAACTGATGTCTCCGCCTACATATAAAATCGTGTCGAAATAGGATGGGATGGACACGAGTAAAACATGTTGCAACATTAATATAAAAATGATATATTATTAATTTGTAGGATATATGATGATTAAATTTACAATATCATAGATTTCTCACGCTTATACGCAACAAGATATAGTATGAGGTCATGTACATGTATCATTTCATTATACATATGGTAGTCTATGTCAACTGTGCTGTGTTACATTTGGTTAAAATTACATGAAAACGAAACAAGATGCTACTTACTATTAAATGGCTTGATACATGAGAAGGCGTAATGATGTTCCCTCAACACTTTCATTTTGTAGGTTTTGGAGTATAATAGAGAAGGAATGCATTGTACTAATACATGTCCTGGACAACTTGACACCGTACAAATAATCATCAAAACAAGCAGGCGGTTATTATATTATCACCAATCAATATAAATAGTGTTACACTTACCTATGTCTTTCTTGAATAATTAATCAACGAATTTTTGGCAGTTGTTAAATAACCTTCAGGTAAGTGTCAATACCTGACATGCGTGAGCTATATCTACCTGTACGGTTGCGTTAAACACGTTCACCTGAATGTATCGGGGAAAGCAAGTTAGGGTTACTTATATAGTAATAACACAGACCTATTACTACAATTTCGTGATCATGTACCGCTAAGCTTTTAAGTGTAAAGGTCAATGCGTTTAAGAACTTAATACGGTCCCGTGTGCGACTGTGGTAAATAAATACACCTTCACATGATATACCTATATCTGTCTTAAACGATATCATTTTACATTGACCACAACATCTTATCCCGGGTCATCATCAGGGTGACACGGTTCGATGTGTGATGGACCGGTAGGAGTGTATCCGTTCTTTAAAATGCCTTGGGATTTCCTTTTATTAAATTGATAATAACCACACACATATGGTACCAGTTTGTCATAACTAAGATATAAAAAAGGAGTCTGTATATTGTGAGGGTCACATTTGAAAACGGGTGTAGTCTGTATATTGTGAGGGTCAGACTTGAAAACAGGAGGAGTCTGTATATTGTGGAGGTCACATTTGAAAACGGATGGAGTCTGTATATTGTCAGGATGACACTTGAATATGGAAGGGCAAATTCTTTATGTCACAGTTTCAAAGCATATACATTTGTTAACAAATTGGTCACACAAAAGACATATTTTTACTCTGAAATGTTTGTTGTTATCGAGATAACTTCGATGGGATATGTGTATACATATCAAAGACCTATTTCAATATTTCTTCTGGGTATTTTAAATTAATTATCCTCAAATTAGTATCATAAACGGCTCTCTGATGTGGTATCATTATCACATTCTATTATTTACATGAGAGTTGGCATATAGTATTAAAGTTCTTTATGCTATTACTTACATTTTATTAGGAAATATAAGTCTTACATTATGTAAACACTATGTATTATTACATATATTGACTAGAATGTCCACATTTCCCATATTTACGTTGTAGTAATACACAATTTCGTCTGCTAGAGCTTTGCCAATCCATGTATTAAACTATGCCATTATCTTTGCCTTGCGCATGCGCAATGCGCCACAGGTCACACTTTATAACGGTCACAAATGAAAATGCCACACCGGTTAACGGTCATGTGTGCCTAGGACATGTAGTGATATACTCTGGTGTGGGTAGCTATATAAAGACATAAAACAAACTCTGGCGCTGGACTGTAATATGATATAGAACCTTTTATATAACTACAATAGTCATAGAACATAAATATAACAGTAACATTATCTAGTTCCGATTTAGGCTAAATCCGCTTGAACTGATTTTAATTAAAAGGATTTTCTCATCTTATAAGAAAAAACAAAGAATGGGCCAAGAAATATCATTAAGGGAAAAGATTAAAGAATTAGAAGACCAAGAAAATGTTAACTTAGAAGACTTATCACAAGCACAGAAAGAACTAGAGTCCTTAAGGAAATATAATTTGAAAGGCAGTATATTAAGATCTAAAGTAAAATGGGTTGAGGAGGGGAAGAAACCATCTAGATATTTTTTAAGTTTGGAAAACAGAAACTTCACCACAAAAATTATATCAGTAATTGGAAAAGACAATGGGAGCATAATTAGAGACCAAGATGAAATATTAACTGAAGTAAAAGAATTTTATGAAAACTTGTATTCAGAGGATGAAGATTTACTCAATACCAACTTAAACGAATATCTTGATTATGACAATATACCAAAATTAAATTGTTCAGAATCCAAAAGTTTAGAGGGCAATATAACCTATGAAGAAGCAGGTATTACCTTAAAAAATGAAAAATAATAAAAGCCCAGGCTCAGATGGCTTCACTGTGCAATTTTTAAAATGTTTTTGGAAACAGCTAGGTCACTTTGTAGTTCGGTCAATTCAACATGGGTTTAACATAAACAAACTTTCAATCACACAAAGGCAGGGAATCATAACTTGTTTACCAAAGGGAGATAAACCAAGACAGTACTTGAAAAATTGGAGACCTATTTCACTTTTAAATACTATATATAAAATCGCTTCAGGCACTATCGCAAATAGAATAAGAAAAGTATTAGACACCATAATCAATACTGATCAGTCTGGATTTATATCAGGTAGGTATATGGTGGAAAAAACTAGAATCATTTACGATATTATGAATTATGCAGATGAAAATTACATTCCAGGCATGTTGTTAAATGTTGATTTTGAAAAAGCTTTTGATTCAGTCAGCTGGGATTTTATTGACAAAGTACTTAAATTTTTCAATTTTGGAAATGATATACGTAAATGGGTTAATATTTTTCAAAATGGTTCTAAGTCTGCACTTAATCAGGGAAGAAATTTGTCTTCATTTTTTCTTATAAATCGAGGTTGTCGTCAAGGAGATCCTGTCTCCCCATATTTATTTATACTTTGTGCAGAAGTGTTAGGAATTCGAAATAATGTAAATATTAAGGGTATATATATTGAAAACACCCCTATATTACTATCCCAGTACGCCGATGACACTTCATTTATTCTAGATGGGTCAAAACAATCATTGAATGAATCATTGAGTGAATTGAAAAAATATGCAGAAATATCTGGCTTGAAAATAAACAAAAATAAGACTGAAGTAATATGGATTGGGAGTAAAAAATATTGTAAGGAACAATTTTGTTCGGAGTGGAACTTGAATTGGGGAAAAACAACATTTACAATGTTGGGTATTGATTTCAATGTAGATCTGCATAGAATAGTTAAAATGAATTATGACAAAAAACTAGTCAAAATTAAATCACTTTTGAATAATTGGAATAAAAGAATACTTACACCTATTGGTAAAGTACAAGTTGTCAAATCACTACTTATTTCGCAACTTAATCACCTATTCATTGCAGTACCAAATCCGGAAATTTCATTTTTTAAAGCACTTAACTTAGAAATATATCATTTTCTCTGGAACAGTAAAGTGGGTAAAATTAAGAGAGATATTGTTATAAAAGAATATAGTGATGGTGGTCTTAAAATGATAGATATATTGTCTTTTATCAAAGCTCTAAAGTTAACATGGATAAGAAGATTATATACAAGGTCAAGTAAATGGCAAAGGATTTTAGGTAAAAATATTGACATAGGCAAGCTGGCTAATTGTGGAGAAGGATATATTAAAGAATGTGAATCTAATTGTAACAATCAATTTTGGAAAGATGTTTTTAATTCATTGAACTGCTTTATGGAGAAAGAAACAAAGTTAAATGATACTCCTGAAATATTGAAAACACCAATTTGGTACAATAATGATATACTAATTGACAGGAAAATGGTATTCTATAAAGACTGGTATCAGAAAGGTGTTATTTTTCTTAATGACCTTTTGAAATATCCATACTCATTAAGTTTTTACAATTTTCAAGAACTCACTGATAAATTTAATGTAAATACTAACTTTATAACCTACCAGGGAATTATCAACTCATGTAGAGAATACCTAACACACAATCTACTTGATAATGTCAATTTGTCATATCCAATTATACCAAACAATTTAGAAATTTTTATTAAACATAAAAAAGGATCTAAAGAATTCTATCGTATTCTTTGTCAAAATAACACTACGTCCGCGGGCAAAAGAAAATGGAATAACTTATATGAAATTAATGATGAAACTTGGAAAAAAATATATTCTACTCCTTTCCGAATTACTACAAGTTCAAAACTGCAATGGCTGCAATACAGAGTCAACCAACATATCCTTACAACAAACTCATATTTATTTAAAATTGGTTTATCTGAAAATCCACACTGCTTTTTCTGTAAGACAGAGATAGAAACAATAACACATTTATTTTGGGAATGCAGCGAAGTACAATTTTTTGAACACTTTGAATTTTTTCTTGATGCATTACTTATTCCTTTTTCCTTCAATAAAGAAACAATTCTCTTCGGGGTAACAAACAATAAAAACATGTATTATATAATTGATAATCTGATTTTACTAATCATGAAACAGTACATTTATAGATCTAGGTGTCTTCAACAAAACCTGTCTGTAGCATCATTGAAATCTATAATGAAGGAAAATGACGATATACAGAAATATATAAGTATTGTTAAAGGTGATAAATACATAGAAAAATTTAACCGTAATTGGAAAAAATGGATTAAACTTATAGAAACTTCACTAAATCCCTGACAGTATGAGATAAAATATACTTTATTACAAAATTATTTAACACACTTCATTAAGTATTTATACAAAAGTTTACATAACTGCAACCTCCAGCTATAGAATCTATAATATAATCATTACTCTCTCTCTCTCTCTCTCTCTCTCTCTCTCTCTCTCTCTCTCTCTCTCTCTCTCTCTCTCTCTCTCTCTCTCTCTCTCTCTCTCTCTCTCTCTCTCTCTCTCTCTCTCTCTCTCTCTCTCTCTCTCTCTCTCTCTCTCTCTCTCTCTCTCTATCTATCTTGTATATATATTATTGAATGTATGTTTTTGAATCGGTGTGTGGATGTGGTAGTATAGAGTTGTGTATGTCAAATAAAAAAACGAGACATGACAATAATATGGCTGATGATGATGAAGATGATGATTGATTATGATGATGTTGTTTATGTAGATGTTTCTTTTTGATGATTATGATCATGACAATTATGAGGATGAAGTTAATGATGTTTGATGAATTATGATGATGAGGATGAGGATGATGATGATGATGATGATGATATTACAAGGATGACGATGATGATAATGATATTACATGTTGTTGATGATGATTATGACGATGATAAATGTTGATGATGATGATGATGATGATGATGATGATGATGATTGATTATGATGATGTTGTTTATGTAGATGAAGATAATGTGACTAATTTTTGAGTATAACTACATATTGTTGATGATGATGATGATGTTCTTTTTGATGATTATGATCATGACAATGATGAGGATGAAGATAATGATGTTTGATGAATTATGATGATGATGATGAGGATGAGGATTATGATGATGATGATAATGATGATGATTACAAGGATGATGATGATATTTCATGTTGTTGATGATGATTAAGACGATGATGATGATATGATGATGATGATGATGATAATGATGATGATGATGATGATGAGGAAAATGATGAGTTTAATGACTATGATGTTGACGGTGGTGGTGATAATGATGACAATGATGATGATGATGAAGAAGATGACAATGATGATGTAATATCACATTATTATATGAACATGTCTTTTTGAAAAATAAAAAATTACAAAAATAAAATACGTCATATATGACTAAAAAAAAAAAAAAAAAAAAAAACGTTGAGAAGATCTAGATGCTATCTAAAATCTTCACAGTTTATTCTTAATGTAGATCCCATTCAGCCATGTGCTCGTGTCACAGTACAGGTTTAGTAAATGCTATTGTTATGCTTCGTATTGTAATGGTTGTCAATGTTGGTGAGGTGAAGTATTTGTTTTGCGACGCTGCTAAAATGACGTTTAAATAAGAAAATAAAGTTGTATACACACACCACTTGAAGTCCATTATGTTTTTGTAATATCTGATATAATGAAAAATTACCACATTTTGTCCACTGATAGAGTTTATACCTAATGACGATATTAGTTGATGCGAAAAACTATCAGGCTTTTTTCTTAAAAAAGACGGGATAAATACCCCAAAGCATATGGATAAATCCGAGCTAGTATGACACACATCTCAGATATTCAGATATGTTAGTCAATACATAGGCCTATAATCGTGATAACGCAAATGCATTATCATATCATGTTTACAAGAAATTTCAAGAATTTTTTTATTGGACTGACGCACACTTGGTTCGCGCCATTGAAATAGTCGATCACTACATCCTACATATCTGTATAAAACGTCATTGTTACGGCAATAACCCTTTCGTGTCGTTAAAACCAACATAAAACCGCCAACATTGTATATCAAAGTGAACTGGAGGAAAACGTTGCATTTGATCCCATTTAGCCATCCAATCATATTACAGCTGAAGCTCATCAGAAGTGCAACCATTGCATATTATTTTGCAATATTTGCAAATTGTGAGAAATTTCCATGTAGTTATGCGTGGAAATGTGATATTCCTATTAAAAAACATTTACAACTTGATTCGGCCTATAAATATATATAAATCCACAAATATATGGCCATCATAAATTTGGCTAATTAGGGAGCTAAAATTGAGTAATCACATTCACGAATCAAATGCGTTATATCTGGCATATAAACTGATATTATTTTGCTGAGAGTTTATGCGCAGTTTTAGTGAAATGATCTGTATGAAAATCAATAAAATATATGCTTCAAGGACGTTTGCAGTAATTATGCAATGCAAACACAAAATAATGATTACCACTGAAACGCAAAATTTATGATAATCTTGGGACACAAGTACTCGGATCCAGGAGCACCGTTCTGCGGCCACAGGCTAATCATCTCTAAAGAAGCACACTTACCACGTTTGAAGCCTAATCACAGCATTACGTAACAATTCACACACTAACGTGATGGAGTGCGCACAATGCCTAGCCGAATTAAGCTCTACAATCTCTTTTGGTCTTTCCCTTATCTGTATCTTGGACAAACTTTTCCTGGAAGTATGGAGATGCGGCAGCCTATTCACAGAACTATCACGGTGTGTAATGGTCAAGCCAACTTTTAGATCCAGTAATACCAAATAATTTTGCATAACATTTTAAACATAATCTTGAAGGTCTAGTAAAACAGTGACGTCCATTTGTTTACAACAGTCAGTTAGTCTCTATATTTTTTATTATAAAAAACGTATTGGAATATTAGTTCACATGTACTCGTGGATATTATACTACAGACCTCACCACAGATCGATATTTCACTCTCCGATTCTTCTCAGAAATAGTCATTTACCTTTGTTTGACCTATATCTTACTTAGATGCATAAAACAGGTGTTTTATGACGCAGAGAAAATGCTTACGCTTCTGGAACATTATGTTCTATCCTCTTCGTTATTTACTGGATCTATGTAAAATAATTCAGTTTACAAAAACAGAGTTTACCCAGTATCTCAGTCAATTCAAATTACATATAATATCACAGAGGATAAACATAAAATGAATTATAAACGAATTACCGAATCAAAAATGTGTGAGCACTACAACGTATATGCTCACACATCCTCGATGCTCATCTTGACTATACTAAAGCTACATTGAAGGTTCTGTGTGCGACAACAAGTGATATATATAGTTTGATTCTTTGGTGTACATAAAAAATTAAAGTTGGACGTCGGTCTCTGTAAATCTGCAAAGGATCGAAATCTCTGTAGACCCGTGACTAGCCATCTGATTTCTCTTTAAATGCCTTCAGTTCACTGTGTCATGGTCCATGACACAATGTAAGATTATAAGGAATACCACGTTTCTACATGACAAACGTTTTTTGCTTTCATTCTTGCCCGATAAATTGCTGCCATAATTTTGTTAAAAACTAATTGCGCAGTAAGTTACACGACAGCAAGTAAGATATAAATCAGCATGTACTATTCCTGCTGTGACGCTTCCAGTTTAAAATGAATTTCATGGACAATTTCTTTTAAATCCTCTTACCTGAGAAATACCCGGTATATCCTAGAAGTCAGAAATTCTCATCAAATATTGTAAGTGAATTACATATGGGATACTCAGCGTTGGCTCCCGAAAAATCGTGCAGCAATCAGACGACCATCACATAAAATCACCATACTTACCACGCTGGAGCCGTAATCGCATCATTACGTAATTATTCATACATTAAAGAATCGAGGATTGTCACAGCATCTATATGATGTAGGCATTACAATGATTTTTGGTATCCTGCCTTCAACTGTTTCCTGGACATGGTTTTCCCGGAAGTATGAAGATGCGGCAGCCTATTCACAGAACTATCACGGTGTGTAATGGTCATGCAAACTTTTAGATCCAGTAATACTACATCATATTACATAATACAAGTCTATACATTCCAAACATTATCGCGAATGTCTGGTAAAACAGTGACGTTCACTGGCTTAAAACAAAAGAATTGGACTCTTTAGTCGTTTATATTTATTTTTGTTAGAGTGAATTACAACATCAATTTACATGTACTGATGCAGATTATTTACAGACCTTACCATAGATCGAGATTTGTGCAGCTGAAGGTGAGTCTCAGTAAAAGTAACTTGACTTGAATTTATCACAAAACAATGCGTGTTTCACAATGGACAGACCATGTGATAAATTGCACAGCAGTCGTCTATTATGCATGTCTACACACACTCTTATCGGTCATGCTTAACCTATATCTTGACCCCGATGGCTTTCGGCTTCTGATTACACTCCATAGCGGAATTTCTTCTATATTGCATGTATATCACTTATTGACTGGTTGTGGCATATAAAGTGTAAACAACAGAATATTAGGTCTCTGTTTAACAGATATAGATAAAGCTGGCGTTAAAGTTAGGCAATAAACAAGTAATGAGTGTCGAAACGTTCGTCATTTATTTTGCTTTAATTAGTGCTGATAATAGTAATAATTGCTTTCTTGAATATAAACTAGTGATTTAAGTATCTTTCATCCTTACGATTTTATAAAATGAAGATGAAAATTGCTATAGCTGCACAATGCTTATTCTCGGACAGATTCATCTTTATTTAATCTTCAATGAAGTCAACAGTCATCTTATTCCATAAATGCCGTGTCTGTGGGAGACACACGTTCTTTATTAGATCACGTGATGTTCTAATGATATTCTGGAACGTCTTGACCTGATAAGAAATAATCGTGATAAAACATCCATAACTACCTGATTTCATAATTGTCGAGACTGGAATGTGGAAAGTCTTTTCAAATCAGAAATTTCATTGGAATCGGACAGCAGGATATTGCCATACATGCGGTTATTGGCACAGGGATACCTTTTTTGCGATTTCCCGAGTCATTGCTATGATAGCTATAAGCAATATGATCAACGAAATATTGAGAAAGGATTAAACAATATATACCTGGAAAAGCAGATCGCCAAAAATGAAACAAAAATTGGACCTTTTTTAACTGAAAATCGCAAAATATTTGATCCGCGTCAATAATCGGATATACGGTATGTCTTTATAGATGTTGCAAGACAAAAATAATATAAATTGGACAAATAAAAGTCGAGCAATTCCTTTTAACATAGTAGCATTTTATTTCATTGTTTTGAAAGGGAAAAGAAGCAAATACGATTGATGTTTGATAGTTTTGTATTCTATTCTTTGGTGTAAAGCTTTCAAAACGATAATTCATGTCATTGAACAGAACTGTACAAAATATTATCATCATTTTACTCATTTTACTATATAAAGTAGCTGTTTGGCTTGTTGGCTATTTAGCAATACGAAAACATGAGATCAATGAAATATGAACAAAATATTTGAGCAGAGGATCAGAATTGGTTGGTATTGACCACACGTATCCTGATTGGGATATTGAAGGTATTGTTTACCTTGTAAATTTGGCATCCACATTATTTTATTATTTGTTTGTTATAAGAAATTCTACAAAAATGATCAATAAAAAATACGAAAATAGATATTATTTTACGAGATACAAAAGTAACATGAAATAATGAATAAAATATGATAGTAGTGACGATAAATAGTAACGCTGTAATGATGTTTGCTCTTCACTATCCCATCAGATCTCATAAGATTTATCATAGAAATCATAATACATAGTATATATCATAGTAAAAAAAATATTGGAATAATATCAAATTATATATGTACTTACAAAGCCAACATAACAATGCCACTATCACAACTGTTCATAAACATGCAACTTAACAAGTGATATTAATACCATGTGAACCATAATGGTGAAACGATCGCCCTATAGAATATGCAGTCAGTCAGTATAATAATAAAACCTTATCTGAACTAAACTATCACCTTTTAACAACCAACCTGTCGATTAATCGACCTGTCAAAACATCCAAACTTAATCTGAACCACTTCCAGTATGGCAAAACCTTCGATTTATCAAAATAACACTCAACCTTAAAAATATACCATAACAAGTAAATAAACATCAACATATTTGATAAACACACTGGCAGCAGCTAAAATAATGCATATACAGTCATTGAATAATGCGCACATTTTCGCTCAAAGTAAACTATCATCTATAAGACAAAAAACGTAACAGTCGCGCAAAGCCTGGAAATCGTTTTTCTGTTAGATGCTACTTAAACACTGTACTAAATTTAAAAACAAGTGAACGAGGCGAGGATTTAATGTGCAGATACGTTAAAATGATCGAACGTAACCTAAAGCTTTTGGGGTTTATAAACATAACATAATTACGTAATATAAATAATAAACATTAAATCAACAACAGATTGAAAACAATACAAATGCACATATACAACAAAGGAAGAATAACACAAACCCATTATATACTATCACAACATTTTGAGAGGCTACATATCACTCTAAAGTCAAGATGTAGCTTGAGTAAAATTACGATTAAGTCTGCAAATACCAGGGGAATTCCAAAAAATTAAGTTACCTTTGCGGTCTAAAAGTATTAAATATTTGCACTACCATTGTATTAAATCAAAATTACCTACCAACATTAACCTGTAATAAACAGCTTTCTATGAAGCATTTTCCTACATTACTCCGTGTTGAGTGAATGGAGAGGGATATAGGTGGGTGGGGAGGGGTGGGACTACGACTAGCTGGGTCATTAAGACAGAGCATTGACAAAACTAAATCTAAATCTAAATGGTTAGGTCAATGGTTTTATAATATCAGTCTAAGGTTTAGGTTTTATCTATCTGCGTTTGGTTACACCACCTAAATGCACAACGTATGTGAAATTGCTCTCCTTTTTTGAAGTGGACACGTGATATGAAGATAACACCATTCTATCTTCACTTTCCAAAACAGAAAATTTCGAATTGTAATCATTTTGCATGTGAAGATGCACCATTCAATACAACTTTGATTTTTTTAAACTTCATTTGGTGTTAGTAGAATTTGTCTTTCGTTTATCTTTCAATTTGAATATAGTTTTCCTCGTCTATATAAAGTGGTGTGTTTCAACACTATCCTCTCCGTATATTTTACAAACATGTAAATGCTTAGACCATCTGGAACCAGGCCTCTGGATCACGAAGTCTAAAACAGTCTTATGTTTAGACTTTACCAATCACAGATGACGTTACAAAAAGTTCAATCATTTTTGATTGGCTAAGCAAAAACGTAAGTCTAATACTGTTTCATGATCATGGGGTCAGGAATGTCAGATCTTTTAATATTTTTTCATCACTTAACAATCTTTATTCTTAAAAATAATTTCGGCACTTTAATCTACCGACTTTAACTCTGCATGAGTTTTCATCAAACTCCATTTAAATGCAACGGGTTACATAATTGCTTGCGGGCTGCAGGTAGGAAACCTATTTGTTGGAGCCGTATACATCGTATAATTGTCAACAAAAAGTGTTACCAAAATAATGCTCAAAAAATATACAATTACATCATGAATTTACAAGACTGTTCATTTTATCACAAAAATTATGGAAATAAATTGAAAAAAAACATGATACATATAAATCACAACGGAGCTCGCTACACATTTGTTAGTAAACGGGGTCTCGTGTCAGGAATAGACACGTCATGAAACTCCGCTCTATACTTTAAAGCAAAGACATAATTGTTGCTTTTCTAGACTCAAGAAGTACATTTACTTAAAGTCTTGTCTCCTTCAAAACCACAATGAGGCTCATATTGATGTCGATGGAGATTATCACACGCTCAGTGAACCTGATGATCAGACTGATCTTAAGTCCCTGTCGGTAGGGACGCTTATCGAACGCTTTAGAAGAGGTTTCTGAGCTTCTCCCCATCCTTCTTCGTAAACACGATCCTTTGAGCGTTGTAATTCAGAGTTCGATCTTAAAGAAAACAGGTCCAAAAGAACAAGTTTACTTAAATTCATTCTTAAGCGAGAAATGGGTTAATCTGGTGATTCACTTTCATTCGTCTCCGTTACCATCCATTGAGCGCTATATAATACAAAAAATCAATATAACCTTTAATATAAACTTCCGTATAACGAGCATGCTACATAATTACGAAAATAGCAACATGCAACTAGATTATACAAGCTGTTCAGAAATAGCAGTGATAATTTCTGCACCTAAAGTGTTATTCCGAATGTTATAAATGCAATATAATATGTTTACATTGTATCATTGTATTATATGAGACATTGTATTATATAAATGATTATATATGTATCATGCGAAGACAAATGGCGCTGGGAATTAGTAATAATTACTTATTACAATATACGATAATATATTATTATCTTTCTTTCTTTTTTGGGGAGGAGGTGTCACATGCAAGATTGTATGCATTTATTTCTTCACTTCAGCATATAGTCTACAGTAAAATTTACATAGTATATGCAATTTGCATTGACTACAAATTTGTGCAGATACATTCATATTTGTGTAAACTCGTTGTTATAATGGTGAAAAGAAAACAAAAACTTTCACAATCAAACTCACACTTCCGATTACATTTGTTGTCATTTTTAATTAAATTTGTTGTGTTTTATGTTTTTATTAGAAATACTTTCTTCTTAATTGACATAGATTAAAGAATTTTGCGAAAGACTATCATACCCAGACAACAGTTTCTGTTTAAAATTGCAAGAAGTAAAGTTTTCCTATCCATCTAATGTAACATCGGTATCGTCAGCATATTGAGACAATTTATATTTACTACATGTAATCTCAATGCCAGTCATATCATTGGTTTTTTCCCCTTTTATTTTGTTAAATGATATTCCTAGATTTTGTATACAAAGAATGAAGTGATAAGGGAAGATCGGGTCGCTTTGAATACAGCCAATCCCAATTTGGTAAATATCATGTTGAATAACACATTAATTTGCATATTTCGTAAGTGTTTGAACCATAGACATGAACTTTTTTACCTAAATATAAAAAAACATATTAAAAGTTTATGAATAAAAGACCAGAGCAATAAAGGAAACATACAAAGGTGGTTTACCTGTTATATTTGTTTCGTAATCGGCAGTACTGAAGGCCTACGTAAAGTAATACTGAACATAGGGCGAAGCAAACGACGAACATAGTAATACCAGCTGTCTTCCACTTGGTAAGCTCATCTGAAAACATGAAACAATATTTAGAATGTAAACAGCTTAGATTTGATTAGACAAGTGAAGATAAAGAATTAGGTGACTCTTCAATTTCTTGAAAACTTTGTTTTAATTTTAGTGGAAATGTCTCTTAAAATACACTATGTAATATCATTGGGTACATGTGTAGATCTCCGAAAACACACTGGTCACATGGTATTATCTCCTCCTGTACATGCACTCCGAACTCCTCCGATGTAACTGCCGTACATTGACTTTTGATTTGTACTTTCATAATAATATGGTTACCACTCAAAAATGGTCAATTCATAGTGGCTATGGCTAAAGTAGGTCAACATTCCAATAAATGTTGCGCACACTTATGGCATATTTAGGTTTTCCTACGAAGAAAATCTTTGATTTACATGTACATATTCTTACACATATTTCATCTGAGGTCATGTTATAGTCCGAGGTATTCCGATTGCCGGTACGTGGTTTCATTTTTCGTGGTATTAGTTCCTTAATTCATATTCTCGGACATATGGTATTAATAATATTCGTTACATATTTGTTATCACAATACAGCATACAAATACTGTATCGTGTGCGATAAAATAACGCGAAATTCAATTGCAGTGAAGGTACATGTAAAGTAGATTAGTACATCACGTGACAGAATACTTGATTCTGATTGGCTACACACATGGATACTATTTGCAATAGTGCCCGGGTAAGCGGGCACTATTGAAGTGGCGCGAAATTGAACGTGAATGTATTGTGACGTCACCATTACATGACGTCATTATAACGTTGCGCTTCGACCAAGACGACAAGATGGCGGACAGGCTGTTGTGTGCGGGGATGGAAGCAAATGTTGCTTTTCTACAGAAGACAGTTCACTAATGTTCTATATTGATATACTTTTAATTTTCATGAAGCTGAATCCCGTTTTTATAGAATCTCATATTTCTGAGACAATTCATATGTTGTACTTTTAATGTAACAACGTGGTGTGGAAATGAAGATAGCGTTGCGAGGTATCGCTTGACGTGCTTCTATTACGATGACATGAAAAACGGTCTCATGTCAGGGTGATGTACTAAACCCATTATGGCCTGGTTGAGAGGGCACTATTGCCTCATAGTATTGTCTCATGATGGGATAGTGCCCTCGCCTTCGGCTCGGGCACTATTCCATCCCTCGACAATACAATGAGGCAATAGTGCCCTCTCAACCAGGCCATAATAGATAAATAGTAAAATTGCGGAATGAAATGGCCGTGAAAACTATAAAAGCGTTCTCAAAGAAACGCTAAATTTCATTCTAACACTAAGTCATATGGTCTATTAATTACCGTCTGATGGGTCTTTTCTATCACTACTTCGACTTCTCCCTCTGCACTGCCTTAATGCCAGTCCTAAAGATAAAACATCATGTGTCACAGATAACATTACAATAACATTTAAAGTAGTGAAAATGTGGTTCCTCCCCCTGAAATATACAGTTTTAACATATATTGTCAACAAATTAAAGATCAACGGTAATATCTTATGTTAGCCAGGTTGCATATACATGAACAAACCACTTTTGATCAATTTTGGTTACTCCAATGCACCTACGAAGTTATATAATGATGTGGAAAATATCACTAGTAGATCAACACATACGTGTTGTGAGAATTTTGTGTTTTAAATGCAGCTTTGGGTATTTTACTACAATGAAATAAGTTTGCAATTTATTGAAAAAAATATGTCAATGAGTTTTACCTTTAATGTTATTTTTAGCAGGCCCACACAGAAATTTGACCTCGTCCAGTGTATGGATACAGTCAACTGCAGTGTTTTCTTCTACGTCACATCTCTGTAATTTTTCGGTGATATCAGATTTATTTGTACATATTCTGATGACCTGGATAAACAAGTGGGAAATTGATAAGAAAACAAAGTATCAATATCACACAATTAGAAAAAACACATACACACTACTCATATTACATTAAAGAGACATATTATCTACAAGCAATGTTGATAAAGAAATAGTTTCGTACCTTTGTATAGAGTCGCAAAAGTTTTGAGGTTTCGTTAATACTACTCAACATCTCTTTAACAAATATATATATATATATTTCTAATTTCACATTGATTTCCAAACGGCAGGTCTTTCAAGACGTTGTCTTTATGATTTCAACGCGGTAGTTGACTTTCAGTGCGCCAAGCGGCAAAACAACGATTTTAGCATATATCACCAGCTTACAACATGGAAGTACGAATTTCAACGTTATATTTATGATGTCATATGGGTCAAAAATATGTTATTTGGAATGACATAGATTAAGTGCAATAGATTTAATAAGTTAATGCAGTGGAAGTGTAAATATGTTTGTGTAATGTCTAGAATGTACCACTTACTGGGATGCTCTCACACCGGTCTCCATTGTAACGAGCATCTCCGCCTAGAACTACAAGACAAGAAACATTTGTAATATAGGGTTATTAATCAGCCAATTTCATATTGGCCCTGTTATTAGGCCAAGGTCTGTCATATTGGCCCGAGGCCGTAGGTCGAGGGTCAATGTGACAGACCGAGGCCTAATAACAGGGCCAATATGGAATTGGCTGATTAATGATACTATTATTAATTAACTAATTGCATATTTAGTAATGACAACAATATATGTAATCAGTTCAACAAATTTAATAACAACAATATATTTAAATTTAACAAAACAGATTGAACAGCAATCATTACATGTACTACTGGTATGATGGGTTTAATTAAGTTCTTCTTGAGAACTACTTGTAGAATGGTGGGAATATTCAAGTTTCTTCTGTGGTGGCATAAGATTTATTGTTATGCTACCTCCAGATATATGTGCTCCAGAAAAAAGTGTAAAGGGCAAACAACTCTGTTCACAGTTTGCTAAAGTACTACACGACTTGCTACTACTACTGGATGCAGCTGTGGTCACAGTACCGGTATGTGTAGACACCGAAGGAAGAATACAAGCCTTGTCAGATACAAGTTTGTTACAATCTGGTAACATGACAGTGGAGAGTATTGATGATGATTGTTCTTGTTGCTCTACTGATGGCACAGAATGCTCATTTACTGACTGTACGTTTTTCCATCCACCCAAATGTGCAACTTCATTAGGTGTCATCTAGTTCGCCCAAAGCCTCGTTTCTATCGATGTTATGCATTAAAACAGCGAGCATGTCCTCGCCGTTTTTTGCGTACCTGTCTGACACTCTCTCCATGTTTCAGTTTGTTGTCGTCTGCCCCCAGTGAAGCGGAATGGATGATAAGGTGAAGGTCGTTATCGCCTCGGAAATATACGTAGTCGCTGACGAAAAGCCGAAATGTGTTCCGAACGTCTCTGCGTGCGTTCGATTATCGCGTTATCCATATTGGCTCAGTTTTCTCGTATTGGCTCAGTTTTTCAATATTGGCTCACTTTTGCCGATATTGGCTCAGTTTTGCAGTGATATTGATCGGACCGTTTTTTCATATTTTTTACCAATACGCAAGTAGTTAATTAATAATATAATTTATTAAGGCCTGGTACAATAGTATAGACCTTCAACAATACAAAGGTCCATAACCATATCTGTTTTATTATAATGACAGTCGAAACCTCCTGTCACATTGTGATGAACATATCAGAAACTGCATACCATTGCCCTTAACAAGAATAAATACAAATCGTATGCAGTTTTAGGTAAGACATTAACCCATTCACCTCTGAAGACACATTTAAACTCATCTAAATCAAATAGTAGACCAGTCCATTATGACATTGCATGAATATTAGTTAATAAATACAAGGGGAAATTAAACATTGGTCTTAAGATTTTATATCAATGAAAATATATAAATAATGCATCTGTAAACAAGAGACCCATGGGCCTTAACAGTCATCTTTCCATTGGCACAATACTTCTTGGTCAAAGTATACAGTAGTGTCAAGAACCTTTGGATTAATACAAAAGAATCAAATGGACTGAAAATGATTACAGTTTCTTCGACTAACCAGTAAAGGATTGTATGCAAAAAGCTTGTCAATAGAAGTTGTTTAATTCTGCTTTATTTGCCCCTGTGATCTTGAATGAACGTTTATGTCATTCGTTGACTACATGCTACAGGCCAAACATCAGATAAAACTTGCTAGCCATTCTGTACTACATGCTACAGGCCAAACATCAGATAGAGGTAGTAGACAAGAGATAGTTTAAATATAGTTTAGCCTTTGGCCCCCTTCTACCTTAAATGAAGGTCAAGGCCATTCATTCGATCATACTTAATAGTCCATCATCCTAGCATGCTACATACCCAACATCAGATATTAAGGCCTCTTTGTTATTGACAAGAATTTGCCAAAGTTTAAACCTATTTGACCACTGTGACCATGAATGAAGACCAAGGTCTCTCATTTGATTCATGCTGCAAGCCAAACATCTGGTCTCTAAGTCTCCAAGTTATTGACAAGTTGTTTAAAACATTTAGCCTATTTGAGAAGCCTTGGTCGAAAGTTATATATTCGTGAATATACTGTACACACTAAAATTAAGCAGTTTCCAGTAGTAATACTGGCATAGAAGGACATGGAGGAATACTGATTGAAAGAAAGGCATGGAATGTGTAAATTATGTGATTCAAATACCTGTTGGACACTGACAGCTGAAGATGAGTTTCGAGGTAGTGTTGCACTTCGCTTTATTTTTTTGTATCTGACCTCCATTAAAACAATGCACCTCGTCGAACCTGCAGCCTACGATAGGAGTGGACAATATAAAATTGCAATACTGTTATATAACGATATTAATGTAATGATAATATTATGTTACATTGCAATAATTGTATGTAACATTACAATAATGGAATGTAACACATTGCAATAATGCTGTGTAACATTATAATAATGGTATGTACCTGTAACATTGCAATAATGTTATGTAACATTGCAATAATGCTATGTAACATTCAAATTATGTTGGGTAACATTGTGATAATGAGTAGATAACATTGCAAGAATATTGTTTATCGTTACGATAATATTATGTAACCAGATATCATATTATGTAACATACTCGTATAAAACGCAGTCATTGGTCTAAGTTATGAATAAACATCACGCTGAGTTTGGTAAAGCCTGATGTAATATGCGTTGAAATGTGTAATGACTTCCACGTGAAAAAGGGGCCATAGAATTGAATTCACAGGAAGTGCATAAAGCATATCAAATTACAATACATAATTAATTCAGATTTTAAAGCTATTACGTTCATGAATAACTTAATAAATATTTATTTTAAAGAATTTTCTTAATTATCATACTGTGCATTTGAATATGTTTGGATGACATGATAATCGTGTCAAATTCTAAAATATACAACATATGACTTTAAAGAATACATACACAATTTCCACTGATTTGGATCACACTCATCTAGTAGATGTAGCTTTAAAGCACAAAAGCATTCCAGTTTCCAGTGTTCCAATTCGTTTTGGTTTTTACACGAAGCATGTCTGCCAGCAACTGTAAAATAAATTTGTAGCGAAATCACAATCAATGTTAATATTTCATACGTTCATTTAAATGACAAAATACTGTCACAATGGTCACGGGGATGATATTTTCGTGATTTCATACGACAATCGACCGCTAAAATTTCAACTACGAAATGATATGTATAAATCGTGTGTATTCTAATAGTCATATCGTTAAACTATAATAAGCTAAAATTAACTTTTAAATCTCGAAACATTTGATTCGCGAAACACCCGGCTATTCCGTCTTTGTATATTACAGAGTTAGCTACCTTGCGGTAGGTATCGATTGTTACGTCATTATTTTGTGAGTGCAATTCACGTCGTTTTCTCCGAACGGTATGACGTTACGCCCGCAAATACGTGACGTAACAATCAATACCTACCCAGAAGGACAGATAACTCTGTAATATACAAATACACAATACGACATACAGTTATGTTCATTGAGGATATTTGATATTAAAAACCACAAATCGAAGATAGCATTAATTCTGATAACTCATAGTGTCCCTACCATCAGTATCGGAGAATTTACACTGCTCCAACGTCATATCTGAAACATAAACAAAACATGTATATCAAAAAGGTCGTAGGTCAAAAAACATCAAAACAAACAGGTTTGTTAAGAAAATAATCAATATTTATAAATAACTGTATTCTTTATCATTTCGCCATAAATATCTCATACGTTGTTTATTTGCATTGTATAGTTTCAATTGCTCGGCATTTAATAAGAATTGTTTACTAAATTAATTATTAGAACACACTTACTTTGTAATTTTTCATATTGCGAGCTATATATGGTTTGACTTTTTGAAATAAATACACATTCGTCGGAGTCTGTAATGTAAATGAAATCAGTAAAAGCATTGACAGGACAGTTACACTTATGTTCTATTTCATTGTACTTCATGATGTATTTACATATTTACAGTGTACAAAGATTATGTTATATCATTTTCATATATATATTACATATATTGTAATATATATCTAATAAATTGTGAATAATGTAAATTTATTACATTGTAAAAATTACTCTGTGGTGGTAATAATGCCAAGCGCTCAACTATTTAAACTAAAGAAGTTTATATGGAGAATACAATAAATGTATGTATTAGAATAAAATGAGCAGAATAACTATAAATAATAATTAATACCTGCATATAAAACATGAAGCAATGACGATGCGAAGACAAATGTCAAAATCTGCATCTTGTAGTTTCTGTAATGGAATTGAAACCATAATTTAGCAGTGGATATCTGAATTTTGTATTTAATATGAGCTTTTGAGTATTGTAACACAAATTCTTTAAGATGCTCCACCGCCGACAGAGTATATACGGTACTCATCATTTGAACAATATATGGTGTTTAATCGTGTATATATATGTCTAATTAACACAAAAATTCATATAAAATTATTTGTTTTGCTTTTGGTGCATGCGTAATCAGTACTTCATTCAATTTAGGACATAGTGCCAAGGAATTTTTTTGGGGATGCAATTAATTACTTTTAATATTTTTATCTTGACGAACAATTAGAAGCGTACATTTTTCAATGATGATAATAGTAAAGTAAGTTACTTTTGTAACTGAAGAAAAATACATACTAATTCGTCTGTTCTGTTTTTGATAGAGAAAAAAATACCATTTGTCAGCGATTGAGCATCTTCAAAAGAAGAAAACATTTACCAATTCATGCAAGAATTTATCACAATCGTGTTTTCAAACCTTTCACAAATCCGTTAAATGCTGCGGTCAATGCTTTAAGTTCAATTATCAAAACTGTATTTAAATAAAAAAATAAAATAAATATTACTTTTAAAGACAAATAAATTTTTAAACATTTATAGAAAAATAAATACGCATCACTCATGTCTTTATTGTGATGCCATGTCCATTGGTGCAGGGAAAGAAAATTTGATTTATGTTAGTATGTATCCTGGCTAAGTCAAATTTGTCATAGCTTTTATCTTCTATAGTATGCCCTCTCCAAATGATTACATGTATGTACTGTAAATAATAGCGTATTTTAAGACCATAGATTTAAAAACATATTTGCACGGGCCTGAATCTATAAAATAGCATTTAATTATTTTTAGAATTAACACAAATCATACATATTACTGAAGATACTTATAAATAGTTATTGACATATATAATAGAAGAAATTACCTAAAGCGTTGAACAGCATGCATATTTGAAAAATAAACTATTATAGATAAAATATTATGTAACAAGAGTATAATGCCATTATGATCGTTAGATTCGATAACAGGAAGTGGCACAATTTGATTGACAGGAAGATATGAAAACATAAACTTTGATTTTTGTTGGCCTTGATACACAAATAGCAACAGCGCATTTTAACAAACATGGCATAGACAATTGTTATTAAGGCACCTGTCCATGTATAGTCACAAAAAAGAAAAATCTCGGTTTTAAATTGGTGAAACTGTAAAGCCATCAATAGAGTGGTGGAACTTTAAAGTAACAGACTAACGAGTTATACAATAGATAATTTTGAATTTATATCGAAATTCATCTTTATCGATTATTTGCATGGTTTTCGATTATTTTGCCACGCCTTACAAACAGATTAACACACAGTCGGGCAAGGATGGCTAAAGTCGGTAAAAATGGTGTGAATGTATCCAGTATAATTTCTTATGAAATGGAAAAATAAAATCTCTCGTCAAAATCTGTCTGCGTACGAAGAAATTAATTTAAAGTATGGAAATTCTAAAACGTCCTCCCGGCTCACTATGTCCTTGGTTACATTTCCACGCAGCCTCGCTTTCAATGCTTTCAACTTTTCTTTACTTTAATGGTCAGAACTGGGAAACTAAGCAGAACTTGACCGTCGTATTAATATGTGAGAACTTTTGGAAGGCCAATGAACGCATTTAGACTGGTTTTCTTTGCCCGACTATTCACTTTAAAGCTGACAATACATAAACTGAGAAAAAGCTTTCCTGGCGAGATAAGAACAAGAAGACATATTAGTCACATGTATACCTTCAATTCATTTGAAAGGAAAATACTTCTTTTATCTTGACACGAGTGTTAACTTACACTGTCAGTTGTCATATATATCACGCCAACAGTACCCACATGTACACTATTGTGTATTTGCATATTACAGAGTTATCTGTTCTTGCGGGTAGGTTTTGATTTGTTTGCGAGCGTAACGTCATACCTTTCGGAGGAAACGACGTGAATTGCACTCACAAAATAATGACGTAACAATCGATACCTACCCGCAAGGGAGCTAACTCTGTAATATGCATAGACGGAATACATAACCGTGATACACTTGCTTTGCCCAACAGATCCTATAGATAGGCTTTCGAATTCCATATGATTTATTCATTACACGAACGTAACAAAGAAGTAAACAAATTATGTTTTTTTTCTTCCATTTGATAATTCGATAGTATTTGCCAGCTCCTAGATTAATGTGTATGAGTCTGATTTGTATTCAACATTAACCATTATACGCAGCAAAACTTTACTAGTCATTTGTATTTATTTAAACTATACGACTGTTTTGAAAAAAACAAACATGCAAAAATGTCTGTGGAACTCTCGATTGAAATTAGATGATAAAATATAAAAGTTTAAAGCACGTTTAACGTTAACACTATTTTTGACCTACCTCCATACAAGAGCAGACGACACTACTGTGTAGATATCACCAGCACACATAATTTGTCGGGTTCTGTGAGTAGAAAACATTATCAGGCACATATATCCAAATCCCAACACTGACTACACAAATAGACCACTTGATCTCGTCCGACAGCTGGATAAGACGAGTAAAAAATGAACAGAAGTGATTCACTCACAGGACACGAACCAACCTCGGATATATAAACAATCCTTCAACGCTTCATAATTTGGGTCACAGTATACTAAATACTATCTTGTAGCTCCATTTTAATATCTTTAAGACTGCTCACGACATTAAAGACGTGTCGAAAATTACTCTGAAGAATTTTGCTAAACGACATTATTAAAGTTTCCTGCTATCTCTTTAACAAGTTTAATTTGGGTTAAATTGAGTAATGTCCTACCAGCGACCAGTGTCGAGTTGTTTCATCATATGTCAACGCCTTTTACCGAATCCTACTGTACAATGCATTATCCTTAAAGCTACTCGTCAAGAAACCTGTTATTTTTGTTATTTCATAGCATGTTCTCTTCTCTGTTAAGTTAACTGAATTTCATAAAACCTCTCATCTCAAAAGGTGTGAAGTAGCGTAGAGTCGTACAATCGACCTTAGTTCGCTGTCGATGCTAACAATACTAGTAAAGTAAAACACGTATAAACAAAACTAAACGCGAACATAAAAATGTGCGTCTATGAATAATAGGCTATGCGAATTCTCCATTTGCTAGAATGGAGAAATTCATTTATTACTTGTAAATTGCTAAGTTTTGTTTAATGGAAATATGAAGTTAACCTTATTAAAATCAAGCTGTACAACTTCTACCTATGTCACCTTAACACCATCTAGTTAGCTAATCGCTAATTGGGGCGCGTTTATATACTTACATTTAAACACAGGTACCTGGCTTTTTTATTGCATGCTGTAGTACATAATATATATGATGATTTTTTTTTTCAAATGAGATAGGAGATGTGGTTTAAAACTTGAAGTTGCGCCGTGTCATAAAATTAGGGTGAAGCTTGAATGATGCACTAAACGCTGTTGAGAAAAGATTTAGGTACAGTAGGTGCCTGTAGTTGGTAGGAACTTCCAATTGTCAGCTACCCTTCTAGCAAAATATACCATGTGATAATCTGGGTCCTGCTAAGTTTCTTCAATAGTTTTAGTTTCAACAGTTTATTTGGTTTCCTCAGATACATGAATATGTACAATATGAGGTATTAAATTACAATTCCAAATAAAATAAAACAAAACAGTGAGATAGAAAAGATGCATGCATTTACAACAGTTTCTTAAGTTTACTCAGAAGGATGCATATTCAATTTAGTAATATCTTATGACAAACTTTTTCCATCCATTCTTGTATCCATACATTTAAACAAATAATGAAATTCATCACCTACAAAATTATTACAAAATGTACACATCCTATCTTGCCTTGGGACATTGTGCCGTAAATTCCAGTTTCTATCGAGAGTTTGTTATTTGGGTATCTTAATTGATGAAGTAATTTTCTGTTATTCTCTGAAGAACGAGTTAAATAAGACTCTAGCTTTCACTCATTTTTAAAACTTCCCTAGAATTCCTGTTAGAAATCTGTTAACTGGGGTGTTCTTAACACGCATTTAAATGACTCTGGGCTTGAATAAAAACAACTTCAAAAATCAATTAGTCTATGTGTACACATATCTATGTGTACATATGTACGCATTTTAAATGAACCTAGCTCAAGTTATAGCTGCGAGGCTATACGGAGAGTTGGCTACCCGAGACAAGACTATACACAACACATGTGTACAAATTAAACGTTAACGGTTAAAAACTACTGTTCTAAATGGCATAGCCAAGGAGAATAACAAAAAAATGACATTATATCATATCAGTTTGACATCATTAGACTAAGCTAATAATATCCACATATACTTAGCCATACCACTATATAAACACTGCTGTACATGTATGTGTATCAATACAATACAGTAGTACATGCACAGTGTGTAGTGGCATGGCTGCTTCATGTTCAAAAACGTATGTGTGCATTGAAAGCGATACGGAGACAGTAAGACATTACACACGTCAAACTACTTTACATTTCAAATTCCATTTAAAGTTAATTAAACAATGCATGCTTATATACTCACATGTTTGTGGTTGTTTCAGCTTGTAATCCTGCAGCCGACATGGACCGAGCTACAATAAACAACTTCCGAGAATGTCTATTAACGTATTTCTATAAATAGCATTCTTGGGAATTTCGTGGGAATTTCCGAGTATTTTTGTCAACTTCTAAAATAGCTCACACTGCAATAACGAATTAATGATAGATGAGTATATTTCACTTCAAGAAGACAATAATTTTTTAATGACTATAGGAGTTTTGCTTTCTAATTTACTAAAAATAACACCTAATTTACTAAAAATAACACCAACACGAACAGTCGGTGCGGCAATAATTAAATGTATAAATGAAGTGTTTATTTGATTAAAGACATATGTTCACGTTCCTTCTTAATCTTTATTTTTTTTTCAGAAAATTATCAGCGTTTTTGAGATTCATTTATCAGCGTTTTTGAGATTCATTTTACACGATCCAATATTAATTCATTATTTCTGCTGCAGCGGCGTTCATGAGAAATGACGATTTTACTACATTAGCTAAATATATTATTTCTAAATACTAAATATAGACATATTTTTAAGATCGATATTCTAATTACGCACTTAGATATTAATATGAGACACTGTTCTTCTACTGTATGTAATTAAATGAACAGTGGTTCTATATATAATCCCTTACTTTTCAGCAGTGTTACAATTTCTTTATCTAAATTATCTATTTTCCATATGTGATCGACCCGTTTGGCTACGATTACATCACTTTGTCGACATACAATGTAGAATTATTCGTTATATGTCAATTAATTAATGATGTTAATACTTTCCTACACAGTCAATATTAAAGTTGTATTTCTGGTAATTTTCACTGTAACGATATATTGCTTAAACATTTGATATTTGAACATGCACATGTAACTTAATTGATTAAGCTCACCAAAAGAATATGTCGGCCTGTAAGAGCGCCGAAATCTAGGGATCATATATTCATGGTTTTGAATACAGCGCCTTCAATCACCGCCATGTTCAGTACCTTCGGCTTTTGTCGGCATTCCGAATCGTACCACGCGTACGTGACTTATGTCCGCACGTCCTGCACGTGGTAGTCCAGGTAACTAGCATAAGCGCACATGTGTTTGTTTACGTTTTCCTTCTGGCTAATATAAGCAAATCGTGCTGGTATATGTCCACAGAGCGAGTATTTGAAACATCTAATTCACACATTGCCGTAATTCAATATTGTGTGTATCAAATATTGTAATGTACAGGCATTATTTTCTTTGTAGATCCAGTCTGCTGAGGTCGACCGCATGTTTTGTTTATGAAAAAAATTGTTGACATTTGGTTTCACAACTCTTGTGTTACTTCGAGATTGTCGCGACGATGTTCGGAAGAGTTTGGAATTATTCGGCATCTTTCGAGTTTATTTTTGACGTGTACACGTTAAAAAGATTTATTTACTACTATTACTTCCAGTGCTGCAACTTTCTAAAAAGTGGTAAAAGTAGAAAGTTTAAACCTCGGACAGACGGGGAAAAATGTGTATAACACTTAAACAGTTTTCGCTATGACAAAAAGAGCGAAAGTGATAGACCATACAGCTTTAATCGTAACATGAGTCAGTCCTACAATCCTTTACAAATCTATCGTCAATAAAAGTCCGCTATATATTGGGTTAGGTCCGCTATATATTGGGTTAGGTCCGCTATATATTAGGTTAGGTCCGCTATATACATGTATTGGGTTAGGTCCGCTATATATTGGGTTAGGTCCGCTATATATTGGGTTAGGTCCGCTATATATTGGGTTAGGTCCGCTATATATTGGGTTAGGTCCGCTATATATTGGGTTAGGTCCGCTATATATTGGGTTAGATCCGCTATATATTGGGTTAGGTCCGCTATATATATATATATATATATTATTTCACTCTGCTCACACTGTTTTCCAGCCGTTGTAAGTCGTGGACTTGTTTTCCAGCCGTTGTAAGTCGTGGACTTGTTTTCCAGCCGTTGTAAGTCGTGGACTTGTAAGGCCGATCTATATTCGGTTTCATCCTTGATCCTCTTCTTGTTGCGCAACGAGGTGATATTTTACATTATGTAATTGATAATTTCCGAAAACCTGTCCATTATTAGAGAGAATGGATAGTACCGAGCCCGCAGGGCGAGGTACAATCCATTCTCTCTAATAATGGACAGTTTGAGGAATTTATCCTACTTAAAACCCATCATACCACTACCCGCTACCCTGCGTACCCTGTTAGAGAAATGGGACATCCCACTTCAGGTATTGTACAGGTGTTCACTCACCTGTGACAAATAATGGACTAACAATGTTGAGATGCATGCACAATCATTTAGTTTTACACCTTTGGAAGTACAACAGTGTTTTTGAACATATCGGATAGTGATATATTCCTTACCCGGTCATCATTTAGGGATGAACGCAGCTGTGATTCAGATGATATAACGTTTTGAAGTGACCTGTTTATTCGCACAAGGACAGGTGCATTGTCTAACTTTACATCAAACAGCCAATACATACAAGCAAGGTGAGTTTTTCCTACAATTTAAGTTTTACGGTTTTTGTTTTAAATCGACCATGCGCATGTTATATATAAGATAAAATAGGCTATATCTGATTGATATGGTTGCATTAATTGCATTGGTATACTTGTTTGGTCAGATTATTCAGGGTGTAGGAAAGTCAGATATTGTTGTATACTATTGTTGCTATTTTTGAATACGGAACAGTTACAGGGAAACCAAGTGTCAGATTAGACAGGTTTCGCTCTACTATGATTATTATGTTATGTTTGACCATAATCATCAGATTATATGTTATAAAGATTGTGAGATATCTGAGCGAAAAGACTGCATATCATCACACCTCGGTCAAGAATCTAGATT
The DNA here is from genome assembly GCF_041381155.1 of Argopecten irradians. Classification (NCBI taxonomy): domain Eukaryota; kingdom Metazoa; phylum Mollusca; class Bivalvia; order Pectinida; family Pectinidae; genus Argopecten; species Argopecten irradians. The sequence goes on along the minus strand of NC_091138.1, from coordinate 14,976,652 downwards.
TCCTATTCCTCGTCAATTACAAGTTTTAAAAATATGTAACAAATAATAATGCAAGACTCTAATTATGTTTTTTTTTATTTTCAGAACAGTAACAGCTAGGAAGGGAAGTAATAATTTCGATGGAGCAGTGAACATAATTGTAAAATTTTGGTTGCTCCAATAAACTTGTTTGGTTTTCCTTACAGCAGCGTTTTTTCCTGTGTTAAAAATAGACTGTCCATTATTATCCCGGCTGTCCATTATTTTGGGGAATAATGGACAGTGGCCCAATAATAATGGACAGCAAGTTACATAATGGACTCCTAGGTGTCCATTATTTAATATAATGGTCATATACAACAAAGAAAACTTTACTAGCTGGGTTTTAAGTATATTTTAAAATCACTATTCACAATTAAAAGTTTTAAAAGGTTTTAAAGAAGCAATTTCTGGTAAGCAGCGAAATAATTTCACTAGCTTACACCTTTAGAGTCCTGTTTGCTTCACTCAGTAAGTTTTCACACTGCAATTTATCAACTATCAACCTAGACTGGATCATTACTTATACATTTATGGCAACAGTAGTGATTGTACGATATATCTTTATCTTCCTATCGTGTGATATTGGTATGAAATCTGAATTTCTTATTTAGCGACACAGTGACACTAAAATAGATAACTCATTATTTCAAGCATTGTTTGTACAATAACCTAGTTAATAGCAGTCAGGTGTGAACTTGATATGCAGATTTCTCCAATGATCGTTGAGTCTTGATTTGAAGGAGTTTAGCCTTATAGCTGACACGACCGTCTCAGGGAGACCGTTTCAATCATTTACCACTCTGCTTGAGAAACAGTTTTCCTGCAGTTTATCCTGCTTCTATATTTATATAGTACAGGTATTGTCCATAACGAAGATTTTTGACTTATCCACGTCATCTATTTCCTGTAGGATTCCGTAGTCTTGAACCATAGCGCTTCTCTTTCGTCTGTACTGTAGTGATGGTTCTACAAGTCGTTCGTGGTATGATTTATTTTGGCACCTATTCATAGCATTGCCAAATCCAGATAGCCTATTTTAAAAAAAAAATGAATACAGAACTCTATAACTTTTTATGGAAATCTGAGAAGATAAAAAGAGATATAACTATTAAAAGTTTTCATGAGGGTGGACTTAAAATGATTCATTTAGAATCCTTTATTGACTCTCTGAAACTAGCATGGATACGTAGGTTGTACACATCAGAGGGGAAAATGGAGCTTGTACTTAAAAGGTTTGGTAATGAAAACATATTAGCGCATTGTGGTAGTGATTATATTTCAAAATGTCAACAAAACTGTAAAAAACCTATTTTGGAAAGATGTTTTCAAAAGTTGGTGTAAACTTACTTTAAAGTCTGAAAATATTAAAAAGAAAAATGATAATGTTCTTAAAGTTCCTATTTGGCATAATAAACCAATAGAAATTAACAATAAAAGTTTTTTTATAAAGAATGGTTTCAGAAGGGTGTTGTAGTCCTGAATGATATGATAAAAAATAGTGAAAATGTTGTGTTTTACAGTCTATATGAGTTTAATCAGAAATTTAATATGCATACAGATTTTCTTACATATCAAGGTGTAATCAATGCCATTAAAAAAACTTTCTCATCAGATGAAATTTCCAATAGGATTTTAAATTACCCATTCATCCAAAAAACATAGAAATATTTGTTAAGCATAAAAAAAGAAGCAAGTGATTTTTATAAGGCACTTTGCCAGAATACTACTGTTGCTACAGGAAGAAAAAAAATGGGATGATATTTTTGGTTTTGACAATAAAAAATGGAGACAAAAATACTTTATTCCTTTTATCAGTACCAGAAGCACAAAATTGCAGTGGCTTCAGTTTAGAATTAATCAGTATATTTTAACCACAAATTCATATCTGCTTTAAAATAAGCCTTGTAGACACTCATTACTGTCATCAGTGTAAAACTAAAATTGAGACTATTGTTCATACATTATGGGACTGTGAAAATGTTCAGTTATTCCTATCAAATTTTGAATCCATATTAGAGATACTTTTAATTCCATTTTCGTTTAATAAGGAATCTTTCATTTTTGGACTCTCTTATTGTAAAAATTATACAGATAATGTTGTCATTTTAGTACTAAAGCAATATATTTATAGTGCTAGATGTCTCCATATTGGTTTATCAATGAATGCGTTTAAAAATCTTTTGAAGGATTTGTACAGGACTGAAAAATACATTGCAACCACCAAGGGTGAAACACATATTATGAAATTTGTCAATGAGTGGAGAAAATGGGAAAGTTTTTTAGAATAATGTCACTTTTTAAACTTTTTTTCTTAATATACTTTAATTTCTTTTTTGCATGATCTTGGTGTGGTATCTAATCTTTTTACATAGGATGTTATAAATCTCATTGAGAATAATGAGCCTTGTCAGTCCATTGCCACTTCTTCCTTCTCTCAGTTCTTTCTACTATTCTTCTTTTTTTATTTAATATCTTCGTTTGCTTTTCTAAAAGGGTGCAACTTGCAAATTTCTGTCATTAATCGTTCAATTAAAACTCCAGAAAATTACTATCATATTGTATAGGGAATACCTGGTACTGTAAACCAATTTGTCTACACGGCAAATATTTTTTTTCCTTTTCAGATTTGATATAATCCAGTCGAGAATTATATATATGTGAAAACACATAATAACTAATTAATATATATAATGCGTATATACATATCTACAGAGAGAGTAAACTTTGTTTTTTCAATGAACACCTTGAGAGTGCATTATATCTAGCAGCCCTTGTAAATAACTTGGTTTACAGTATTAGAGAAGTTCAAAGATTATAAATGAATATTACGATTTAAATAATGAATATTGAATATCATATGTAAATGCTTTTTGTACCAATGTACAATCTCTTCAAAAATAAAAAAGAAATGATTTATTTTGGATTGATTTCACTAATTTAGTAGCCCTTCGCTGTACATTTTCTAGTGAAATAATGTCCTTTCTGTAAATAGGGTTCCAAATTGAACTTGCGTACTCTAGATGTGGTCTAATTAGGGCTTTATATGTGTATAAAAGTGTCCTTATCCAGATGTTCCAATGTTCTTTTGACTAATCCGGTCATTTGATTTCCTTTTAATATTTTTTCTGCGATATGTCTGTTGAATTTTTAGAGTCTTTTCCCTCAGTTACCTGTTGGATGTTGATTTCATTGCCTTCTAATGTCATTGTGTATTCATGTCCTCCATTGTTATGTCCAAGATGTAGAGATTTGCCATTTTATGTACCACTCCATTACATTGTCCAGATCTTGCTGAATTACAGATATATGTTCTCAGTATTTGGGTATCCTATAATCTTAGCGTCGTCTGCAAATAGCTTGGTTACGGTGTGGATATGTTCGGGCAGGTCGTTAATGAATATGAGAAATAGAATAGGCCAAGCACACTGCCCTGCGGGATTGCAGATTTTACTTCTCTCCATTCAGATTTTTTCCATAAACCACTACTCTTTGTTCTCTTCCAATAAGAAAATCTTCTATCCATTGTAATTATTTGCCCTTAACCCCGTAGTGTCTCAGTTTTAATAGGAGCAGCCTGTGTGGAACTGTGTCGAAGGCCTTTTTGAAATCTAAGTATATAATATCCACTGGTTCTTTATTGTCCAGAGTGTAGGTTATATGTTCAATCACTTCTAAAAGTTGTAAAGTGGTTGATATCCCTTTTCTGAATCCGAATTGCTGGTTTGATAGCAGTTTGTGCTTTTCTAAGTGTTCCATTACTTTATCTCGGATATCGGATATCTTTTCCATACATTTCCCAATTATAGATGTAAGACTTACTGGCCTATAGTTTTCTGGGGATTTTCGATTGCCTTTCTTGTGTATTGCTGTAATGTTTGCTTTTTTTCCATTGTGAAGATAATTTTCCTTCTTCCATAGATTTCCTAAAAAGTATTCCTAGAGGTGTCAATATCTCATTATTTATTTCTTTGATTACTTTTGGGTGTAATCAATCTGCTCCCGGCGATTTTGTGGTTTTGATTTCGTCTAGTTTCTTCATTATTGTAGGGTTATTTAAGTTGACATCTTGAATCTCATCATCTGTAACTCTGTTTGTAAATAATGGTAAATTGTCACCTTTCTCTTCAGAACACGCTACAGAAGAATGTGTTAAGTAGATTTGCTTTCTTTTTGTTGTTAGCAATGGCAATTCCACTCTCGTTCACTATATCTCCTAGGCCCGTTTTCACCTTAGTCTTTTCCTGAACATACTTCCAAAAACTTTTACTGTCTGTCTTTATATTTTCCTACACTTTTTTCTCAAATGCTCTTTTTGCTTCTCTCCATATATTGGTTTCTAAATTGCTTCCCTCTTGATATTTTTTGAAATTGTCGTCTGTTCTTGCATGCTTATATTTATTCCACAGTCTCTTTTTTTTCTTTTTGATGGCATCCATTGATTCATTTGTAACCCAATAGCTTTTTTCTTTCGTTTTGGATTTACTTTCCTCACTGGTACACTTCTTCATCAATTCCATAATTGTTTCTTGAAAGTAATCCCATGCTTCTTGTGCTGATTTATTATTCAGCTTTCTATCCCAGTCCGTTTCTCTCAGTTCTTTCCTCATGTCATCATAGTTTCCTTGATATTATCTGTAAGTGTCATCTGATTTGTTTTTGGTGTTCAAGTGTAGTTGAATACTGAAAAAAATATAGATATATGGTTGCTTTTACCAATCGGGGCAATGTACTTCAAATCCTTTATCATATTGCCCTCTTTAGTTAAAATGAGGTCTACGATTGCTGCTCTTTGGTTCAATCTATGGTGTGTTTCATCAAAAACGCCTTGGATTAAAAAGTTGTCTTTAACCGTTTCTAGGAATTAATAGATACTACTTCCATAATTGAAATCTCCAAGGATTAGTAAGTGTGACGAGAGTTCACAGGCTTCTGATATTGTATTGTTCAGCCAGTCACTGTTTTCTGCTGCTGTTTGGGCTTCTGTATATGCAACCAACAACTAGTTTGTCTGCTCCTTTTAATCCATTAGTGCACCAAATACTCTCCTGGAAGTATGTTCTTGGGAAATTGTATAGATTTTTTGACATAGATGAAGAGAATTGAGGAAGGTATCATGATTTTTAAGGCTGAACTCACTTTCCTCAATATTACCTTTGTTGTTTTTTGGTAATAAAAAATAACAGTCATAATCCTGTGATAATTCCAGTTGTGATGCCGGTATACACTCGGATTGATCTTCCCTGGTTAAATTCAAATTCTCAGGTAAAGGCTGTGTGGAGTCAAGGTTAAGAATAGGTAGCTTTTTCCATTCCTTTCCTTTGGCTTTGGCTATCACCTAATTGTGGTGTACTAGTTTTTGCTTTACTTTGGAAGAGCTTAGTAACCGTGTTACTATATCGCTTGTTTAGCGCTTTCTTCCTTTCTTCTTTGCTTATCTTTTGATATGTACCTGTTGTCTTGGTTGGCTCATTGAAGTGCCCTGATGGTCCAGGTATAGGCTCTTTATTTTGAGTTATGCCTCTGATTTGTTTACAGTTTTCCAGTATTTTTCTTCTTTTTGTTTTATTTTCCAAAGTTACCTTTGCTGGTCTTGTTTATCCTTTGTTCTTTTTCCTAGACCTATCATCTTAATTTTGACATTTTCGATCCCTAAATGTTGTACTATAGATGGGTTAGATGTTCAATGTCTTCGTTCTTTCTTTCCCAGGCATTTTTCTTATCGAATTCTATGATGTTAAAGGCCATGATGTTCATCTCTCTTTGTTTTTGATCGTCCTTTTCTTTTATTCTATTTCCAATGGCTTGGTCCATTTCTGATCTTAGACTGCTTATAATGTCGCCCTTCATTTTGTCTACAGACTCGGTTACCTTGACTGGTATTTCTTCCTCCACCTTGTCAAGTTTTTCTTCTATTTTGTCAAGCCTTTCCCCGGTGCTTTTTTTAATTTCTTTTGGGTTTTTCTCCATTAGACTGAATCTTAGAAAGTTGACATTGCAGGTGTTACATGTCCATTTAAAGTTTTCCATGAGGCCGGAGTTAGCAAACTGGAATAACTTTTTAGGGATCTTACTACATGTCCAGCAGTACCAGCAGTCTCAAATTTCGCATTGAGTTGCTTGGGTATCTTCATCAATTTCTTTTGCACATATGGGGCACTTGCAGACATCGCTACTGTTCCAGCGCGACCTCTTTTTTTGAGCGAGTTGTTCGACTTGTATTTCCCAATCGTTTGGTAGATGAGTCTAGACTGTTGTTTTGTGAAGCATGCTTACTTGATCTTGATCCTTTGGTTGCCATTGCTCATTACTCAGGATGGGAAGTTTTATCTGAGTTTCCTGACCTGTTGTCACAGTTTTATTATGATTATATTTTACGACTTTTTCGTACCAGCGAAACAATTTTTCCACTAAGTACCATAGGTCCCTCAGATAATATAATTGAGATTATAATTCTGAAATATTTGTACTATCAAAACAATTTCACTAAATACCACACCTTATTGATAAGGGTCAAAGCAGTAATATCAACAGGATTTTCCAGATGACACTGTATCCACGGTATTGTTGGATACGAATTACTTCAAATGGTAAATATGGGACAAGGAAGTAATTCAAACCGTGTCGACAAAGAAAATTGTCAAATTTTCGAGGCGATCTGACCCTTTATCAAGACATACAAAACGAACAAGATTACATTATAGGATACGAACAGGAAAGCGGGACAAAGTAGACAAATATTTAACTATACAGCACAATGGAGCGCAATTTACCCTTCGGCAAGTAGTAGCCGAAGGCCGGATCTACGAAAATGTATCCATGCTGTTCGGCAGAACACTAAAATATGAGCGATGACTGGAAAGTTGGTATAGGATGCAAATTTAGTCGCCTATCTCCTCGGTGTGTGGGCTAAGAAGCAAAGTCCTAAATTTAGTCGCCTTTTGCCGTTCAGCATATGAAAAGGATCAAAAACGCTTAGAACAGAACGGGAAAATGCTGGAAGTAGGGATAATTAATTGAAAAGCAAGTGATCAATTGATGTCAATTAGTATATTTAACGTTCGTTAATGCCTTGGGATAGCGGGTCTGAAGATAGGTAATCCAGAATCTATCTCTCGATTGACGCTTGGTTTGTGCCCAGTAGGAACAGTGCTCAATTGCAATCACCTGCATGTCTTTCCAACTATGGCTGGGTAAGTGGAAATGTCTAGCAACCGGATAGTCAGGTTTGTTCTGTTTGATAGACAAGCGGTGATTGTTGATTCTGACGTTGAGTGGACCACCGGTTTCCCTAACGTCTTGCATTGTGCATTTCCTACACGAGAGGAGGTACAATTATTAATATATATTAGGCAAAACAAATAAAAAAAGCCTAATGATATATATGCAGGTTTAGCGAACTACGTCAATAATATTGCGAATCGTTCCTACAAAGCCAATGTTAATGGTATATGGCATACAATTTCATACTAAGTTAATGCCAATAGAAATTTGAATTAGTCCTAGATCTCCTTAAAAAACTTATGTCAATAGTAATTGGAAACAAACCAAGTCTTAACAGCAGTTTGAATAAGTTCTAATAGTCCTAACATCTCATACAAACCCAATGTTAGCAGGTATTTGAGTGAATAAGTCCTTAAAGTCCAAAAATCTCATACAAAGCCAATGTTAGCAGGTATTTGAGTGAATGAGTCCTAAAATTCTCCTCCTCCTTAAAGTCCAAAAATCTCATACAATCCCAATGTTAGCAGGTTTTTGAGTGAATAAGTCCTAAAATTCTCCTCCAATATCCCATCGTACTTTGAGTCAAGTAATAGATATCATACAAAACCATGCCAATACATGTAGTAATTTATTCGAATTAACCTACTTAAAATGTTCCAAGTATAAGGAATTATAACTGTCTTTTGGAAGTCTTAAAAACGTATTGCTACGAATGTGATGATAACAATAAATACATTATAAATATGCACTGGTTTTAATTTAACCTGATTAACTGCTCGTTATGTTCTCCATTACATAAAAAAACTGTACATTATGTATTGATATGGGTCTAAGAAGTAATTTTATCATGATCATTTTTGTTATAATCTATATTTTATAACCCAAATTGAATACTCTCGATCTCATTCAAGATAAAAATGTTAAATGAATATCTAAGAATGTTACTTACATTCAAAGGTATATACATACAACATATGGAAATTAACCAACTGGACAATAATGAGAAAATTAAAATTCAAACATGATTGAATGTAAAATATATTAAAAGCAGAGAAATGCCACTTTTTGTCCTGCTAAATGCTAAAACTATTTACAGATCTAAGGTGCGTATACCCAAATTGTGACAGTACCCAGATTATGACAGTTTTCACTAAAATGATTCTAACACGTCATAAGGTGCATTCCAATAAAATAAATGTCTACGACACCATAAACGGTGTTTTTGACGTTATTTTTTCATTGAAACCCAGCTGATCAGTAGTACTGTATTCCGACAGTATGCCTGGAAAATGGGCGAGTCTTGCGATATTTTTGGCTTCTGCACTTCGTCGCCCATGCGACAGCAATTTTTTTCAAATTCAAATCATCACATTCGATATCCATGGTGAATCCAAAAGAAATTCCGAGACCTCTTAAATATGTATTACGCTTAGAATTAGACGGCATGTCGTTGTACAATACCTGTTTCATGTATTTTTTCTGTAAATATTCGGGATTTCATTGTCGGCCGCCATCTTTCATAAATTGACAATTGAAGTAATCCCAGTGCGCATGCCGAAAATGGTAAAAAAGATATAGCAAGTTTCTGGTTTCCAGAGACTTGTTTATTTCCCGAGGCGAAGCTATATCGTTAATATAGCGATACATACAAAAGCTGTGGTTAGATTAAAATGTATTTCTCTCATACGCTATATTCCTGTCGCGAACGGCCATGGTCATTAGAGATTGAGTGACTTGTACCTTGAGAAATAAGACACAGATACACTGCTTAAATCATGTATACACACATTTATTAAGAAACACATCGTATTAAAACATTTTAAAACATAAACCATGTCAGTCGACCGGAAAATTTTAGTCAAGGATTTCAAGCCAGGAGTGTCTCAATGGCAAATTGAGAAAATAAACAAAGAAACCGAATGATGATCATTAATTGATAAAGCATTTTTATAACCTATATATTAAACAAAAAAAACAGGCATCGACTTATTTACAATCTAAATGCCATTCGCTTGTGTAAATGGTGTCCTTTGTATACATTTTAAGTATTGTATTGGTAAATATTTAATCCTGGTATTGGCCCTCATCCACCGCGGTGGCCGAGTGGTTAAGATGTCCCGACATATTACCACAAGCCCTCCACCTCTGGGATGCGGGTTCGAATCCTATGTGGGGCAGTTGCCAGGTACTGACCGCTGGCCGGTGGTTTTTCTCCGGGTACTCCGGCTTTCCTCCACCAACAAACATGGCACGTCCTTACATGACCCTGGCTGTTAATAGGACGTAAAACTAAACAAACCAAACCAAACCAAACTCATCCACCGAATGTCAACAAATAGAAAAGTTAATGAATCCATTTCGAGATCTTTAAACTAAGCCTGAATACATATCAAATGTTGATGAGACAGGCTTTGAAAAGGACAATCGTATCCAAAGACAAAGTCTATGTAGCAGACAGGAGGCAGGCACATTCCAAAGTTGCAGTAATTTCACACCATACAACAGCAAATATCTGTATTTCTGTAGATGATTATGTTTTATATCCCATGATGGTCATTCCCAAGTGGCATGTACCGGGATGGCATATTTCTCAGATTTCCTCAGTGCTGAAAGAATGATAAAAATTAGTGTAGTATAAAACCAATTTACAGCATGATCCTCCTGTTAGAAAATCATATAATACATGTAATGGGTTAGTAAAAATTACCGGTATACAATAATAAATATAACAGAGTTATATCACATCAGTGGAATTAACATTATCACACAATGCATAAATTCCAGGCATAAATGTTGTTGAAGTAAACAGCGCTTGTCTTATACACACACATACATGTATATATATATATCGATGTATGCTAAATTTCGCCTGAAAACGCCTGAGAAGGCAGAAAGACCTAGCAACGCTGTCTGGAGTTTTTTCTTTTTATATACATTTGTATGCTAATATAGCAAAAGGAATGACATAGCTATGTGCTAATATAGCACTATCTAAATGTATTTACTTATAAATTAGCAACAAATACAATTAGCATTCATATTGTCTGTAAATAGTAAATACGGAATGAAAGGTATTGTTATATCTTGTTTTTTCTCTTAAAAAGGGGATGTTGATTTTTAAAACACGTGTCAAAATCAGTACTTACTCAAAGGAGTAGATATTTTTGTAATCAAATTAAAATATGAGCAAGCTTTCAAATATAAAACACCATTCATAAAATATAGAGTATAACCCCTCTAGCTTGAAGCCGCATTCCTTGAATTCCTCCTATTTGTCGATTTGATAGCATGGTCCCAACCATGTCCCATATTTTCTCTAACAATATCATATCCTATCCAGCAAGGCATCTTGGTCCATACTTTAAGCTTTATTAGCATGAAATTGACATTAAAATGATGGCTCTTAATTCTTAATCCTGATATAGAAGAAAACAGTTTATTTCAAATGATTTCTCATTATAAAGAAACATTATTTGAAATAGCTTGACACATTTTAGCAAAGATGAGCGAAAGCGACACTATTCCAGCAAAAATTATTATTACTTTAGCGTAAACAACAATCAAAGGATGATGCTATCAAAATGCACGATACAACGACATGTTAAGTAAAGTTAACTATAAATTCATTAATCAAAAGTTGGGTTTGTTGGAGGCATGTTTTAAAATTCCTCTTCCAACTCTAAATGTACACAAATGAAGATGCTTTTCGAAATGTTTCCACAATTTTCCAAGATAGCGTCTAAAGCTGTTAAAAGGGACTCCCTTTGTCTTACAAGGTCTAAACCATTGACTTGACCAATCAGAAGACGCAGATATCTTCTATGTGCCCTACAGCGGTCAATAACCCATAACCAATCAATTGACGCATAGTTAGTATTTTATCAACGGAAATCAATTGGTACAAAAATATGTCTATGAATAGACATTTGTTTGATTGATTATAAGTAATGATTGGTATACATGTGTTGATAATATCAAATACATCTACATTGTATAAGCCTTTTTATTGAAATTTGCCATTATATAGCCATTCATGTTCATCATCTTTGCATAAAAACATCACAGGTGTTTGTAGACTAAAAATAATAATCTGACAGTGTGTCTTGATAATAATACATTATCTTGACTTCAGAGAATACTACCAAGACATCAATTATAATATCTTTATTAAATCAAAATGCGCGAGATGTGGGGAAAAATTAGGAAAATGCATTAAATTCAACTCAAATTACATATTTATTTTACATAAAATAGCTACTTATGTTACTTTTTATATGCAAAATATGTTGAATTCTTGAAGCTGGTAAAATTGTATTATGTGTGAAGACAGATCACTAAGGTATCAGATTATCTCAGTACATCTTGTCTATGAAAAAATAACCATAATCTTTTAAACAATAGAAATGAGTGTAACATATGAACTTACATTGTTAATTATAACACTATAACATTTGTTGAACAATCCAATTTTGATTAATAAATGGCCCTATTGGTTTGAAAATATCAAACGTTATGGTATCACAATAAGTAATACTGTATATACTTAATTAGTCAATGTATGTTATCAATCAAAGGATGTGTATGCATTGTCAACTGGTGTCCCTTGGGGGTGCCACACGGTAATGCAGTTTTACCACTACATTATCACGTGTATTGAGGTTTTTATGCAATATTTTAGAAAAATCTCTTGATGGACAGTATTATTGGAATTTTAGTACTGGACCCATTTTTGTGTTCTATCAAATTTCTTCGTGAATTTATTGTTTTTGATGCTTTGGATGTTGTGATAAAAGAAGGGGTACATGTATCTGTATGCAGAATATTTTTGAAAAGTATTGTAATGAAATCAATTGGTGAAAATGATAAGTAGAATAATTGTCTATAGGAGAGGATGCAAGTTTGTGTATGATGAGAATACTTTGGTATTCCTGGGAGGATTCCCTATGTTATGTTTAATAAGAGGCCCAGAGGCTAAACGGTCATCTGACTACCTTCGCAACAGTTGTATATCAAATTATTTAGATATGTTGTGATTTCAAGATGACGGCTGTGGTGGCTATCTTTGATTTCGCATCGACCCGAAAAATAACTCCAAATTCCAGCCAAATCGCAGTGGTAGAACTTAAGGAAAAGTTGGAAATGTGTCTTCAATATGACGGCTGTGGTGGCAATCCTGGAATTCGGATCGACCCAAAAAATGACAACACTTTGTCGGGACCATGTCAGGATCATTTCATTTCAACAAATTTTATTGCAAATAACATGCAAATGGATTTGGCAACAGGCAAAGCCTATATTAGCCATCTCCAATCAAATCCGGTATAGTACAATTATCAACAAAATATTTTAACATTCAACATTACATTATGAATGAATATTATTATTAGTGTATCTCCCCAACCTATCATAGTAGAAAAATCTAAAAAAAAATCTTTTAGTTTCAGATATATATTCTGATATGCATTGCAATAAATATGTATTTTGTTTCTTCATCACAATTGTCACAGCCATGCAGTAGAGTTTTTGTGTTAAAATGTGAATGGGGAATATTAGAGTTATGTATCTTGGTTCTGAGTGATGATCTTTGTTCATTAAATAAAGGACATATGAAAAGATAGTGCTCGGCTGTTTCATCACCAAGGCCACAAGAACAAATTGGAGAATCTCTCAAATAATCGCGAAATAGGTTAGAATTTAGATTGCTAGAGGAATTTCTGAGCTGGCACAGAGTAATATTCATAATTCGAGAACCTTTGTTTATAAAGGTATTTGCTATATCAGGTTCCATTTTATTAATGTTACAAAGGAGTATTTTAAATTGTGCAACAGTATTAACATTCGATAAGTCAAAGTTTAAAGCGAAAGAATTAAATTCTCTAAAGGTACTTGGAAAAAAACTAGTATAGTAACTTGCAGTTCTGCACATAGGAATATTAAAATATCTTGTCATCCTTAGTGGATATCTCTCATTTTCAGGCTGATATAAAAATGGTTGTACAATTTCAATCAAATGCTGTGGAGCAAAGCCACGGAGTGTCTTAAACATAAGAATAAGTTTGTGCTTTTGACGCAGATCAGAGAGAGATTCCCAAGCTAGTTCTTTATAAAGTATATCATGGGAGGTACCTCTACGCAATCCCGTTATAATCCTAGCGGCTTCTAAGTGAACAGACTCTAACATAAGTTTACATTGTTCAGTACAGTTATCATAATAAAACATCAGCATATTCTAAAACATGTCAAATATAACTTTTATAAATGTTTAAAAGAGTTTTACGTGACACTCTTTTTTAATGTTTTTGAAATATTTATCCTTTTAAATGCTTTCTGGTATACATAATCTATGTGTTGAGTCCATTTACAATCGTCAGAAAGTAAAACTCCTAAATGTCTATGTGTGCTAGCTGTATGAACCGTGTTATTGTTAAAGTATATATCGGAATGAATGACGTTTCGTTTCCTTGAAAATATTAATGATGTAGTTTTAGTGGGGTTAAACTTTATGTCCCATTTCAGAGCCCAAGTACTTATATTCGAAAGATTTTGTGAAAGTGTATGGGCAGCATAGATTTGGTTATTATCAATTACTTCACTAATCGAAGTGTCATCTTCAAAAAATTTACAATCACTCGTAACAATATTTGTTATGTCGTTAATATATAATAGAAATAAAAAAGGGCCTAAGACAGATCCCTAGGGGACTCCAGCGTTAACAGTTTTAAAGGTAGAGAAAATGCCTTCAGTTAAAATAGGTTGCTTCTTATCAGTAAGATAATTTCTAAACCACCCTAATAATTTCCCTTTAAAACCATGAGATTCTAATTTAAACAATAGTCCATCATGCCACACTCTATCAAAGGCTTTACTTATATCACAGAAAACAGACCGAACTTCTTTTCCTTTGTCTAATGAGTCAGTGATATTATTGTATACCGAAAGAAGTTGGTTCACAGTTGAATCACCGGGAATGAAGCCGGACTGATGTTTGGTGATTACTTCACAATCACGTAGGTAATTATAGAGATACTTCAAAAATACTTTTTTCTATTATTTTACTGAAGCAAGAGGTGATTGAGATGGGTCGATAGTTGGAAATATCATTTACATCACGTCAGGATCATTTCAGGTAAGTTTCAATGAAATCGCAGTGGTAGAACTGGGGAAGCAGTTCAAAATGTGATAAGTTTTACGCACGGCGGACGACGCACGGTGGACGACGACGGACGAAACATGATGACTATATAGATCATCTTGACCCTTCGGGTCAGATGACCTAAAGGTGTAAGAAAGAAGAATACATTAACAAAGAGAGACAACTCGAAAAGGTTTCGAAACATTAGTCAGCGAATTGATGTACTAAAATTCTTTTGTAGAATAAAAACTGTCGATACGAGTATGTCTAAGGCAAACTGTTTCTAAAAAACTTATAATCAGACTTTTGAAGACTGAAACTAAAGGCGTTCTTTTATCAAAACAATGATATTAAACTCAGGCGACAATATTGCTTTCGTTTAGACTACTGAAACTAAAGGTATCATGAATAACTGATCCACCGTTGGCTGATCAAAATTGATGTATTTGCATATAGAAAAGATTTTTGGTTTCATCTTTGTTTTTTTATATTATTTATGTTGTATTATTTGGGTTATATTTTGATGAAGTCAATTATTTAACCTCTAAATACAAACACATTAATTGTTTTGATATGATATACACATACAGGTACGTTATTCACTTACTGACTAATAACACTTTATATATTGTGTATTAGTGCACGAATTTATGAATATCTATAAGAGGACCGAACGTTTTTTGGCCTATATACTGTATATATAGTAGTAACGTTAATGTGCGTGCTATACAGCTTTAAGAAGTGTTGGGTTAACGTTATTACAGTATTAACAGCAATGACAATTGCATGAAATTACAGTGAAAGATATTTGAAGATTATACTCTATCGAGTGAACCAGATAAGCATCTACTGAGTGCTAGAGATCGAACCCGTTTCTGTAGCAAAATCAGTCATGACGTATATGGGGACACGTATACAATAACGATATAGTCTTTGAATGTTATAGTTCCTATTCCTTGTAATGTATGTGAATGATACTGAATGGCGACTTTCGATGATGTTCTTATCTAACCTTAATTCGTAAAACATCAACACTAATCCTAATAGACATTTCTAACATGGACAGAGACACAGACTCGGAGTACGACTTCGACGGTTTGAGGGGTCTCACAATGCATAACAATCTATTATTAACATATCTTCAATGTACCTTTTCTTATACTATAGTTGCATATTCGCTATAAATTGCAGCGCATTTATAGTATCAATATCTACACGACGCTGCAAAACTACAAGTTAGAAGAAACTACGATAAAACTTAAATATCCGCCGTATAACATTATCGTGTACGCTTGGCTGGATTTCGTCACATCATACATATGCTACAAAAAGATTATGTTAGCTCTAGACGATGTTTCACTTGGGTTTTCCCCGGGCACTCCGATTTCCTTCCACTCTACGACCCCTCGCGTTCTATCATCCGGGCCATCGAAAGTGATTTGTGTAAGTTGTATAACTTTTTTTAGCAATCGATGTAAAATAAAAATTCATATTTTTATATCGTGCAGACATGGTTTTAAGATTGTACATTTTTTTTTTTAATTTTGTAGAGATTATTGATAGTGAGACAGTGTTATTGTTATAAAATAGCGTTAATAACTGAAGCAAAATTAAAACTTTTTTAAAGATATAAAAAATGCTTACTCAAGGTGATAGTAAATACTCTTGATAATAATATTTTATTTGCCATTAAAGCAGCATAGTGACTGTGGCTAATGGGTATTATAAAAAGAAATAAAAATAAAAATGATTAATAAAAATAAAATTATATAGTAATAAATAATATATACTAATATAGTATTAGTGAGGATCGAACCTGAGACCATTATGTATTTTGCCTTATGCAGTATCCGTTTGCCCAATAAACATTGTATTATTTCTAACAAAGACAAATTGTATAGAGCTGGGACGTCCTTGGCGACGTCCGAGCAAAAAATTTATATTAAACATTTTGAGATGATCCCCGAAAACAGTCGAAGTTGGCCTCGGAACCCGTGTCTGATTGACGTTAGAAATAGAGATAGGTTCACAGGAACACCGACAGCTGAGTCTGAATCATATGGTCTCGATCAGTCAGCACGGCCTTAAAATACGATTTTCTGTGAATATCGTATTTCAAATCACACCATTCCGCGACGGGAGGTGATATATATACATGTATATGTAATTAGGTCATACATCAACATGGATGAACAGGTTCAGTTATTAGTGGTTCAAAAAGGAGTTTCACAAAACATATTCAGTCAGTAATAAAACTGTAATCTATCACTGTTTACTCCAATCTATATAAGTTTCTCAAATGATATTTTTTCCTTGTTGGCCGTTGTCCTGTGCCGAGGGTAGACAGATCAGTAGAATTGTATTACTCTTAATCAAAAAATTAAATCATCGCAAAAAAGTATAAATGTTCATAACCCATAGTTAAGTTGTCACGAGTTAAAGTAAAAGACACATAAATAACAACACTTCAATTTTATGACAAAATTAATTCAAAAATATTTACATATCAATTACACAAATTACAACAATAATTAACATAATTGAATTCAATATTATGCATTGATACAAATTGCGATAATGTTATCATAATAATTTACGTGAACGAATACATAAATGCTGAAAATAAGGCACATTCTCATAAAAGTTATGTATAACAATATACATGTATTGTGTAGCCTCAATATAAGACAGGTCCATTCTTCACAAGGATTTTAAAAAAATACCTCTTGATTTAAACTTCCTCCCGGGGGCCAAGAGCCAATAAATATATAACTATGTTCCCCTTCCAGGGGTGTCTCTGGCCAAATTTGGTTATAATCCGTGGAAAACTCCATGACAAGTGTTGGGTTAAAGGATTCGTCACTGTTTATCCCTAATGAACCGCCCCGCCTGCCCCCAGGGAGGTTAGAGCTGAGATTCATACAAATTCTGTTCACTTTCCCACAAGGATATTTTTGGCCAACTTTGTTAACATTACATGCAAAACTCCATGACTAGTAGCGATTTAAATGATTTTCCGCTTTACCTATTTTGGGCACCGCTACTCTTCCTTGGGGGTTTATTCAATACCAATAAAAATCTGTTCCCATTCCCTTGCTTCTGGTTACAGTATCTGTGACAAGTAGCGATTTAAATGATTTACTAGTGTTTACCCATCTTGGGCCCCGCCCCTTGTGCCATAAGAGGGCCAGAGTTAAACTCTTTTCCCCTTTCTTTTATGATGCTTCTGACCAAATATGGCTGCAAACCATGCAAAAACTCTATGACTAGAAGCGATTAAAAATTTATAACAACTCTTTATCCCCATTGGAGTTCGCTTTTCTTGTCCCTGCGGTTTCAGTGCAAAGATTTATACATATTTTGGTCCCCTTTCCCAAAGATGTTTTAGCCTTTGCTTACAATCCATGTAAACCTATATGACTAGTTTCCATTATTGGATCCATCCCCTTCTGCCACTTGGAAATCAGAGGCAAGATTTATACAAAAACGGTCCACATTTTGTAATATGTGCATGTAATAATGAAATATTTTTATTGATTTTCATGCATGGTATTTATACTATTCTGTATAACAAATATATACCAAACATCACTTTCTAGTGTTTATTGAAAACGTATTTTTTAAGTGTCGAGTACAATGTACGGTTACAGTTTAAAATCGGGTAAAGCGAATACCTTGAATCCATTTTTTATGATAGCCCTTCAACAATGGTTTGTATAAACTTGAGTTATTGGAACACCATTGAAAGCAATTCTAATATCCTTACTCTTATCCTTATTCTTCGAGCTACGATCCAGAACCTTGAAAGGGAGAGTATTGTATTGAAACACTTCAATCGAAGATGTCCTTAATTTTGTCGTGGTTACAAATGTGGCGATATTCGTCTAAATGACTTCAGTTAAGTCATGTCAGTGGTCAGAGGTGGGAAGCGTAGGACTATTTTGAAGGAATGGACTTTTTTTTGATTGACTGAGATGAAGGTGAAATGAAATAATGGACATCCATAAAATGAGCTTGATTTCCAGACATTGAAGTTAACAGCAAACAATTATCTGTAATAAAATCATTACTTGCTAGATTTTAGTCGGCGTATGCGTATATATATGAAATTGTATAAATGATTTCAGGACAATATATTTATAAAAAAAACAATTATTTTGAGAAATATCAAATAATAGCAAACAACAGTGATAATAAATAAACTCATTAGATATTTTAAGACAGTGTTTGTCATTGAGCAAGGAGATTCTGCTGACGATTGTCACTATGAAACAATAATAACTTTGGTAACGTAGGTCAAATTTCAAATAACAAGGACAAATGCATTGTCCTAATCATATTTTGATGGGAATCGTAATCGTGGATGTAGTATAGCCTGAAACATACAATACAGATAATCTTTCCACTAGACAATTAAAATAAAAAAAAATTCAATTTTGCTTGTTACGAGCATTTTCATTGGCTTAAAATTGACTTTATTAGCCCATAAAGGAAAAAATGGCGTCGCCGTTTGTAACGTCGCTTCTGATTGGCTGAGATGAAGGCGAAATGTTTTCACAGACAAGAGTCCCAAGATGAATTTTGAAGAAATTGTCTTTAGTAAATTGAATTATAAGGATAAATGTGAATAGATTTTTTATGTTTAGGAGATAAAACATAAATCTGAGTGTACTTTCATCATAAACTGCTTTGTGGCTTATTTAGAGGACACTCAGATGTTTGTGTTATATCTCCATAACATAAAAAAAAAATCTAATTAAGTTAATATTTAAAAAATGAAAATAATAATAATAAGAAAAATTACACTGTATACACATGTAAGTACTCTTCCTAACTATTCTGCAAGAATGGACTTACTTTAACCTAATGAAAAAGAAATATATGGACATCCCTAAAATGAGCTTGATTTCCAGACGTTGAAATTAACAGCAAACAATTATTTGTAATAAAATCATTACTTGTTAGATTTTAGTCGGCGTGTGCGTATATATATATATAAAAACAACTATTCTGAGAAATATTAAATTATAGCAAACAACAGTAATAATTAATAAATTCATTAGATATTTTTAGGCAGTGTTTGTCATTGAGCAAGGAGATTCTGCAGACAGACGATTGTCACTATGAAACAATAATAACTTTGGTAACGTAGGTCAAATTTCAAATAACAAGGACAAATGCATTGTCCTAATCATATTTTGATGGGAATCGTAATCGTGAATGTAGTATAGCTTGAAACATACAATACAAATAATCTTTCCTCTAGACAATTGAAATCAAATAATTCAATTTTGCTTGTTACGAGCATTTTCATTGGCTTAAAAATTGACTTTATTAGCCCACAAAGGAAAAAATGGCGTCGCCGTTTGTAACGTCGCTTCTGATTGACTGAGATGAAGGCGAAATGATTTCACAGACAAGAGTCCCAAGAGTCTTTATTGATACCACAAATTACGTACTTACCAAGTGTCCAATATATAAGTAACGATCAAATTAAGGAAATTGAAAGGAAGATTTATCGATTTATTTGGATTGATGGAGGACCGGAGCGTGTTAAACGTAGTGTAATGATTGGTGATAAATCGGAAGGTGGTATATTTATTCTGGATGTTGAATCCCATATTGATGTTTTAAATGTATCCTGGATAAAAGGTTATTATCTATTGAAGATTCGTCTTGGAAAGTGATTCCAAATTATTATTTAGACAAACTAGGTGGAACCAGAATATTGTTTCAAATGTTTCCGGGACACATACGCAATCTTCCAAAAAATGATGTTCCAAAATTTTACATCAATATATTGCAATTGTGGTTGAAACTCAGGGAAAGTAATAAACCATTTGTTGATTATAATTATCGAGATATTTGTAAGGAGGTCATTTGGGGAAACAAATACATCAAAATTAATGGAAGTTCCCTTATCTGCAATACATGGATTGAATCTAACCTAATCTTCATTAATGATATACATGTAATTGGTAATGGCGGAATAGATGAATTGAAAATTTATCGACAATTAAAAGAAACAAGAAATTGGATAAGTGAGGTAATTCAGGTAAAGAAAGCTATTCCGAAAGAATGGAAAGATAAGCTGAAGGGAGATAACGCACGTACGACTGTACAAACATGTTATGATCTTCTGGTGTTTGATAAAGGTGTTGGTGTTAAATTGCAAAATGTAAATAATAAATTTCTTTATTCTACTTTTATTAGAAAAAAAAAGAAATATCTTTCGTACTGTAGAGGTATGTAGGAAGTTATTTTTCAACTAGAAAATACTGGTTCGATTTATCATGGATTATGTGAATTTATCAATAGCACCATAGGGAATGATGAAAAAATATACAAACGGAAACTATTTTATAATATCCTTCCAAATGGAATTTTGCTTAAAAGATGGAATATTATTAAGGATGATACATGTTTGATATGTAAAATTAAGGATGATTATAAACACTATTTTATTGCATGTCGATGTGTAGATGCTTTGTGGAATTTAATCCATATATTTTTAGAAAAATATTACTACAGTGTACAATTAGGAAAATGATGTTCATTGTTATAGGTTATAAGGTTGATAATCAGAATTACAGCAATTTAATGTTCTTTTGTCCTTAATTGGCTTTACAATATACAAACATTATCATATTTCTAACAGAAGAGTTGACAATTGTTCTATTGTTTCCTTATTCAAACTATATCTCGATAGAAAGTTACTGTAACAACGATACAGAGATATGAAATTATTAAAGAATATGTCAATGTACTTAAATGAAGAACAAAATAATTAAAAAGATGATTAAAAGAATAAATGAATAAAACATTGTGCAATGATGATAAACCTTGGGGCTCGGAGCGCTTCGCGCTTAAAATGTAATTATAACAGTTTAATGTATAGATTTTAAATGTAAAAAATGGTGGTCGAGATAAGATCGTAGTTGTTGATAAGAGATAGTTGTAAAGGAGAGAAGGTGGTCGAGGTGAAACGGTAGATGAGACGAGATAGTGGTAAACGTGAGATATCGGTTGAGACGAGACGAGGGTAGAAGTGAGAGGCTGTTGAGAAGAGATGGTGGCAGAAGTGAGATGGCGGTAGAAGTGAGATAGCGGTAGAGACGAGATGGTGGTAGAAGTGATATGGCGGTAGAAGTGAGATAGCGGTTGAGACGACATGGTGGAGTGATATAGGGCGGCTGAGACGGGATGACTAAAATGAAATGATGAGATGATGGTTGATACATATACGAGATGTTAGTTGGAATGAGAGGAGAGAGATAAGTAGAGAGCATGCTGGGATGTATGTATAAGAATTGTATTGAAAATGAATGCGTAAAATCCAAGAGTCAAAACGGAAAACATAATACTTGTTTTATATACGCCTGAGACTATATGAATGAGATTAGATACAGGTGTAATGAGCTAATATCTGAGCACAAAAAAAATAAAAAAAAAATAAAAAAAAAATTATTTTCCTTCATTTTATGAATATTTCCACAAAACAAAAGAATTGTTAATTCAATATTGTAATCACTTCAATATTTAGAAAATAACTACATTGTAAATCATGATCTATTGCTTTCGATTGTATGTTATGAATTATGAAACATGATTACCAAATAAACTTCTGAACCTTAAAAAAATGTTTTGGTGATAAAACATAAATATGAGGGTACTTTCATCATAAATTGATTTGCGGTTTATTTTAAAGGACACTCAGATTTTTTTGTTATATATCTATAACATAAAAAATCTAATTAAGTTAATCCTTAAATAAATAAAAAAAAAACAATATTCAAAATACACTGTATACACATGTAAGTACTCTTCCTAACTTTCTAAATAACCCACATTCATACATTGTTGTCTATTTAAGCATTTTAACTATTTTTTTGTGAAATCTGTGGTCTTTATAGAAACCAGAACTTTGCAGACAATCATCATAATTATTAGACCATAGATTCCATTTAAAAAGGATAGTCTTAATTCTTATGTTTACATTATTTACTCATTTGGGGGCGTCCAATTTAAGTTGTGGTTTGATCTCGAAAACAGTTCATCAACAATGATTTAGTCGATAAGTCCATATTGACGGTGATTAGTTGAATTGTTCACGTCAACATTATTGATGTAATAATAATCATGTTTTGGATGTGAATTATATCACTATACCATGTACACTTCACTTGGTAAGTTTGTATAGTAAGTGTGACAAGCGAGTCATGATGTACCAGCCTTCCTGTCCTTGCGTTATCCTGGATCAAATCAAAATTGCATATCTACTACATATGCAAGCATCTGAGTTCGATGTCGATGATGTCAACAGATGGTCGTCTCCTGAATATGACTGTATCCAGCGCTCGCGCACACACATCAAAGGCGTCTAAAGTAGAATTATTCCAAGCTTGTTTAAACAATAAGTCGGCTTCACAGCATGATGTCTTTTTTCTTTTATAGTATTTACTAATACATGCTAATTATATTAATGATATCAGGTGCGCACCGCAAAATGTAACGTACGGAACACAAGCCGTTCATTAGCATTTGATTCAGGGCAATGCCACTCAGATTAGTTGAAACAGATAACAGGCGCAATGCATTGAAATGAACATAAAAGAAAATTTCCTTTTATTTCAAATGTTTAGAAAAGTTGTTTTACTCTTGAACATTTTAAAATATGTTTAATTACTATATGTCTTGCAAGATGATGCTACTTACTTTCATGCCCATCGTTTAAAACAAGTGGTCGTTGATTATTTTAACAATCCCACAAATAATTAACCCACACAAATGCCGCAAACTGCCTCCATTAAGATTTGCTTGACCATTAGCTGTAAGATAAAATGAATATTAACGAACAATAATCATCGTGAGCTTAATTATTATCAGGAAGGCCCCAGTCAACATGAGTGCTGTATTTCACAGGTTCTAACTTCCCAGTCTGGTCCAGCCTATTACCCAAGGTATGAGGATTTCGTTATATTAAACTATCGGCAATAAATATATAAAAAATACCTGCTCTTTCTTTCATTTGAATATATTTTATACAAAAACTTTAATCAAATTAATATTATATACATGTACGATACATTTCATTTCCCTTAGACAGCTGGTCACTGATTAAGTGTCCAAGATTGCCGGGGATGCGTCTAGTCTATAAAAAAATTGTCTAGTTCAGTATTCAATGTCAGGGATTCGGCAACTTTAGGATTCTACTGTAAAATGGTTTCTAGCATTACTTCAATGCACGCAATTAGTAATACAAAAGGAAACGCATTCATAAGAAATTAATTGTCGGAATTCAAATTGTCGCCAAGTCAGGGGAGATATCTAATATTTTCTGTCATCTAATCTGCATTCATAACAAATAATTGGAAATGATTCATAAAATAAACAAATATATAAAAATTGAATAATGGATCAACTGCTGCGCTCTCAAATAGGTTTTGCCTTTAGTATATTAAATAATCAAATTTCGTCAAATATTAAATAAAGTTGCTGAGTCTCTTTGGAAAAATAAAAGTCTTCGAGCTTTTGCAGGATAAAGACATTACACAAAGCAATACATTCATCGGATTCAAATGAGCTTTTGGACCGTTCGGCAATACCGTAAGCCTACTGTGAGTCCAAAATGTTCCTCGAAAACGTGAACTGTCCGTGTGCATGCCAGAATGTTGACGCTTATTTTCATAAACATGTATGTGTGCTTCGCACTTCGTAACCATCAGCCACGAAGGATTACACTTTTATAACCATTGTGAAAGAGTTTCAGTCCAAATGGAGTTAAAATATGAAAAATACTAGATACTGACGAGTTGTCCATCTGTGGGTCTATAGACTGTCATGTTATTATACATTTTATGGCCCAGGTTGCAATGTGATATGAAGGCTTATTTGACTGAAGTGTAATACAATAAATATTACATATGATGGTAAATAGCTTCATATAACACTGCCATCGGGAGCATTAACTGTTTATTACACCGAAAATAGCGGGCATTTCATATATTTTTGTAAATAATTTTGTGATAAGTAAAAGTTGGTAGGGGAGATTACTCCCTATGAAAGATATAAGGTCACCATGGGGGCACGCGCCCCAGAGATATACAATATTCAATTCCCTCGAGGGAAAAATACAATGTTTTTCCCGGTCGTGTGATATTATCAACTACATGATATTCGCGCTTAAGTAAATGCAAACTATTCATATATAGAACCCAAATTGGATTTTTTAAATAAAAGAATAAAGTCACCAGTCTTTCTAAAGCTTGAAATAAAAAATAAAAACTTAGTTCAAGCGAAAATTTATTGTTGAATTAGAAAATTATTTTGACTTGCTTCGGGAAGAGGCAATACAACTGGGAAAATGTAAATTTCATGTATATATTTGTTGTTTAAATTTATACCTTATCAGATTAATTATGGAACCCTTGTCTATGATCCTCGTAAGAGACTTCTTTACAATGTTCCATTTTATAGTGTATTTTGCATATGTGAGTATATTATGATTAATTTATATCAGAAATTATGAAGATTTTTTTATTATCGGTCTACTTATATATTTACATATTGCTCTTCTTTGACAAAGTAAAAGGCTCTCGTTGTTATTTGTACTAACCGATATAAATAGAGCTGACCAGTGCTATATCAGGGGACAGCTAGCCAGAGAGAGAGGGGGAGCTAGACTGGAGAACACACCTTGTAGGTGGTCCCATTTTGACCACATATCAACGATTACGCACAAAAAGCCATACGGACCCAACTAATGAAATCTACATTCAATCTTATACCAACTCTACAGACACACCAACAACTTTATAAACAAAACTCAAAAACAATTTATTATATAACATATAGCAACAAACCAGTGCAGGATCGGACTACTTCTAGTTCACGCTTCTATAAGATTTTTCATCATATGATAATCTAAATAAACTTTACTTACTTAGTTTACATTTTACCTTTTCACGGATGACAGATTTGCTTTGAATTCATACCAAACTAAAAGACGCTTTCGGTCCTACATTTGACTCAACACTGATCCTTAGGGTGCAGAGACAATATTATGTTCGTCAGCAAGCCTATTCAGTTGACAGTAATTTAAATTTAAATAAAGTTTCCTCGTCATTAGTTGAATTAAATATGTATTAGACATCAATCAAAATAGAATATTGTATGTGTTCAACAATTGTAACACGGTAATAACTAACAAAACGAATCGCTGGGATTACAACCGGGGGGCATTGCTTAGGAATGTTCGGGGAATTACACAATTATGTCAGTATGCGTATACAGAACATCTGATTGGAAAACAATTCTGGGATCTTCTGACCGAAAATAGCTGAACATATCACGTACAGGTTTCTGGAACAAACATTAACCGAAACTGTATCATCAGCTTTATCCTCCATATTTGCATTCAAAATAGGCTTACATGTGTATACACACCATGTAAACACATGTCTCTCCTCCGTGCAAGACCATGAAAGTTATGACTATGAAGAATTTAGTCTTCGGGTCGATATCGCATGAACCATCAATAGGCTATATTCTGTAGCAGTAACTTTCCTCGATTGAAAATCAAATACAAAAATTGTACATTACAAATACATTTTTTTTAATAATAATGTGGAAGGTGTCATTGTTATCTATGAACCCAATTACTGCAGACATATTCTACATTTAGCGCTAACGAGCTACGTTGAATATGTCTGTATCCAGTTGCGTTCATATCACCGTTAATGCAATCAAAACCCTGTTGAATCTCAATTGATGTGTGTCTGAAAATGTCTATCCCTTGATTATGCACACCACAAACATATCAATGACTATAACTCGTATCATTATTTGTCACAATTGAGGAATGTGATAAGTATGATCATTATGGAATCGTGCTTACCTGTTCCGTTATCGACGAATGGAACTGTTCTGGTTTCTAACTCTGAAAAGGAAAGGCAATTCTAAATAAGACATAGATAGAAATATTGACAGGCCAATGTTTTCTTATGATATTTAAAGCTTTCTAGATGAGAAAACAAGACATTATTATTTTTTTTCAAAAACAAAAGATGTTCCTCGAGAAACCATCTTATCTCGAAGTTTTAATTTTTACTCGCCACGTTTCACAAATCTTATAGGACATAAACCCTTCAGTGATAAACCTTGTCTACGTGGTGGCTTGTGTTTAAGGGTTCCTTTGGGTTTTTTCTTTAAGCTTGACACTATATACTAAAATGCTCAGTAGGTCATCATTTTTCGAAAACAACTGATGGTGTCGATATGTTTAAAACATACATAATACATAAGAATACATAATTTTCATGATATTTTCGTCTAGAAATGTTAACGTTTCACAATTATGTAGACTACACACACAAAAATGACTATAAGCTGTGTCGTTATTTGTCATATCAAGCTAAAAGTAACTGAGGAATGTGATAAGTATGATAATGAAATCGCGCTTACCTGTTCTGGTATCGACTGGAACTGTCCTGATTTCTAAATCTAAAGAAAAAAACTTCTTCTTTGATACCATGGTACAAAGTTTTAAAATTGCTCTTTAAATATTTTGATTTTAAAAGCTTTCTGAAAGAGAATACAAAATTACAAAAGTTCTTAAGAAAAAGATATTTACTTCTCATTTCCAAGTTTTGATTTTTGCTCGCTTATGCACACAAATTTCATAAAACCTCATGAATTACACTTTTCGGTGAAATACTTATACATGTATATTCTGTTAATTTATCACAAACCGTAATGATATTTAAACTCTAGCATATACTAAATTCATAATGTGTTACTTATTTTCCCATTGAAACAGTAGTCTACGTACGTCAACTAGCTTTTTATATAATAATTATCATTTTATTATAAAAGATAAAAGTTAAGGTTTTGGTAAGGGTTAAGAATTAGTATAAAAGAAGTGTTAAGGCAAGAGACGAGTTAGGGTAAAAAAGGGTTAGTGTTAAGGTATGAAAAGAATTAGGGTGAGTGTAGAGATGATACCAGTGTAAGAGAAGAGTTATGGTAAGAGAATGGTTAGGATTCGAGAAGAGTTAAGGTTATAGAAGATTAAGTGTCAAGGTAATAGAAGAGTTGGTGTTAGGGTTATAGAAGAGTTAGTGTCAAGGTAATAGAAGAGTTGGTGTTAGGGTTAGAGAAGAGTTAGTGTCAAGGTAATAGAAGAGTTGGTGTTAGGGTTGGAGAAGAGTTAGTGTCAAGGTAATAGAAGAGTTGGTGTCAAGGTTAGAGAAGAGCAAGTGTTAGGGTTAGAGAATAGTAATAGTTAGTGATAGGGTTAGAGAAGAGTTAACGTAAGTTTAATGTGTTAAACCTGATGTGATACACATGAACTTTGGCTGATTGTATTTTATTAGACAGTCGCTGTAATCTTTGAGTTCCTCAGATCCACTTAAACACCGAATCTTCTCATCCTTGCAGCCTATGATTGGATCAAGAATAACAATGAAATAAAAGAGTATTTAAAGTTATAGAGAACATGTGGATGTTTCTTTTTTTATTTTGTAAAAATGAGTTGAGTTGCACAAATTTGTTTATGTTAACATACCTGCATGAATAATAATTTACTCGAGTTAAACTCGTGTTAAAAGATATAGTGTAAAGTCAAAAGTACTATAAATAATCCAATGTTAGAGGTAGTGAACAATATCATATGGTTACATTATTTTACGATAAGTTTAACAACGAACAGGACGAATACTGTTGACGTATACTCCACAGCAATAGTCTAATATGAAGAATAAAGTAAATTAAACATAATGCATTAACGTTACCACGTACAAAATTCGTATGGATTTGGTTGGCATTGTAAATATGTTCCCCTCAAAATGCCGTTACAAGCGCAGATCGGTTTCCAGTATTCAAGTGTCTTCCCGTTTCTACATGCTATATGTCTTCCATTTATTTCTGCAAAAGTAATGTTATTGTTAATTTCGTAAGTAAGGCGTTTGTCCCTATTGAAATTAAGAATGTTTAACCCCTTCATATTTAGCTCAATACGTGTAATATATTGTTTTCAAAATTGCAAATTGCATGTTGAATGAGTAATCATGATAATGGGAAATTGTAAATATTAATTCTTGGTAACCCATACCATCGTTGTCGGTCAGTTTACACTGCTCCAAACGCATATCTGAAACAACAACAAAACGAGTTCAGTGAAACCCACTTAAAACACATACCCATTATGAAAACATGTACTCATATTAAACACGTACCCGTTATGAAATCACGTACCTATATTTAACACGTACCCTTTATGAAAACACGTACCTATATTAAAACACGTACCCATTTTAAACACGTATCCATATTAATTTTTTTTTTTTTTCACTCAGAGCAGCAGAGAATCAACTAACCACCAGCTAACAGCAAATTTTCTTTTTTTTTTTAAACTGAATAATTTTATCTATTCTACTTCAACACATACACCTACACAATATACAATATACATTTTTAACTAATGCATACAGTACACACTTATATACTGTATATACATACATACATAATTCATACATACATACATACATACATACATACATACATACATACATACATACATACATACATACATACATACATACATACATACATACATACATACATACATACATACATACATACATACATACATACATACATACATACATACATACATACATACATACATACATACATACATACATACATACATACATACATACATACATACATACATACATACATGCCGCACACACACACACACACACACACACACACACACACACACACACACACACACACACACACACACACACACACACACACACACACACACACACACACACACACACACACACACACACACACACACACACACACACACACACACACACACACACACACACACACACACACACACACACACACATATACATATATATATACATACATTCATACATACATACATACATACATAATACATACATGCATACATACATACTACATACATACTCACATACATACACATCACATACATACATACATACATACATACATACATACATACATACATACATACATACATACATACACATACATACATACATACATACATACATACATACATACATACATACATACATACATACAACATACATACATACATACATACATACATACATACATACATACATACATACATACATACATACATACATACATACATACATACACATACATACATACATACATACATACATACATACATACATACATACATACATACATACATACATACATACATACATACATACATACATACATACATACATACAAATGCATATTACATATTGAGATAATTTGCATAGCTGATACCGTGTTTTATTCTCATTTTCTCATCACGGTGATTACTTTTCTTTTGATTTTTAATACTCTATATCACATATCAATGACAATGTTGTATTACATATTTTCTAAAATTACCCTGCCTGAAGCATGCCTGTTATATATAGTTACAGACCAAACATCTGACATAATATTATCTAATATGATATAATATTTAATTTGAGGTGTTTACGAGTTACGTCAAACTGAAATGTGTTAATTTATTTCACAATTTCCTTTAGCATGCATGCCTGCTAAAAACAAGAGTCCACTGCACATAGTGCATATAGCAGGCTACACATGACATAATTATACAAGTTTATTACAAAATTTTCTTAATACAAAAAGTTTTCCTTAATAGTGCAGGCCACTGACATAACAAAATTCAATCCTAAATGCACTTACAAAGTCATGTAGTGCATGTAGCAGGCTACACTTGTGACATACTTATTCAAATATCCATTACTAGGGTATACTATCACAAATTTGGGAAACAATATCAATAGTTACTACTGTTTTCTGTTTAGAATTGCAAAAAAGCCAGAACTCATTTTTAAGTTGCTTCCTCAATTGTATTTTTGTAATTTCTGTGTTTGGAAGTCTGTTATTGTGTTTAATGTCATTTCTGCATTTCCATATTGTCCACTTCATGATACAAATAAAAGTGTTTATTAATAAAGCAAGTCTACTTTTACCAGGATAACCAAGAATAACAATTTCTTCTTTATCTAGTGTTCCTGAAATATATTCAGGTACAACGTTTTTCATTATGGTATCCATATAATCCAAAATAAGTTTCGTATAAGCACAACTGAAGAATAAATGTTGTATATATTCGTTTTCGACTTTGCAGAAATGACATTTTCCATCTGAGTTACCGAATTTCATTATCTTCTTTTCTGTATATATAAGTTGGTGGATACATTTCCATTGAAATTCTTTAATCTTAAGACATGTTAATATATTAAAACAATTTAACCAGATATCTTTCCATTGAAATTGTATTTGATAAAGGTTCTCCCATTTCATTTCAACATCGGGTCTATTATTCCCGTTAAGTTTCATGCTTACTGATTTGAGTTTTAAATTTTTATATTCGATTATTTTATTATATCGATCAATGATATTCAATTCAGAATCCACAAAAATATTAGATTTTTCCTCATTTAAGATATCTTCCTCGCGTAATATTCGTTTATATTTCATTGGTATTGCAGACTTCAATCTTGATAACTCTGAAATGCAGTTTCTTTTATCTCTTAGTTTCCCATAAATATCTTGATCACTTTTGAACTGTTTCTGTGTGGAATCCCATACATCACCTATCGTATGTATTCCACTGCTTGAAAAGGAGTTAAAGAAAAGTGGTTTTCTATTAAAGACAATCATATGATTGCCAAATAATTCTCGATTCAAAAGTTCCTGAATGTTTCTTGCATCATTAACTCTTAAAAGTGTTGACCATGCTGATAACAAGTTTTTGTAAAATTTAGAAATACGACTAAAGTTTAGCGAATTAGTGTCTGAGCATTTACACAGAAAGAAATTGCTTCCAAACTTACTGTCTAATGATTGCAGCCAGTACTGACCAATTGCATTCCATGAAGTAATGGGAGTTTTAATGATTTTATATAACAATTTTATTTGTTTACTCAATGTGAAAAAACTAACATCCATAACATCCATGCCTCCAATACACTTTGGAGAACGCATCACCTTTCTAGGAACCATATCCTTCCCATTCCACAAAAAATTCCAAATTAGTGTGTTTAATTCCTTCAAATATTTATCAGGTATTCCACGAGCGTCTAATTCGTGGCCAATCTTAGATATAATAAGTGAATTAATAATAACATTTTTACCGAAGATAGACAGGTTTCTCGCTTTCCAAACGTGCATACAACTATTAATCTTATTTATTTTGTCTCTCCATATTGCGTCGTTATCTATTTCATGCCCATGGTGAATACCTAGTGTTTTGATGTTCGATCGTGTCCAATTGATTGCTGTAAATCTAGGTAGATTATTTTTCCATCTTCCAAGATATATTCCAGTAGTTTTTTTGTAGATTTACTTTTGAGCCTGATGCTTTTTCATAATGTCCTAAAATTTTAAACGATTCCGTAATTGACTTTTCATCTCTAAGAAACAATTGCGTATCATCAGCAAACATGTTAATTTTTGTTTCAATTTGACCTGGAAGTTTTAAGCCGTTTATACTATTGCTTTTGCGAATTGAACATGCCAAAGGTTCTGCTTGAATAATGTACAAAATTGGTGCGATTGGACAGCCCTGCCTTGCAGATCTTGAAATGCCAAAATATTCCGAGATAAAACCATTTGTCTTAATACATGTCTTCGCATCCACTAACAACATTTGTACCCAACCCCGTAAATTTATTCCAAAATTAAACCGCTCGAGACATTTGTCTATCCATCCCCATTCAACCCTATCGAAAGCTTTTTGTTGATCTAGAAAGATAACAGACCCCTCTTCATTCTCTAAATCAGTATATTCAAATACATCCTGTATCAATCTATTCGCGTCGGCAATGTTTCTTCCAGGAACGAAACCTTTTTGATCCGGATGTATGATATCTGGAAGAACTTTCTTTATTCTGTTGGCCAATGTTTTTGCAATTATCTTATAGTCAACGTTTAGCATCGTTAGTGGTCGCCAATTTTTAATATCTTCACGCTCGCCTTTTTTGTACAATAACGTTAGTATTCCTTTTGTTTGTGATGTTGATAACTTATTAGTATTACATATTTCATAAACTAGTTCAATAAATTCTTTTTTAATTATGTGCCAGTAAATCTGATAAAATTCTGAAACAATTCCATCTTCACCCGGGGATTTATTCTTTTTCATTTCACTGATACTCTTAAATATTTCATCTTCGCTCATCTCTTTATCCATACATGTTCTTTGATCATCTGAAATTTTGTTCTCTAGATTAACTAAAAGAATATCCGCAGCATCTCTGTCCCATCCTTCCGATGTAAAGAGTTGCTTATAAAATTTAATCTGTTCTCTTTGGATAGAATTTATGTCATTTTTATAATCTCCTTCTGCGGTTTTAATTTTATGCCAAAGCTTTTCTTTAGCACGCTGTTTTTCTAGGTTAAAAAAATATTTTGTTGATCTTTCATGCTCTTCGAACTCCTGCACTCTCGCTCTTACTCTCAACCCTGTTGCTTTATTACTGTAATGCTCTCTCAGAATGTTAGTTAGCATGTTGATTTTTTCATTATCTGGGTTAGTCTTTGTTAATGCATCCAGTTCTTTTTCGATTTCATCAATGTACCTGTCGGTCTTATTCAGGCACTTTGCAACAGATATTGTTATTTCTTTAATCTTAATTTTTGCTATGTCCCACCAGTCTTTCAAATTATCATATTTGTTCTTTTCTGTAACCCAATGAGTCCAAAAGGCTTGAAATGTATTTTTGAACATATCGTTTTTTATTGTATTAACATTCATTTTCCACGTCCCTGGACCAATTGTCACCTTATCTGTATTGATTTTTAATGTAATCATATTATGGTCGCTATGAACACATGATGTAATATCTGTTTTGGCTATATCATTTTCAATGTCTTTGGTAACAAGGAACATGTCTATTCTTGATTTTGAAATTCCTCTTTTGAATGTGTATTCCGATTTTCTAGGGTTACGAAGTCTCCAAATATCCACAAGTTGAAATGAATCAATTAAAAATTTTAGACATGATGTTGTGGAGTCATCTGCATTTTTATGTGGGTATCTATCTATTTGATTGTTTAGCGTACAATTAAAATCACCAGCATATATATAACTATTATCAAATAGGTGATTGTTAATAATTTTTCTTATGAATTGGTATCGTTCAGAGTTATTATTAGGTGCATACAGGTTTACTATATTGCATATATTTCTTTCGTCATTTTTTAAAATACATGTTAATAACCTTCCATCTTTATCTCTGTTAAGTTCTTTCAAAAACAATTTAGTTTTCCCATTTGTTAGAATAGCGACGCCTCTTGAGGCAGAGGTACCATTATTCCATAAACTATTGCCTCCCCCTAGATGTTTCCATTCTTTAGACCAAATGAATATATCTTTGTCAGTACAGTGGGTTTCCTGTAACAAAGTTACATCAATTTTCTTTTTGATTAACCAATAGAAAAAAGCATTTCTTTTTTCAACATTTCTTAGCCCGTTAATGTTAATTGATGCTATAGATATAGACATAAGTTAATATAAAGTGGTTAGAATTTATGAATATTGCTTAAAGGTCTATGTTTAGAAGCATTCAGTTGTTCTCTGGGGTACCATACTTTTGGATTTTATTGTGTTGTCGTTCAGTTGAAGGTGGTGTTGCCGAACTCATAAAGCGTTTTCTATTTTTTGGCGTGCCCAGCATTGGTCCTACAGTTGTTTGCATGAAGACTGATAATTTCTCTCTTAACTTGAACGCTCCTTGTTTATTTATATGTACACCTGAGGTGTCAAAACCGTCATATAGATGATCATTAACTGTTCCGTCGCTACGGAAAAGAAGCGGGATATCAATGTATTCTATATGGGATTTTGTTTTACACATCTTTTCAGTGAAACTATTGACACTTTCAGTTATCTCGTTCAGGAACGAAATTTTCTCGCTGTTTCCTTTTCGGGGTAGGATTCCACATATTCCAATGGGAACATCTGGGAATTGATTTTCAATTTCATTTATTGCTGAAGTTAGGTCAACAATGATTTGGTCAGAGTCGCCTTGGTTTCTTGACACGTCATTGGTACCCAGACAAACTGTGACATTTTTTATGTCAGTGTCTTCAGGTATGCAGGAGAGCGATTCCTCAATTGAATGGCTGATTTCCGCCAGTGATGCACCAGACACCGAGGCGTTAATAATATTTCTCGAGTTGAACTGGATGCGTTTCGCGTTAGACGCGCCGAGTAATAGAGATATCGGTTGATTTTGCTTTTTCTGTACGGAATCCCTATCTGAAGAATTAGGTATTACGTCATCAGTTTTGTCATCTTCGTTTTTACGACCTTCTCTGATTTCTTCCGCGTAATCACCGTATTGGTCCGAATCCCGTTGTCTACATTCAGATTGAATGTGACCGGACATGTTACAGTAATTACAGACAGGCGTTTCTTTTTGTGGACAGTTCCGAGCAAGATGGTCAGTATTTTCACAAATAAAACATTTTCTTTGCTCACGCACTGGTTTGTTTGGACATTTAAATGATGGGTGGTCCTTTAAGTTGCAATGATAACATGGAGTTCTATTGTTATTTGCAAATATTCTTATATCAAAACGCCCAATTGAAGCTCGCAACGGGAGGGTAGGGACACATCCTATAATGTTCAAATACCTTGTGCCGTTTTCAATGTTAGTATCACGAATTTTACCTCTGCGTATACTACCTGATACGACTTGGCCGTATCTAGCCATATAAGAAGCGATAGCATCGTCGCCTAGTTCGTATGGTGCATCTTTGATTGTAACATTTGTCACAGTTTTTTCGACTTCAAAAATTTTCACCGTTTGATTTTTTATTTCCGCTCCATTGAGTAGTAGCGCACGTTTTGTATCATCGTTTTGACAAGTAATCACAACTCTGTTCTCTGTTATTTGGACCGCTTTCACTTGATCTGTGATTCTCAGTTTTTCTAAGCCATTTAACACATCTTCATGCGATACACCCTTTAGAAACTTGTGATAAAAGTGCACTGATAGTTCTCTCTGGAGTGACATGACTATAATGATTATATAATATACATACACACTCGTCTTGGCAGTCAGTATCGAGGTCAGTGCACTATCGATATCAATCAGTAACGTTGACGGTTGGATGAACACGACTCAACGCTACATGGCCGGCTATAGTGAATATAGATAATGAGGTGATACAATGTGAACATCTCGCTGGCTTTCTACACTAGAAATAATAGTTCGAAATGTATACAAAATCGATCAGGAACACATCAATATAAACCTCACCACTCCCTGAGTCTCCATCTGTCCTAAAAATGATCGAAATAGACCAAAAACACTGGAGCTCAAATCACTGATTACCTGTCTCATCAAGGGCAAATTTTAAACACGTATCCATATTAATAAAATACGTAACCGTTATTAAAACACGTACCTATAATAAACACGTACCCGTTATGAAAACACGTACCTATATAAAATACTACCTGTATAAAACACTACCTATATAAAACACGTACCCATATTAAAACACGTACCTATATTAAAACACGTACCCTTATCAAATCATATACCCATATCATAATATGTACCTATATTAAAACACGTACCCATATTAAAACATGCACCTATATTAAACATGTACCCATGTTTTAATATCACGTACACGTTGTCAAGATAATTTCGGTCAAGAGAAGTTTAAAAAGTGTAAAGATTTATGATGGCACATGGCGAACGACGACGGACGAAACACAATGACTATGATATAGGTCATCTGGATCGTTTGGGCCGGATTACCAAAAATTAATTAACATTACAAACAAAGTAAATACCAGAAAACATAAACGCTCCGGATTCATTTCGATTGCATTTGTACATACCTGTGACTGAACCACAACGAAAACATATGAAGAAAACCATCAAGTTAAGCAGCTGTGCCATTGTGTAATTCTGAAATTTAAACAAAAAGATCTAATGATAAATTTACATGATATTCACTCTGTACACATTGTATTTTGAATTGCATGAGTTGTACAGGTGGGCACATGGCCAAAAGTTTGAATAAAATTGAAAAAAAAAACAATAGCTAGGTTTTGTTCTTCCAAAAAATATTGTTCCAAAATTTTACATCAATATATTGCAATCATGGTTGAAACTCAGGGAAAGTAATAAACCACTCATTGATTATAATTATCGAGATGTTTGTAGGGAGGTCATTTGGGGAAACAAATACATCAAAATTAATGTAATACATGGATTGAATCTGACCTAATCTTCATTAATGATATAATTGGTAATGACGGAATAGATGAATTGAAAATTTATCGACAGTTAAAAGAAACAAGAAATTGGATAAGTACAAACTGTACAAACATGTTCTGATCTACTGGTGTTTGATAAAGGTATTGGTGTTAAAGTTGTATTGCTGCTAATTTCACTGTAACGATATGTAACTTAAACATTTGATATTCAAACATTGAAATGTAACTTGATGATTTAGCTCCCCAAAAGCATATGTCGGCCAATAAGAGAGCCGAAATCTAGGAATCATATATTCCTGGTTTTGAATAAAGCGCCTTCAATTACCGCCATGTTCAGTGACTTCGGATTCCGAATCGTATCACGTGACTGACGTTCGGCACGACCTGCACGTGGTGAGCCAGATAACTGGCGTAAGCGCACATGTGTTTGTTTACGTTTTCCTTCTGGCTTATATGAGCAAATCATGCTGGTATATGTCCACAGATAGAGTATTTGAAACATCCAATTTACACATTACCGTAAAATATTGTGTGGATCAAATATAGTAATGTACGAGCATTATTTTCTTTGTAGATAGAGTCTGATGAGGTCGACCACATGTTTTGTTTATGAAAAAGTGTTGATGTTTTCTCTTGGTTTCACAACCCTCGTTTTACTTCGAGATTGTCGAGACGATGTTCGGAAGAGTTCGGAATGATTCGGCATCTTTCGAACCTATTTTTCACGTGTACACGTTAAAAAGATTTTTTACTTTTATAATTAAAGATACTTCCAGTGCTGCAACTTTATAAAAAGTGGTAAAATTAGAAAGTTTAAAACTCAGGCAGACGGTGAAAAATATGTATAACACTTAAACAGTTTTCACTATGACAAAAAGAGCGAAAGTAATAGACCATACAACTTTAAATTGCAAAATGTGAATAGTAAATTTCTTTATTCTACTTTTATTAGAAAGAAAAAAGAAATATCTTTCGTACTGTAGAGGTATGTGGGAAGGTATTTTCTACTAGAAAATACTGGTTCGATTTATCATGGATTATGTGAATTTATCAATAGCACCATAGGGAATGAAGAAAAAATATACAAACGGAAACTATTTTATAATATCCTTCCAAATGGAATTTTGCTTAAAAGATGGAATATTATTGAGGATGATACATGTTTGATATGTGAAATTAAGGATGATTATAAACATTTTTTATTGCATGTCGATGTGTAGATGCTCTGTGGAATTTAATCCATATATTTTTAGAAAAATATTACTGCAATGTACAATTAAGGAAAATGATGTTCATTGTTATAGGTTATAAGATTGATAATCAGAATTACAGAGAATTTAATGTTCTTTTGTCCTTAATTGGCTTTACAATATACAAACATTATCATATTTCTAACAGAAGAGTTGACAATTGTTCTATTGTTTCCTTATTCAAACTATATCTCGATAGAAAGTTACTGTAACAACGATACAGAGATATGAAATTATTAAAGAATATGTCAATGCACTTAAATGAAGAACAAAATAATTAAAAAGATGATTAAAAGAATAAATGAATAAAACATTGTGCAATAATGATAAACCTTGGAGCTCTGAGCGCTTCGCGCTTAAAATGTAGTTTTAAGAGTTTAATAGATTTTAAATGTAAAAGATGGTGGTCGAGATAAGACCGTAGTTGTTGATAAGAGATAGTTGTAAAGGAGAGAACGTGGTTGAGATGAAACGGTAGATGAAACGAGATGGTGGTAGAAGTGAGATGGCGGTAGAAGTGAGATAGCGGTTGAGACGGGGTGGTGGTAGAAGTGATATGGCGGTAGAAGTGAGATAGCGGTTAAGACGAGATGGTGGAGTGATATGTGCGATGAGACGAAATGACTAAAATGAGATGGTGAGATGGTGGTCGATACATATACGAGATATTAGTTGGGATGAGAGGAGAGAGATAAGTAGAGAGCATGCTGGGATTAATGTATAAGAATTATATTGAAAATGAATGTGTAAAATCCAAGAGTAAAAACGGAAAATATAAGACTTGCTTTATATACGCCTGAGACTACATGAATGAGATTAGATACAGGTGTAATGAGCCAATATCTGAGCACAAAAAAAGGTTTTGTTCTTCGTAGTAGCCATCCTGAGCAAGCGTCGATCGATTACTATCACTGTCGCATCCACGATACTCCAGAGGTTACTGTCATAATGTTCCCTTGGATTATATCATAGCAAAACTGAAGGCAACAGAAGTAACAGGTAATGTTGGCAAGATATCAAAGTAATCGAATAACGGTACACTGTGATTGACTGTGTGGCTTTGAAATCGGGCGTCGCTCTCACTGTAATTCTGAAAAGAAGGATGTGTAGGTCTATGATTGGTCAGATTTTTCTCCTGAGCTGTCTCCGGTTTAACTTTGATATAGCCAAAGGGTGGATATAACGTCAACTATAGTAACCCCTGAAGTATCGGAGGATGTCACTGTCATCAATGTGGACTCACCAGAGTCACCATAAACCATTAGTGTTTGTTCCCCAACTTTACACAATGGTAGCATATGGGAAAATACATCTTGGGATTGAATTTGGGGTCAAAAGGTCAACTATAAAGGTCATTGTTACTAAAAAGACATTGTTTAAACATACATTGTTTAAACATTTTTCGTTTTCAGTCGATATCTTGAGGAAAATTCAACGGATCTTAATCAAACTTCACACAGTTGTAGCATATGAGAAAAGACAGCTTGGGATCGAACTTGGGGTTGAAAAGGTCAACTACAAAGGTCACTGTTACTAAAAATAGATTGTTTCATAAAATATTAAAGGGACAATTCAGGGAGGCTAATTCTTTACATAATCACGAAGCAAGATATGACATAAATGTATTGTTCTACATTCCTAATGAAACATATGATAAGAAATAGTGACAAATTCCACAACTTTGTTAAGTACATTTTTGTATTTTTATTAATACCATTAAAATTCCAAATCGTTGATCAATACGATTAAGCAGGTATAACATGTACGATGTGCCCTTGCCCGAGTCAAAGTCACGCACGTTAAACAAATGCAATACATAACCACTGAGGAGTTGATGAAATTATTTTATGACAAGAACATGCATCTAATAATGTTAACAAACTGCAAGAGCGATTTGAGTAGTTATAGACAAAAAATTCTTTGCTACACAGGCAAGGGTCAGGGTTCGGCATACAAGGATATGTGTAATGGCGATTGAACATTTCACATACATTTGACTACAGTGGGATTTTCTGACATATCACAGTAAAACCAATTAATCTAATTTCCATTAGAACTGGTTTGTTTCCGATATATACGCAAGTTTTAATGTACTCTTAGACTGAAATGTCCCTTTAATTCCACGACGACAACTTGAGAAAACTTGAACGGAATTGAAACAAACTCCACACAATGGTACCATATATGAGAAAATACAGCTTGGCATTAAATTTGGGGTCAATAGGTCAACTACTCTGTACAAAGCTCACTGTTACTTCAAATAGATTGTTTGAAAAAATATCGTTTCCAGACGATAACTTGAGAACACATCAATGGAATTTGTTCAACTTTCATACAATGGAGAAAACATAGCTTAGGATTGAATTTGGGTTCAAAAGGTCACGGTTACTAAAAAGACTTTTCACAAATTTTCATTTCCGGACGAAAACTTGAGACAGAATTAGTTCAAACTTCATGCAATGATAGCATGACTATGCAAAAATAACAGGCCACAGATTAAAAAAATGTAAGTGACGGCAGAGGAAGTGTGTTGCTTGTAACCCATTGTTATTCATATTGTTAGTAAGTCTCCACCAAGGTACCGTTGAAAAGAGCATTAAGGTAATTTTAAAAATTATTCTACCCTGTAAGAATACAACAGTATAATAATCACAAATTTATTATAGCCGAGCAAAGATAGTGTTTAATAAGTCCCTAATGACCAGAAAATTCCGGGAAACAGAAAAGTGTTCGTCAATACTGAAGTGGCCCAGTGATATTAAGTTCCTCGACGATTTCCGCCTGGTGTGTTATGACGGCCAACACGCTACATTGTATCTTATGTGGATGGTATGGTGTTGGAATTAAAGTTTAGTTCGTCTAGATATATATTGTTTTATTTCTCAATAAATATGATCATTTAAGTGCTAACAGGGCATTTTGAACTATACAGTCATAACAATGTATTGGTAATAATTCGCGGAAATTAACTTTCTCGATTTTTAGTCGATTGCGAAATTCACAAAAGTAAATAGCACACGAATAACAGTTGGTGTACAGTATTAAATACCTAAGTTTATTATCAAAGCAAAATTTAAATAATCTGAAAGAAAAGTAGATATATTCACCTAGTAACGCATCAACGTTTTTAATCTGCTGATATTTTATTTTTTATACAAATCCTTTAAGATTCTTTAATATTTTACAAATGTGTCTTTTTATCAGCAACTGAATATGTGAAAGAAGAATTTTACATAGAAATGTCTTGGTTGTTAGTATATGACGGGGAATTCTGGACAGAAGTCACTGAAGTATTATTAGTAGACATAAAGGGTATATTGTATATTTGTAAATTTTTATATTTCTTAATCATAGTTTACAATTAAGTATTACATCGACTTTTTCATTACATTTGAATTTTTCATTTTTTTCTGTACATCCTGTAAAATTCTTCAATCTTTTACAGATGGGTCCATGTATAAGCAACTGACTACATTCAGTA
This sequence comes from Argopecten irradians, assembly GCF_041381155.1. Classification (NCBI taxonomy): domain Eukaryota; kingdom Metazoa; phylum Mollusca; class Bivalvia; order Pectinida; family Pectinidae; genus Argopecten; species Argopecten irradians. The sequence goes on along the minus strand of NC_091138.1, from coordinate 14,935,196 downwards.
GACGCTATATAATTCTGTAGTGTGGCCGAACAACCACATAACCTACTCATCTACTTCTCCAATACACAGTTAGATAAGATTTATACTGATGAACGACTAGTATGGTGTGACTCTATATAAATAGCCGTGCTGTAAGTAACAGACTATAAGAATCCATTTTTGTTATTTTCTGACACAATACTAAAGTGATTTATCATTTTCTGTGTCGTCCAAATACATTAACGATATTGTCGAAGGTATTATATTAGATTGAACTCATCAAAGCAGTGCGTCTTTTACTCAGTTGGTGCAAAATGAAAATGTTTATTCTTCTTTGCCTTATCTAATTTATAGTTTACATACACTGATCGTAAGTAAAGTTTTGGTAGTAATCCTTACTTTGAACAAGCCAATTAACGATGATAGTGCTAACATGTGATATTGCATTTTGTGAAAATCTTTTATTAGGTACATGTAATATGTCATATCAGTGTCAATTTTGTAATAAAATCATTCAAATAAGTTGCATACATACACAAATCACTAGGACATTAGGTCCATGTGTTCAGAGGTGCCCTGCGGTTTTACGACCTACATAAACATACTGTAAGATGGCAGAAATAATTTGGATAAACAAAACATGTAAAGTTATATCTCTACCAGCGAACGGTATCTGATCTGAAAACTAGGATAATGCGGACGTTTGGGATCAAATGAATTATGTAAACACAGGTGGATTATTCCGAGATGATGTTATGCAGAGATGAAAGAATATATCAATATAGCGTAGCTGATATATTTTAATACAAAAAGGACAAGTTCGTAGTACAAGTTATTTGTTGGCAAAGTCCAGAGAGTGTATATTTTATATAGATAGGCATATATTGTCGATCTAATATACCAAGCTGAACGGCACTAAAGACTCTTCAGTATCAACTACACTGTACTTCTCTCAATTCGTATTCACACTATGTCATAGCAAAACTGAAGATTCTATGTGCGACAACAGTTGAGACAGAAAGTTGGACCTTTGATCAAAAGAATCGAACACTGGCTTAACGCATGGAGTATCGAGGATATCCGTCGTCATCAAATACCTTTACTCGAAATTGATATTTGTTCTACATTATCTGTATCGACTGGTTGATTCTAATAATTGGAAATATTTCTATGTGTGGAAAGCGACGTTTTTGTGCGATTTTTTACTACGACACGATGGATTGACTGACGACACTATGGCTTTTTCCAGGTCCATAACGGTGCGTAAAATCAGTATAACATTTCACCTTCTTTAACATGATTATCCATGAAAACGTCTTTCAAATCGCTTAAATCGAACAGTAAAAATATGGTAAAACTTAGCGTTGGAAAAGTTTCAACATGTTTCCTTGCATTTAATTCGCCGTTTGATTTATGATTCATTTATATTTAAAAATTTGTTAATGATGTGCATTATAAGTCTAAATTAATATTCCAAATAAGGTGTCTATTTTTCGCATTATTACGGCTCATCGGTGCGTGTACTTTACTTTTGGGTTTTAGTGATATGGCCCGAATCGGAATTGATTCGTTGATTGATGATTTGGCGGAAAACACCGAATGGGAAAAACAAAGGCAAATATTAGTTATATGAGAAATAGAAATCGTCATAACTTTCCCTTCATATTAGATGAATGATACTCATTTCGAATTTTCATTTTTTCCTGCTACCCACAGGCTCGCGAAAAATGAAAAATTCTAAACTTGTATCATAAATCTAATATGAAGGGAAACGGATGAAAGGTCCTCTACATGTATATACCGGTACATGTTATGACGTTTTTGTATTAACAGATTACAAATATCGAATTATAGTAATAACAAACAATAAAACGACCATATAGCACATACTTACCCTTTCGTCTTCAATGCGAAGTAAAACTTAACTCTGGCGAAGCTAGTTCTAACCCTTTTGTTTTACTAGCCGTAGTAAACGCAGTGTGGTGAGATATAGTTATAAATAACTGTACTGCAAGAGTGATGTAAAACTTGGGGATTTCCTGTATTTTTAAAACAACGAGGAATACAATTATTCATCGGTGTTTTACTACTGTAATATTAATACGTGGAATTTTTCAGTTGGACAGTAATTTAACCTCTCATTGAACACCCATTCATACATGTATGTAGTGTAATTATCGCCTGGATAGCTAAAAGTTATCATATTGTTTTATAAAATTAACAACTTTATACTTGTTAGCATGATTTGTTTCACCGCAAGTGACTTAACCAAATTCGTAAAAATAAAAGTCGGGATTTCGATCTCAGTCTCCGGTTCCGGCCTTTAAATTGGAGTGAAAGACACTACAAAAAATTAATCCTCCCGACCCCTAAACAGACATATATTCTTTTGGCCTAAGAGAAAAAGAGACCCTAACAACTTAGATAATTATAGAGCAATAAGTCTTGTTTGTTTTCGGTTTTTTTTTAAATCCATATTAACTATAGACTAAAGAAAATGGCTGATGTACTGCTGCCCAGCCAGGATTCAGGAAAAAACATTCTACAAATGACAACATTTTTATTCTCCATGTTCTTACTTTTATCTATGTCTCGCTTGATAAAAAATTGTTTTGTTCGTTTGTTGATTTTAGAAAAGCATTTGATTCAGTTTGGAAACTCGGTTTACAAAATTTCAAAGAAGCAATATAACAAGAAAATTGTATAAATCAATTATTGATTTATATGAAAATACAAAATCCTGGAAAATGGAAATGATGTCTGATATGTTTACTTGCAACGTCGGTGTAAAGCAAGAAGAAAATTTGTCAACTTCCTTATTCGTTATTTATCTTAATGATATTGAAAGGTTTTTGAAGAGCAAGGTGTCAATTATTTGAAGAATATAAAAGATTTTAGTAATACTATTAGAATTTATATAAAACTCATTGTGATTCTTTATACAGATGATATAATTTTTTAATGTCTGAATCAGCTAACGATCTACAATCTGCCTTAAATTAATTTGAAATGTAGGATGGACATTGGAAACTTGAAGTAAACGCAAATAAGACAAATAATGCCATTTTTTCAAAAAGGATGTCTCGAACTCATCCTCATTTTACATGATTTAACGAAGACATAGAAATTGTAGATTCGTTTTCATATCTAGGAGTATTGATGAATTATAAGGGTAGTCATAAAGCGAAATCGATACTATTGATTCAGAAACAGTCAAGAAAAGCTATGTTTGCTGTTTACAAGAAAATAAGAAACATAATTCTTCCTATCGACCTCCAGTTAAAAGTATATGGTTCTTTTGTTTTACCAATATCATTGTACTCAGTAGAAGTATGGTGTTACGAAAATATTACAGCTATAGAAAAGCTTCATTTACAGTTTTGTAAACATATACTCGGTGCTAGGAAAAGTACGTGTAATTACATGTACATGATGTATGGTGAATAAGGGAGATTCCCTCACTGTATAGAGGATAAAAACAGAATTATTAAAATTTGGCACAAATTGATTACTATTGATAATCTTTCAAGTAATATATATATATATATATATATATATATATATATAAACTGATGTTAAACTTGCAAACAAATAGTAAGATAGAATTCAAATGGTTGCATAATGTTAAAATTAGTTTTGAAGAAATTGGTTTCAATTATATATGGGACTACCAGAATTTATGTACAGTACAATAGAGAATATTTAAAATTTATCGTAATTCAAAGATTACAAGATCAATTTGTACAAAAAATTGTTTAATGATACAGAGAATTCAACAAGAGGTCGTATTTATTCTATTTTCAAAGATGATTTTGAATTTGAAAAATATCGTAATAAAAGGCAACAGATAGGCAAATATCATAAAATTCAGAACCTCGAAACTGGAAAACCCAGAAGTAAATAATACTTGTAATTTATGATTTACTGATATTGGAAACGAATACCATTATCTGTTTCAGTGCAGTAATGAAATGGTGAAACGTTTAAAGTTATATGTGCCGTAACAGGGCGATAATTTTGACATGCTATTTTTTCATCATTAATTTATTAAAAACCATAAGGTTTGATGAATAAAGCTGTAAAAACCATTTAAATGGCTTCAGATGACTTATAAACATTAGTTATAACACAGGAATTTTGTACTGAAAAATTGTTGTTTTTATGCCTTATATATGTTTAAATGAAAACATACCTGCAAAAGTCACTTTATAATTACTAAAAACATTGTAAAAATGTGTAATGAAATTGTAGACCACAATTTGGCTTTATGGTCTCACCGTATGTACTCGTTTCACTTCACTATTGATGTAAATAAATGAATTTTGGCAGTACTGCCAAAAATCAATTTCAGCTCTTATTTGTACATGTAAAATTAAAATCTATGCATTGAAAGCACTGTAATTTTCAAAAAGTTGGTATTTTTTGGTGATGAATAACATCAAAAGCTCATCTTGATTCGTGATTATGAAAAATACGGCACATATAACTTTAAGAGAAATTGTAAATATACCAAGTTAATATTATATAAATCATAGTGTTATCAAAATGAAAGGCCTATTTACTGTATGTAACATAACTGTTTTGACAAGTATATGTAAATTTTGGGAAAAACTCTTGATTGAGCATGTACATCACCAATACATATTGTAATGCACTGTCACGCTATATATATATATGTGCCCTTTATACATGCATGTCTACATTATGTATAGTGATCTCCTGTTACACACTTGTATGTCTGAGAGTGGAATAAAATCTGAAATCTGAAATCTGATGAACTGGATACGAAATTGATAAAGTCATTAGTGGTATAACTTATGCAACGGTTTTTTTTTCTTCAAACATATCAGTAATTTTATAATTTCTCGAAATCAGGCATGATAATTAGGCAATGGATGTCTAATAAAGAGCCGTACATTACGAAGACATTAAATACGAAATACTTATCTCACCATTTCATTGTGTTTCAATTGTGTAACATCCATCCATCCAAGTTCCTTCCTACATATACAATCCCATGCATTGTCGTCTCTAAATATATTTCCTCGGAATTATCAACGATGGATGTTTCTGAGCTTATCTTGAGGCATGCTTCTGTTACCTGTCCTCGAGGTAAGAAAATGTATTATATTTTTCATAGGCGGACGTCGCATCTCTAACCAAAATCTTAAAATTAGACAGCTATAACCAAAGATGCCGCACTAGACCTAATTATGCATCCGACTCGTGATGAAATATTACCACAGAATCCCATTAACAACATAAACAATTAAGTAATGTTAAAAAGTGCGCATCTACATGCAATACACTTTTTGTACATACTTTCTTGTGTGAAATATGATCACATAGAAGTCTCACCAAATATACAAGTTATGTAACTTTATCTTACATCGTTATCTCCTGTGGTGAAGGAGTGCAATGTCAAAATATTTGTATGTCATTCATATGTTCATATAAGCGTATAAGTGTAATTATAACGGCTCTATCATCTCAGCGACATTCTGTTTACAAATATGAAAATCAAGTATATATATCAACTGTCAATTAAGTAGATAGTAAATTCAAAACCTAAGATTGTTATAATTGATCATCAAAAAATTACATACCTAAAAAATATAAATGCTATATAACTAATACACATTCAGGCAAATTTTTATTTTTATATCTACAAACACATACATGTATCTAACATTATGTAACCTTTTCACCCGTCTCTTAACATGAATCAAGATAAGGATAAAGGTTAAATATAATGTCGTGTGATATATGCGTGACATGTTTTGAAAATTTTTAAGGCATAAGGTTTTGTTATTTATACACATGATACAAATTAAAGATGGCGTTCGTATAGTGTAATTTGAGTATCATTCATTCATTCATTTATTCATTCATTTCTTTTTACGCTTAGTACTGCAGGGGGCTTTTACAATATTCGTACAACTGGACAAAACTTAGAATGCGATATAGATGTAAAATGTAATATAAATGTAAAACATAAGACACGAGTTCGGTATGATACAACATTCACAACAGTTAGTTATAATAGATACAGCGACATTTTTAAATTTTAAAATATCTATATTAATGTCGTTTTCTTCTCTCTCCGCCCATGCAGTCATGATATGATCATCCAATCTCGATCCCAATCACATCTCACTCACTGTCCCTCATCCTCTCTCTAGCTCAACTCCGCCCAATTTACACTCGTCCCAGAAAACAGTTACTGGGAGTCGCCTCAGGGCTCTTCCCCGAAAACTTTTCAGTTTGACTGGGAGTTTCGCCAATGGTATAAAGACTTGTTTTCATTACGTTTCTTCTTTTTTTCTGACATTTTTGTAGAGTGTGTACTGTAAATTGGAATATCTTGGCGTCGGGACAATTTGGCGTTTTTGTATCCAAATATAGGCTGGTTAAATCTTGGTGCGTTTAGATTTAGCGTTTCTCTATGCAGTGCAAATTTTTGGCGCATAACTTAATGTGATCAAAAAGAAAAACCGGAAGATTTAATTAGTCTATACACATATATATATCCCGCAACAATGAAAAACTGACATAAGTTTTGAAGCCTTATCGATAGAAAGCCAATCATTTGAAATATTGGTCTTCAATAGAAGTGATTTATAGTCACACATCTAATTATATACATGTTTGCACAAAAAAGAGACTCGCACTGGTAACGTTGGTTTTTTTCGGTTGACAGCACAAACCTTAAATGTGTGTTTATGTAACACGATTGAGTAATTTACCCGAGAGTACATGTTCACATACCTAATAAATGACATGTAGATGACTGTACTGATCGTTATATACAAACAAATAAATACGTAACCAAATTCTGGTATGTTCAATTATGGCGCTTTCGTGCCAAACGCAAACTTCAAACTTCAAACTTTACTTTTTACGCCAAATAAGCCAAAATGTGGCCACATCCAAAGTATCCCAATTTACGGTATCATTTGATTGATAAATGATAGGCATATTATGCTTAAGCATAATAAAAGGCAAGAACAGAAATTGACACATGAACAATGGTCATAGACGAAGGTTAAAATTAAATTGGCCATGGACAGAACTTAAAAATTATTTTTTTGGATTTTACAACTTTCATGTATGTGATATTATCTATAGAGTATCTTTTGGGCTAATGTTTTTACTTATATATGTTATTAAACATTATTATGGCTTGCCAACATAATATTTATTCAAAGAGCAATGTCGATCCTTAGTTTCAATGCGTATATATAAGATATCTTAATTGTGATATAAGATATCTTATATACTGTATGAGATATCTTATATGCTATATGTGATATCTTATAAGATATCTTATATGATTATATAAGATATCTTATATAGATATAAGATATATTATCTAATTATTCAAGATATCTTATATATTTCGATTAAATACGGGATAGACCTTACTCCTTTATTAAATGTTAAATTGGCTTGCCAACATTATGGCTGATTAAAAAGCTTGTTAATGGGTCAAAGGGCCAATTTTTAACATACAAAAATTGTATAGTGTATCGTCAATAAAGATGATTCTATTTGCCGTGTACAGCCACATGGACCTGTGTGCACAGGGGAGTGAGTGGTGTGTTGCGACAATAGTGCTACTGGCAGTCATGATCGGCTGGTCAACCGTGACCTATATATAGTCACAACCTTCGATGAGACGCGCTACTATAATGTAGGTAGGTCAACCGTGACATAGTCACAACCTTCGATGAGGCAAGCTACTATAATGTAGTCCGCTAAACCCGCCTTTATTATTAGGTTTTTTGTCATATATTTTTTTTTTTGCCTAATGTATTAATTAGGAAAAAATTAAAAAGCCTAATTATATTAAATGGAGTTTTCTTTTTTATGTGTAACACAAAGTATGGAAATCATATTTTATTACCATGTACATGTATCAATTGTTGAAAATTTGCCTTGGAAGTTAAAAAGCTAATACACTAGGCGAAATGATTTATGAAATTAGAAAATAAGATTTTTAACAGTTCATTAAAGATAGTTTTTGAAAAAAAAAGATCATTTTTGTTGATCTGAAAATTTGCAAACGTGGAACTTTCGGAATATTCAAAACATGATGGAATTTTAACATTCTCTAACAGATTACATTCAAATATCCAAATTTTCGACAGTAATGTTGCATGTCTGCCAAAGATATTTTGCAGAGTTCAGAACTTCCTACTTTAAGATTGCCTAAGCAAATGTTAACATACATGTATATGTATATTTGCTGCATGTTGGGTTACAGATTTCAGTTTGCAAAACGCATTTTAAACAGTATTAAAATCTAGGCATGGATTTATAAGTGATACGTCCTTGATCTAGGCTATATGAAGGCAGAGGGAAGAGAGAAAACAATCCGCAAATCATTGATTTTTCTGGTATCGTGTATTTATGTGTATCGGTACAAATAAGGAAAAAATTGCGACGAACAGTGGCCCGCCTTCTTTCCAAACTATTAGTCAATCAAAGCAAGGACATATATGATCAAAGTGTTACACTCACGCCGATACTGTTCAGTAAGTTGGCCACTCAGAAAAGTTTTGCAAACTGATCGTCGCCGAGCTGTGTGGGAGATCAAAGGGATCCAAACTATTTATTGTTTTAAGTTTTGCTAAATTATAAGCGGTATCGCTGTAAGCACAAGATGTTTATAAATGGGACTCTGTTCAGCAATGAATGCGGTCTGAAAAGACACACAAAGTGAATATGAATACCTAATATTGTAGCCCGAGATACTCTGGCCCTGACACCAGACTTAGATATTATGACAGATAGATCTTTTGTTTCGAGAAATCGGTGCCTGGTAGGGCAAGAACGCACTACTTGGTCTCATGAAAAGATGAAATTCGCCAACAACGTTTGGTATCGGGCCAGGCGCCGATTTCTCGAAACAAAAGTGCAGACTTAAGTCAAAACTTAAGTTTTTCTCCTTATGTAACTTATATGAAAACTTTAGACTTAAGTCAGTTTGGGACTTAAGTTTGGTTCGAGAAATCGGGGCCTGGTTACTTTCTTTTTAGACTAATACTGCTTACATAACATTACCACCGAGAAGCGTCACCTACCGTTATCTTTTCAACAAATGAATAATTTACATATAGCCTTCCATTTTATACGTGATATTTTGTCAATACAGTAGTTCTTTTCCGCAATTTTAAACGTCCCTCCTAGTCGTCGTCGCCATTTTCTCGTGATATGTAAATCGTTTTAAATATCGATGGATTTTTATAGATAGATAAATGTTTTTGTTGAATAGACAAAGGTAATTCTCGGTGTAAATACTTTGTAAGCAGTCTGAATAGGAGATTACAAGGCCTGATACCAACCGGTATTGGCAAATTCCACCTTTTCATGTTGTAGTGAGCTCTGGCACTAATAATATTGATATGATAATTGATAATAATATGATAATATTGAACATGAATTACGTATGATCTTCCTGTATTACAAGTAGTCTTCTTCTATAAAACTGACATCTCTGATGTTCTCTGACTTTTTCAGACTACATTCAGTAGACGCTACATAATTCTGTAGTGTGGCCGAACAACCACATAACCTACTCATCTACTTCTCCAATACACAGTTAGATAAGATTTATACTGATGAACGACTAGTATGGTGTGACTCTATATAAATAGCCGTGCTGTAAGTAAAAGACTATAAGAATCCCTTTTTGTTATTTTCTGACACAATACTAAAGTAATTTATTATTTTCTGTGTCATCCAAATACATTCACGATATTGTCGAAGGTATTATATTAGATTGAGCTCATCAAAGCAGTGCCTCTTTTACTCAGTTTGGTGCAAAATGAAAATGTTTATTCTTCTTTGCCTTATCGAATCTATAGTTTACATACACTGATCGTAAGTAAAGTTTTGGTTGTAATCCTTACTTTGAACAAGCCAATTAACGATGATAGTGCTTACATGTGATATTGCATTTTGTGAAAATCTTTTATTAGGTACATGTAATATGTCATATCAGTGTCAATTTTGTAATAAAATCATTCAAATAAGTTGCATACATACACAAATCACTAGGACATTAGGTCCATGTGTTCAGAGGTGCCCTGCGGTTTTACGACCTACATAAACATACTGTAAGATGGCAGAAATAATTTGGATAAACAAAACATGTAAAGTTATATCTCTACCAGCGAACGGTATCTGATCTGAAAACTAGGATAATGCGGACGTTTGGGATCAAATGAATTATGTAAACACAGGTGGATTATTCCGAGATGATGTTATGCAGAGATGAAAGAATACATGTATATCAATATAGCGTAGCTGATATATTTTAATACAAAAAGGACAAGTTCGTAGTACAAGTTATTTGTTGGCAAAGTCCAGAGAGTGTATATTTTATATAGATAGGCATATATTGTCGATCTAATATACCAAGCTGAACGGCACTAAAGACTCTTCAGTATCAACTACACTGTACTTCTCTCAATTCGTATTCACACTATGTCATAGCAAAACTGAAGATTCTATGTGCGACAACAGTTGAGACAGAAAGTTGGACCTTTGATCAAAAGAATCGAACACTGGCTTAACGCATGGAGTATCGAGGATGTCCGTCGTCATCAAATAACTTTACTCGAAATTGATATTTGTTCTACATTCTCTGTATCGACTGGTTGATTCTAATGATTGGAAATATTTCTATGCGTGGAAAGCGACGTTTTTGTATGATTTTTTACTTCGACACGATGGATTGACTGACGACACTATGGCTATCTCCAGGTCCATAACGGTGCGTAAAATCAGTATAAAATCTCACCTTCTTTAACATGATTATCCATGAAAACATCTTTCATATCGCTTAAATCGAACAGTAAAAATATGGTAAAACTTAGCGTTGGAAAAGTTTCAACATGTTTCCTTGCATTTAATTCGCCGTTTGATTTATAATTCATTTATATTTAAAAATTTGATAATGATGTGCATTATAAGTCTAAATTAATATCCCAAATAAGGTGTCTATTTTTCGCATTATTACGGCTCATCGGTGCGTGTAATTTACTTTTGGGTTTTAGTGATATGGCCCGAATCGGAATTGATTCGTTGATTGATAATTTGACGGAAAACACCGAATGGGAAAAACAAAGGCAAATATTAGTTATATGAGAAATAGAAACCGTAATGACTTTCCCTTCATATTAGATGAATGATACTCATTTCGAATTTTCATTTTTTTCCTGCTACCCACAGGCTCGCGAAAGATGAAAAATTCTAAACTTGTATCATAAATCTAATATGAAGGGAAACGGATGAAAGGTCCTCTACATGTATATACCGGTACATGTTATGACGTTTTTATATTAACAGATTACAAATATCGCATTATAGTAATAACAAACAATAAAACGACCATATAGCACATACTTACCCTTTCGTCTTCAATGCGAAGTAAAACTTAACTCTGGCGAAGCTAGTTCTAACCCTTTTGTTTTACTAGTAGTAAACGCAGTGTGGTGAGATATAGTTATAAATAGCTGTACTACAAGAGTGATGTAAAACTTGGGGATTTCCTGTATTTTTAAAACAACGAGGAATACAATTATTCATTAGTGTTTTACTACTGTAATATTAATACGTGGAATTTTTCAGTTGGACAGTAATTTAACCTCTCATTGAACACCCATTCATACATGTATGTAGTGTAATTATCGCCTGGATAGCTAAAAGTTATCATATTGTTTTATAAAATTAACAACTTTATACTTATTAGCATGATTTGTTTCACCGCAAGTGACTTAACCAAATTCGTATCCACGTAAAGATCATAGGAGACCCATGGTACCTTACGCTACACTTATTGACAAGTGTGGCGTAGTGTGGTGAAATCTTATTGACAAGTGTAGCGTAGTGTAGTGCAACGTTATTGACAAGTGTAGCGTAGCGCAATCTTATTGACATGTGTAGCGTAGCGTAATGTATTTTTATTGAAAAGTGTAGCGACGTGCAGTAAACTGTGGGTCTCCGATGAACTTATAAGGCAAAAAAAGATGTCTGTTTAGGGTTACCCGACCGACTCTAATTTTTTACCCCCGACACTAATTTTTTCCACTTTTCTACAAAAAATAATATTTAAAGTCGGGATTTCGATCTCAGACTCCGGTTCCGGCCTTTAAATTGGAGTGAAAGACACTACAAAAAATTAATCCTCCCGACCCCTAAACAGACATATATTCTTTTGGCCTAAGAGAAAAAGAGACCCTAACAACTTAGATAATTATAGAGCAATAAGTCTTGTTTGTTGTCTCGGTAAAGTTTTTTTTAAATCCATATTAACTATAGACTAAAGAAAATGGCTGATGTACTGCTGCCCAGCCAGGATTCAGGAAAAAACATTCTACAAATGACAACATTTTTATTCTTCATGTTCTTACTTTTATCTATGTCTCGCTTGATACAAAATTGTTTTGTTCGTTTGTTGATTTTAGAAAAGCATTTGATTCAGTTTGGAAACTCGGTTTAGGGCTAAAATTTCAAAGATACGAAAATAAAAAATTGATTTTAACAAAATGAAAATTCGTCTTCAACGTTGGAAAAATTGATTTAGAAAATTTGATTCAGTTTGAAAGGTTTTTGAGAACAATACTCAGAAACAGTCAAAAATTAGGGCTAAAATTTCCTCTTCCTATCGACCTCATTTAAAAATATACATATACGTAAAATGCATTTACAGTATAAAAAAAGCTTCATTTAATGTTTTAAACATTGATTCCTGGTTAACAAATAAAATGGAAATTTGATAGTATATATATTAATATATATTATTTATATCTAAAACTGATGTTAAACTTGGCAAACAAATAGTATGATAGAATTCAAATGGTTGCATAATGTTAAAAAAAAATTAGTTTTGAAGAAATTGGTTTCAATTATATTATGGGACTACCAACGAATTTTATGTTACAGTACAATAGAGAATATTTAAAATTTACCGTAATTCAAGATTACAAGATCAATTTGTACAAAATTGTCATAATTGTTTAATGATATAGAGAATTCATCAAGAGGTCGTATTTATTCTTTTTCAAAAATGATTTTGAATTTGTAAAAATATCTTAATAAAAGGCCAACGATAGGCAAATTTCATTAATATTCCAGGAACTCGATCATTGCATTTTGTACCTATAGAACTATAGGAAGATGGACTGGAACACCAGAGAACTAATAGAACTTGTAATTTATGATTTACTGATAATGGAAACGAATACCATTATCTGTTTCAGTGCAGTAATGAAATGGTGAAACGTTTAAAGTTATATGTGCCGTAACTGGGCGATAATTTTGACATGCTATTTTTTCATCATTAATTTATAAAACCATAAGGTTTGATGAATAAAGCTGTAAAAACCATTAAATGGCTTCAGATGACTTATAAACATTAGTTATAACACAGGAATTTTGTACTGAAAAATTGTTGTTTTTATGCCTTATATATGTTTAAATGAAAACATACCTGCAAAAGTCACTTTATAATTACTAAAAACATTGTAAAAATGTGTAATGAAATTGTAGACCACAATTTGGCTCTATGGTCTCACCGTATGTACTCATTTCACTTCACTATTGATGTAAATAAATGATTTTTGGCAGTACTGCCAAAAATCAATTTCAGCTCTTATTTGTACATGTGAATTACACGTGATTATGAAAAATACGGCACATATAACTTAAGAGAAATTGTAAATATACCAAGTTAATATTATATAAATCATAGTGTTATCAAAATGAAAGGCCTATTTACTGTATGTAACATAACTGTTTTGACAAGTATATGTAAATTTTGGGAAAAACTCTTGATTGAGCATGTACATCACCAATACATATTGTAATGCACTGTCACGCTATATATATATATGTGCCCTTTATACATGCATGTCTACATTATGTATAGTGATCTCCTGTTACACACTTGTATGTCTGAGAGTGGAATAAAATCTGAAATCTGAAATCTGATGAACTGGATACGAAATTGATAAAGTCATTAGTGGTATAACTTATGCAACGGTTTTTTTTTCTTCAAACATATCAGTAATTTTATAATTTCTCGAAATCAGGCATGATAATTAGGCAATGGATGTCTAATAAAGAGCCGTACATTACGAAGACATTAAATACGAAATACTTATCTCACCATTTCATTGTGTTTCAATTGTGTAACATCCATCCATCCAAGTTCCTTCCTACATATACAATCCCATGCATTGTCGTCTCTAAATATATTTCCTCGGAATTATCAACGATGGATGTTTCTGAGCTTATCTTGAGGCATGCTTCTGTTACCTGTCCTCGAGGTAAGAAAATGTATTATATTTTTCATAGGCGGACGTCGCATCTCTAACCAAAATCTTAAAATTAGACAGCTATAACCAAAGATGCCGCACTAGACCTAATTATGCATCCGACTCGTGATGAAATATTACCACAGAATCCCATTAACAACATAAACAATTAAGTAATGTTAAAAAGTGCGCATCTACAAGCAATACACTTTTTGTACATACTTTCTTGTGTGAAATATGATCACATAGAAGTCTCACCAAATATACAAGTTATGTAACTTTATCTTACATCGTTATCTCCTGTGGTGAAGGAGTGCAATGTCAAAATATGTGTATGTCATTCATATGTTCATAAGCGTATAAAGTGTAATTATAACGGCTCTATCATCTCAGCGACATTCTGTTTACAAATATGAAAATCAAGTATATATATCAACTGTCAATTAAGTAGATAGTAAATTCAAAATCTAAGATTGTTATAATTGATCATCAAAAAACTACATACCTAAAAATATAAAGCTATATAACTAATACACATTCAGGCAAATTTTTATTTTTATATCTACAAACACATACATGTATCTAACATCATGTAACCTTTTCATCCGTCTCTTAACATCACTCAAGATAAGGATAAAGGTTAAATATAATGTCAAGTGATATATGCGTGACATGTTTAAAAAAAATTAAGGCACAAGGTTTTGTTATTTATACACATGATACAAAGATGGCGTTCGTATAGTGTAATTTGAGTATCATTCATTCATTTCTTTTTACGCTTAGTACTGCAGGGGGCTTTTACAATATTCGTACAACTGGACAAAACTTAGAATGCGATATAGATGTAAAATGTAATATAAATGTAAAACATAAGACACGAGTTCGGTATGATACAACATTCACAACAGTTAGTTATAATAGATACAGCGACATTTTTAAATTTTAAAATATGTTTTCTTCTCTCCGCCCATACAGTCATGATGATCATCCTCTCTCGATCACATCTCATGATCACTCACTGTCCCTCATCCTCTGATCTCTAGCTCAACTCCGCCCAATTTACACTCGTCCCAGAAAACAGTTACTGGGAGTCGCCTCAACGGGCTCTTCCCGTAATGGCAACTTTTCATAGAGATTGGGATATGTTGTATATGGTATCAATAGGGCTTTGCCTAAAGTAAAAAGACTTGTTTTCATTACGTTTCTTCTTTTTTTATCTGACATTATTGTAGAGTGTGTACTGTAAGTTGGAATATCTTGGTGTCGGGTAAATTTGGCGTTTTTGTATCCAAATATAGGCTGGTTAAATCCCTATGCAGTGCAAATTTTTGGCGCATAACTTGATGTGACAAAAATGAAAAACGTTTTGAAGCCTTATCGATAGAAAGCCAATCATTTGAAATATTGGTCTTCAATAGAAGTGATTTATAGTCACACATCTAATTATATACATGTTTGCACAAAAAAGAGACTCGCACTGGTAACGTTGGTTTTTTTCGGTTGACAGCACAAACCTTAAATGTGTGTTTATGTAACACGATTGAGTAATTTACCCGAGAGTACATGTTCACATACGTAATAAATGGCATGTAGATGACTGTATTGATCGTTTTATACAAACAAATAAATACGTAACCAAATTATGATGTGTTAAATTTTGGCGCTTTCGTGCCAAACGCAAACTTCAAACTTTACTTTTACGCCAAATAAGCCAAAATGTGGCCACGTCAAAAGTATCCCAGTTTACGGTAACATTTGATTGATAGATGATAGGAATATTATTATTATATTTAAGCATGATAAAAGTCAAGAACAGAAATATACACATGAACAATGGTCACTATGACGTCATACACGTAGGTTAAAATTATAAATTGTACATGATCAGAACTTAAAATTTTTATTTTTTATTTTACTGTTTTCATGCATGTGATATTATCTATAGCGTATCTTTTGGGCTAATGATTTTAATTCTAATGTTATTAAACATTATTATGGCAAGCCAACATGACATTTATTCAAAGAGCAGTGTCAATCCTTAATTTCAATGCACATATATAAGCTATCTTGATTGAGATATACATGTAAGATATCTTATATGCTATATGAGATATATTTATATGCTATATAAGATATCTTATATACTATATAAGATATCTTTGATATTATGACAGATAAATGTCTGGTGTAGAGCAAGAACGCACTACTGGGTCTCATGAAAAGATGAAATTCGCCGACACCGTTTGGTATCGGGCTAGGTTATTTTCAATTGTAAGTACTGCTTACAAAACATTACCACCGAGAAGCGTCACCTACATTGTACCTTGGTGTTTTCAACAAATGAATAATTTATCTACTCATAGCCATCCATTTTATCATGCACGTTATATTTTGTCAATACAGGAGTTCTTTTCCGTAACTTTAAACGTCCCTCCTAGTCGTCGCTATTTTCTAATAATATGTAAATCGTCTTAAATCTCGATGGATTATTATGGGTAGATAAATTATGATTTGCTGAGTAGACTAAGGTAATTAGCGGTGGTAATACCTTGTAAGTGGTCTGAAAAGGAGATTACGTGGCCTGATACCAAACGGTATATGCGAATTCCACCTTTTCATGTTGTAGTGCGCTCTGGCACTAATAATATTGATAAACATGAATTACGTATGATCTTCCTGTATTACAAGTAGTTTTCTTCTATAAAACTGATATCTCTAATGTTCTCTAACTTTTTTCAGACTTCTCAAGTTCCGGAAGGCATAAGTACTCGATGTTGGGACTGTATAAGTATACAAATGTACTGACATAAAGACTACCAAACTGTTTACATGTAAGGTCACAGGGACCAAGTTTAGGCACTAGGTACTTGATATTAGGCCTGTGGCATGCTGAGATACATGGCTACCAGGTTTTTTTGTCAATTTTCAATTTTCAATACTAGTTCTAGAGTAGTTAGAGACCCTGGTATTATGTCAATAGTATGACGATTCAAGGGACTATCAAGTTTTAATATAAAATGATATTAACCTTTCTTCTAGGTCACACGGGTCAATTAGGCTTTAATCCTGAAATGACTTCTTGTCAATATTTAGATCCGTGATATGCTGAGGCGAAGGGCTGCTATGTTTGTTCATGTAAATGAAATCGGCCTTCATTCAAAATCAAATGGACCAAGGATACCCTAAAATCTTTAAATAACTTCTCAAGTCCAATGATGTCTAGAGACCTGTTATTAGGTCAATGCTGGGACAAAGGGACATCGAGTTTGTAAATATAAACAACCTTGATCTTCTTTTAAGGCAACCGAGGTCAACTATGCTATAATCTTAATATAGCTTCTTCCGAAGCTCTGGAATACCTAGAGAGACCTCGTATTGGACCTAGAGCATACAGAATTGAAGAGCTATCAAGCTTGTTAATATGAATAACCTTGACCATCAATGTCTGTATCCTCTAAATCGTACTCAACTGGTCCACAAATAATAATATTCCATATTTACCTCGTTTTCCGGGAGATAGTTTAAATACACATGAGATAACTGGTACATATGTAAATATAGATAGAGTTTATTCATGTAACGCAGAACAGCTCTGTATAAATTGCTGTATTTGTGGCATACCTTTGTATAATCACTGAGCATATTCATTACATAAAAAACTGACTGTCTGTAATATATAGACTTGGTTGTCATATTCCATAATTTATGTGGTTCTATCATATTGGTATCGCTCTCCATCCTCTCTCACTCCACGGTTTTCTTCTTTTGGCCTCACTCACTAATAACAATTGCATCTAGTTTCTTCCATTGTGACCTAGAAGAAAATGTTCCTGTATCTTGTTTTATTCCTTATTTCACTTCTTCCCATTCAGATTCCTCTCCGTATATCACTACCCGTTGTTCCCATCCGATAGGAAAATCTATCCATTTTAGTAATTTGTCTTTGATTCCATATTTTGTCATTTTGATAAAAGTCGCTTATCAGGAACTGTGTTGAAGGTGTTTTTTTAAGTCTAAGTAAATGATATCTACTAGTTCTTTGTTATCCAGAGTGTTTGTTATGGTTTCTAATACTTCCAATAGTCGTATGGTTGTTGATCTCCCTTTCCTGAATCCAAATTGTTGACCTGATAGTAGTTTGTTTTTATGTTTTTGTGAATTGCTGTGAAATTTGCATTTTCCATACTTTTCCTTCCTCCATGGACTTTTTGACGATTATTTCTAGATGTATCAGTATCTCATTTTTGTTTATCTCCTTGATCACTTTAGGATGTAGTCCGTCTGTTCCTGGTGATTTCGTAGTTTTAATTTATCTAGTTTCTTTAATATGGCGAGGAGTTTAAGTGTACTTCTTGAATCTCATCGTCACCTACTCTGTTTGGAAATGTTGGTGAAGCATCATCTTTCTCTTCAGTAAACACACTACAGAAGAATCTATTTAGAAGGTTAACGTTCTCTTTGTTGTTGAAAATGATGTTTCCATTCTCATTCATCAGGGCCCGGCACCATAAAACTATTCTCAGACAGATTTTTACTCAAGTCTATGATTTTACAAAGACGAGTAAATACTCTGTCAGAAAAAAGCATTTTCACTCAGTACAGACAGATTTTTACTCAAGAGTATGATTTTACATAGACCTACATGTAGGCCGTTTTCGTTTATTCGGAACAACCGGTGTCATATCAAATTTGTATCCCCCATCACTTTTTTGCCCATCAAAAAAGTATCCATCCGGGGATACTTTTTTGCCCATCAAAAAAGTACCCCCTATCAAAAAAGTATCCCCCCATGACATCAATAGTGATTGTTATAATTTTAGTTGGCAGTGAATCAAATGGTCATAAAGATATACCAGGAGTCCCTTTACAAGTGCCAGGTAACTAATTACACCTGGTTATAGGTATTACCTAACTACCTAATTAGTGGTGGGACGGACAGCTTAATTGATTGTACAATATTCAATTCTTTATTTTCCTTAAGTTTACAACTTATTGGAATTGTGCAAAATACGCACATATACATATATATATACAATCACATATAATTAGTACAATATCATAGACAAGTTACAAATGTACTATACATTGAAATCAAAATGTGTATTATATTAAGGCTACATAACTTACATGTTAAGTATACAACATTAATATAACTGTGCTGAAATTATTGGAGGCGGGATCGCATTTTCATGGCCTCAAATATAAATTTTGCTAATTTACGTAGATAACTTATATTTTCGCAACATAATAATTGTATCAACTTGTACATAGATAGTTTACGCCAATAAAAAGGTTTTACATATTTCTTTCTTAAATCATGATAATTAATACATATTGAAATAAAATGATATTCGTCTTCCACATCTAAATTGCAACCAGGGCACAATCTTTGTTCTATAGCAGTATCGGTATATCTGCCTGTTTCGATGGCCAAATTATGAGCAGATAGACGAAATTTAGATAAAACAATTCGGTATTTCGGAGGTATATATTTGGTCAAATAGTATTGTATAGTAAAATGATTCACAATATGCTTATATAATATACATTCTGATGAGGAATCCAATAAGCCTCTCAAATGATGCTGACTTTGGTCAAATAGTCGTTGCTTTATCAAACATAATATATGTTTATGGTTATACAGATAGTGATGATTCCATACATTACCGAAACCAATAGAAAAAAGACAATGTTTAACATGGTTTATCCAATTGAAACCATTACCAGTGTTGCTATTACTTAAATATAAAAGAGCGGAATTCAAAATACAGTTATTTGAGACCATTAATTTAAGCCAATACTTTATCATTCTGTACTTCCTTAAACATTCTAATGGATACCGGCCTAATTCAAAATATACCATGGCGTTACAAGTTGATCTCATAACTTTTAGGATCTTCTTACAAAATGATAAGTGAAAGGTACAGGTGTGTCTGTATATAGGCACTGTCAGATAGTCACCTGTACACAGTGGTATTACCAAATGTTTACCTGTACAGGCACATCATCCCATGATTTTATTGTGCTTGCAAATGGATACAATTTATTGATGTTTTCATCCATATGTTTAAAACTATATATATATATAGCTCATTACTTGCATACATATTTTCAATTAATATAAATTATGATTATTCAATCATCAAGACCTTTGTTATATAGATACAAACACATTTATAAGCTTATAGGTATATATATATGTATATGTACCAATTGATTGATTACATTGCATGATTTTGGATCTGGAAAAAAATAAAACTTGTCATATATATTTCAGATAATATATTTACTAATTTGATAAATACAATGTAAATCATTTTATGAGTGAATATAAGAGTAAAATGGTATGTCAATTGTAATTCAACTTTATATTAGAATATACACTATATATATGCAGGTATATACATAAAAAAACACAACTATAAAACAGTTTTTTCTCCCTAGCGCTTTCTCGGCTCATGCCGGTCTTCAGGGGTTTGAATTCTTTTATTTGTAAAACATGACGTCATAGTACAATGACGTCATAGTAAGATTACGTCATGACATGGTACATAAAGATATTGTGAATGGTTCTGGAAGAAAATAACAAAAACATGAGGACGAAATAAAAACTAATATGAAGTTCCTTTGTCCCGTTCTGAATTTAGCACAGGTTTCATAAGTTGAATGAAATACATTTCTTTATTTTCTCTTTTTAAAAGATCTGAATTGGACATTTGATATATTAGTAAAATAAAAAAATTATCATTAGCACACATATGACAATGTTCGTTTTACTGTTAAATATCTGAGATGGTCTGTTTTGGTTTGTTGTCGGTGTAATGTAACTCTCTTTCTCAATTCCATTCCTGTCTGACCAATATAAAAATCTGAGCATTTGCTACAAATAAGTGCGTATATGACATTTTTGGATGTACAATTCATATTAGTTTTAATTTTGAAATTAAAACAATTTTTGAATGTATAATTTTTACACTCTATAATAATATCACATGTTTTGCAACGCTTTTGCATACATTTAGTGACAGAAGTATCTTGCATTTTCGAATCAAATTTTGACGCACATAAAATACGTTTAAGGTTTTTAGGCTGACGCTTGCAATTTATTATTTTCTTGTTAGATAAAATCAATTTCATTCTGTCGCTATTTTTCATGTAATCTTCACAACCTTTTACAATTGGAAAAATATTGTAGTTGTTTGGATTAAAAGTACTGACAAAAGGTATTATATTGCTTTTGGATTCCACTTTATTCGATTTCCTTAAATGAATAGGTCCTTCTTTTTTTGCTCTTTCAACTCCATAATCTATAACTTCTTGCGGATAATGCTGTTTGCGCAGATAAAAAACTAAGTTCTCTAAGCGTTCAGCTAAAATAGTTTTATCACTTACGATTGTGATTAGACGGGACGCTAAATTAAATGGGATATTTAGCTTTACATGCTTTGCATGATTTGAATAAAAATCAAGATAGTTATGCGAATCCGTCGGTTTACAATACAAGTCAGTAGTGATTTCACCATTTTTACTATGTACTATGTATGTTTAGGTATGCAGGTATATATATATATATATAGTTGCATGAATCTGGAAATAAATCTACAGTTTTGTTGAAAACATCTCAGGGAGATACTTATATTAAAAAGATGTGCGTGTGGACAAAAATTATACAATATATCATGATTGGGAGGTACAGTACAGTTATAATGATAATGTCCATCAGAGGGAAAATTGATAAAATATTTATAGATTGAAATAAATATATATTTAAATACATGGTGGCTATATTTATCTTAGTATAGCTATATACGTATCTGGAGATGTCTTTGGGGAATGGAGTATACATATTTAATAACCAAAAGAAAGTATTTGGGGGAGATACTTTTATTATCGAAATGTGGGATCAGGGGGGGGGATACATATTTCATGGTCGTCAAGAAAGTATCTAGGGGAGATTTAAGTGTCATATCTAGAAGGAATACATATTTGATAGCCCTAGAAAAAGTATCTATGGGGAGATTAGTCTACTATCAAGGGGTGATACATATTTGATGACCATAGAAAAAGTATCAAGGGGAAGATAAGTCTAATATCTAGGGGAGATACATATTTGATAGCCACCTAAAAGTATCTATGGGGAGATTATAGTCAAATATCTAGGGGGATACATATTTGATAGCCACCGAAAAGTACATATGGGGAAATTATAGTCTAATATCTAGGGGGGATACATATTTGATGGCCATCGAAAAAGTATCTAGGGACAGATTATAGTCTAATATCTAGGGGGGATACATATTTGATAGCCATCGAAAAAGTATCCAGGGGGAGATTAATATGATATCTAGGGGGGATACATATTTGATGGCCATCGAAAAAGTATCTATGGGGAGATTAGTCTAATATCTAGGGGGATACATATTCAATAGCCATCGAAAAAAGTATCTACGGTGAGATTAGTGGAATATTTAGGGGGGGATACATATTTGATGGCCATCGAAAAAGTATCTAGGAGGGGATGAGTGTAATATCTAGGGGGATACATATTTGATGGCCATCAAAAAGTATCTAGGGGGAGATTAGTCTAATATCTAGGGGGGATACATAATTGATAGCCACCTAAAAGTATCTATGGGGAGAGTATAGTCCAATGTCTAGGGGGGATACATATTTGATGGCCTTCGAAAAAGTATCTAGGGGGAGATAAGTCTAATATTTAGGGGGGATACATATTTGATGGCCATCGAAAAAGTATCTATGGGGAGATTATAGTCTTATATCTAGGGGGGATACATATTTGATAGCCATCGAAAAAGTATCCTGGGGGAGATTAGTCTAAATTCAAGGGGGGATACATATTTGATGGCCATCGAAAAAGTATCTAGGGGGAGATTAGTATGATATCTAGGAGGGATACATATCTGATGGCCATCGAAAAAGTATCTAGGGGGAGATTATAGTCTAATATCTAGGGGGATACATATTTGATGGCCATCGAAAAAGTATCTAGGGGGAGATTATAATCTAATATAAGGGGGATATATATTTGATAGCCATTGAAAAAAAGTATCTAGGGGGAGATTATAATCTAATATATAAGGGGGATATATATTTGATAGCCATTGAAAAGTATCCAGGGGGATATTAGTATGATATCTAGGGGGGATACATATTTGATAGTCATTGAAAAAAGTATCCAGGGGGAGATTAGTCTAAATTCAAGGGGGGATACATATTTGATGGCCATAAAGGAAGTACAGTGTGTATATAGAATGAGATTTCTCTAATATCTAGGGGGATACATACTTGATAGCCATTGAAAAAGTATCCACGGGAGATTAGTTTAAATTCAAGGGGTATACATATTTGATGGCCATCGAAAAAGTATCTAGGGGGAAATTAGTATGATATATAGGGGGGATACATATTTGATAGCCATTGAAAAAGAATCCAGGGGAGATTAGTATGATATCTAGGGGGGATACATATTTGATAGCCATTGAAAAAGAATCCGGGGGGAAATTAGTCTAAATTCAAGGGGGGATACATATTTGATGGCCATAAAGGAAGTACAGTGTTTATATAGAATGAGATTTCTCTAAAATCTAGGGGGATACATATTTGATGGCCATCGAAAAAGTATCTAGGGCGAAATTAGTATGATATATAGGGGGGATACATATTTGATAGCCATTGAAAAAGTATCCAAGGGAGATTAGTCTAAATTCAAGGGGTATACATATTTGATGGCCATCTAAAAAGTATCTAGGGGGAGATTAGTATTATATCTAGGAGGGATACATATTTGATGGCCATCGAAAAAGTATCTAGGGCGAAATTAGTAATAGATATATAGGGGGATACATATTTGATAGCCATTGAAAAAGTATCCAGGGGGCAGATTAGTCTAAATTCAAGGGGGATACATATTTGATGGCCATCGAAAAAGTATCTAGGGGGATATTAGTATTATATGTAGGGGGATACATATTTGATGGCCATAAAAGAAGTACAGTGTGTATATAGAATGAGATTTCTCTAATATCTAGGGGGGATACATATTTGATAGCCATCGAAAAAGTATCTAGGGGGAGATAAATGTAATTTCTAGGGGGGATACATATTTGATGGCCATCGAAAAAGTATCTAGGGGGAGATTAGTTAATATTTAATATGTATTCCCCCTTGATATCATACTATCCCCCCTTGAATTTAGACTTTTTCTATGGCCATCAAATATGTATCCCTCTTAGATATCACAAATCTTCCCCTAGATACTTTTTCGATGGCCATCAAATATGTATCCCCCCCATCTTATATCACAAATTTTCCCCAAGATACTTTTTCGATGGCCATATTGATCACTATTATCCCCAGATATTACACTATTCTCCCCCTAGATACTTTTTCGATGGCCATCAAATATGTATCCCCCCTAGATATTAGACTTATATCCCCCCTAGATACTTTTTCGATAGCCATCAAATATGTAATCCCCCTAGATATTACACTAATCTCACTCTAGATACTTTTTCGATGACCATCAAATATGTATCCCCCCCCCTAGATATTAGACGAATCTCCCCCTTTTATACTTTTTCGATGGTCCATCAAATATGTATCCCCCATAGTTATCAGATTAATTTCCCCCTAGATACTTTTTCGATGGCCATCAAATATGCATCCCCCTTGATATTAGACTAATTTCCCCCTAGATACTTTTTCAATGGCCATCAAATATGTATCCCCCCCCTAGATACCACACTAATCTCCCCCTAGATACTTTTTCGATGGCCATCAAATATGTATCCCCCTAGATATTATACTAATCTCCCCCCTAGATACTTTTTCTATGGCCATCAAATACATTTATTATGTATGTACCCACCCTAGATATTCACTAATTTCTATCTAGATATTTTCTCGATAACCATCAAATATGTATCCCCCTTCGATATTACACTTATCTCCCCTAGATTATTTTTCTATGCATGCATGGACATCAGATATGTATTCCCCCCCCCCTAGATAACACACTTATTTATCCCCCCTGTTTGTAAAATTCCAATTAAAACATACTGAGGATTGAATTAATGATATATATATATGCTTTCCAAATCTTAAAGCTATATGGTCCATAGCGGGGTGAAATATTTGATGCTGTGAAAATCATTCAGATTGAAAGATAAACATGTTTTTGATCTATGCAGGTTTAGATGAAACATACCTGCAGAAGTCCATTCACAATATTACTAAATAACACTGTGGAATGTGAAATGAATTTGTAGACCACACCCACATTTTTTTTTACCTAATTAGTTTTAATGCATATAAGTACACATTTCACTGTATGATTGTTGCAGTGGTTGATTTACTGCCAAAATTCATTTTGAACTCTTAATTATTATTTGTACACGTAAAATTATGATATATGCATTCCATAATTGGATTTAAAGATATTTACTTACAATCTCCCCTAAGATATTTTATGAGCACCATACATGCATGTACCTACAGTAGTATTTTAGTTTAAAGATGATTTCATTGAAAAATGATAATGATTGATTGATTATAATTGATTATCAAATTCATTTATTTATTATAGTAGATATTCGGATGTTGACGCATATCAAACACAAAAAAACCCTGAATGATGTTATAAAAATTTGTACAGGTAATTTTTCAAAACTCATATATTGGCAGCTCAATGTTCAACCCCATCCAATATCTTCTGTCTGCCTTTGTGTCTGCATCCATAAAATGCTAAAACAGGTCCCACCTATTGTATTAATTGTTGTGTGGTATTGATAAAAACAATTGCTAGCTATATAGCCCTGAGATAATCCCTGATAATTATATCCTTTCTTCTACATGTGTATTACAAATTAATGTCAATTATTGATCATGGTATTGTATCAAGTTTCAAATTTCAAGTTTTTTATTTTCCAAAATGCAATACAGCATATAGGTTTAACCAATACACAAATACATAATACAATGATCGTTGTTATGTTTCAAGATGGCGGAGGATAATTCCGATATACTTCATACCAAATTAAACAAAATGATTAATACATGAGTATGATATATATACTACTGCTGATTAATGATAATTTTCCTTTTTTCTGTTGCCTGGATCAAATATTTCCCAACAGATTTAAGCTCTTTACATTTTTAGATGAAAATAACATAATTAATTTATATACACTTGGGTGTTTGTGGTAATAAGTTTTTATAAACTTTTTACGTAACTCAGAATAAGCAGGACATAGTAATACAAAATGCATTTCATCTTCTACATCATTTTTGTCACAAACAGTACAAAGTCTATCGCCTCTGGGAACGGCGTTATAACGGCCAGCTTCAATTTGCAGAGAGTGGGCTTGCATGCGATATTTACTCAATATTTGTTTAGTTTTAGATTTCAAAGGCTTCTTTAAATAAAATTGAATTTCAAAGTTATCAACAAGATGTTTATAAATTTCACATTTAGGAGACACGTCAAATGCGCAACGCAGTTCCTGAATAAAATATATCATGCAAGCGCTGTGAATACAATTCCAAAAAGTGTTTTTCATTATCTACATTCTGAGCAATCCAAATATTGTTGAAACCACATCTGCCTAAATCATTTTTTACATCATACAACCAATTTAATTTATAATTAGGCTTTTTCATAATGAGCTCAAATAGAGCATTATAGCATGACTTTAAAATACAGTTATCTGTTCTTAATAGCTTTAACCAATATTTCATCACCATTATTTTACGCTGTATATGTAAAGTAAACCTTCCAGTCTCAAAATACACCATAGAACTATTGACTGTTTTTTTTCACATTCAATAGACTCTTCAGGAATAAAAGATGTACAGATTCAATCTTAGGTGCTGGGTGCGAGCCCCATACCTCGCAACAGTAATTAAGCACACATGAAACATAAGTATCAAATAAGGATAATTTTGTTTCAACATTAAGCATGTATTTTTTCATTCTACTATTAAGGAGATAGTATGACTTTCTTCCTTGTGATGCTAAAGTATTAAGCGCTAGAGTAAATCTCCCATTATAATTGAAAACTAGCCCCAAGTAACAAAAATTATCAACAATATCTATAGCCCTTCCTTGAAAGGTCCAGTACTCATTAGCCTGTAGACGTTTACTTTTTCTAAAAACAACTATTTTGGTTTTATCTATATTAACAGATAAACTCCATTTATTTGCATAATTTTGCAGACAATCTAACATGTTTTGCAGGTCAGTAGCATCTTCAGTAAACAAAACTGTATCGTCAGCATACATAAGTATGAACAAATTTAAAAGTTGCAGTTGATAGCTTTGACAGTTGGAGTTTATCAATTCACTTTCTATATCATTAACAAAAAGAGAATAAAGTATCGGAGACAAAGATTCCCCTTGTAAGAGTCCGACATGTAAATCGAACATTGCAGATAGTTTTCCACTTAATTTTGTACATGATTTTACATTATCATAAATTGATATAATCACTTTCAACAATCTACCCCTAATTCCACATCGCCATAGTTTAAGCCAAAGCTTATTATGTACAATGCTATCAAATGCTTTACTGTAATCGACAAATACACAATAAAGCTTTTTATTTTGTTGTAAAGTATTAGTAATTAGACTACTTAATGCAAATATAGCATCACGAGTACCGAAACCGGGTTTAAAAACCAAATTGCGCATCTGTAACAGCAGATACAGATTCGCTCCATTTTTAACAGCCTTTTGTTCAAAAGACTGGTAAATAACTTTGCTACATGACTAATCAATGTAATACCTCTATAGTTAATTTACATTGTTCTTATCACCTTTTTTATATACAGGAATAATTATACCTTGAGCCCAGGAATCGGGAAAATATCCGACTTCCATAATACTATTAAACAATTTTAACAGAACAGGTGCAAAAATGGTTTTATATTCAATCATGTACTCATTTAGTATCATATCAGTACCAGCCGACTTATTTCTAGACAGACCTTTAATTGCCTGAATAACTTCATCTAATTCAAAATCCACGTCTAATTCAGGAAAAACATTATCGAGATTTTTACCATCCAAGCTACTATCAGTGTCAGACGTGATATGATCTCCAGCAAGACTCTTGAAATGAAGAAAAAACTCATCTAATGTTATATCTCCAACACTACTGACATTCCGCTTTGCAAAGGTTTTATAAAATTCCTTAGGGTTATTGCGCTTTAGTAAATCCATCATGTTACCTTGCATTCTCATATAAGAACGCTTAGTCTTCGCTTCAAATGACTTATAACATTTTTTAGCCTCCGATAGACCTATCCTGTTAGTGAATGATCTGTCTCTATTAAAAATAGTCAGAGCAGATTTATAATTAGAGTATAACCGCCTACAATTATCATCAAACCATGGTTTATCAGGTACTTTCTTAGTAGACTTTAAACAATGACAAGAACAAGTACAGTTTACTATTTCTCGTCGACGTAAGCAAAACTGATCAAACAAAGAACGTGTACATTTAACAAAATTATCCAAACAATCGTCGATTCTTTCCTTAGTATTACTTAGCTGATCTACAGATCTCTCAATTAGATGCATGTTTTCTAAAATACGTTCATTCTCTTTGGCCTCATGAGACCAGACTACATTCATGACAGGATGCTTAATATCATCTGAGCAACAATTACATTTATCACTTATTGTCTTTTGACAATTCAGGGTAGCATATATAGGTGCATGATCTGAGAATTCATTAAAGCAGCCTACACTAAAACTGGTAACATTTGACAAAGCCATTATATCAGCAAGCACATAGTCAATTACACTTGTACCATGTGTATTATAAAACGTGATCTTACCATTTCTATCTCCAGATGAACGACCATTGACAATCTTTAAACCGGTAGATTTACATAGTTCAATAAGACTACGTCCAAACGTATTAAGTCGTATATCTTCGGATTTACGTTCAGGGACAGTCTGTTCTACGTTATAAGATATAAAGCCGTCGTTTAAACTATCTATGTTATTGTGCATATACATATTGTCGAATGTTATAAAATCTGGTTCTACTCCAGTCCGACTGTTCAAGTCACCAATAACAAAAACATGACCTTTCTCACTATAATGACCAACCCCATTCTCTAACACCTGGAATATATCTTCATCATAGGAACCATAGAAAATAGATCTCTCTGGTGGAATATAGGTAAAAGCCACATAAACATCTTTCTTATCATCAAAGAGAGAGCCATCTATTCTGATCCACATAATACTATCTAATTCTATCATTTCTACTGACACAAACGGACAAAGCCATGCTTTGAGTAAGCAAACGATATACCTCCACCTTTACACTTTGCTCTAATGACTGGCTTACAAAATTCAAAACCATCTATTACAAGGTTGGAGTCATTATCTAACCAACATTCTGACAAAAACACAATATCTGTTTTGTTAAATACATTACAAAAGTCTATATTTTCCAGCTTAAGTCTTAAATTGCGCTGGACATTCCAGCTACATATAGTTAATGAGGTATTACCCTCCTGTAACCTCTATACTTGTTTAACGTGGGTTTCGTCAAGTTCAGGATCCGAGCTTTGCATAGATGACGTAGTAGCGTGCTGTT
This sequence comes from Argopecten irradians, assembly GCF_041381155.1. Classification (NCBI taxonomy): domain Eukaryota; kingdom Metazoa; phylum Mollusca; class Bivalvia; order Pectinida; family Pectinidae; genus Argopecten; species Argopecten irradians. The sequence continues at coordinate 14,905,261 of NC_091138.1, read as the reverse complement.
TGTGGTGTGACATCATCGCTATCTCTCTGAGATCTTCCGGTTTTGTCAGACGGGTCTGATGGTCCAGACACCGCTGTCGCATCGCGAGACGTTATAAGGTCTAGGACTGGAACTTGTTATCGGTTGTAATACCTCTGACTGGACCTCCCGATAACGACGTAGGCGTAGATGGAGGGCGTGTACGTTTCTTAGGTCGTCGCCTATTATGCTGTAAGGTTTCAGAATCATGAAACACTTGGCTCGTTTGTTGAACCGGTTGAGGTGCGGAAGCCTCAGGCCCCGTGTAAAGAACACCGTCAACATACATTCTGTCCCGGATATTGTATAATGTATTTTATCTTGATCAATGCAGACACTTTTACAAACAAATTGATCCATAAAAAAATATATACATCACATTGTATACACCATTTATTTATTGGAAAATTTTAGGTTTCCAATTTGCAATAACATTTATATCTGCAGGCATGTTCATAATGCTTCATTATATTGGGGTCTTCCCTGAACACCAACTCTAATTATTTTAATGATCAAATCATATTGGAACATATATATCAGCATAATATACCATGATATTAAAAAAATTTCTGATTGTATTTAATTTAATTGTGTATTATTTTGTGATCACATAAAATTAGTTAAAGCATTTCTAACATTAGTTTTTAGATATCATCTATTCTCTATAATCATTATTATTTCCTTACTATATTTAATTACACTTATATGATAGTGCATGCTGTTAGTATACACATAAATGCTTTTTTTTAAGTTTCATGTTACTTATGTACACTAAAATGTATAATTAAATAGTTACATTTCAAAACAAATTTTATCTCATAGTTTGGTTTTGGATTGATGCTTATTCTCACTGTTGTGATGATGTGGTAGCTATATACACACAGGTAATTTTTATAGGTGCCTCAGTGTATCAGTGTCAGTGACCGCCCACTGTGCTGTTATGTAATACAGGTAGACCAGGTGTAATTTACTACCTGTACAGTCACCTTATCACCTATAAAGGCATATACTGCTGATTTTCTGTTTATTTTCTTAACATTACCAATCTTTATTTGGAAAGCATAAACAGACAATGGGGGGATACTTTTTTTCATAGGGGGGGATACTTTTTTGATGGGCAGAAAACGTATCCGGATACTTTATTGATGGGGGGTACTTTTTTTATATGACACCGGTTCGACCGTTTGTAAAAGTCATTATTTCAAGTATAAATCCTGACGGACCTGCAGTTTATGATACATGCCTGTAACGGCTTTGTCAAGGCTCGCCTGAAAACAATATAAAATCACCAGGTCCGTCTTTAATTCATAAACGAACAACTAGGTCCAACCAGTCAAATCGCGAAGTTTTAAATTTCGCGGGAAATATTGAAATTGACTGGAGCTCTCTAGTGTGTTACAAACGCTTTAACTGAATAATGTCACGGTGCCTTAAAGTAAAACGTTTTGGTGACATTGATTGTATACAAAAATTAATGTAGAAGTCCGGAAAACCGCATTCAAGAGGACGGTTCAAGAGGTGGGGTATTCTGAAGATGCCTTCTTTGTGACTATGAATGCAATGTGCCAGCAAATATATATCTGATAGTAGCTGCAGTTAGAATATTTTATGTGGTTATATTATGTTATGTTCTAATCTAGTTGACTGTGCCTCACGTCTCTGTCGTTACTACAATGTCAGGTTGGTCACATGTAAATTTATTGCTATTAAAGCGATAAATAGCTATTTATAGTGCTATTCAAAAATGACGGTAAACAATATTTTTGAAGATAAAAATGCTTTCGCTCAAAACCGACTCCTGAAACATGCAGTGGTTGTTACAGTAATAACGATCATTCCACAGGGGGGCAAACCAATGAAAATGGATGTTGTCATACATTTTTTTTTATTTGGTGGACGGACTGATGGGTAATGACAGTCATGCGATTTTTTTGATGCTTTGAAACAGCATTCTTAGGTACGCTCGGAGAGCCTGTGCACATCGAAACGATGAAACCACTCCGCGATGAAAATTAAAAGTTGTTTTGTTCATTTCACGTAATACTTGATGGTATTGTGACAAAAACCGGACCCGGGTGCGGTATTCCACTAAGTATTCCTTGGTAGCGTGCAGGTAGTACCCAGAACCCAGGTCGCAGTTCCTGTCTAACCTTATATTTTGTATGATCCGTAGGTTAAGGTATCGAGGTAATTTTTGCTGTAAATCATTACTGGGTTCGAGGTAATTAAAATATTGAGCATTAAATGTGTGATATGATACACTTTTTGTCTCTTTATTTTTTACTATAATGGTAAATTTGAGCAACAATTATTTTTACTCGAAAATAACTGAACAAATAACAAATATTCAAATGGGGCAAAAAAGTATGCACACGGACCCCCCATTTTTCTGCTATTTGGAAAGAAACAACCTTTCCCTGTTGAATTGCAAAATATTAACAAATTTAAAAACCAGAACTTGTTTCTATAAAGGGCTAAATTTGGCATAAAATGCTTGAAAATGGTGGCATTTTTAAGCTCAAATTAAGGGTAGGGTTATTGTTGTTAAGTAATATTATTGACTACAAGTAAATTCCTCAACGATTGTCTTATCCGGAATGATCTATTGAGTGTATCTGGTTAATTATATTATAACTGAGAAAGTCACATCATGGGTTATATAAGAATGATAATCTCCGTATATTCCAGTAATCTTTCCTCTGACATCTCCACCCCAGAAATATCTGATCATTTCTGATCCCCATTATTATTTCCCCCCCCCCCTCCTCCCCTACTTTTTGTGTTGCCTGCAACACAAGGGCAACACATAGGTATCACTATGTCAGTGTCGGCGGCAGTGGCGTCCGGGAAACGGTTTTCCGATAACTTATAATTAAGTATTAATTTATTTTCCAATTTCAACCAAATTTGGTATATTGCTTTTTATCAAAGAGATCTCTGATGAATTTGATAATGGTCAAAATCTGTCATTATTTACAAAGTTATGGGACTTTAAAATCATCAAAACAGATAAATCTATGGTTTCCGGTCGATTACTTAAGTATTTATTGTCCAATTTCAACCAAATTTTGGTATATTGCTTTATATCAATGAGATCTTAAAGGGGTTCAATACTGGCCAAAATTCATCAATATTTGCAAGAATTCTACAGGACTTTAAATTTGTCAAAACATGGTTTCCGCTCGATAATTTTAGTAGGTATTTATTTTCTGATTTCAACCAAATTTGGTATATTGCTTTATATAAATGAGATCTTAAATTAGTTTGTTACTGGTCAAAATTCATCAATATTTGCAAGAGTTACGGAACTTGATAACTTCACCTAATTATTAACAATATTTTCAACTATGAATAACTATTTTTTGTGATGCTGTGCAGGCGACACATCCACTTCAGTGGAATTTTTGTCTTCTTACCTGTCCCGGCTCCTCCCTCCACTCATCAAACGCCATCATAAACAAAGAAACATAAAGAAACTTTGTTTAATTCTCATTTTATTTATTCACATATCTCATTCAGGAATTCACATCTTATTCAGGAACCATAAAACCTGTAGCTGAACATGGCTGGGTTCTTCAAACAAGTCGTTGGTGGAATCAAAGGTATTGTGGATGCTGCCTCGGCTAACATCAGCCCTTTTAAAGTACAAGCTGTTAAGGCTGAAGACCATGCCGGGTAAGATTCATCAGCCTCTTTAAAGTACGTTTTGTACATCATTAATTAAGGCTGAAGACCATGCCGGGTAAGTTTCATCAGCCTCTTTAAAGTACGTTTTGTACATCATTAATTAAGGCTGAAGACCATGCCGAGGTAAGTTTCATCAGCCTCTTTAAAGTACGTTTTGTACATCATTAATTAAGGCTGAAGACTATGCCGGGTAAGTTTCATCAGCCTCTTTAAAGTACGTTTTGTACATCATTAATTAAGGCTGAAGACCATGCCGGGTAAGTTTCATCAGCCTCTTTAAAGTACGTTTTGTACATCATTAATTAAGGCTGAAGACCATGCCGGGTAAGTTTCATCTCGTCTCTTTAAAGTTCGGTGAATATGTGTTCATTCTTTAATTAAGCTTGAAGTCCTCATGCCGGTTAAGTTTCTTCAGCCTCTTAAAGTCGTTTTGTACATCGTTATTAAGTGAAGACACGCCGGGTTTAAGTTTCATTCAGCTATTTAAAGTACGTTTTGTACAGTATTAATTATAGGCTTGAAGACCATGACCCCCCCTCCCCCCAGGCGTAAAGTTCATCTGTCTCTTTTAACGTACGTTTTTGTTTACATCGTTAATTAAGGCTGAAGGACTACGCCGGGTTAAGTGTCATGTCTTCAATCTGCCTCTTAAAAGGTACGTTTTGTACATCATTAATTAGGGCTGAAGACTATGGCCGGGTTAAGTTTCATCAGCCTCTTTAAAAGTACGTTTTGTTACATCATTATAATTACAGGGCTGTAGGACCCATTGCCGGGTAAGGTGTTCATCAGCCTCTTTAAAATTACGTTTTTGTACATCATTAATTATAAGGTGAAGAACAATGCCGAGGAAAGGTTTCATCAGCCTATTTTAAAAGTACGTTTTGTACCTCTCTTAATTAAAGCTGAAGACCTTGCCGGGAAAGTTTCATCTGCCTCTTTAAAGTACGTTTGTACATCATTTTACATATTAAAGCTGAATGACCAATGACGGGTTAGTTTAATCAGCCTCTTTAAAGTACGTTTTGTTACAATGTCATTAATTTAGGCTGAAGACTATGCGGGTTAAGTTTCTTCAGCCTCTTTAAAGGTTTGTATTGTTACATCTTTAATTAACGGTGACAGACCACCGCCGGGCAAGTTCCTCCAGGACCTCTTAAAGAACGTTTTGTACATCGTTTATTAAGGTGACGTTTATAGTACATCTTTTAAAAATTACATTAAGGCTGAAGACCATGCGTTGTAAGTTTCATCTCAGCCTCTTTAAAAAGTATGTTTTGGTACATCAATTAAATTAAGGCTGAAGGGGACATGCCCGGGGTATGTTTCATCAGCACTCTTTAAAGTACGGTTTTGTACATCATTAATTAAGGTGAAGACATTAATTAGCCATATTTAAGTTACGTTTTGTACATCATTAATTAATGCTGAAGACCATTGCCGGGTAAGTTTCATCAGCCTCTTTAAAGTACGTTTTGTACATCATTAATTAAGGCTGAGAGACCATCTATCCAGGTAAGTTTCATCAGCCTCTTTAATAGTACGTTTTTGTACATCATCTCATTAATTAAAGCTGAAAGTACGATGTTGTATCCATGCCGGGGGTAAGTTTCATCAGCCTCTTTAAAGTACGTTTTGTACATCATTAATTAAGGCTGAAGACCATGCGGGTAAGGTTTCATCAGACTCTTTAATGTACGTTTTGTACATCATTTAATTAAGCTGAAAGACCATAGCCACGTATGTAAGTTTCATCAGCCTCTTTAAAGTACGTTTTGTACATTATTTTGTACAATCATTAATTAAGGCTGAAGACTATGCCGGTAAGTTTCATCAGCCTCTTTAAAAGTACGTTTTGTACACATCTATTAATTAAGGCTGAAGACCTTGCCGGTTAAGTTTCATCAGCCTCTTAAAAGTACGTATTGTACATCATTAATTAAGGCTGAAGACTATGCAGGGTAAGTTTCATCAGCCTCTTTAAAGTATGTTTTGTACATCATTAATTAAAAGCTGAAGACCATGCCGGGTAAGTTTTCATCAGCCTCTATTTAAAGTACGTTTTGTACATCATTAATTAAGGCTGAAGACCATGCAGGGTAAGTTTCATCAGCCTCTTTAAAGTTACGTTTTGTACATCATTAATTAAGGCTGAAGACCATGCCGGGGTAAGTGTTCAATCAGCCTCTTTAAAAGGACGTTTTGTACATCATTATATTATGGCTGAAGGTCATGCCGGAGTAAGTTTCATCAGCCTCTTTAAAGTACGTTTTGTAATTCATTAATTATGGCTGAAGACCATGCCGGTTAAGTTTCATCAGCCTCTTATTAAAGTACGTTTTGTACATCATTAATTATAGCTGAAGACCATTAGCCCAGGTAAGTTTCATCAGCTCTTTAAAGTACGTTTGTACATCATTAAATAAGGCTGAAGGACCATGCCTGGGTAAGTTTCATCTGCCTCTTTAAGGTAACGTGAATCATTAATTAAGAACCATGCCTGGGTAAGATTCATCAGCCTCTTTAAAGTACGTTTTGTACAATCATTAATTAAGGCTGAAGACCATTCCGGGTAAGTTTCATCAGCCTCTTTAAAGTACGTTTTGTACATCATTAATTAATAAAGGCTGAAGACCACTAGCCGGGGTATGTTTCATCAGCCTCTTTAAAGTACTTTTGTACATCATTAATTAAGGCTGAAGACTATGCCTCTTATAAAGGTAAGTTTTAAGGCTGAAGACTATGCCGGTTAAGTTTCATCAGCCTCTTTAAAGTACGTTTTGTACATCATTAATTAAGGCTGAAGACCAATGCGGGTGTAAGTTTCATCAGCCTCTTTAAAGTACGTTTTGTACATCATTAATTAAGGCTGAAGACCTGCCCGGGTAAGTTTCATCAGCCTATTTAAAGTACATTTTGTACATCATTAATGTAAAGCATGTAAGACCATGCCGGGTACGTTTCATTCAGCCTTTTAAAGTTTGTTTTGTACTCATTAATTAAAGGCTGAAGACTATATACGGGTTTAGTTTCATCTGGCTCTTTAAATGTATGTAATGTAACAACTTTAAAATTTAGTGAATACCACTCCGGGCAATTCCTTCACCTCTTAAAGTACTTTGAACTTGTAAATTTAGGTTGAAGGACCCATGCCAGGGCATGTTTCTTCAGCCACTTTGAAGTACTGTTTTGTACATCATTAATTTAAAGCTGAAGACCATGCGGGTAAGTGTCATCAGCCTCTTTAAAGTACGTTTTGTACAACATTAATTACGGCTGAAGACCATAGCCGGTAAGTTTCATCAGCCATTTAAAGAACGTTTTGTATCTACATCATTATTTAAAGCTGAAGACCAACGCCGGGCATAGTTTCTTAAGCCTCTTTTAAAGTACGTTTTGGTACATCGTTAATTAAAGCTGGAAGACCATGCTGGGTATGTTTCACAAGCCATCTTTAAAATATGTTTTGTAACTTCATTAATTAAGACTGTAAGAATATTCCGGGTAAGTTTCATCAGCCTCTTTAAAGTATGAATTGAACTTCTTTAATTTAGGCTGAAGACCAATGCCGGGCAAGTTTCATCAGCCTCTTTAAAGTACATTATTGTACATCGTTAATTAAGGCTGAAGAACCATGCTGGGTAATTTCACAAGCCTCTTTAAAATATGTTTTGTACTCATTAAGTTAAGAATGAAGACCATGCGGGTAAGTTTTCATCAGCCTATTTAAAGTAAGTTTTGTACAATCATTGTAATTAAAGACTGATGGACCATCGCCGGGTAATTTTCATCAGGCCTCTTTAAAGTACGTTTGTAACAATCATTAATTAAAGCTGAAGACCATGACCGTTAAGTTTAATCAGCCTATTTAAAGTACGCTTTGTACATTCATTGTTTAAAAGCTGAAGACCAATGCCGGTAGTTTCTCAGCCTTCTTAAAGTACGTTTTGTACATCATTGTTTTTAAAATGCTGAAAGACTGTGCGTTTTATTTTCATCACCTCTTAAAGTTTGTTTTTGTACAACTTTAATATAACGCAGAAGACCATTCTGGGTAACAGTCATCAGTCTCTTAAAAGTACGTTTTGTATACATCATTCAATTAAGGACTGAAGGACCATGCCAGGTAAGTTGCATCAGCCTCTTTTAAAGTATTTTTTGTACATCATTAATTAAGGGCTGGAGACCATGCCGGGTAAGTTTCATCAGCCTCTTTAAAGTATGTAACATGTATTGATACAACGTTTAATTAAGGCTGAGACACCACGCCGTGAAAGTTTCATCAGCCTCTTTAAGGTACATATTGTACATCTATTAATTAAGGCTGAAGAACCATGCCGTGGTACAGTTACATCAGCCTCCTTTAAAGTATGTTTTGTAACATCATTAATTAAGGCCTGGGAAGTGTGTACCATGACCGGGTAATTTTCATCAGCCTCTTTAAGTACGCGTTGCATTACATTCGATGGTTTATAGGCTGTAGAACCATTGCTTGGTGTAAGTTTTCATCAGCCTCTTTAAAGTTTGTTTTGTACATCGTTAATTAACGGTAGAAGACCCATTCTGGGTAAGATTACATCAGCCTCTTTAAAGTATGTAATTGTACCATCGGTTAATTTAAGGCTGAAGACCATGACGGGTAAGATTCATCTAGCCTCTGTAAAGTACGTTTTAGGTACTTCATTAATTATGGCTGAAGATCCTGCCGGTTAAGTTTCATCAGCCTCTTTAAAGTGATGTATTGTACATGGGCCTTAGGTTTCACGAGTCGTAATGCCTTTAGATACGAGGTCAAAACAATCACAAATGGTCAATTAGGCTAGCCGAAAATAGATACTTCATATAAATCATACTTTGTTCTCTGAACCTATTGTATTGGATAGCATATTTGTATGGTATCAATAGCATCATTGTATGGTTGTGAATCACATTAAACTTTGGGAGTCATTTTGCTTATTTTTTCTAATTGTCAGAGTCTGTGTGCTAATTTATAACAAAAAACTAGGTGAGCGACTACTAGGCCCTCATGGGCCTTTGTTACATGATGAAGTAGAGATCATAACATCAATCTGCAAAAGAAAATCAATAGAGAAACATACACAGTTTTCATACTTTCAGTCTGCATTTAATTCAATGTAAGTAAAGTCAATGCCTCAAGAGAGGGGTGTAGGGGGCTTATAGAGATAAGGATGCTTATTGGGTCAAATATGATTTGCAGTGATGAAAATCTTCTGCCAATTGGCTGATTTAATTTCAGCCTTTTTGACTTTCAGAAAATAGCTACTTGGTACATGTAATTCCATATAGTTTTTCAGCCTTTTTTAAGATTTTCTATTTTCATCTCTCTATGTATGTATTACCGATAATCTCTGAAAAAGTAAAATCTTACAGAAATGTTACAGAATTCATGAAATTGTAATACATGTAGGCAAATTATGAAATACCTTATATATAATGTATGTCCTAATTGTTTACTGGTATCCCTAGGTTGACAATAAGGAATAACGATGGCAATGTGACACTGTTCCGTAGATCTGGCAGTTATGAATGTGTAGTGTATACAAGGGGAGTGAATAGCAAGATCTTCAGGTAAGTATGCCTGTTTATATGATTTGTTGTTAAATCTTGTTAAATCTTCGTGTAAAACCTTGTCATAATTTCTTTATCATTTTAATAAATTCAACATGAGTAATAATTTCACTCATTATGAATCAATGATATCAAAAGAGTATGTTATAAATAATCCTTTTCAGATAAATAAGTTTGATACCATCACATGCACTAAATGTAAGGGTGACCAGGGCCATCTGATCATAATATATTCTGTAGAATCCAATAGAATATACATGTAATTAAAAACTAACTGGTAACATCATGGTAAAATTCCTGTTCGTCCATATTCAGTATTTAATAATCTAGTTTTTAGGTCATCTGACCCGAAGGGGTCAGGATGACCTATTGTCATCACTGCACCGTCGTCTTCGCCTTGTGCGTTAACTTTACATTCATTCAACTTCTTCTCAAGTAACGGAAGGGCCCAGAGGTACTCATATCCTGGCCTGTATGTTGCTGGGATGGAGGGATATCCAAGGTTTGTTCAAAATGAATGGACCCTTGACTTCATTCAAGGTCACAGGGTGTCAAATACTTGCGAACATTCTTTAAAAACACTTCTTCTCAAGAACCAGAAGGGCCAAGGGTTACTGATATTTGGCTAGTGGATTGATGGGATTGAAGGGCGCTACCAAGGTTTGTTCAAATAAATGACTTTGACCTTCATTCCAAGGTAGAAGGGTGGATAATAGGTAAACTCCTTTAAACAAACTTTTGTGAATAACTAAGAGGCCCTAGGACCTGTATTAGGCCTCTGCATGATAGGATGAATGGCTACCAAGGTTTTGTTCAAATAAATGGGCCTTGACCTCAATTCAAGGTCACGAGCGTCAAATAGGCTAAATCTTTATTAAACAACTTCTTCTCAAACACCAGAAAGGCCCGGGTAATATGATATTTGGCCTGTGGATGCTGGATGAAGGGCTTCCAAGTTTGTTCACATAAATGACCTTAACCTTCATTTCAAGGTCCAGGGGTCAAATAGGCTAAAATCTTTTAAACAACTTCTTGTGAATAACTAAGAGGCCTTGAGACCAGATATTAGGCTTCTGCGCATGCTGGGGATGAAGGGCTATAACGTTGTTCAAATAAATGACCTGTACATTCATTCAAGGTCACGAGGGTTCCCAATAGGGCTTACATCTTTTAAACAAACTTCTTCTCAAGAATTTGCCAGAGGCCCAGGGTTTCTGATATTGGGGCCTGTGACAAATGTGGGATGAAGGACTTACCAAGTTTGTTGCACAATGATATGATTCTTGACCTTCATTCAAGGTCGACAGGGGTCAAAAAAAAACAACAATTTTAAACGACTTCTTCTCAAGAACCAGAAAGGGCCCAGGGTATGATATTGGGTATGTAGCACCTCATGGGATGAAGGGACTACCAATTTGTTCCAAATGAATGGTCCCATGACTTCATTTCAATGGTCCACAGAGTCGTACAAAATAGGCTAAAATCTTGTTTAAACGACTTTCTTCCCAAGAACAGAAGGCCCTGGGTACTGATATTGGGTATGTAGCAAACTGGGATGAAGGGCTATTAATTCTGTTCAAATAAATGACCTTGTCCTTCATTCAGGTCACGAGGGTCACACTAGAGGCTGAATCTTTATTAAACGCACTTCATTCAGAACCAGAAAGGCCCAGGGTTACTGATATAGGGCACGTAGGATTGCTTGGGAATGTGAAGGGGCTACCAAGTTAGTTCAAAATGAATGACCTTAACCTTCATTCAATGGCCACAGGGTCAAATTGCGGCTAATTTCTTTAAAGAATCGTTCTTAATTTCAAGAACTAAATGGCACCAGGATACTCATATTGGGCCTTACAGCATTGCTGGGATGAAGGGCTACCAAGTTTGGTGTCGAATGTAAGGACCTTGGCCCTTTTCATTATGAGGTCACAGGGGTCAAATAGGCTAAAATCCTTTAAACAAATTCTTGTGAATACCTAAGAGGCTAGAGACCTGATATTGGGCCTTTGACTACTGCTTGGATGAAGGGCTATCAATATTTTGTTCATAATGAATGGCCTTGATCTTCATTCAGGTCATGGGGGTAGGGGTCAAAAAGGCTAAAATCTTTAAACAACTTCTTTTCAAGACCGAGAGGACATGGTACTGATTATTGGGCCTATGCAGCATGCTGGGATGAAGGGCTACCAGTTTGTTTCAAATGAATGACCTTGACCTTCATTCAAGGTCACACGGGTCAAATTGGCTAAAATCCTTTACAATGACTTTCTCTAAGAAATAGAAGGCCCAAGTACTTTATCTGTATTGGGCATGTAGCCATGCTTGGAAGCACGGGTACAAGTTTATACAAATGAATGACTTTATTATCATTTAAGGGTCAAGGGCGGCACATAGACCTTAAATCTTTAAGATGTACTTTGTCTCAAGATCAGAAGGCCCAGGGTACTGATATTGGCAGTGTAGCATGTGGGTTTGAAGGGGCTTACCAAGTATGTTCAAAAGAATTACTTTGACTTCAATCAAGGTCCCACAGAGGTCATATAGGCTAAATTCTTTGTTTTGTATTGTATGTTACTAGTCAGATGTATGTGTTAAGGCCCTTGGGCCTCTATGTTATTGATCACTTTTAAGCAATGATTCAATCATTTAGTCTAATTTATGTATCCACACATCAGTAGGTGTCTCCTCATTCGCTCAGTATATATTATTAATGGATTACATCAAGCAATATTGATTATACGGAAAATATCAATTATTATCCAGCAATTACTGGTACTTGATTACACTCCAAATCACTTGTCCTTGACAACTATATGTATAGATTGATTGATGGAGCAATAGATGGTCCTTTTCTATCATTTGTACCGGTGATATAACAGAGCCTAGAAACACCATATGTATGGGATGATACGCACAATTGGGGTTACTTGGCCCTGGAAATAGATAGATCAGCACCTCAAGTATCCTTCAGGTTATTTATAAAAAATCGCATAAATGCTCCTTAAATGAGTATTGATTTTTGTAGTGTATTCCGAGCTGACCACATGAGGGGGGAAGCCATATGCCTTGTTCAATGTCTTTACCTCCAAAACTGAAATGCTCTAACAAACTGCAGTAGTTCTTGCATTGGCCAATGAAAAGGTTATGCAGAAAGTATGTGATTGCATGCGGGATCATCAGACGTGGACAACAGCGCATGTTGCTGCTTTTGTGGGAATTGTTCGAATGCTTCAAAATTCACAGACATCAAGAGGTTATGTGACAGACATGGAGAAGGAAGAAAATTTTTTTACAGTCTTTGTATTACCATAGTGACTGATAACATCAATGAGAATCCACAGTATTGTTTTGTACATGTACTGTTGTATCCATTATTTGTGCTGTGGTAACCATATACCTTGTACAGAATTAATGTAACAAAATTTGGTACAAAATTAATGTAACAAAATCACTTACTTAGTTCAAGTTTACAGTCAGACCTGTCTATAAAGGACATCAATTAGGCATTAGCACAATGCCCTACATATACATAGACAGGTGACCTTTGTACAGAGGTCAATTATATAATATTAAATTGCACTGAATGGGGTTGATAAGTTTGTTCTTTATAGCCTTGTTCAGGTGTATCATCAGCTTATATAGTGGGTATACAGAAAATATAACTTCCTTTTAAATTTTTCAGTCTCATAAACAGTCAATGTACAGCAACGAGCACCACCCCGATGATGGCAGCCATTATGGGGAGACAACTTCAGTGTGTCCAGGAGTTACAAGCTTGTCTTTATCTGTACTGTATGTTATAGTCAGTGTAGGTGTCCTTTATCTGTACTGTATGTTATAGTCAGTGTATGTGTACTTTATCTGTACTGTATGTTATAGTCAGTGTATGTGTCCTTTATCTGTACTGTATGTTATAGTCAGTGTATGTGTCCTTTATCTGTACTGTATGTTATAGTCAGTGTAGGTGTGTCCTTTATCTGTACTGTATGTTATAGTCAGTGTATGTGTCCTTTATCTGTACTGTATGTTATAGTCAGTGTATGTGTCCTTTATCTGTACTGTATGTTATAGTCAGTGTAGGTGTATTTTATCTGTACTGTATGTTATAGTCAGTGTAGGTGTCCTTTATCTGTACTGTATGTTATAGTCAGTGTAGTGTGTCCTTTATCTGTACTATGTATTATGTTATGTGTCCTTTAGTACTTTATGTGTCCTTTATCTGTACTGTATGTTATAGTCAGGGCATGTGTCCTTTATCTGTTAATGTTTTATAGTCAGTGTAGGTGTCCTTTATCTGTACTGTATGTTATAGTCAGTTTATGTGTCCTTTATCTGCACTGTATGTTATAGTCAGAGCTGAATGTCTATTGATAATATTATTGTTATAAAAATAATGTATGTGATATATCCAGGTGTTGACTAGAGTTGATGCGAAGAAGGTGATGGACTGGATGAACCATAAAGGCCAGACCTGCCTGAGTGTGGCCTGTGAGAGAGGGATGGTGGAAGCAGTAGAGGAACTGATACAAGCGGGAGCCAATCCATTTATATCCTCCGCAGACAGCTTTCCAATTCATTTAGCTGTCAAGGGAGGATATATCAGGTACTATAATGTATGATGGAATGGTAAATATTGATGCTTGATTACTAATCCTGTATTGTTATATAATCCTTTTAGATATATAGGATTACATGGGCCTGTCAGGTGGACAGGGATATCTCAACCCGAGTGAAAGATTTTGGTATGTCAACCCGAGGCTTGCCGAGGGTTGATGGCCAATATCTTTCACGAGGGTTGAGATATCTCTGACCACTTGACAGCCCCATGTTTCATTCTTTTTCTCCCATACTTATTAGAAAAAATATGAAATTTTAATTGCTTTCCAGCTTATTTTAGGTCACCTGAGACGAAGTCTCATGTGACCTATTTTAATCGTCTTTTGTCCGTCGTCATGCATCGTCCGTCGTATGTCCGTAAACAATTTACATTTTCGACTCCTTCTCCCAAACTGCTGAAGCAATTTCAATGAAATTTTGCACAAACCTTCTAAGGCATAAGGCCAATCAAAATTGTGAATTATATGGTCCCCACCCCCCAGGGAGCTATGGGAGGGGCTAAAAGGGGTAAAATTGACTAAAATTTCAAAAATCTTCTTCTCCACTCAAAGATGCGATGGAATTAAATACTCTTCATAGATAGAAAGGTCTCAAGGTCCTTTACAAAAATTGTAAATTATATGACCCTGGGGGTCTCAGGTTTCCCCCTGGGGAGGGGGTTAAGTTTACTATAGTTTATATAGGGAAAACACATTGTTGAGTATTATTTTATCATTTGTAATAGGAAATGAGTCAATTATTGTCAGAATTATCAGTATGAGATGGCCATTGAATCCTATTAACCAATTTTCCATGACTGACCCCCAGAGGCCTTAGGGCGGGATCAAAAGGGTCAAATAGGCCAAAATTTCACAAATTTTTCTTCTGAAATTCTGGAAATGTAGAATCACATACTCTTCATAGATGGACAGGTCTTGAGGTGTTTTATGTAAATTATGAATTATATGACCCTGGGGTCTCACGTTTCCCCCTGGGGAGGGGGTCAAGTTTACTTTAGTTTATATAGAGAAAAACACATTTATAAGCATTTTTTGCTCAATTTTCATAGGAAATGAGTCAGACTTGTGTAGAATTATTAGCCTGAGATAACA
Organism: Argopecten irradians; assembly: GCF_041381155.1. Taxonomy (NCBI): domain Eukaryota; kingdom Metazoa; phylum Mollusca; class Bivalvia; order Pectinida; family Pectinidae; genus Argopecten; species Argopecten irradians. Next base: position 14,890,259 of record NC_091138.1, on the reverse strand, counting down.
TTTTAATATCATATCTATATTGGTTCTGGTCAACCCCCTCGGGGCAGAGGGGCGGGGCCAAAAGGGGCAAATAGGCTAAAACTTAAAAAAAATCTTCTTCTTAAAAACTGGAAATGGTAGAATCAAATACTCTTCATAGATGGATAGGTCTTAAGGTGTTTTATGAAAATTGTGAATTGTATGACCCTTGGGTCTCAGGCTTCCCCCTGGGGAGGGGGTCAAGTTTACTATAGTTTATATAGGGAAAACACATTTTTGAGCATTATTTAGTCATTGTAATAGGAAATTAGTCAATTGTAGTCAGAATTATCCCTATGTGATGGCCATTGAATCTTATTATCAAATTTTCTATGACTGATCCAGTGTTCTCCCCAAGGCCCTTACCGCGTAACGGTCCCGTTACGTGGAAATTTTGAGCCGTTGCACGGAAATATCATCCGTAGCGCACTTTCAGCCTCCCGTTGCACATCAATAAATCAGATACCCATTTTCTCTAAGTAGGTCTACTGAATATAAACCTCATCATAAATTCCTCCTGCTACCTGACAAGTAGTACTCTTATAAATTTACGATGTCTGTCATGCCGCTATGCTATGTGATTGGGCCCATTTTTACGACCGTGACCGTGTTGATTACTTGTGATCCGCAGGGGTGCCCTGCCATATTGTACTGTTAAATTGCATTGATAAGTAAACAAAAGAGGTGCGACTACTCCCTAACCAACACCTCACTTGTTCTATTTAGCAGTCTGGGGATATAGGTCAGCTAGAGAGAGGAGAAATCACTGATCAAATCACTTTCAATCATGTGAGCTACGCAACGTAACAGAAGTAGGCAGCACATCGGCAGTTTAGGAAACAAACTGACACCTTTTCAACAGATGTTTTGATTATAGCTAGTGAGCATCATCCAAAAAACAAACACTGCTTGCAATTGTAAATGATTTACTCACGTTTTTAATGTCAAAATAGGCATATATACCGCTGAAAGATGCCACAAACTTTGCAACCTAAATGGCCGCCATTTTGGTGTTAGGTAATTGTAATAATGGAGCCAGATCGATGGGTATAAGAAATCCGGATTTGAAAAAAAATTCCAAAATTTGTAATTTATAAATTTTAAGCATAATTGGATGATAAGAAACATGTCATAAAATTGTACAGATATGTGTTAGAAAAGACTTAATTTTTTATGCAGTGTTTTATCAATATTTTTTTTTAATCTAGATCTCAAAAGTTACATTTACAGTACCATACAGTAACTACAGTCTATTTTAAATATTTGAGATATAAAATGTTAGCCTAAAATTTGTATCAAAATTAAAAAAAAAAAAAACAAAAAAAAACACATTATATATACCTTTTTGCCAAATACAGACTGTATGGTATGTACAAGCTGTGTTTACCAGGAAAGATGATGCTAAAAGGAGCACTATTGAGCTTTTATTCTCTTGTTCTATAGTTGTGTAGAGATCCTCCTAAAGAAATATCCAGACTTGGCAAGCTTAAAAGACAACAAAAATGGAGGAACTTCATTCCACTGGGCCAGAACTGATAAGGTATACTTGAATGAATTTAGATAACAATTTTCAGATTATCGAAAAACACATGGGCAGCTGTGGCCGAATGGTTAAGTTGTATCGACATATATATTACCACAAGTCTTCCACCTTCGGTCGCAAGTTTTCATCCCATATTGGGCACTTGCCAGGTAATAGGAACATGCTGACTTGTTGGTGGTTTTCCTTAGGATTCTCCGGTTTATCCTCCACTATGTAAACCTGACACAGCCTTAAATGACTTTGAGTATTACAAACCGATCTAATTTACATAAAACTAATACAGGAAACAAAAGTTCTAGGTGTAGAAAAAGACCACTATTTCTCTAATAAAGTTCTGGTTAGTGCAATTTTAACCATGTTTTGATCCAAATTATAGGTACAGAAATGAAAGAAAAATGTATCTCGATTGTATCAGTTGAATGCTTTAAATATTCAGATGATGGAGCTGCTATGTAAGAGTAATTGTGACGTGAATGTTGGGAGCAACACGAGTCACACTCCATTACACATCATGCAGCAGGAGAAGAGGATTGATTGTATAATGGTGTTGTTGTGTTACGGCGCTGACGCCAGGATCCCCGACCAGAATGGAGACACACCTCTACACCTTGCTGTTAGGGTAAGTTTGATATGGCACATACAGTAGCTGGGCTCAAGTTAACTGTCCATTTTGCTTAGCAAAACATGCAAAAGTGATTTTTTTTTAGCAAGTAAGAATTTCATAAAGCAAATACAGGTACATTTGCAGCATTTCTTAGTTAAAACATTAAATCACTAAGAAGCACTACATAATGTATTTGTTATGCATCAATTGAAATGCATACAATATATACAAATGTAAGTTACGTTTAGCCCTGATCATACTCCGTCATACATATTGCATGCGTCCCCTCAACATTAATACATATCTTGTACCATAACCACTTACCTTATCAACTGGTATAGACTTGCTATGAAAACATTATCAACTGTTTTAGAATTACTATGAAAGAAAGGTGACTAAAAAAACGGGTATACAATGAAATCATGTAAGCAAAAAAGTAGTCGCTAAGTGACAGAAAGGATAGTGGATCAAAATGTCACCAATTTTGGAGTCTGCAGCGGCGTGAGTCGATATCTAGTAAAGAAAAAACTTTTGCATTTTTTTGTGACTTAGGATGAATTAATGTTGGCAATTAGCAAGATAGATTCATCAATAACAAAAATGTGAATGGGTAGCATGAGCCCAGAGTAGTCCCATAGTAATCTGCACAGGATATTCCAGAGAACTCACAATCTGAACAGACATATCTTGGAACAGATTTGACTATTTACTAAGTTAACATAAGGTGGCAGTCCTGAAACTTTGCCATCTGGACATTTTGGGCTATTTGGATTATCAAGGGTCCACTGTACAACTAACAAGCCTAATATAATCATTATATAAACATTGAAAACAACATTTTTTGTGTAGGTCAGTTGCTTTCGTTGTAAGAAAGAAAAAGAAGAAAGGGAAACATATGTGAGATATGTAAAGAGTTTTCAAATATATAAATTATCAATGGTATTGAATTTGATATGAATTATGATATCAATTTTCCTTGACAGAACGATGATGTTGAGATGGTGCGTACTCTGGTGGTATTTGGAGCAGATGTCAATCTTCGTAATGTACAGAACCAAACTGCAAGACACATCGCCGCAGTTAACAATGGCAAAAACAAGTGAGAAATTAAAAAAACAAACAAACAAACATGGAAAATATAAATGCATAATTAGAAAAAATGAAAATAAAACTGTTATTAAATTTGTTTTTTTTGGCGAGGATCACCTCGCCATTGTGATCGTGGTTGCAAAATTCTCTTTCAGTCAATTTCCTCAATATGATTGGCTTAGAACTTGCTCGCAGATACTAGCGCTCCTAACGGCAGTGTATTCAACAACTTTGATTTTACCGGGAATTTTAAATAGCAAATTTTGAATATGAAAGTTACTGAAATAAGCGTATCTGTAATGTTGAAATAGGAGAAGTAGATAACTGCTTTCATATCCTTACCATATACACTATCCAAATGATCTTAGGTTGGAAAATTTTCACTTGAATTGTTTACAATGTATCTAGACTTTCCGTCCCGAAAATGTTGTTAACAATGCATGAAGACGTTTCGTCCCGAAAATGCTTCGCTTTGCCCCACGCGTTTTGTCCCTACTAGTGACAATTATCCTGCAACGGAAAAAAATGAAATCAATGTTTCACCTCAAACATCAAAATTTTAACAATAATGATTTTTGTAATTTGAATCATATTAGTTCGGGAGCATATAAATCTCAGGACGAAATGGAGATTTGTTTATCACGGCTGCGTTATGCCACATGTACGTGTTAATCCACAATGGAAGAAAGACAACTCTAAGAAAATTTAGGATAAACTTTGTAAACTGATCAAATAGCGCGTGAGAGACGATGAACATTTTCTAAATGTCCAAGCTGGCGTAATCTTCCAACTTACGGCAGTTAATAAGGTATGAATATTTACCACATCCATAATTATCGATAATTTTATAAGCACATGTATACATTATCAGATTATATATACATATTAAAGCACGTATAGAGGTTGTCACTAAAAACATTTTAGCCACTTTCATCACATGTAGGCCTACAGGAGCTTGACGTTCTGATAATATATATAACGTATTCTTGATCCGAATGACAAAAATCATACATAAAATGTTCGTATACACTCGAAGTGAGATTTTTTTGGACTACATCATTTGTAGATCGATGAAAATGCCGATTTCTTTTTCATAATTCTTCCGTAGAACGGCACTTAAAAAGCTGTTTCAATCTACAACAAACGTGGAGAAAACGGTTAAATGTTTAGCAATTATCCTGAGTTATATTTTATCAACAATCATCAGAGATTAGTAATTAAAACTTACATAAACATACTCCCGATTCTCACTTGCATTGTGTGATCACTCGAGCGGAACTAATCTCTACCACCTGGCACAGTCTTACAAAGGGGTGTTCTCTTAACGCCAACATATTTATCAACAACAGGTAGGTGTTGTTTTAGGAAACAATAGGAAGGCAATTATATACTGTTTCATATAAGCTGTCTTTATTTTCACCTGTAAAGTCACTTGAGATATACCTGTATTTCAATCAGTATCATAGGTAACATTGGTGGGTTTTGGATAAAAATTCCTTCAATATATTCCGTATTATATACAACGTAAATTATTAATCAAAGATAATCATTGCTTTAATATGCTAAGAATTAATATGGAGCTACATGTGGATTATTAAGAACGATGCATTTTGAGTTCCAGGTGAAATATTTTTTTGCAAATCATATCTCAATTTTATCAGAAAAACAGGTTTCTTGATCAGTGTATATTCTAATGTAACAGTATTCTGTTTTGACATAGGAGTTCCAGTAGGGCTACATTCTTAGCCAACTTTCATTTCTTGTGACCGTGCATAGTTGCGCATGATTTCTCTTATCGCATAGACGTACACCGGGAAGTATTTGGTTAGAAAATGAGTGGAGAACAACAATATCATAAAAGTTTAAATTAATTTTGTCGGAAATTTTGACCTGTTGATTATAGTTTAAGTTGGTAATCTATTGAAGCCGACACAAACACACATAAATGATTGTTTTATAAACATTGGTTATAATATATCATTGGGGTTTAATGCTCTATATGTATTTTTGATACAAAATATTTTTAGAAGTCACTTAATAATGTAAAAATACTAAATGAAATGAGATTGAAGACTGTTACTTAGGGTCTTAACCATATTCATTTTAATACACATTATAGATGTTAATGTTGCAATACTGGCAAATTATTTCAAGTCCATATGTTGAAGGTCTTGTAATTCTCAAAATGTTGCAAACTTTTAGTGCTCAGAATACCAAATTAACAGTTTTCTAATTTTTTCTGTTTAAAGATTATAGTACATATACCAATTTGTATCTAGTAACAATGTTTGACCGAAATTCAACCATAGGAAAGAAATTTATATGTTATTTCTAACATGCACAAAAATATATAATTTTACTGCGCTGTTAACGGACAACAGTTTAATTATTGGGTGCTTTTTTGCTATAATGATATACAAATGTACATGTACATTTACATTATAATGTAACATCACGCTGATCTAGAAATACCATCATAGGATAAGAAAGCAGGAAAATTATATAATTCTGATAAATGATGCATCCTAATGCAACTTTCAAAATATATTGTATGTTCTGTTAACTTAAAAAGGTCAGTCAAGTACAAGTAAAATTTGGAAATCATATTTGACATAAATTCACTTACTCTTTGGTAGGTTATTAACGCAGATGTTACATGTACATGTACTATATATGTATATAAGGTCACTTAAACAGACATATATGGAAGACCTTGTGGAAATATATCACTTTTCAACAGGCAAAAGGCTTATATTATTTCAAACTTTTAATCAAATTAGTATTTTGGATTTTTTCTTTGATATTACTGAATGGTAAAGTTACTTCCATGTGAAATAAGTTTCAAAGAATTTTGCTTGATTTTAGTATCAATCTATTGAAAATCTAATGAGATTTATACCAGAGATTTTAGATATATCAAGGAAATCTTTAAAATTCTTGAAATAAAATCATTGTGAATTTAATTTAATTTAATTTCATTCATAGATTCTATTGTTATATTTTCATAGATATTAACAGAAACATATATTATGTATATATGTATCTGATATTAAATATGAACACTTATTGAAATGAAAATTAATCAATATACACTTAGATAAGTATCAACACAGGTAACTTTTACAGGTAAATTTACCTGTGACATTGGGTCTGCCTTTAGGAAAAAGACTATAACCACTGTCACAAACAAACTACCCTACAGCTAAATCCAAAATGTTGGCGTTCAGAGATACACCCCTTACAAATGCAATCACACAAAAGCCTACACGATCACTGTTTTTAGTGCGATTACATCTTTGAGTATGAACAATACTAGTTCTTTGAACTTTTTACTCGGCAAAATAAACTTATCACCGTGCCCATGCACACATGCATATGCATATACTTATACTTCTGTGTGCACATTATCAGATACATTATATGACAACTGCTGTATTAGTATTACAATCAATTTATGAAGGACAAAACTCCAAAGAACAGGAGGACTAAAGAACAACAGAAAATAAATTTCAATAATATTTACTCTAAACTGGTATTGTTATTTATAAAAAAAAAAGTTTAATTATATGATATTAGCCTTTTCGGTAATTACTCTGTTAATACATTTATTGTTTTCTGTGTTTTACAGAATGTCTACATGCAAGTATCATTTCAATTGGAACCAGTCCAGGAGAAAAAATGTGTGAACAAAATGAAAGAAATCATTTTCAACTGTGGTAGCTTAATACTGTAATAGTTTTTGATATGAAAATAATTACTATCATCATATATATAATACATTTAATGTTGTAAACATTTTTGATCCAAATAATTACCATCATCATCTTCATTCCATATATACACATTAGTGTTGTGATTTGTGAATTTTACTTTAATTTGCATATACTTGGTATTTGTGTATTTTCTATGACATCTACATGCTTGAAATAAAAAGAATAAATAAAACATTAAATTTATAACACAATATGACATTAGTTGTTAATATTTTAGAAAACATATTAAGATTATTGTTAATAATACACTAATCATCATCTTCGGCATACTTTATTCAAAATAAATTAGATATTAATTTGCATAACACAGGTTGTCTTATGTTTTCTCTCCTTGACTATCAATCTTCTCTGATCACTCTGAAAATGGTGATTTTACCTTTTTCGGTCGCCACATGAACTGCCTTAAATCAATTATATCCAATGCAATGAGACAACTGCATTTATTATAACGCTGTAAGGCAATTCTGCAAGATCAGCTTACATTGTTAATTTACATTGAACATATACATGCACAGTATGGTACCTTATTTATATCTCCTTTCCTATTTTCAATATACCTTGATGACTTGGAATCTTATCTGGCGGAAAAAGAATGTTAATTGTCTGACAACTATTGACAAATTATTTACAGATAATATTGAAATGTATCCCAAACTTTTATCATTTTATATGGCGATGACACTGTTCTACAACAAATGTTAAAGTGTACACGGAATGGTTTGGTATATAAGGCTTGATTGAAGCGTCATTGGATAAAATTTAGAATGCCGAAAGTACGAGTTTCATAGCGATTACGGTATTAGAGATAATGCGCCGTTTCTCTAGAACACACCTGAAGCCCCAAGCCACTGACCTCGATTCAGGACCCCTGACCTGTGACGTCACGAGGACAACGGGATCGACTCTACTCGCATAAGTTAGAGTGGTGATATTCGGTGTATGCCATCTAATGTGAACCATCCGTTTGTAAAAATCGATTTTGAAGACACAAATACCTGTGTACATGTCCGATATCTATTTAATATTATCCTCAATCACAGATATGAGTTTGGAATATGCATGGAAATAGGGATTTATACCATACATATATTGATGTACCTGTCGTAGATAAATGAACATCTCTGCGCGATTACTGCATAATTATACACAATAAAATGTACATAATAATCCATGTACGTTGTATATCCGCGGTGTTTGGGACCACATATACATGAATATTATATCAAGGACATATATGTTCTTGATTATGTTACCCAAAACCCAACTCAGGTCGTCTAATGTCAACTGGTCAAATAAATCCTTGAACCCACTTTACAAAATTCCGACTTTTTCATAAAAACCTGCCCATACGACTTAAGGTATGATTCTACACAGATTTTTTTGCATATGTGCAAATGCATCTACTAATTGTGTTTTGTCTGAAATCGATCGTGTGACTTAATACACATTTAATACCATTGTTTAATTACCAGTAAATATGTTTGTCATTTTATTCTACTGTGAGTTGGTGGATTTAATTCTATATACTAAGTTTTGAGAACCGTAACACATATTTAGAATTTAGATGGAGTGATATTTTCCGATCTAATTGTTTTTGACGAAATACATTCAGCTTTCAAATACACATAATACAGTTCATCCGACGACTTGTTGATATTTCGCTCAAATTCATTCATTAGTGTTTTTACTAGAACAATAAATCATGCACGGGTCAGACGAACTGAAGATGTCTATGTCTTTTCCAAATATCAGATATCAAGTTTCAAAATCAAATACTTACAATGTCGTGCCGCGTTAATCTCTATACCTGTATACTGCAGTAACTAAAGCGCGTGATCAACCCTGGATTACGTAAGAAAGGTGTTAGTGACCTGCCACGCTTAGTTGATTAGCACACGTCACGTGTCAAAATATCAGTTCACAGGTAAGTTAGCGATAGGCCATCATGTTATTGTTGTATAATGTCATATTTGTAAACACTTATTAATTTTTGGTTTAAAAATAAAAGTAAAATATACCGTTTGTACGTAACATATAACAAATGTGTCAAGCACTACATGTATATACTTCAGAAACACCCATGCATACATTTGTACATAATAAATGTTTCTGGTTACATGTATATGTATTTTTATAACAAAAACTGCAAAATTATTTACAAATGACATATAGAGAAAGATTAATGCAAATATAATGCACAATGTCAGAATTTTGATACATCTGATAGTTACTAGATTTCAGATGTCCAATTCTTTGTGAATTTTGGTCAATATCGATCATTATTATGATACCAAAAATAATAATCTATATGATCAATAAATGTACTGTTGAAGATTGTTTAAATAACACATGTCGACATAGATTAAAAGAGAAGAGAAACACGTTATAGCTATAAATGAATTTTATATTATAAATTCAAACTCTCAAGTTTTGTTTTATTGTTTACCCCCAATTTATGTCTATGATGGCTACGTGTATTGAACTATAAAATACATTCAACACATTTTCTTTTTTGTTATGTTGGTTCTTGAAATTCATAGCAGTGAATTTTTATTTATACAGAAACATAATCAAATGGATAATTATATGACCATCATTTTCCGAATTTGTCTCTTTTAAGATTACATAGTGAAAATTGAATTTTCTCGAAGTTTGATAATTTAGTGATTTGTTGAAACAGAGATTAGATCTCTAGTAAAAATGTACCGAGGCGTGCACGTATAAAAGTTTACACAAGGTACACAAAGTGATGCTAAATATGTATTTTAGCCTTATTACAGTTGCAATATTTCCTAATTTAATATGATCAAATCTTCATCATAACTGTATATATATTTGTCAAATTATCGTAACCCCATTTCAGGAATATATATATGTCCACCTTTGTGCTATAACCCCACTACCAAACATATACAGCTCACACTGCCGTTGTCCTCGTGACGTCACATCCTGTTATTTCCCAAATCAGGGTGAGCGGCCGATACCCTGATTAGCAGTCGTTATACAGGTAAAAATCGAGCACTTCGGAGGGCGGTATCTCGGTACTGAAGCGGCCGATTTTGATGCGGTTTTCAACATTCTTGTCAGGAGATCAGACAGAATAACATATCAAAATATAATTTTCCGTTCCGTGTACACTTTTTAAACGGATTTGAATAATATTGCATTACATTATTGCATTACATGGAAATTATAATCTAATATATCAGAAAGATAAAAGTTGTAATATTCTCAAAAGGTAAATTGGCCCAACAACACCAGTTTGCGTTATGGGATATAGAATTATTTTGATAAGAAGGGTATACATATCTATGTATATTTTTTAACATTAATGGTAGCGTTTTTAAAGAAAAGAAAAAAAACTGCTGAACAAACAATTAAATCAGTGTCTACTATTTTTAAGAAACAAAGGAATGTATCCCTTCCTGTTGATTTTAAACTGAAAATATTTTAGTCACTTGTAATGCCAGTTTTATTATACTCATCAGAAGTATGGGGATTTGAAAATACAAATATTGTAGAAAAAATCATTTGTAATTTCCTCAAGTTAAAAAAGTGTATAAAACAATTCATGGTTTATGGCGAGCTAACAAGATACCCAATTGATATTGGAATAAAATGTAGAATGATTACTTTTTGGCATAATGTATACTTAACATGAAAATAGACCAGACGTTTTTAGCTCGCCTATTCGAAGAATAGGGGGAGCTAATGTTGTCACCCCGGCGTCTCGTTGGCGTCCCATTTTACGTTAAAGTTTTTGAGCAAGCTTCTGTTTCGTCAATTGTTTAAGCTTAAGTCATCATAAATGTTTCTGAATATTTTATTTTCCTAATGTGTATGGATACTGAACGTGATAATACAACCAATTTTGGGCCCTTTAGGGGTTTTTTTTCAGCCTCTTTAAAGTACGTTTTGTACATCATTAATTAAGGCTGAAGACCATGCCGGGTAAGTTTCATCAGCCTCTTTAAAGTACGTTTTGTACATCATTTAATTAGCCGGGGCTGAAGACATTAGATTATGGCTGAGAAGACCATGCCGGGTAAGTTTCATCAGCCTCTTTAAAGTACGTTTTGTACATCATTAATTAAGGCTGAAGACCATGCCGGGTAAGTTTCATCAGCCTCTTTAAAGTACGTTTTGTACATCATTAATTAAGGCTGAAGACCATGCCGGGTAAGTTTCATCAGCCTCTTTAAAGTACGTTTTGTACATCGTTAATTAAGGCTGAAGACCATGCCGGGTAAGTTTCATCAGCCTCTTTAAAGTACGTTTTGTACATTATTAAAAGCTGAAGAATGCCGGGTAAGTTTAATCAGCCTTTAAAATAATGTACTACATCGTTAATTAAGGCTGAAGACCACGCCGGGTAAGTTTCATCAGCCTCTTTAAAGTACGTTTTGTACATCATTAATTAAGGCTGAAGACCATGCCGGGTAAGTTTCATCAGCCTCTTTAAAGTACGTTTTGTACATCATTAATTAAGGCTGAAGACTATGCAGGGTAAGTTTCATCAGCCTCTTTAAAGTAGGTTTTGTACATCATTAATTAAAGCTGAAGACTCATGCCGGGTAAGTTTCATCAGCCTCTTTAAAGTACATGTTTTGTACATCATTAATTAAGGCAATGAAGACCATGCCAGGGGCGTTTCATCAGCCTATTTAAAGTACGTTTTGTACATCATTAATTAAAGCTGAAGGACCATGCCGGGTAAGTTTCATCAGCTCTTTAAAGTATGTTTTGTACATTTAAGGCTGAAGTTTTACTATTCCGGGTAAGTTATTCTTTAAAGTAACATCTTTAATAGGCTGAAGACCACTTGCGGGCAAGTTTTCAGCCTCTTTAAAGTACGTTTTGTACATCGTTAATTAAGGCTGAAGACCATGCTGGGTAAGTTTCACAAGCCTCTTTAAAGTACGTTTTGTAATGGAAAATTAAAGCTGAAGACCATGCCTCTACATTACGGTTGCAAGTTTCATCATGGGCCTCTTTAAAGTAGGTTTTTGTACATCATTAATTAAGGCTGAAGACCATGCCGGGTAAGTTTCATCAGCCTCTTTAAAGTACGTTTTGTACATCATTAATTAAGGCTGAAGACCATGCCGGGTAAGTTTCATCAGCCTCTTTAAAGTACGTTTTGTACATCATTAATTAAGGCTGAAGACCATGCCGGGTAAGTTTCATCAGCCTCTTTAAAGTACGTTTTGTACATCATTAATTAAGGCTGAAGACCATGCCCGGTAAGATTTCATCAGCCTCTTTAAAGTACGTGGTACAGTTTTTAATTAAGCTGAAGACATGCCTAAGTCATCATTAAAGTTAAGGCTGAAGACCATGCCGGGTAAGTTTCATCATCTCTTTAGCCTCTTTACATCAGCCTCTTTAAAGTACGTTTTGTACTCATTAATTAAGGCTGAAGACCATGCCGGGTAAGTTTCATCAGCCTCTTTAACAACGTATTTGTACATCTTAATTAAGGCTGAAGACCATGCCGGGTAAGTTTCATCAGCCTCTTTTAAAGTACGTTTTGTACATCATTAATTAAGGCTGAAGACCTATGCCGGGTAAGTTTCATCAGCCTCTTTAAAGTACGTTTTGTACATCATTAATTAAGGCTGAAGACTATGCCGGGTAAGTTTCATCAGCCTCTTTAAAGTACGTTTTGTACATCATTAAAAGGCTGAAGACCATGCCGGGTAAGTTTCATCAGCCTCTTTAAAGTGGTTTGTACATCATTAATTAAGGCTGAAGACCATGGGGTAAGTTTCAATCATTTTAAAAATGATGGGTTTCATTTTGTACATCATTAATTAAGGTGAAGCGGGTTCTAACGGGGTCAATTATATAGATAATATCAAAGGGGTCAATTTGGTATCAGCCTCTTTAAAGCGTTTTGTACATCATTAATTAAGGCTGAAGACTATTCCGGGTAAGCATCAGCCTCTTTAAAGTATGTTTTGTACATCATTAATTAAGGCTGAAGACCACGCCCGGGCAAGATTCTTCAAAAAAGTACTTTTTGTACATCTTAATTAAGGCTGAAGACCATGCTGGGTAAGTTTCATCAAAGGCCTCTTTAAAGCCAATTTGTTTTGTACATCATTAATTAAAGCTGAAGATATGCCGGGTAAAGTTTCATCAGCCTCTTTAAAGTACATTTTGTACATCATTAATTAAGAGCTGAAGACCATAAGGGTAAGTTTCATCAGCCTCTTTAAAGTGGTTTTGATACATCATTAATTAAAGCTGAAGACCATGCCGGGGGTAAGTTTCATCAGCCTCTTTAAAGTACGTTTTTTGTACATCATTAATTAAGGCTGAAGTCATTTGGCGGGTAAGTTTCATCAGCCTATTTAAAGTACGTACTTTTGTCCATCATTAATTAAAGCTAAGACCATGCCGGGTAAGTTTCATCAGCCTCTTTAAAATGGTGTACATCATTATTAAAGCTGGTGGGGTCTTAAGTTTCATTCAATTCTTTAAATGATAGGTTTTGTACATCATTAAGGGGGCTGAAGACCATGCCTGGGGGTAAGTTTCAATCAGCTCTTTAAATAAAATGTTTTGTACATTATTAATTAAGGCTGAAGACCATGCCGGGTAAGTTTAAATCATAGCCATCTTTAAAGTATGTTTTGTACATCTTCTATTTAAGGCTGAAGAACCATGCCGGGTAAGTTTTCATCAGTCTCCTTGTAAAGTACGTTTTTGTACATCATTAATTTAGGCTGAAGACCATGCCGGGTAAGTTTCATCAGCCTCATTTTAATAAGTTCGTTTTGTACATCGATTATTTAAGGCTGAATCGACCACGCCGGGTAAGTTTCATCAGCCTCTTTAAGTACGTCTTTGTACATTATTAATTAAGGCTGAAGCCATGCCGGGTAAGTTTCATCAGTCTCTTTAAGTACGTTTTGTACTATCGTTAATTAAGGCTGAAGACCACGCCGGGTAAGTTTCCATCAGCCTCTTTTAAGTACTGTTTTGTACTTCATTTAGATTATTGGATGCAAACCATTTGCCGGGTAAGTTTCAGTCTGCATCTCTCTCAAGTGTCATTTTGTACAATCATTACAATTAAAGTGGCTGAAGAACTATGGCGGAGTTAGTACGTTTCATCAGCCTTCTTTAAAGTACGTTTTGTACATCATTAACTTAAAGCTGAAGACCATGCCGGGGTAAGTTTCTTCAGCCTCTTTAAAGTACGTTTTGGTACATCTTTAATTAAGGGCTGGAACGTCCATGCCGGGTAAAAGTTTCATCAAGCCCTATTAAAAATATGTTTTGTACTAAACATTAAGTTAAAGACTGAAGACCATCCCGGGTAGTTGTCATCAGCCTCTTTTAAAGTATAGTTTTGTGACATCCCGTTAATTAAGCGCTGAAGACTTATGTCCAGGGTAAGTTTCATCAAGCCTCTTTAATGAATGTTATTGTACTTCTTTGAATTAAGGCTTAAGGAACTCACGGCGGGCAAGTTTCTTCAGCCTTCTTTAAAGAAACGTTTTTTTTTTTTTTTGTACATCGTTATATTAAAGCTGAAGGGACCATGCTGGGGGTATAGTTTCACCAAGCCTCTTTCAAATTATGTTACTTGTTACAATCATTAATTAGGTGGAAGAACCATGCCGGGTTAAGTTTAATTCAGCCACTATTTAAAGTACCGTTTAGTACATGTATTATTTAAGGCTGATTGTCCCATGCCGGGGTAAGTTTTTTCATCAGGCCTCTTTAAAGTACGTATTGTACATCTTTGAATTAAGGCTGATAGACCCCATTTGCCAGGGTAAGTTTTTATCAGCATATTTAAAGTTACGGATTTGTTACAATCATTAACTTAATGCTGATGACCCCATGCCGGGTAAGTTTCATCAGCCTCTTTAAAGTTTGTTTTGTACATCATTAATTAAGGCTGAAAGGGACTCCATGCAGGGTAAGTTTACATCAGGCCTCTGTAAATGTAAGTTTGTTTTTTTGTGACATCATTTAATTAAAGATGTAAACCAGCGCCAGGTAAGTTTTCATCAGCACTCTATAAAGCACTACTTTTTGTAACCTCATTAAATTAAGGCTGAAGGACTAAGACGGGTAAGTTCTCATCAGCCTATTTATAGTTCATTTTGTACATCATTAATTAAAGCTGAAGACCATGCCGGATAAGTTTCATCAGCCTCTTTAATAGTACGTATTGTATACTTCATTAATTAAGCGCTGAAGACCATCGCCGGGACAAGTTCCTTCAGCCTCTCTTATAATGTACGTTTTGTACTTTATGTAATTTAAGGCTGAAGACCATGACGGGTAAAAGATTCATTCGTCTATTAAAAATTCGTATTGTTACATCGTGTAATTTAGAGCCTGAAGGGACACGCCGCGTGTAAGTTTCAAGATAGCCTCTTTAAAGGCTCGGTTTTGTACATCATTAATTAAGGCTGAAGAGTCTATGCCGGCGTAAGGTTTCATCAGCCTCTTTTAAAGTATGTTTTTGTACATCATTAATTAAGGCTGAAGACATATTTGCCGGTTACGTTTTCATCAGACCTCTTTTAAAGTAGGTTAGTGTAGACATCATAGACTTTTAGATCAGCTTGGTAAGAACCAGGCCCAGGTAGTAAGTTTCATCAGGCTTTTTTGTAAGTTCGTTTAGTACATCCATTTATTATGCATTGAAGGACCATGCCGGGTAAGTTTCATTCAGCGCTTTAAAGTGTCGTAATGTACATCATAATTATGGCTGAAGCGTACATGCCAGGTAAGTGTCATCTAGCCTCTTAAACGTAAGTGTAGTACATTATTAATTTATCGGCTGATAGACCAATGCCGGGTGAAGTTTCCATTCAGTCCTCTTTAAAGTACACGTTTTGGTCACATACTCATTGAATGTATAAGGTTCTGATAGTACTACGCTCGGGTAGATGTTTCATCAGCTTCTTCAAAGTATGTTATTGTACCATGTCTTGAATTAGGCTGTAGAGACACGCCGGGTAAGTTCCTTCAGCCTCTTTAAAGTTACATAGTGTACATTGTTATTTTAGGTTGAAGGACCATGCCGGGGTAAGTTGTCATTAAGCCTCTTTAAGTACGCGGATTGAGATACATCATCTTAGAAGTAATGCAGAGAGTCCATGTCCGGGTAAGTTTCATCAGCCTCTTTAAAGTACGTATTTGTACATTCATTTATTAAGAGCTGAAGGACACGTGCGGGTAAGTTTCTTCAGCCTCTTTATAAGATTGTACGTTTTTACATCATTAATTATAGCTGTGAAGACCATTTCTCGCGTCCCTCCTCCTAACCATGACCCCCCCCTCCCCCCTCCCCCCCACCCCCAGTACCCCGACCCCCCACCCCCCCCCCCCCCCCCCCTCCGCCTTATCTGCCTACCCAGCGCGAAGGACCAATGGTAGTTCAGATTTCATCAGCCTTCTTTTAAGTTATAATGTTGTACTCCATGAAATTAAGGTGTAGACTATTCTACGGTTCAATTTCATCTGCCTCGTTAAAGTCCGTATTGTAGGTCTTTAGTTTAGGCTAGAACGACTCGTGCCGGGAAAGATTCCTTCAGCCTACTTTTAATAGTACTTGTTGTTACCATTAGGCGTTAAGATTTAAGCTGTAAGAATTATGCTGGGTAAGTTTCACTTGTTCCATCTTTAAAATATGTTTTGTACCATTCCATTAATTAAGGAATGCAAGGACCATTGCCAGGGTAGAGTTTTCATCAGCCTCCGTTAAAGTAGGTTTTGGACTGTCATCATTTATTAAAGCTGAAGACGCATGCGGGTTGGTAATTTTCATCCAGCTATCAGATTCTAAAGTACGTTTTTGTACATCATTAATTAAAGCATGAAGATCTCATGCCGGGTAAAAGATTTAATCAGCCTATTTAAAGTACGTTTTGTATGATCCATTAATATAAAGGTGCTGAAGGACCATGCCGGGGTAAGTTACCATCAGCGCTCTTTTAAAGTACGTTTTGTACATCATTGTTAGAAGGTGCCCTGAAGACCATGGTGCCGTGTAAGATTCCAATCAAGCCTTATTGAATAAGTTTGTTTTGTTACAATATTTAATTTAACGCTGAAGACCAATTCTGGGTAAGTTTCATCAGCCTCTTTAAAGTACGTTTTGTACATCATTAATTAAGGCTGCAAGACCCATGCCAGGTAAGTTTCATCAGCTCTCTTTTGTTCAAGGTATGTTTCTGTTCATCATTAATTTAGGCTTGGGGGAAGACCATGAACGGGTAAAGTTTCATCCTGCCTCTTTAAAGTTTGTACATGTATTGCTACATCGTTAATTAAGGCTGAAAGACCACGCCCGGGTAAGTTTCATCAGCCTGCTTTAAAAGGGGGTACCATTTCTGTTACATCATTAATTAAGGGCTGAAGACCATGTGCCGGGTAAGTTTCACATCAGCCTCTTTATATAAGTGAGGTTTGGTACATCATTAATTAAGGCTGGAAGTCCATGCCGGGCTAAAGTTTCTATCAGCCTCTTTAAAGTTTCGTTTTGATACATCATTGATTTAAAGGCTGAAGACCATGCTGGTAATAAGTTTTCTTCAGCCTCACGGTGTGTTAAAGTTTGTCTTTGGAGCATCGTTAATTAACGTTGAAGACCATTCTGGGTAAGTTTCATTCAGCCTCTTTAAAGTATGTATTGTACATCGTTAATTAAGGACTGCACGACCCATGACCGGGGTAAAGATTCATCAGCCTCTTTATACGCTTCCGTTTTGTACATCGATTAATCTAAGGCCTGAATGATATCATGGCCGGGGGTAAGTTTTCATCAGCCTCTTTATAAAGTATGTATTGTACATCGTTAAAGTAATGCTGAAGACAATGCCGGGTAGTAGTGTTCATCAGCGTAGCGTTTAGGAGCCCAGCCTTCTTACATATAAAGTATCAATGTGTTGATGTTTTATTAATGACTAGAGTAGCACGTGCACGCTGGTGACAAACAATCACAAATGTAAGGTTATTTAAGACCCATCGTTTATATTAGTGGTACATGCCAAAAATTATACAATATAATTCTCATCTAGTTGCATTTAATTGATATTACACATGTTAGCAATGGAATGATCAATGCCTAAAAATTTGAATTTTGGGCTAAATACATGTATGTATGCCATGTATTAACTCAACAATAAAACTCCCCCTGGGGCGGCTTTAATAGAAACCTATGTTGAACTAGTCTTTCATTAATGATTGATTACTTGATGGAAGTAAGCTAAAACATTCAATGACTGCACCAAAAGAAATCAAAATAGAGGAAAACATACCCAGTTTTTCAATACTTTCAGTCTGCATTTCATTCAATTATATAGTTAAATTCAATGCCTCAAGATAGGGGTGTAGGGGGCTTAGGCTTAGAGTGATAGGGATAGCTTTTGAAATTGGGTCTGAATATACGATATGCAGGGATAAAAATCTTCAGCCAATTGGCTGATTTAATTTCAGCCTTTTATGACTTTGTCAGGAAAATAGACTACTTGGTACATGTAATTCCATATTTGTTTTTTCAGCACGTTTTTAAAGATTTTCTATTGTACATCTCTCTATGATGAATGTATTTCACCGATAATCTTCTGAAAAAGTGAGAAATCTTACAGATAAAATGTTACTGGATATTCATGATAATTGTTTATACAATGTTGTCGAAATTACCGTTATACCTACTGTCCTAACTTGATTTATTCTCGGTATCCCTAGTGTTGACGATAAGGATACTAACGATGGCTAATGACAGACTGTTCGTTAGAGTGCGCGCAAGTTCTGTGATGTGGTCTCGTAGTGTACGTGAAGGGCAGAGAGTGTATGCAGCGCAAGAATCTTCAGAGAAGTAAAGCCTGTTGCCGGTTTTCTTTCCAAATATGATGTGTAGTTAAAATGCCGTTGCAGTAAAACTTCGTGTAAAACCATTGTCATTATTTCTTGTTTAGTCATATGTAATTAGAGGATTCAACATATTATGTAATGAAGTTTTCCTCATTATGCAAGCAATGATATCAAATGAGTCCATGATTATGAATAATCCTTTTGTTAAGAATAAATAAGTTGGATACCATCAATTGCATCTAAATGATAAAGGGGTGACCAGGGCCCTCTGATCATAATTATATTCTGTGAGAATCCAATAGATGGGTAACATGTAATTAGAAAACTAATTGGTGACCATCATGGTATAATTCTGTTCTTCCATTTTGCAGTATTTCATAATTAGTTTATTATTGAATGCACTTTTAGAAGCAAGATGATACTCAATCAATTTAGTATAATTTATGTATCTACTCACCAGACTGTGTATCTTCATTGCACTCAGTTTATATTATTAATGGGATTAAAATCAAAGCAATTTGATACGGCAAAGATATCAATATACTTATACAGCAATACATGTACTTGATTACACTCCAAATCACGTCTTGTCCCATTGACAACTGATATGTTTACGATTGATGTGATGGAGATTGATGCTCCTTTTATAAGATTTGTTCCGGTGATGAACTTGAGCCTAGAGACAACATTCCTGTTGGGAAATGAATACGTACGAATTGGGGTTAACTTGAGGACCCTGGCGAAATAGGTAGATCAGCCACTCTCAAGTATCCTTCAGGTTATTTATAAAATATCGCATAAAGAAACTCCACTTAAATTGATTTTTGTTAGTGTAATCGGAATCTGACCAATGTGGGGGGGAAGCATATGGCGCTTGTTCAGACGTGTCTTTACTCCAAAACTGAGAATGCTCCTATACAAATACTGCAATGTAGTTCTATGGCCAATGGAAAAAGGTTATGCAGAAGAAAGTATGTGATTGTTTCATGCGGGATCATCTGACAGACGTGGACAACAGCGCATGTTGCTGCTGTTGTGGGATTGTTTCGAATGCTTCAAATTCACAGACATCAAGAGGTTAGTGACTGACATGGAAAGGATGAAAAAATAATTTACAGATTTGTATACCATATAGACTTGACATCATTGAGAATCCCGACAGTATTGTTTCGTTCATGTATGTTGTATTCCATTATTGTGCATGTGGTATAGCCATAGTCTTGTACAGAATTAATGTAACAAATTGGTACAAAAATGATGTAAACAATCAACTTTATCTTGTTCAAGTTTACAGTCAGGACCTGTCTATAAAGGACATCAATTAGGCATTAGCACAATGCCCTACATATAAAATATGACAGGTGACCTTTGTACAGAGGTCAATTATATAATATTAAATTGCACTGAATGGGGTTGATAAGTTTGTTCTTTATAGCCTTGTTCAGGTGTATCATCAGCTTATATAGTGGGTATACAGAAAATATAACTTCCTTTTAAATTTTTCAGTCTCATAAACAGTCAATGTACAGCAACGAGCACCACCCCGATGATGGCAGCCATTATGGGGAGACAACTTCAGTGTGTCCAGGAGTTACAAGCTTGTGGTGCTTCCATGGAGGCTCAGGATCTGAATGGAGACACTGTGTATCACTACGCTGTCCAAGCTGACCCCAAGACCATACCAGTAACTATCCTCTAATCTGTACTCATTAGAATGATCAAATTATCCTTATCTTTACAGACTGTCTGCTATAGTCAGTGTAGGTGTCCTTTTTCTGTACTGTATGTTATAGTCAGCATATGTGTACTTTATCTGTACTGTATGTTATAGTCAGTGTATGTGTACTTTATCTGTACTGTATGTTATAGTCAGTGTATGTGTCCTTTATCTGTACTGTATGTTATAGTCAGTGTAGGTGTATTTTATCTGTACTGTATGTTATAGTCAGTGTAGGTGTCCTTTATCTGTACTGTATGTTATAGTCAGTGTATGTGTACTTTATCTGTACTGTATGTTATAGTCAGGGCATGTGTCCTTTATCTGTACTGTATGTTATAGTCAGTGTATGTGTCCTTTATCTGTACTGTATGTTATAGTCAGTGTAGGTGTCCTTTATCTGTACTGTATGTTATAGTCAGTGTATGGTGTCCTTTATCTGTACTGTATGTTATAGTCAGTGTATGTGTCCCTTTATCTGTACTGTATGTTATAGTCAGTTTATGTGTCCTTTATCTGTACTGTATGTTATAGTCAGTTTAAGGTGTCCTTTATCTGATACTGTATGTTATAGTCAGTGTATGTGTCCTTTATCTGTACTGTATGTTATAGTCAGTGTATGTGTCTTTATCTGTACTGTATGTTATAGTCAGTTGTCATGTGTCCTTTATCTGTTGTACATGCTTTGTTATAGTCAGTTTATGTGTCCTTTATCTGTACTGTATGTTATAGTCAGTGTATGTGTCCTTTATCTGTACTGTATGTTATAGTCAGTGTATGTGTCCTTTATCTGTACTGTATGTTATAGTCAGTGTATGTGTCCTTTATCAGTGAGGAACTGTATGTTAAGTCAGTGTACTGTGTCCTTTCCATCCTGTATCTGTACTGTTTATAGTCAGTGTATGTGTCCTTTATCTGTACTGTATGTTATAGTCAGTGTATGTGTCCTTTATCTGTACTGTATGTTATAGTCAGTGTATGTGTCCTTTATCTGTACTGTATGTTATAGTCAGTGTATGTGTCCTTTATCTGTACTGTATGTTATAGTCAGTTTATGTGTCCTTTATCTGTACTGTATGTTATAGTCAGTTTATTGTGTCCTTTATCTGTACTGTATGTTATAGTCAGTGTATGTGTCCTTTATCTGTACTGTATGTTATAGTCAGTGTAGGTGTCCTTTATCTGTACTGTATGTTATAGTCATGTGTAGGTGTCCTTTATCTGTACTGTATGTTCCTTTGAGTTAGTTTATGTGTCCCTTTATCTGGACTGTTATGTACTAGTCCGGCATGTGTCCTTTATCTGTACTGTATGTTATAGTCAGTTGTAGCGTGTCCTTTATCTGTACTGTATTGTTATAGTCAGTCGTATGTGTCCTTTATCTGTACTGTATGTTATAGTCAGTTTATAAGTGTGTCTTTATCTGTACTGTATGTTAAGTCAGTGTTGTCCTTTATCTGTACTGTATGTTATAGTCAGTGTATGTGTCCTTTATCTGTACTGTATGTTATAGTCTCGTTTATGTGTCCTTTATCTGTACTGCAATGTTATAGTCTCATGTTGTCAAACCTTTACTGTTCTGTAGGTTCATTGATTTAGTCTGAAAGGGCATAAACAGATGTTTAATGTAAGAGAGTAGTTAGTTATTATGTATCCTTTATCAACTCCATGAGGGAGCTATGAGTCTTGCACTGTTTTGGGGTCAGAGCTGAATTCTATTGATAATATTTATTGTTATAAAAATAATGTATGTGATATATTCCAGGTGTTGACTAGAGTGTGATGCGAAGAAGGTGATGGACTGGATGAACCATAAAGGCCAGACCTGCCTGAGTGTGGCCTGTGAGAGAGGGATGGTGGAAGCAGTAGAGGAACTGATACAAGCGGGAGCCAATCCATTTATATCCTCCGCAGACAGCTTTCCAATTCATTTAGCTGTCAAGGGAGGATATATCAGGTACTATAATGTATGATGGAATGGTAAATATTGATGCTTGATTTACTAATGCTGTATTGTTATATAATCCTTAATAGATGGGCCTGTCAGGTGGACAGGGATATCTCAACCCGAGTGAAAGATTTTGGCTGGTCAACCCGAGGCTTGCCGAGGGTTGATGGCCAATATCTTTCACGAGGGTTGAGATATCTCTGACCACTTGACAGCCCCATGTTTCATTCTTTTTCTCCCATACTTATTAGAAAAAATATGAAATTATATTTGCTTTCCAGCTTTTATTAGGTCACCTGAGACGAAGTCTCAAGTGACCTATTTTAATCGTCTTTTGTCCGTCGTCATGCATCGTCCGTCGTATGTCCGTAAACAATTTACATTTTCGACTCCTTCTCCAAAACTGCTGAAGCAATTTCAATGAAATTTTGCACAAACCTTCTAAGGCATAAGGCCAATCAAAATTGTGAATTATATGGTCCCCACCCCCCAGGGAGCTATGGGAGGGACTAAAAGGGGTAAAATTGACTAAAATTTCAAAAATCTTCTTCTCCACTCAAAGATGCGATGGAATTAAATACTCTTCATAGATAGAAAGGTCTCAAGGTCCTTTACAAAAATTGTAAATTATATGACCCTGGGGGTCTCAGGTTTCCCCCTGGGGAGGGGGTTAAGTTTACTATAGTTTATATAGGGAAAACACATTTTTGAGTATTATTTGATCATTTGTAATAGGAAATGAGTCAAATATTGTCAGAATTATCAGTATGAGATGGCCATTGAATCCTATTAACCAATTTTTCCATGGAGGATCAAGACCACCAACAAAAGAGGAGGCCCTTAGGGGCGGGATCCAAAAGGGGTCAAATAGGCAAAAATTTCACAAATATTTTTCTTCTGAAATTCTGGAAATGGTAGAATCACATACTCTTCATAAATGGACAGGTCTTGAGGTTTTTTATGTAAAAGTGTGAATTATATGACCCTGGGGTCATCACGTTTCCCCCTGGGGAGGGGAAACAAGTTTACTTTAGTTTATATAACATTTTAAGCATTTTTTGCTCAATTTTCATAGAAATGAGTCAGACTTGTGTAGAATTATTAGCCTGAAATAACATTTTACATCATAACTATATTGGTTAATGGTCAACCCCCTCAGGGGGGGGCCAAAAGGGGCAAATAGGCTAAAACTTAAAAAAAATCTTCTTCTTAATAAACTGGAAATGATGTAGAACAAAACTCTTCACTAGATGGATAGGTCTTTAAGGTGTTTTATGAAAATTGTGAATTGTATGACCCTTGGGTCTCAGGCTTCCCTGGGGGGGGGGGTCAAGTTTACTATAATTAACAGATATAGGAAAAAACACATTTTTGAGCATTATCAGTCATTTGTAATAGGAAATTAGTCAATTGTAGTCAGAATAATTATCCCTATGTCAACAGACATTGAATCTTATTAAAATTTCTATGACTGATCCATGTGTTCACCCCCCCAGGCCACTTAATTAGGTTTTGACGTGGAAATTTTGATTTAATCACGTTTTTTTAATCAAAATAGGATTTCGGCTCAAATGCCACATCATTTGCAACCAATGGCCGCCATTACTAAGTGTTAGGTACTGTATTTATCATAAATTCCCCTGAAACCTGACAATTAGTAGAAAAAATTGGAATGTCTTGTAATTTATAATATCTATTGGGATTGGGCCCATTTTTGTTTTCCATTTAGAACTTGTACAGTTATGTTTAGCCATATTAATTGTTTTAAAAACTGGTGAACATAATTTTTTTATTAGAAACACTGTGACTTTAAATAGATAACACATTTATTTTAAAAATTTAAATAATTCTACTAATTTTTAAATCGCAATTAATCTTTGTGTACAATGTGTTTTTGACAGTGAGATAAAATTCATATTTTTTGTTATTTTAATTTTTATTATAACACTAAGCTTTAAAATTAAATTGCGGCACAAAAAAAAAATTATTTGCGCTGCGCCGCTCAGTTTGCAACGGAGAAAAAAATTACCATTGCGCAGTGGAAAAAATCGAGGGAGAGAACACTGTGATCCCCAGGGGCCTTAGGGGATGAGGCCAAAACAGGTCAAATAGGCTTGCTAAAAAAACTTCAAAAAATTCTTCTGAAATTCTTTAAATGGTAGAATCAAATACTCTGCATAGATGGAAAGGTCTTAAAGTCCTTTACAAAAATTGTGAATTATATGACCCTGGGGTCTCATGTTTTCCCCTAGGGAGGGGGTCAAGTTTACTTTAGTTTATATAGGAAAAACACATTTATGAACACTATTTGCCTATTTTTCATAGGAAAATAGTCAAACTGGGTTAGAATTATTAGCCTGAAATAGCATTTTAATATCATATCCATATGATATTGGTCATGGCCGACTCCCAGTGGCCAGAGGAGCGGAGGCAAAAGGGGTCAAAAACATGGTAATTTCAAAAAGTCTTCTTTTTAAATTCACAGCGGCTGCGTGCGCAGGTTTGCATTGAGAAAAACAATTGATGGAAACCAGATACTCTTGATAGATTGGAAGGTCTTAGGGCCCTTTACAAAAATTTGTGAATTTCATTTGCCCTGGAATTTCAAATTTTCCCTGGGGAGGGGGTCAAATTTACTCTAGTTTATATAGGAAAAACACATTTGGGAACATTATTTGCTTAGTTTTTATAGGAAATTAGTCAATCTGGGTTAGAATTATTAACCTGAGATAGTATTTTAACATCATATCCATATTGGTTCTGACCAACCCCCAGGGGCCAGAGGGGTGGGGTCAAAATGGATAACATTTCAAAAATCTTTCTGTTGAATTCACAGATTTGATGAACCAAATAATCGTCATAGATTAAAAAGTCAAATTTATCAAATCACTAACTGACTTCAAGGGCCTGATGGGCAAATATATAGTGTTTATATGCATGTCTTTTTTTCATTCTGTACCTGAACTCAGGTGAACGTTAAGGCCATGGGCCTCTTGTCATAATCATGTGAGGAACGTCGTTATGCGTCAAAAAGGTGTCATCAACAAATGCAAGTTGCGGTTAACGCAGCATGGTATTGAATGGACATCATGTATAATTGTCTAGCGCTTGTGAGCTTTCTTACACTCCCCTGTGTAAGATAGAGTTTATCTTTTCACTTAGCAACCACAGGATATCGTGGGGAAGTATGGGGTGGAGAAAAGTTGGGTTTTCGTTATAGTCACATCCATTTGTATTCGCTGGAAAATTCAGATGTACATAAAGTCTTAAGTAATTTTCATGTTTTAAAAAAGTGTTCTAACCGCGTCCCACATCATAAAGATGCTCAGAGAGATAAAAGAATGTTTAGCCTAAAATTTGTAATCAAAAATTAAAAAAAACAAACAACCAAAAAACCACATTATATATACCTTTTTGCCAAATACAGACTGTATGGTATGTTACAAGCTGTGTTTTACCAGAAAGATGATGCTAAAATGGAGCACTATTGAGCTGGTTTATTCTCTTGTTCTATCGTTGTGTTAAGCAGATCCTCCCTAAAGAGAATTATATCCAGACTTGGCAAGCTTAAAAAGGACAACAAAAATGGAGGAACACTTCGATTCCACTGGGGCTCCGAACTGATAAGGTATACTTGAATGAATATGTAGATAACAATTTTCAGATTATCGAAAAACACTATGGGCTGCTGTGGCCGAATGGTTAAGTTGTATCGACATATATATTACCACAAGTCTTCCACCTTGGGTTGCAAGTTTTCATCCCATATTGGGCACTTGCCAGGTAATAGGAACATGCTGACTTGTTGGTGGTTTTCCTTAGGATTCTCCGGTTTATCCTCCACTATGTAAACCTGACACAGCCTTAAATGACTTGAGTATTACAAAAACCGATCTAATTTACATAAGACTAATACAGGAAACAAAAGTTCTAGGTTTAGAAAAAGACCACTATTTCTCTAATAAAGTTCTGGTTAGTGCAATTTTAACCATGTTTTGATCCAAATTATAGGTACAGAAATGAAAGAAAAATGTATCTCGATTGTATCAGTTGAATGCTTTAAATATTCAGATGATGGAGCTGCTATGTAAGAGAAATTGTGGACTCTGAATGTTGGGAGCAACACCGTACAACACCACCATTAACACATTCATGCAGCAGGAGAAGAGGTTTGATTGTGAGAATGGTGTTGATTCGTGTTACGGCTCTGAACGCCAGGATCCCCGGGACCAGAAAGGGGACACACCGCTAACACCTTGCTGTTAGGGTAAGTTTTTAGATCAGGCGACATATCCGAGTAGCCTGGGCTCAGCACTCCCCCCCCAACTATTCCGTTTTGCTTAAGCAACACATGCAAAAGTGAATTTTATTTTAGCAAGTATGAATTTTCATAAATGCAAATAACAAGGTACAGTAACAGTGGCACATTATTCTTCTTAGTTAAAACATTATTTCTTCATAAGTATAGCACTACATAATGTATTTGTTATGCAGCATTTTGACAATTGCATACAATATATACAAAGGTAAGTTAACGTTTGAGCTCCTGATACATACTCCGTCATAACATATTGCAAGCGTCCCCTCTACATTAATACATATCTCTAGTACCATAACCACTTACCTTATCAACTGGTTAAAGAACGTTGCGATGAAAACATACATTAATCAACTGTTTTTAGAATTACTATGAAAGAAGTGGATTACTAAAAAAAAACTGGTAAAACAATGAAATCATAGTAAGGCAAAAGAAGTATTTCGCTAAGTGACAAAAGGATAGTTGAATCAAAATTCTCACCATTTTGGCGATGTCTGCAGCGGCGTGAGTCGATTATCTAGTAAAGAAAAAAAACTTTTGCATATTTTTTGTGACCATTTATGATTGAATATAATGTATGGCAAATAGCAAGATAGATTCATCAATAACAAAAATGTGAAATGGGTAGCTCATGAGCCCACAGTAGTATCCCATAGTAATCTGCACAGGATATTCCCAAGAGAACTCACAACTGAACAGACATATCTTGGAAATCAGTATTTGACGTATTTGACAAAGTTTAAACATAAGGTGGGCAGTCCTTAAACTTTGCCAGTACTGGGGCATTTTTGGGCTATTTGGATTATCAAGGGTCCACTGTACAACTAACATGCCTAATAGTAATCATTATATAAACATTGAAAACAACATTTTTTAGTGTAGGACAGGTTGCTTTCGTTGTAAAGAAAAGAAATAAATAAAAATGGAAACATATGTAGAGATATGTAAAGAGTTTTTCAAATATATTAATTTATCAATGGTATTGAATTTGAATAATGAATGTAATGATAATACAAAAATTTTTTTGTTTCCCTTGAGCAGAACGATGATGTTGAGAATGGTGCGTACTCTGGTGGTATTTGGAGCCAGATGTCAATCTTCGTAATGTACACGAACCAAATCTGCAAGACACATAGCCAGCAGTTAACAATAGCAAAAACAAGTGAGAAATGAAAAAAAAAAAAAATGGAAAATATAAATGCATAATTAGAAAAAATGAAAATAAAACTGTTATTAAATTTGTTTTTTTGTGAGATTGTTTTGGCATAGATTGTTTTTTTTTTTTTTTTTTTTCTACATGATAATGTTTTACTTCTTCAGGGACATAATCGTTTTCATCCTTCATGTGTCTGGAGCAGGACGCTGCTCTGCAGAGGTAAAAGGATGTCAGAAGGGATGCTTTCATGAGGGAAGCTATGCTGGGACCCCTGATGAAACCATGAAAAGTATGATGGATGCTGATAAAACAGGTACATAGCAGATATATATGCAAAACACAGTGCAAATAGTAATTTAAGTTAATTACATATAAATTGTCAGATCCCTGTGTGTCATACTAATACTCAATGCAATCACACATGGGTCTTCATCTTTATGTAAGAGATTGTCACAATTTTTTAGGTCCCCTCTTGAAGAGAGGAGCTTATTGAATCACTTTGGCGTTGGCGTCCCAGGTTAAGGTTTTGGTCTAAGTGTTGTAATACTGTTATCTGTTACAACTTACTTTGATTTCTACACTCATTTCGGATTATTATAATTGTTGCTATGGGAGTGGACAATCATTGAAAGGAGCAAAAGCTGTATTTTGAAAATTTCAAGAGGCCCAATGGGCCGAAATAGCCAGGTTAAGGTTTTGGTGCAAGTTTTTTGTAATACTGTTTTCCGTCAAAACAGATGTTGATTTCTACAATGATTTTGAATTATAATTGTTGTGATGGGTATTGAAAGGGGGGATGCTGAATTTTGAGAATTTCAAGAGACCCAATGGGCTGAAAAGTTAAGTTGTGTAATGACATTGCTATATTATCATTATACTGGTAAATACAAGGAACCTGAATTGCATCAGCAAAATTTCAGAGGTGAGCTTTGCTGCTCTCAAACAACTCTTGTTTGTCTCAAAGAATATTGTATATGAATTAATATGTTGAAAACTATCTAGACTTACCTAAGTGACAAAATAATTTTCAGCAATTCTGGATGAAATGTTTTCTTCCTTCCCATTTGATGAGACACTAACAAAGGCAGAGGAGGCAGGATTCGGCCTTGATTCACCTGACTCAGGCACTGGTATTCCCCCAGGTGATAGGGTGAGATTATATCAAACTGTTGTCACATGTGTCTTGATAGAGCAGTAGACCAAGTAGTCATATAGTTTAATAATAATATATTAAAGCATACATTAGATATAACCTTGAGGGAGAGAACTGACAGGCATTGCCTGTGTTGTTAAATCCCTTTTCAATTTAATTTAATTGAAATCAAATTTTGTTGAAATTGAAATATAACCATACCTTAAAGATGCTCCACCGCTGACAAATTGTATTTTTTCACTATCAAAAACAGGAGCAGACGATTTCGTATTTTTCTTCAGTTACAAAAGTTACTTACTTTACACCATTACCACCATTGAAAAATTTGAGCTTTTAAATTAACTTAAAGTTGAAAAAATGAAAAAATAGTTAATTGCATCCTGAAAAAATTCTGTGGCACTATATCTTATATGGAATGAAGTAATGATTGCACATGCACCACAGGCGAAACAAATTATTTTATGTTATTTTTTGTGTTTATGAGGCATATCTATACAAAATTAAACACCAATTATTGTTCAAATGATAAATGTCATTTATGCTCTGTCAGCGTAAAGTAGCCATATTTTTTTTGTGCAAAATGAATTGCACAAAAAAAACTAAAAAATATAATAACCACTAAAATATGTATGTTTACCAGTACATATATTTTATATATATTTTACATGTACATGTATTAGGTTTTAAAAACGAAAGGGAATATAAAAACACTTGTATATACTAAGAGAGTACATGTAATACAGGTCCATAGGGTGACTAGTGTAAATATCCCAGTTTTATCAATAATTTTCAAATGAAGTTTACATAAATGATATTTGGATATATTTTAAAAAGAGAGCAAGATCATGTATATTTTCAAATGAAATAATACTACAGCACTCCATGTATTTGATTGGTGTAACAGTTACTCTGTCTGGATGGAGGAGGGATACGAGGGTTGGTACTGATACAGGTGTTGATGGCGATAGAGAAAGAGGCTGGAATTCCTATAAAGGATTGCTTTGATTGGATAGGAGGGACTAGTACTGGTGGAATACTGGCTCTGGGCATTGGTGTCGGTATGAACCCATTTATCTACGTTATTGAATTTCCTTTAAACAAAAGTTAACTGGCTATTCTAAATTCAATGGTTTTGTTACCTTATTATAAAGAGCAACACCTTCTTTTGTCAAGTTTTATTTCAACAAATGTAGAATAGTTGAAATTAACGTAGACCGTCCCTTCTGTGACGTCATACGTTTGTAAAGTCGCTTTCCGGACACCGGCAAACATATTTTATTTCTCCATACCCACCTATTATAACTCGCTTCGGATATCCGCAAATATTTCGTCTGCCAGCTTTCCGAGTGTTTACTTGACGTGTACCAATCTAAAGGTGTTAATTGTGTGCTATTCGGTAAATATAGTATAATGTTGAAGATTCGTGCATGAAGTCAATTCCAAGAATCATAATAGTCGCTAAACAATCAACTGGAATACACATGGATTGACGGGAACCCAAAATGAAGAACTTTGCATCAGTTACAGTAGGCCTAGTAACTGAACAGCTGGCAGGGATAGGGATTGGGCACAGCATCATAAAAACAGATACATATATTAGCAAACTTACAAAGAAAATAGATACAAAGAATACAAAAAGGCATCTTCTGGACAATGAAGCTATGGAAGGCCTAATTTTTATCATTACTTATCAAATCAGAATTATATATTAGATGGCAGATCAATAGTACTAGAGAGAATATATAAAGTTTTAGTAATTACTGCAGGAATATTACAAGAGTTTTCAATATTTTATATCAACACCTTTTAATAATGTGAACTTGCAGAAGTAAAACTCATTCGTATGGTACATCAATATCATCATTAAGTTACGGGAACTCCAGCAAGGGGTATATACAGCTTGAGGCTTACAGTGTGCACATAGAAGGTTTATATATTACAAGTTTTATAATACTGATTGTATGTGTCTTGTTTTACTGTGTGAACGGGCCCTTACTGATCACGAGCGATGTTTTGAACACGGCTAATTCTGCCAAGGGTTCATGGAGTATAACGTAATCAGAAGCCTTGGCTAGCGAAGATGACATGTAGTATGTAATTATTATGTTATCTTGTATGCTCCAATAAAAAATAAATATAGAAAACTAACAAAGGTAAATGAATAACATAAAACGTTGCAAAGTGCTATGGATTCGCCTATTTTTAACGTTTTCAAGCCAAAATTTAAGGAATGTTAGAAACCAAATTGGTCATATTTTGACCTAGAGTCCTGAAATTTCACTTATAGCATGCTGGGATGAAGGGCTACCAAGTTTGTTCAAATGAATGACATTGACCTTCATTCAAGGTTACAGGCCTGGGGTCAAATAGCTGAAAATCTTTAACAGACTTCTTCTAAATAACCAAGAGGCCTAGAGACCTGAAATTGGGCCTGTGACATTCTGAGGACCTGAAATTGGGCCTGTGAAATTCTGAGGTGAAGGGCTACCAAGTTTGTTCAAATGAATGACCTTGGTCTTCATTCAAGGTTACAGGGGTCAAATAGGCTGAAATATCCTGTTTAGACTTCTGCTTCATAACCAAGAGGCCAAGAGACCCGATATTTGGCATGTAACATGCTGGGATGAAGGACTACCAAGCTTGTTCAAATGACCTTGACTTTCATTCAAGGTCACAGGGGTCAAATAGGCTATAATCTTTAAACGACTTCTTCTTAATAACCAAGAGGCCTAGGGACCTGATATAAGGCCTGTGACATGCTTGGATCTAGGGCTACCAAGTTTGTTCAAATGAATGACCTTGACTTTCATCCAAGGTCACAGGGGCCAAATAGGCTATAATCTTTAACAGACTTCTCCTTAATAACCAAGAGGGCTAGAGACCTGAAATTGGGCCTGTGACATTCTGAGGACCTGAAATTGGGCCTGTGACATTCTGAAGTGAAGGGCTACCAAGTTTGTTCAAATGAATGACCTTGGTCTTCATTCAAGGTCACAGGGGTCAAATAGGCTGAAATATCTTGTTGAGACTTCTGCTTCATAACCAAGAGGCCAAGAGACCCGATATTTGGCATGTAACATGCTGGGATGAAGGACTACCAAGCTTGTTCAAATGAATGACCTTGACTTTCATTCAAGGTCACAGGGGTCAAAAAGGCTCAAATCTTTAAACAACTTCTTCTTAATAACCAAGAGGCCTAGAGACCTGATATTAAGCCTGTGACATGCTGGGATCAAGAGCTACCAAGTTTGTTCAAATGAATGACCTTGACTTTCATTCAAGGTCACAGGGGTCAAATATGCTATAATCTTTAAACGACTTCTCCTTAATAACCAAGAGAGCTAGAGACCTGATATTGGGCATGTGGCATGCTGGGATAGAGGGCTACCATGTTTGTTCAAATGAATGACCTTGACTTACATTCAAGGTCACAGGGGTCAAAAAGGCTAAAATCTTTAAACAACTTCTTATTAATAACCAAGAGGCAAAGAGGCCTCTAATGTGCTTAGGGATGATATAAATTCTTATTTACTCTATTTGTTAAGTATGAACCATGTATGATTACCAGATTGCAGGTGAGCGATTCGGGCCCATGGGGCCCTTGTTTGCTTTTCTAATTGCAAGTAAGTCAATCTTCATGGAAATTCTAAAAAATCGATTTTTCTTGAGATCATTTTTTTACAGAAAAAAGAAAACATGACTATTTTGATGCAATTTTTCACTAAAATTGAGTCCGGAATTACTTTTAAAATAACGATATTTCTTTTTATTGTGGAAAACCCAGCTTATTTGATATAGTTATGAATTATATATCACCTACTGAAGGTATGAAAATGTTACGAGCATATCCTTTATGTGTAAGTGATGTTACAAGGAGGAAATATAATGTATTTAAAAATCCTTAAAATCCGGAATATTAAGTTGTTAATACATATCTTTAAACAACCCTGGAAGAAAAATTAACCTGGTGACATATGATTTTTATGCGGTTTTTGTGATCAGGGTATACCTAAAATCAAAATATCAAAAGAACGAAATCCCTGAGAGGAAACTAGAAGGGAGGGTCTACCTTAATACAAATTTTAACAAGTCAGAAGCAATATTTGTGACAAAAGGGACTTAGTCTTAAGAATTTGATAGATATAAATGTTTACAATTGTGTTACAGTGGCCTTAAAACAAAAAAAAAATGTTATAATTCACTTGATAGAAATGAACTGACAATAACAAAAGGAAAAATGTCAGATTTTCCTCGCAAGTACACAATTATGATGATGTAAATAGATTTATACACCATGTCAAGAAAAATCCTTTATCTGTAATTTATAAGAATATATTTTTGTGATTAATTTTTATATATAGGGAAGTCCTTGACCTACTTGAAAGGACTTTACTTTCGTTTAAAAGACGAAGTCTTCACAGGAACTAGGCCATATGCTACCGAACCTTTTGAGGAGATGTTAAAAAGGGAATTTGGAGAAACAAGAGTAATGACCGATATCAGCCATCCAAAGTAAGATTTATATCAAGTGTGTATTGTATTTAGGATTTTGGTCGTCACATACTCCTTTGATCTTTACAACACACTACTTTGAAATCATTTATTTTCTAAGGCACAATTTTTGTGGAAAACAAAATTAACAGTTTTATCGAGACTTAACTTCGATTTGTGGGGAGACATGTACACAGTGTTTGCATGTTCGTGTGTACCTTTTCATGGCCTTGGGTACAAAACAGCAGTTACAGAAAGTTTGGTTTCAATTAAAAAAAAAAAAAGTGTTTTGAAACATTCTTGAAGTGTACGTTCATACGGATAAAATTTGTGATGTACGTGTTTGCATTGCTTCAAACAAAAAACCGAAACCAGGAAAATGAAATGAAACCCCCATGAAATATAATGATTTCACAGTATGCATATCATGATACTTGTCTCGATATACAATGTATTAACTTATTGTTCCTATATGATGAGTGATGAGAATCCAAGACAAAAAATAACCACAGTATATTGAGAATAAATACTTAGAAACACGATACTAAAAGTAATCAGTATTGGCAGTTTTCAAAATCTGTGTAAATCTTCAATAATTTGATTCAGTACTAATAAGAGTATGTTTAAAAGTTTTTATGATAGGCATCAATGATTTTTAAATATGTTTGAAGTATAATTTTGAATAATATAGTGCATTTAATTGATGCAGAAAACATATTAATTTACTTTAATTTAATTTTGAATTATCTAGTTGCTATACTGGGTGTGAAAGGTGCATAGAAACTATTGACATTTTCTTTACAGAATAGTAGTAATGGGGGTGTATGGAGACAGACATCCCACAGAATTACACTTGTTTAGGACTTACTTCCCCACCATACAAAGGGAATTCACAGCCACAAAGAAAGGTGTCAAGTTTGACCCTCCTCCTCCTCCAAATGGTAAAACACCATTCAAAGTTTTGAAAATTCAACTCTTAAGATTTAACAATGTCTTTTGTTTTCAGTTGAATGTCTACTTTGAGGAGAAAACAATAGAATATGCTAAAACATTTCCCCCTATATAAGGGGTATGCCAAGAATTAAGAGTCATCCTATTGTTTAGTGATTGTTTCACTAAAATTTGAATAAACAAATCTCGAGGTATGGACCAAAAAGCCTTTGTGTCATGTATTGGATACAGATATGTACCAATGCACTGTATGAAATTTACTATGAAGAATTTCTGATACGGTATTAATAGGTATTAAACAGTATTTTGAAGTTTCGTATAAAAAGTTTCAGTTGTAGTTTGCATCAATAATAAATCCTTGAAAAATACTACCATAATCTGTATCTGGTTTTTAGAAAAGTGTTTTGATTTTTATTTCCAGAACAATTGATGTGGCAAGCAGCTCGTTCCAGTGGTGCAGCCCCTACATACTTCCGAGCTCATGGCAGGTTTGTGGATGGAGGGATGATCTCCAACAATCCAACACTGGACATGCTCACAGAAATCCATGAATACAACACTGGCCTCAAACTCAAGGTCTGTACAAATAGCATTAGTTTATCCTTAAAACAAACAAAACATAACATATTTACATAATATTCCAGAAACAGAAATTTGGATTCATTCAGAATAAGAAAATTGTGTCTTTTAGAAAAAGTTGACATTCAGTAGAAGTTGAATATATAATGATGTTTGCTGTGCCTATACACGCATCCTTGTCAATGTTTCGTTGATATAAATGTTTTTAAGTTAAGTGAAGTGATCAAAGTAAGATTTAAAATATTTTCTGTGTGATACCAACAGAACGAGGCCCACCTTACACATCCTCTGGCCTGTGTTGTCTCTCTTGGCACTGGTCGGATACCTGTAATTCGCAATGAACACATTGATGTGTACCGTCCAGAGAGCGTGTTTGAGATTCACAAAGTGGCCAAGGGAATATCTGGACTAGTCAGCATGCTTCTGGATCAGGTAAATTAGAACATCTATAATGTATTTATGGATGTATAGGGTTACATCTTTCTTGATATATAATTGGTTGACCTGCATGCACTTGTTATGTGAAATTTGAAGATAATTAGAATTCAAACATGGGTTCATCAATTTTTAACCAGAAAGATCACTGCTTGCTGGTCAGCAAGTGACTTTCTAAGAGCTGTCTAGCTAAAATCTTCAATAGGATGCAAATGAAATATTTCATTTTTTTGATAAAGCTTAGGAAAAGGAAAGGTCATTATAAGGTATGAATCATAAGGATTATTTGTGTTGTCAGGCCACAGCAGCTGAGGGGAGCCCCGTGGATCGGTCTCGAGCTTGGTGCAGTATGCTAAATGTTCCTTTTGCACGATTTAGCCCCCAGCTATCGGTGGACCTGCCTCTGGATTGTCATGACAACAAACAACTGATCAATATGATGTGGGAAACACAGTGCTATATCGAGGCCAACAAACATCGTGTTCAGCGTGTGGCTAGCATGCTGAGAAAATACCATAGAATTAATATGTCCCTACGACCTCTGTCAGATAACTAAAATCTGGGGTAGGTGGAAAGCTCATAATGTTGAATCAAGTAATATCTTTAATTTTCAACTGTTTATATTGTTTAAACCATAATTTAAAACAAAAACGTACTTCCTACTAGCTCATCAAAAAGTATCTGCCTTGTTATAATTCTTAAGTTGCTGATATTTTGTACACAATGATCAAACACAATGATAAAAAGATAGCGGTAACCTTTTATCAAATGGTCATGAAAAAATATCGTTTATTATGATATCAACATTTTAATGTTCAATATGCTAATGATGAGTGCTAAATGTTGACATTTTAGAATGTTATTTTGCAGGGTATGACACTAATATTTTTTTTAATATGTTATTGCTTGATAACCTTTGCCATTTACATGACTATGATGTCTTTGTTTGGTTTAACATGAAAGATTACTCAAAAAATATTTTGGAATTGTGCCATTTATTCAGGGTAATTACATTTAATACAATTATACATGTACAGTATGAGTTATCTCCCGTATAATATATGGGTTGTGCTATTTAAGAAATCCTATGTACTCAATATTATTTATGATGATTGTAAAATTTCCAAGTCATAACACCTTTTCAGTAAGTGAAAATTCTAAAGTAAAATCATAAAAACTATCTGTGTTATGGCCCTTTACTGTGTATGTATCTGTCATCATTTGTGAGAACTTTCTGAGGCAACAGAATATTTGTTATCTATTGTTTAATGTTCTTCACTTGGGATTGTAACTCGTTACCTCTTGGAATTTTAATGCATTGCTATTATGAATAATCACAA
The DNA here is from genome assembly GCF_041381155.1 of Argopecten irradians. Classification (NCBI taxonomy): domain Eukaryota; kingdom Metazoa; phylum Mollusca; class Bivalvia; order Pectinida; family Pectinidae; genus Argopecten; species Argopecten irradians. Next base: position 14,853,297 of record NC_091138.1, on the reverse strand, counting down.
TTTTGTGATTATATATATCTTTTAATTGTTAAGCAGTTTAATTTGATCTTTCTATTGTAAGCAAAAGTTTTACAAATCAGTGCTAATATTCTGTTCCTTATTTTTGTTTCTGAGTGATTGCACAATACATGTAATTTCTTGCAAAAGACCAAAGTTCTGATTTACACAATTATATTCACATAATGAACTTACTGATACCAGTAATGATTACATTCAATGTTATTGCTCAATGTTGTGCATCCATCCATAGAAGATACAATCAATTGTCTTTAGTGTAAACCTATCTGTGAAAGATGTATTAGTAAGAGTAGATACCTAGTCAATAATGTGCCAACAAGGACAGGAATAAGATCCTGTCTGGCAACAAAGTCATACAATGTGTTCCATTTGCGGGTTCGCACCAGTTGTATCGGTACAGATCTGTTGTATATGTAATGGTACGCTCTGTACCAGCCGAACTGAACCGGACAAGTTAACCACAGAAAAGTGGAACTTTTAGGTGTTGTTTTATATCCATAATGTTATTAAGATAGAATATAACTAGTTTTTGGATTTGAAGCATATCTTTCATATGAGTGCCATTATATATTTGAAAAACCCAAACATGTTTCATTAGGTGGTCCCGTATCAATTCAATACAACTGGTACTAATCTGCAAAAGGAATGCAAGGATAATGCTTTATAACTTCTGTGGGAAAAGACTTCATTTGTACACAGGGTTCCCATGCAACCTTGAAAACTGTAAAAAGTCGGGAAAATTGAAATAAAAAATCAGGATAGGGAAAACCTTGAGAAATAAGGAAACTTTGTCGAAATAGCCTTAAACTTTATTACTTGCATTTATTAAAATGTGTCCAAATGAGCAACTAGCTTATTTGAGAGGCATGTGGGAATCTACATAACCAAATCAATGTTGATATATAGTTTATTCATTGTTAATGTATAGTTAATTCATTGTTTTCTTTCATAATGAATGTAGTTTTATGTTGGAACAGGTCCATTTATATATAATTAGCATCATTCAAGTTGCATATTACTCTTGAATAATAAGCACATTCATGACTTGTGAAATGTATCTAAAAGTGTGAAAACATAATTTACTTGAATTTCACTTTTTGTCCTTGAAAAAACTTTGAAAAAGCCTTGAATTCTGGTCCAGAATATAACGGGAACCCTGTGTACATTTTGATATCGTACTTTGTTCATTATTTACTGAGAGTAGCTTAAAGTAGTGCTAGGATTTTTAACACCATAGTTAGTTTGATGTTATGTTGTATATTTGAATTTTAGGTCAAAACAAAACTTCTAGCTAGAAATCTGTCCTTTCAGATGCTAAATCCTTAAAGATGCTCCACCGCCGACAGAGCATAAATGATATTTATCACTTGAACAATAATTGGTGTTTAATCGTGTATATATATGTCTAATTAAGACAAAAATATTATAAAATAATTTATTTTGCCTTTGGTGCATGCGCAATCAGTACTTAATTCCATATAGGATATAGTGCCACAGAATTTTTTTTGGATGCAATTAATTATTTTTTGTAACTTTAACTTGAAGTGAAATTAGAAGCTCAAACTTTTCAATGGTGGTAATGGTGTAAAGTAAGTAACTTTTGTAACTGAAGAAAAATACTAAATCGTCTGCTCGTGTTTTTGATAGTGAAAAAATGTCATTTGTCAGCGGTGGAGCATCTTTAACGGGCTTGCTTATATTCTTATTTGATGCTAAAGTTTCAAGGGCCAAATCCATGACCATAATACAGTATATGTGACTACATATTGAACACGTTAAATCATTTTCATTCATGTATTACGATATCCTGGTCATGCTGCAACATTTACACTTGACTTATCAAACTGGTGATATACATTCCATTGTTGAAGTTACAGTAATTATTTATTTAAAATAGGTAGCTATGTTTAATTTATTGAAGTTAGAAAACGCCTTCTTAAATTGTTTTCTTTGGATTTGTAATAAGTTATTTGTTATAACTGTGGAACTCAAATTGTACATCTTAATAAATTGTGATAATACCTACTGCCTAGTAAATCCTTTGTTTGATTGACTGATAAAGTGCTGATCAAAAGTTGTATTTATTTAGAGTTATTGTTACTACCAGTACACAATTTACCATGATACCTGTATTAATATGTTTCTATTATTACAGCACTGATTATTCATGTGTATGTGTTTATATGTATAAAGATGTATTTGATTTGTTATATGTTTTACATCTGAAATTTACAAGATGATTCTGAATTGCCATTTGACTGTTGATTTTATATGTCTTTTACTTTTGTTGTATTATGATGATAATTATGGTTAGCCTTCAAGGTGATATTGTTTTCTTTACAGTATTTGTTGTGTTGTAAAATATGCAATGTCCTATATATCCTTTAGTGCCACTTGGCTGATTTTCTTTGATAGAGTTATCTCCCATATATATGTTGAGTTGTATATTGAAGTGTGCTATTTATTTCTCCCAAAAATCCTTTACACTCTATACTATCTATATCAATTGTAAAAAAAATTAAGTCATAGCACCTTTCAAGTTAATTGAGAGTTATGGCCCTTTATTGTGTACTGTATCTGTTATAATTTGCGAGTACTATCTCAGACAAAAAATGTCTGTTATCTATTGATTAATGTTCTTCACAAGGGATTGTAACTTGTTACCTCTTATTATGAATTTTAATGAACAGCTATTATGGATAATCACGATTTTTAACTTTTCATAGGGACAGAAAGTCATTGTTATATTATCATTGAATATCTATTACTTTGTGTAAAAAAGGAAGCCTTTTTATTATTCCTGTTGCAACTCATTTTCATGGTGACTAAATAAAAAAGTCCTTTTTCGTCCTTAGCAACTATTTCACAGGGAATATGATAGATTTAAAAGTTTTCCTATACCTAATATTGGATTATTCCATCATTGTTCTATTTCACTAATTCGAATTGACCTTAAAATACAATAATTCACAAAACAATAGATGGTTTTCAGTTATTACAGTGACTATCTGCTCACAGGTGTAGATAACTCAGAACTACAAAAAGGATAAATAATAGCAAGTGGACATTATGATACTGTATATATTACTACCTAGTCCAATAAATGTAGTATTGAGGTTTTGGTGTATTAAAATAAAATATTGAAATGATTCCAAACAAAATGTTTACAACAGGAACAACTCGGATTTCCCTTTTAGATTTATTTATTAAAATGTTTTCAGGGCTTGTACAGATGATCGTTGGAACTGACCATCCAACATTCTGTTTGTCGAGAAGAAATCCTGGCAACATGTTTTATAACATTCTTAATATATTTCATCTGCATTTCAAATTGTATAGAAATATTAGAAATGTCTTATATATCTTAAATTCTTTCCTTTGTATATTTTGTTGATATGAACTTGTATGTTGGAACAGCTGTCTATGTGGTTTAATTGAACATGTTTATTGTAAGAAATGTCCTATACATAGATTATTTCATATTGCCAAATGAGTTGCTTCCATTCAAATTGCCAACTATAAGTATTTAAATTATTTTAGTTATGAGGACTTCTATGTATATTTTGTAGACACAATTTCTTTCCTTTCACGAGAGGCCACAGTGTCATTTCCATGTTTTTCATACCAATTACACTTAAGTAAGTGTTTTGTGCAATAATGGTATATAATTAGCTTATTCTAAAACTGATAATTCTCAAATAAGATAGACTCTAAAATAAAATGTAGTTTTACTCAATAAAATTTGGATATTATTTGGTATTAAATGTATCATATTTAGTTGTATTCATATATGAGATGAAAAAAATGTATCTTATACTACATTTTCTCTGTGTTATATTATGGTTTCTTTGTTTCAATATCAACAGCATCATCAATTAATATCTACTTATTTGCTTTTCATTTTAACAACCTACATGAATCAATAGCTGCAATACACACAGCCATGATATTAGACCATTAGCGTACTGGCTCTATTAGTTTATTAGGGCTACACAATTGCACAGAAAAAATAATGTTTGTTGTATGAACCTGTTGACTATTAATATATGCAACTTATATCATGTTGATCCTTTAGATAAGGTTCAATAATTGACAGCTAAATGTGATGTAATGTATGTGATCATCCTGTTGTTGTTCTCCGTACAAATCAAAATGTTGTGTATAGTTATGAGTGCTTCTAATCAATAGAAATTAAAAAAAAATAATGATTTTACCTGATGTGAAATTATTTTTTGTGCCTGTCCTTGTTGGTGAATATAGTGAAGTCAGTAGTTATGGCGCCAAGTGGATTATCAGGACTGACGATGACATTGATTTTTTGTTACAATTGAGCTATACAATTGTTCAACATGTTTAAAAAGGATTGTTTTGATAGTCTAAATTGCCTTTTACTGATCTTTGGTTTGGGATGAAAGTAATCACACATAAGTTTGCTCCGTAAATAAAGATATCTTGACCATCGTGTGAAAAATCTTATGGTCATCATTCGTCAACACTTAGTTATACATTTTGTGGTCCCAAAAGGAGAATGTCGGATTGCTTTTCATATTTGTTTATAAACAAGTTTTATTCTATTCATACCCGAACCATTGCTCTAAAATTCACAAATAGAAACGTTAGAAATTCTAAGGAAGATGTCTGTTTGACATTGGTTGCACACCCAAAAGAAATTTCATTGTTTCTAACATTTAAATCATCAATAACTACATTATGTAGCTGTTTCGAATAATAGTTCAGTCCAAAAGACAATATAGCTATTGATTTTAATTAACTAACGGAACCAATAAATACCGACAGGTTATGTGTTACTTGCTTGTTTCTTCCTTTGACGAGTCGGTAAAAATGTTAATGTAACGCAATGAAATTATTGTCACGCCGGTAAAATTGTGAAGATCAATGATGTGGATTAGCATCAGGTTACTTCCAGAAACATTACTGACCTCTGTAGTGAGCCTTGATGTGGAGATGAAGAATCACTGATAAAGGTTACCCATACATTGCATATGCGACGAGCTCCCCATCACATTTAGTGGCCATATGTTTCATTAGTGAACAAAGAAACTTCATTCCAAACACAAGGTTTGTTATATATATTTAGCTGGTTGCAACGACATGTGCTGTATTTAACCTTGGGTTCTATATGTACCTCCTTGAAGTTTTCCTGGTATGACGTCATGTTGCAATGAGAAATTACCCTCTTTCAACCACGTCATCAAAAGAGTAAATTACCAGGAGACAGATCCATATATAATACGAGTCTGGACACATATACACCTACCAGTGAGGGGGCCAATCAAAACAAAAAGACGACCGTAAAATAAAGTGGAACTTAAACTATTGCCGCCTGAAACATATTTAACGGTGTTGTTGATTTTGATATCCTCAGAGATAGAGCTGGTTTATATGCCAACGCATTGATGTTGTATTTCTGTAAGGTGTCTTCAATATCGGAGGAACACAACGCTGATTGATAACAAGAGCATTGAACTAGGGGACACTTTCACCAAAATGTATAGTTTTTACAAAAAGCGAATGTTTAAGGTGCTTGGAATTATATGCTGGCAAATGGTAATGACACGTAACCCTTTATCAGAAATACAAACCAGATTGTTTAGTTTTAAATAAAAGCAACATCACACGACTTTTTTTGTTTTGTGGTCAACTTCAGATTGATGATGCATGTCAAAGAGACAAATGCCTTTAAATTGCTTCAAGGCATTTAAGACAAATATGTCAATAATTATATCAAGCTATCAGTCAAAGGCAAAGATTAGAAATTAAGTCATTGATGTCACTATTTTTTAATTTCACCGGAGTACGAAAGAAATTTTGATTGCAAACTGTGAATAGGGGATTCTCACAAAAGTTTGCAAACAAAATTTATTTCATTACCCGATGAAGTTAAAAATAGTTACATCAATGCTTGTAATTATTTTTAGACTGCTTGATAATGTAAAATACTTTAAACGTACGATTCCATTGATTTTTCCATAGATTTTTTTTTCTAAATCAATACGCAACGTCGACGTCTCTATTGTGTTTGGTATTTTAGCGTCATTCTCGGATTTTTTATTTCATAGTATATGAAGAAAAAGAATCTACCAATCAGAAAGTCGGATTTTGTAAGAAAACAAATAAAAATTAATCATAAAATAATGAAGCCATACATTATATGAAATATATCAAATATATATTTATTGAAATAAATATTAAAGCACCAGTGCTCGTGCTTCACTACATAACGCACTGTATCACATAGCTACCATGAAATCATGAACAAATATGAAAATACCGCTATCACTAGGCTGTGAAAGAACTTCGGAATACTGCTTTGTTTCTCATATTTATAAATTTTTCTCTATAACACTGTAACCCACTTTTTTCTTGTATAAAACATTTTCCCACATAAATCAGTGTTTTATACAATAATACACGAAATAAATGTAGCGGGTGTTAAGAGATTCCAAAACGACGTGGGTAAGGTACAATTTACCGTCGGTTAGTCCCACCATCCGGTGATTATGACGGCATCACTTGATTAAACTTCACCTAGTGAGCGGAGGGCAGCCTGGAGGAGAGAAGAGAACAAAGGGAAGGGAACCAGTCTTTGGGACTAATCAATGGTAAATTTTGCTATACACTCGTCGTATTAGGATCGTGCGAAAAAATGTACATTGCGAAAATATTTAGTGGGTTTATTAGTTTAACGTTCTATTTTAAAACAGCCCTGGTCATGTAAGGACGTGCCAAGTTTGTTGGTGGAGGAAAGCCGGAGTACCTGGATAACAAGAGGCCCATGGGCCTTAACGGTCACCTGAGTTCAGATACAGAATGAAACAAAGACATGCATATAAACACCAATATGGATAAGATGTTAAAATGCTATCTCAGGCTAATAATTCTAACCCAGATCGACTAATTTCCTATGAAAACTAAGCAAATAATGTTCCTAAATGTGTTTTTCCTATATAAACTATAGTAAATTTGACCCCGTCCCCAGGAGAAAATCTGAGATCCCAGGGCCATGAAATTCACAAATTCTTGTAAAGGGCCTTAAGACCTTCCAATCTATCAAGAGTATCTGGTTCCATCAAATCTGTTATTCAAAAATAAGATTTTTGAAATTACCATTTTGACCCCTTTTGGCTCCGCCCCTCTGGCCCCTGGGGGTCTGCCATGACCAATATGGATATGATGTTAAAATGCTATTTCAGACTAATAATTCTAAACAAGTTTGACTCATTTCCTATGAAAAATAGGCAAATAATGTTCATTAATGTGTTTTCCTATATAAACTAAAGTAAACTTGACCCCCCTCCCCAGAGGAAAACATGAGACCCCAGGGTCATATTATTCACAATTTTTGTAAAGGACTTTTAGACCTTTCCATCTATGAAGAGTGTGTGATTCTACCGTTTCCAGAATTTCAGAAGAAGATTTTTGAAGTTATAGCCTATATGACCCCTTTTGACCCCGCCCCTAAGGCCCCTGGGGTTCAGTCATGGAAAATTGGTTAATAGGATTCAATGGCCATTTCATACTGATAATTCTGACAATATTTGACTCATTTCCTATTACAAATGATCAAATAATACTCAATAATGTGTTTTCCCTATATAAACTATAGTAAACTTAACCCCCTCCCCAGGGGGAAACCTGAGACCCCAGGGTCATATAATTCACAATTTTTGTAAAGGACCTTAGGACCTTTCTATCTATGAAGAGTATTTAATTCCATCATATCTGTGAGTGGAGAAGAAGATTTTTGAAATTTTAGTCAATTTTACCCCCTTTGGCCACTCCCATAGCTCCCTGAGGGGTGGGGACCATACATTTCACAATTTTGATTGACCTTATGCCTTAGAAGGTTTGTGCAAAATTTCATTGAAATTGCTTCAGCAGTTTTGGAGAAGAAGTCGAAAATGTAAATTGTTTACGGACATACGACGGACGGCGCACGACGCACGACGACGGACAAAAGGCGATTAGAATAGGTCACTTGAGACTTCGTCTCAGGTGACCTAAAAACCACCGGCCAGCGGTCAGTACCTGGCAACTGCCCAGGTGGGATTCGAACTAACGACCCAGAGCTAGAGATGGGGGGGGGGGTTGTAAATATTATATAAATGTTTTCATTTAGAACTGAAAATAAGAATGATAAAAGAAAAAATTCAACAGAAAATGCACACATGAAAAAGAGGCAAAAACAAAACTACGTTTTGCCATTGTGGTCAAATCAACAACTATGACGTGATATCCATGTGAAGTAAAGTTATTTACATAATTTGTTCACGACTTATTTATCGTACCGCGTTTTTTTTTAATTTAATTTTGTCTTCAAGAAGAGGTTTCGGCAAAACTATTGATATCATTCAAAATGAGTATCAAAACCTTGACAGTTAGAACATAATTGCACAATTGCAGTATTTCATAATTATGTCTTTCTCCATTCAATTCAGGCGAAAAATGACCAATGAGGTGGGTAGAATGGACGGGTCCCACTATAAAGCACTGTATATCATTACTATCACCAAAATGAGTGACTTAATTTATCAAAGTACATATCACACAAACTACCGTTAGTGCTCGGGTAAAATATTTACCATGTATAGATAAGAAATCCATATAAAACATATTATCTGTAGTCTGCATTTACAGCTGTGTCAATATAGGAACACCCCACATTGGTAATACTGGGTAGATCAATCCTTGAGTAGCTCCTCTTTTTGTAGAATGCACGCCTATATATTATTAATAAATATCTATACATCCAGTGGAATAAGAATATCGTAAAGTTCTTCTGTTTTGAAAGAACATTTGTTATCTTAGAGTCTACAGCTGTGTACTCCAAATGATGGCATGGCGTTTCTAGGAACAGATAGTGTCGTTTATGAAGATGTTTTGGATATGGAGCAAAAACGCCAACCAGTGTGAACTTCAAGCTTGCAGTCCAGAAGGCTATTGGTAGAAGGTCAAGCATTGTGACTGCACGACCTTCTTAGCATTTACTTCAAATCCTTCATGTGACAAGTTAAATCCGATTATATCTTAATGAGTTGTTCTGACTTTCCTATTCAATTACGTGCTTGAATTTTATTCCGAAAGGTCTAAGATTATATAGAAAAAAATCGTACACGTACATATTGTCAGGACGAACATGATGAAAAGATATTGCATATTCACTTATTGTATCAGAGCCCTGAAAAAGAAAAAAAAACAAATGATTATCAATAGAATTTTCTTTATTTGATGTATTTATTGTTTCACCATTCTTGTTTTTGCCTTATATCATATTCAAATAAAAACTATAATCAAATCCTACATTTTTTCCACAATTTAAACAAATTTCGTGTTGGCCTAATTTGGCGTTTTGGTGCCTAACGACTTTTTCACGTCAATTTAATCTAGCGACGACGCTGATTTGGTTCTAATTGTGTTATTGTGCTTGAAACATTTTTGTGTCGATTTATTTTTGCAATTCCTAATCACCAGCGAGAAACGCGGAAATAAGCTGTTTTACAGCAATACATTCAATACTATTGTTTTGTTGGCCATGTTGTCATTCCTGTATGAGAGGTTGTTATATAAGATTTATACATGTTCAAACTGGACTTTCTTAAGATAATAGAAAGTGTTTACTTACATTTCTAACGTCAGGCTCCCATCCTCTATGTCCGTTCGGAAATATTCCCAATAAGTGTTTTTCTGGTGCAAAACAATGGAATCTAGACCTTCCTTTGGAGTCGGTGCTGTTTCCTAATTTGACCCCGATCTTTTCCATACAGGCTCCCACATCTACGTCTTCCCACTCTCCACTCTCGTTACATTTACCAGTGTCTAGTCCGTCCCTGACGAGTCTGCGCAGTGACTCCTTACTGAGGACGTAACCAGCGCCACCACTATAATACCCCTGTTTTACGTGACGCTGGAAACGCTGTCCAAGATACACTGGGTCTTTTGGAGAGTACTTTGACAGAAGATGTCTTAAATTTTCAACAACTACATACGTATCATCATCTGCTTTTAAAAACCAGTCGACATCATTTAAATGATGTTTGTATATATATTTAAAGGCTCTCATTGTCTTGGTGGTGAGGTGTTGGCGTCCCTCAGATACGTTCACACCGACTGTAGGAAATGTATGGTTTTGGTGAGAGCTGATATAGAGAACCTTGTTACAACGTTTTGCCCACGTGTTCATTACGTGTCTTGCTTTTGACTCCAAGTTCTTAGGACAGGTCAGCACCCAGCACAGGACGGTTACTTCTTTTTCCAGATGTTTTGCAACTGTGTGATTGTCTATAAAACATGAGAATATAAATACATATTTTCATTCTTCTTTCTGTGGCATAACAAAAACAATCTTCTGTTGTATGATAGTTTTAGTTATCAGAAAATTCCGAAATCGGTCAACTAAATTTTGCGTCTTCTATTTTTCAAAAAAGATTATTTTAATGTCCCTTTTAATGAGACAAAACCAATACAGAAATTTTAAATTCATTTTAAACAACACAAACGCTATCATTGTGACACTGTAATGAGCATACCATGTGGTCAGTACCTATCAGTTTAACGTAGATTTTTTATTTCATCAGAAATACGTACAAGTCTGGATAGTTGTATAAAATAAAAAAAACAAAAAAACAAAAACAAAAAACAAAAACTGAATGACAAAATACGAACATAAATTATAAAAAGAACCGGAAAGAATCCATTTTAATTGATATAAAGTTGAAATCGAAACATAAGCGTATATATTCCCATTTCACTTTGGTTTATATTATCTTATAATCAAATAAAAAAATGTATATTTCGATATCGCTATATAACGTAAACGATGACATAACGATCACAAATTGATAATAACTATTAATGCTATGCAGTAGTTTGATATGGTAAATTATATTGATGTCAGCGAGGGTCATTTAAGGACGGTCTTCCATGATTGTGTATTTGTGAAGTGCGAGGTGCGTGTTTTAGGAGGCTGTGGTATATTCGTGTTTTGCCTTGTATAGTGGAACTCTTGTCCCTTTTCATAATGCTATATCACTAAAGTATGCCGCCGACAACCAACAAGCCACATTATACTAACTAAGTAACAACAGGCGAACCAATCGTCCTCTCTTTATGCTAAGCGTTAAGCAAAGATCAGAAATAACCACTTGAAAGTACCTGTAAAAAAATTTACAAATCAGTACGAGTTTGCAGAATAAACTTGTAAGAATGCTTTTAAAAGTTATTTTAATCTTATAATGATGGACATAATAGATTAAGGATATCCTTTTTTCAATAATATGTATATGTGACTGATTAGTAGGTTTATGTTTTAGGAGACAACGGTACGGATTTTCGTAATATTTTCCCTTGATATTTCGGGATTATCGCCCACAATGTTACGTCTCAGAAACTTACTGATAACGGCACGTAAGAGGACTCTCAATCAAGTAATATCAGACTATTTTTGCTATGTTTACAAAGTGTAAATGTTGATCAATAAAAAGGAGAAGCGTCTATCACGTCTACATGTTCAAAGATTTTGGCCGAGAAAAAAACTAAAATATCTGCTTCATATATGCTTGGCATAATCAAACCATGTTTTTATCAAATAAAAAAAATAAAAAAATCTTTCTTACAAAGTGAAATATAGGTTGGTATCGATTGTTACGTCATTATTTTGTGAGCGCAAATCACGTCATTTTCTCCAAAAAGTATGACGTTATGCTCGAAAACACATGACGTCACAATCAATACCTACCCACAAGGGTAGATAACTCTGTAATATGCAAATACGGAATAACAAAATCTGTGTCAGATATCATGACCACTATTGCTCTATATTTCAGCACACGAAAGGAGATCGAAGCTCCAAACCACGAGAAAAAGTAGACACAAATCATTATCTTGTTAGCACGAATCAGAATAGGAACGCCCGTCTTTCCAAAGTGATTTTGCTTCGGAAGACTTAAATTTAACAATGCCAAAACGGAAAATGTTATATTTCTTACATACGTACAAAACGTTTAGAAATAGTGCATGTTTAGTGTCTGTTCTATTGTGTTACGCGAGACTAAGAAGCAGATAACAATCTAACAGTTACTTTATGAACTTTTAATACTCAATTACACAGTACTGAAATATGTATGTACCAGATTCCCGTCTTATCTTCGAATAATGACGATTTTAAAACAAATTCTATTTCGTGAAAGATGTCTTTCATACATTTTTTTTCTAATTTGTATTGCCACAAATAGATACCACCAACAATTCGGTATTTGATATTTGCAGTTTTATCATGGAAAAAGATCTTTTAGGGAATACTGTCACATCATAGCAAATCTAGATCAATCAAACTGATTTTGTATTGTATCTTTGATTACTTTGAATGACTTTCTGTTTATTCCAAATGTGCTGATGTAGGTGACATAGTTCCACTGTTTGTTATATTCCTTGATGTAATCGCGGTTACATCCGGTTAACAACCTTTCATGAAACTATCAATTATTTACTGTCAGTAAAAATCAGAATCTCTTTTGATGCAAACATTAATGTTCATATGTTTGTGCGGGCGACCAATTAATGATGTCGTGACGCCAATATTAGATAAATATTCCGATTAAACCTCGCGTGTGATCTAAACAACTTATGCTTCCCATCACTATGTTTCGATATCATATCATATTGTATACCTAACTGTAAAACAGGGCAATTACCTAAGGGCAGACCTACAGGTGAGGGGTGAAAACTACTTCGTTTATCACCTGTGTCTATTTTCCTAATACAATACAACTTTTACCAAGATTATTATCGCTTTTATTGACCTTTTTTGAGGTCAACCTGATGTTTACCGCCCCGACTACGCCCTCGGTCACTATTTTATATTCTCAGGGCGGTATTGCACCACAGTGGTCGGCTCTAATTTTTTGTATTAGATAAGGAATTCATTTCAAAGGCGCTCATAAATTATTTGAAATTTACATTTAGTAAAACAAGCGCATGCAATATTGACATGGCGTTACCTGTATATTTGAACTATGATAGATCTAGAGTATAACAAACTACAAGTCACCTTCCTGTAAGGGGGTTCTAATAGTGTGAACTCTGATAGATCTAGAGTATAACAAAACTACAAGTCACCTTCCTGTAGGGGGGTTCTGATAGTGTGAACTCTGATATATCTAGAGTATAACAAACTACAAGTCACCTTCCTGTAGGGGGTTCTGATAGTGTGAACTCTGATAGATCTAGAGTATAACAAACTACAAGTCACCTTCCTGTAGGGGGGTTCTGGTAGTGTGAACTCTGATAGATCTAGAGTATAACAAAACTACAAGTCACCTTCCTGTAGGGGTGGTTCTGGTAGTGTGAACTCTGATAGATCTAGAGTATAACAAACTACAAGTCACCTTCCTGTAGGGGGTTCTGATAGTGTGAACTCTGATAGATCTAGAGTATAACAAACTACAAGTCACCTTCCTGTAAGGGGGGGGGTAGTGTGAACTCTGATAGATCTAGAGTATAACAAAACTACAAGTCACCTTCCTGTAAGGGGGGGTTCTGGTAGTGTGAACTCTGATAGATCTAGAGTATAACAAACTACAAGTCACCTTCCTGTAGGGGGTTCTGGTAGTGTGAACTCTGATAGATCTAGAGTATAACAAACTACAAGTCACCTTCCTGTAGGGGGGTTCTGGTAGTGTGAACTCTGATAGATCTAGAGTATAACAAACTACAAGTCACCTTCCTGTAGGGGGGTTCTGGTAGTGTGATAGACTAGAGTTAAAAACTACAGATATATCTAGTGTGAGTATAAGAGTATAACAAACTACAAGTCACCTTCCTGTAGGGGGTTCTGATAGTGTGAACTCTGATAGATCTAGAGTATAACAAACTACAAGTCACCTTCCTGTAGGGATGGTTCTGGTAGTGTGAACTCTGATAGATTAGAGTATAACAAACTACAATTAACCTTCCTGTATGGGTGGTTCTGGTAGTGTGAAACTCTGGTAGATCTAGAGTATAACAAAAACTACAAGTCACCTTCCTTTAGGGGGGGGGGGTTCTGGTAATGTGAACTCTGATAGATCTAGAGTAACATTATCGTGCTAAAGGTAATAAACAGACCAGTAAACCATGGTACAATACACAGTGTGATAAATTAAGGAAAGAATTCCATGCAGCAAAAAAGGAATATTTTCGGATAAAAAATGAAAACAGTTTTAAAAACTTAAGAAAGAAAGTAGACAATATAAAAAAGAAATACATAAAAGTTACAAAAAGTACTTAAACTGTATGGAACAGAAAATAAGAAACTCTACAAAACATGATCCAAAATATCTTTGGAATATTTTAAATAAGTTATCAGGTAATGAAAAGGTTAACAAAGCTGATCTAACTATACAGGAACTCTTTGAATACTTTAAAACACTTAACAATAACGAGTTTGAAGAAGATGAAGAGTTCCTAATTGACGAAGTAACCGATAATACATATCCAATTCTGAACGAAGACATAAGCGGCGATGAGATTAAAGAAGCTGTAAATAAATTAAAAAATAATAAAGCCAGTGGTATTGATGCTATTGTTAATGAATATATGAAACATACTTTACACATATTTCTTCCAGTATATTCGAAAAATTTTAACATTATACTTAACACAGGTCTAGTCCCAACAGATTGGACTATTGGCATAATTAAACCTATATATAAAAACAAAGGTGACAAACACAATCCTGATAATTACAGAGCTATTACTCTAGTCTCGTGCCTAGGCAAGTTATTCACTTCCATCATAAACAATAGACTCACTAAATTAGCAGATGAAATCAATCTTATATAGAAAAGGGTACTCAACAACAGAAAATATCTTTATATTACATACTCTTATCTCTATCTATTTCTCTACAAACAAAAAACTATATTGTACATTTATTGATTTTAAAAAAGCCTTTGATACAGTGTGGCGCGTTGGATTATGGAAAAAATGCAGTCTTTATCTATTAAAGGAAACATTTTAAAAGTTATATATAATTTATACGAACATACAAAATCCTGTGTACGCAATGGAAATGAAATGTCAGATTTTTTTATATGTAATGTTGGGGTTAAACAAGGCGAAAATCTCTCACCGTTTTTATTTTCTATTTTTCTTAATGATCTTGAAGAATATCTTCACGAAAACAATTTGTCATATTTGAGAGAAATTGATAGTTTATGTGAAAATAATCTTAGTATGTTTGTCAAATTATTTGTCATTTTATATGCAGATGATACTGTGCTGATGTCAGAATCACCTGAAGGTCTACAATGTGCACTTGATTGCTTTCAAAGTTATTGTGACGAGTGGAAACTAACTGTTAATACGCAAAAGACAAAAATAGTAATTTTTCAAAAACGCAAAAGTAGACGGCAATATAATTTCAAATTATTTAATGATCAGATAACTCGTGAAGATTCTTATCCCTATCTTGGTATATTGTTCAATTACAACGGCTCATTTGCTAAAACAAAGAAAAAGTTAGCTGACCAGGCAAAGAAAGCACTGTATGCATTGTATACTAAAATTAGAAACATCCCATTATCAATAGATTTACAATTGAAATTATTTGACTCACTTGTATCCCCTATTTTGTTGTATGCCTGTGAAATCTGGGGATTTGAAAATGTAAGCATTATTGAGAAAATTCATTTGCAATTCTGTAAAAAAAAATCTTCGTGTTCGAAACAGTACTCCTAATTTTATGGTTTTATGGAGAATTTGGTAAATTTCCTTTAGAAATTGAAATCAAGGTACGGATGTTAATGTTTTGGCACAAATTAATTACAGGGGGAGATAAACTCTCCAGTGTATTTTATCGCCTTACATTAAGAATGCAAGAAAACGATACTACAGAATTTAAGTGGCTTGGGCATATAAAGTCACTCCTTAATGACACAGGTTTTAAACAATTTATGGGCATTTCAAAATACATGTACGATGAATAGAGCTTTGTTTAAAAACTTGCTAAAACGACGTTTATGTGATCAATATATTCAAAATTGGTATTCTATTCTTGAAACATCGTCTCGCGGACAATTCTACTCAACCTTTAAAAAGCAGTTTAAACTTGAACCATATTTAGTAAAGCTTGATTTCAAAGAACGTGTTATTATTAGTAAATTTAGAACCTCGAATTTAAAATTTCCTAATGAAACTGGTAGATGGGCTGGTATACCACGTGATAACCGTATTTGTTTACTATGTAATAACGGTATTGGAGATGAATATCACTACTTATTTCAATGTAGTAATGCAAGTGTAACTAATAATAGACATAAATATATTCCACAATACTATTATACAAATCCAAGTTTATTAAAAATGGGAGGCATGTTTGAAATCTGTAATCGAACTCTATGAACGAGAGTGAGTTATTTTCTTAAACAAATAGAACAGTTATATATTTCAAATTGATCAAAAAGTACAGTGTACTTGTTACATACACCTGCATTTATATTACTTGTATGTTATTACTTCTTATTATGCTGTGATATAGCTGATTATATATGTTATACGATATAGCATCGAATATACAATTGTATAACTACTACATGTATATGTTTAATCTTTTTATACTCTGTACACAGTATTAAGCGTTCAAGTTCTATTAAAGCTAAAAGTATGAACTTAAGTAAAATTGAAATATATTTAGTGGTTATCCAATTGTATTATACTGCTATGGCTACGCTAAAGGTCAATGATATGAAGAATTAAGCATAAACAATTATAATATTAAAATACATATATTGATATGGTTGTTGTTCATAGTACAATCATACATAACTAACGATGACCATGCATTATACTCTCCAATGTAAAATATTTCATACACGGATATGTACGCTTGAGTGTATTACGTTCACACTGTACTATCAATTACCCTGTCAGTCATGTATGTTTTGTATAAATTGACCTCTTGTGGCACACAAAGGTGTGCCCAGAGTGTATTAATAAAATCTGAAATCTGAGTACAACAAACTACAAGTCACCTTCATGTAAGGGGGGGGGGGGGTGTTGATAGTGTGAACTCTGATTGATCTAGAGTATAACAAACTACAAGTCACCTTCCCGTAAGGGGGGGGGGGGGGTTGATAGTGTGAACTCTGATAGATCTAGAGTATAACAAAACTACAAGTCACCTTCCTGTAGGGGGGTTCTGATAGTGTGAACTCTGATATATCTAGAGTATAACAAACTACAAGTCACCTTCCTGTAGGGGGTTCTGATAGTGTGAACTCTGATAGATCTAGAGTATAACAAAACTACAAGTCACCTTCCTGTAGGGGGTTCTGATAGTGTGAACTCTGATAGATCTAGAGTATAACAAAACTACAAGTCACCTTCCTGTAAGGGTGGTTCTGGTAGTGTGAACTCTGGTAGATCTAGAGTATAACAAACTACAATTCACCTTCCTGTATGGGTGGTTTCTGGTAGTGTGAACTCTGGTAGATCTAGAGTAAAACAAACTACAAGTCACCTTCCTGTAGGGGGTTCTGATAGTGTGAACTGTGATAGATCTAGAGTATAACAAAACTACAAGTCACCTTCCTGTAAGGGTGGTTCTGGTAGTGTGAACTCTGGTAGATCTAGAGTATAACAAACTACAATTCACCTTCCTGTATGGGTGGTTCTGGTAGTGTGAACTCTGGTAGATCTAGAGTATAACAAACTACAAGTCGCCTTCCTGTAGGGATGGTTCTGGTAGTGTTTACTCTGATAGATCTAGAGTATAACAAAACTACAAGTCACCTTCCTGTAGGGGGTTCTGATAGTGTGAACTCTGATAGATTTATAGTATAACAAACTACAAGTCAACTTCCTGTAAGGGGGTTCTGGTAGTGTGAACGCTGGTAAATCTAGAGTATAACAAACTACAATTCCACCTTCCTGTATGGGTGGTTCTGGTAGTGTGAACTCCTTTAGATCTAGAGTATAACAAACTACAAGTCACCTTCCTGTAGGGGGTTCTGAAAGTGTCTACAAGTTACCTTCCTGTAGGGATGGTTCTGATAGTGTGAACTGTGATAGATCTAGAGTAAAACAAACTACAAGTCACCTTCCTGTAGGGGGGTTCTGAAAGTGTCTACAAGTCACCTTCCTGTAGGGGGGTTCTGAAAGTGTCTACAAGTTACCTTCATGTAGGGATGGTTCTGATAGTGTGAACTGTGATAGATCTAGAGTAGAACAAACTACAAGTCACCTTCCTGTAAGGGGTTCTGATAGTGTGAACTCTGATAGATCTAGAGTATAACAAACTACAAGTCACCTTTCTGTAGGGATGGTTCTGATAGTGTGAACTCTGATAGATCTAGAGTATAACAAATCTACAAGTCACCTTCCTGTAGGGGGTTCTGATAGTGTGAACTGTGATAGATCTAGAGTAAAACAAACTACAGGTCACCTTCCCGTAGGGGGTTCTGGTAGTGTGAACTCTGATAGATCTAGAGTATAACAAAACTACAAGTCACCTTCCGGTAGGGATGGTTCTGATAGTGTGAACTCTGATAAATCTAAACAAACTACAAGTCGCCTTCCTGTAGGGGTGGTTCTGATAGTGTGAACTGTGATAGATCTAGAGTATAACAAAACTACAAGTCACCTTTTTGTAGGGGTGGTTCTGATAGTGTGAACTCTGATACATCTAGAGTATAACAAAACTACAAGTCACCTTCCTGTAGGGGGGTTCTGATAGTGTGAACTCTGATAGATCTAGAGTATAACAAACTACAGGTCACCTTCCTGTAAGGGGGGTTCTGGTAGTGTGAACTTTGATATATTTAGAGTATAAAAAACTACAAGTCACCTTCCTGTAGGGGGTTCTGATAGTGTGAACTGTGATAGATCTAGAGTATAACAAACTACAAGTCACCTTCCTGTAAGGAGTTCTGATAGTGTGAACTCTGATAGATCTAGAGTATAACAAAACTACAGGTCACCTTCCTGTAAGGGGGTTCTGGTAGTGTGAACTTTGATATATCTAGAGTATAACAAACTACAAGTCACCTTCCTGTAGGGGGGTTCTGATAGTGTGAACTGTGATAGATCTAGAATAAAACAAACTACAAGTCACCTTCCTGTAGGAGGGGTTCTGGTAGTGTGAACTCTGATAAATTTAGAGTATAACAAACTACAAGTCACCTTCCTGTAGGGGGTTCTGAAAGTGTCTACAAGTTACCTTCCTGTAGGGATGGTTCTGATAGTGTGAACTGTGATAGATCTAGAGTAAAAACAAACTACAAGTCACCTTCCTGTAGGGGGGTTCTGAAAGTGTCTACAAGTCACCTTCCTGTAGGGGGGGTTCTGAAAGTGTCTACAAGTTACCTTCATGTAGGGATGGTTCTGATAGTGTGAACTGTGATAGATCTAGAGTAGAACAAACTACAAGTCACCTTCCTGTAAGGGGTTCTGATAGTGTGAACTCTGATAGATCTAGAGTATAACAAACTACAAGTCACCTTTCTGTAGGGATGGTTCTGATAGTGTGAACTCTGATAGATCTAGAGTATAACAAATCTACAAGTCACCTTCCTGTAGGGGGTTCTGATAGTGTGAACTGTGATAGATCTAGAGTAAAACAAACTACAGGTCACCTTCCCGTAGGGGGGTTCTGGTAGTGTGAACTCTGATAGATCTAGAGTATAACAAAACTACAAGTCACCTTCCGGTAGGGATGGTTCTGATAGTGTGAACTCTGATAAATCTAAACAAACTACAAGTCGCCTTCCTGTAGGGGTGGTTCTGATAGTGTGAACTGTGATAGATCTAGAGTATAACAAAACTACAAGTCACCTTCCTGTAGGGATGGTTCTGATAGTGTGAACTCTGATAGATCTAGAGTAAAACAAACTACAAGTCGCCTTCCTGTAAGGGGGTTCTGATAGTGTGAACTGTGATACATCTAGAGTATAACAAAACTACAAGTCACCTTCCTGTAGGGGGGTTCTGATAGTGTGAACTCTGATAGATCTAGAGTATAACAAACTACAGGTCACCTTCCTGTAAGGAGGGTTCTGGTAGTGTGAACTTTGATATATTTAGAGTATAAAAAACTACAAGTCACCTTCCTGTAGGGGGTTCTGATAGTGTGAACTGTGATAGATCTAGAGTATAACAAACTACAAGTCACCTTCCTGTAAGGAGTTCTGATAGTGTGAACTCTGATAGATCTAGAGTATAACAAACTACAGGTCACCTTCCTGTAGGGGTTCTGTAGTGTGAAGGGGGATTAAACAAACTACAAGTCACCTTCCTGTAGGGTTCTGATAGTGTGAACTTTGATATATCTAGAGTATAACAAACTACAAGTCACCTTCCTGTAGGGGGTTCTGATAGTGTGAACTGTGATAGATCTAGAGTAAAACAAACTACAAGTCACCTTCCTGTAGGAGGGGTTCTGGTAGTGTGAACTCTGATAAATCTAGAGTATAACAAACTACAAGTCACCTTCCTGTAGGGATGGTTCTGATAGTGTGAACTCTGATAAATCTAGAGTATAACAAAACTACAAGTCGCCTTCCTGTAGGGGTGGTTCTGAAGTGTCTACAAGTTACCTTCCTGTAGGGATGGTTCTGATAGTGTGAACTGTGATAGATCTAGAGTAAAACAAACTACAAGTCACCTTCCTGTAGGGGGGTTCTGAAAGTGTCTACAAGTCACCTTCCTGTAGGGGGGTTCTGAAAGTGTCTACAAGTTACCTTCATGTAGGGATGGTTCTGATAGTGTGAACTGTGATAGATCTAGAGTAGAACAAACTACAAGTCACCTTCCTGTAAGGGGTTCTGATAGTGTGAACTCTGATAGATCTAGAGTATAACAAACTACAAGTCACCTTTCTGTAGGGATGGTTCTGATAGTGTGAACTCTGATAGATCTAGAGTATAACAAATCTACAAGTCACCTTCCTGTAGGGGTGGTTCTGATAGTGTGAACTGTGATACATCTAGAGTATAACAAAACTACAAGTCACCTTCCTGTAGGGGGGTTCTGATAGTGTGAACTCTGATAGATCTAGAGTATAACAAACTACAGGTCACCTTCCTGTAAGGGGGGTTCTGGTAGTGTGAACTTTGATATATTTAGAGTATAACAAACTACAAGTCACCTTCCTGTAGGGGGTTCTGATAGTGTGAACTGTGATAGATCTAGAGTATAACAAACTACAAGTCACCTTCCTGTAAGGGGTTCTGATAGTGTGAACTCTGATAGATCTAGAGTATAACAAACTACAGGTCACCTTCCTGTAAGGGGGGTTCTGGTAGTGTGAACTTTGATATATCTAGAGTATAACAAACTACAAGTCACCTTCCTGTAGGGGGTTCTGATAGTGTGAACTGTGATAGATCTAGAGTATAACAAACTACAAGTCACCTTCCTGTAGGGGGGTTCTGGTAGTGTGAACTCTGATAGATCTAGAGTATAACAAACTACAAGTCACCTTCCTGTAAGGTGTTCTGATAGTGTGAACTCTGATAGATCTAGAGTATAACAAAACTACAAGTCACCTTCCTGTAGGGGGTTCTGATAGTGTGAACTCTGATAGATCTAGAGTATAACAAACTAGAAGTCTCCTTCCTGTAGGTGGGTTCTGATAGTGTGAACTCTGATTGATTTAGAGAATAACAAAAATACAAATCACCTTCCTGTAGGGGTGGTTCTGGTCGGTAAACAAACATCACTCCTCTTGGTTGAATACTTGGTATAATATCTAGACGAGGATCCATGGACAAGACAACTACAGTAAATATCACCAGACATACACACAGGCTGAACGCTGACATTAAACGCCGGTTCCCTAGGCAAAATAAGAGAAAAAGAACTACGGTTCACATGACATTTATCATTAAATCAACCATCTACGCCAATACCCTCTCTTTGCATAACTAATTAACCACACGACAATTCTCCCACATACAACCGCTTCGCATTACCAAAAAAAACCCACTTTCTTGGCCATTCACCCACATACCTTGCATTATCAATGAACCACTCACTCGACAATTCATCCACATACCCCACATTGTGTTACCAAATAGCCACTCACTCAATCGGTCATTTATCTACATGTCCTGACTTTTTGGTATTTGCTTACATGCTTTTTGAAATTGTAAATTTTGTGTGTTTACCTGAAGTTTAAATAATCCTTAACATACTAGCCCGAGATACTCTGGCCCTGACACCAGACTTAGACATTATGACAGATAGACGTCTGGTTTAGGGCGAGAGCGCAGTAGTACTCGAAAACCTGGAAAAAGCCGACATCGTTTGGTATCGGGCCAGGTCATCTCCGATTCAGACTACTTACAAAATATTACCACCAAGAATCGCCACTTACCTTGGTCTTTTCAACAAATGAATAATTTATCTACTCATAGCCATCCATTTCATCAAACATGCACGTTCTATTGTGTCAACACAGTAGTTCCTTTTCGGCAACTTTAAATTTCCCTCGTCGTCGTCGTCGTCGTCATTCTCTCGTAGTATGCAAATCATCTTTAATATCGACGGATTGCTATATTTGAGTAGATATAATATTCATTTGTTGTATAGACTAAGGTTAGTGTGCTTTTCGGTGGTCAGTCTGAATCGGAGATGACCTGGCCCGATACCAAACGGTGTCGGCTTATTCCAGGTTTTCGAGTACTACTGCGCTCTGGCCCTAAACCAGACGTCTATCTGTCATAATGTCTAAGTCTGGTGTCAGGGTCAGAGTATATCGGGCTATTAACATACCTGCTTCCATTATGATCTTCCTTTTACACGCTATACCATGATTCCAATTCAGCCATTACTTTCAGTAGGTCTATCGAATTAACATAGTCATATACAATTATGTTCTAAAATTAAAACATGTTGCATGAATATGTTCAGTAGAAGGACTGCTTCCGTCAATGTTTACATAACACTCCAACATAAAGACAAAACTTGAATACTACATTGTATGGATCAATAAAACGACGACTCCTTGTAAATATTCCTTCCTGTAAATAGACATATAATGTAAGTCCCTCCCACCTATGAATAGCTCTCTACTAAGAATGTTTGTCACGGCAATAAAGCTACGTACAGCTTACAGCTATGTACTGTCAATAGTCCTTGTACTTTTTCCAAATTGACTGTATGGTATGTTATCCGAAATATTAGAATTTAATGTTCTAAATTTCAGTTTTGTTAAAATGTATCAAATAATGATCTACGCTTACTTTTATAGAGTATTTTGAATGATACACTTATGTATGCGTTAGTTGACAATACAGTTATTGTGTGTATAACCGTAAAAACTCAGATCATTTTCAGATGAATAAAACAGTTCCGCTGTGTGTATGGCTGACTGCGCAAGCTAGAACACATCATATGTTCCAAGTTTCTCCTTATATAAGACTTGTTACTACTTTATCAAAGGTATGTTGAAAAGGTATGTAAATACTAGCAACAAGGAGAAATAATTCCTCATTGACAATAGTCAATGAAATTATTAATTTGAATGCAAATGACATAACTTCATTACGCCAAGTTGATACCAAAATTCGTAATACATTACAATATTTTTCGCTTATCAATTTTCATCTTCTTGTCTTCCATTTTTTGAGAAATTGCATAAATCATTTTTTATGTATTTTAATCATATAATGACGGTGCTTTTATTTCCTGGTAGAAGAATTCATAGCATGTGTCTAAACTTTCAGTTTTATCACATGACGTGTGCCCAAATTGAAATCAAACAATAAAAAAGTGTCCATACAAGAAAAAAGTATTCATCGATATATTGTAATTGCATTATCTAATTCGGATGTAATTATACTAATTATCATTACAAGAATAAGTATATTGTTTTACATTGAAACTTATAGTTTTTACCATTAAAATCGCATCATCGTTTTACTACCTACACTAATACACCCGTATGATCCCCAAAATGACCCACGTGACATTTCTATGGTATTGCATGTCAGTAATCCATGGCGTTTCTTAAGCTTATATTAGCATGGTGTGAGACTTTTATGTGATAAAACACAAACGAACATACAAATAATTAGGAACTAATCTTGTACACAGATACTGCAGGTGGTCAAGATTGCGACAAAAATTCTATCTACTCTAATTTGTACATTTGATTCGTTAAAAATTGCGTCGCTCAAAAACATTGCTTTTCTATTTTCTTAAAAGTATTTATTTTTTACGTTTTTTTTTTACACATTTTAGACCAAGTTATCAATTTCAAATATATATGTTGGAGAAAATAACAGTATGTATAAAACAAACAGATGTATCTGTAGTGTCATCATTTTTACATGAGACACAGTTAATGAGATTAAGCTGTAATAAGGTTATCAAGTGTACAATACCCATTTGAGTACACTGACGTTAAACTAACAATACACACAGATGCTTTCATTCAATACAGTGTACAGCAAACCAGGAAACTATCCACTTACCACAACTCTTTACTATCACAATCATCCTCTCACCGTAGTAGCACATGCAGGTGATAATAGCAAGAAAAGCTATCTGGCGATAGGCATAAGAGCCAACAAGTCTTGGCTAGTTTCCACTCTCATCATTGCTGTAACTATGTAAATCAAGTCTTGACTTCCTTAACGTTCACATGTAAATATTTCATTAACAATGATTTCTCTACTGTCATGGTTCCAGGGTTCTCGTGTTACCCGAGGACATATGCGTGGTATTCCTGCGTATTTACATTGCCACTCGTACAGGTGTACATAATGGTACTACTGGTGGATTGGTCTTAGTAAAACAGTATATCCATACAATATTTTCATATTTATAGAATCAACATCGTGCAGGTCCTAAAGTCAGTACAGACTTTAAAACGGACAGAAAAGCACGGCAGATAAGAGCTAACATAGAAAACAAATGAAACCCCGGAATTATAATTCAGGTCGGGTTTCCGCAACGTTTTATTTTGAGATACATAATACCGCATCATATTTCATTTATGCAGGTAATTACGTTTCTTTTAAATACCTGTACACGGAGAAGCCTAGCAGTACTTAAACTCCTTTAAACTGCCAGTATATTTATACACAATAGCTTACTTTTGTATCCAATGAATAATATAACAATCGCATACTAGCTAGTGATAAAATGAAGTGTCGAATGAAATAAGAAATCTATGACTAATGTCATCGGTTCCTCTGTAACTTTAAAGGGAACACACATGAGTTGAAATCATACATTGTAATAATAATTAAATTGGTTTTTATACTAAATCTGGCTATCTGATTTTCCAATTCTTTTTAGCATACCACTATGAAAAACAAAATTCGAGAATGGCACAAAATCCGACGTTATCGTGACGTCACAATAGAAAGACTGACTTTGCGTATTGATTTGGAAAAAGAATCCTTTAAAAAACCAATGGAACTGTACATTAAAACGTTTTTTGATTTACCTGGTAGTCTAAATTATGAATAGCGGCTTCACAGTTTGTAAACATTTGTTTTTCATACAGCGAAAAAAAAAATAGTGGCACCAATGCTGAAATGATATTCTTATAAATCTCAAGATCAGACAGCTACAATGACTCTAGCCTTCTCTATGTATACTGGTAGGTCTTATTACTTTTAGTATAAAACATATTAACGATCCGATCCTTGTTATCATTTTTTTTTTTGGTTACAGTTTACTTTTCAAAATTACTTTCATTACAAATATATGGTCAGGGTATATACAAACTATATATATAACATCCAAGCACATTCATTTAATGATTGGACAATAACATTTAAAGGTACCCTGTGGTATTTAGATTTTTCTTAGTTTTTTAAATACTCTTAGTAAAAAATTCATATAATGTTGTATAATAATTTCCTTACGTCTGATCAATACTTTAAATTATTGTGCCAGACACATTATCTTATGTGATTTAAACGTGGCAGCAATTTCCCTGCCAATCAATTAAAAATGGAAAACAATTCTAGTGTGTAAAATTTGTACTGACAAGATTGGAAAATCAATATAATAAACACATTGTTCCTAAAACTTGTATTGTTCTATGGTATTACGCAACCTACTTCAATAGATATTGAGTTTCCATATGGAAACCATTACAAGTGGACACAGATTGGGTAAAAGCTAGACATTCTGGCAATAGTACGATGTTCCTTTTAATCAATACATAATTGATGATCAGAGTAAATATTGGATCTTTGACGAAGAAATGTCGATATTAGTAAAAAAAAATTAGAATATGAAAAAGAAAAGGGAAACGTGACGAGACACGTTTGTGATACGAATGGAGATCCGTAACACTATAACATAATGTGTATAAATCCATATGCCTAATTAATTCAATCACCCTATGATGATCACATTTCATTTATACAATCATATTCAGTAATCAGTCAATAAAGTATATTGGGTAGGAATTACTGCTTTGCCTTAGACTTACTACTTTAAGATGGATCCAATGTTATATTGAATACAACCGTTGATATAACTTCCTTGTTACGTACCAAGGTAATCGCACTCCACACGCACGTTACCTCAGAATTTATGGACACTTCTGAAATGATGGTGGTGTCTGCTGGAGTGACTTTATTATCGCTTTTAAACTACCTTCAGTTTGGTAATAGTGACAACAATCATGCTTACTTTTTAGCATCTAATAAAGCTGGTAGGCGGATGTTATTTATTATGAACTGAAAGTCAGCTAGTCCGCTAAACCTGCCTATATTATTAGGCTTTTTTAATTTTTTTTTTGCCTAATATATAGTCAGCTCGCGGTACCTCTTAAAAATGTGAAATCGTAGGCCAGATTTGGCCTACGCTACGTCAGCGGTATATTTCTAATATATCGTCCATGCAATGCCGGGAAAACATACACATACCTATATATTGGGATCTTATGTACTCCACTGCCCCCATGTTACATCCCATTTATGAAATTAAACAACTCTGCACAATGAAATACTTCCGAGACCCTTCTATTTCACACATTTGTAATGGCCGCCGTATACATATTTAGTAGAGCAAACGTCAGCCAATCAACTTCGCTTCCGGTTTTATTTTTAAAAAAACCACGTGTAGTTGAAAGATAAACAAAATGCTAGCCAGTTAGAGTTTTTATAGTGAAATTATGGTCGATATACACGACATGTTGTCAAATATTCAAATTGAACACGACTATTGCTGGTACCGCATCACTTTCGCGATATTCACGTTGCATATACATGTAGCATATACACAGTTGAATTGTGTTTATCTTTCAACTACACGTGGTTTTTTAAAAATAAAACCGGAAGCGAAGTTGATTGGCTGACGTTTGCTCTACTAAATGTGTATACGGCGGCCATTACAAATGTGTGATATAGAAGGGTCTCGGAAGTATTTCATTGTGCAGAGTTGTTTAATTTCATAAATGGGATGTAACATGGGGGCAGTGGAGTACATAAGATCCCAATATATAGGTATGTGTATGTTTTCCCAGCATTGCATGGACGATATATTAGAAATATACCGCTGACGTAGCGTAGGCCAAATCTGGCCTACGATTTCACATTTTTAAGAGGTACCTCGAGCTGACTATATATTAGGCAAAAAAAAAAAAAAAAAAAAAGCCTAATAATATAGGCAGGTTTAGCGGACTAAAAGTCAGCTATCATGAACATTTGGTTTTATTCTGTATTGATACAAAGTCCTCTAAACCACTGTACTAAATTCGCGTCTCTATCCGTATATTGGATAGTTTTCCGGTTTTATTTTAAAGTGAATAGTCGGGCAAAGAAAACCAGTCAGAATGCGTTCATTGGCCTCCCAAAAGTTCTCACATATTAATACGACGGTCAAGTTATGCTTAGTTTCCCAGTTCTGACCATTAAAGTAAAGAAAAGTTGAAAGCATTGAAAGCGAGGCTGCGTGGAAATGTAACCACGGACATAGTGAGCCGGGAGGACGTTTTAGAATTTCCATACTTTAAATTAATTTCTTATTACGCAGACAGATTTTGACGAGAGATTTTATTTTTCCATTTCATAAGAAATTATACTGGACACATTCACACCATTTTTACCGACTTTAGCCATCCTTGCCCGACTGTTCACTTTAAGAAAACATGGTAACTGTATTTCATAGATGTCCATGAATTACAAATGATTAGGGTTTGATGTATATGTTACCTCCTTTATGTTTATTTTGGCATTATTGTAGCGAAATCAGTTAATGAATACTCATTCCAGGTAAATATGGGTTGTCGTTAGATTTGTTGAAATAACATTTGAAAACAACCTTTAAAAGAAAATCTGAAGCGACAGTTTTCCAGTATAAACATTACGCTATCGTGTGCCATGTACAACACATCAATACAGACGACGTTACATGTTATTTATTGCCAAAAATTATGATGCATTGTCGTAGAATGCTTGGATCCATGCTTTGAAATGGAGAGCTACGTTTTGGATTTTTGAACTTACTAAGCTTATTCTATCGACATATGAAATGTTTATGAGCCATTTGACCTTTTAGCAGAATACTATTTGATTGACGAGGTAATGTCGTTGGGCAACAGCAGCAGTACCACCCAAAATGTCTTCATACTTTGTAGCGGTATGTTTTGTGTATTTGTAGCAGGACTGAACTATTTCAATAATCAGTAACTGGTAGAGCATCCAGTAACCATTGAGGTGTCTCAGGATTAAACACCAGAATGACAAATACATGAACATTTAAGGTGTTATACCCTGAAATTTGGTACGCCCGTATGCTGAGTAAACAAAAACACGTGGTTATCTGGTAAAAGAAATTATGGCCTTACCACATACATGTAGCCAGTTACTTTCGTGAGTATGTTTTTGTGATTTCACGTGACATTGATTTGATAACGAAAATGAGATCCAGGCAATATAGAAAGATATTGAGCCACAGATACCCTGAAGGCCAGATCCCAAACATCAAAATCCACTAAATTTTGATTTGTTGTTAAACTCGCGAAAATTTGGATCCCAGTAAATGACCAGTAAAGAACGAAGAAATTATATAAATATGTTGGTGACTACAGAGATAAGGGTCAAAAGTTATGAAAATAAAGAAAATCCCTTTATGTTTACAGTCCTACAATTATAAGAAACTTTAGCTTTTTGCGTAATTTAATACAAAGACTTGAAGAAAGAGAATTCCACGTCTGATTATTTTCTAAAACAGTCTCTCTGCACTCTTTCCTAGTGATGAGATATTTAAGATGGGTCATGTCTACTTACATACATTGCCGATTGCATAATATTTAAATAACCGTGATCCATTCTATAAATGTCATCACCAGGAAACCAAGTGCTTAGACATAGCAACTAAAAATGACGTTACGGAAAAAATACGTCATATTTGATTGGCTTACTCTAAACTTAGGTCCAGATTGAGATTATTATGATCCTTGAGCCTGGTTTCATATGCAAATCATTGATTGAGTTTCTGGTCTCTCTCCGCCAGTAAACAGTACTTTCTGATCTTATTCTCTAAGGTATTTAAAGGATTACACATCGAAATTATTACTTTCGATAGGTAGTCTTCACTAACGCATTACCACATGTACAGTGATTGTGTTCCAAAGTTTTGACAATAAGTAAATATTTTCGGTGTCTCTGATGGACATTTCATTTTACAATATGTGACAACGACACAAATGCTTTAGTGCACCTGAAGTAAAAGAAATTGCCGTTTCGAACCTATGATAAAGATCAAAATTTTCTAAAAAACGCTATCCAAACCGGTTCATACATAGAGCAACTTTTTATCCAAACTGGATCTATATATCTATCCAAACTAAAGCATCATGTCAAAAACAACAGCAATATAAATAGTGATATTACTTATCTATCACATCATTAACGCAAAACAATGGTCGGAAAAGGATATTGATAGTCTATAGATTCACTATCATCATTCGAAGAGTCGCGATGTCACTCACAATACATTTAAAAACATCCAAAAGCACCACTTATTCGATTATCTCGCACAAAAAAATTGTGTTGTTGGTGCTTTAATATTTGGAAAATTAACATGTTTATACGACAACTAGTCATTTTACTTTGCTCTGCAATCATTATTGCGCCAACAAGTCCTTTAAATAATCTCAAAAACACATTAATATCTACCGAAAATGAACCTTTACCGTTCATACCCCATTCACATTCTCGCTTCAAAATGAAACCACTCAGAGACGATCCAAATAGAATAAAAACAAGAGACATCGTTTATATACTGCCTTATGGGATGATAGGAAAAGGCGAGTCCTAGATAGTTGTATCTTTAGAGAATAAACGTTTATATACTGTCCTTATGGGATGATAGGAAAAGGCGACTAGTTGTATCTTTAGAGAATAAACGTTTATATACTGTCTTATGGGATGATAGGGAAAGGCGACTAGTTGTATCTTTAGAGAATAAACGTTTATATACTGTCTTAATGGGATGATAGGGAAAGGCGACTAGTTGTATCTTTAGAGAATAAACGTTTATATACTGTCTTATGGGATGATAGGGAAAGGCGACTAGTTGTATCTTTAGAGAATAAACGTTTATATACTGTCTTATGGGATGATAGGGAAAGGCGACTAGTTGTATCTTTAGAGAATAAACGTTTATATACTGTCTTATGGGATGATAGGAAAAGGCGACTAGTTGTATCTTTAGAGAATAAACGTTTATATACTGCCTTATGGGATGATAGGAAAGGCGACTAGTTGTATCTTTAGAGAATAAACGTTTATATACTGTCTTATGGGATGATAGGAAAAGGCGACTAGTTGTATCTTTAGAGAATAAACGTTTATATACTGTCTTATGGGATGATAGGAAAAGGCGACTAGTTGTATCTTTAGAGAATAAACGTTTATATACTGTCTTATGGGATGATAGGGAAAGGCGACTAGTTGTATCTTTAGAGAATAACGTTTTATATACTTCTTATGGGATGATAGGAAAAGGCGACTAGTTGTATCTTTAGAGAATAAAACGTTTATATACTGTCTTATGGGATGATAGGAAAAGGCGACTAGTTGTATCTTTAGAGAATAAACGTTTATATACTGTCTTATGGGATGATAGGAAAAGGCGACTAGTTGTATCTTTAGAGAATAAAACGTTTATATACTGTCTTATGGGATGATAGGAAAGGGCGACTAGTTGTATCTTTAGAGAATAAACGTTTATATACTGTCTTATGGGATGATAGGAAAAGGCGACTAGTTGTATCTTTAGAGAATAAACGTTTATATACTGTCTTATGGGATGATAGGAAAAGGCGACTAGTTGTATCTTTAGGAGAATAAACGTTTAGGAATAAGTTTATATACTGCCTTATGGGATGATAGGAAAAGGCGACTAGTTGTATCTTTAGAGAATAAACGTTTATATACTGTCTTATGGGATGATAGGGAAAGGCGACTAGTTGTATCTTTAGAGAATAAACGTTTATATACTGTCTTATGGGATGATAGGGAAAGGCGACTAGTTGTATCTTTAGAGAATAAACGTTTATATACTGTCTTATGGGATGATAGGGAAAGGCGACTAGTTGTATCTTTAGAGAATAAACGTTTATATACTGCCTTATGGGATGATAGGGAAAGGCGACTAGTTGTATCTTTAGAGAATAAACGTTTATATACTGTCTTATGGGATGATAGGGAAAGGCGACTAGTTGTATCTTTAGAGAATAAACGTTTATATACTGTCTTATGGGATGATAGGAAAAGGCGACTAGTTGTATCTTTAGAGAATAAACGTTTATATACTGTCTTATGGGATGATAGGAAAAGGCGACTAGTTGTATCTTTAGAGAATAAACGTTTATATACTGTCTTATGGGATGATAGGAAAGGCGACTAGTTGTATCTTTAGAGAATAAACGTTTATATACTGTCTTATGGGATGATAGGGAAAGGCGACTAGTTGTATCTTTAGAGAATAAACGTTTATATACTGCTTATGGGATGGGATGTGTATAGGAAAGGCGACTAGTTGTATCTTTAGAGAATAAACGTTTATATACTGCCTTATGGGATGATAGGAAAGGCGACTAGTTGTATCTTTAGAGAATAAACGTTTATATACTGCTTATGGGATGATAGGGAAAGGCGACTAGTTGTATCTTTAGAGAATAAACGTTTATATACTGCTTCTTATGGGATGATAGGGAAAGGCGACTAGTTGTATCTTTAGAGAATAAACGTTTATATACTGTCTTATGGGATGATAGGGAAAGGCGACTAGTTGTATCTTTAGAGAGAATAAACGTTTATATACTGTCTTATGGGATGATAGGGAAAGGCGACTAGTTGTATCTTTAGAGAATAAACGTTTATATACTGTCTTATGGGATGATAGGAAAAGGCGACTAGTTGTATCTTTAGAGAATAAACGTTTATATACTGTCTTATGGGATGATAGGAAAAGGCGACTAGTTGTATCTTTAGAGAATAAACGTTTATATACTGCCTTATGGGATGATAGGGAAAGGCGACTAGTTGTATCTTTAGAGAATAAACGTTTATATACTGTCTTATGGGATGATAGGGAAAGGCGACTAGTTGTATCTTTAGAGAATAAACGTTTATATACTGCCTTATGGGATGATAGGAAAGGCGACTAGTTGTATCTTTAGAGAATAAACGTTTATATACTGTCTTATGGGATGATAGGAAAAGGCGACTAGTTGTATCTTTAGAGAATAAACGTTTATATACTGCTGTCTTATGGGATGATAGGAAAAGGCGACTAGTTGTATCTTTAGAGAATAAACGTTTATATACTGTCTTATGGGATGATAGGGAAAGGCGACTAGTTGTATCTTTAGAGAATAAACGTTTATATACTGTCTTATGGGATGATAGGGAAAGGCGACTAGTTGTATCTTTAGAGAATAAACGTTTATATACTGCCTTATGGGATGATAGGGAAAGGCGACTAGTTGTATCTTTAGAGAATAAACGTTTATATACTGTCCTTATGGGATGATAGGGAAAGGCGACTAGTTGTATCTTTAGAGAATAAACGTTTATATACTGCCTTATGGGATGATAGGAAAGGGCGACTAGTTGTATCTTTAGAGAATAAACGTTTATATACTGCCTTATGGGATGATAGGAAAAGGCGACTAGTTGTATCTTTAGAGAATAAACGTTTATATACTGCCTTATGGGATGATAGGGAAAGGCGACTAGTTGTATCTTTAGAGAATAAACGTTTATATACTGTCTTATGGGATGATAGGAAAAGGCGACTAGTTGTATCTTTAGAGAATAAACGTTTATATACTGCCTTATTATGGATGATAGGGAAAGGCGACTAGTTGTATCTTTAGAGAATAAACGTTTATATACTGTCTTATGGGATGATAGGAAAAGGCGACTAGTTGTATCTTTAGAGAATAAAACGTTTATATACTGTCTTATGGGATGATAGGAAAGGCGACTAGTTGTATCTTTAGAGAATAAACGTTTATATACTGCTTATGGGATGATAGGGAAAGGCGACTAGTTGTATCTTTAGAGAATAAACGTTTATATACTGCCTTATGGGATGATAGGGAAAGGCGACTAGTTGTATCTTTAGAGAATAAACGTTTATATACTGTCTTATGGGATGATAGGAAAAGGCGACTAGTTGTATCTTTAGAGAATAAACGTTTATATACTGTCTTATGGGATGATAGGAAAAGGCGACTAGTTGTATCTTTTAGAGAATAAACGTTTATATACTGTCTTATGGGATGATAGGGAAAGGCGACTAGTTGTATCTTTAGAGAATAAACGTTTATATACTGTCTTATGGGATGATAGGGAAAGGCGACTAGTTGTATCTTTAGAGAATAAACGTTTATATACTGCCTTATGGGATGATAGGGAAAGGCGACTAGTTGTATCTTTAGAGAATAAACGTTTATATACTGCCTTATGGGATGATAGGGAAAGGCGACTAGTTGTATCTTTAGAGAATAAACGTTTATATACTGTCTTATGGGATGATAGGAAAAGGCGACTAGTTGTATCTTTAGAGAATAAACGTTTATATACTGTCTTATGGGATGATAGGAAAAGGCGACTAGTTGTATCTTTAGAGAATAAACGTTTATATACTGCCTTATGGGATGATAGGAAAAGGCGACTAGTTGTATCTTTAGAGAATAAACGTTTATATACTGTCTTATGGGATGATAGGAAAAGGCGACTAGTTGTATCTTTAGAGAATAAACGTTTATATACTGCCTTATGGGATGATAGGGAAAGGCGACTAGTTGTATCTTTAGAGAGAATAAACGTTTATATACTGCCTTATTATGGGATGATAGGGAAAGGCGACTAGTTGTATCTTTAGAGAATAAACGTTTATATACTGTCTTATGGGATGATAGGGAAAGGCGACTAGTTGTATCTTTAGAGAATAAACGTTTATATACTGTCTTATGGGATGATAGGGAAAGGCGACTAGTTGTATCTTTAGAGAATAAACGTTTATATACTGCCTTATGGGATGATAGGGAAAGGCGACTAGTTGTATCTTTAGAGAATAAACGTTTATATACTGTCCTTATGGGATGATAGGGAAAGGCGACTAGTTGTATCTTTAGAGAATAAACGTTTATATACTGCTTATGGGATGATAGGGAAAGGCGACTAGTTGTATCTTTAGAGAATAAACGTTTATATACTGCCTTATGGGATGATAGGAAAAGGCGACTAGTTGTATCTTTAGAGAATAAACGTTTATATACTGCCTTATGGGATGATAGGAAAAGGCGACTAGTTGTATCTTTAGAGAATAAACGTTTATATACTGTCTTATGGGATGATAGGGAAAGGCGACTAGTTGTATCTTTAGAGAATAAACGTTTATATACTGTCTTATGGGATGATAGGAAAAGGCGACTAGTTGTATCTTTAGAGAATAAACGTTTATATACTGTCTTAGTTATGGGATGATAGGGAAAGGCGACTAGTTGTATCTTTAGAGAATAAACGTTTATATACTGTCTTATGGGATGATAGGGAAAGGCGACTAGTTGTATCTTTAGAGAATAAACGTTTATATACTGCCTTATGGGATGATAGGAAAAGGCGACTAGTTGTATCTTTAGAGAATAAACGTTTATATACTGTCTTATGGGATGATAGGGAAAGGCGACTAGTTGTATCTTTAGAGAATAAACGTTTATATACTGCCTTATGGGATGATAGGGAAAGGCGACTAGTTGTATCTTTAGAGAATAAACGTTTATATACTGCCTTATGGGATGATAGGGAAAGGCGACTAGTTGTATCTTTAGAGAATAAACGTTTATATACTGTCTTATGGGATGATAGGGAAAGGCGACTAGTTGTATCTTTAGAGAATAAACGTTTATATACTGCCTTATGGGATGATAGGGAAAGGCGACTAGTTGTATCTTTAGAGAATAAACGTTTATATACTGCCTTATGGGATGATAGGAAAAGGCGACTAGTTGTATCTTTAGAGAATAAACGTTTATATACTGCCTTATGGGATGATAGGAAAAGGCGACTAGTTGTATCTTTAGAGAATAAACGTTTATATACTGTCTTATGGGATGATAGGAAAAGGCGACTAGTTGTATCTTTAGAGAATAAACGTTTATATACTGCCTTATGGGATGATAGGAAAAGGCGACTAGTTGTATCTTTAGAGAATAAACGTTTATATACTGCCTTATGGGATGATAGGAAAAGGCGACTAGTTGTATCTTTAGAGAATAAACGTTTATATACTGCCTTATGGGATGATAGGAAAAGGCGACTAGTTGTATCTTTAGAGAATAAACGTTTATATACTGTCTTATGGGATGATAGGAAAAGGCGACTAGTTGTATCTTTAGAGAATAAACGTTTATATACTGTCCTTATGGGATGATAGGAAAAGGCGACTAGTTGTATCTTTAGAGAATAAACGTTTATATACTGTCTTATGGGATGATAGGGAAAGGCGACTAGTTGTATCTTTAGAGAATAAACGTTTATATACTGTCTTATGGGATGATAGGGAAAGGCGACTAGTTGTATCTTTAGAGAATAAACGTTTATATACTGTCTTATGGGATGATAGGGAAAGGCGACTAGTTGTATCTTTAGAGAATAAACGTTTATATACTGCCTTATGGGATGATAGGGAAAGGCGACTAGTTGTATCTTTAGAGAATAAACGTTTATATACTGTCTTATGGGATGATAGGAAAAGGCGACTAGTTGTATCTTTAGAGAATAAACGTTTATATACTGTCTTATGGGATGATAGGAAAAGGCGACTAGTTGTATCTTTAGAGAATAAACGTTTATATACTGTCTTATGGGATGATAGGAAAAGGCGACTAGTTGTATCTTTAGAGAATAAACGTTTATATACTGTCTTATGGGATGATAGGAAAAGGCGACTAGTTGTATCTTTAGAGAATAAACGTTTATATACTGTCTTATGGGATGATAGGGAAAGGCGACTAGTTGTATCTTTAGAGAATAAACGTTTATATACTGCCTTATGGGATGATAGGAAAAGGCGACTAGTTGTATCTTTCCAGTCTTCCAAGATGACGTATTTGACTTTATTTTGCCCCTGGGTTGATCGTTCGACCCAGTGGGGACAGCATCGGGTTTCGGCCTTGGCAGAGGCGCAATATTGGCACGAACAGTCACTGCATCCGACTCTTCCAAAAGGGAGTAAGACGACTGGTTTGCATATTGTCAATAAAATGTGACCGGGTGGTGTGTCCTGTTCGATGTCTTAGGGTATCTGTTTCATTAACATAACACTACAACATGGGCTGTGTCTCCACTATTGCAAACAGAACATGAACACGAACAATCAACAGACTCCCGAAACATAAACACACGAACAATCAACAGACTCCCGAAACATATACACACGAACAATCAACCGACTCCCAAAACATAAACACACGAACAATCAACAGACTCCCGAAACATAAACACACGAACAATCAACAGACTCCCGAAACATATACACACGAACAATCAACGGACTCCCGAAACATATACACACGAACAATCAACAGACTCCCGAAACATATACACACGAACAATCAACAGACTCCCGAAACATATACACACGAACAATCAACAGACTCCCGAAACATAAACACACGAACAATCAACAGACTCCCGAAACATAAACACACGAACAATCAACAGACTCCCAAAACATAAACACACGAACAATCAACAGACTCCCGAAACATAAACACACGAACAATCAACAGACTCCCAAAACAAACACACGGACCAAACGCAGCTCCTTGCATGCATGTGAGGCCGTCCTTAAAATAGGAGGCGAGTCTATATCATAAGTGATATTACATAAATTGGTGTAAGCAATAAGCACTTATTGTATTTTTTAACATCTGTGTTATAATGCTCATATTTTTAGCATTTAGAAATTTGCAATCTGTGTATCAGTTAAACCTTAAGTCTGTCGCGTTAATGTTGATCTCATTCAGACCATGACAAGAAAGCTATACTTGACAGGACAGGTATGCACACCGTGTATTGTTCGGTAGCTGCTAGTAGATACCGTTACACCTTTAATTAGATAACTCCCATACTTAATCGTCACCTATTTTAATAGCATTGGTGTATAATGTCTACGTGGTAAGTCCTTACGCATGTAATAATCATGAATTATGGTATTATCATGTATTAATACGGATGTGGAAAAATCTTGAAGTGGACACCTACCAATAAAACGTTCTCTCTACATACATTATAGAACAGCTATACCACAAATGACCAGAAAGTCTCATCATTTAAAAATCACAATCATAGGAGCAAAACGTAATAAACATTATTAAAATCAAAAGCTAAGAGCTGTTCAACACTGGTTTATAGATATTGCCTTAAACTTGTTACCTCGCCAACTGAGAGTTACCTCTCTTCCATCAAATTCCTACGCTCAGTGTACGCCAGTCCATATACACCAAGATACTTTTGTGAGAAATCAAACCTATGCTATCAATGGTCTCTGGAAGAATATGGTAGCTTCTCGCGTAAATGGATGTTACTGTTTCAATTATGGGTTAAAAGGGTTATTAAAAAAATAGCTGGTACATTATTTGCTGTTGTATTTATCATAAGTACATTTCTGATAATACTAGATGTTATAACATTGGTGTAACTAGCTAAAGGGCTGCCCACAATGCCTTAAACATAAAACCGAGCAAGAAGCAAAATTTGTTGATAATATTGTTATGACGAAATTATTCGTTAAGTTTGACACTTGGACTTAAAAACCTTTTTTTGAAATTGTATTTTAAGCGTATTCGTAGATCAGGTTTTGCTGATTGTTTTCTTTTGATTTTGGTTAGTTGATTGAGTCCCGGCCAAGGCACAAAACCCAGATCATTCTCCACAGGGACGAGGGCGCACTTTAAGTTCGAAAATGAGGCGGTATCAAGGGTTAGGATGGAGACATAGAAGATAGTCGGTTAGAGAAGAGAGAAAAGATAAGATCCTTTTACGATGATGAATTGAGGGACACAGGTATCTACGATCAGGTTGGAGTTACATTTTATGTATTTATCTATATCTAAATCATATCGTAAAGTATTAGAATCAAACAGTTTAGTTAGAATAATGAAGGTGATCTGAAATTTATAACTTGAAACGTTCTTCATGAAGTATCCCCATACCTCATTTGTATGATATCAATCTCTATTTTTGTTTCCTTTCGGGGACTAAAGTTTGAATATTAAAATGAATAAACAAAAGAATCAATTCGGAAATCCACTTGTAATTTGGGTGATGGTTTAGTCATTTTTGCTGCGGAATTGAAAACGAAATGGCAGTGTTATGTAGGAAAAGACCTTGGTGGAATTCCTAAATGTTTAATTGACAGTGTGCGAGATGACATTTAAAAAAATTTTAAAAATGTTACTACCAGTCTTGAAACCTAGCTACAGCGGAAAACAATGTTAGACTTTTACTAAAAAATGGCGTTATTATGTGACTGATTTAGACGAAAACTTAAGACTGTTTCATGATCTTTGGTCTTGGAATGTGGTCAACGTTAAAGGTATATTTCATGCTATTTTCACTGTAACCATATATGTCACATAAACATTTGATATTTGAAAACAGACATGTAACTTGATGATTTAACTCCCCAAAAGCATATGTCGGCCTATAAGAGAGCCGAAATCTATGGATCATTTATTCCTGGTCTTGATTTAAGCGCCTTCAATCACCGCCATGCTCAGTACCTTCGAGTTTTGTCGGAATTCTGAATCGTATCACGTGACTGCCGTCGACACGACCTGTGGTGAGCTAGGTAAAAAGCGTAAACGCACATGTGTTTGTTTACGTTTTCCTTCTGACTAATATGAGCAAATCATGCTGGTATATGTCCATAGAGTGAGTATTTGAAACATCTAATTCACTCATTGTTGTTAAATA
The DNA here is from genome assembly GCF_041381155.1 of Argopecten irradians. Classification (NCBI taxonomy): domain Eukaryota; kingdom Metazoa; phylum Mollusca; class Bivalvia; order Pectinida; family Pectinidae; genus Argopecten; species Argopecten irradians. The sequence goes on along the minus strand of NC_091138.1, from coordinate 14,813,815 downwards.
TTGCGTGTATCAAGTATTGCAATGTGTGAGCATTATTTTCTTTGAAGATCCAGTCTGCTGAGGTCAACCATATGTTTTGTTTATGAAAAATTGTTGACATTTTCTCTTTGTTTCACAACTCTCGTGTTTCTTCGAAATTGTTGCGACGATGTTCGGAAGAGTCAGGAATGATTCGGCATCTTTTGAGCCAATTTTTTACGTGTACACGTTAATTTTTGCTTTTTACTTTTATAATTAAAAATACTTCCAGTGCTGCAATTTTATAAAAATGGTAAAATTAGAAAGTTCAAACCTCAAACAGACGGAAAAAACGTGTATAACGCTTAAACAGTTTTCACTTTGACAAAAAGAGCGAAAGTTATAGACCATACAACTTTGAAAGTATTTTTAGTTTTGGTCTATCAGATTTACGTCCTTTTAACAGCCAGGATCATTTAATGATGGCCCCCTGCCATGGATATAGTATCTTGTGTGTGCGAAGTGCGAGGTGTTTTTTGAGACTATGGTATAGTGGAACCCAGATCCTACCCAACGGGGCGAGCGCTGAACTGAAGAATAAAGTAAGTTTATATAAAACCTACGTCAGCTACAAACCAGCAAATGATGATATGAAAAATGTTTATTTAATAAAATCAACATTTTGATATTATGTCATATATTTCAGAATTGTACATGTCCGTCAACTTAACAATACCCGGACAATATGTTCACTATTTTACATTTAATATTTCCTCTGTAAAAACTACGCACCAGACAAGAACTGAGTGACAAAGCACACTGAGTGACGAAGCACACAAGAAGTGCTACGTCATAACATATATGTCTTGATCTATGACCTGTTTATACTGACTACAATTAGGAAGAAGAGAAAAGATAATATCACAAATTTAGCCGCCTTTTACGATCATGCTTTAGGGGCTGCAGGTAAAAAATTCTACCGCCCTATATACAGGACGGTCCTTAATCTACGGGAATTGTTTTAATTCAGTCTTCAATGTCTTCCATATGCTGATCTTCTGTGTTATCTGAGAACTCATTGACCTAGACAGCTAATATCATATTATGTACAGGATTATGCCTTATATCTCGACGGTTTCATATTAACCCAGTCTATTAATGCGTGCATAATCCGATATTTTATCGGGAAAATAGGTTCGTGTCCGTTGTTATTCTAAATCGCTATGGCTGTCGTGCTAATGAGTTTGTGTTGTCCTGTTTACAATCTTATCGGTTATTAAGCAGCCGTGAGATTTATCATTTGTAAAATGGCACTATTAATACAATCATTACGCGCACGTGACACGAGACTACTTTAGCTAATGGTCCGTCTTAATCTAGTCCTGATGGCAGCATTGGATTTATAGGTCAGTAGGTAAACACGGTCATCTGTCTTGGTTCTATTGTTTCCTAATAATTTGTTTTATGCAAGTCTTTCGACGACCCAAGGACAAATAACAAAGCTTTATACCAAATACTGTATTTATCTACCTTTTAAAGAGTTTTCCTAACTTAGGCAAAACTTTGCATGTAAATTTATGAAATAGCGCGCGAGCCTTGATCACATTTCTGGATACCCTAAAAGGCTAAATTTGGAATCGTATTGTCTTTCCTTGAAGTCAAACTGCGTCACTTATGACATATGGTTGATTACATTTAGTATATCATCAGCTATTAGGCAATGTATACCCCAACCCCTTGTTTAGGTATTGTGAGTGTAAATTGCATGCATGTGTTTTTGGACAGTGGTGTGTTCATGTGTCTCTATAAAAATGAATCTCTTGGTGTTATCTCACTCAAGTAAAATGCTACATGTAAATCTCTGAACAACTATGTGTTTTTGGTGGATTTAGATTGCATATACTGCACTGCTAGCATAGCGCTTCATCTATGTTCTTAGTTCAACACCATTATCTGCCTTACATTCGCCATCTTTATCTCTCTAGAAGCCTGCAATGGAATTGGGAGTTCTAGCTCCGAGGCACAGCTAACAATTGTAGAAAAAAATGTCATAGAGGTACGTTTGACTGTCTTCGCAAGGAATTGTTTTCTTTATCATTGACTTTTAATTGATTTTCATCAAAACATGACATTACAAACATACAAGACAATACGCAATTTATCATTTCATAGTTGCATGATTTAGTGTTACCACCTAAAGTGCATAATGACTCACTAAATATATGATGTAGATGACAAGACAATCTTTACTATAGAAGCTTGAAATATCCGTGGTATTAAAAAGCATGTAATTATAAAAGGTGTATTATTCCAAATTATGAATACATGACATGTTGTCATTTATCACTATACCACCTTTTGATGAAGATACCACATTACAAGATTAAGCCAATCATAAAACTAGAAGCAAATAAGCAATTTTGACACCAAAAATGTACAGATAAATATTGTTTAATTTTGAAATCCGAACTCAAGGTGCACGTGGGTATGTATATATATGTTCATATATTTATATGGAGGCTTATATTTACAAACATTTGTGATGTCAAAAATGTGTAGATAATGAGTTGTCATTTTAAAATTCAATACACATGGTGAGTAAGTTACCACTTCAACTGGCTACTGTTTCACTAAAGATAAAATATGACAAGACGAACATGACAATACAAACTTTCACATTTGCGGTGTCAGAAATGAATATATACATATGTTGTGGAATAAACATTAGTACCAAGATGATACCTTAGTTTTCCTTTTAGATATTCATATAATACCTGTATATGTATATACAATATATACATGCATATAAAATAAAGACTATGGATCATTTATGAACTGTCCTCTTTGGAGATTACTCATAACTATAGCTGGAATGGAACCCCATCTATCTCAAAATCTTTGATCATTGATAAAATTAAGCTTTTCAGATTTATAGTATTGTAATATGACCTCTTTAAACATTTTCAAACTTAAATATCTGCTTTTGAACTTTAAGGTATAGATATATCTTTTTAGCAAAAGGATTATAATATTAGAATATGAGTTTGTCTTTATATTTCCAATATATTTTCTTCATAGGTAATACAAATACACTTTTCCACCAATATTTCACTTTTTTCATGTACTATTGTGTTCCATTTCAGAACAGCTGTAGGTTTTGTAGCCGAGCTAGTTACAAATACATTGTATGTATTCCTACATCCCTTAATATCTTGGAATATTGTTTCTAGAGCATGAGGCCATTCCGAAAGTATTGTAGGCAGAGGTAGGTTCCCTGAATTAGGCCAACTTTTTAAAACTGCCTTTTTAATTCCCTCCTTCATATGTATACAATTTACCAGTACTACAATCAAATAAATCATGATTACTATATACTCAATGTTGTGTCCATTTTTTATAGAAAATGCTACTATTACCAACCTTAATCAATGAGTTATACCACAAAGGTTCATTTAAAATTACAGTGTCATTCAAAGGTAATTTAGTACAAAATATGTTTAAAGTTTTAAAAAAAACTTCTTTCCAAAAGGGATTGGATATCTTATCAGAGTACAGTTGAAAATATTCATTGCCAGCCCCTGCTAATCCTAAATTTGGATGCGGTATATTTCTTCAAATCAAATGACGCCATATGAGTTCGGATAGACACAGCAAAAATATTCTCTAAGTTTATCGTTTTTAGTCCTTCCATGTCATAAGACTGGGATAAAGTAGTTCTGGCTATTCTGTCAATAGACCCATTCCATATATACGAGGAGATGATTTTGTTTAGTTTTTTAATCAATATGTCTGATGGGCTGGGAATGCTTAAGATCAAATGTACAATCTTTGAGGCAGCTAGTGATTTGACAACTGTTATTCTACCAATAACCGTCAATTGTCGTTTGGACCATTGAGCTAGGAGACGTTTAATTTCAAGTATTTTCTTTTTGAAGTTCAAATCAGGCATATTTATAAGCTCAGTACTAAATTTGATACCCAAAACGACAAAAATGTCATTAATCCACTGTAAGTTACGTTCTATGCATATTTTCTTTTTACTTTTTGTCTCTGAGCCAATCCAAATGGCTTGCGTTTTTTCAATATTTGGTTTCAAACCAGAAACCTTAGCGAACTGATCTAAAAGGTTCAACGTATATCTAAGAGAATTTTCCGTTCCATCAAGAGTGAGGCTGGTATCATCAGCAAATTGCATGAGCTTATATTCATGGCCTTCAATAGTTAATCCCTTAATATCTTTGCTATTTCTCATCATTATTGCCATGATTTCCGCACACAGTATGAACAAATATGGCGCAATAGGATCTCCTTGTCTACATGCACACTGAATTGGGGAAAAAGAAGAAAAAATACCACTTTGTAGGATACATACTTTAGGATCGACATTGAATAATTTGATCCATCTTATGACACTTTCAGAAAAGTTAAAATACGACAAAACATTGTACAGGAATTTCCATGATAGCGAGTCGAAGGCCTTCTCAAAATCAATTAAGAGCAATAGTCCAGGGATGTTATTTTCTTTTGCAGAGTGCATTAGATCGTATAGTTGTCTAGTATTGTCTGCAATATTTCTACCTCTAAGAAAACCTTTCTGGTTTTCATGTATTAAAATGTTTAACTTTGGTTTGATTCTTCCCGCGATACATCCTGAAGCTATTTTATATGTTATATTTAGTAGCGTAATTGGCCTATAATTCTTCAAGTACTGCCTTGGTTTATTCCCTTTAGGTAATAATGTGATTATTCCCTGTTTTTGAGATATTGACAAATTATTATTTTTGTAGGCATAATTAAAACTATTAACGAATAGTTTGCCCAAATCTTTCCAGAAAAAAAAAATAAAAAATTCTGTAGTAAATCCATCTGTACCTGGAGATTTATTATTTTTCATATTATCTAAAACCATGCCTGCCTTCCTAAGAGTTATTACCCCTTGATCAGCATCTTCCCCGGGATCTAGATTTGGAGGAGGGCTATCAGAGATCTCTAATAAACTTTCAAGGTTAACATCATCTAAAGTCTCATCCCTTGAACTATAAAGATTATTGTAATATTTACAACACTCATTCAAGATATCACTCTGTGTTATGATTTCAGTACCAGAGTTGTTAATCAACTTAGCCATTGTTTTATTGACATAATTTCTCTTTTCTAGGTTAAGGAAATATTAACTCGGGTTTTCTCCTGCTTCAATCATAGGGCTTTACTTCTTAACATTCTACCTTTTAATTCCTCTTTCTTTAAATTTTCAAATTCTTTTGTATATTGATCCAGCATATTTACAGTGTGACTGTCTTCCGGATTATCGTCATGCAAGTTCTTATAACGAGTTATCTGTTTTTCCAAGTCCTTTCTAATCTTTTAGTTTTCCCTCTTTTGATATTAGATGAAAACAAAATTGACATACTTCTTATTTCCATCAGTAAAACCTCAAAAAAATATTGGTCACTAACGGTTAAAGGAATTTGATTAAAATCAATTTTGTTCAAGTCTTCCACAGTATGTAAATTACTACCAGGGGTTGAATATTGTTTCAAGGTGTTAAATATAACTGATTTAACCTTGTCAACATATTTTTTATTATGTAATAGTGTACTGTTAAACTTCCAAAATTCTTCACCTCTTTTAAAATCTGTCAAACGTATCGACAGAGATATGGCACTATGATCAGTTTTATACCCAAGTACAATATTTACATGTTCGATTTTGGAAAGCAATTCTTCAGACATCAAAAAGTATATCTTGCATTTTTAATGGGAGCTTTTCTTGACCAAGTATAACGTCTCAAGTCTGGATTTTTAACCTTCCAGGGATCACATAGTCCAAACTTATTAGCAATCTCCACGACTTTGAATCTAGCCTTGGGGTTATCTAAAATAATATAGTAGTAAGTATCCGTATTAGGATCTAGGATAAGATTAAAGTCACCACATATAATAGTAAATTCAGGATCAAAATCCAAGAGAAGACTGTCTATATTTTCAAAAAAACTCTTGGGACCTTATTAGGACCATATAGATTTATTAATGTGAAACTAAAACCTTGCAGCTGTAGCCCTACTGCAATAAAGTTCCCACTGGTGTCCATTTTAATATTACCTAATGTATATTTAAAATTTGGTTTGAATAGAATTGCTACACCCCTAGAATTACTTGAAATGATTAATGATACACTCAAAACCCCATTGTGATCTAATAAAGGGATATGATTTTCAGTGAAGTGTGTATCTTGAAGACAATAGATAGAACAATCTATCTTAAAAAAACACCTTCTCTTCTGGTATCGGAACTGTTCAGCCCACGACAGTTCATCGAGATTAATTTAACTGCCATATTTAAAGTTAACTTTCCAATTTATAGAAAAAGGCAATAAGCTGTACTAGTAGACAATCAATACATTAAGGTATTCCGCACTATTTGTTTTACACATATAATAAAAATAACATAAAGAATAAAAGAGAAAATTGACAGAACATTCATCAAATAGTACTTATATAACATGTAATCTTCTAAAACTTCCCGTTTCAATCATTTGCAATATCAATACTATATATGTGAAGAAAGTAAAACCACGACACTCTGATATAAATTCCAGGTCTGCCACAATAAAAAGTCTTACAGGATGCCTGCTTGGCATTTGAGTAAACAAAAACTCAGTCATAATTAGTTGGAAAGAAATATTTTCTGATAAAAAATTCTATAAAACAAGTTGTTGTTCAAATCAGCTGCTTAATTTTCTACTTTTATCTCTAGAAATATTATATTATTAGATTCTGGTTGAAATTATCATACAACAGATTCTAATCTTTGTTACACTTGCACATGGGCTTGTACTGGATTATGCATTAAGCCAATAAACTTTGTTGGAAAAATACAAGTTAGTTTTTGACAGTAAGTGGCGTGCAATTAAAGTTTTGATATATGATAAATGGTAATCTGTACATGTTTTAAGAGATCTCTTTAAGAAGCTTGAACAATAGCTTACAGTTTTTTTGTAAAAATAACTAAAAATTAGCATACTTTTTTTCTACATGACGTCGTATTATATGATATTAAAACAAAACACCAATTGTGCACGCTACAAGGCAGCTCTAAGTAACAAAATTTGTTGAGTATTCTTCCCATTTCTGGTCCTTTTGTTTCCTGACCTCTAGCCATATACCCCTAGTAAAGGATTCACGAATTCTCGTTTGGTAATTATCAGATTGTCTCATGCGATATGCGATGGACGAAAGTTCAACGCGTTTCTTTTTCAAGTCACCGGGCAAGTCTGTACGGACAGACATCTTACTTCCCCTGGTTATTGAGCGTGCAGCTGTCAGCGTGCGGACCAGTGATCCGTCATTAATTAACATCTGTCATGTCGGTGAGAGCTTTCTTGATCAACCTTTGAGATATCATTGTCCCATTTATGGTAGTATAAATATATCTAAACCTTCCCAAAGATGCTTCAAACGTAACATTTAGCTCTATAATCACGGTAATTACGATGACTATAGAAACAGACTTATTGCAGTCAACTGGGACACTATTTTAGATGATAACGATATAGACAAAAGTACAGAACAACTAACAGAAATTATTCTCAGTACAGCCAAAAAATGTATACCTTTTAAAACTATCACCGTTAGAAACAATTCTCCTGCATGGCTAACTAACAATATAAGAAAACTGATACGCAAGAGAAAATATTTTCATCGTAAGGCTAAACAATCTGGAAATGCAGGCGACTAGGCCAAATTTAAAAGTTTTAGATGCTCCACCGCCAACAGAGCATAGATGATATTCATCATTTGAACAATAATTGGTGTTTAATCGTGTATATATATGCCTAATTAGCACAAAAAATAACATAAAAAATTTAATTCGCCTTTGGTGCATGCGCAAACATTACTTCATTCCATATAGGATATAGTGCCACGGAATTTTTTCGGGATGCAATTAATTATTTTTCATATCTTAAATTTGAAGTAAAATTAGAAGCTCAAACTTTTCAATGGTGGCAATGGTGTAAAGTAAGTAACTTTTGTTACTGAAGAAAAATAATAAATCGTCTGTTCCTGTTTTTGATAGTGAAAAAATACCATTTGTCAGCGGTGGAGCATCTTTAAGAAATATGTGTGTTACTGCCATTCGAAAATCGAAATGTAGTTATTTTAAAAAACTTTGCAATAGGTTAAACGATAATATTAATACTAATGCTAGAGAATGGTGGAAAATCGTCATTGGTCTGATGTCAAACTCTTCCAAGAAATGTTCGATCCCTCCTATCGCTGTCGATAATAAGATTTTGGACAATGATCTCGATAAAGCTGAAGCTTTTAATACATTCTTGTCCTCTCAATCTACTATTAACGATACTAACAAACTTTCACACATTTTCATATCTCGACAAGACGTTCTCGATGGATACAATCTCTTAACTCCAAAAAAAGCAGCTGGTCATGACATGATAAGCCCTCGTCTTACCAAGGAAGCGGCCGATTCCTTAGTTATCCATTACAACATCTATTCAATCTTTCTCTGAACACTTCTATTTTCCCATCTTCCTGGAAAAAGGCAAATGTAACACTAGTGTTTAAAAAAGATGATCCATCTATTATTCAAAACTACCGTCCAATATCACTATTGTCCATTTTAGGCAAGTTTATGGAACGGTGTGTATATAAATACGTCTACAATTTTCTTGTTGATAAATCTCTACTAACTCCCTTTCAATCTGGCTTCAGATCAGGTGATTCCACTATCAATCGACTTTTATCCATTTCTCATGATTTTTTTTCCAATCTCGATAAGGGTAGCGAAGTAAGATTAGTTTTCTGTGACATATGCAAAGCGTTTGACCGGGTATGGCATCGGGGTCTCCTATCCAAATTAAAACCTATCGGTATCTCAGGAAATATTCTCTCTTGGTTCTCTAATTATCTGCTTAATCGTTGTCAATGTGTAGTAATTAATGGTAAACAATCTCATTTATCTAATATTTCAGCGGGTGTTTTTCAAGGATCCATCCTAGGTCCATTGCTATTCCTAATTTTCATTAAAGATATTGTAAGTAATATCAGCTGTTCCATCAAACTATTTGTGGACAATAGATCATTGTCTGTTATAGTGGAATCCCCTGATCTGAGTGCAATCTACTAAATAATAACCTTAAAAAATTAACGATTGGTCTAATACATGGCTTGTAAAATTTAATCCTTCTAAAACTGTAACAATAACTGTAAGCAAAAAGATTAACAAACCGATTCACCCCTCCCTATTTATGAATAATATCACACTAACAGAAGTCACTTGTCACAAACATCTTGGCATTACCCTTTCAGCTAACGGAACGTGGTCTGACCATCTACAACATATTATTAGTAAAACTTCTAAAAAAACTAAATTGATTCCGAAACCTCAAATTCAGCATTGATAGAAAATCTCTTCAAACTTTATACTGTTTATTTATTAGACCATTGCTAGAATATGGAGACATTGTCTGGGATAATAGAACAGTTGGACAAAGTAATCTTTTAGAAAAAAATCAACTTGAAGCAGCTAGGATCATTACCGGTGCCACCAAACTCACTAGTCATGATCGTCTTTATACAGAATCTGGATTAGATACACTTATGAATAGAAGGCGAAAACACAAAATCATTAAATTCCATCAGATTGTTCATGGTCAGTGCCCCCCTTACCTAACTAATATGATCCCAGCTCATCATCGTAATATTCACTCATACAACACAAGGGGAGCCGATTCTTTCTATCAACCTCCATGCCGCACTAACCTTTATAAAGACTCCTTTCTACCATCTTCTGTGGACCTATGTAACTCGCTTCCGGACATTATAAAATTTAATCCATCTATTACCTGTCTCAAAAATACTGATATCCAAGCTGTGCCTCTCTACTATTATTATTGTAAAACAAGGCACGGCCAGATTCACCACTCCCGTCTTAGAATGCATTGCAGTTCTCTAAACTCTCATCTATATCATCGTAATCTTGTAGTTAGTCCTCGCTGCTCGTGTAACCAATCTGACGAAACTTCTGAACATTTCCTTCTGCATTGTCTAAATTACCAACAAACAAGAATGGTATGTTTCAGAAACCTACCCCATGACTATGATATTAACACTTTACTCTATGGTAACCCTAAAATGCCCGATCAGTACAATGTAAAGATTTTTGATATGGTTCAAAATTTCATCAGTCCCTCAAACCCTTTCAAGTAGATATAAATACATATGTATCTATCAGAACTACTCTACTGTCCATCTTAAAACCAATCTGATCTTTTTCGTTTATTGGTTATAAACTCATGACCCGTGTTAGTTTTACTAATGATCAAACTATGGCCGATTTATCAACAAATCTATGGTTTTGTATGGTTGAAAAAATAAACACCATTTTTCTCTTTCAATCCCTGCACCCTTCCCTTTCCCTACCAAAGCACTGTATAAATAGCACTGAACATTCTGAAATCAGTACTGTCCTATTGCTTATAAGTTATATATAAGGAGAATACATGGTTAGTATCTTACAATACAAGGTTTATTTTGGTGCGAGACTTAGGACAGTTATTTACTTGGTTTTGCCCCAAGCGAGAAGCTTTAAGTAGATCTTTGATGCGGAGGTAAAGATCCATTCACTATACCGAATGAGAGTGTACTCCTGTTTACTGCCGTGGGAAATAAATAAGCGCATTCACAAACAGTATCCTAGACTGGTCATCATGGAGACGGCTACTTCCGTTAAGAGAAAATAACGTCATTAACGTCGTTCCTATAAACACTTTAATCTCTGTTAGCACGAAATAGTTTCAAAACTTAAGACCTTATTTACCTTTATTTATATATCGTTCAAATACATTATTTATTCTTTACGTGAAGATCCGTCGCTTCGTGCGTAAAGGGGTTTCCCACATCTAAAAAAAGTGATGCCTGTGAACCGGATATGTAGATTGACCAATCAGAAAAATCATCATGGTTACCCGCTACCGGTCCCTAGTGGGCGGAGCGCAGCCTGGCGGAGAGTAGAGAACTAAGGGAAGGGAACCAGTCTAACAGTATCCGTAATTCTATTCAGTATGATACATCGCTCAAACAAAATGAAAATACTCAAAAAACAATAAATACCTATTAAAGAATTATTTTGCAATACATACCTTTGCCATGAGCCAAGAAAAAGACGACACCGCCATACGAGATTTTCGATAGCGTAAAAATGACGTCATTCCGATGAATGTGACGTCACGTTTTAGCGGGACTGAATGACGTTCCATTCACCGGAAGGTTCAAGTTCTGTGTCAAGTTAGAAAAGTTCCGTCAGATATGGAACAAATTCACGTGATCGTATTGACGGATAAAGCATTCGTATTGACGGATAAAGCACAAGTTTATCCGGCAGTAGTTATCGGTCAGTATGTGGGACAGTTGCAGGATAAATATATATATATATATATATATGGAGACGGATTAACATAAGTACATTGTACTTGTTTCTGTATCCAACCTTTTTGACATGTATATTGTACTGTATCGTTATTGAATTGAATAAAATATTGTTTAAACCAATACTTTGTCTCGATATTTCATCAACAGGAATTTGACAATAATCGCATCTGGGCGGTCACTGACTTCACGCGAGAAGTCTCTTCGCTGTGGTATTCTGTGTACATTACCCAGAAGTACCGAGCAGACAAATGAGTTTTACATCTTCAACTCCGATTTCATAAAATGTCTGATCACCTCTTCTACATTTTCTTCCTTTTCCTGTTGGAGACCATAAAATAGTAGCCTAAATTGTATTTTCTGCTTCCCATCTCCTGGTATCTTGTCAGATTTTCCAGGTATTGTATTTTGCTTTCTAGCTCGTTTATGTACTCTGGCTTTGCTTTTTCCAGTTCAGTTACTTTGGCATGTAGAAACTCTATAGACTCAGCCATCTCTGATTGTATATTTGACGATTCGGTTATTTTGCCTTCTAACGTAGAGAATCTACTGTTAATCTGTTTAGTTTTAGAGTCGATTGTTTCCAAAACACCATCAATACGTTTACTAAATTTGTTAGAGGAAGTGAGTATTAACTCTTTTAAATCACCATTAGTGACGTTCGCTTCGTCCTTACGCTTCGACTTGGATGGTTCAGCCATGTTGTCAAGACCACAGGTGTTCGTTTCTAATATAAGTATAAGTATAATAGTTTAATGTCTTCTGCACAATTACCAAACTTTAATTCCTATGAAGCTGAAATGTTGACATGCAGTGGTTTTTGAGCTACCCATTAGAGCCCTGGCGTGTTGATCAGAGGACACCACAGTGTCCGACCAGTTGAAATCTGGCCCGTTTTCCGATGTTTCTGGATATCTAGTGACATCTATACGGCATGCTATATATTGTATCATATACCAAATTAAAGATAAATTATCTGGCTGTCGATTGAGAGTATTCCTATTGTCATATCCTATACGGTTGGTTAATAATCATACTTTTTCTGAAATTGGGTAGTGTTATATGGCCGGCCGAGTTATAGACCTTGACCCAGTATTATACTTATACTTATATTAGAAACGAACACCTGTGGTCAAGACAGCTACCGTTGTCGGCCAATGTAGACTGTGATACCGATGACGTGTTTCGTAAAAAATAATTCGAAATACCTCTCGTTGTACCATTTCCGCGAGCTCCACGTTTTCCTGAGTTTTGTTTGATTTTAGTTCGTAGATTTTCTGGCAGTAAATCGACATTTCTATCCATAAAAGCCAAGAAGAGACTGTCCCTTACAAGATTCTGTGACTTATCACATTCTGTATAGGCAATTTTCTTCATTTTATCACACACATTGAGGCATGGTTGCATGCCTCGAAACCGGAACCGGAAGTTCCGCAAGGACTTGTTTGTGGTTAATTTCTAGAGCCACTACTGTCAAATTGATAAACGTACCACAAGGGGTCATGTTAGACCGGGTAGACATCCAACCTTTGGCGGCAAAACTTGCTATGAACTTACTCGAAGTCCTTCCTTAAGTGGAGTGTCCTGATGTTGTTGGAGTCGTTCAGGAATGCACCAAACCAATTTTCCTGGACTTTTATCAGATTATTACAGAGGGAACATCTTCCCCTGAATCCATATGATATCCTTGCATTTAGAACTTCGCAGGTCTGATATAAAGGTGAATCTTCATCACTCAAAGTATCTCGGATACCAGCCTAAGTGATTTCGTTCAGATATTTTCTGATAATTCCCTTGCTATGGTCTGAGATAGTGATGTGGTATCATGCATATGCATTAAATAGTTGCAGTCATAATAAACCATTTGAAGTATTTGGTAGCCGTCATTAAGATTCCCATTCTTCTGCAAATATGATCTTCCATCCCACATACAAAAAGGAGATGATCCTCAATTGATATTGTTTTGTTTTGTTTGCAATTTGTATCTTTTGAAAACACCTCCTCTCTCCTCTGCTCTCTACAGTTTATTCGATATTCTGTCTTTCTTCAAAAATCACATTTATTATGAGTTTCCACAGTATCTTTTATAAGGTTTTAGCACATCTTGCATTTTTTAGACAGTGTAAGGTATATCAATAAGACATTGTGCTGATGTAGAGAATATCTCCATCAGGATAGGCTATTTCCAATCACATGATATAGCTCTTGTAGGTGTGTTAACGTTCTTTCCAGAATGACAAATATTGCTAACGTGTAAAATTTGATTCTAGAACTATAATTATCTTTTAGGCATGATTCCAAGCTGCTGTAGACTGAAAGAGTTAAAGGTCCGCTACCTGTACGAAATTATGAAATTGTAAAACGTTTTCTAAAGACCGTAGTGAAAGTCAATCACGGTGCATTTGTAAAGACTATGTCGGGGATCATAAGCGACCCGCTTTATGGAAATTAACGTTTGCATTTAATTCAATAGTATGGATACCCTTCCTTTATTTGCACGTGTTTATTTGCTTAAAGCAAGCTTAGCCATTAGATGCATTTTTAACAAATATAGCTCACAAAGTTTGCGGCCATCTTGAAATACAAAATTGTGGTCCTTCAACATGAAGTTTATACTACCAGAATGTTCCTTATGATCAATAATATGGGTGTAGGGGCCATGATTTTTTTGGGTCCATTTTTTTCCTGAAATCGTATGTCCTAAAGAGGTCATAGCCAAAGTTTCATGTTTTCGTCAAAATTTGAACGATTTTTATGCTTAGCCGCTCCACTACAATAAATATTGTTTCATTTGCTCCAAAAAAGGCCCGACTTCAGACTTTCATCCCTAGTAAGCCTTGGTGGACCGCGAAAAACTATCGGAGCTTGATCAAAACGTGTAAAACGTAGCAAACCATCAAATCGTAACAGGCCTAGTGGCATTCTTGATAGACCGTGCTATTTAAAGCCGCATAGTGTACATTTAACTTTATACTCTCCCTTATATCCACGGTCCACCACGTAATCCGTAAAAGACCGTGGCAAAACTTCACAAGACCTAGCTCAACTTGAATACAGAGACAAAAATAACCAAAATTCCACGGCTACATTTCGGACATATGGGGCTACCGTGGTTGCCAGGAACATAGTGCAAACATAGCATTAGGAAGAAGAGAAAAGATAAGATCCTAAATTTAGTCGCCTTTCGCGATCATGCAATAAGGGCATCAGGTACAATTCAAACGCCCTTCCTGCAGATAGTCATTTTGAAGAATAGTAAACAAACTATCCGTAATCTAGTCTAGTATAACGATCTCTCCACATACGAAGCAATCGTCCCTCATGAAACTGAACCCTGAGACATAAAGTAGTCTTTGATAATGTTATGTGCGTTTCAAACAAATAGGATTATGCCAAAAGACCTAATTATTCGTATTATGTACCTCTCCCATAAGTTCCTTTTAAATGTCTTATATGTGACTGTCTCAGGTAAAGGTCCCACAATCTGTGAGTTAAAGTACAGAAACAACTACAATTGACATCACAACCATGTTTAAATGTTATCTATATGTACCCCTTAATTAATGTTCAGCATTTAAGCGTACAAATGCCAACTGGACAGCGGTAAATTTAATGAAACGTGAGAGCGCGTCATTTTGAATTTTCTGATCTACAGTTGATATTCATTCGGTCTAATACAATGTTTTTGACATTTACCCACTTATCACATTACCATTTTAAGTTTCATCGCAGTCCGTTAAACGGCTTTTGAGAAACCGTGAAGACAACATTTACTATGACGACGGAACAAAATCGGACCAAAACAATCCAATGAGTACTTCATTTGTTAAGGGAGCAAATTATAGTCGCCCGGTAACATGTTTAAGAGTATCTGTAAATGTTCTAGCATATCTATCACTTACTTTGTTATAACACCCAATGTATATTACACACTAATGCATGTCAAAAATATGACAACCAATGCTTAATGGGATAAAATCAGAAGGGACATGGAAAATGAGATAATACGCTGGAAACATTTGTATGTCCTATTTAAACATATATCAGTTTGATATTTGCTTATATTTTGTCTCTAAATAGTAAAATTAATGAAAGCAATCTCCACATCTTTTTGACGACATGATTTTTTTCTATGACTTACCTCCCTTGAGTTCCGATGAGTTGTGACGTCATCTGAGACAATCAACTAGCGGAAGCCGGTGTGCCGATCGCGGAACTGTCAACATGCATGTGGATTTTAGCCACAGGTCTAAGTACTTACGGAAATACACACGGAGAAAAATATGTTATATTTCAACTTATTGGGTTAGCGTGTTTATCCCCTACATAATGACACATTATTGACGTCATAACCTATAAAATGACGTCACTATATGTAAATGATGATGCCATTAATGTCGAGTACATATCATGTGGAGTATCATGTGAGGGGTTAAACATAACGTCATTTTTCACGAATGAATAAGTATTACTTTCCACCCTGGAGTTATACGACTATGCATGTATGTAATCTATAGTTTACACATAAAATTAAACGGGAAGTTTTGATATACATACTGGTAATTTTATGTGCAAAATGAGATCGTAGTGAAAATGGACAAACATTGCGGCCCACCTCCTTAGACCTACGTTTTGATGAAAAAAATAATCCGTTACAAACATACGGAGACTTAAAAAATATACGTTGTAGATTAAAAGAAAAAACAATAATTTATCTGTTGTGCCTTTGCTCCCCATTTTCATCGACTGAAATGTTCTGCGCATTTAAAAGAAAAAAAGGGTCCTCCTGCACAGTTTTCATACTTCCTTTTAGGGATTCTACTACATGTATTTTAAAAATGTGTGTTAGTCTTAGCAAGACAATTAATTCATTGTGGCGATGGTGTGAAGCCGGTATGTTCAGATCGAGCAGGGTTGCATAATGATATGACGACATTCACAATATTATCATTATATAAATGCAGGTATTTTAAAATAAAAAAACTTAGAATGTTAAGAACGCTTTAAAATCATCAAAATACATCGTAAAACTCATCAAAGCCATTGTAAATACATGTAGCAATATTTTTTTCTTCTCGGGGGAGACCTTCGGACCCCCAAACACCAAAATATCGCGCCTTCGCCGCTCGCAAAATTATCAAAATACATCGTGAAACTCATATCTCAGCCATTCTAAATCGTAATATTTTGCCCGGCCAATTTGGCCAATTTGCGTATTCATTAATTTCCTGTTATATTCTACATAGCACACTTGCGTATATGTAGAATACGAATTTTACCGATTTTTTTTATCTATACCCCTAAATTGTCTCATAATGGTCAATAGGCTATCTAGTGTGTCCATATTGATATAAACTAACTAATTCTCAAATAACTAAGGACTGTTCGTATACTTTTGAAATTTACTTAAGGACGACATGTTTGTTATTTTCAAAACTGCGCACGGTTAGATAATATAATGAAGCGGTATTGTAAATTATTTGTGTTTTATAAAAAATGTTGTTTCATGGTCCTGTGTTAGTTTAACTATTAAACATACATATCTTGTCCACGAGTACATGACATGCATATTTGGTCATTGTATCTAGTATCTGTGTTTTGTCCCGTCTTTTTTATCGGTCGTGCGTGCATTATTACTACTGTACATGTACATGTTATTCTATTTTCGTACACGGAAAGCCCCGAAATTTTGTCGAATAAATCCGTAAAACTCATTACACAACTTTAAAAAATAAATAAGCCTAACTCTTTCTGTGCGGTGTTCTGAAGGATTAAGTTCCAAATAGAAAATTGAGGTGTGTAGTACATACAAAAGGCGGGATGGAGGCATGTTTGTCGCGGTATGATAGGGTTTTAGAAAGGGTATGAAGGGTGGTGGGGTCTACTTTTATAAATGTGCATTTAATATATCTATGTACATGTAGCATGTCTCATTATTGTTTTGGTCCATTTTCTTGTAAACTTATATTTCCTCTTGTTGATATAAACTTTAAAGGCTATGTTTAGAGTTTTAATTTACAGACAAAAGTCAACCGCAACCTCCTCGAACCTGAGTTGACACACGCGTACACGATGTCAAATGGCTTTTGACCTAAAGAACATAACACTTTTATAGGCCAGAATATGACGATTAGAATGAGTAAACGATCGTTTTTATTATATCAGGGTATGTTATAGATTGTATATCATATATACGGATACATTTCCACTTATCAGTATAGCAATTACACGTAGCGCGACTGTTTTAAATATCTATAATCGCCAATACTGCAACACTGCCCCATTGAATTTCCCGGCTCTTGTCACAGCTGTTTGTCTCAGATTACGTCACGAATCTACGGCCACCTGGTGATATCAGGGGCGATAAGCGATGCGATCGCTCTAGACAAGGGTCGTTGTGGACTTCGTTTCAAGCACATTTTATTGAAATAAAGTCAAATACAACCTGTATTTTTTGTTGGAAATCATAAAATGCACCACATTAAACAAATATAAATATAAAAATAGCATATTTTAAATTTGTTTTTATCACCTTTAAGTACATTCGCTATCAGTATTTTGATAATTTTTCTTTTACAAAGAATTAGATATTTCGAAACAATTTTTTTTAGAATTTTGCTTTTGGTGAAGTATTTCGATTAAATGAATTAACTGTATTTCATATTACAGAGTTATCTGCCCTTGTGGGTAGGTATTGATTGTGACGTCACGTGTTTGCGAGCGTAACGTCATAACTTTCGAATAAACCACGTGAATATTGCGCTCATAAAATAATGACGTCAAAATGGATAGCTACCCGCGAGCACTCGGAACTTTTCTAATGTATCCGAGTAGTTCCGATTGACCCACAAGGGACATAACTCTTTAATATGCTAAGACGGACTAAGTATCCTAGTAAAAGGATGGAACGTGCAAGCTACATATATCCTTCTATAGTGTCTGTTATGTTGTGGCTTTGTAGTTGTCAGTTTTCATACGTTTTCATGATCTCTCTTGCTCTATGTTATAAATCATCAGGCAAATGGGTTCTTGTGTAAATATTGATCATGTTTCCTATCTATGGCTATTGCAGTGGGTGGCGTGCATGGCAAATTATCTTTTTATGTGTTTGGTCATCACCTATAAACTCTAACATTATCTAACTAGCTTCCCATTATGGCGATGACGAAAACAAAAATAGACGGCATTTATTTTGACGGAAACCACACATTCTCAAACAACACAACACCATAATATTACAGTCATCAGTCTGATATTAAGTGTGCTGTTTGACACTAAGTAGGGTTGTTTCAGACAAAATATCCAAGCTGTTACATCGCCTACATAAGTTTATCGTTCTGGGAATGTCTGCATGTCGGATTACTGTTGAAAGTTATTATGTTAGCCGCAATTTTCTTTAGACGCTGTCGTCATACCGCAATTATTTCTTATATACACCCTGTTTTTCTATATTTATATACTGCAACTGAAACAGTAAAATATCTGTTAGAACAACTTAATGGCCATCACTAGTTACAATGTACCACCTTTTTCTAGACATACTCTATGTAGTGTAAATAAGACGTAGCATTTGTATAATGTCATACATATTAATGATTTATAACACACAGCCTGAATGCAAAAAAAAAAAAAAAAAAAAAAAAACACGCCCTAAACATAACGACATTCACACACTGCACACAGGAGAGACCGTCTTTAAATGAGCATAGCTGTTAATATGACGTTAAACGCCTTATAAACCAAACATTTTAATTTCAAAATATGTTGAGAGATATCATAAAGAGCCACGTCACAAAGATAAAAATACATGTTTAGCAACATATTACATTCAAAAGCAACAACGTTCATTCGTATACACAGAGAGCTTTAGATAGATTCTAACTGTTGTAGTCAGACATCAGGGCGACAAATTTAGCTACGAGCACAGGACGGCGATTTTCGAAAAAAAAACAAAAACTGACACAACCAGCACAAGAATACAAGAGTTAAAACGACACTGACGACTCTAGGAGTCTACAAGTGTCTGGAAGGAAACGACTGGGACATGAGCAATTATCAATAAAAGAACGGCAATGTAACATTGAGTATATTAGTAGTTATGCAATGATGAATTATACAGTTGTTCGACTGAGGCCGTGCTCATAATATTTTGGTGATTGTAAACTTTCATTGTAAATTAATATCTTGTGTGGGTATGATTTTTTGTTAATTTTTACTTTAATCCAAATCATTGCAAGTGTGGTTTGGTTGTATTTAACACTTCATTTAATGACGTAAAATTTGTCATCAGATATTAATCGAAACAAATTTGGTGATGTGAACGTGTGTATTTACTTTGTTATAAATTCGTACCAAATGGTATAACTTCTTCAGATTAGACGTTGATGTCGTCTTTCCCGTAAACAAGGTTTGATCAAACCAGGTTACTAGTTCCCTGGAAGTCTACTGATTTTTATCAACGCGGATTCAATTTAAAACGTAATGCTAATTCCGGGTAACTTTTACAATGTATAGATCCTCCAGATTATATATTCATTGGTCTGACACATACCGGCTGACGGTAATGGAAAAGAGCACTACATCGCGTAATTGATACACGCAGAGCCACCGAAACTGGACTTAATTAAGTTAGCGGAATCTTATTCACATTTATCAATGACTTGGAATTCCATGGACGTATTCCGACCCTGGCCCGTCTCTAATGAAAATGTTCACATTTATTTCACATGGAACTGCGGATCACTTTGCCCTTTGCACAATGGTTGAAATGAAGAAAAAATGAAATGCGGAATCAATTTTCTCTCTGGTAGATTTCGATCGAACGTCAGTGATGCGAACTTTTTCCGAAGAGACTAGTTAGGTCAATGACGTGATCTCATTTATCATAAAGACTAGAGCATATCAATATGAAAATAATAGGCTAGCTGCTGTAACGAAGTCTAGTTCTCTTCCTGTTTCAGAAAAATAAAATCTTCAGTTTCTCACATACAGTTCAATACTAGATTTCACTGCATGCCTTATTGAATTATTTGGTTAAAACCCGGTATTCAATATCTGGAACTAATCGAGTTTTGAACATTGTTTGAATCGGCGAGGGTATTTGCCAGTATTTTTTTATCCTTCAAATTGTTCTTGGTCTGTGAACTGTGATACTTACATGATTAAAGGTATTATATTTATAAGTAAATACCACCTATGTTACCATATGTACAAGAACAACTCAAAGTTTCTTTGACCATCGTTCCATACGAGGGTAGCGTCTTCGTTTGTTGATAAGTATTTATTTTTCCAAGGGAGACGAACAGTTTTTGGTTTATATGAAGCAGAATACATAGCGAAAAAAAAACGTTACCCCTCTCCAATTTCAGCTTAAAGTGTGATTCAAAAAATTGTACCATACGAAATTTGAAGTCAAGGACACAAGAAAATTTGATAATGATTTGGTTACATAGACAGTTACTGACAGCAAACCAACTAGGATAGTTTATAACTTTTATTTGTAACATTACATACGTGATAATTTCTTCTTCACGATTGCTAACTTTCTTCCATCTCTGTATATTAGTATGCATGCATCCGCAACACACGCCGTTTGTATCTCATGAATGGTTTGATATTTCAGTACATACTAAGTGACGTTATTTCTTGATAAGTATATGTTACCATTGAAAAACAAATAACTGCAATGTTGTTTGTTGATGAAGATTCTTATAAAATATATTGTTATTGACATTATGTTTCTTACTGATGTTTATTTTTAGCGATATTGATCATACTTTATATAACAGAACGTGTTGAAATGCCAGTCATCACAACTTCAATGCAAATACACTCGGCTTTAACCGATATTCAAAAGGCATAAAGAACGCTTACTCTACGGAACATCTTGTTAGTATTCAAGAATCTTGTTTATTATTTTTGATGAATGTAATATTTAAAATCAGCCATTGTTTTGCCGGTTTCGAGTTTAGATTACGACTCAATTGCTAGAGCAGTTTCAGTTGTTATGATGAACCTAGTCTGTCCGTATTATCATTATTTTTCAAATCACGGGAATTAACATAGTTTAGCAGGCAGAGTGTTAGAATTACACTTGCTAACCCTATTGCATGACCGAAGAAGGCGACAAAAAAGTAGGATATCATTTTCTGTTCTTCTGTCTCCCTTTATACTGCCTCACTTTCACGCCTTCGGTTGAGCGATTGTCTCTGTAAGGTAACCTATGGGTTCTGTCCCATGGCCAGGACACACCATAGTCTACAAAAGTGGTAGTTTCTGCTCCTGCTTAGCGCTCAGCATTAAGGAGTGGGACGACTAGTTCGCCCGTTGTCCTTATAATATG
This sequence comes from Argopecten irradians, assembly GCF_041381155.1. NCBI lineage: Eukaryota > Metazoa > Mollusca > Bivalvia > Pectinida > Pectinidae > Argopecten > Argopecten irradians. Next base: position 14,792,069 of record NC_091138.1, on the reverse strand, counting down.
ACTGAGTGGGGTCTGCTTGTTCAGTGTCTTCGGCGACATGCTTCAGTAATATTGCACTATAAAAATGGCAGGATTTTCGATATTATAAGGAGACAAAAATATGCACACATAGGAGGCCATCTTTAATTTTGTTTGTTTGTTTGACATATTGTCGTCCTATTAACAGCCAGGGTCATGTAAGGACAGCCTCCCGTGTATGGGGTGTGTTGTGTGTATGAAGTGCGCGGTGCGTATTTTCGGAGACTGCGGTATGTATGTGTTGTGTCTTCTTGTATAGTGGATTTCTTGCCCTTTTATGGTGTAACATCACTGAAGCATGCCGCTGAAGACATCAAGCAACATTAAATAACATTGGTTGTTAATATGATGTTACACCAATAAACCAATCCAAGGATAGTTGATAGTTCTATAACCAATATTGTTACAATATTCTCACGAATTGTGTTGGCAATTACATAGTTATACATAGAAAAAACATCGTATTAACAAATATCCTGACCAAGTGCAAAAAGAGCAATGGTGACATGGAGAAAACTTCCTGTTAGTTCTGTATATAACTAGAGACGTCATACGCAATTAGCCAACAGGTCTGATTTCAATATTTATAAAAAATAATCGGTAACTGTAAGGTATTCAGTATTTTGATGTATTCTGTTTTGTCCACATAAGACAAGATCAGATTGTCAGGAGGCAATAAACGTTGAAAGTCTTCATGTTGCATCATCTGTAATATGCTGCGTTAATTGATGTCATATCTTGACAACTGATATTAATCTTAATATCATATTATATTTTCATCCTAAGAAGTTCTGAAAGGTTATTATAGTTTGACATCGTCGGAGACCCTCGATGGATTATACTACGCTACACAGAGTAGTGTATTTACCCGTGGGTCTCCGACGCTACTTATGTGACAGCATTTTTAGGTCATCTGACCTGCCACAGCCGCCATCTTGAAAACACACTTTGAACTTTCTCGAGTTCTTCTGGTGCGATTTGGCTGAAACTTGCATGAAATTACCCTGACTTAGTCCCGACTATTGCCAAGGTAGTCAGACGACCGTTAAGGCCCTTGGACCTCTTGTTCGTTTTTAACAATTCGTAACAATGTACCTTTTCCCCTTTATGTTTCAATATGTTTCAGATAAATTATATCATGGTATAAACTATATCTGTTGAAGTGAACAGTATATCCCACATTAAATATTAAAATCATTTTACCAACTTTTAAATTGTAGACTTCTTTACCGAACAAATCATTTATTCTAACCTTAATTATAACTGTTGACTCGTAAATTGTTGTGTTGTGGCAAAATATGCAAAAAAACACCACCTCAGTTCTGAAAGTCGTCAGGGTTCAGTACATACACAATGTATTTCTGTGCTATTACGTTTCTAGTGATTATATCATGTAGTAGGAGCGATGGTTTGAACGGATTCGACTTTACTAAGACATACACATCGAGTCATTTTTCACCTTGTCTTTTGATTGAGGAGTGTAAAGTTAGTTCCAGGATGCGCTGTATGATTTCTTTGTAAAAAAATGTACATCCTATAATTTATGCATATTTTTGATGATTACCATTGTAACAACCAGCTGCAAAATCAGAATCAGGGTTGCACTTAATCACTAAATTAAACGGTTTTGAAAATGACAGATTTCGTGACCAGAAAGGGCTCAAAACATACATTATTATTCTACATAGTTTTATGATCAGATTTTTTAAAAGATATTATACATTTGTTTCATGTCTTATCAGCCTACAGAAAAAAACTAATTTCTCGAGGCCGGAGGCTTAGGGAAATAGTTCATAAGGCTGGCTCCAACTCCGAGGTATGTTATGACATGAAACAACTGTTTTTTTCACCTGAACCGCAATCTTAAACGTATCACAGCTCCTGGTGAGAGGATCTTCGTCGAAAGAACATTTGAGTCCGGCCCCCGATGTTTATGACGTCAACAATTTATCTCGTGAGTGAAACTCTATTAAGCGGTCAATCGTTTCTGATATGTTTGTAACGGTTTTCTAGCAATTTCTCGTAAAAATAGTTGAAATTACTTGATTTTGTTGTATATAGACAGTTCAAACGGATATCGAAAATAACTTCCATAGAGCGTTGCAAAGAAGATTTGCAGCATTTACAATGAATGGACGACTAAATAAAATCTAATTGAATTTAACAATTTTATCTTTTTTAGATTGAATAAGTAGTTACAGGACTGCGTTCGCGTGTAAGTAACATATGCAATGAAGTTTTTCTTGCAAAACTATGCATAAAAATAGCTTCAAAACGTCAATACTTTATTGTTATGTGACCTTGGCGACATTTTAAAATGTTTTTGGTAATGAATCTTCACAGCTTGTTTCACGCTTGTATGCAATTCAGCAAGTCAGTTACTGATTTTAATTTTGAACTTCTCAAGCGGCAAATTAGCCGATCCTTCCTTGGGATCGATATTGATCGGTGTCATTCTACCAGAAATTATCAACTAAAAATTGGAGTTATCTTTGTGCTTCAACAGCTTGTATAATATGCATTACTCCCGGCTGTAAATTATTAATCACGAAAAAAAGATTTTATGTAGCTTAAAGAATTCAGATTGTTTGATTTTTAAATGCGAAGAGATAGGAAGATCAATAATTTATTCCGATGGTGATGAGTTTTATTTTTCAAAAGTTGGAGGTTCTCAAAAAACATTTCAAGTTACCAATTATAATGTTAAACACTCTTCTGACATTGATTAACAAATGTGAGCAGGTGCTGATTTGATAATGAATTATTCCACAAGACAGAAAACTAATATCTAAATTGACCTGCTTTTGTCGTCATTGGTAGTACATTATCCGGAGGTGTAATGAGCATGAAAACTTAAATATATATTAACATACATGTATATCTTTTTGACAATAAAATGGATATGTAATGTGGAACTAAATTTCAAGGACGCTAAAATTAAATATCTGTGTGCTATAATGTCAATTTCAAAGAAAATTAATAAATGTTTTAGTTGTTTGATGTACCTTATAACTGTCAATTTTATACAGCCAAGTTTTCATTTCTAGTTAGCAATGTTCCCGTTTTGCGACGAATGTTTTAATGTTTTAAGGTCAATATTGTAATTATAATGACCAACAGGTTGCAAGCATCGTAATGTGAGAAGTGATTCATATGTAATAAAAGATGGTTTCTCTCGTTATTGCGCTCATTTTTCCGTAATTTCATTTTCCTCCGTCTGTAACAGTTGCTAGATTTGCGTTAATACCAATTAACTTATTAATATATAATTCTTTTTCAGAATCATTTCAAACCTATAATTAACACAAAGAACATTCACAGTTAAATAATTAAATTTGCGAATTATGTTGACTTTGGTATTTAAGCAAATCTCAATTAAGAGTCAATGAAAATATGTGAACTGAAACAATTTTGTTTTCAGAAAATGAAAACTATGAGCAATATATAGAGACCCATCTTTGATCTGTTTTTTTTTCTGATTGGGACTTCTCCTGGTTTTAGACTAGATAAGTATGAGGAATATCATCGGAAAAAAATAGTATCTAATTGATTGTGAAAAATTGAGTACAGGATACAATAAATTAATTGTAATTCCAGCAGAAAGAAAGACTTCCATCCTAATATTCATAGACACCAACTGTATATAAACATAGATTTTCCATGTGTTCCGTTTTATTTCAAAAATACATCACATATTTTAACAATATACGCTTATGATGCGTTAAAGTTCGCTTTATACATTAATATAAGCACTCGTCAATGACGCCTTAAGTCATTTTTGTAAAGTTTAGCACTCTCACAACATTGCTTTTTTTCAGTTAAAACTGTCAATGGTGCGCTATATAATACATATGTATAATGTCTATTTATATTTATATATATATATATCCTTGATGGTCCACAGTGCTAATCGTTATACGCAACCTTCAGAGCACCTTTGTCCTTTCTTGTTCCACAAAATGTTGCTAACGTTATATCATTATACAAAACATCTTCATGTATCCGTACTGTTTTGTATGCTACAATAATTAATATATATATATATATATATTAAAAGTAGTTCTTCCTTATTTCTTTTATTTTCTCCATTGATAATGCTAAATCTATTATAAGAAGATCCATTCGAAGGCACGCTCGCTCCACTTAACCACTTAAAGAAAGTCTTTCCTATTGAAATTTTTCCAGTGCTAATACTCTTGTTATACGTCATAGATTTTATGGTAGACTATTCCGTCCCTCTTCATTCAGTATCAGTTCTCTTGAACTTCCATATGTTAGATTATACAGTATTTGTATAGCAGTCTGTCCTCTTCCTTCCCACCAGTATTACGCACCAGTGTTCCGGTATTAACACTAAGATAAGTGTTTTATAGTTATAGTAGACTTTCTCTTTCCTCTTCTATTTCCTCCACCGCGCTGCCACTTGTACTGCTGTAACTGTCATCATCATTATCATCGCTTGTATCTAAAATATCAATTATCATCATTAATCAATCATAAGATATATCGAGTTGTGCTTGATAATACAACAAGTCTACATATAAATCTAGTGGATAATTATTAATATAACATTATACATTTAATGTCTTTGTAATACACGGACTTTTAATCATCTTAGTAGTACTGTCATCGCATGTTTTGATAATATGAAAATCTATCGTCTATAAATCATCATATAATACCATGCAGTGTCCGATAATGCAAGGAGACAATCTAGGTTACTAGCATGATAATGTGTGTCACAGAGGAAAATTGACTGTAGTGTTATTGACGACTGTGGGTATTTTATGTTAACAACCCCGTGTTCAACAGTGTACAGAAATACCAGTCTACATAGGCAGGACATACCGTACACACGGTTATTTTCGCGGGGATGATGTGTTCGCGATGCGAGACATTGCTATGATAGCGACCATTTGATCCGCGAAATATTGAGAAATGGCTGAATGATATATACCCTTAAATCTATATCGCGAAAATTTAAAATCTTTCAAATTTGATTTTCTCGTTTTTAGATCCAATCGCAAAAACAAAAAGGAGAAAGTTTGCTTTCGTTGAAATTATTGTGATGGTAAACAAATGAACTTGTTATAGCCAATATCTATCATATCACTTTGCCATATATCATGCTAAACAACTTTCCCAAGTATTTTATATGAACTAACGCTGAACGCGAGTCCCACATCGCAATAATAAGTCAGAAGTCCCCCGGGCCTCCTGTGCGATGATACGACTTTAAAAAGTCCACAAAGTTGTACAATGCTGGTATTTATTCAGAAGCATGGTTATTTTACACCTATACAGGGATGTATCATTTGGATCAGATTACTACGGAATGTAAAACTGTTCTGCTGTTGCATGGATCATATTACACTATAAACATTTCTCATGGTTCACAGTGGTAAATGATTTAAGTTTTAATCTTCCGGGAAGTATCAGAGTACTGTAATATCATATCCATTATTCTCAGTGATGGCTTTTGTTTCTTCGCAAATGTATGATATACTTGTTGTCTCCATTGCATGATCTTTCAAGTCGACTAAATTTGGGATATTTTATCTTTCGAGTCTTCCTTTCGTATCCTATGACCCATATCTCACGTTTGGTCTTGGCTATGCGTGGAGCCCTCGCTCTTGTGAGGAAAGACCCTGTCCTCCGATTTGTTTGCTTGTTGTCAGTAAAATGTAACCTAGTAGTAACCTTGGTCTGTGTCTTTGGCTGCATGGCTCAATGTAATAGCGCTATAAAGGGCAATATTTCCTTTGGGTTGCGTGAGTGTCCGTCTGTATGTTTTGGGAGGCTGTGGTATATTTTTGTTGTGTATCTTTGTAATAGTGTTAACCCTTGTCTTTTTATAGCACTGTCTTACTGAAACATACCGTCAAAGACATCGAGCAACACACCCCGGTCAGCCGGTCAGATTGTACTGGCAACATGTAAACCAGTCGTTCTATTCCCTTTATACTGATGGAAATTACTGTTTGATGCTAAAGCTCAAGACGTATGTGAAATATATTTACATTGAATTACATAAGCATATGAAATACGTAAATGATTTACAATATAATACATCGTAGCTAGATTTTTGTGTTATTATCTCTCGATATATGTTGTTACAGTAGAAAAAACCTGTAAAAGTTGAAATAATGTGACTGATACATCATCTTTATTATATGTCCTTCCCTGATAACGGTTACTGTAAGCAATCTCATGTTGACGGCGACTTAATGTTGCGTTTTCTTGTCGTATGCCTTTTTACACTGATTTAATGTCGTGTTTTCATGGCATATGCCTTTTTACGATGATTTTCTTTCGCGTTTTCATGACATCGGCCTATTTACACTGACTAAATTTCATGTTTTCCTGACATATGCCTTTTTACACTGATTTAATTTCGCGTTTTCATGACATCTGCCTTTTTTACACTGACTTATTTTCGTGTTTCCATGACATTATATATGCCTATTTACACTGATTTCATTTCGCCATTTATTATCCCCGCGAAATTTAATCGCGCGTCAAGCTAAGCTGGTGTAATGTACTTTATAAATAACTGCAATGTGTCGGCATGCTTCAGTGAGATAATTGTAGTACTATAACAAAACTTCCACTTCCACTATTGCAAGTAATACAACTATTATATTTCGCAGCCACCCAAAACAGACACGCACTCACCGATTGCACACATGTGGGGCTGTCCTTAGTTACCATTGCTGTCACTGTTATAGCACGCTATTATAATAAACAACCCAAAACTCTATCATCATCACTGAACATACATGAACAATTAAAAATAGAATTATGTGCAGAGATAATAACATCCTCGAAGAATACGATCTGTAATCTAACACTTAGTAACCAATTTCTGTCATATCACGCAGTATCCTGAAATGTTTTTTTACATTTGTTTTATATAAAACTAGTAATTGATCATCATCATCTGACATGTTCCTAGGGTTGTATCCCTGTTATTATACAGAGGAGATTATAGGAGACTACTGTGTATTGACTATTGGAGCTGTCACATTGATTGACGTTGGTTATCATTGGATAGTGAAGGCTAATTACATCGGATAGTTACAATTATGAGTCACTTGTCACGTGACCTGCCTATTATATCTCAGTTACGATCGTGTTGTCTTCTTTTGACCATGTTTGGCGAACGTACTGATCGAATTATTTATTTGAAAAGGTTTTGTTGTTCATGTATGTAGAATAACAATTTGTTCAGCAATGGTTAACCTTGATCTTTCTCATCAGATTTAATGATGTCTACACAATATTTAGGTTATTGACTTCGAGTTTATTCACCTGATTCGCTGCTAGAGTCTACAGAACAGGACGTTATAGTGCTCTCGTCATCATCATCTTCGTCATTTTCGTCTTCGTCATCAGAATCGTTGTCGTTAGATGAACCATTTTTCCCTAGTCGATGGGACTCTGTAGAGTAACCTGTAAGAAGACAATGTAAATGTATCAAAGTATTATTGTAACGTCAAAACAACGCATTGTTCGCAATAAGTTGTTCTGTAAAATACATTTTAAAATATTTTTATTACAATAAAGCTGTTTTTGTCGACTTAAATGCGTCGGAATAATCTGAAGTTTGTGGTAAGTATGGTAATATGTCAAATCCACATATTTCCACATGTGATATATTGCCCCCTTCTTTCAAAGAATAATAATAAGACGGATTGTTTTAAACATAACTTAGGTTAGCGATGAGCAAACAAGAAGGAAACATATTGTGTCCATTTTGTCATTTCTAGCAGTTCTATGATAAACCGTAAGATAAGTCGGAGCTACAGACATTTTACTATATTTGCTGACAACATGTATTTCTCGAAATATTGCACTTTTAACGCCCCAAGTCGCCTCAGGTTATCAACGTACTTAAACAAGAATAATATTTTTCAAACATAAGCAGACGTAATCTTGTAACATTTGTTTATCCCACTGAAAGTGCGATTCCAAGACAGAGTAGGAATCTATATTGGATATCACGCTGTTTTATATCCTCCGTGCCACATGCGTTAGAAATCCCTCGCGACGCAGACGCAATCTGTATCAAGGAATAATATCCTTTAGATTGAATATCAAGTAATTGTTTCATACACGGTAAAGTAGGCACATCATCCCAATAAATACATATTGTTGACATATCGCCCGTGTTCTTGGTGTTTCGATATGTAGGATAGTCATCGCTATTTAAATTCCCATACCGGCGAGAATACAGATGAGATACAAGATCAGAACATTAATCGTAAAATAACTGTTAATAGGGGAATTGGATAATAAAATGTTATTCTCTTAAATCGTATTCCAGGAAATAATTCGATTAGATTTCAGCTGAAGTACATTTGAATGTGGTTAGGCGAGGTAATTCAACACAATCTAATTAGGGTTGTAAACTGAATGCAGTTATTGCTTTCCGTCATAGGGCCTAGCTAACGTATTCTGATAAGCAGGCATATTGTACCTTAATGACTGCTGATCTGAAGTACAATTTTATAGAGAAAAAAATCTGAGATTCAAAAAAATCTCCGCTGAAAACGATTTACACGGAGAGGAACAATGGTATAATACTGATTTTATTCGTTGAGATTCAATTTCGATATATTTGCAGTCAAGGAAACATTCCAGGAATTAAATTCTATGTGAATTATAGATAAAGGAAGATAAGTTATATAACATGTATAGCTTTTGATGTAAATAGACTCATGCGAGAACATTTCTCTTCATGAAATAGTATCAAAGATAAGAGCGCGAAAAGATTTCTCTGTGTGAAATTAAATAACTTTATTGCATTGAACACTTAATAAGGATAATATCCTCTGCTTTTGTCGTGCGAGATTATAATGAGTTAAATGAGTGGTTGTGTGTTTGCGATATCAGTTATATATCAGTTTTATATCTCCGTCGTTTGATTATCTACCTGCAGGTAGGGTGTTAGAATTGTATCTGCTGCCCGTATTGCATGATCGTAAAAGGCGACTAAGTTAAATAACTTATCTGTTTTTCTTGAAGGCCCACTTCCTTTCCGAAAAGACTTTTAATTTTTAAAATTTAAATGTAAAACGAGATCGATAATCTTGTAGTGTTGCATAAGTTATTACCTTACCATTAATTAAACGAAATGAAATGTTAATTTTCATAACGCGGGTCGTCTTATGTTTCCCGCCGTCTTCCTTAATACAGCGCGGTAGTTGACTGTCACTGCGCCAGACGGCAAAACAGCGAGATAACTCTCCACATATATCATATATTACGCAGAAAATTTTGCATATATTTGGCGTTGTTACTTCATCTTAGGCCATCGATATGTATTTTATTAATATTTTTAAGGAACCTTTAAATTTTGCTCCTCAAAGGTATTGAGCCTTTTAAGTAACTTCTTCTTCCTAACGTTTGCCTTGATACCACCTCACTTTTGGCCTTCACTTGAGCGCTCACTGCTGTAATTATAAGGTAGGCTCTGAGTTCTGTCTCCTGGCCGAGACAAATGAGTAGTTTTTACTCCCGTATAGCGCTAAGCATACAGGGATTAGGACGACAGGTTCGTCCACTGTCAGTATAATGTGATCCATGTGGGGTGTGTTGCATGGTGTCTTTGACTGCATTCTTCAGTGATATAGCACTATAACAAGAGGTCCAAGGGCTTTATCGGTCATCTGACTACCTTGGCAAAATTCGTAAAGGAAATTAATTAGATTTGGTGCCACGGTAACTATCTTCAATTTGGGATCAACCACATCTGTAACAACACTCTGTCTAGATTATATCAGGATACTTTCTGATGATTTTCTATGGAATACTTTGAATGTAAATGAACCTGAGACATAGACTATTTTCGTCATTACTATTTAGTAACAGTTTAAATAATAGTACAGTTCTTAGCTTTGTTTTGAATTGCTATTGTGTTTTCATTGGAATCGTGACAAGGTTTAGGCTTTACGGTCGACAAGCGACTTTTTACAAGATACATACTAGTTGATTGGTACGTGCACTGACCCCCTATATTGCTCTGCAAAGATGTGTTTACATACTTAATTATTCTCCTAACAATTCCAAATCGATTTGTCTGTACGATGACGTAACAACATTATGATTGAGTATTTTCAATACCGCAGTCTCCCAGTACACTCACCCAGCACAACATACACGCAACACACCGCATACATGGGAGGCCGTCCTTACATGACCATAGCTGTTAATAGGACGTTAATAAACAAACAAACAAATCATCACAGTTATCAACGAGCATGTCATCCATGACTGCCGATTACACCAAATTGTTCCGTTATCCCAAGGCCTAGTTAGCACATGTAGCTTCATGAAGTAAACAATATTCACGCCATGGCACAATTCTTCATTCATTGATCAAATTGGCACCCACTGATACTGCAGTATCAAAGACATAAGGAAATGGAACAAAACCACAAATAACATTTTCAAGTTAGCTTTGGATTTTACTATCACATGCAACACAGTGTTTACATGGATGACCCTGGTAGTTAATACGATGTTAATCAACAAATGACGTTTAATGATTTACTTGTAATAATAATGACCCAATCGAGTTGTAATAATAATGACCCAATCGAGTTGTAATAATAATGACCCAATCGAGTTGTAATAAGAATGACCCAATCGAGTTGCTGGTGCCACTGGTCGATTTTCTAGTATTCTGGTAACAATTTGAAGATCAAGTATTGTAGATAAGAAATCAGTTTGGTTTGGTTTTATTATGTAAGTGTCCTATTAACAACCAGTGTCATGTAAGGACGGCATCCCGTATATGGTGTGTCTTTCGTGTCTGATATGCGAGGTGCGCGTTTTGGGGAAACTGCGGTATATAAGTGTTATTCCTACTTCTAAGTCCCCCAGTAACTTCGTGTGATCTAAAAACAAACCATACCCAGGTTATTTTGTTCTGTTATTGAGCAAAGAATTAAAAGCATCATCACTTAATTCAACCAAGGACAATAACGACTGGTTCCTCACATAGACATGCAAGCAATAAATAGTCTAAATAATGTCAACATAGATATATTTTTGCGAATAAATATCGCGCGTTGGTAGCAGTCTCTCCTTGCGTATATCAACGACAACACTAAACAAAATACACTGGAGAAACGTGTTCATATTACACTCTTATACACTCAATATGCTTTTGTCAACGTAATGAGTACAAACTACGTAACTTCATCACAGGTACAAATGTACTCCGTAAATGGTCCGTAAACAATGGTGGATGCACAGCTGTGTACATCGTTATCGATAGTGTAGTTCACTTCTATCATAACGATTTAATTGCATTTATACTTGTCCAAGGGTATGTCGCATATATTGTAGACTGATAATTGGAGCACATGTTAAGAATCAAGTGATATGTTTAATATGAGTATATATATAATAAAACGACGTTTAGAGCGTTCAAAGGACGTAAATATTCACAATGTCACAAAGAACGCTGAATAAAGTGATGCAATTTGATATAAACTTGAAATTGATTTTTTTATATATATATCTTATTTTCATTGGTTTTTACCATTGTCAAAGATGTGATATCGCATTAAAAGCACAAAAATGCTTAAACATTTTATATCATTTTTTAATATAACGTGTTTCATCTTATTCATTCTCGCAGTGTAAATGTATGTTCTAATTGATTACATAATAAACGCGAAAAATCATATGAGGTTTTCATAAATGCTGCCCTGCCTTCCTATAATACAAGGGCTGATACTTGTAGGGAAAACACGGGTTTGATAAACAAGTTGCTTCAAAAGTGTCGGGACGATTGGCACTATTTGGACGCCTAGAGCCGTTATCATAGAGGCATAAAATCACATCAATAGTCAATCGATGTCGCATAGCGGCTAAATGGGTGTAATGCATGCAATTTGCATTTTTATGTAAAATATACAAGTAGGATCAATAAGCACGTGCTTCAGTAATGTGACGTGATCATTACGCGTAAACGGCCTTTGGAATACATACACGTTCCCATGTTCTAAAGTTAGCCTTGACAGTTAATTACATTGAAATGAATATATTACAATCCGTCTAGACCATTTTACAGTCGTTATCCGTGATCTGTGAAAACACTCACCGACCATGTATATGGTTTATTGGTCAAATTACGATTCAAGATATACCATCTCACGCACAGGGTGTTTATTGCAATCTATCACGGAATAACACGGTACTAGGAACAACAACTCGAGTTTCATGATAACTAGATATTTTGGTTGGCAACAATCCCTGTTTTATAACAACCAGATATTGTGGTAAGTCACAACCCTTGCTTTGTGACAACAAGACAGGTTTGTCAGCTACAAGTCCAGTTCCATGACAACCAGATATTGTAGTCAGCACTAACCCTAATTTCGTGACAACTAGATATTTTTGTCACCAACAACCTTAGTTTCGTGACATCTAGACATCGCAGCCAGAAACAACTCCAGTTTCGTAACAACCTAGAGATTGTGGTCGGAACTATAGTAACCCGATTATCACGGTATCAGGTGGTCAACAAGGACACATATATTGATATTCAAAACATATCATATGCCGTTATGAACACTATAACTATCTCATTTCACCAAACAATTAGTCGTTGAGAATTAATTTTGTCTTTCACTTCATTTAATTACGGATGGGGTCGTTTATTAAGAAATCTAACCTGAAGGGTCAGAGTGACCTAATCATCATATTCCGTCCGTCGTCGTCCTTCGCGATGAAGGGCTATCAGGTTTGTTCAAATTATTACCTTGACCTTCAATCAAGGTGACAAGGGTCAAATAGACTATTTTCTAAATTAAGACTTGTCAATAACTAAGAAGCAAAGAGTATTAATTTTGAGCCTCCAGCATACTCTGATGAAGGGCTACAATGTTTGTTAAAACGAATGACGTTGATATACTTTTAAGTTCAAAGTCATGAATTATATCAGAAACTTACAGCTTCAACTTTCCTTCTATTGTCTTGATTATCAGCCACTACTATCACTGTTGCTATGCTGTTTTGTGGCAATAATCATATGACCGTTAAGGTCCACGGACCTTTTATTTCGTATTCCGTTTGTCTACCTTGCCAAATTGTGGCCAAGTGGAAGAACACAACATGTAATTGCCTTTCTCTACTGTCATTCAAAAGCATTCAAAGCATTATCAATAAACAAGATAGAAAGAGAAAATATCAGAAATTGCGTTGTGGCAATGCTTGAAACTTTCGATCCTACAGATAATCATTCTTCATCGTTTCTTGATTTGCTTGCCTTTCTGATTGTTTTTTCGAATATTGATTCTATTATATATAGACTTAAAACATATAGTACATTAATCTACAAACATGATTAAATTTCAAATGCACAATTACAAATAAATGCAGGAGTGTTTTTTATTACATTCGCCAGTATCCTATAAAATCTCCTCTTGCAACACGTGCTCTGAAAACATTCGGCATTTGGTTCGTTCAAGCAATAATATTACAAAAATAGTGATACTCATTTCACGAGAATACACATTGGAAACGTTTGTTTCGGGTTTTTTTTCAAAACAGGTCAAATTAGAAACAAAGTAAACTGCTATGTTGAAGAGGGAAATGAACTGCAGGATTCGTCCAAAAGGAACTTTTATTGAAGTTTTATATTATAATGACAAGACACATACCGAAATATCTAACCACAAATTGAGCAATTGGAAGTTCATCATAGTTGAGCTTAAGAGGGATATGATGATGAAGATTATGATCATTTCATACCAGCTAAAAGTTTATTAATGCTAATATGTCCGGTCAATAACGCATATGATTATCTCTATAATGCCATGACCGATTCAGTACGCCGATATCAGCCCAGAACCTCAGTTTGACCTTATCGCAGATATATCGTTACATCTGCATACAAGTAATATCCCCCGTTATATATGACATGTTGGGGATATGCAACATCTATTTAGAGGTCGTAAACCGTGACTAGATTCTGCTGTGTTATCGATATTTGCCTTTCTTCAACACCACATTGCTTCTCCCTTGACACACAGGCTTAAGTGAATATACATATCTAAACTGTATCTGCTGGTAAGTTATGTATGGCCTGTCATATCCGTACAGTGATCACTCAATCTAGAATTATCTTCAGCAGAAAATAGAGCTTTTTTCAGCTTTTCAAACTTTTGAAACTCGTTAGAAATCTTCTCCAATGCTTTAAGTTGATTACATTAATACATAACATTTTTTCAATAGTTACAAGAAGCCAATTTTACAACACGACAATCGTGATGTAAAGAAACTATTTCATAGCATGTTTTAAGTAAAATGTTCTCAATTTCTAAATGTCAAAAACCAAAATAAAGCACATTTTTATCGTCTTCACGTAAATTACCCCAGTACTTTCTGAGAAATAGCGGTAACAAGAATTAACCAACAAGTTCCAAGATGGCGACCTGTCGACCATCTTGTTGACTGATCGACCCCTAAATGCAATATACACAACTAGAGTAATAGTGGAACCTACATATAAAATTTGAGACAGATCCCTTCAGTAAAATGTTCTCAATTTCTAAATGCCAAAAAGCAAAATAAAGTACATTTTATCGTCTTTACGTAAATTACTGAAACTGCTTTCTGTTTTAAGTACTTGAAAAAAGTTTATAATTATACGTTCAATTAACGTTTGGTCGATGAAAAGTATACTGAATTCCAAATTCGGAGATTTTTTCGCTATTTCATCATGTACAACATTTAAGTTACTCGAGAGACCAGTCTCGTTTCCAAACCATATACAATAATCCGATAAAGGCATGATTCGAGATTAATCGGAGACAGTAGTAGTATCATGCATTATATTTATGTGCAACATCGGCCCATCGATACCCAGGAGCGTATCAACTTCCGGTTATGTGGCGCCTGTTTACTTCAGTCACTTAACGTTATAATCTATTTTTGTGTCAAACTACGAGGAGTGCCCATTCTAAAGCTGAAATGAAACCCAAATGATTCTCGTTTTGTTATATCTCAATTCCTATTTGTATAGCCCATTTTGCATGGCAGTTACCATACTGACCTAGCTCGTAATCTAATATTTTACTGTTTTCCCCTAAGAGCAGTCTCCCTTCGATCTTTTGTAAAGGATGTATAGACTCTATATATACATATTTATATTTAAATTCCATAATAGTAATTTTTATACATCATTTATTTGGTACTGAATTTGAAGAACAGCGTCCAGTAATATTATTGGCATTATGTATCACTGATAAGCCATAGAACAAGTATCGGAAAATCCTTTTTGACAATGCATTTGAGAATAGCACCCTAGTAAGTATAGCAATTTAAAGCAGCTTTTAAAGATCTTGTTATCACATCAATATGCTTGGGTAATAGACTTGAAAGACTGCCTTTCTATCTAACTCTGATAATGTCAAACATACTCAATCTGCGAATATAAGGCTACTCACAGGTATGTATTTCAGTGACGCTAAAATTTCTATTTTAACTCAACTTGTATCATTTCCAATGACTTAAATATTTCTTGTTGAAAATAATTGTGTACAGGAAACTAGAATATTATTGCAGCCATTAACCTCCGATTAGAGGTACGTTTGCATTTTTTTATTACTTCTAATGTTCACATCATATAATTGCTTATTGATTTCTCTAAGTAACTAGAAAATCACAAGGTTCTAAAGGATAAAAACAAAAAGATTAAAAGTTTTACAGTATCAAATTGAAAACTGAAAATTACATTTGTTTACTTCTCATCACTCATTTAACATCCGTTCCCTATGTCTTGTTTACGTAATTCTAAGTTTTCAATTGTCAACTACCACATAAATTGCCTTCAAAAAATCCCACAAAAAAGTTCCTTCTTCCTATACTATCACTGGCTTAGCTAAAGACACCAAGAGCCGTTGAGAGTGACACGTGTTATTGGTATTGTTTTACCCTATTGTTAAATCCACCATTATAACCGACAGTGTGTGTACGTCTTTGTTCATTATAACAAACATAATGCCAGTATGACACATAGGACCGTGTGTATCGGACTTGTTCATAGCCTATATCCCAGTATTTAGCCTGTACGTCCTATATTAATCTGTCGGAAGTGTGCTAGAGTATTGTTATACGTTTACAATTAAAAACAAAACATTATTTCAACTAAAGGTAAACGGGCTACATTTGAGTTACCAATGGTCCATCGAACCTTCATGATCGGAAATAGTATAAAAGAATCAGAAAATAATACGAGATCCCAGAGGGATTTTAACGCCCCCCCCCCCCCCCAAAGAATGATATATGTCTGACTGTACAATGAGGGATCTTTTCTTTGCTTTTCAAACTTCAATATGGCTGTATCCTGTAGATGGATCGCTTCTAAATACAATATACACATCAAGAGACCTAGGGAAACCTACATATGGAATTGGAGACAGATCCCTTCTGTACTTTCTTAGAAATAGCGGTAACAAGAATTAACCAACAAGATCCAAGATGGCGACCTGTCGACCATCTTGTTGACTGATCGACCCCCTAAATGCAATATACACAACTAGAGTAATAGTGGAACCTACATATAAAATTTGAGACAGATCCCTTCAGTACTTTCTGGGATATAGCGATAATAAGAATCAAATTGTTAAAAATCGATAAATTACCTATTCCAATATCCTTGGACAGCGATGCACATTATCAGGATCGATTAACTATTCTTGCGACATTTTTGATAGTATAGTTTAAGAAAAACAATATACCAGACGAACGAAATTAATAACAACAAGGACATAGTCATTCAGATCCCCCGCCAATGGAGATATCAAAGCTGAAGTAAGTTTGATTGTGGAGACTTATGTGTATGAAAAAAAAACAGGAAAAAGGAAGTTGAGCTAAAGAAAGATGGAGTATAATTCAAGTAGAGCGGGGCTGCAATTGTTGAATCAGGTATACAGCCTTGACATTTATATTAGACTATATACACAAAGATGGGTGGAGTTTTGCAAAGTAACATTTACTATTTACCATGATATTTTCAGCAATGTTTCCATGGTAACGGAAAAAGTGCAAAAAATGAAAACCTAAAAATAGCAAAAGGTACTACTAGACCATAAAAAGAATGTGTCTATGAAGTTTCGTGGAAATATCTCTGCTGGTTTTAGAGTTATGCTCCGGAAATGAACCTGCTACAAAAATATGATATTTTCAGCAATGTTTCTATGGTTACAGAAAAAAGCACAAAAAGTGAAAACCTAAAAATAGCAAAAGGCACTACTAGACCATAAGAACAATGTGTCGATGAAGTTTCATGGAAATATCTCTGCTGGTTTTAGAGTTAATTGTGCTCCGGAAACGATTCTTACACAAAAATCTGCCATTTTCAGCAATGTTTCCATGGTTACAGAAAAAAGTACAAAAAGTGAAAACCTTCAAATAGCAAAAGGCACTACTAGACCATAAGACTAATGTGCCTATGGAGTTCCGTGCATATATCTCAACCGGTTTTCCAGTTATGCTGCGGAAACGAACCTGGTACAAAAATATGATATTTTCAGCAATGTGTCCATGGTTACGGAAAAAGTGCAAAAAATGAAAACCTAAAAATAGCAAAAGGCACTACTAGACCATAAGACCAATGTGTGTATGAAGTTTTATGGAAATATCTCTACTGGTTTTAGAGTTGTGCTCCGGAAACGATTCTTACACAAAAATTTGCCATTTTCAGCAATGTTTCCGTGGTTAAAGAAAAAAGTACAAAAAGTGAAAACCTTAAAATAGCAAAAGGCACTACTAGACCATAAGACCAATGTGTCTATGAAGTTTCGTGGAAATATCTCTTCTGGTTTTACAGTTATGCTCCGGAAACGAACCTGCTACAAAAATATGATATTTTCAACAATGTTTCCATGGTTACGGAAAAAATGCAAAAAATGAAAACCTAAAAATAGCAAAAGGCACTACTAGACCATAAGACCAATGTGTGTATGAAGTTTCGTAGAAATATTTCTACTGGTTTTAGAGTTATGCTCCGGAAACCATTCGTACGGACGGACGGACGGACGGAACCCATTTGTATATCCCCCGCCAACTTCGTTGGGCGGGGGATAACAAAATAGTCTTAAATAAGATATGTTTAGGCAGGCCTGATAGCTGGCCTAGGACAATGGGATTTGTTTTATTTAGTTTTGATTTTTATCTTAATTCGCTGGATATCCAGTGATTTTGCCATTTTTGCCTTCTAGAGAGGAAACTTTGATGTGATGATATGACGAGCGTCAGGAAACACTGATGTGACGTAAGGGGTCAAGAAACTGGACAAAGTATTGACTCCACGAGATGTTTACAACACTTTTAAATTTGAAAACCTTCAAATTGTAGTCTCTTGGAGTTATGTGATTAAAAAGATCTCACATGAGATTTCACGATGCTCATCACGTAAGCGTTGCAAGTAAAAGTTATCGGAAACTAAATCTTCGTTCATAAAATCTCTCGTTTCATGATTGTGCCGGATATCAGAACAGACAAGCCATGGTATATTGACAGACTGTAAACACCTCACATCCGAAAGGGTAAATAATAAAAGTGACAACTGCCGTTATGTCGTAAAAAGGACGGCAATTATTTGTCATCACATAAAATCAGGATTTTGTCCAATGGCCATGATAAAGTAAAACACAATCGCATACAATGGCTATCATCTCGTTACATTTAATGGGGTACTAGACACGATAGTTTTGGCCTGAAGCTCACCAGATCGTTGAAGCTATTCTGGACTACACATGGTTCAAAGATATGGGTTCTGTATAGCTAAAACATAAACACCTAATTACTATCGAGTCAGGGCCAGACGCTTCCTTGGGCGACCTATTAAATAAGCTTGAACAAGTTGTGTATTGGAATTACAATTTAACGACGGTTGACCACGTTTTTTGTTGTTGGGGTTTTTTTTTGTCTGACATTTACGATCACTTTCCAGAAAGTTATCGAATGTTCGTTTTTGTTTTTTTAAACACATTAATATCGAATTTCTGCAGTTGAATAAGCTAAATGTAAATAATATCTTAAGTTGTTTTGCTAGTGTAGTGAAGTTCACTACATCGCACTGGCGAAGATGTCACACAAGTCATCACTTTTGCATTGCATTAGAGCAGAGACAACCATAGTCATCCTTTACATGAAGACAATGGCAAAGGTGAGGTATTCTATGCGGAATCTTTAGCATAATACTTCGGTAAAATGGTTTTATAAAATGAGCAAGATATTACACTATTACCTGAGCGCAGACAATAACTATACCCAGAATCTAACAAATCCAAACGCAAGAACTATTTGTTTTGGGTATTAATGTCTTGACCTCGTGGTCACTAGTTAACGTACCTATAAAACATAACTTGAAAAGACAAAATATCTTAAGGTAACGTCACATCACAAATGGTGTCGAAGAGGACGTTACTTCAACAAAATTATTAATCTTTTTCATACTGATAGTAACCAATGGTATGTGGCAAATGTTTTTTTTTTATATACCACAATGTTGGTATGTATATAAACCAATGGCGAGGACCTTTCCTGTACCGAACGTTGAAAAGTCTATCGGTTAATTACCTTGGTTGTATACAAAGATGCTATTGGAATAAAACCAGCGATATAATTAAAATTGACACCTCTCCTCTCCGTAAGGAATACTGCGTCGGTTTGGGAAGTGTTTGCATGATTACACACACCCATCATCTATATTTCTCAATTTGGTATTACATGTCCGCCATCCTAAACCCATCACGAAGCTAATCCCTAATTTCTCTGGGCCCAGTCTGCTAGGCTATTAGGGTAACTTTGTACGGCCAACATGACAGATCGGTCTGAAAGGTCGACCTTGATGCCTGCCCCAGGGATCCACACGACCGATGGACGTTAAAAAGAATAGGCAACTTGTGGTGTGATAAATAGATTTATGGCATGAACGACGAACTACCTACTTGATTGGTAGTTAAAAAGATTTGAGTTGTTTGAACACCTGGCACCAGATGATATGAAGATGTAGTCGCTCACGCATACTTAACTAATCGACCAATTACTGAAATATAATCAGTATACAAGTAGTTGTGTAATATCAATACCGTAAATATTAATAGAAGCAGTTATGATATAGACAAACACAGTCTAGCATATACAGGGAAATGAATACAACTAATGACGAAGAGCCAAACCTAATAGCCCAAATCAATTTACCTTAGGTAATTATGAAATAGTAAATCAATACATTATAAGCATATGACGTTTATCTATATGATTCAGTTATATGCTTACTTATACACTATAAGCTATAAACTTTTGGTATATTATCACAATTTCTTTATTTCATTCATTATTAAGATTCATTGGTTAAAGATTATTTAAAGACTATGCAGTTAAAGCATTTATTTTCAGGTTTATGTAAGACAATGGTTGGTAAGTTCATTACACATTATGTTCTAAACACATATGTAACACAGCCTTCCATGTGCTGCGTTAGTGATGTCTGTATGTTTTTGGAGGTTGCGATATATTGTATTGTATTTCTATGTAATAATTGAACTCTTGCTCTTTTGATAGTGTTATTATGCTAAAGCACCTCGCCAAAGATTCAGAGGTTTATAGGGATTCAGATTTGGACGACTGGTTTGCCCGTTGTCAAGATAATGTAACCAGGTAAGGTATGCAGTATTGTGTCTCGTACAGCATCACTTCGGCGAGGAAGCAGTAACAAGTCATAATCAACACGGCAAGATTTTAACTATTTAATGTGTCACAACACGAATATACTGCAGTCTTCCAAACCACGCACGTGCTCATCACGTAACCAAATCACCCTGGTTGTTAATAAAACGTTATTGTAATATATCGATCAATCAATCGATCGTTTGCTATGTTTGTATTTCAAAAATAAGATGTCCGTTGCAATGTAGTTCAATTTAACATGTAATGAGATTATACGAGATGAATTCGCTTCTTCTTATAGTTTTCTACTACAAGGAGACTTTTCACCGATATTCATTAATTGTATGTGATGTTGTGTCCTTTGATGGTTTCGTTTGTTTTTTGTTAATTTGACATTCAACATCTAGTAACTGGCTATCTGAAATATAAAGGATAAGTCGGTGGGGGCGATTAATCCGCTTTTACTTAGCTATCATGATTTTTATAACCATGTATCTCCACACAACACATTATATTACACATTTTTTTTTATATGACGTGAAATTACATCGTGTACTGCGACATATCTGTGTATCGTCGTGCTTTATTATGATACCATAGGTAAAACTGCGTACCGTGGACAGAAAATCGATGTAAATATCTTCATATTGAGAAATCCACCAGCTATAACGGTATCAAATAATACCTAGTTCGTGAGAGTCAGGATTGTAATCCATTGGTCACGATTTTCTCAACTACGTCCCCAAGAACATCCATCAATATTAAAAATTACCAAATATTGACTTTGTCTGTACATGTAATTTATCGATGTTCTATGAGATATATTTGATTTTGATACATGCATGTTTTGTAGTTTAGATTAAAAAAAACCGACCAGGAAGTAAACTCTTATTAGCTGGTGTTATAACCTGAATTCCATAAATAAATGTACACTCAATCCAGGAATAGCAAGTATTGTAAAAAACTTAACATCAAGTCTAGTAATATGTCAAACGAATGGATATATGAATACATATAGGTCGTCAAAATCTATAAATGTTTAGGAAATATTTCATTAGTATTTGTGATAAACGACTCCATGGAACCATCACTTTTTATGATTTCAAGATTCAAGATTTTATTTGTTACTCTCAGACACATGAAAATGTGTTACATGAGGACATATGTAAACTGTTAAAACTTACACGGAATCACGTGGTAACATTTGATTATGATATTCTCTAAAGTGCTTGTGTTTCGTACAAGTGACCTTGTCGACACTTACGTTTGCGATACGACATGTACTTGTGAAACATACTGAATGAAAGCTTTTGAAGCTACACAATGGCATTACAACTAGTTTAACTGTTCCATAGTTAGTGATATTAAGTGATGAAGCGACATCAATCGAACTTCAATGTACGGTCTTTGACGATACAATCTGATTCACAGATCTTTCTCTAGTTGTCCCGACGGATCTTGACTTGATAAGTTCTATTCTTGTAGACACAAAATAGATGGCTTCAATCACATCCCGTGTTCTAGACGAAGATCAAACGAAACACCCCACTTTTTCTACGACTCCAAGCACGTGCATTGTGGCCATAGATTATCCGACTTTATTGCTGCTAGGTATACGGATCTGTCATGGAACATATGATAAATCTGTGTGATACACGAGCATGCCCAATAGCTTACATCAAACACGCTCTGCGATTGTCATTTCATCATTTACACACGAGGGCTAGGCCTATGGATTGGCTATACCGATCAGATAGGTATATCGGGATTATTTGTGTCATCGATGTTTTGTTCTCCACTAGGATAGGGATTTTATCAAGCATGTCTTCGCAATATTGGGTGCACATGAAGCTAAGCGATGCTATGAAGTAGGCTAGACAATTCATTACCTATATGAAATGAGTTCTTTGATATATAAAGCATCTGAAATCGATCGAAATAAAGTTCCCAAGATCAAAAACTTTACTTCATCTTGAAGATTTCTGTCAAACCTACGGCGGAGATCATCATTCTGTATAGCAAATATCATACCCATAGCCCCTATTATACTCGTATACATATTTATATTAATAATAGTGGCATATCATTGTTTACACAAATAAAACATCTCGTATACTTCATGTGTTTCGTTCTTGCATATATAGAATGTCCGGCATTTATTTAAGCTTTGTCATATTGATTTAAAACAAATAATCTGTTATATTTGGCGATGAATAATACTGGTAGATGTAGGGTAAGATGCATTTTTCTTCTCATACTACAGTTACAGTAGTATCAAAATCAGTCCAATTTACTATCGACCTGATATCTTGATTTCCTAGTCGTTCCCTACACTACTCTCTGTTACTCAATCGCGGTCATCACAATTAGAACCTGATACTGTACATGTACTAGATTGTCCCTTGTTAAAATAACTAATATGGAAACTATATCGTTTACACAATGCAATAGGGATCCAAACGGATATTGCTTAAACCTGTAAGCGTTCCAATCAACATAACCAACTCGATATCTGATAGTGATATTCATAGTAACATGTGCTATTTTGTTTTCTTTGTAGAATAAATAAAATGAGCACGCACATTATTCTGTTATCATCATTGTATTAAATGCAACGAAAGTGGTTGGTGTTTGAGTTTACAAAAGACAGCATATGTTGTAGAGTATAGATCTACCATAGTTAATATTCTATACTGCAAAACTATCAATCCATATACTATGATTATATAGGTTCAGCCGCGGCAATTCTAAGAGTTTAATCATGAAATTAAATTAGAAACTGAATTTTTGAAATGACATGGCATTGGAAATGACAGATTCATAATACATTATTTTTTTAATCCGGCGCCTTTTCCGCGCTAATGAAAAGAACAAATCATCGTCTGATGTTTACAAATCAGTAATATTTCGTTGCAGGGTAATACAAATTTAAAAGATTTCCGTCAAGACTTAATAAAATCGCCAGACTGACAGTTCCATTGTATAACAAAGGGTGAGGTTAAATATTGTCTGTATAACAAAGGGTGAGGTTAAATATTGTCTGTATAACAAAGGGTGAGGTTAAATATTGTCTGTATAACAAAGGGTGAGGTTAAATATTGTCTGTATAACAAAGGGTGAGGTTAAATATTGTCTGTATAACAAAGGGTGAGGTTAAATATTGTCTGTATGATAAAGGGTGAGGTTAAATATTGTCTGTATAACAAAGGGTGAGGTTAAATATTGTCTGTATAACAAAGGGTGAGGTTAAATATTGTCTGTATAACAAAGGGTGAGGTTAAATATTGTCTGTATAACAAAGGGTGAGGTTAAATATTGTCTGTATAACAAAGGGTGAGGTTAAATATTGTCTGTATAACAAAGGGTGAGGTTAAATATTGTCTGTATAACAAAGGGTGAGGTTAAATATTGTCTGTATAACAAAGGGTGAGGTTAAATATTGTCTGTATAACAAAGGGTGAGGTTAAATATTGTCTGTATAAACAAAGGGTGAGGTTAAATATTGTCTGTATAACAAGGGTGAGGTTAAATATTGTCTGTATAACAAAGGGTGAGGTTAAATATTGTCTGTATAACAAAGGGTGAGGTTAAATATTGTCTGTATAACAAAGGGTGAGGTTAAATATTGTCTGTATAACAAAGGGTGAGGTTAAATATTGTCTGTATAACAAAGGGTGAGGTTAAATATTGTCTGTATAACAAAGGGTGAGTTAAATATTGTCTGTATAACAAAGGGTGAGGTTAAATATTGTCTGTATAACAAAGGGTGAGGTTAAATATTGTCTGTATAACAAAGGGTGAGGTTAAATATTGTCTGTATAACAAAGGGTGAGGTTAAATATTGTCTGTATAACAAAGGGTGAGGTTAAATATTGTCTGTAGAACAAAGGGTGAGGTTAAATATTGTCTGTATAACAAAGGGTGAGGTTAAATATTGTCTGTATAACAAAGGGTGAGGTTAAATATTGTCTGTATAACAAAGGGTGAGGTTAAATATTGTCTGTATAACAAAGGGTGAGGTTAAATATTGTCTGTATAACAAAGGGTGAGGGTTAAATATTGTCTGTATAACAAAGGGTGAGGTTAAATATTGTCTGTATAACAAAGGGTGAGGTTAAATATTGTCTGTATAACAAAGGGTGAGGTTAAATATTGTCTGTATAACAAAGGGTGAGGTTAAATATTGTCTGTATAAAAAGGGTGAGGTTAAATATTGTCTGTATAACAAAGGGTGAGGTTAAATATTGTCTGTATAACAAAGGGTGAGGTTAAATATTGTCTGTATAACAAAGGGTGAGGTTAAATATTGTCTGTATAACAAAGGGTGAGGTTAAATATTGTCTGTATAACAAAGGGTGAGGTTAAATATTGTCTGTATAACAAAGGGTGAGGTTAAATATTGTCTGTATAACAAAGGGTGAGGTTAAATATTGTCTGTATAACAAAGGGTGAGGTTAATCTAAATAGGTTGTCTGTATAACAAAGGGTGAGGTTAAATATTGTCTGTATAACAAAGGGTGAGGTTAAATATTGTCTGTATAACAAAGGTGAGGTTGTCTGTATAACAAAGGGTGAGGTTAAATATTGTCTGTATAAAAAGGGTGAGGTTAAATATTGTCTGTATAACAAAGGGTGAGGTTAAATATTGTCTGTATAACAAAGGGTGAGGTTAAATATTGTCTGTATAAAAAGGGTGAGGTTAAATATTGTCTGTATAA
This sequence comes from Argopecten irradians, assembly GCF_041381155.1. Taxonomy (NCBI): domain Eukaryota; kingdom Metazoa; phylum Mollusca; class Bivalvia; order Pectinida; family Pectinidae; genus Argopecten; species Argopecten irradians. The sequence continues at coordinate 14,766,639 of NC_091138.1, read as the reverse complement.
CAAAGGGTGAGGTTAAATATTGTCTGTATACAAAGGTGAGGTTAAATATTGTCTGTATAACAAAGGGTGAGGTTAAATATTGTCTGTATAACAAAGGGTGAGGTTAAATATTGTCTGTATAACAAAGGGTGAGGTTAAATATTGTCTGTATAACAAAGGGTGAGGTTAAATATTGTCTGTATAACAAAGGGTGAGGTTAAATATTGTCTGTATGATAAAGGGTGAGGTTAAATATTGTCTGTATGACAAAGGGTGAGGTTAAATATTGTCTGTATAACAAAGGGTGAGGTTAAATATTGTCTGTATAACAAAGGGTGAGGTTAAATATTGTCTGTATAACAAAGGGTGAGGTTAAATATTGTCTGTATAACAAAGGGTGAGGTTAAATATTGTCTGTATAACAAAGGGTGAGGTTAAATATTGTCTGTATAACAAAGGGTGAGGTTAAATATTGTCTGTATAACAAAGGGTGAGGTTAAATATTGTCTGTATAACAAAGGGTGAGGTTAAATATTGTCTGTATAACAAAGGGTGAGGTTAAATATTGTCTGTATAACAAAGGGTGAGGTTAAATATTGTCTGTATAACAAAGGGTGAGGTTAAATATTGTCTGTATGGGTGAGGTTAAATATTGTCTGTATAACAAAGGGTGAGGTTAAATATTGTCTGTATAACAAAGGGTGAGGTTAAATATTGTCTGTGAGGTGAGTAAATTGTCTAATATGAGTTAAATATTGTCTGTATAACAAAGGGTGAGGTTAAATATTGTCTGTATAAAGGGTGAGGTAAATTAAATATTGTCTGTATAACAAAGGGTGAGGTAAATATTGTCTGTATAACAAAGGGTGAGGTTAAATATTGTCTGTATAACAAAGGGTGAGGTTAAATATTGTCTGTATAACAAAGGGTGAGGTTAAATATTGTCTGTATAACAAAGGGTGAGGTTAAATATTGTCTGTATAACAAAGGGTGAGGTTAAATATTGTCTGTATAACAAAGGGTGAGGTTAAATATTGTCTGTATAATAAAGGGTGAGGTTAAATATTGTCATTTGTGTTGCTTCTTGTCCTCTTTTGTTATGTAACTCTCCTACACTACTCCATATTCGGTAATAAAGTGGAATAGTCTGCACTTTGACCAAAGCATGTGCGAACGTAGCATACATACGTGACGTATGACTGGTATTTTCATGGTTCTATCTTATGATTTCCATTTCAAAAGCAAAATGTAATTTCGAAAGATATTAAGTTTTTTAAACTCGCTTATTCCATGTATTTTTTCTGGATAAAATTTTGCGAACTTATCATGGGCGAGGTCCCCGTGTAAATAGACAAAGGCAATGGAGAAAGAGTGATGCAGGTACGTTTGTGATTGGTTAGTTGGCTGGTTGTGTGTAATGTCCTGCCAGTAGTTATGGGCAATTTAGGACGGCCTCCTCCAATTTCTTCAATGTATATGCTATGGGAGGCTACAGTATACCCATTCTGTATCTCATTGTAATAGCAGAAGTCTTTTTATAGTGCTACCTGACTAACGCATGCCGCCAAAGACTCTATGTTTTGGCAAAAGGGCATTGTTGTTGTGCATAGAATTCATGTTGTATTTTTTTTTAGTTTTAAAACTCCGAGGACATATTAGCATAAATATACAATGCAGGCATGTTAGCTAGGCGAATGGGGAGTGCTAGGTCTGCAGAAGGCAAAAATCGAAAATGTGGTTTACTGGTTTTTTCCCATTAGCACTGATATATGCTATAAGCATTGGACTCTTTGTTCTGATATAAGGTAGCAATAGATGCAACATGAATAACACTGCATTCTAGAGCTGCATAAAACCATTGTTTTGTAGCTCTGACATTATGCCAAGGGGGCAAATCTCAAATGCAAAAGTTATTTCTGTATCTAACATACACTCTTCAATTTTCCTGACAGAACTGGTTTGCCTATGAGCACTCTGACGCACGTTGCTTCACCGGATGTACAGAATTGTACAATATTGACTCATTAATATTCATTAATACAGGCCATAAATCAAAGTGACAGATTTTGACTGGTAAAACATAGAATCACGTGGATATTTCAGTAATGCAGTATAATCCTCAGGAGCTTTGGTAATATGAATTAAACATCAGATGCAGCCGTCAAGTTTGTTAATACACTGTATTTTTCTGTCAGAGATGATACGTAACGTATGGAAATATGAATCCAGAAACATTCAGCAATATATAAATATGTTTATGGTAATCACTAGGTAGTCTAATTAGTTCGCTGCATAGTTGTTGTAACGGTTATGAGTATCTTCCCTGATATTGTGAGAATCATACCTAGTCTACATAAGACAGCCTTCTCTGTCACCCACTAACCTTATTTAACAGCGAACATTTCAAAGTCTGTTTTGTTTCTTCAGTTTACCAATATTGATATATCGACCCTATCATATTGTATTATAGTTTGCAGTTATACGTAGGAGGTAAATACAATTTTCACACAACATTGAAATCTGCTGCATAGCAATTCCGATTGCAGAAAGGGCAGTTACTTCGGAACTATCATATTAACCTGCTCTCAGTATGTGAGTTCACCGGGTGAAGCTGCATTCTGTCTTTTTTTCAAGTATACATTATAATAAAGGTTTATTCAAAGCATTTGAATGGCAACTTACTCGATATGCCTAACATGTAGTGCAACGTGTTATATTACATATGTACGTCCATTTAAAAAACAATATAATGAATACATCTATCGAACAACAAGTATGAAAAGTTACCGCCTCTAACGTTTCTAAGTGTCTTCAAGCACTTTCCGAAGTGTTTGGCATTGTTGTCTAAAGGTCAGAAGAGACTGAAATTAATAAAAGAAACACATGAAAAGTATTCAACATCAGCCAAAAACTGTGTTACACTTAGTACTCGTTTTAAGAAATAATCTACGTTTTCAAAATATTTCTGACCATGATTAATGAAATCTTTTACCTGTAAGTGATCGAGATCGGGTTATCTCAGCCGATGGCTAAGATTTTGTAACATCCCAACCGAGGCGTTAAGCCTCGGATTATGTTACAAAATCTTAGCCCGAGACTAAGATAACCCGATCTCGATCATTTACAATTAATAGATTGTTTTTCTCGCGCCTAAAAGATGTAATAAAACCTATCTATATACGTTTTCAGAGTGTAAAATTAACCCGCCGTGGGCGTCCTAGTTCAAAGCCGATTGACCATTTCATCTGCGCTTCGAATTTAGTCATTCCGCGTAAAACTGAAGTTCGGTTATATCAAAGAAAAACGATGACCAATTGGTACATACTGTTTTAATAATTAAAAACAACAACCAAACAATGCATGGTAAATGCTGAATGTACATATTTCTAATAATATTGATTGTCTGAAGCGTGTGACGTCACCGATTCGAGAATATGACGTCAAATGCGCGGACTGTTACATGAATGGCGTAAAATTCCGCCAAAAATCGCGTAAAGGTACTAGACAGATCGGACGAGATAGAAAAATCTAGCACTGGGTATCATGTGAGATTTCCCTGTCCGAGTTGCGAGAAACATGTAGGTTGATGTTTTGATGTTGGTTAACGACCCATTAACAGTGATATCAGGACGGCCACCCCTGGCTAATACTACAAAGATCACAAGAACTCGATGTGTGATGAGTGAAAAAAGAGGAAAAGCAGGAAAAATACTAAGATGTGTTATCTGAATCAGAGGGTACTTAATCAAATGTATCGATCTGAGCTTTACCTGAACTGTGCAGTATGGCTTTGAACCACTCTTTGTATCTTTAAATAAAGTAGACAACAGTCTTTCATTATTGTGATAAGTATCAGCTGACGAAAAGTTTGCACAATAAATAACCTCTCAGTTCTTTTCGTTGCTTACAGACAGATGTTTTTTCAGTCTTGCATTTAAGAAAATCGTTTCCTAAAACTAAAGAAAGAGATTTTTGCAAGATATTTCAGTTATACCACTACAGAGAATCGTCGGAAAATAACGGACCCATAATCGCCCTTCGACACATCGACGGCTTGTGGGTTACCGAGACGTTAGAAAATGTCATGTCAGTATACTTCCTGGTCGCATGGTCAATACACTCACTGGCATGATAAATCATAACAGAATACAATCTGACATTGAATGTTGCCACCACTGAGCGATTATTTTAACTCAAACAAATTGTTTTAGACATCCCGACAATTTGGTTAACACGCATCAACCGCAATAACTTTCATACGAGTGAAACATCAAAATTTAATTTACATATGCATGGTAGTGTGACATAAACAAATTCCATCTATTTATGCATATCCTTCTCTGTTCAAGGACATACACAGTAGGGAATAATTAAAGGGAAAAGACAAAAAAAATGAACAAATGAGACATGACAAATGTCCCTTAGACAGACCGTCGATAATAAGTTTCCCTATAATATGGTTAAAGATTGCTGTAAATATAATCATGACTTATCACCATCTGTACAAACTTCCTGCTTGTCTGGCAACTGTGAATGGACACATTAAGTTTAGCGTTACCACAAAGGGCGAAATATAGCATTCGTTTAAGCATTAAAAATCGGTTAACACAACTTAGCAGATATCTGTGTCTTATGTCAACTGCGACGATTGGAGGACTGACTAAAAGAAGGAGTTACGTGGCTACATGTGTCTCTTGTGTGACTGACTAGGCATTATTGAAAAGACACACCAAGTGACACATGGCATACAAGGCAAACAGGAAACTGGTTTTTTGTTTTTTGTTTTGTTTTTTCTAAGAACAGTGTGACGATGTCTGCTAGACGTGTAAAAGAAAACTATCCTGTTTAGAGGAAAATCCTCGATACAGAGGCTGGTACTATGTAAAATAATAACACCAGTAAACTGATAAATCGACTTCTGGTATTTCATACAGCATTATTTGGCTCTTTTCCACTGCAGACATGACCCCATTCCCATTGCAAACTTCTATGTTTCCACACACTTAGACGATTATGCTATAACGTTACGTGTTTATTGCACATATTGTTACTCAGCTTAAGATGCCGTCTGTGACATGTAGCTTACGATACTCTAATTTAGTGATTTTTCTTGTGCCTTGTGTTATCGTTGTGTGATTGGCTGTTCTGTTATCCACTGCGAAACGCTTTGCGGGGGATATTGTTTTGGGCTCCGTCCATCCGTCCGTCCGTCCGAGATCTTTTTCCGGGCTATAACTCAAAAACCGTCCAACGCAGCCCCTTGAACCTTTCTGTATACATTAGACAAGTGCCCTAATTGTGCCTTTTACTTTTGTGGGCCTTCGATTTTGGGAATACTTTCCGTTACCATGAAAACTTGGTCAAAAATACCAAAAAACTGTTTCCTTTTCTTTCCGGACTATTACTTCAAACCTTCCATTTTGGGATTTTTTTCCCGTTACAATGGAAACTTTGTCAAAAATATCAAATTACTGTTTCTGTTTGTTTCCAGGCTATAACTCCATAACCGTTCAACGCAGCTCCATGAAACCTTCTGTATATATCAGACAAGTGCCCTAGTTGTGCCTTTTGCTGTTACGGACCTTCAATTTTTGGATTTTTTTTCTGTTACCATGGAAACTCAGTCAAAAATACCAAATTACAGTTTCTTTTTGTTACCTGATGTTATTTTTATCAGTTTTACAATACTCGCATCCGTTTAAAGTTATACTTGAATCATTGTTACTTTGACCTTGATGTATGTGGGTTTTATTCCAACTGCGGAGCGCGGGGGATAATGCCATGCTGTGCGGCTCCTTGTTGATATTTCTAACGTCTTATCACCAGCCAAGGTCATTGGCTGACTGTGTGATATTATTGTTTTCTTAAATAAAGCATTGGTTTTGTTTATTTTGCGAATATTCATACTCATCAGACATCTAATTTCCAAAATATTTCTTTAGTTTGTCGTGGGTATGCACAAAATAGTGAAATTTCGGAAAAATCAAAATTTGCTTCAAATAGCTATCTTTGATTCACAATAGCTCAAAATTAAGCACGCCACCATATTATTATCATTATACTTTAAACTTTGGTACGAATCCCTATTCCCATAAATCTATATTAGAAAAAAAGTTAGTCATCAGAAAAATTTGCCTTTTCACCAACATTTTCATATTTTAATGAACAACAAAGTAGTTAAATGACAGTTGCTACTATTCTTTGTGATTCACGTGGAAATAAAGACACATCACAGTTGCACTTTCCTGAAACAAACATATACTAAACCTTTGCGTGTTTCTAAAGACATGTTTTATTAAAATTGCTAGGTTAGGAACTTGGGACACGTCAGACCAACCACGACCGTTCCTATCGTTCCTATGGCGCCTAAACCTTCAACAAGCTTGCCATTATTGACGTGTTCACATACACACTAATCCACTAAAAAAGAAACGCCGCGTGGCATAAACATTGGGAGACTTACAGATAACAGTATAAAAACAATAGAAACTGTTTACGTGAAATGCAGTGAAAAGTCTACATAGCTGATAGATTTAGAAGCAGAATGAATGCTATTCAAACTAAATTAGATGGTGCGACGCACTAATCAACGCTTGCTAACTTTGGGTTGTATCTACGGAGTAAACTGCTGCCTGCTATATACTCCTAAACTAACTTTTATTCCCAGCTGTGTCAAACCTATTGCGTTTCAGACAACACAACAATACAGGTAGCCTCAAGTTACATCTTTACCAGAATAATATATACAGCTATGAAACCCGCTGTAAGACACAACAAAATACAATTTGCTCTCAGTGACCTTAAGCTAGGAAGGCATATGAAATCCCTATTATGAGTCGATCCCAGACATCTAATTATAAGCGAACAATAGCCTAGAAATTCCTGTTAAATAGTCGAAGGCTTTGGGAACTTGTCAATACAAGCTAATTAAGTTGAAGCATCTGGAAGTATCCTTATGAAGTGGAAACAATATTCGACTGACTAGTTAGCATTGTATTGTTAATGAAAGAGGTAATGAGACAGTTTGAGTGATGATTATGTAACATCCTTTTTAAAAGGTTGGTTCTGGCAATCATTATAATGAATACAATGTAGTGAGTGGGTGTTAGCTACTGCTTGTTTTTATTTTGTGATGATATAAATGCGAAAATCGAACTTCAAACACCGTGGTTACCCTTCATCGTTAGTGCCAAAATATAATGAACTAATATGATAAGTTACAATCATGATAATATTCAGTTCCTCATAGGGTCATTGGGTATAGCCTGACATATTACATTAAGAAACAAAATGAACTTTTTATACGATTCATGTATACCTCAAAAATAGATATCCAAGTACTAGATTTAGATACGCAATGTTACTGTCATTTTATGGAAATGTAATGCTCTTCTAAAAACATTCGTAGTTGAAATATAACAATAATACCGTAAATACAGTCTGAGATATGTAGCAAACGTTGAACCCCTAAAGCCTGAGGAAAGTAAACTTTGTACCATTCAAAGTCAAACAAACGTTAATTTTGCGAAGTGGACTGAAAGTCGGAAGTAAACAAATAAATTACTATGTTCGAAAGTGTAGCAAAACATGATTTCAAGCTTATAGTGTTTATAAGGGAGCACATAAGAACGTATTGATGAATTGAAAAATAATTTCAATGAAACATAATGTGATTATGGACGATAACGCCGAACTTCAAATCGATGATGTTACAATATATATTTCATAAAGTACTACAAAGCCGACATACGGATGTACTGTAGGAGATTATAAAGTACTGTATCATATGAATTATGATGTGATAACATCCACGCCGTGTAAATCCAAATGACGTGTATTATTTATTTGGATGTAAGATGACAGGCTAGGCGTGTCTATACAATGATACTGGCTAGTCATTGTGATGAGTACAAATCTATTTCTGCTATCGCTAGCCACGTATTTCCATAAAACGTTATTAAAGTATAAAGATTCCCTATGAAATATAATGCGTTATTATACTTATTGACATTAAACACACTAATGTTCATGAACATTATCTTCTTACGATTAAACCTTACATAGCAACCGGCTAACCTTTAGTGCCGAATGTTCCTTGCTTTATTTCATCATTAGATACATTTTGCAGTTTCTGTAACTCTCTTGGTATTGATCCTATACTGAATTAGTATATTCCCTTCTTGACTTCACACACGTCCACCTAGGATGTTTATGTCCATATTTCGCTTATAAAGCAAAAAATAATGTCATATATATATAGCGGTCTCAAGAGGAAGCATGTTTTACGGATTCGGATTTGTATTCCATCTTTTGTCGTCTGGACTAATCACATTTTCATTGAACTGTGAATACAGTTTATAGATTGATCTGGACAAAAACAAATGTCATAACTAACAAATGCCTAAACTAGCATAGTATCGTATTCCATAAAAGGTTTTTAAATTTCTGACTATTCCAGATTTTGTTTATTATTTTTCGTCTTTTTATTATATTTTACACTTTTCATGTTAGTAAAAACCACAATTCATCCGTGTTTTACACTATAAAGTAAGTAAGTAAAGATAGACTTTTAGTGTAGAAGGATTTAAAATAATTTGCTATATTTCCAGTATTTTGTTCCATAGGTCACATTCGCTTGGACCAAGAGTCTTGTTCTATTTTTTCACTCAAATATGACGTAGACCACATACAAACCAAATCCTTTTGTTCCAACAACCCAAGAATTTTCTCTAGATCTCTATATGGCCTCGTGCCTCTAGCAGCTCATGGACAGCCCTATAATAATTTAGATACAAGTGATGACAATCAAAAGACCATGCCACCTCGAGCTAATAAAAGTGGGTAAAAAGGAATGGAATGTTTTTCTAAGTATTTTACTATTTGTACGTGGCTCTCTTGATCAGAAACAGAATTTGAGAATAATTTTAGTTTTTGCTAACTTGTCCGATGATGAGGTGAAATTAACTGCAATAAAACAGAGCCAATTAAAACAGACAGTTGCCATGGTAATTACACATTAGGCAATTCCCCATGCCTCGACCGGACGTGAAATCACTCACTTTGTCGGAGTTCTTTGGATTGTGTTTTATCAAACGGTTTATAACACAGTATACCAGATTTATAACACAGTATACCAGGTTAATAACACAGTATACCAGATTTATGGCACAGTGTACCAGGTTTATGGCATAGTGTACCAGGTTTATAACACAGTATACCAGATTTCGTATTTTATGTTTGGTTTGGATTGTTTTTCATGAAATGTCCCGTATTAATTACGCAAACTTCCTGTAGTTTACATTGAAAAGTGTATCGTACTTAGTCGTATGTGTTACAAACCGTGGCTGTTGGCTCTTACTGTCCTATTTAACAGTTAACAAACAATGCCTTTATGCGATGGGTTGTGGTTGATGAATGCGCGTGGGTGTTGGACACTGAGGTAGGTTCGTGTTATACTCGTAAATAGTGGAACTCTTGCCCTTTTCATAGCGAAATGACACATTAAAACATTCCATCAAGGAACATTCGGTCACATTTATCAATAATGGACTAGCCCCACACTCTATGTTTTATGCTCGGAGAAGCAATTAAATATCACATTTTGTCTAGGCGTTTTATGTTACTACTAACTAATATCCATTAGCTTTCTTGTTATTTTGTTAAAAAAAAATACCGAAAGTCTACAGAAATACAATTGTAATCCATTGAACAAGAATAAGAATACAATTATGGAGTAAGCGGACAAGGCACATACGACCTATAACTTAGTAACAAGGTAACAGAGAAGCGTCATCAAACAACAAGTTCCTGATCAGTATATGGGGTATATCCCTCAAGTACATGCGGCCCATTCCAGGAAGTCTGTTACATCGTCTTGTAGAAATAAATCACTACAAGAAATGCAGTCACTTCTCTTAATTCTTACCTCAATAACTTGAAATGAATCACAGCCGTTTTATCAATAAATACCTAAATGAACATATGGCATGAAGATAAATGTCGCGTGTGTCGCTTCTAACTGACGTTTTATTTCATTGAGTGATAATGTTCTGATAAAAAATTCTTTTCAAAGTTTCTTTGATATTGTAATTTTAAATAACAATGATATTTTTACAGAACAAACAGAATCCCAAGGCTATTAAAAATATCTGGATCAAAGGCAAATATCTATGATGCAAGGAAACGTTCAAACCTTCAATAGCAGTTCCGATGTAAATAACTTAATGTGCCGCCATTTCAAAGTGGTACAGCGTATATGGTTGAATATATTGCCATTGAAATATTCGAAAAGGGTTGAAGTGTTTATTTATTCTTGTATATCCGGTTTATCGATGCGACTAGTTGATTAAATGTTACCTTTCATTCGGTGGTCCACAGCAACGCTGGAACCAATTGGAATTTCTCGCCAAATCATCGGTTGTTTCATCAAAGGATGCTCTATGCAGATGTATATCTTTTATTTTCATCATTTATTTAACAGCTATTATTTCATAACGGGAATAACAAATTAAAAGTAAAATTAGCATTGATTGGCATATTTTTGACATGCCTTGGTGTTTACATACGGTGTGTGATCTGTCATGGTGCTTAAATGGCAGCAGATCAATAATAGCACTTAGCGATACTACATTTCCCAAGAAACGGAAACACAATGTTCCTTATATCGTCTTCGAAAAGATTATTGTAAAGTCTTTTTGTATTACCTCAAACAGCAGTCATAAAACTTCATTTACATGTGTGTTTTAGCACTTTCTTAAGGTTAGATGGCAAACGGTTTAAAACTTTTCCAATCTTTATATCATGATTAAAAACAACTGCGGTGCATCCTGTTATTTACAAAATCTCAAGCAGAGACAGGAAGCACTCTCTTGATTAATTCCTGAAAGTGCCAAGAATGTCTTTGTATGTTAGCCATATATGATTGACTGCTTAATGTCTTGTTAAATAAACTAAATTAAGTGCAAAACTAAATTTGCGCGTCCTGTACCTGCTGCCCCTATTGCATGATCGTAAAAGGCGACTTCATTTTAGATATTATCTTTTCTCTTCTTCTAAGTAAAAGACCTTCATATAGTAAAAATTAATCACATATTTTTTTCATTATTATCGACCGCCTCCAGCTTTTCAGGTGAATTCCATTACTGTACATATAAGGAACCCCACAGGTGTTGGACTGACACTGTATCCTTTCTTAATGCCTAATATTTCTCCTTATTGCTGTCGTTGACATTTAACACATCGCTTGTGTTCGTAACCTTGAGTGCATTAGATAAGGTTTCGCCATTTTACGATTGGATTTATATTGTCCTAGAGATATTCATGTACCAAATGATCATGGTAGTATTATCATTATCACATTGTTACGGTATCCGTAGCGATATGCAAATTCAATTATACTACCAATTTAAATAATCAGTTAATTAGACTATGCCAAACAACAAGTTTTCCCTTGCAAAATGGGTTTGCGAGGGATTATAAATTGAGTTCCATTCGTCCAGTCAGTATTTTTGTTTTCGGGCTTGAACTAAAACATTCCTTCAGCTCAGCCCCATGAAACGGGCTGTATATTTAAGTTAGTGTCCTAGTTCTGCCGTTTTCTAGTTACTGTGTTCCCAGTTTGGATACTTCATCATTTTCCTGTTACAATGGAATGTAGTACAAAACACCACTGTCCAAATTAATAAAGCGGGTTGTGGAGATATGGCCAAGCTTTTGTTTAGTTCATTGTTGATGTGTATTGTTACAAGAGTCTCATTTAAATTATCATTGATAATAAGAAAGGGTATATATTAGAATGACTGAATATATTTTTTTTTCGAAAAAAGGGAAAATCTATATTGTAAGTTATCCTTATCTAACGTTAGACTACTGAAATGCGTGATGTTTTCCTCTGTTGGTACGTCCGTTGCTAAGCAACATGGAGTCAGAATTTCATAAATGTCATACGTCTAAATTATTCTAGTTACAATAAAACTCAGAAGCCTTGGCAATATCTTTACTGTAAATGCTATAATGAGCATTTGCTCAAAATAAAACATAGTAGTTAACACTTCTCTGTTATGTCCTCGTCTGAGTGAACTAAGAATCAGATATTTTGAAAATTTATTTCTGAGGTAAAAATCACAATTGTCATTTAAAATAAAGAGTAAATATTAAAGAATGCCTATTGAAGCTATGAGAATAAGATATTCCTTGATTTTTGATGTATCAAAAGTTCAGCGACCATGTTGGTTTCATTCTAAACTAATTCCAGAACAAAAATTGTCAAAGGAACCAAAAGAACGGTAGCAACGCATTCTCTATCTATTTGAATGTGTTTTGGAACGCTGTTTGTTTCATTATGACAGCACTATAAGAATAAAAGAAAGTAATGTAGTTCTCACGAAATCAATTACTTTTGCGTGTCCTCTCTCTACCTGGTAATGACCAACTTGAGAGGCACAAACACAGTATACTACAAAGGACGTAGTGTTATCCATCCAAATGCTAGGTGATATTCCATACAGTACAGTTTGGCTCTATCTAAGTTTATATCTTGAAATTCGATTCGCCTAATATAATTTAACTTCGCATGAAACATGAATGTTTTGTTGTTTTACAGATCGAAATAGACATTTGATGTAATCACGCAGCTATCAAAATGCGCTGCATAGCATTGGCGTCAGGCTAACTAGACGATATCTACCCGCACGGACAGTTAATTCTGGACTACTGTCTCATATATCTCTACCTCGGTCGGGAATCAACGAAAATCATATAAGTGATTAGGTATTGAAAATTTCCGTTTACTGATTCGCTTCTAACCATCCTCTCTGTCAATATTTATATTGAATATACAATAAACATCGATTGTTTATTATCATTTTGTACTGACGATTAAATTTCCAATATTTCATATCGGTGACACGACCCCTGTAATATTAAATAATAAATACAACTTAGCTTGTTTTACAACATGGTGACCTTATCTACACAATAAATCGTTGGCTGCCACAACGGAGAAAATGTTGTGAATTCAATGTTTAATAGATAGCGATCGATACACGGGGATTCTGAGCATATCGCTGAAGTGATGTCTGAAATGTGATTATCCCAGGGAATAGTAATTATCACCTAGGGAGACAGTTTGTGCTGTCAACTTCTGTTTTATAGATGTATATTATCGTGAGTGGTAATAAGTAATATGAGAACGTGTCGATACCATGCCCTTATGGGTCCATAGATTCCCTATACACTGTTTACCAGGTAGTTCCTGCTGATATTCCCTTTCCCTTTAGAAATTGAAATAAAAACACACACAAAAAAACATGTTCTTGCATAAACTAGTAACGGGGGAAACGAAATTATCTACTATAATGTATAAATTATTGTATAAGTTGCATCAGGACTCAATATTCAGTTCCAGGTGGTTATTACATATTAGAGATATATTGAATATTACTGGTTTTGATGATATTTGGTCACTTCAACTATCTTGTACAGTTATTACACAAAGACTACAAGATCAATTTATTCAAAAATGGTATCATGAAATTGACAGTTCCTCGTGAGGACAAATGTATTTTTTTATTTAAGTCTCAATTCAGTTTTGAACCATACCTTTTGAAACTGAAACATAACCAACGTAAATATCTGTGTAAATTTAGAATTTCTAATTTAAAATTCCCTATAGTGACAGGCAGATGGAATAACATCTCTCGCGAGGAAAGGTTATGTCCTCTCTGTACATATTGTATTGGAGTTGGAGATGAGTACCACTATCTATATGTATGTAATAATGAAACTGTTGTAGCATTACGAGAAATTTATATACCAAGATACTACTTTACTAATCATAATTCTCACAAAATGAAAAGAATGTTTACTATATGCAATACAGCTCTATTAGGTAAAGTAAGTAGTTTTATTCAGAGAGTAATTAAGCTTCTTTAAACTATATAAGGAAAAAATAGAATTGTTAGTTTCAATGTATCTAAATTTGTCTATTGATGACTGTGTCCATCTATTATTTCCCTTTATTTTTATTTTATTATTATTGTTCCTTTTGACCTCTTGTTGCCTATGTACATATGTCATGAGTGAATAAGAAAAATCTTGAAATCTTGAAAATCTAACCAAGTAAGGCGTGCTAATTATTATAGTAGTAATGTGTGAAAGAGTGCTAATTATTAAAAAGGCACGCTTATGATTGTAGTTATAATGAGTGAAAGAGCATAACCAATCCAAACACCAGAAACATGCATTGTTCTGTCTTATTCTGATCCCTTTATGTCACCGTAACAAATACTGAAGACAAAAAGTTGGATAATTCTACTTTAAGCCACTTTATGTTCGCCAGATACAGATTTTCGTGTAATATCACGAGAGAGTTCAACCGCAAATTCAAACGTTTCGTGAATCAGTGTATAAAACGTTATTACGGACGTGAATATATAAAATGTACTCAACAATCCTTGATCGTGAATTTACGTATCCGCCAATATGATGAAATTAGAAGACGCAAAATAAAATATACACGAAAATAACGTGGTTTACAGTATATGACGTTGTCTCCTACATTACGTCTGTACTATGCGTTTATCCCATTTAAATATGACCTTGCTACCGAATACATAGTGCAAACAAGACGTATGCTGGATGGGTTTGTCAGCCCTGCAGGTAGGGCGTTAGAATTTTACCTGCTGCCCCTATTGCATGATCGTAAAAGGCGACTAAATTTAGGATCTTATCTTTTCTCTTCTTCCTAACTGACTTTATCCTTCCTAATGCCTCCCTTGGCACCGCCTCACTTTTGGCCTTTAGTTGAGCGTTCGCCCCTGTGAGGTAGGCTCTGGGCTCTGTCCCCTGGCCGAGACACACCAAAGTCTATAAAAGTGGTAGTTTCTGCTCCTGCTTAGCGCTCAGCAAAAAGGGAGTGGGACGACTGGTTCGCCCGTTGTCAGTATAATGTGACCGGGTGGGCTGTGTTGCTTGGTGTCTTCGGCGGCATGCTCCAGTGATATAGCACTATAAAAAGGGCAAAAGTTCCACTATACAAGAAGACACAACATGAATATACCGCAGTCTCCCGAAACACGCACCTCGCACAACATACACGCAACACACCGCATACATGGGAGGCCGTCCTTACATGACCATAGCTGTTAATAGGACGTTAATTAATCAAACAAACAAAATTGTTTGATTGATTAATTAACGTCCTACTAACAGTCAGGATAATGTAAGGACGGCCTCTCACGAATGCGTGTGTAGCGGGCAAAGTTCTGGATATTATACAAAGTCAACCGCTTACAAAGTGCGAACATTATTAATCAAATCTGATATTAACAGTAATGAAACATTGTCATTTTTCTCTGGAATTTGAAGTTCACATAAAGATGCAAATAGGCATGGACGACAGTTCCTATTATATATCTGAAACATGACATTCGTTGTGTATTTAAAATTCCCATTGCCGATGAAAACATTATGCGAGCAATTAAAACTAGTGAACAAACAACCATTCAGATGGACAGCTAATTATCGAATTGACCTTACGCTACATTTGTATGGCTGTTGTCGTTTTTAGAAGACAATGATGAAAGATCTGGCTGTTTTATTTTTCAGAAACCCGTACAAATGTTTTAATGTCCTTTATGAATGCAGTTTAACCGCCAATGGGATGCCAATATTGCTTGCTTATGGTCGATATTGTTTTGTTGCTTTATTCATCTTTTTTCCGAGAGAACAAGTTTGTTACCGTTATCTTGATATTGCGTTTGTCCTTTATATTCAAGTTTATCGATATGCTTTCCATACTTATTCCATTCTATCGTTAAGGCACTTATCACGCCTCACAGCTATAGAGTATTTCTGTACTGCACAACTTTGGTACTGTATCAGTTATTGAACCTCGTGTTGGACGCTGCTATCTTACTGTTATTATTTATTATTTGTTATTATCTCATGTAAAAGCATTCACTTTTACATTAACCACAGTTCTATAGGAAAACAACAGTACGGTTGTGGAATGAAGCTTAGCGCGTCCAAAGACTATAGGGCGGCAATACACATCCCTTCGTTTGAGGTTAAAGTATGGGTTTTCGACTAAAGTCAGGTTTGGAATCAATAATTCATTAAGTATAACAATACTTCTATGGTAAGATATAGCCTGCAGCATCGATAGACTTGGCTTTACTCATAGGGTGTGACGATTTTACAATATGTTTTACAAGGCTTGTTTGTTTGTTTGTTTGGTTAATTAACGTCCTATTAACAGCTATGGTCATGTAAGGACGGCCTCCCATGTATGCGGTGTGTTGCGTGTATGTTTTGCGAGGTGCGTGTTTTGGGAGGCTGCGGTATATTCATGTTGTGTCTTCTTGTATAGTGGACCTGTTGCGCTTTTTATAGTGCTATATCACTGAAGCATGCCGCCGAAGACACCAAGCAACACTCCCCACCCGGTCACATTATACTGACAACGGGCGAACTAGTCGTCCCACTCCCTGTATGCTGAGCGCTAAGCAGGAGCAGAAACTACCATTTTTATAGACTTTGGTGTATCTTGGCCTGGGAACAGAACCCAGAGCCTTACTTATAGGGGCGAACGCTCAACTCAAGGCCAAAAGTGAGGCGGTGCCAAGGGAGGCATTAGGAAAGATAAAGTCAGTTAGGAAGAAGAGAAAAGATAAGATCATAAATTTAGTCGCCTTTTACGGGGCAGCAAGTACAATTCTTACGCCCTACCTGCAGGGCCATTTTACAAGGCTTCGACTAGAACTTATACAGAGAACGACGAGCAGAAAGTGGTGAAAATTTACATATAGAGTCTTAGAAGTTACCTTAAAAAGCTATGCATAAACCAACACACTACCACCAGTAGATGTTGTATAACAACATTATTGATATACCGCAGCCTCCCAATACTGGTTTGGTTTGGTTTATTAGATTTCCTATTAACACTCATGGTCATATAAGGACGGTCTACCGTGTATGTGGTGTTTTGCGTGTGTGAAGTGTGAGGTGCGTGTTTTGGGAGAATGTGGTACACATGTATTCGCGTTGTTTCTTCTTGTATCTTGGAACTCTAGCCATTTTCATAGTGTTATTTCACTGAAGCATGCCTCCAAAGACACCAAGCAGTATACGGTCACATTATACTGTCAACGGGCGAACCATTCGCAATTCCCTTAATGCCAAGTTAATGGTGAACGCTAGGAGCAAAACCTACCACTGTTACAGACTATGGTGGGTCTTGGCCAGGCGACAGAACCCAGAACGCCAGGGGACAGAACCCAGAACCTACCTCAAAGGGGCGAGCACTCAACAGAAGACCACAAATAAGGCGGTGTCAATGGAGACGTTAGAAAGAAGCGAGTTAGTTAGGAAGAAGAGCAAAGATAAGATCCTAAATTCAGTCGCCTTTTATTACCATGCAACAGGGGCAGAAGGTACTATGCTAACGCTCTACCTGTATGGCTACCCCTAACAATAATACAGACATCCCCATACACCATAGGACGTTAAACCTTACCGACGTCCTACCTGTATGGCTACCCCCTAACAATAATACAGACATCCCCATACACAATAGGACGTTAAACCTTACCGACGTCCTACCTGTATGGCTACCCCTATCAATAAATACAGACATCCCCATACACCATAGGACGTTAAACCTTACCGACGTCCTACCTGTATGGCTACCCCTATCAATAAATACAGACATCCCCATACACCATAGGACGTTAACCTTACCGACGTCCTATTAACAACCAAGGTCATTTGGGGACGGCCTCCTTTGTATACAATGTGTTGTATATGTATGTCTGTGTGATATATAAGTGCAAAAAAAAATCAAATACACGTATATAGACTTAGCCACAGTGTCTGTATCGGCGAGAAACGGGTCATTACACGGAAAGGTTTTACTGTAAGAGTACGGATTCAGGAGAGAAAGGGGTAAGTGGTCCAATCAACCACAATGGCATTATCAGGAAGATTCCCGGCCTCTATAATCAACCTACAATTGTTCTTTGTGCTAAATCACATAAAACAGACAATTCAATTAAAGATTTAATCACAATTCGATTGTGTTTGCCAGGCAACTTATGTCTGTCTCATCAAAGCGTTTATTCCATTGTTGTTTCTGTGAATTACCTTCACAACGACGCGATTGAGTGCCATTTCTCGGTGTGTTTACACATAATTGCGAGGTGACTGGTCGCTAATCACTACGAATGCGTAGGAATAATCGTAACAAAATGGTATCGAGGGAAAGTAATTACCGAAGCAACAGAGCATCTGCATTGAAATAAGACGGATTTATTTCACGTATGGTTTGGATATGTAAACACGATTTCCATAGATTGTTTCCGTTGCTAAGCAATACTTAATAAACATAGACACAAATGAATAACAATTTCAAGAAAATGAGGGATACATTGTTGTTGTTTTTTTTTAACTTATTAATGACAATTCAGCTTTGTTTAACATAATCCGACTATCTTATCAAAGAAACACAATTTAACAAAGGATGACAATTTATTGCATATTGAAAATTCAATAAATTGTCATCCCTTGTTAAATTGTGTTTCTTTGATATGTCTTATTACTTAAACACAATGTCTCTTTGTTGATCCAAATGTTTAATTTGAATTTTCTGTTGAAATGGTACCTCGTTAATGATTATAATTCTTCTACCGTTAAAATAGTCACCAGTGGTCCTCACATCTAACCAATATATAAACTACTTTAGGAGATATCAAAGGTAATTTCAAAAGACGACTTATTCAAAGGTTCTATTGGATAATACGATTATTCTCTCTTTTTTCTTTATTCAATGTGTATATTGTTACAGAGGATTAGTAAAGAATCAGCTTATTTCGTTTGCGTACACGACGCTAAATACTTATGTTGTGTATACTGTAATTACAGAATCAAATTAATGGATTCCAATAATAAGTATAGCACTATCAGACATTGGCAGACGTGAAATATTATGTGACCAATCGAAACACATTGATTGCTCAATTAAAGGGTACATCCGCGAAAGGTCATTTTGTTTAGTCGATATTTCAGAGTCTCACAGAGTTCTAATCGCGGCGCTCTACAATGGAAGACGGACGATGTCTAATGAAGACAAATATACTTATATCTCTTTAGTAGCCAATCCCCTGAGGATATAGCTATCGGCGAACTCTCGTAGATAGTGACAATCGTTAATCCAGACATTTTATGGTGACAAGAAAAGTTTGTCTTTGAAACGTTTCTTTCTTCACGCTACTTTGCACGGCAAGATATAAACTAGAGAGCAATGTCCACTTAATTACTGCGGACAGACCTCTGTCTGTCCATTACGTGTGTTTACGATAAAAGGTTGCCTCAAACAAGGAGAGGATAAATACCCCATCTCAAAAGCCACTGTGAATTCCTTCTTTCGATTAATCACTCTATCATAAAGATTATATATAATTTTGTGACGTTGCTGATTTTGCTATTGACTTCATGAGCATTGACATATTTAGGATAATTGTGAATCAAGTCAACTGGAGTGAAATGACACTTTAGAGCACCATTCAGCATAGACAATGATGTAAACAGCAATACATTATACAATGCACTATTCCTCAATATCTTTCTTTATTCAATCTTATTATAATATGTGGATATCTATTACAATGTGTGGATATCTAAACATGAAGACGTTTGCACAGTCCATCCAATATTGGAGCTGGACTCTTTTGCTCGTTGTTCTTCATATGGTATCACACCGAGTGTGGTCAGTGTGTGGCCAGTGTGTGGTCAGTGTGTGGTCAACAGCGTCAGGTAACACCATAAACTTAACAACAGTTACACGCTGTCACGAGCATAAAACCAGACCAGAACAACGCAGCTTCATTACCTGTGATAAAACGGGTATTATTCCAAGACGTTTGGAACAATGAGACCTCTGCACACCACATTAACTGGTCCTATCACACAATTTTTTGTTTCCTGTGTATTGAATTACTTTTATTAGTGCGCTGTCCGACTTATATCTCTACTTTCAATTTGTTCCCTATTTGCCTTCAAAACAATCGGATACCATAAATTCCCTATTTGTCTTGAAAACTTGAAACATGAGAAACGAAATGTTTAAGGTAATGATAGCAAATTTTGAACTTCAGATAAGGTGAAACGGCAAATCTTGTCAACAGTTATATGTTAGGAGTCTTATAAGTAAAGTTTTCAAAAGCTCTTTTATTGATCAAAATGCCAAGTGTAGAAGCAATAAAGTAAAATATGAGGAGGTAACTACGGTACGAAAACGGATGGCATTTAGGAAACCAAAGAGTAGAATATTCCAAATTTAGCCGCCTTTGTCGATCAAGCAACGAAGTAATCAGAGGTAATTAAGTAGTAGAATTCCAGTACTCTACCAGCAGGGCAGGAGCAGAATAGAAAATGAATATATAACATCCGAGGAATTTTGATACCTTATCAAAAATATATTTAACCATAAAAACAATGATAGCAGTCTGGTGAGCATGTTTTGCGAAGACAATTTTAAAATCAGAATCTGCACCAAATGGTCTAGGAGTTTGACAAACAAAATCTGATATTTTGACACAGAAAAGATAGTATTAGAAAGACTGTACAGCAGGTAAGGCGTTGTAATTGAAATTGGTGTCCCAATTGCATGATATCGTAGAAGGCGACTAAATTTGAGATATTACCGTTTCTATTTTTCCTAACTGACTTTCTTCTTCCGAAAGTCCCCCTCCCTGACACTGCTTAACTTTTGGCCTGGAGTTCTGGAGTTTGTCCCCCGGCCGTTACAGTTTCTGTCAGTCAAATACGAAAAATTGGTTATGAAATAATCCGGCTTTACGGTAGTTCCGCGGTTATATTCGAGTCAGAACAGGGCCATACTGCAGTCTCCAAAAACATACACGCACGCACTTCACAAACACAACACACATACACGTAGGTAGTCAGTCCTTAAATGACACGGGCTGTTAGTATTGATAGAAAAATTGAGTCACCTCCATGAATCCTGCAATATAAGGACATCCCCTTTTTATTCACCTCCGAAAAGGCACCGAATGGAACAAATCCTCAGTAGACCTATTACATAAGTAACCAGTGAACATTAACATAAACGATCACTATTTACTATTGCGATTATTATCTATTCTTTGTAAATAAATATTGAATGCGCTGGACTCGTTTGTAAGAACGCTGTTACAACACCTACTAAAACTTGTATATGGTGTCAGTATTTTGGCAAACCGGCGTTGATCCAACATTTTATCACGCTATCAGGAACCTTCAGGTCTGGTGTTTGACAATATCACGTGCGGTAGATCTCATGCTTTTCACGTGCAACAGTACAGATATCAATCACCAAATTTCTATCTGTCTATCGGCCGTCAGTACAAAAGCGTACACATATCAACAAATGGTTTGGGAATGCTGGTTTGCGAGATTATGTCTCTCGGTGAATGTACTTTCTACAGAGATATTGGAATAAAATACTGGTAATATTTGCTTGTGATATTCTCTTTTCTATACAACCACATAGTTTACCACATGGACATTTCAGCCAATAAAAAGGCATCCTTCCGCCACCAAGTAACCGGCTGTTCTCTTTCTTTTCGCGTATACAACAAATGCCGCGACAGCATTATCTACCAACGTCATTCATTGGAAAGGTCAAATGAATGTCACATTTAATTGACCCGTCTGATCTTCATTAAAGTACAGTAAATCGATATTGAATAATAATGAGGAAAAACGGTATAAAGCTAGTATATTAATAATCCGAAATAAAAGGCCAAAATAAATTCAAAGTAAAATCAAAATCATTTCTATGGAATATATATTCAGCCACTATATGGCCTTCTTCAGTCCGAAATAACACTAACACAACGTGTTCGTCTACATGTTTGTTTACACCTATTGTGTGCAGGTACGAAATGTCTCGGCCCGTTTGATGTATACGGCGGGTTATTTCGACCCAACATGCTATATGCACTAAATCAACCCCAGTGTTTAAACAATGGTTATAACCACAAGATACTTTATCAGATAGACTCGTGTAGCCATAAACATAACACTGACGTATCAAAAGGGGATATTATATGCAATCACATGCACGGTCGAAATGTCAGATATACCAGCTTTCGCGACTAAGGGCATGTTATTGTTTTGAGACAACTCGTACCTCACACTATTCTGTAGACATAGTGCCTATTGAATAGTTTACAAGGTTGCCTCAAAATTTAAAAGATTGGACTGCTGATCTTTAACATGCGTATGAATACTTGTTTTGTCAATGTTACTGATATAATGAATTCAGCCCCTGTTTGCTTAGGACTAAGCAGAAGGGGGAACTACCACTTTTAGAGATTCTTGTAAGTTTCTGCCAAGGAAGCAAACCGTTAAATCAAGAGGTTCAACAGAGGTCAAATGTTAGACGGTGTGAAGGAAATGACAAGCTTAGTCGCTTTTTATGAAGCATGTAACTAGTATGTTACAATGCATACGCTCTATACCCAACTCCTGTACTGAAGAATGCAGCATATAAATAGGAAATGGTGATCTGCGTTTATCATGTAGTTTTCGATTATGCTCTAAATCGAGTTGATTGCCTTTGTAATTATTAACATACTTTTGAATATAAAGATATGATTGGATATGGAGATGGGAGTATTTTAGATAATCAGGGGAAAATAACTCAATGCTAAGAAGACAAAGTTTTGAAAATTTCAGTATGCTGTTAAACTGTATATATTGCGTAACCATGTGGAGGTTTAAGGCGCAAGAACTTATCGAGAATGGAGGAATGTCAGCAGATTTGCCTTAAGACACATGACTCCACACCTTGCCCCATCAAATTGGGCCCTTGTCGCATATGTAATAGAAAAGGCCGTTGTACTGCGCCATTCGACTCCCATTAGTCTGAAAGTACAAAGCGTCTATATACAAGCCATGAATATTTATCTTGTTAAAACTAACCCACATGTTTGAAAGACGCCAGCAAAGTTTTACCGTGTACAGAATTAAGGTAAGGCAATGCCTAGAAACATGGTGTTCACATTCCTATGTGTATACTGTGACAAACGGTGATGCCTACATCGATAATTAGGACATATTTTCAATTGCGAAATTTTATTGTCAGACCCAAGCGCTCGATTTGTTTGGAAGATAATGGGGTAGACTCTTCTTAGACACAGGCCCTGTTCTCATTGTTATCTTTTTCTTGTAGTCTTCTTACAATTCCATAAGCTTTTTTTACCAATTTAAAATTATTTTGAGTTACATTAAAGTTTTGTTTTCCACATTATTTTCAATTTCCATTACATGTACAATGTGCTTGTAGATCTATGTTTGATTAACGTCATATATGAGCTTGTAAATTCAAATACATCTAATCTTATGCAGTTTATCATTTAGAAATTGATGGTTACTTAACTTCCATTCCCTGCTGTTTATTATTTAAAATGTCCTTGAGATAAATTAGTTTCATTTATGTGTCAAACCCTGTAGTCAAATTACAATAGTGTGTTTACTGGCTCAAGCTCATCAGTTGTCAGTTCCGAGAAACTGTTTGAGTGTAACCATTTTTATTCTATTAAACAAGTAGCTCTTCTACCTCGAGGCAACCAACATACAAGCAGTTAGCTAATATACATGTGCACGAACTATGAAATATTTATCAAAACCTCTCCGGGCAGTAACGTAGCGTTACAATATAAGGAACTTTGCTCTGAGTTGATTGGTTTATGTACATGCTAAGGCAATCCTTAGAAGATATATAGCATCCTTAAATTACATTTTTTTTTCATTTTCATATCAAGGTGAAAATATGAATCAATAAGCTAGCAAACGCTGAAAATGATATCCTTACATGTATCATCAAACAATATCTGGACTGTTCCTTTTGCACCTTTTGTTGCTATGTTCTATTGTTTGAAAGCTTTAAGACATAGCATAGAGCGTTTATTGTATTGACGACAGTTTTTAATTGAAAATATTGTGTGGTGAGAAAAAAAAATGACAAAACATTGGTTTCCAAACAACCTAATTTGATACTGGCAGTTTTGCGATAGATAGATTGGTTGCTTTTCGTATAGAATCTTAAATAGGTCTATTAGTCGTAATGATATTTTGATTTAGATGATCAATATAATCAGTATTGATGTTGAAACATATAATGCGTGCTAGCCTTTTACATATATATCAATAATACAGTTTATTATCAGCGGATAGCAATATTTAGAATTGCCACTAATACAGGGTGTTTCTGAAAATATGTCCCGACTTTAAGCTATCATAACTTCTTCATGAAAATCATGATTTCACAAATCAAGACGTGATGGAAAGCAAATGTTACCATTAGTTGGTGGAATACATCATTTACAGTCAGGATTTCATAAAACATTATGATGTCATTAATGACATCACATAAAACAATAATATACTGGTTTTTATCAGGGTACATTCGATTACACAGATTTACATTATTGTGCTAAATTAATTATTTTTACGACGGAACTAAATCGGAGGTGAAGTTTCGGCATTAACTATACCAAAATTTTACACAGTAATAAAACATGTTGGGTTTTTTGACATCAATATTACAGTTTTCATCTTTTTCAATAAATACTCACAGAACAAAGGCGACATTCAGGCAAATTATTGACTAATTTCCAGATGACTTTATTCCTACAAATGATATCATTTCCGAAAACGTTTGAAATTACAAAAGTTTGTTTTATAAACTGCATATATATATATATATATAACAAATCAAATTGTATAGATATCCATGCCTGAATAGCCTACAATTTTATCTAGATCTTCCTGGGTTTAAGTTTTATTAAACATTAAAGTCGGGACATGTTTTCTGTACGATGTCTTAATAAAATCATAATGAAATATTCTTATTTGGATGTAAACTACCAGGAATGTTGCATCAGGCGTTTCGGAAGTAAAAGCGTTCTGTGCTTCACAGGCAACTGTAAAATTTGAGTGTGGATAAAACTTGAAGTTGCAAATTAGATGTTTAAATCAGACAACTAAACATATTCATATGCATTACAAATACATGTGTCTGACTTCAAATCGAATTGGTTTTGGCAAAAATATATATTATTCCCAAAGTTATTTAACATTTCCAAACTTGTTTCAGATTTATAGTATTTGTTAAAGGTAATTTACTTTCATCTCGAGAAACGCCTTCTGAAAGACCGATCCCAATACGTGACAAAACAAACATATGGAATTAACTTAAAGATTAGTGACCTCTATAGACCAATGTGTGCTGTAAACTCGTTTGATAGACATGCATTGATCGGAGTAAACTTAATATTAATACAACAGTATCATATCACACAGTCATTTCTAGTCATATTACTTTTAATCATTTTTCTGATGATATCGTTACAAAACCTGTGAAACTTTAATGTGTGATGTTTCGATGGTTGGTACTATGTGTACCCTATCACCTTTACCAGATGATGATACAGGTGATGAGGTACACATAGTACCAGTCATTGAAACGTCACACATCTAATAAATCTTATTGTTTCGGTACACATTTTCGATACATTTTGTACGTACAAAATGACTAATTTATCCCCAACGCCTATATTTGCCAGTGCTTAAAAGTCTTTTTGAAATAAATAGTTGACTATCATCAGTCGTTTTGCTAAACTGTTTCACACTTTTATTGTTAACCAAGTTCTTTCCCGAATTCCGAGTATTTTGGGGGGAAAAAAAAACATCGCGAAGATTTTACCTTTGCGAAAAAATAGCCTCAGAACCATCATTCTTTCGATGGCGAAATCTAATCATTGCAAACTTTAGTTGGTTTTAGTATTATTATACCTTCCTCTGGTGTACCTTACTCTGATACCAGAAGAGATCAATAAGAATTATTGCCGTCTTTTTAAATAGCCTTCTATCGAACTTCCCCCACATGACTGGAACATCGATCTTTTGAACCTAAATCCATATCGACAAAAGAATAAAAGCGCCGACTGTTTGGTTGTGTTGCTCATTCAGATACGTCGTGTAGTACGTGTGTTGTTCCCACGAGATGCAATACATATAGCCCAGATAGAGTCGTTGGTTCATTGTCTTTATTAATTCATGATAGAGTAAGATTTCATCTTGATGATTATAGATAGAAAAAATCTACGACAACGGCGTTGGTGCAAGAGGGAATTTGTGTGTCTCACCAATGATTTTATTTTCAATAGGGACAGAATATACTATACTCGGATAGAAGTTGAATCATTCCCAGGTTGTATGCTAGCACCAATACGCTAACCTTCCATTCCTCCTAACGTAAACTCTGGGTAAATGGGCGCATACCACTGCAACAGGCCAGTTTACCTTAATCCCCATTCTTTCTTGATGTTCACACAAACTATTCAGCGCCCATTTTCAAAGGCGGCTTAGTGCCATGTTTCGTGACAATATACAATTTCTCTAAAAATGTTTTCTTTCGTCCATGCAACATGGTCTGACCGCAGACTAGGTCGGACACTTTACATCACTTTGGTAATAAAAAGCAACATAAAATTGTTGCATATGTACTGGAAAAACTACAACATAAAATCAATGTGTGAATTTCTTGAAAGTAAAATCAATGTGTGAAGTTTTCCCTTGAGCTTATATTCTAGGATATGTTTTTGAAAACTCACGAACAGTGTTTTTGTACACACTCTTTGAGGTGTATAACCTTCACTGCCATGGGGTTAATGCTCGCTCGCAATGTCTGGTTAAACAAAAACATGTATACCACCTTTCATCCATTCTTAGCTCTTCAATTGGTACTACTGGCAACGGACTCGTATAACACAGACTGAAAACTGAAGGGATTAGGTAAAGCGTTGCAGTTGAAATAAATAAACATTGAAATATTAGACAAATACAATGTTAGATATTTTCTCGGGGTGTGGGGGAGCTGGTAACCAAAACAAATAGTAATTTATACTTTAATGGAAACATGTTTCTGATATCGTTTTTATCTGTCTTTAGTAAATACAAACATCTAACACAATATAAGCCAATGCACGCATCAGTTCCATCGGTATGGCCGAAGAAGAAAAAGCATGCATGACCATCGTATCTCATCGTGCTCATTCTTTGTCAATGCATTATGATTCATACCGTTACTTTTTCAAAGTATTATGGATCAAACAAATTTTCACATAATCCTTAGGGACGCCAGTGAAGAATTGAGGAAAGCCTATGTGCATATGATATTGATGATATAAAAGTATAATATTGATAATTTGATGTAACAACTCATGATATAGCATTAAACATGGCTTTAAAATAGTCGTCCAAATTCCTAAAGAACATTAGATGTGTGGTAACAGCTCTAACTGCATTTTTATAAAATACCAGTAATGATTTTAATGTAAATAGACAGTGTAGTGAAAACTATAGCGTAAATTACAGCCTGCCATTATGAGGCGACGTAACTGACTGCACCATAAGTTTATTTTCGAATTGTCTACGTAATGTAGTCAAACCACCGTGGACAACTAACTCATTAAAAAACATTACATACAATATTATCCATTATGTGCGCTTTACGATAGCAGATGCCTTCCAGCACCGGAAAAAAAATAAAACATTTATATGAATGGCTTGATTGTCTATCTTAATTCAAATACCAATATCGATTGCATCTATATTGACATTTACAAAATGTATTGATGTGAATCAAGACCAAATACGGATGACAAATTTTAGAACTGAAAATTACAAAACAAATTGAGTTCAAAAACTTGACTTGAAATCACCTGAAGTTTTCTTCATGTGATATTGACCTCAATATCAATTTGAGGATATTTTGCCTGTGTGTTATTATGCTTATGGCCCCCATGGCAGTGTGATATGAAGGTTTATTTACCTGTGAAGGTGTAATATATTATATAATATTACATCTAAGGTTAAATAAACCTTCATATCACACTATCGCTAGAGACAAATTGTTGTTATACAAAAACTTCGTAATTAGCTACACTTGAGGTAAATATTACAAATATTCGAGATGAGTAAAAACTGTCCTTTTACGCTTCGTCCGTCATTTTTGTACAATCGTAAGGCGAGATGACCCCGTATGAAAGATGGGCGGTCATCATGGTAGTACGCGCCCCAGACAATGCGATATTTATTTCCCCAGAGGGAAATACGATGTTTTATTTCCC
This sequence comes from Argopecten irradians, assembly GCF_041381155.1. Taxonomy (NCBI): domain Eukaryota; kingdom Metazoa; phylum Mollusca; class Bivalvia; order Pectinida; family Pectinidae; genus Argopecten; species Argopecten irradians. The sequence goes on along the minus strand of NC_091138.1, from coordinate 14,738,464 downwards.
TGTAATGATGTATTTCAACTAATCACCGACACTGTTACAAACATGAGATATAATAATATTTTTTTACTTAATTAATGGTAAAAGAATTTCTATTTTGTGGAATAAACTATTGTTGAGATTGTGTAATTATGTAAGGAACAGTATCTATCTACATTTTACTTACCCTCTCGTTCCATTTCCAGTTCAGGAGGGAGGGTCATCAAATCCCGAATTGCCACCGGCACCCTTTTTGTAGCAATGACCTCGACCTTAACATTTTGGCAGTGTCCTTTCTCCTCTAACTTCCTGAATACCTGTAGCTGAATATTGTTTAGCGTGAAATAATGGCCTTCCTTTTCGACCACCTGAATTTTGGGTAGTGTACCCTTATTCTCAAACGTTGCTGTCAGTCTTTCCAAGTCGACGTCTTTGGTAAGATCCCCTATATCCGTCTCGCCGGTGCATTGTGTAAAATGAATATTGGAGGGCGAAAGATACATTATCGATACATCAATATCGTTGTTACTTCACTTAACATCTGCTGGTAAACAGATGATATTTACATACAATCACACAAATACTTTATCCAATTTAAGATAACTATTACAGCACACCTGAGACATGAGGATGAAACATCGGCCTAACAATGCATCCCGCCGTGTGGCGTTTCCTGCCTATCATTCTGTTGCCTATACTTGCATTGTTCTACTGAACTCAGTATATTAGCTACATATTGGCGATGAATACAATTGTTTTTGTCGTTGTTTCATAAGTACGTAGTTCTCCGTGTCAGATGCCACATGATAATGCCACACCAGACACACAGCCCCTGTTTAATACCCGGCGTGTAACAGGAGACAGATATGATACAAGTGATGGATATCATCGATCGGTTTCACAGGTTGTTCGATAAGGATGACTAACTCAACATGTGAACCGTGTACTCCGAATTACTCTTTCAAAATACAATGTGTATATCTATATTAGGAAGCTGATAGCAGCCTTGTTCACGAGTGTTAATATTTAACGCTAGAAAGCCAAGAATCGTTCCGAACTGCACATCAAAGTGATAGGATGAATACTTACAATATATAGTGAGCAACCAACTAAATAATTTTACATAGACCACAGTGTTAAACTTTGTTAAAGTTTTGTACTGTATTATTAAAACAAAGGAATATTAGTTAGCTATTGTGTTCTATAATTAAAGTCTAGGTTCTCATATAACACTAGATAGAAAAAAAAGTTTGGGTCCTTCTGCTCAAACTCCAACCAGGGTAGCTTTATTGAAATCGGGCGCATTTTGCACTAAAAATCCTGAAATTCTAATGTTTTTACCTATTCATTATCAAAATTGATATTTTGAACCTAAATCTCAATATGAATTTCCAAATTGATATCATGGTTATCTAGGAATAATTACCTGTCAGAAAACATTTTTACTTTTGAAATTCATAATTAGCCAGCCAATCAGCGGCCGGGTTAAAATTCTATCCTGGGCTCAATCTTGTATACACAGGGTCCATTTCGAAGGTCTTTTTTTGTTAAGTTAGTTGATCCCTAAAGCAGCAACTCACAATGCTAATGTATTGTTAATTATACATACTTGTTGGTTAACTGGCTGCAAACAATAGTATATCAGGTCATCAAAGAAATACATGTTTGTTGGTTAACTGGCTGCAAACAATAGTATATCAGGTCATCAAAGAAACCAATAGTTATATCTGGTCATCAAAGAAACCAATAGTTATATCTGGTCATCAAAGAAAACAATAGTTATGTCAGGTCATCAAAGAAACCAATAGTTAAAGAAACATATCTGGTCATCAAAGAAACCAATAGTTATATCTGGTCATCAAAGAAACCAATAGTTACATCAGGTCATCAAAGAAACCAATAGTTATATCTGGTCATCAAAGAAACCAATAGCTATATCTGGTCATCAAAGAAACAAATAGTTATATCTGGTCATCAAAGAAAACAATAGTTATATCTGGTCATCAAAGAAACCAATAGTTATATAAGGTCATCAAAGAAACCAATAGTTATATCTGGTCATCAAAGAAACCAATAGTTATATCTGGTCATCAAAGAAACCAATAGTTATAGGTCATCAAAGAAACCAATAGTTATAGTCATCAAAGAAAACAATAGTTATATCTGGTCATCAAAGAAACCAATAGTTATATCTGGTCATCAAAGAAACCAATAGTTATATCTGGTCATCAAGAAACAATAGTTATATCTGGTCATCAAAGAAACCAATAGTTATATCTGGTCATCAAAGAAACCAATAGTTACATCAGGTCATCAAAGAAAACAATAGTTATATCTGGTCATCAAAGAAAACAATAGTTATATCTGGTCATCAAAGAAAACAATAGTTATATCTGGTCATCAAAGAAACCAATAGTTATATCAGGTCATCAAAGAAACCAATAGTTATATATCTGGTCATCAAAGAAACCAATAGTTATATCTGGTCATCAAAGAAACCAATAGTTATATCTGGTCATCAAAGAAACCAATAGTTATATCTGGTCATCAAAGAAACCAATAGTTACATCAGGTCATCAAAGAAACCAATAGTTATATCTGGTCATCAAAGAAACCAATAGTTATATCTGGTCATCAAAGAAACCAATAGTTATATCTGGTCATCAAAGAAACAATAGTTATATCTGGTCATCAAAGAAAAATCAAAGAAACCAATAGTTATATCTGGTCATCAAAGAAACCAATAGTTATATGGTCATCAAAGAAACCAATAGTTATATCATGGTCATCAAAGAAACCAATAGTTATATCTGGTCATCAAAGAAACCAATAGTTAATCTGGTCATCAAAGAAACCAATAGTTATATCTGGTCATCAAAGAAACCAATAGTTTATCTGGTCATCAAAGAAACAATAGTTATATCTGGTCATCAAAGAAACCAATAGTTATATCTGGTCATCAAAGAAACAATAGTTATATCTGGTCATCAAAGAAACCAATAGTTATATCTGGTCATCAAGAAACCAATAGTTATATCGGTCATCAAAGAAACCAATAGTTATATATGGTCATCAAAGAAACCAATAGTTATATAAGGTCATCAAAGAAACCAATAGTTATATCTGGTCATCAAAGAAACCAATAGTTATATCTGGTCATCAAAGAAACCAATAGTTATATCTGGTCATCAAAGAAACCAATAGTTTTATCTGGTCATCAAAGAAACCAATAGTTATATCTGGTCATCAAAGAAACCAATAGTTATATCTGGTCATCAAAGAAACCAATAGTTATATCTGGTCATCAAAGAAACCAATAGTTATATAAGGTCATCAAAGAAACCAATAGTTATATCTGGTCATCAAAGAAACCAATAGTTATATCTGGTCATCAAAGAAACCAATAGTTATATCTGGTCATCAAAGAAACCAATAGTTATATCTGGTCATCAAAGAAACCAATAGTATATCTGGTCATCAAAGAAACCATAGTTATATCTGGTCATCAAAGAAACCAATAGTTATATCTGGTCATCAAAGAAACCAATAGTTATATCTGGTCATCAAAGAAAACAATAGTTTATCTGGTCATCAAAGAAACCAATAGTTATATCTGGTCATCAAAGAAACCAATAGTTATATCTGGTCATCAAAGAAACCAATAGTTATATTGGTCATCAAGAAACCAATAGTTTATGGTCATCAAAGAAACCAATAGTTATATCTGGTCATCAAAGAAACCAATAGTTATATCTGGTCATCAAAGAAACCAATAGTTATATCTGGTCATCAAAGAAACCAATAGTTATATATCTGGTCATCAAAGAAAACAATAGTTATATCTGGTCATCAAAGAAACCAATAGTTATATCTGGTCATCAAAGAAACCAATAGTTATATCTGGTCATCAAAGAAACCAATAGTTATATCTGGTCATCAAAGAAACCAATAGTTATATCTGGTCATCAAAGAAACCAATAGTTATATCTGGTCATCAAAGAAACCAATAGTTATATGGTCATCAAAGAAACCAATAGTTATATCTGGTCATCAAAGAAACCAATAGTTATATCTGGTCATCAAAGAAACCAATAGTTATATCTGGTCATCAAAGAAACCACATAAGAACCATAGTTATATCTGGTCATCAAAGAAAACAATAGTTATATCTGGTCATCAAAGAAACCAATAGTTATATCTGGTCATCAAAGAAACCAATAGTTATATCTGGTCATCAAAGAAACCAATAGTTATATCTGGTCATCAAAGAAACCAATAGTTATATCTGGTCATCAAAGAAACCAATAGTTATATCTGGTCATCAAAGAAACCAATAGTTATATCTGGTCATCAAAGAAACCAATAGTTATATCTGGTCATCAAAGAAACCAATAGTTATATCTGGTCATCAAAGAAACCAATAGTTATATCTGGTCATCAAAGAAACAATAGTTATATCTGGTCATCAAAGAAACCAATAGTTATATCTGGTCATCAAAGAAACCAATAGTTTTATCTGGTCATCAAAGAAACCAATAGTTATATCTGGTCATCAAAGAAACCAATAGTTATATCTGGTCATCAAAGAAACCAATAGTTATATCTGGTCATCAAAGAAACCAATAGTTATATCTGGTCATCAAAGAAACCAATAGTTATATCTGGTCATCAAAGAAACCAATAGTTATATCTGGTCATCAAAGAAACCAATAGTTATATCTGGTCATCAAAGAAACCAATAGTTTATATCTGGTCATCAAAGAAACCAATAGTTATATATCTGGTCATCAAAGAAACCAATAGTTATTATCTGGTCATCAAAGAAACCAATAGTTATATCTGGTCATCAAAAGAAAAAATAAAGTTATATCTGGTCATCAAAGAAACCAATAGTTATATCTGGTCATCAAAGAAACCAATAGTTATATCTGGTCATCAAAGAAACCAATAGTTATATCTGGTCATCAAAGAAACCAATAGTTATATCTGGTCATCAAAGAAACCAATAGTTATATAAGGTCATCAAAGAAACCAATAGTTATATCTGGTCATCAAAGAAACCAATAGTTATATCTGGTCATCAAAGAAACCAATAGTTATATCTGGTCATCAAAGAAACCAATAGTTATATCTGGTCATCAAAGAAACCAAAGTTATATCTGGTCATCAAAGAAACCAATAGTTATATCTGGTCATCAAAGAAACCAATAGTTATATCTGGTCATCAAAGAAACCAATAGTTATATCTGGTCATCAAAGAAACCAATAGTTATATCTGGTCATCAAAGAAACCAAAAGTTATATCTGGTCATCAAAGAAACCAATAGTTATATAAGGTCATCAAAGAAACAAATAGTTATATCTGGTCATCAAAGAAACCAATAGTTATATCTGGTCATCAAAGAAACCAATAGTTATATCTGGTCATCAAAGAAACCAATAGTTATATCTGGTCATCAAAGAAACCAATAGTTATATCTGGTCATCAAAGAAACCAATAGTTATATCTGGTCATCAAAGAAACCAATAGTTATATCTGGTCATCAAAGAAACCAATAGTTATATCTGGTCATCAAAGAAACCAATAGTTTTATCTGGTCATCAAAGAAACCAATAGTTATATCTGGTCATCAAAGAAACCAATAGTTATATCTGGTCATCAAAGAAACCAATAGTTATATCTGGTCATCAAAGAAACCAATAGTTTATCTGGTCATCAAAGAAACCAATAGTTATATCTGGTCATCAAAGAAACCAATAGTTATATCTGGTCATCAAAGAAACCAATAGTTATATCTGGTCATCAAAGAAACCAATAGTTATATCTGGTCATCAAAGAAACCAATAGTTATATCTGGTCATCAAAGAAACCAATAGTTATATCTGGTCATCAAAGAAACCAATTAGTTATATCTGGTCATCAAAGAAAACCAATAGTTATATCTGGTCATCAAAGAAACCAATAGTTATATCTGGTCATCAAAGAAAACAATAGTTATATCTGGTCATCAAAGAAACCAATAGTTATATCTGGTCATCAAAGAAACCAATAGTTTATCTGGTCATCAAAGAAACCAATAGTTATATCTGGTCATCAAAGAAACCAAAGTTATATCTGGTCATCAAAGAAACCAATAGTTATATCTGGTCATCAAAGAAACCAATAGTTATATCTGGTCATCAAAGAAACCAATAGTTATATCTGGTCATCAAAGAAACCAATAGTTATATCTGGTCATCAAAGAAACAAATAGTTATATCTGGTCATCAAAGAAACCAATAGTTATATCTGGTCATCAAAGAAAACAATCGTATTTAACACTATAAAAAGGGCAACAGTTCCACTATACAAGAATACACAACATGAATATACCGCAGTCTCCCAAAACACGAACCTCGCACAACATACACGCAACACACCGCATTCATGGGAGGCTGTTCTTAAATGACCATAGCTGTCATGTGACATTTATTACTCAAACAAACAAACAGACATCATCAAAGAAAACAATAGTTATATCTGGTCATCAAGGAAACCAATGATTATATCTAATCATCAAACAAAACAAAATTATATCTGGTCAAAAGTTATATCTGGTCATCAAAAAACCATTAATTTATCTGGTCATCAGCAAACAAAGTATATTTCAAAAAAACCATATATCTGTCATTGTTATATCTTGTTAAAAAACAATAATTTTATCTGGTCGTCAAACAAAACAATAGTTATATCTGGTCATCAAAAAACAATAATTATATCTGATAATCAAATAAAACAATATAAACCCACACATAATGACAATTGTGTATACTGTGGTAGCTAGTAACGAGTGATGATAAAAAAAGTCTGTACTTCTAGTGACTTATAATAACCATGTCCATGTTTGGGAGATTATCACCTAAGTTATCGTTTATATAACATAACTACAGATGAAATTTCAAACGTTTTATAAGAAAGAATTATTTTATTCAACTGCTACTTACTTCACCGGTAATTGTAGGTCAAAGGTAAGACAAAGTAAAAAAAATGATGACAGTATAACCTGATGATATATATAAAGTGTAATGCTTAAACGATACGAGTTTCTGTTGATTGTTGGCCCCTCGTTATAAGGTCTATGGCATTATGTGGAGGAGAATCGTCGGATTGGAGGGGTAATTAACACACTGTATCCAAGATCTACTGACTTTGGCAAACGTCGTGCTATTGAAACAGACATCACTAAGATGGTAGAGGACACCAGAATAAATCTCTAATTCAGCAAGTTACTAGTTTTAATAACCCATGATTCTCTTAATGATTGACACTTTCTTGGGGAATTTATGCCGGTAAGAGTGTATCGTAGACTCTAAGACGTGTCACCATTTCGTCATTGGAAATCGTTTTAGGATTCGGAGCACTGAATGGCCAGGAGAGTCATCACATAGAGGTCTAATCTCTGACATTCACAAAGATCATTTAGTGTAAATCTAGTTACCACTGACTGGACGACACACTACCTCGCACTCCAGGTACTTAACTGTTTCTCTATATCTAATTAGATAACGGCTCAGGGTTACAGGTCCGTATGGCAGAACTATTTTTATCTTCATGTACATCTATTACCATACTAAATGCAGGAAATGTATGCGAAATTGCGCTGTAAACTTTTGTCTTTTTATGATATTTTGCTGTAAGATTGGAGCAGTGTGTGCAATTACCCAATTTCCTCTTACAAGGTAGGAAAGTTTGAGAATGGTCCATTTGTACATACATGTATGTATATGGATTTTAGCAAACAAATAGGGGTTGTTCTAAATACATTAGAAGGCAAATACGTGTGCAAGGCTTCCAAAATACATACTTTTCAAAGCAAGTGCAGATGATCCAGGTTTTCTAAATGTTGTTGATGAGCCATTACATGACAATTAAGTGAATGAAAACCCGATCTCATTGTCAGCGAACTTAAGTTACACAATTATGTTACGAATGTCAATACCAATATCAATAGCCGTAACTCTACAGAAGTGCACAATACCAATCTGTAATAGAAACCAATATGGGAGGAATATTTACATAGTAAAATAAAAACTTTTGGATTAGCGAAACAAGATGGGGTAAAGGAATTGACTTTACTCTAAAGCTGATTCGTGTTTCTAAACCATTTCAGTAACCATTGGGCGTAGAAGTATCTGTCGTAAAATAGTCTATTACATCAACCATTAGGGAATGTACTGAGAGGCGATGTTTATAAGACGTATCGCCTAATTTTGCAGATGCCATGAGGTAAGTTGCACAAATTGGACCGCCCCTCATGATGAATTGATCCACGATCCCCGAGGAAAAGTTGTCAACAATACGATGAATCATGCCCTTGTCCCCAGTGCATGGTCAACTCAACTGATCTTACGTAATTTAATGCCTTCATCAAGACTGATCTCTTATCAAGATCGTTTCTGTATTGCTCATGATCAAAGCTTCCTATCTTCCTAACGTAAGCTTTTTCTTTGATTAAGTTTTAAATAATTCCGCTTGGAACATGCCTTGATCTTATTGACGACTCTCTGTCATAGAACCGTGCTTGTTATAAACCCTTGCGAGAGTATAGCGGAAATGTATGAGTCTGGGGTCAGCGTTTGAAGGAAGTGATGGTGCTGTCGGAGAGGACGTTATTGACAGGACAACGACACCAGGCTAACAGGAATTGGTCCTTAGAGAGGACAGACCCCCGTTTGGCATTCTAAAACAGTACATCTAATTGACAAATTCGCCATGTCTTGTAGGATAATGATGATAGATGATGGAGTGAAGGAGTATCAACAGGACAAAACTCCGTGTCAGTTAAATAAAATCTTTCGGAATTATGGAGGAGCAAACAACTTATTTTTTAACTTGATTCTTGTAGTGGAAAACCATTTTTCCCAATTCATTAGCTTTAAAATTAAACTCGTGTTATTAATAATATTCCCGAAATCAGTGGCCTTGTAATGACATTTGTCTACCACCGACAAGTAATTATTTGATATATACACATGTACATGTATATGCATAATTTTGTGATGACAAAACAAAAAACTTTTTTAGAAAGCGATTTTGTTCTACCCAAACTAATTAATGTAATCTTCCGTTCTGCAATTCAAGAAATAAGTTCCTACAATTACAGGATTTTTACATAAACATACTCCAACACTTTATTTTGAACTTGTTATCTCAGTGATCACTCCCGATAATCCAGGGGTTCCGATCACTTACGATCTCTACACTGGACTATCTCATAGTAAAACTGGAGTCAACAGAACTGAACAGGTAATTTAGTCCTTTGTTGTACATCAAAAGAGCCGTATAACGGTACACCGTGGTTGACTGTGCTTTTGAAGTAGGGCGTCGCTCCATTTGTAGTCTTCAAAGAAATGTTTGCATGCCTATGATTAGTTCAGATTTGTTTCCCTAAGTTGCATTCAGTTTGACTATGAGCATCCTTGATAATCTAGGGGTTCCGATCATTTATGATCTCTACACCCCTGGAGTATCGAGGATGCTCAGTGATATACTCGCACATTCGTTGCAATTGCTATTCATACGAACAACACAGAAAACACAATTAGCACAGTCATGTTTAGCGCTAAATGTCTCGTGAAAAATACGCTAAAACATTATTTCGAATTAACCAAATTGTATGTTACAGTTATTTATAGTTCAGTGCCGATATGGTGACTTTATCAATCCTTGGTAAGGCACAAAACACTACTTCAAACTGCATCGTTGAGGTACTGCAGCCCGCCCGATCTCTGATGCTCTAATTACTACGGGAAATGGCATGGTGGATCGTTAACATGTAAAATGAGGTTATTCAAGGCTTTCAAGTGCTAGATTCTGATGTCATTTCCTCTGACTATGATACTTAATATCATTAATACTCCAACAAGCGCCTTAATGATGCAGATTCCCGTTGCACACGGAAATTGATTACAACGGCACTTCAGTAACATCATTCACCTGTAATTGTCATACATGTTTATCTCCGTGTTCCATCTCCAGATACAATGTCACTGTAAACTGCCTGTAAAACACGCATTTTATTATAAAACGAACCACTGCCTTCGCCGTATTTATTTTTTATTATGTGACGTTTATATAGGTGAGCGAAATGAAACTGATAAATTAAATAGAATTCATTACTGTGAACAAATAAAACAGAATAAAAGACCTTTTATGTTAAGTGTCTAGTTTTGAAATACGCTATAAAGCGTGATTTTTTCTCCTGGAAATATTAATGTCATCCTTTCTCAATGTTGCATGAATGTTCTGCCAATGCATTATTCTGCGCAAATTCAGCACTCCATCGCGGGGTGTACAAGAAGGTACTCGTCACGAAAGACCCTACAGGAGTTCTTCTTTCCGATAAAAAGTCGTTCTCCCAATCAGTGTCGCCAATTGAAACCACTGTTAAAGTAGCTCGTGAATGCATATTAATCGCATCTAGAATTACCAATGAAATTCTGTTAATTGTAGTATCGATCACGATTTCTCATCACTCCTGTTGAGGAGAACCTGCTCTAGTTACATTATACAACTCCCTCTGTTGTTAGCAACATAACCATGTGCTGTTATATGTAACCTCGAGAAGACCACTGAAAAAATATTCTACAAAAGGGGTTTGGAGTTAAGACGAACGGTAATTTTTCCGTGTAATAAAAGTTTGTCACAATCACATTATTGAGATTTTGATTCATTTTCTAAAATATAACATTTATAGTTTGAGATGACTACATGAAACAATAATAAATTTACTTAAGAAGTTTCACATTAAGAAGACGAACAGTTTCCGTGTCGAAAAGCAAATCGTTTGCTACAATCTAATTATCAATATTGTTTCATTTTCCAAATTATCGAATATTTGTTAGTAGCGTAAGATAATTTTCTGTGATTCATGTTCTGTTATCGCCTCTGATGAGGTAACTAATGATGTTGATATTCTATTTGTGGCGCTGAGGATGGGTCTTAGATTGACATGATGACACCAGAAGATCGGCATAGTAATCAATGAAACCCAAACACAGAAACCCAGACGAGTGTACAAATAGTATCTACCGCAAAAATAAAGTCGTACCATATAAGTTCATAATAAAATAGGCATACATGGTTCGATGTTATTACATATCGAGTTGTCGCCCTTCGAAACTGCTAACGGATTTACTGGTGATAACAAGGATTATCACTTCACGTCCGAAAGGCAAACATTTAAAGTTGTAGTCTAGGTGCAGTGACGACTGTAGTCTTTAATTATAGAAATATTTGCAGATACATTTCTGAATCAAATGTTGAGGGTCACAGATTTATTCATATTTGCTCCTCTTTCCAAAGGCAATTTGATCTCCCATCAACCCCCTCTTTTATCTCTCTTTTCATTTTCTCACTCTTTTTTGTGTTCCAATTTTACCATGTTATTTCTCTCTTAGGATGGAAGTGTATACATGAATAATTCAATAACTAAATCATTAAATAAATATTTAATGTTCACATTTTGTAGACTAAACCTTTTAAAACACTGTGTCGTGGTTTGAAACTTCACGTATAAAACTGTTTGTATTTAGATGATGAAAAAACCCCTTAAAAACCTACTTCAAACATGGAAAAAAATGAGATGCTTAGTTGACAGAAGACACCGTTTATTGAATATGATATAGCTTATCCCTATCACCCGGTCCATTTGTCCATCTTATCCAGGTCATGTCAAGATAAACATGCTGTACTAAATATGTCAAACTATCAAATCGTTATAGAATAAACATTTTGTATTTCCATCTGTTTTCTGACCTGAAATTCACAAAAATTGCAAAACATATCACCTCTACTCTAATATTTAATTACATGTGTAATTAGGATTTGATGCAAAACAATCAAGTCAATGATAGGGCTTTTGTAAGGGGGTGCCAAGTCAGGTTTCCAATTGATTTTACATACATCATGGATCGTTGCAATAAGATAAATATGCAAAATCACATTTTTTCACCAAATATTGTTTGGGAAGAATTATTATGTGTGTTTGGGGATTCTTTGTTAATAAATGGCGTATTCAGTGTGGTTACTCCTAACGTGTGCTGCGATGTTCATTTCTCATGAAATTGACACCTACTTGAATAGTTAACTTTTACCAGTGAGTTGTGTTGCTCTCCCTTAACAAGGGAACGAATTCAGCGGTCTGCTGTTAACAATGACAATGCTGTTTCTTCAACGGTCTCAAACATAAGATAAACGTCAGATGAGTACTTGTTGAGAGTTATTTCATTACGTTAACATTGAAAGCGATAACGTCTATTTTGTGACAAGGGACCAAGATAAACAGACGTTGGTGTATCATTTTAAAGCGATACTTTCCGCCATTTGATAACAGTGCTATACTAATTGTATCATCGTATGTACATCTGAGGCCGGTAATGGTAGTCTATACTGGATGGTGTATTCGTGCATACACATTTTATTACATTTCCGATGTCCAATAAATTCAATAACGTTTGCTTTACCTATCAATGAATGAAGCCATTCCTCCTGTATGTACACGTAAGGTATTCATGTCCCAAAAAGTTACAAATCCACCTATGGCTGAATTCTACGACATGAAAGCTTGAAGGAATCACCTTCAGTTCCAAAAGCCTTATAAACAACGAGATTTTTGAAATTTTGGCCCAAAATGAAGGTCACTTTTCCAATCAAGGAAGGGCATTGATTGTCGACTGTAATGAGACATCTTACGAAACAGCTGCGCAGGGCATGTTTTCAGACTAGAATTCAACAGCCAGTGCGTTAATTATTAGTCTGGAGCCTGTCACGTAGAAGGTATTATATGTTGACACTGTATGTTCACCACAGACCATCGAAATAAAACAGAATTATATCGATTTTACAAACACTTGGAATTCCCAAAGTTGAATTAAATGGGGGAAAAGACAATCAGAACTCCATTTCTAAAAATCAACGTGTGACTCCCGACATAAACACGGAACTAAATCTGCAGTGATTTTTGTTAAGCTGTGTTTTTCCCTTTCAAATATTTTTGTTTTGAAGTTGGTCAATGTTGTTCTTAAAACATACTTAGTAAAATTGATACTAAGATTAGAATTCCTTTGGATTCAAAAGGAAGATGACAGATTACATGGTTTAATACCTGGTTATACCACATTTCGTTCTGAATCAAAGGGAATTCTAATCTGAAATGCATGATTCTTTGATCATCAAATCGCTAAATCCACTCGTCGCAGTGTATCTGATTAAAGTTTTGTGCAGGCCATTGCATGTGTCTCGTAGAAAATAGCATGTCTGTCAAGCTCCTAAAGCCCGTTGAAAGCTAGTTTACCAATGATGCAATGATTGATAATGATTAATGATTCAAAAATACAAATGTTCCATGTATAAAACCGTTGATTTCGTTTTATGTTTTATCGCATCCAAGTCATACATACGCCGCTTTATAGCATTTTATTAGTTATACTTATACAAGGAAACTATGTTTCTAATTGAGCGAGCGCTTTAGAACCCTTCGATGCATTAACAGTAAATAGCTCTACGGAAGCCATTTAGCAGTGAGAGGTCCGCCAGGGCTCATTGTTCCAATTTTACGGATCACCTCGTCTGCCATTGAAGTGAAAGCATTCTCATGGGACTGCAGCGGACGACCAGATTACGGTAATGGAGGTTGTCCAGACATTGTGACATCACGTAAGCTTTGCCAGTCTTACTAAGTATAGGCTAGTGCAGGCTAATTTTTCAGTGCTCCATGATACCGATTCCGATTACAGATGTAACATTTGACCAAAATGTTACCTAGACATTTGACCCAAATGTTACTTAGATTTGCATGGCAATCGTTGTCGACAAAGCAGTGAGCGCTTAATCATTAGATGCACCTGGGTCTTTTTATCCAAAATATCTCAGCAATTTTATATTGTTTAATAGATTATTGAAATTGGATTATGATTTGGCATGTTGCAATTATTCAGATCCAGTGCCCTTATATTCTTTTTCTTTTATTTCTCTTTTTTCTTCTTTATTCATTTTATTTGCTTTTTCACACATACAATGTATATATAATAGATCTATTCTTTTTTTAATCACATGCTTCATTTTCTATATCAAATAAAAAATTACATAAAAAAGTAAAAAAACTCAATTTTGTTGGTTTCGTCAACAATAAGCTAGAAAAATGTGCAAATACATATTTGTGGGGGAACAATAAAAAATATATGCAATGCCAGTGTTAGCTAAATTCAGCAAACTGCTGATACAAGGAACACGCTAATATGTTACATTATTTTAACAACATCCATCTCCATGCATCGCATTTCACATAACAATCATGGCACGCAGTGCATACTGGTCCCTGGTGAATTTTGGAAGGTATCAAGGTACAAAGATTACAATGCAATGTGTTTCTATTCCAGTTCTCTATCAAAGCCCAATCCATGCATTTTACGGTGAAAACGGCAGAATCACGGACTTTGTACTTTCAAAGATGCAATGTTAATGACAATAACGCTTAAATGTCAGCTAAAATGAAACGCATTAAAAACGAAAAATGTATGTTTCAAATACGATATTTTACGAAATATCAGCATCATCATTTCCATTAATAGAACATTTCTAACACGACATTACACGTGATAAAGTATCTATCATCTCTATAGTTTATGACCTGCCATTACAGCGAGGCAGTGTGCCCCTGTTTATGGGTCCATATGTGGGTATTACTGACGACAAAGATTCCTGTCGACTATACCCAAATAAGTCAAATCTACTCACGCTTCTGTATTTGAAATAATGAAATATCTAACCAGACGATAATCAAATAATCTTATGGTAATTTCTATGCTACTTTGATTACGATATAAAACATCCGTATATAGACATAATCTAAAAGCATAAAGCGAACAGCAACTTACTGTTTGTGTCCTCGTTTTACTCATGACGCAAATACACCACGGTCATTGACATCATCACTAAATAATCTGACAGATGTATGGGTAACATTATCAATCAGAGAATTACATGTACCAAAAACTTTTGTTATATCATCTTCCAGAACTGTTGTGCCTGGAAGTACACATACCATGATGATTTGGATTGATAATCTAACGCCTTATAACACAAGGTCATTTAAGGACGTGCACGATTTATCACTGGCCAACGGTCAGTTCCTAGCAACTGCACCACATAGGAATCGAACTCGCTATCCATAGGTGGAAGGCTTGAGGTATTATGTCGGGACATCTAACCATTCGGCCACCGCATGATAAAGGGTGCAATGTCGTATGCCAAATAAAGCAGCGCAACTATAGGTAATTAACACCTGCAATCATTAAATAAGAGTACCCATGCTCCCATTCACGCTGTCTGTCGTTCTACGTTTATGATAGTGGTAATAGCTACATGTTTAATTTATACTTGACATCGGTACATGTGAACTTGACATACATGTATAATGGTGTTTTATTATTAGTCTTTTAAGTCTGTCATAGGTCCTGCAGGTAGGGCGTTAGAATTACTGCCCCTACTGTATGATCGTAAAAGGCGACTAAATTTAGGATCTTATCTTTTCTCTCTTTCCTAACTAACTTTGTTCTTAACGTCTCCCTTGACACCGCATCACTTTTGGCCGTCTGTTAAAAGCTCGCCCCTGTGAGATAGGCTATGGGTTCAGTCGCCTGGCCGAGACACACCAAAGACTATAAAAGTGGTAGTTTCTGCTCCTGCTTAGCGCTCAGAATAACGGGAGAGGGACGACTGGTTCTCCCGTTATCAGTATAATGTGACCGAGTGGAGTGTATGTCTTGGTATCTTCGGCAGCATTCTTCAGTGATATAGCACTATAAGGGGCGTAGCTTGCTCTTTAAAAAAAAAGCCCGGGCTTGCACATAAAAAATCCTAGTATGGGTTACTCATTGTCTTGTAAAGTTAAAACATCTATGTAGATCCGTCAAAGTCTTGAATGTAAATTAAAATCAAAGTAAAATAACCTAAACGTTTACGTAGATGATTTATCTAAAATTAATAATACTGAAATATACGTTATGCGTTAATATGAATCTTCTAAGACACAAGATGGCTTGTTCAATATTAAAACGAAAGACACGCAAAGTCAAAGGACGACAGATGAAATATCGAAAGTGACACCTCGCAAATTATAGTGACACAGAGTAGATTCTACTTAGATAGTCCGCTAAAACCTGCTTATATTATTAGGCTTTTTATTTATTTTTTGCCAAATATAAAGTCTATATATTAGACAAAAAAAACCTTATAATATAGGCAGGCTTAGCGGAAAAGATTCTATTTAGTAAATGCACAATCTACTGACACATACTCTTGTTGGAGCGATACATTGTATAGAGAATTAAAACTTCCCGTCAAGAAAGACTTTAAGAAGACAAAATACTATTTTTTCAATCAGTGCGACTTTTATGCCTTACAATATGAGGCGCTGTTTTTATATTCATTCATTTTTTCACATATATGTATAATTCGATTTTTACACATAAAAAAATTCGATAACGTAAGAAAGTTCCGTCAATCTATCATCAAATCCCATTAGAGTCACTCAAGATACATGCAGGACTTATCATGAGATTTTCATATACTTTTTAAGTACTAAACATTAACACATAATTATCAGGTACAGGTAGAAAACAGTCCTATACCTTTGATTTTAATAAATATAGTTTAGCAATACCAAGCATTATCAAATATCATTTTCGGTGCTAAACATTTCCTTAAAACGATTTTCCGTCGGGGGGCTTCGCCCCCCTGAACCCCCTAACCAGGGCGCTGCCCTGGACCCGCTGGGGGCCTAGGCGGCCCCCAGACCCCTCGCCTGGGCTTGCACATGTAAAAGACTCTAGCTACGCCCCTGATATAGCACTATAAAAAGGGCAACAGTTCCACTATACAAGAAGGCACAACACGTATATACTTCGGTCTCCAAAAACACACACCTCACACACATACACGCAACACATGGCACACATGGGAGCCCTTCCTAACATGACCCTGACTGTTAATAGGACGTTAATCCATCAATCAAACAAACAAACAAACATTAAGTCTGACATTTTTGAGCGATCAAGCTATAGAAGTGTACTGCATTCGTCCTATTATTGAAAAATGATATCCTAAAAGGAATAGGTTTGGTTTGGTTTATTGGATAAACGTTCTTTAGCCAGTGTCAAATAAGTGAAGGACAGACTTCTATATATGGCAGTATGTGGATGTTTGCGGAGGCTGTGGTATATTAGTGTTGTCCCCTTGTAATAGTGGAACGGTTGCCCATTTTATAGTGCTATTACTACACGGCCACAATACACTGACAACGGACGAACAAGTCGTCTCATTTCCTTTATACTGAGCGCTAATTAAAATATAAGCAGGAGCATAAACTACCACTTTCATAGACTATGATGTATGTCGGCCAGGGGACTGTACCCAGAACTTCCACACGATGGGGAGAGTTCAACTTATGGTTAAAAGTAAGGCGGTGTCAAGAGAAACATTAGCAAGAAGAAAGTCAGTATGGAAGAATAAAAACCCAATGTCCCAAATATTAAGTCGCCTGCAGGTACAATTTTAATGTCTTAAATTGGAAGCATACGATATTGTCATTTTGCTGCAATATTTCTCAATAGATAATATTTCTTGCAAAAGCTGATGTACTAAAAAAAATATACATACACGTATGTTACGAACGCGAAACGGTTCTCTATATCGGCAATAATGAAAGGTTAAAATACAACTAAAGATCATAAAACTTGAAAACGCAACTACAGGGAATGTCAATATTGCTATCGGAGTCTACAGATCGGGTCGACTTTAGGAATCCTAGTTTTACCACCAATAAAAACGCTTTCAGACGATCTATATGAGTGAGTGCTTTATTTTAATGCACAACATGAGTGGAGAATTATGTTTGTTTACCCGTTGGGATGGGATGCCATTTACTTTACGACATTAAACGGTGCTTCTCATGTTTGAAATGTTCTTCCTTTTGACCCAAGTCGACAGACCGTCTGAAAATACATTTCTGGCCTAGACGTCAGTTATCGGTGCACCATTGTCGAAATTACTGCTGTCTGGACACGCCAGTGGCTCGTTGTCTTAATTTCAAGTCTAAATAGTCATTCCTGATCAATACAAATATTTCTCAAATTGGATGAAACTTATTAAGACGGGTTTTAACTTCTTTTGAAACATAATGTGTAGTACATGCTCTATAAAATGTAACATTAGAAAGGGATGGTCTGAAATCCCTCGGCAAAAGCTAACTAGACTTGTTACAGGGTAAACGCGAAGGTGTAAATGAATTACAAAATATAATAACGACTGTACAAATGAAATGTATAGACAGACGGGGGAAATTCTCTACAAGAAATCAGTAATTACGCTGATTACTACCGTGTCGTCAATGAAATAGGCGATTGAACAAAAATCTCATAACAGTCGCCATTCAAACATTACAAAAGGAACCAATGCTTAGATATTCCCTTGTCGTAATAACGTTCGAAAGTAACTTCTCATGAGTGCAATCTTTTATAATTTGTAAGCTGATCACGTATAATTAAATGGATTCGAACGTGCAATTATAGAGATTTCTGTCTCTTTACAAAATTTGTTTTCTTACATCTTACATAACCGTATTGAAGATGCTTCCGCGATTGCTATTCTTCAATCATACTGCTTACCCCGAGGGAACAATGCATAAAAGTCATAATAATCTATCCCTTTAAAAGAAAAATATCCGACATAATTGATATTACACTATATGCTTAATTACATCCGTTTCGTATCACCAAACTCATTTTTTTTCTAAAATAGATGACTCACCTTGTCAGCTTTATAGTATAATCAGTATATTCCATGTTAAGCACATAGATATATACTGTATTTGAACGTTTTATTTAAATCCAGCTTTGGCGGTTATTACAAAAACAAATGAAGGTTAATGCGATTTTTGCTACATTGTAAGCATATTTATCTGCACAACTATTTCGTTATTATGCATGTATTTAGAATTACAATACCTACATGCCTACTTAAATCTTCTGGTAAAATGCGTTGTCAATGCCCAACAAATAACGTTTACAGTAACATTAAATTGGTTCAATATTAAATGTAATATCTGCACTGATCGTCACCAAGCCTATATCTTAATTCCTGTGAAAATTAACCAATCTATCATCAGTGTTTTGATAGACTGAAACATCATTAACATGTGTTATGTAATTACTCTGTCTTTTTGTGTACACGAGACAAAGTCTGTATTCAGAAATGAAATACAGCATACCACTTCTTATTCTGAACACAGATTTACGACGCGCGCGCAAAAAAAAATACTAAAAATACTGTATTCTTTCAGGGTTTTTTTTCGCGTCATAAACCTGTGTTCTGAAGAGGTTCTTTTCAAATAAAATATTATATAGTTCTAATAAAGTTCCTATTCGTTAACGTTACTTGTGTTACAGAAATGAAATTTGGACATTCAATTTCTCACGATTGACGCATCATCGATTCATTATAACTTGTCGCTTTGAGATCCAGCAGAGACCCTGTCTAAATCATGACCAGAAATCTGTAGGTCGCGAGGACTGTTGTCGGAATTTCTTTAGACTAGTTACGCTTTGTCGAAGATGTTTTATGGTGTGTTTGAGGAATAATGAAAGTGTATTGATCGATCACTCCATTACCTATACTCTAAAAGACACTACAGATTCTTCAATATCATTCTCAAATAGAAATCATCATTTTTAAGAACTTTCTTTTCTCGTCTCGCAAAACAAAGGGCCTCCATGTCAATATTACATCTCATTATCATTTGTTCCATTTAATTGTCCATGACCCAATTTCACATATGTGTTTTTATAACTACATGATGGAGAACCAGTAAAATATCTTTTAAAAAATAAAAGTCCCTAGAAGGTGTTCAACTGTCAGAGTTAATTTTGTTCTAATACCATATCAGATAAGGCCTAATGCAAAATAATAATAATAATGTTCAAATTACATAATTTTAGTCCAAATTGCAATGAAGTAAACTGTTGAGATCATCCTTAATGGAATGGTGACTCTAAATTGTATAAATGGTCTGGCTGACCCCCGGGGCCTGAGGTGTGTGACCAAAAATAGTCAATTTGGCTGTTTTCATAAAAAACGACTTCTTGTTTATCTGACACTGAGCATTGGCTAGCTTTCATATAGCATTTGTAGCATCCTTATGAGGTGGGGATTCAAAATTGTACAACTGGTGGGGATGACGATCGTGGGCCTGAGGGGCGAGGCCAAAAGTATTGATTTGGCTACTTACAAACGATATCTTCTCTGAAACTGAGAATTCGACAGCACTCTTATTGCAATCACAGCATTCTTATGGGGTGGAGGTTCAAAATTTTACAAATGGCGGGGCCAAAAGGGTCAATTTCGCTATTATATATTGCAAGAGGTTTTTTTTATAATTACTTAATAAACCAGGTGAGCGATACATAAATACATACAAAGTACTTGCCTACATATTGGTACAAAATCTTCAAAATATATTTAGTTTCTGCTCCGTTGTACATATTTGTATTTATTTCAATTTCAATCCGCCGTCCAATAAAATCTATCATCAGAAATACAAAAGCGAATCATTTTATTTTTGCTACGCCAACGCATTTTCAATGTAAAACAAATTATCAATTATCTCTATCCACTATGAATGCGCATTATATCAACGACATAATTTTAAAACTGTTTAAATATTTGTTTGTTCATGTACACTGTGCATTAATCTGAGATATAATGTGATTTGCAAAAGTTTCCATAGATCGCTTTTTGTTGAAATATTTTCTGTACATTTGGATTTGACATATTTATCTTCGACGTGAACACATTTAGCGTTTTGCAGTTGTTCCACTGGAAAGCCGACCTTGGAAATTTCCGCTGTCGATCATAATTTGTAACATTTATCATGTAGTTATGACCGAGGCATTGTTGAATGTCCTTGGCGCTTGGAGTCGACGGCTGACAGCAGAGAACCTTAACAGACAGGAAGGATTCTGTCAAGGTGCGAAATGTTACCCAGTGGGGTTATGTTTCTATGTCAAGATAGCAAAATAGTCCATATATCAGTAAATTTATAACTCTATACTGAAAACAGAAGCTTTGTCTCTGACATCGATTTTTTAGTTCTCCTGGTTAAAAATATCTAGAAGACTTGCTTGTTTTGGAATAATTCATGTCTGATACATGTACCACACATATCCTGTATTTTATTGTATGCATTTCTGTACAAGTCGTACAGTTGTAGGAATCTAACCTGTCACTTGATGAAATGTTAAAGTTATTTAAAACGACACTTTGGTTATAATATGTCGTTTGATCGGACGCACAGTGACTATTGATATGTACATTAATTGATAATATTCGACAGACGCAATCCTATCCAAGTGAGTTAATGAACAACGTTATATGTGAATGGAAAATAAAAACAATTAACCGAATTGTAATAATAACGCAAAATGGATCATATAAGAGAAATTATAAATATAAATTATGTTTATACATAAATATAATGTATGTTATAAAGAAAACTTGTTTACTTTCCAGCTGACGTCGGGGTATGACTAAATTTAATTTTCGGCTTAAACTTCTTATATAAAATGAATATATATATATATATATATATATATATATATCTCAGAATTTAAAGATAATTCTATCCGTTTCTTTTCTATATCAGACAGTAACACACAGCGTATTTCCTTCATCTGTTCCATTACTAGAGCTGTAAGGTATATGTATTTGATGAAAGAGTACAGCAATAATTAGTTTAAACTTTATAAAAAGTAATGAAAGTAACAAATACAGTTGTCTGTATTTTAGTTGTAAATAATAGATTGGTCTTTGCAATGTAAAGATACGATATTGATAAACCTAATTATACTTCAATGATACCCATTTTATAAAGGTTGTATGAACACATTTAGAGTAATCGTCAAGAAAATGGTATTGAGAGAGTGCGTGTTAAATAAACTATTTGGATTATTAACTTTAATTATTATGCCGTTCACGGTTTATAATAATCTCCCTCAGTTTAGCAGTCAGTTAATTGCGTTTTATTAATTTAAACGTCAAAACATGTTATGTACATTATATAGTCTGATCATTATAAAACGTAAATTTTCTACTTCCTAATTAAACATTGCAAAACAATATATCATTTTGGATTGTGATAATGTAGTGTTAGAAAGAAAATGGATCTCGTGAATATGCTTTTTATTTACGAGTTATCTCTCTTCGACTGTAGAAAATACGGGTCATACAGTTATTTATCAAAAAAGTATTTGATAACGTTTGACTTTACATGCCCATTAAAATTACTAAAAACTGTGGATATTTTATTATCTGTATAACCCTAACCGAGACTTGAACCATATGTATGATCTGCTTACTAACTTAATCTGATGCTACACGCCCAGACTCCGGGAGAAAAGAATCCGCACTGTACACATTCCCCAAAGGTACCCGGAAGTAGATTTCTGGGATCTATCCTTGCGTGAGAGATACAATAAACATGTTTGTCTTTATAATCCCGTGGTTTTGTTGTCTTTTTATTCAATTTCCTTTAATGATAAAATATTAAAAATAATGTTGATTTTTTTACACTTACAATTATTTTATTTCCTGTGTTTATTGATCAATACATAATACAGTTAATAATTGCTCCCAAAAACGCGGGTAACAGACGAAAAATAAGGATAATCGAGTTGATTTCACGATATTTGATAAGTCATAACACATGGTAAGTAAGGTTAAAAACAAGGGTAGTAAACCGGTCTTCTTGGAATTTGTGTTTATATATTGCATGTATGATCTGAAATACCGTACCTGGTCTCGTGATGATGTTTTCCTCTGACGAATTGTTCACTGACTTGAGCTCTCACTAGATGTATACAATATAGCAAGCGTTGCAGACCTGTGCCCTTCTACACATGTATGGGGCCGAATTTTCAATCAATACAAGAATCAATTGACAAATACACAAGCTTATAATGTAGACTTAAAGTGTTCACTTTTTTTCAGATAACAATTAAAGGATTGTATACAGGACATTCTTCAGTAAGCTGCAGGCGACCAGTTCTCACCAAGTACCAGTTCTCGCCATTGCATGTGTATTTGTATGCTCGCACACAAATTTTCAGACATTTTTTTATAGAAATCAGCATAGTAGTATCCTCTATCAGAAGATGTCTGTATTGACGTAAAATTGCTTGAAAACCATACAGATATACACATGTGATGGTGAGAATTGGTACGCGGCGAGATCTGTTCCAGTAAGTTTCTGCTATATTTGACAGCCTGTGAATTTGAATGGCAGTCAAAGTCCTTCGTTTGAACAAAATTAATAGTAGTGTTAGAATCAGAGCCCCAATATCAGGTCTCTACCACAGGGACTTGTAACGTAGGTTGTGAGAAAGTCTGTTGTGTATACATGTGTACTAGTATAGGCCTATATACTATATAAAAGGACAAGGGAACCAACGGCTCGCTTGGAAGAGGTACACCTGCCTCTACAAAAGTCGCCGGTATTCCGTCAAACATGGATAAATATGTATATATATAATACTAATATATTCTTAAATAAATTTTCGATACGGAAAACACAACTTCAGACACGAAATAATATATTGACATACCTTTATTTCACTATGAACGTGGAAAATGCAGTCAGATATCCTCGCTGTCGTTATGTCTGTCCATCATCTGTTATCATCTTCTGAGAAAGCGTTTGTTTTTATCATATTTATCGTATCACAGTTCATTACAATAATTTAAAAAAATCTTAATGCCACTGCCCAGTTGAGCCTCAAGATGAAGAAAATATTGACAAATCATCTGGGGTTAAAATATGAAAAAGGATACCTTCATTCTATTCACCACCTGCATGTACATCAAACTGAAGACGTTCATATCAAATGTTCATCAAAGGCATGCTGATGTGCCCTTATACTAGTTTTAAGTTAGTACTGCATATAAAAAAGGAGCAGTATACAATTTTGGAACCCAAATATCCAAAAATACAATTTTCTGAATGTGTAAGCATCTTTCTTTGCAGGAAGAAGTCAATATTTCCAAAGGTAAGGCGAAGAGTTAATGAGGAAAGATGACTGGGGCGATTATCGGCCAGACTCGTGCCTGGCTGAGGTCCAGATCTGTACTTGTTCCTGACGACTGGCTTGAGGCTTGTGTTGAATGGATCAAGGAAGAAAACCAGGTAAAAATTCAATGGTCACTGTATCTTATTTATAGAGACTACATATACACGTATAATAAAACATGGTTGTAACGAGTCTCTGGGGACAAACAGAATCACCTGTTATAAGCTTATAGTTTGTACAGATATACATACATGTATGCGCATACATATACGTACCGGTAGACATCTTACAGGAACATTGATGGGAATGAAAATAGCTACGTTATTACCATGAATTTGGTGTAAGTGTGTTCCTTATAAACATGTTTTACTATACATGTATATCATTTACTTCGATGATCATATCTTATTTATAGAGACTACATCTTTTTCATTGGAATTTCCTTTTCTTGAACAGTTAACACTACTTTTATTATATAAATACAGTATAAATATATGCAGACGAACATGGATAAACTATTCTGAGTGAAAATGCTAATTAATTTTATTAGTTTACATCTTTTTCGTTAGTTCTGACAGGGTTCACCTTTAATAGCTTTTGAAATTTGGTCGCCAAACTTTTCGCCAAAGCTAAATTCTTTTCAACAAATACAATATTTGGAGCCCAAAAAATATATTGTTGCGAGTACAATACCTTGATCATAACCACTAGTAAGTAATGCACTCTATTTTAGGGAAACTCAATTATACAGTCACGGATCAATGAACTCGTATTTGAACAATGGCTTTTGGCAGATCTGCACGAGCTGGGCACTCATTGCTTACCTAATGGACTTACAGAGGCTACAAAATATCAGCTCTCAGGCTCATACGCTCTTCAGGTATGAGTTTTTGTCATAAATTCAATTAAATTCAACAATGCCTTTATTTTTTATGCTATGGTTGGCGAAATTCATTACAAAAACAAAATTGTTACAAAATTATATTATAATGCCATCATTGTGATTTCATTACACAGATTGACTCGATGGTGGATGTCGGAAAGTCATTTTATTCCCAGCTACAAAAAATACAAGGTACTGAAAATGCCAATGCTGCTGTATCTGCAGAGGCCAGTGACCAAAAACCGGTAATTGTCTCATGCTGTTTGTAGTACTTATAATTATATAGCTAATGGGTTGTTTGTTATGCTATATAGCATTTAGCTAGCTACCACCACAACAGCATCTGCTTTTCAAATAAAGATGAATTTCAGATGTGGTAATTTTGTTGTTTGAAAATGAGCCTCATATTTGAACAGTATATTTTCAAATTTGATGAGAAATTTGAAAACATATGTCATATATGGCATGATCAGTTTTATATAAATTGCTGAGCTTAGTTAAGGCCATTTTATTTTTCAGTGGGAGCCAAAGCCATCCCAGATGATGATGTTGAACCTGACTGATGGCACCAACAACATAAAAGGCATGGAATACAAACCTATGTCCTGTCTGGGTCCCAAGCTACAGCCAGGCACCAAGGTTTGTGTGGACTTCACTCAGTATATACCTTCACTCTTAAAACCTTCACTGTGTATACATCTTCACTCTG
The DNA here is from genome assembly GCF_041381155.1 of Argopecten irradians. Classification (NCBI taxonomy): domain Eukaryota; kingdom Metazoa; phylum Mollusca; class Bivalvia; order Pectinida; family Pectinidae; genus Argopecten; species Argopecten irradians. The sequence goes on along the minus strand of NC_091138.1, from coordinate 14,712,740 downwards.
TATACCTTCAATCTGTTAACATTCACTATGTAAACCTTCACTGTGTATACCTTCACTCTGTATACCTTCACTCTGTAAACCTTCACTCTGTATACCTTCACTGTGTATACCTTCACTCTGTAAACCTTCACTCTGTATACCTTCACTCTGTATACCTTCACTCTGTATACCTTCACTCTGTATACCTTCACTGTGTATACCTTCACTGTGTATACCTTCACTGTGTATACCTTCACTCTGTAAACCTTCACTCTGTATACCTTCACTCTGTGAACCTTCACTCTGTAAACCTTCACTCTGTATACCTTCACTGTGTATACCTTCATTCTGTATACATCATCACTCTGTGAACCTTCACTCTGTATACCTTCACTCTGTATACTTTCACTCTGTATGCCTTCACTCTGTATACCTTCAGTCTGTATACCTTCACTCTGTATACCTTCACTGTGTATATAACCTTCAATCTGTATACCTTCACTGTGTATACCTTTACTGTGTATACCTTCAGTCTGTATACATCATCACTCTGTATACCTCCACTCTGTATACCTCCACTCTGTATACCTTCACTCTGTATACCTTCACTGTGTAAACCTTCACTCTGTTAACCTTCACTCTGTGAACCTTCACTCTGTATACCTTCACTCTGTATACCTTCACTCTGTATACCTTCACTCTGTATACCTTCACTCTGTATACCTTCACTCTGTATACCTTCACTCTGTATACCTTCACTCTGTATACCTTCACTCTGTATACCTTCACTCTGTATACCTTCACTCTGTATACCTTCACTCTGTATACCTTCACTCTGTATACCTTCACTCTGTTAACCTTCACTCTGTGAACCTTCAGTCTGTATACCTTCACTCTGTATACCTCCACTCTGTATACCTTCACTCTGTATACCTTCACTCTGTATACCTTCACTCTGTATACCTTCACTCTGTATACCTTCACTCTGTATACCTTCACTGTGTATACCTTCACTCTGTTAACCTTCACTCTGTGAACCTTCACTTTGTATACCTCCACTCTATATACCTTCACTGTGTATACCTTCACTCTGTATACCTTCACTCTGTATACCTTCACTCTGTATACCTTCACTCTGTATACCTTCACTCTGTATACCTTCACTCTGTATACCTTCACTCTGTATACCTTCACTGTGTATACCTTCACTCTGTTAACCTTCACTCTGTGAACCTTCACTCTGTATACCTTCACTCTGTATACCTTCACTCTGTATACCTTCACTCTGTATACCTTCACTCTGTATACCTTCACTCTGTATACCTTCACTCTGTATACCTTCACTCTGTATACCTTCACTGTGTATACCTTCACTCTGTATACCTTCACTCTGTATACCTTCACTGTGTATACCTCACTTGTAACCTTCACTCTGTATACCTTCACTTGTATACCTTCACTCTGTATACCTTCACTCTGTATACCTTCACTCTGTATACCTTCACTCTGTAACCTTCACTCTGTAACCTTCACTCTGTATACCTTCACTCTGTAACCTTCACTCTGTATACCTTCTCTGTATACCTTCACTTGTATACCTTCACTCTGTTAACCTTCACTCTGTATACCTTCACTCTGTATACCTTCACTGTGTATACCTTCACTCTGTATACCTTCACTCTGTATACCTTCACTCTGTATACCTTCACTCTGTATACCTTCACTCTGTATACCTTCACTCTGTATACCTTCACTCTGTATACCTTCACTCTGTATACCTTCACTCTGTATACCTTCACTCTGTATACCTTCACTCTGTATACCTTCACTCTGTATACCTTCACTCTGTATACCTTCACTTGTATACCTTCACTGTGTATACCTTCACTCTGTATACCTTCACTCTGTATACCTTCACTCTGTATACCTTCACTCTGTATACCTTCACTCTGTATACCTTCACTCTGTATACCTTCACTCTGTATACCTTCACTGTGTATACCTCACTCTGTATACCTTCACTCTGTATACCTTCACTGTGTATACCTTCACTCTGTATACCTTCACTTTGTATACCTTCACTGTGTATACCTTCACTCTGTATACCTTCACTCTGTAAACCTTCACTCTGTATACCTTCACTTTGTGAACCTTCACTCTGTATACCTTCACTCTGTAAACCTTCAATCTGTAAACCTTCACTCTGTATACCTTCACTGTGTATATAACCTTCACGGTGTATACCTTCACTCTGTATGGCTTCACTCTTTATATCATAAAGCCTGGCAATAAGGTCATTTGACCCTTCACTCTGTTTATCATATTATGATTTCATTAGCTCACCTGGTCCGAAGGACCGAGGTGAGCTTATGGGATACCGCAGCGTCCGGCGTCCGTCGTCCGTCGTCCGTCGTCCGGCGTCCGTCGTCCGTCGTCCGTCAACAATCGACTTCTTCTCCATAACCGCTGGTCGGATTTCAACAAAATTTGACTGGTAGCATCCTTATGGGCTACTAACTAAAAATTGTACAAATGATGGGGCTGACCCCCCAGGGGCCTGAGGGGCGGGGCCAAAAGGGGTCAATTTGGCTATTTCCATATAAACGACTTCTTCTCTGAAACCAAGCATGGGATAGCACCCATAATGCAATGGTAGCATCCTTATAGGGTGGGGATTCAAAATTGTACAAATGATGGGGCTGACCCCCCAGGGGCCTGAGGGGCGGGGCCAAAAGGGGTCAATTTGGCTATTTCCATATAAACGACTTCTTCTCTGAAACCAAGCATGGGATAGCACCCATAATGCAATGGTAGCATCCTTATAGGGTGGGGATTCAAAATTGTACAAATGATGGGGCTGACCCCCCGGGGGCCTGAGGGGCGGGGCCAAAAGGGGTCAATTTGACTATTTCCATATAAACGACTTCTTCTCTGAAACCAAGCATGGGATAGCACCCATAATGCAATGGTAGCATCCTTATAGGGTGGGGATTCAAAATTGTACAAATGATGGGGCTGACCCCCCGGGGGCCTGAGGGGCGGGGTCAAAAGGGGTCAATTTGGCTATTTCCATATAAACGACTTTTTCTCTGAAACCAAGCATGGGATAGCACCCATAATGCAATGGTAGCATCCTTATAGGGTGGGGATTCAAAATTGTACAAATGATGGGGCTGACCCCCCAGGGGCCTGAGGGGCGGGGCCAAAAGGGGTCAATTTGACTATTTCCATATAAACGACTTCTTCTCTGAAACCAAGCATGGGATAGCACCCATAATGCAATGGTAGCATCCTTATAGGGTGGGGATTCAAAATTGTACAAATGATGGGGCTGACCCCCCAGGGGGCTGAGGGGCGGGGCCAAAAGGGGTCAATTTGACTATTTCCATATAAACAACTTCTTCTCTGAAACCAAGCATGGGATAGCACCCATAATGCAATGGTAGCATCCTTATAGGGTGGGGATTCAAAATTGTACAAATGATGGGGCTGACCCCCCGGGGGCCTGAGGGGCGGGGTCAAAAGGGGTCAATTTGGCTATTTCCATATAAACAACTTCTTCTCTGAAACCAAGCATGGGATAGCACCCATAATGCAATGGTAGCATCCTTATAGGGTGGGGATTCAAAATTGTACAAATGATGGGGCTGACCCCCCGGGGGCCTGAGGGGCGGGGTCAAAAGGGGTCAATTTGGCTATTTCCATATAAACGACTTCTTCTCTGAAACCAAGCATGGGATAGCACCCATAATGCAATGGTAGCATCCTTATAGGGTGGGGATTCAAAATTGTAAAAAAAAAGGGGCTGACCCCCCGGGGGCCTGAGGGGCGGGGTCAAAAGGGGTCAATTTGGCTATTTCCATATAAACGACTTCTTCTCTGAAACCAAACATGGGATAGCACCCATAATGCAATGGTAGCATCCTTATAGGGTGGGGATTCAAAATTGTATAAATGATGGGGCTGACCCCCTGGGGGCCTGAGGGGCGGGGTCAAAAGGGGTCAATTTGGCTATTTCCATATAAACGACTTCTCTGAAACCAAGCATGGGATAGTTATAGGGTGGGGATTCAAAATTGTAAAAAAAAAGGGGCTGACCCCCCGGGGGCCTGAGGGGCGGGGTCAAAAGGGGTCAATTTGGCTATTTCCATATAAACGACTTCTTCTCTGAAACCAAACATGGGATAGCACCCATAATGCAATGGTAGCATCCTTATAGGGTGGGGATTCAAAATTGTACAAATGATGGGGCTGACCCCCCGGGGGCCTGAAGGGTGGGGTCAAAAGGGGTCGATTTGGCTATTTCCATATAAATGACTTCTTGTCTGCAACTAAGCATGGGATAGCACCCATAATGCAATGGTAGCATCCTTATAGGGTGGGTATTCCAAATTGTGCAAATGATAGGACTGACCCCCCGGGGGGCCTGAGGGGCGTGGTCAAAAGTGGTCAATTTCCATATAAATGACTTCTTCTCTGCAACTTAACATGGGATTACGCTCATAATGCAATGGTTACATCCTTAAAGGGTTTGGATTCAAAATTTTGCAAATGAAGGGGCTGACCTCCCGGGGGCCTGAAGGGTGGGGTCAAAAGGGGTCAATTTAGCTATTTCCATATAAACGACTTCTTCTCTGCACCTAAGCATGGAAGAGCACTCATAATGCAATGGTAGCATCCTTACAGGGTTGGAATATGAAATTGTACAAATGATAGGGCTGATCCCCGGGGCCTTAGACGGCAATAGATGCGGGGTCAAAAGGTCAATTAGGCTACTATTTTCATATAAATTACTTTGTCTCTGAACCTATGTATTGGATAGCATATTTGTATGGTATCAATAGCATCATTTTATGGTTGTGATTCAAAATTAAACTTTGGGAGTCAATTTTGCTAATTTTTCTAATGATTGTCAGTCTTTGTGATAATTACTAAAAAAAAACCAGGTGAGCGATACAGGCCCTCTGGGCCTCTGTTTATCATATTATGATTTCATTAGTAGATTTTATCAGTAATGTACATGTATATCACTTTCCTGTAGGTGATTGTCAGTGGTTCAGTGATGTGTAGGAGAGGGGTGTTGTTTCTGACCAACAATAATCTACGAGTGATGGGAGGAGAAGTGGACACCCTTATTGAGGAAAATACGAAGGTCAAGGTCCTACAGGAGGCACTGTAAGTTATCAACCCACCAGGCCCCGATTTCTCAAAACAAGCTTCAGTCAAGAACTGACTTTAGTCAATTGTTTTCACATAAGTTACATAAGCAGGAAGAGTTAAGTTTTGACTGAATTCAGAATGCACATTTGTTTCGAGAAATCAAGGCTGGATTAATTCGTTAGTCATCAAGTCATCTGGGTAATGTATTACTTTGGTTCATTATCAATCATAATGTCAAAGTACTGTTGAAATTCAAAGTTATCACCATTGAAGGTTTTCCCTGATCTTTTGTCATTCATTTATACATTAGGAAGTTGACAATTGTACGATGATGTCACTTTGGCTATTTGACATTATACCATATTCCTGAATGTTTTTGTAGTGACTCCAGTATGCAGAATACTGGTAATACACATAGACAGGAGTACAGAGATACAGACATCAAACCTAGCCAGATGTCTGGGAGAAACACGGCCATACCACGCAACAACCAAGGGGGATCTGTCAACAGACACCAGCCAGGTATGCTGCACAGAATCTCACCTAGTTATGTGATACAGGACACCGTGTGCCTTCTGTGTGGTTGCTTTAATTTATGAGCTGTGTAAAGGCCCCAAAATCATGTCTATAGCTATAAAAATGTTATAGCTTTCATGTTTTAGCATTCAAACATTAAAATCTCACTAGATCAAGTTTGATTTAAAATAAAATAGGCTAGAAGCAATACTTTATACATATTATTGGAAAAATGTTTTCACTTGTTAAAAAACCAGATTCGAATATTAAAAGCTAAATATCTTTTCGGTGACGTTGAAATCTTTGTGATGTTTTGGGTTAAGCAATTGCTTAATCAGCAACATTTGGTTAATAAATACAGTTATATATTGTTATGTCTGTTTGATGTTTTATATTATTCAGGATCTGGGAATGCAAGGTCTGGCCCTGGAAACAAAGCACCTGTTAATGATAGCGTTTTAGATGATGTAAGTACAAAACTCCTGGTACCATTAAAATCATGAATTCGGATGCAACAAGAAAGCGAATTGTTCACTTGTCAACATCTGAATTCATAATAGTTGAAATTGTAGACAACTGAATTCAGACAGATGAAGATTGCAATGCACATGTCTTGAAAAAAAATTCATAGGCTTCATTTGTATCAATTCACCCACTTTACCTGATAGTTGAAATTATTTGGTCTTGTATCCACTATGATGTAATAGTAGACTAAAATTATTTGGTCTTGTATCCACTATGATGTAAAAGTAGACTCCTTTTTGAGTATTTTCTTAGTCAACTAATATTATTATATATATATATGTGATATATATTTGTATGTGTCATCTACCAGTGGGACATGGAAGATTTAGCGATGGACGATGATATGATGGATGAACTAGACAACATAGAGATGTCACAACCAGGAAATCAGAATGGTAGCTACAACATGGCTAATAATGTAACGGTCACCAACGGTCAATCATCCACCACAGCTAATTACAAAAACAATAATATGTCCTCTCTCCCAAAAAACAGAAACTTGTCTGTCCATAGTGGGTCATATACTACTGCAGGGACGAAGGAGGAGCAAGTCAGTCAACCAAGATATAACGAAAACATGACTTTAAGGAATGTGATCTCTGAATCCAGGTCAGGAAGACGGAACTCTTCAGACGAGATGCCTAATAGTAAGAGGCAAAAACTTAGTAGTAGTGCTAGTGCAGGTGTTCAAGAGAATTCAGCATCAAACTATGATTCTGTGTTCAATGATGAATTTGAAGATGATTTCGATGATGACTTTGTGGCTGTTACACCTTCAAAACTTGGTGGGAATAAAACTGCTAAAAATACTAATGTGATACCTAAATCAACAGTTAAAGCTGAATCAAATCAATATAGAAGTTCTTTTGGAGAAAATTCTGGGGAAATTGTTCAGAATTTGTTATCTCCCCTTGAAATAAACTCAGGAAATAGGAATAAAAGCTCTGTGGATAAAGGTGCAGGAACAAGTGGTAAGAAGCCATTGTTTACAAACTCTTCTGGATCAACATTAGCTTCTTATAATAACAGTGCAATAAATACAGTGGTCAAGGTTGAACCTGCCTCACCGGTCAGTAGGGTAGGTGGTGGTCAGGCTTCTATAGACAACTTTGTAAGGACGCCTCCCACCGGTCAGAGAAATAGCAAATCCCCAACTGGCCAAAATGGAAATTCAACTAAAAATGGTGATGGACAGAAAAAATTGACAGATTTCACCTTGGTCAAACCTTGCAATGGTAAATATATTCATATAATATGTAATGTTAAATAGTACATCAGTTTTAATTGTAATCATTCTTTTATAATCTTCAGTTTTCAATGCTATGTATGTGCAGATTGATTAACCCAGGAAGTCCTCTTTTATTAGCTCACCTGACCTGTCCATCCGTCGGCATCATTTCCTTTAAATCTCTACTAATCATAGAGTTCTGCATGGATTGAAACCAAATTTGGCCTAAAACTTCCTTGGATGAAGGGGAACAAAGTTTGTATAAATTTTGGCTCTGACTCCCTGGGGACAGGAGGGGCGGAGCCCAATAGGGGAAATAGAGGTAAATCCTATAAATTGCTTCTAGTCCTAGATTTCTGCATGGATTAAAACCAAATTTGGCCTAAAACTTCCTTGGATGAAGGGGAAGAGAGTTTGTATAAATTTTGGCTTTGACCCCCTGGGGACAGGAGGGGCGGAGTCCAATAGGGGAAATAGAGGTTAATCCTATAAATTGCTTATAGTCCTAGATTTCTGCATGGATTAAAACCAAATTTGGCCTAAAACTTCCTTGGATAAAGGGGAACAGAGTTTGTATAAATTTTGGCTTTGACCCTCTGGGGGCAGGAGGGGCAGGGCCCAATAGGGGAAATAGAGGTAAAGGCTTTATATCTCTACTTCACATATAGTTCTGCTTTGATTGTAACCAAATTTGGCCAAGAAACATCCTTGGGGAAAGGTAACAAAATTTGTATACATTTTTGGCTTTGACCTCCTGGAGCAGAAAGAGTGGGGCTAAATGGGGGAATTAGAGATAAATGTTCAAATTCCTTCAGAAAATAAACAATGAACCAGGTTAGCGATACAGACCCTCTGGGCTTCTTGTAATTACTACCAAAGGTTAATGGCAATGAATGAAAACCTGTAAAAGTTCTAGTTCTTCTGATACTTCACCAGTAAAGTGTTGCTACACCATATGGCTCCCCTATGTATCTTATTTTTAGCCCACCATCATTAGATGGTGGGCTATTCAAATCGCCCTGCGTCCGTGGTCCGTCGTCCATGGTCTGTCGTCCGTCCGTAAACAATGCTTGTCATCACTATTTCTTAAAAACTGCTGTAGGGATTTTGTTCAAACTTCACATGGAGGGTCCCCTTGGTCCATATTTGTGCCATACAGATTTTGAGGCTGATCGGAAAAACATGATGGCCGCCAGTTAGCCATCTTTGATTTTGGCAGTTGAAGTTTGTTATCGATATTTCTTGAGAACTACTGAAGGGATTTTGTTCAAACTTCACATGGAGGTTACCCTTGGTCCCTAGTTGTGCCATACATATTTTGAGGCTGATCGGAAAAACAAGATGGCCGCCAGGCAGCCATCTTTGATTTTGGCAGTTGAAGTTTGTTATTGATATTTATTGAGAACTACTGAAGGGATTTTGTTCAAACTTCACATGGAGGTTACCCTTGGTCCCTAGTTGTGCCATACAGATTTTGAGGCTGATCGGAAAAACAAGATGGCCGCCAGGCAGCCATCGTTGATTTTGGCAGTTGAAGTTTGTTATCGATATTTCTTGAGAACAACTGAATTGATTTTGTTCAAACTTCACATGGAGGTTACCCTTGGTCCCTAGTTGTGCCATACAAATGTTGAGGCTGATCATAAAAACAAGATGGCCGCCAGGCAGCCATCTTTGATTTTGGCAGTTGAAGTTTGTTATCGATATTTCTTGAGAACTACTGAAGGGATTTTGTTCAAACTTCACATGGAGGGTACCCTTGGTCCCTAGTTGTGCCATACAGATTTTGAGGCTGATCGGAAAAACAAGATGGCCGCCAGGCAGCCATCTTTGATTTTGGCAGTTGAAGTTTGTTATTGATATTTATTGAGAACTACTGAAGGGATTTTGTTCAAACTTCACATGGAGGTTACCCTTGGTCCCTAGTTGTGCCATACAGATTTTGAGGCTGATCGGAAAAACAAGATGGCCGCCAGGCAGCCATCGTTGATTTTGGCAGTTGAAGTTTGTTATCGATATTTCTTGAGAACAACTGAATTGATTTTGTTCAAACTTCACATGGAGGTTACCCTTGGTCCCTAGTTGTGCCATACAAATGTTGAGGCTGATCATAAAAACAAGATGGCCGCCAGGCAGCCATCTTTGATTTTGGCAGTTGAAGTTTGTTATCGATATTTCTTGAGAACTACTGAAGGGATTTTGTTCAAACTTCACATGGAGGGTACCCTTGGTCCCTAGTTGTGCCATACAGATTTTGCGGCTGATGGGAAAAACAAGATGGCCGCCAGGCAGCCATCTTTGATTTTGGCAGTTGAAGTTTGTTATCGATATTTCTTGAGAACTACTGAAGGAATTTTGTTCAAACTTCACATGGAGGTTACCCTTGGTCCCTATTTGTGCCATACAGATTTTGAGTCTGATAGGAAAAACAAGATGGCCATCTTGGATTTTGATAGTTAAGGTTTGATATCCCCATTTCTCAAAAAGTGCTGAAGGGATATTTCTCAAGTTTAATATGTAGGTCCCCCTAGGGCCCTTGTTATGCATATTGCATTTTTGGACAAATCTGTCAGCCATCTTGGATTTCGATAGTTAAAGTTTGTTATGGCTATTTCTCAGATAGTACTGATGGGATCTGTCTCAAATTTCATATGTAGGTTCCCCTGGGGACCTAGTTGTGCATATTACATTTTGGGAACGATCAGTTAACAAGATGGCCGCCAGGCAGTCATCTTGGATTTTGTTATTCAAAGTTTGTTATCGCTATTTCTCAGAAAGTACTGAAGGGATCTGTCTCAAAATTCATATGTAGGTTCCCCTAGGGCCCTAGTTGTGCATATTGTGATTTGGGACCGATTGATCAACAAGATGGCCGCCAAGGAGTCATCTTGGATTTTGATAGTTGAAGTTTGTTACCGCTATTTCTCAAAAGGTACTGAAGCGATCTGTCTCAAATTTTATATGTAGTGTGTTTGAAAAAGTTTAAAAAGTAGAGAAAAGATCCATCTTTCCTTTGTCAGATATAGATCATTCTTTGGTGGGCGCCAAGATCCCTTTGGGATCTCTTGTCTTCAGCAGGTTTTGTTTTGTACATTTCAGGGATTGATGCTGAACCCTTTACCTACCTGTCTATTGCCAAGAAACAGCTGACCCCTCTAGACAGTGTTACTTTCAAAGTCAAGGTCAGTTCTAATACATTAAGTTATTAAAACTGCCAAAAAACATATAAAAGTAAAATTTCATTATATTAGAACAAACATCTTGGGACCAATAAAATAACTTGTTTATAACCATAATTGATTATGACATATTACAAACAAATATGTTATAGAAACTGTCACTGGGAACCATAATTGATTATGTACATATTACAAACAAATATGTTATAGAAACTGTCACTGGGAACCATAATTGATTATGTACATATTACAAACAAATATGTTATAGAAACTGTCACTGGGAACCATAATTGATTATGTACATATTACAAACAAATATGTTATAGAAACTGTCACTGGGAATAAAAATACTACAATATATTGATATGAATTCATTGTAAGCATGTCTGTGCATCAACACTGTTTCATATTACTGTTTATTATTCTCTCTGCCACCAAAAGCTTCTCCCATAGAAAGGAATTGTGTCATATAGGGTGTATACATGTTAGGTAGGTGTTTGCTTGATGAAGATGATTAGGATTTAGGTGTTTGCTTGATGAAGATGATTAGTATGTAGGTGTTTGTTTGATGAAGATGATTAGGATTTAGGTGTTTGCTTGATGAAGATGATTAGTATGTAGGTGTTTGTTTGATGAAGATGATTAGGATTTAGGTGTTTGCTTGATGAAGATGATTAGGATTTAGGTGTTTGCTTGATGAAGATGATTAGTATGTAGGTGTTTGTTTGATGAAGATGATTAGGATATAGGTGTTTGCTTGATGAAGATGATTAGGATTTAGGTGTTTGTTTGATGAAGATGATTAGGATTTAGGTGTTTGCTTGATGAAGATGATTAGGATTTAGGTGTTTGTTTGATGAAGATGATTAGGATTTAGGTGTTTGCTTGATGAATATGATTAGGATTGAGGTGTTTGCTTGATGAAGATGATTAGGATTTTGATGTTTGCTTGATGAAGATGATTAGGATTTGGTGTTTGCTTGATGGATGATAGGATTAGATTGATGAAGATTTGATTAGTTTTTGATGAAGATGATTAGGATTTAGGTGTTTGCTTGATGAAGATGATTAGGATTTAGGTGTTTGCTTGATGAAGATGATTAGGATTTAGGTGTTTGCTTGATGAAGATGATTAGGATTAAGATGTTTGCTTGATGAAGATGATTAAGATTTAGGTGTTTGCTTGATGAAGATGATTAGGATTTAGTCAAATAGGGTGTTTCACAGCATGATGATAAACATACTTGTTACTCATTATAATTTAAATCCCCTTTCTGGCTGCAAATTGATAGATCTCTCTATCTGGGGACCGCACATAACTTTGCATGTTGCCTTGAGTATGCAAATTTAATCCAACACTGAAAAACATGCACATGTTTGAGAATAGGGCATGGTAAGATATAGTCTTCCGATATTGGACAATAGGTATGAAGTCACCTACTCGACAGTGTGAGTTTTCTCTGGTATTAAGTCGACTCCCCTCCACCATTACCAATACTGATCAATACAATATAGCTGAAATTATTTCTCATTTGTTGTAAAAGATATAAAGTTTACATATTATAGAATGATTACATGAAAATAAAAAATGCTTCAAGGTATCATTTTTTCAAACATAACACATAGTGAGTTAGTGTGTTATAGTGCTGTGCTCCAAGGGAGGCAAACCTGAAAAATATACCCTAGTCAAATGTTCTGTTTAGACATGAAAACTCAACATTCAAGAAACAGGTTGTTTTGATTTCTTAAATTTGAATGTACCTGTTTCAAAAAAAAACAGAAAGCCAGAGTAGTGGAGAAAACCTACAGACCAACACTTAGTACTGGCACTTACCCCACGGGGCTTAGGATAATGCATAATAATAATATATATAAATGTACTTGTATGTTGGGACATCTTCACCAGTTGACTACTGCAACCCTCTTCATGAAGGTGATAAGATATCCTTTGGTACCTACAGTAAGTTAAAGATTAAAGAACAATTATTTCATATATAGTTATAATATTTTTTTCTGTAGGCTTACATCTCCACTCTGATTGGACGGCTAGATAGCTCTGGTGGGAAAGAATGGAAACTGGCCTGTAAGATCAATGACGGCTCAGACACACTGGATGTGGACCTTTCCAGTGGAGTATGTTCTCAAAAAAATTAATTTATCTATGTATAAAATTATGTAGTTTTAAAAATCAATATCTTGATAAAATTTATTGCATCATCCTTTCAAGAAATATGTGAGGAGAAATTTTAAAACTCTTTTCCCAGGTATGTTAAGTACATAATTAATTCTAAAAATTAAATAGTGAACAGGGAAATTCTTAAAATATGTATTTGATAAGAAGAATTTTTTACATACTGTATACTTTCTTAGCAAAAACTAATATCAGATGTATTATACACTCAGTCAAATGCAGCTAAGATTGAGTTACCTCCCATGGAACAACGAATAAAGACAAAGTCCTGCTGAATTTCTCCATTCCAAAACACACTGTTGGGCCAAAAAAAAAAAAAAAAATATGTCTGTTTAGGGTTACCCGACCGACCCTAATTTGTTTTTCCACTCTACGAAAAAAAAAAAAAAAATTAAAAAGTCGGGATTTTGAATTCAGCTCCAGCCATCACTTTAGAGTGAAAGACACTAAAAAAAAATTTTTTTTTTTAATCCTCCTGACTGACCGACCCTATTTTTTGCCAATGTAACCCTAAGCAGACATTTTTTTTTTTTTTTTTTGGACCTTGTCTCCAATTAATAACCATTGATTGAGAATCCATTAACAAAACGTAAAGAAATTTATTTAACTTTAATACTAATCAACATTATATAAATATAACAAGTCATTAACTATGGCTTTGTTTGGTATTGTTTCATTGCATAACACATTTCTTTCCCAATGATGTTATTTCATTTTTGTACCAGGTCTTGACCAGTCTTATAGGATTTTCAGCTCCTGACAGTATGGTAAGAATCCAATTATAACTTAAAATGGATATTAAAGGTGCTTTACAGATAGAAAATAATATTTTTGTTATAGGCTTTATACAGAGCAATGCATTACTCATAACATTGGAGTATCAGTCCAGTATAATACAAAGGATATGGATTCAATCCACGGCAAACAGTTATATAAAATTGATAATGTGCTCTATCACATATAATACCACTTTGTAATATGACATCATTTTCAACCTTGTATACTTATGATATAATAAAAGCAATTTCTGATTTCGATGTTTTGTTAATAGGTGATGAAGAAGAGGGCTAAACATGACCCAAGTATAAAGGATGTACTTATAGAAGTAAGTTCTGCTCCTAGAAGAAAAATGCTAAAATATGATAATTCTATCACAAATGTACAAGTAGAGATACCAAGAAAAAAACCACAATGATATGATTTAAACATTCAGTTTAGATGTAAAAGTAATGAATAAGCATAAATAAGTATGCTTATTGAACATATTAACTATAAAAAAAATCCAAAAAAAATCAGCACTTTTCTTTGGTATTCTTTTGTTCTTTTTAAGCAAGTTTTAAGTACCTATTGTGCTGATTATGATCAGGGCCTGGCAACATAAAAATATTCTCAGACAGATTTTTTACTCAAGTATATATTTAACATAGACTTGAGTAAAAAATCTGCTGAGAAAATTTTATGGTGCCGGGCCCAGGATAATTTTCTATGTACATCTTTTGCATTTAAATCTTACAGGTATTGATGAAAAAATACATTTTAAGCATGATTAATACCTTGTTATAGGGAATTCAACAGTGCCAACAGAAGTTAATAGAGCTACTCTGTATCATGGAGATTCGAGTGATGCCCTCCAAACCTAGACCAGAGGTCATAGCCCTACATGAGATGACCCCAGGCAGAATCGACGCTCTTCGGACCAGGGTCACTCATTCATTAGATAATAAATAATATATCATATGTTCAGAAGGTGTTTGGCTTTTTGATCTGTCAATGTCGGCGGTCGATATCTTCTTAGTAAGCAATTCTGCATCTATCAATAATTTACCAGTAAACAAATGAATGACCTTGATCTTCATTTAAGGTTACAAGAGTCACAAAGGCTGAAATCTTTAGGGAGTATTTGTGAATATAAAAAAGGCCAAGATGCCTGATATTGGATCTGTAGCATGCAGGGAGATGATACAGTGTCATGTTTGTTTAAATAAAGAACTTTTAATCTAGATCAATTGTGTGCTCAAAAAAATACAAAATGTACTTGGGGGGGGGGGGGGGGGGAAACAGACTGAATAAATATCTAGTAACTTGTCAAAATATCATTTACAAAATATATTCAAAGCCAACAGTGTAGACCCCTGATGTTTGGTATATAGCATGCTTAGATGAAGTGCTACCAAGTTTGTTCAAATGTATAATCTTTACCTTTAATCAAGATATTTAACAACTTCTTTTTTATAAACGAAGAGACCTAGAGTCCTGATATATTTAGGGATATATTTTGCTGGAAATGATCTTGATATTCAAACAGGCTGTCCATTATTTTAACAGCAATATTTGAATAAACATCTTAATAACAAAGACATTCGGTGCTACATGTATGATAGTATATTTAAATTGTTAACTATTTCGTTTGACAACAATCCTAATGTTTGGCTATGCTTAGATGAAATGTTATTAGCTAGGTCACAGTGGTCAAGTAGGCTCAACTATCTATAGGGACTCCATGTTTGCTTCAGTGTAGTCTAGAGCCACTAAGTTAGTTAAATACGTGTAGTTAAAAGAGCGACCTTAAAGTCACAAGTGTCAGTGTTAAAATTACTACAATAAAACGTACGCTAAAATGAAAATTTACCAATTTTGTTTTAATACTTGACCTTGACTTAGCTTTCATACAATGTCCGGGACAAAAAGCTTAATTTTTTCTAAGATACTATAGTGACCTAGAAACCCAAAATTTGGGCCTTATTATGTTTGGATAATGTGTGACCAATTTTCATCAAATATATCACATTGACCATGAAAGTTACCGGACAATGGGCTGTTCAAAGTTCACGGGTTCAAATAGGCTGATTTTTTTAACAACTTCTGAATAACTAAGAGGCCCAGACTTCAAACATTGGGCCTGCTGCAGATAAGGATGAAATTCTAGAAGTTTGTTTATATAAAATTTATTATCTTATTCTTCTTTATTGTTCCAGTGGTAATGTTTTGACGATTGTAGGCTTATTGAACCCCATGACCTTGATTAAAGGACGTGGTTATCTATATGAAAAACGTTTTAGTCTAAGTCTTTAATCATATCAAGTTGAATGTCCAAAATGAGGTCTATTGAATTTTAACTTAATGGAAAAAATAAACGTTGTCAATTGTCACATATTTCAAATAGAGTTCTGGCAGCAAGAGGGTTAGTAATGTCAAGGTCATTCATTTCAACAGACTTAGTAGTACTTCATAAAACCATGTTATAAACTCTGTAAGGTATCTTCTTTTGGTTTTGGCAAACTAAGTACGTTTACAGTACAAATTAGTGGGTCTACAATATATATGCTGATATGGTTTAGCTGCAATTATCGATCAAATGAATGAGATTGACCTTTCACCTAGGTCACATAGGTTAAGAAGGCCTTTGCTTTAAAAGTGACCTTTCAAGAATGAAGAGAAGATTTACCTGGTAGCAGGTGAGCGATTGAGGCTCATTGGACCCTATTGATAACCCAGGGAAGATAGATAATGGTAAAGAGATTCAGCTGGGAGCTCGCATCGCTTTAAATTGGCGCGCATCCCCGTTGGTGTCTGTGCTAAGCTGATATCCTGGCACGAGATTTGAATACATTGGAGAATAGTTGACAAATTTGTGGTGTTGTGATCGCTAATTATATTTACTAGTGTCTTGGAGGCAACCCGTGTGGCACGCAAATTGAAAACGATCTGATCAATTAAATGGGATAGGAATAACGGACGACATCGGATGTAAGCCTATACCCCAATGGGGCATTCTTGAGGACCTCGGGGTAGTGGTAAACCTAGCAACTGATGGTAGGAGGTGCGTGATGGGCTACCGATGGCTCAAAGTTGAACGGTAGCTTTTAGTGAGATGTTATTGGGAAAACTGAGTATTAAATGCGTAAGTTGCATTGAACTACATTCAGTTGGCAATGATGGGAGTATGAAAGCCAAATGTACAATAATGAAACGCGTTTTGTTGAATTTGCTGTTGTCCAGTTGACACTCATACTCTAATTATTGTCAAAAGTTTAATGATAAATTCTCAGGAGATCTCAACTAGGCTATTGAGTAAGAATTCAATAATCGATGAGCCATCATCCGTGGTCGCTGATACGACGATTGTATTGCAACTTTTCTACTTTTCTGCATGTCCGAAAAAAATATCTAATCTTGACATCTTCATATTCCCGTGAAGAATTCGAGGTTTCATTCCGCATGACACTCGTACATCATGAAAGTATCTTGGTTATGAAAATTATCTTATAATACCTTCCTTTGAAAATAGGAATTTCTACAAGTAACATTTGACGTCATTTGTTTCAATATGTTTATTTACGTCATTTGTCACAAATAAGTGACGTAACTTTCACAAACAAATGACGTTACAATCAGAACTTGCTGTCTTTG
The DNA here is from genome assembly GCF_041381155.1 of Argopecten irradians. Taxonomy (NCBI): domain Eukaryota; kingdom Metazoa; phylum Mollusca; class Bivalvia; order Pectinida; family Pectinidae; genus Argopecten; species Argopecten irradians. The sequence goes on along the minus strand of NC_091138.1, from coordinate 14,695,552 downwards.
AAGATGACGTCAGTATTTTTTGTGTGGAATTTGCGTCGCTTTCCAAACGTCGCGACGCTCAATGACACTTCAACATGTACTGCATCCTGATGCTCTCATAGACGAGTTCACGTAAAACTCACGGGTTGAGTTGAGGGAGGTAAGACCTTAGTTCAAGAGTTGTGAACAAAAATCGCGTTGCTCCCGAGAGAAACTCTCCGAACATGGATCTGAGCTGGATTAGACACGAAGAGTTGTTAAAAAGTTTTAAGTTCAAATTACGTAACTCGAGTTTTGATGAAACACGTGCCGCTCGTGAGTTTCACGTGAACCGAACAGACAACATATAGGCTTTACGCGTAAAGTGTAAGTATACTGGCTTCGATGATTTCCAACCATTTTCAAGAAAATCAAATAATTTACATTATAATCATGATAAAAACTACAAAATTGCCAAAAAACCACCCTCGGAAACCCAGTGTCTGACAATTAGACTCCACCACGCTCAATCTGATTAAAATACAGATCCTTATTATCACTACGTTTGCTCCATTGAACGGAGTGGTTATAAGGATGGATCTGTGATTTAATCAGATTGCACCACGCTCCGTTTACGCGGGTAACCGATGATACCAAAATATGTACACGAGATAGGCCTGACAGTATGAAAATATGAAATTTTCAATATAAAATTTAGTTGCAAATTGTATAACGTTAATTATCTTCTTTCCTTCCGGAATATAGATCGTGCAAAGTGTGCTATTAGTTTAGTTGTAATTACCCCTTTGACGTCATACTGGCCACTTAGACACCTGGCAGATGACAGATTCTGCTCGCAACTTATAAAAATTTTGAACCAGTCGTACATGTACTAGCACTATATGTACAACTAATGACAATACTGTAATGTTTTGCATTTTAAGTTTACGAACAATTTAATATAGAGGATAAGGTAGTATGTGCCCCAACAATGGAGGCTTTTAAACATGCCCTGTAATACATGTATATCATTAATAACCTGAGTTGACGCAATGTCGTAAAGATAATGACTTAAGAGTAATTCTTTTCTCTGGTTGTGGGTGTATAACAGGCCTATACATACATACATACGATATATAATGTTACATAATAATGAATATTTTCTGTAGTGACTATTATATTGTTATGCTTTTATTAGCCATATTAATGTATCGCCGTCTAAACTTGTAGTCGCTAAACCTACCTATATTATTAGGCTTTTTGTTCCTAATTTAGCGGACTCTACTTTTTTGAACGTCACTGTAACAAGGAACAGCCTACAGCTACCTCTGCAAAACTTCGTCGTCGTCATCATTCTGTACTTCTCAAAAATGAGAGTGTATAATACAGAAAAACGAATCATTATATAAAGTATAGATCAAAATTTGAAAGTCTCTGATCCTAAACAACAAATCAATGTTCTTTGCTGGTGGTGTATCCACCAGTGGCATCTTACGGAATCATTTCCTATTAATTTACGGCGTCAAAATAAATTTGCGGTGCATTACACAAACAGTTGTTTGCGAATTACCGCATATAGCATACTATTATTTTCAAAATCATATATATTCACCAAGTGTACATACAGTTTTAATTCATTTGTAATGCGCATTGATTATCTCTTACTTTGACACGTATCTTAGACCTAGTATTTGCTCTTTTTACACTTCTTTAGCTTTATCTTGCTAATCTGATTGCATTCGTCCAACATCCTCACCCCAGCTGCTACATAATCATTAATATTTATTCTGAATGAATGCTCAAGGTCACAATTAAGACATCGATGAAACACAGATAGTATCATATCTGTTATAGATACGTACACTACACAAGTACTGTACATACCCCTATCTTATGCATGGTCCTCACTTTGGCCCAAGTGAACAGCAGATTCTGTTGGATATGCTAGACCTAGTCTAGATTTTTTCACTTCACGAGAAGAAGTTCCTTGAATTGAAGCTTTCGTGTCGGGACGTTTTCGGGGGATATAGCTATATACATGTAGCTCTATAGGTTTCGAGGTTGACGAGACACAAGTGGCGGGAGGCTGGGTGATGCTGTACGTAGTTTGGCTTTGCAGTTCTGTACAAGTGTGCTCGCACATTACAGCACTAGGCTGTTTTGATCGATAGTATTGATTTTACTCTAACAGTACACATGATTTATTCAGTATTTTTGTCGGTTGTAATTAAATCCCACATGATGGCCTTCCAATGACCAAGATTGTCTCTGAGAAACGTAACGCGGGGAAGTTTGGCATGGTCCAGTTTAAAAACGTCCCTTCCTTCCGATGAGCCGGGTGAACGCTTGGCATGTGGCTTTGTGGAGTGTGCATTTCCTGTGTTAATATGAAATGTGGAGACTGCAGCAGTCTGCCTCCAAACGAGACGAGCAGACGACACATTGTGTGAAAGGCATCGCTTCGTGTTTCATCTTCTAAAACCTACATCTGTCAGTTTTCTAAGAAATATCATGGGGACCTATCAGTGTTACACTATTATCATGAAAGACATTTGATGAGAGCCGGCTAGAGGAGAGGATATGGGTTATACAGGCGCTTTGTGACAGATATAGGGGTATGTATGTTTCCTACTACACGACTTATAATCTGATGATTAGGCCTAAGAAAGAATAATCGTCCCACACAGGTAACTTGTACCTGTAAACTGTAATATGGTGTATTATAGTATATCTTTTGTTCAGCATCAAACAATACAGTGATACAGTGATGTCCCCCACACAGAGATAACAAACCATCTATACCTGATACAGTGCTGTCCCCCACACAGAGATAACAAACCCCTCTATAACTGATACAGCGATGTCCCCCCTCACACAGATAACAAACCCTCTATACCTGATACAGTGATGCCCTCCTCTATCAGGTATAGAGGGTTTGTTATCTGTGTGTGGGAGACATCACTGTATCAGGTACAGAGGGTTTGTTATCTCTGTGTGTGGGGACATCACTGTATCAGGTATAGAGGGTTTGTTATCTCTGTGTGTGGGGACATCACTGTATCAGGTATAGAGGGTTTGTTATCTCTGTGTGTGGACATCACTGTATCAGGTATAGAGGGTTTGTTATCTCTGTGTGTGGGGACATCGCTGTATCAGGTATAGAGGGTTTGTTATCTGTGTGTGGGAGACATCACTGTATCAGGTATAGAGGGTTTGTTATCTCTGTGTGGGGGACATCACTGTATCAGGTATAGAGGGTTTGTTATCTCTGTGTGTGGGGACATCACTGTATCAGGTATAGAGGGTTTGTTATCTCTGTGTGGGGGACATCACTGTATCAGGTATAGAGGGTTTGTTATCTCTGTGTGTGAGGGACATCACTGTATCAGGTATAGAGGGTTTGTTATCTCTGTGTGTGGGGGACATCACTGTATCAGGTATAGAGGGTTTGTTATCTCTGTGTGTGGACATCACTGTATCAGGTATAGAGGGTTTGTTATCTCTGTGTGTGGGGACATCACTGTATCAGGTATAGAGGGTTTGTTATCTGTGTGTGGGGGACATCACTGTATCAGGTATAGAGGGTTTGTTATCTCTGTGTGTGGGGACATCACTGTATCAGGTATAGAGGGTTTGTTATCTCTGTGTATGGACATCACTGTATCAGGTATAGAGGGTTTGTTATCTGTGTGTGGAAGATAACAAACCCTCTATACCTGATACAGTAATGTCCCCAACACACAGAGATAACAAAACCTCACCAAAACCTCTATACCTGATACAGTAATGTCCCCCACACAGAGATAACAAACCCTCTATACCTGATACAGTGATGTCCCCCACACAGAGATAACAAACCCTCTATACCTGATACAGTGATGTCCACACACAGAGATAACAAACCCTCTATACCTGATACAGCGATGTCCCCACACACAGAGATAACAAACCCTCTATACCTGATACAGTGATGTCCACACACAGAGATAACATACCCTCTATACCTGATACAGTGATGTCCCCACACACAGAGATAACAAACCCTCTATAACTGATACAGTGATGTCCCCCACACAGAGATAACACAGAGATAACAAACCCTCTATACCTGATACAGTGATGTCCCCCACACACAGAGATAACAAACCCTCTATACCTGATACAGTGATGTCCCTCACACACAGAGATAACAAACCCTCTATACCTGATACAGTGATGTCCCCCACACACAGAGATAACAAACCCTCTATACCTGATACAGTGATGTCCCCACACACAGAGATAACAAACCCTCTATACCTGATACAGTGATGTCCCCACACACAGAGATAACAAACCCTCTATACCTGATACAGTGATGTCCCACACACAGATAACAAACCCTCTATACCTGATACAGTGATGTCCCCCACACAGAGATAACAAACCCTCTATACCTGATACAGTGATGTCCCCCACACAGAGATAACAAACCCTCTATACCTGATACAGTGATGTCCCCCACACAGAGATAACAAACCCTCTATACCTGATACAGTGATGTCCCCACACACAGAGATAACAAACCCTCTATACCTGATACAGTGATGTCCCCCACACACAGATAACAAACCCTCTATACCTGATACAGTGATGTCCCCCACACAGAGATAACAAACCCTCTATACCTGATACAGTGATGTCCCCACACACAGAGATAATAACAAACCCTCTATACCTGATACAGTGATGTCCCCCACACAGAGATAACAAACCCTCTATACCTGATACAGTGATGTCCCCCACACAGAGATAACAAACCCTCTATACCTGATACATGATGCCCCCCCACCCCCTGATACAGTGATGTCCCCCACACAGAGATAACAAACCCTCTATACCTGATACAGTGATGTCCCCCACACACAGAGATAACAAACCCTCTATACCTGATACAGTGATGTCCCCACACACAGAGATAACAAACCCTCTATACCTGATACAGTGATGTCCCCACACACAGAGATAACAAACCCTCTATACCTGATACAGTGATGTCCCCCACACACAGAGATAACAAAACCCTCTATACCTGATACAGTGATGTCCCCACACACAGAGATAACAAACCCTCTATACCTGATACAGTGATGTCCCCCACACAGAGATAACAAACCCTCTATACCTGATACAGTGATGTCCCCCACACAGAGATAACAAACCCTCTATACCTGATACAGTGATGTCCCCCACACAGAGATAACAAACCCTCTATACCTGATACAGTGATGTCCCCCACACAGAGATAACAAACCCTCTATACCTGATACAGTGATGTCCCCACACACAGAGATAACAAACCCTCTATACCTGATACAGTGATGTCCCCCACACAGAGATAACAAACCCTCTATACCTGATACAGTGATGTCCCCACACACAGAGATAACAAACCCTCTATACCTGATACAGTGATGTCCCCCACACACAGAGATAACAAACCCTCTATACCTGATACAGTGATGTCCCCCCCCCCACAGAGATAACAAACCCTCTATACCTGATACAGTGATGTCCCCACACACAGAGATAACAAACCCTCTATACCTGATACAGTGATGTCCCCACACAGATAACAAACCCTCTATACCTGATACAGTGATGTCCCCACACACAGAGATAACAAACCCTCTATACCTGATACAGTGATGTCCCCCACACACAGAGATAACAAACCCTCTATACCTGATACAGTGATGTCCCCCACACACAGAGATAACAAACCCTCTATACCTGATACAGTGATGTCCCACACACAGAGATAACAAACCCTCTATACCTGATACAGTGATGTCCCCCACACCCAGAGATAACAAACCCTCTATACCTGATACAGTGATGTCCCCCACACAGAGATAACAAACCCTCTATACCTGATACAGTGATGTCCCCACACACAGAGATAACAAACCCTCTATACCTGATACAGTGATGTCCCCCACACACAGAGATAACAAACCCTCTATATACCTGATAGAGTGATGTCCCCCCTCACACAGAGATAACAAACCCTCTATACCTGATACAGTGATGTCCCCCACACACAGATAACAAACCCTCTATACCTGATACAGTGATGTCCACACACAGAGATAACAAACCCTCTATACCTGATACAGTGATGTCTCCCACACACAGATAACAAACCCTCTATACCTGATACAGTGATGTCCCCACACACAGAGATAACAAACCCTCTATACCTGATACAGTGATGTCCCACACACAGAGATAACAAACCCTCTATACCTGATACAGTGATGTCCCCACACACACACAGATAACAAACCCTCTATACCTGATACAGTGATGTCCCCACACACAGAGATAACAAACCCTCTATACCTGATACAGTGATGTCCCCACACACAGAGATAACAAACCCTCTATACCTGATACAGTGATGTCCCCCACACAGAGATAACAAACCCTCTATACCTGATACAGTGATGTCCCCCACACACAGAGATAACAAACCCTCTATACCTGATACAGTGATGTCCCCACACACAGAGATAACAAACCCTCTATACCTGATACAGTGATGTCCCCACACACAGAGATAACAAACCCTCTATACCTGATACAGTGATGTCCCCACACACACAGAGATAACAAACCCTCTATACCTGATACAGTGATGTCCACACACAGAGATAACAAACCCTCTATACCTGATACAGTGATGTCCCACACACAGAGATAACAAACCCTCTATACCTGATACAGTGATGTCCCCACACAGAGATAACAAACCCTCTATACCTGATACAGTGATGTCCCCCACACAGAGATAACAAACCCTCTATACCTGATACAGTGATGTCCCCCCACACAGAGAAACAAACCCTCTATACCTGATACAGTGATGACCCCCCCCCCCCCACACACACACAGATAACAAACCCTCTATACCTGATACAGTGATGTCCCCACACACACACAGATAACAAACCCTCTATACCTGATACAGTGATGTCCCCACACACAGAGATAACAAACCCTCTATACCTGATACAGTGATGTCCCCCACACACAGAGATAACAAACCCTCTATACCTGATACAGTGATGTCCCCACACAGAGATAACAAACCCTCTATACCTGATACAGTGATGTCCCCACACACAGAGATAACAAACCCTCTATACCTGATACAGTGATGTCCCCACACACAGAGATAACAAACCCTCTATACCTGATACAGTGATGTCCCCCCCCCCCCACACAGAGATAACAAACCCTCTATACCTGATACAGTGATGACCCCCCCCCCCCCACACACAGAGATAACAAACCCTCTATACCTGATACAGTGATGTCCCCCCACACACAGAGATAACAAACCCTCTATAACTGATACAGTGATGTCCCCCCCCACACACACAAATAACAAACCCTCTATACCTGATACAGTGATGTCCCCCACACACAGAGATAACAAACCCTCTATACCTGATACAGTGATGTCCCCCACACACAGAGATAACAAACCCTCTATACCTGATACAGTGATGTCCCCCACACAGAGATAACAAACCCTCTATACCTGATACAGTGATGTCCCCCACACACAGAGATAACAAACCCTCTATACCTGATACAGTGATGTCCCCCACACACAGATAACAAACCCTCTATACCTGATACAGTGATGTCCCCACACACAGAGATAACAAACCCTCTATACCTGATACAGTGATGTCCCCACACACAGAGATAACAAACCCTCTATACCTGATACAGTGATGTCCCCACACACAGAGATAACAAACCCTCTATGTCCCCCCCCCACACACAGAGATAACAAACCCTCTATACCTGATACAGTGATGTCCCCACACACACAGATAACAAACCCTCTATACCTGATACAGTGATGTCCCCACACACAGAGATAACAAACCCTCTATACCTGATACAGTGATGTCCCCCACACAGAGATAACAAACCCTCTATACCTGATACAGTGATGTCCCCACACACAGAGATAACAAACCCTCTATACCTGATACAGTGATGTCCCCACACACAGAGATAACAAACCCTCTATACCTGATACAGTGATGTCCCCCACACACAGAGATAACAAACCCTCTATACCTGATACAGTGATGTCCCCACACACAGAGATAACAAACCCTCTATACCTGATACAGTGATGTCCCCCACACACAGAGATAACAAACCCTCTATACCTGATACAGTGATGTCCCCCACACACAGAGATAACAAACCCTCTATACCTGATACAGTGATGTCCCCCACACACAGAGATAACAAACCCTCTATACCTGATACAGTGATGTCCCCACACACAGAGATAACAAACCCTCTATACCTGATACAGTGATGTCCCCCCCCCACACAACACAGATAACAAACCCTCTATACCTGATACAGTGATGACCCCCCCAACACACCCCATACACACACACACACACAGATAACAAACCCTCTATACCTGATACAGTGATGTCCCTCACACAGAGATAACAAACCCTCTATACCTGATACAGTGATGTCCCCCACACACAGAGATAACAAACCCTCTATACCTGATACAGTGATGTCCCCCACACACAGAGATAACAAACCCTCTATACCTGATACAGTGATGTCCCCCACACACAGATAACAAACCCTCTATACCTGATACAGTGATGTCCCCACACACACACAGATAACAAACCCTCTATACCTGATACAGTGATGTCCCTCACACACACAGAGATAACAAACCCTCTGTACCTGATACAGTGATGTCCCCACACACAGAGATAACAAACCCTCTATACCTGATACAGTGATGTCCCCCACACACAGAGATAACAAACCCTCTATACCTGATACAGTGATGTCCCCCACACACAGAGATAACAAACCCTCTATACCTGATACAGTGATGTCCCCACACACAGAGATAACAAACCCTCTATACCTGATACAGTGATGTCCCCACACACAGAGATAACAAACCCTCTATACCTGATACAGTGATGTCCCCCACACAGAGATAACAAACCCTCTATACCTGATACAGTGATGTCCCCACACACAGAGATAACAAACCCTCTGTACCTGATACAGTGATGTCCCCCACACACAGAGATAACAAACCCTCTATACCTGATACAGTGATGTCCCCCACACACAGAGATAACAAACCCTCTATACCTGATACAGTGATGTCCCCACACACAGAGATAACAAACCCTCTATACCTGATACAGTGATGTCCCCACACACAGAGATAACAAACCCTCTATACCTGATACAGTGATGTCCCCCACACACAGAGATAACAAACCCTCTATACCTGATACAGTGATGTCCCCCACACACAGAGATAACAAACCCTCTATACCTGATACAGTGATGTCCCCCACACACAAAGATAACAAACCCTCTATACCTGATACAGTGATGTCCCCCACACACAGAGATAACAAACCCTCTATACCTGATACAGTGATGTCCCCACACACAGAGATAACAAACCCTCTATACCTGATACAGTGATGTCCCCACACACAGAGATAACAAACCCTCTATACCTGATACAGTGATGTCCCCCCTCACACAGAGATAATAAACCCTCTTTACCTGATACAGTGATGTCCCCCACATACAGAGATAACAAACCCTCTGTACCTGATACAGTGATGTCCCCACACACAGAGATAACAAACCCTCTATACCTGATACAGTGATGTCACCCACACAGAGATAACAAACCCTCTATACCTGATACAGTGATGTCCTCACACACAGAGATAACAAACCCTCTGTACCTGATACAGTGATGTCTCCACACACACAGATAACAAGTTAGAACTCTAAACCTGATTTCTTATTTTCCCATTTCCAAACAATGCTGTCTTTTCCATTCTAAATCAGATCTACTGATTTTCCCATTTCCAAACAATGCTGTCATGGTTTGTTTGCTTATCTCTGCTTAATTATTCTCAAATAGAAAACTCCTTAATGCCTGATACTTTTTGCTTTTGGTGTACATTGATCATACTAGGCAATATCAAGGTGTTACTTTGATATCATGATTGGGTTGTTGTGGTCCAAAATACACTCTTTCAATGTGACATCATTAATAAGTTACTCTGAACCATTTGAGGTGATGTTGGAATGAATTATTTTGGTGCCAAATATTTTTATGGATACATTAAGAAGCATTTTTGTCATACATGTATAAATAATTTACTGTGATTTAAAGATTGCATACACAAGAAATTAACAGATTTGATCACTAGTAATTCCAATTTTTATTACTGGCAAATTCAAATTATAACAAATGTCTTATGTTTGTTCTTTTCAATAACATAATTGTATGATAATAGGGTAATTTGAGTAGTACATTTATCCTTTGATTTTAAAGAAGCAGATATATGTTATTATTCCCTTATTTGGGCACTTGGGAATTAGCAAGCTTGCTGCTAATGGCATATTGCCCTTATTTGGAGATTTGGGAATTACACTAAGTGTTGATACATTATTGGGTTGTTATATTATATGGTTATAAATGGACTTCTGGGAGTTGGTGTCCATCATCAAGCTAGATAATGTATTGATCTATGGAGACTATAAACAAACAGCTGATATAGACAGCTTTTGTATTGTATATAAAGTGCATTGAACAAGATGAGGAAGAGTTTATCCAAGCTCTGCTATGCTCTTGGTGAACCAACAATTCAACAGTGACTGTCATTGACTTTCTTATGATCAAACAAGAAAAGCAAAGGTGCAAAAGTGTCAATTTCCATCTTACCTAAAGCTGGTCCTTATTTTAATTACCGGTAGCAAAATCTTTGAAATGACTGAAAAGATGAGGGGAAAAAAATCAAAAACAAAAGTCAATGGTTTCTTCTATTCCTGAATCTTTGTCAGTTATCAAGATTTGAGGTCATTTGAATGCAGAGAATACATTTATATCATATCACAGACAATTTACAGCAGCTATTGTATACATATTTTAATTCTTGGCTGGAGATATTGAGGTTTGCATTCAACTGCAATAATACATGGTTTAAAATATTTTATAAGGTTTTGTATTTTAGACAAGTTGATATAATCTCACTTCAAATGATGATTGAGTTCAAACACTTCATCAGCTCAAGACGAAATAAAATGGTTCAATAAATATATAAATATTACTCTTTCTCTTACTATCTGATGTGGACATCCTCTAATATCCCATGTCATTTAATGCTTCCATTTAAAATTCTAATGAACATAAATGAAACAAATGACTTGATCATGGAAATTTTATCATATCTTAATGTATTGATGCACAAGAAATATATATTTTACCCTGATTTGCTTTTTAGATAATTATTGAATTGATTTTTTTTAAATCTATCATGTAATTGATACACAGACATAGTGTGTTAGATTTTCCACAGATCAGTTCAGGCAATGCATAATTCAGAATCCCTTTGGGACTTAATGTGTATGTATAAAATGTCACTGAGGCGTGAAAGTGGTGAAATATTCTAATGTCAAACCAGTGTCTATATAGGGATCACTTATACACTTATTACAGTCAGTTGTTGTGACTCACATTTAGCTTGTCCGAGAGATCAACTAAAGTGGAAGTGGCATGATTGGTTTGCCTGTTGTCATAAGTGTGAGTGGGTGGGGCGTGCTGTTGGGTATCTTTGGCAGTATATGCTTCAGTGAGATAGCACTATAAAATGAGCAAGAGTGCACTTAATTACAAGGATACACAACACCTTTTAACATACCACAGTCTCCCAAAACACAAACAAGCATTACATGCACATCACCTACAGTGAGGCTGTCCTTCAATTATTTGTTCATTATGGGTGTTATACTGAATTGTGTATTTGAACCAAGAAATACCAAGGATGCTTCAAAAATTGAAGCAAATAAAGGGATGCTTAATAGAAATGAATTTGGACTTGCCTTTCATAACATTATTCTGCAAAGTAAACCATCAATCAATTTGCAAAAGAAATCAGTAAGAAAACCAACACTGCATGTTTTCAGAGTAACAGTCTACATTTAATTTGAAGTAAATGAAATTTAAATTGAAGCCTGAAAAAGTGAGGATGGACAGTTATAGGGATGGGTGCGATTATTGAGTCTAATACAGTAAGCATAATCATATACCAGTAAATATTAAAGTTACAGAATCAATCCATTTTGTGAAAAACTAATGTCAAGTTTGTTTGTTTGTTTGAGTTTTACGGCCCATCGACAACTAAGGTCATTAAAGTATTTATTTTTAGATTATTATAATGTTAAATATGAAATATCTTGGAACCTGTATAAAATGCGTTATTTTTTATTTCATTATTATCTTTTTTATGTATACAAGGATCTAGGTAAATAGCATGAGGACCAGGCACTGTGATAGTGTGTTACATGAACCACTTTCAGCAGTGGTACATGTTTCTTCATTGAATTTCTTCGGCATTTGGTATCACACATCAAAGTGTCTAAACTGTACAATTTAATCCAAATCAATGTGTATACTAGACACTTAGGTTTCCATGTAAAGGTCAGGATCGAATTGAGCATGAGGCTTGAGATAGATCAATTATTTTGTAGACTTGCTGACTGTTTTTCTTCAAGTGAAATCTTAAACACCTTGAATTATCATTAATGTTATACATATAATACATACCTTCAAAGTGACTTGTTGAGAATATCCCTTTTGATTTGATTCTATCATGTAGAACTTAATTGATGACATTACAGCGAAGCAATATTATATTAAAAAAAGTCACCAATTATGGTTATAACAAATATAGAATTCAGATTGACAAGTACATATTCATGCATGCAGATTGTTATATTTTTCTTCTTTAATTTGTTTTAAATTGCATATACACGCAATTTCTACTTATTAAGAAATAATTAAGGCCTCCATTCTCAAACAAATTGTAAAGTTGAACAAATAGATCATATATATGTTTGTTAAGATATAATTACCAGCTAGACATAGTGTGTCCTGCTGCTATTGTGGATTGATAAACCTTAAAATTCAGTTACTACATTATTTCATTTCATTTGATCTACTGTTAACAGACAACTAACAGTTTCTTGTTTACGACCAAATACATGTACATTCATATATTGTCAAAACTAACCTTGAGAGCTAGATTAGATTGTATTCTGTACTAGGAGAGGAGAAAATGTAGTGGCCAGACCGGGATTTGAACCCGGGACCCTCAGAACACTAGCCAAGTGCTCTACCGACTGAGCTACCTATTTATAGTCACCAATGATCGACCTAGTCCAATCCCGCTACACTCTTATCTTTGTCTAATTTCTGACATAATTGTATGACATTTTCCATTGACAGTGCATTTGTAAACACTGTACAATATGAAAACCTAGCTATACTAACCAAGTATGCTGCTCCCAATGACATCCAGTTGTGACATTATATAAATATTTAATCTCAAAACATACATTTTTTTGGCATTAATTTTATTACTCTATACTGATATGTGGATGATATTGCTATAGCGATTGATCACGAGTATACTCGTGCGGGGTATATACCAAGAGAATTCATATTACACCTCCAACTCATATTAATATAATTTGTATATGGAAAAAACTATTTTAGGAACATTGATAAGGATTCAGTAAAATCTTAGAAAAGCTTTAATAATCCCAGTATCGGAGACAGATATGGATGTTGACAGAGTATATATGAGATCTCATTTTGTCTAGAAGCAAAATGTTATTTCTCTGCTATATGGACAATAAGTTACTCAAAAATCTGAAAGGACATTTGTTGATTTGACTGTCACCAATTTGATAAATCAATATGGGATTGTCACATTACTCTTTCTTGAAAGCAAATTTTCACTTTTCAGTCAATGATATTTGATTAATGGAATATATTATTTGATTACATTATAGGCTTTTATCTAAAAGCTATATTATTTGAAGGTTACTGTCAGTAACATGTTAAACATGCAGATTACATATCAAAAAGATAACAAAAAATAATTGATAATATTAAACAGAAAGAATTAATTATTTAGTTCAGAAATAGTGATATATATACATGATGTATTCTACCTGGAAGGAGTTCATTTTTGTTACAGTTTATGTATGTTGTCTTTAAATCTTAAGCTTTTCATTATAGAAAAATATATATTGAAAAAGACACTTCCAACTTCTTGTTGAAAGTTAAATTGAACAAAATCTAATTTTCTGCAGGGAATTAAATTACCAAACTGTAAGTTCTTCCATGTTGCCAGATTAGATAGACATCAACTTTACTTAGGCATCCTTAATTGTAAATTTTCAAAATGTTAAATGTCAAAACTTAGTTGTATTGATAAATTATGAGACCATTTAAGTTGGCTGAAGCAGGAAAAAAATCTGGTCAAAGACAAACTATCTACATTTGTAAGAACCAATACTTTACAATAACCTATTAAGTCAGTAGTGGAGCTGGCGCCCTGATACAGATAATATGTAATCTTGTTGTGTAAAGAATGTGTAAGCTTGTCTTCCATTTCATTCTCACATCTACAATTTAGGTTAATTAAGACAGAAATAGCAGGAATGCGAAGTTTATCCTGCAGCAGTGAGCAGAAACATGGACAGTATTCATGTCCTTTTCCTTAATCTTGACTTAAATTTCTTAATCTACATTTTTAGCCAAAGGGAAATTAGCTGCTGGAATGTACTACTCTTGTGTAATTTTCCATCATGTGTAGTTTCTTCATCTCAAATCTCAACAACCGAAAGGTCCACAGACCTTATAATTATCATATATTACTGGGGGTACCTCTTTTATGATATTATATAAATATACATGTAGGCATTTTTAATGAAAAAATTAAGACTTACATTATTCAGGGGAGGGTTTTTTTTTCTTCAAATTTGTAGCGGTATAATGTCTAGAATATTTATAGCAGAATGGGGAGCATGCAGACATCTAATGTATATATTCTATGGCATGCATATGCTTTTTGTATATGAACAAGCTAGAATACTGGACCCATTTTTTTTTTATTGATTATGACCTTGAACATCTTTGAGTGACCTTGTCCCAGATACAAGATTGGTTTATCTATTGGTAAGCAAGAGAAGCATTGCTGAGATGCTT
Source organism: Argopecten irradians (assembly GCF_041381155.1). Lineage (NCBI taxonomy): Eukaryota > Metazoa > Mollusca > Bivalvia > Pectinida > Pectinidae > Argopecten > Argopecten irradians. Next base: position 14,680,440 of record NC_091138.1, on the reverse strand, counting down.
GAATGCTTTGATTGACCTATAACATTTTAATGGGACCATATGTTTTGGAGTACAATTTTACAGGGGTAGTATGTTTACATTGCCATTGTCAAAACCAAAGATGATGCATGTAATGTCTTTAGGGCCAAAACCATATATATGCAGTGATAAATCTAGGTGCGCATCCCGAGTCCTAGACTCACAGAATTTTAAAAGGACCCATGAAATTTCTGGGAATGGGTATCCATTACACTGTGGGACCCATTGTTTTCACAAAAACTATTGAAAAGGACCTACGAAAAATAATCGTAGATCGAACACTGTATATGTTAAGATATTTAGGGTATGGGTTCCGAAAGTGAACAAAATAATATGTAACCAATTTATGCAATCTGGTTCTAACAAGAATTGGCTGGGTGTCTGTTTTACATTTAAATCATCTCAGCAATAACATGAATTCAATAATTGGATAACCTTGTAGATAAGCTCTTGAAAAAAACAACAAATAACTTGGTTGTATAATAGAGTAATTATCTGTTTATCTGTCATTTTAGACCTAATTAATTGTGTACATACATGCAATTTCCAATGCAATTAGTATAAAACTCCTACATATTTCTGTGGAATGAAATTGAAATTACAGACCAATAAAAGAAGCATGTCAATTCTCTCCGCGTTCCCATAGTTACTGTCAATATAAGATAATGGCCGTCATAAAGTGATTGTAGAAATGGTCTCTATGTTAACAACTATGGATGTAATTGTGCGTTTTTTACTTGAACATATGAAATATAGCTGTGTTGCCAGTGAACACCCGATGATCCAGGCATTGATTTGAGCTGTTAACTGCGAGCACCAAATATTTGCAGACCTGTTTGTCCATTCTGTTGAGTGTCTATTGGGGTCTGGCCTTATGTATTCTTTTGTAGATTTGCTGATTTTGACAGATGGATGCCTTTGTTATAGATCATTCTGGTTATAATGTACAGGCTTTATAGTACTTTGCCTTGCATACCTAAGGCTGGAGATTGATTTTTACCAATATATTGGTTCAGTCTCTATTATATATAAAGAGCCGCTCCTATTAAGTTACACTGATTTTATAATTAGAAATCGACTCACAAATTCACAGTAATATTGATGTATCAGAGGAAGTTTACATTTTGTGACGAAAATAGATTTGAGGAAATTAGGAGCATAATGACTTAGAATGTTGTCTTTAGTCTTGTTAAAAGTTTATAAATATATAGACTGTAACAGGATCTAAAGGCTACTGGGAAGTAAACATATCAATACTCTGGTATCTACATATGTCAAGTGCAAGGTAAGTATCTCAAGTGGTGAATGGAACATAATGATATATTTCATATTTTAACTTTCGTGTATCTGCCTGCTTGGTTATAAGTTTACACATATACTGTGATTATTTGTTTCATAGGTATAGCTATAGGATTTTGAAAATACCTCAAGGGGGTTCAATTCAGCATCAATGTTTGGTAAGGGTGGATTTCAAGGTGGCAAACAAGGTTAATTTTGCTCTAGTTTTGCCTAGCAGTAAATTTTTTTGAAACCAAAATCTATCATATTTATACTAACTTAAATAGTTGACTTGGATTCTCAAGAAAACAACTTCCAAATAAAGTACTGCAACTAACATTCAAACTGGCTTTCAAAATTTTGGTGGAATATAATTTCTTCTGTAAGAATCAAATCATAAGAGAAGCTGAATGATAGTATTCGAATGAAAGTTTACTTGAATACTTGAAATTTTGTGCATTTCACAACAACAAAATTAATGTAAGCTTTTAAAGTGCAATTTAGTCATTCAGAATATATTATAGTTGAGGTGCAAGTTGTACAATATTTATTTGTATGTTGATGACTTGTTGCCATTAGTAGTTGTTGCCAATACCATGCAATATTGATTGCTTATGTGAATCTTCTGGTCAATACATAACCTTTTAATTGTCATATAATAGATGAAAACTGTGAAGGCAAGACAAAAATGCTTCAAGGTGTAACTTGCATTTCAAATGCTTGACTCAAAATCTAATTTGTATACAGAAGTGTGTTTTATGTATTGGCAGAATCGGTAAACCAATTCACTTTCCCATAAAATTATGCAATTTTAGAATTTGCTATGTGTAGTAGCTGGTAGCTACCTAATCTGGAAGCTGTATGTGTCTGTCTCTTTTGCTTTATGCAGTGTTGAGGAATTGTGTGAAAATGCCAGCTGAAGGGCCAATCAAATAAGATGTCAGTATACAAAGATATGATTTTGTATCAAATTGCAAATCACAGATCTGATGAATTCCTTAAAGATGCCTGCGTCATGAAGCTAGATTGATAGACTGAGACAGTCTCTGAGAACATGTGTACAGTGTAGCTATGATAAATCCTGACTCTGCTTTATTTAGGATCAATAGGTCATTATATGATCATGGCCATGTGTATTTCTGAGTTCTTTTATACCATGAGTAATTAGTCAACAGTTAATTAGAAAAAAAGTGCAGTTACTGTCAGAACAGTAAAGTTATACAATAGCTTATGGTGATTTCATTTCATACTACACCAGTAAGTGTGCAGATGGACATTTGGTCATTTAGCACCTGCTACTGACTGATTTGTTCTTTACTGGGTTCCACAAACAAGATAATTCTTTATCAGCTTTTAAAATCTAGTGTGTATAGTGAGGATAGAGGCTCTAGTGTAGTGTGCAGCTGATGAGCTGCTATTAATAAAACATGACCTACCACACTGCTAGCATTGCTCTTACTACAAGGTGTGTTGTTCTGTCCACTATGTATGTTTTTTAGTATTGCTTTTCTTATCTTTTTACGTATTTGTAATGCAAATGGAAGAAATATCAGGAAAAAGTCAAGTTTACTTTTAATTGGATCTAAATAAGTGAAATCAAGGCACATATTTAATGCAATCATTTAATCAAGCTACAATTAACATTTTAATATAATTATATTGTTGAACATTATTTGTTATTATACAAAACTATTAAATTGGCTATTACTTTTCTGTGAACTCTTTCAAATTCTGAATAATTCCATGAAAGTAATTAAATTTTCACTTGCTTTGAAAGAGTAAAACTGTTAATTGAGATGCATATATGTACAAACATCTACATTTTATATTAAAAACATAAATGGTGCAATTAAATGAACAACATGTAAGTCCTTTGGCATATAAGACTAGGAGCTACTTGAAGGGTTTCTGATAGGTGCTCTGGCTAATCTTGTCCATTCATACCATAGTCTTCATTGCCATCTAGCTGTCATATCCAGCCTGTGTTATGTATTTTCACCATTGATTTTAAAATGTTTGATAACATTGTGTCTGACTGTGATGTCTACATTGACAGTCTTCAGTTGTATATTAGTATGTCACAAGTTAAGTACACTTACTGTCCCGGAGACCACAATTTAGCCATTGACTTAATCAGCAGGTGAACTTATATTTCTTAACACTGTTTCACCAAATGTGTCCTTCCTGCTGATGATTCCAGTCACCTATCTATATGTTTCATCTGGCGTCAGCTTCACCAGTGTATCTTTCCTCCAAATTCTTCAAGGTTCTTGGCTCCTGTTTCAGACACTATATGTCTTACTAAGTTTCACCAGATGGCATGTTTTAATTTTCAGCAACTGTCTCAGCAGCAATTTGGCCATGTATTATGTTTTCTGTGATTGGGGTGGTCCAAGTGATTCCTGATCAAGTAATTCACTACCATTGTCTCTGGCATCAATGTATAACTTCATTACTTGCTCTTGACCAAAGTCAAATCAATGATTTTTTCCCTACAATTGCACACATTTCTCTTTAGCTCTTGTTTAACATATGATTCTGTCCCAGTTTCAGGAAATGGAATGTTCCTTATTCCAGTTTCTCCACATTATTTTTTCCCTATACTGCATGGTTGCAGTTATACCCATTGCTTCCATCCCAAGTTCATTCATTTAGTGAATCTAAAGATGTTTTAACCTCGTCCAGTTTCTACTGTATTAAATTGTAATATTGTTCTGTATCAGTTTATTATCATTATTTGTATTTATGCATCTTCATTATGTTTCTGGCATTAGTTTCTGTAACGTCTACGGTACAAACTTTTCATCATCTGCTGTAATTATGGCCCAAATTTACTTAATAATTGTTTCCTCACTCAACTTTTGCATTATGTCTCTGACCCCAATTATACCAATATGATTGTAGTTCCTCATTCAGGAAACTTAAATGTAGGGCCAATTTCATCTCTGGCTTGGTAACTTGGACAACTAGTTTTTACCATTTCTGACAATGTATACAAGTATATTTCAGATTTCTAGAAAACGGGTCTCATCTGCTGTTTAGATATTGTGATTACAAAAAATATAGTCCCAGCAGAGTAGCTGGTGTGTCCACAATCTACTAAGTATCGATTGATTTATTTTGTACAGTATGTGCATTCTTGAATGAAAATAGAATGCTGAATTATTCATACCAACAAAGCCCTATTTATCCAGAGAAAGTGCAGCTTGCATTATCCCTGATGTCATTTATTGGAGGCATTACAACACTACAATCTAGATCAGATATGCATTTCCATATTTAGCTCACCATGGTAAATTTGATGGGATCACTGTAATATCCTCTGATATTAGGTTCAATAATTAGGAAGAATAGTAACATTGTACTTGTTTGCATGGTGGCTTTATTGCCCAGTTGACAGTCCGGGACATTTTGATCTCCCTATTGTAGTCTTTGGAACTTCAATGAATGAAAGAGTATTCTGTCTTTGCATGTATTAGAGTTATCTGCTCTTGACAGCAGACTGTGAAGTGTTGTGTCACCATATTTTGTCACAATATTTTTGTTCGGTAAGACATCTGTATTGCTCATTTGACAAATCAAGGTCTGATGCATATTATGTGCTGTCAAAAACTCTTAAGGTTATTTTGTTGAAGGACACAATTAAATGTCATGCAGTACAGACCTGTCTGTTTCTCAACATTTTCAGAAATGTGAATCTAACACATATAGAGTACTGACAAAAATGTATATAAATAATCCAATTTCAGATATGATCAAGATATCAAGATATTCTTAAGAAGCTATTGCAAAAGAGGTGTACCTGATTTTATCCTGAAAGTCTTAAAAAACATCAATAATAGATAATGATTACAAGATATCGACCTGAACTTGTGATAGATATGCACATTGAACTTTTGACATGGGTATTTTGAAAAAACAGGAATTAATGAGTCGTAAAATAATAGAATGTAAATTGCTGAACATATCCCATAGGGAGATATTAATAATGCTCAGGAATCAATAGTAGGCGGACAACTTGAACTTGATGAACTGATCTCCCATCACATACAAATTAATTAATCATTGTTTGAGAATCACCTCTTGCGTGAAGACTGCCATTAACACTATACACAGGTGTGAACAGGCTCTAGACTACAAGAAAATTAGAGCATCTTATAGCAGGCATCCATGGACTAGTAATTGTCTCCATGTTAGGTGATGCTACAGGGTTATGATGATCCTCAGATAGGCTATAAATAGACATTGGGGCATTAAACAAAGTTATTGCTGACAGGGTTATTGCTGATTGGGTCAATGCTAATGGAAAGATTGATTGTTTATTGGGGAATGCTGATGGGGCTTTTTTTAAAGAGCAGTATTACAAAATAGGGTTATTTTGGATAATAGACATGTTGTTGATTGAGGGATGCTGATGGTACATGTATCTTGGAACACGGGCCTTTCTTAATTGATGCTCAGATTTTATTTTTCGTTTAGGAGCATTGTTTATATGGAACTTTGATATAATGAAGTGTATTTTTAAATGGTCATTGCTGATTGGATTATTTTAGATACAGAACATTGCTGATGATGGATTATTAATTTGGATACTGGGCATGGTATATACGTAGACACAGGCATTACTGATCTAGGTCTTTAGGATGCTAAACATTACTTATAGAGACATTGTTTATGGGGCTATTTTGAGTAAGAGACATTGTTCGGAGGGACATTACAAATGGGTTCTAAAGGATACTGGACACTATTGATAGCAACATTGGTGCCAGGGTTACTTTGAATACTTGACATTGTTACTAAGGACTTGCTGAGTTATTTTGGATAAGAGACACATGTATGTCTGGTGGGGTTTATATGGATATTGGAATTATTGATAGGGGCATGATGATGTATTTTCACACATCATTGTCCATGAGTGTATGGTGATAGGTATTTGATAGGAGTTTTGCCCCTTAAATTATTGCAAAGCTAATAACGAAATTGCTTTCAGAAGAATCAGTAAAATTGATTGCTGATAGAAGCAGTGTGGGGCAAATGGTGGATGGTGTTAAAGGTAAGGGAAACAGTTGATGGTATCAATGGTAAGGGGAGCATTGCTGATTGTGGCAATGGTAAGGAAAACATTGCTGATTGTGGCAATGGTAAGGGAAGCATTCCTGATTGTGGCAATGAAAAGGGAAACATTGCTGATGGTGGTAATGGTAAGGGAAACATTGCTGATGATGGCAATGGAAAGGGAAGCATTGCTGATGATATCAATGGTAAGCGAAACATTTTTGATGATGGCAATGGTAAGGGAATTCAAGCATTGCTTATGGTGGCAATGGTAAAGGAAGCATTGCTGATAGTGGCAATGGTAAGGGAAACATTGATAAAGTGGCAATGGTAAGGGAAATATTGGTGAAAGTGGCAATGGTAAGGGAAACATTGGTGATAGTGGCAATGGTAAGGGAAACATTGGTGATAGTGGCAATGGTAAGGGGAACATTGCTTATGATGGCAATGGTAAGGGAAACATTGATAAAGTGGCAATGGTAAGGGAAATATTGGTGAAAGTGGCAATGGTAAGGGAAACATTGGTGATAGTGGCAATGGTAAGGGAAACATTGATAAAGTGGCAATGGTAAGGGAAACATTGGTGATAGTGGCAATGGTAAGGGAAACATTGGTGATAGTGGCAATGGTAAGGGAAACATTGGTGATAGTGGCAATGGTAAAGGAAGCATTGCTGATAGTGGCAATGGTAAGGGAAACATTGATAAAGTGGCAATGGTAAGGGAAATATTGGTGAAAGTGGCAATGGTAAGGGAAACATTGGTGATAGTGGCAATGGTAAGGGAAACATTGGTGATAGTGGCAATGGTAAGGGGAACATTGCTTATGATATCAATGGTAAGGGAAACATTGCTGATGGTGGCAATGGTAAGAGAAACATTGTTAATGATGGCAATGGTAAGGGAAGCATTGCTGATGATGGCAATGGTAAGGGAAGCATTGCTGATGGTGGCAAGGTTAAAGAAGCCTTGCTGATGATGGCAATGGTAAGGGAAGCATTGCTGATGGTGGCAAGGTTAAAGAAGCTTTGCTGATGATGGCAATGGTAAGGGAAGCATTGCTGATGGTGGCAAGGTTAAAGAAGCCTTGCTGATGATGGCAATGGTAAGGGAAGCATTGATGATGATGGCAATGGTAAGGGAAGCATTGCTGATTGTTTTGATTGGTTAATATTGTGGTTTGTTTAGTTTACTTAAGGTATCTTTATACATTTAATCAATCTAATGACCCTTCAAAAATCAATGATAAATATCATTTGCAGTTGATTTACTTAAAGTGTAGCAAGCCACAATGACCCACTCCTTTTACAAATTTAAGAACCAGCAATTTTGTATTTGGAGCAAAAGATTTCAAAAAGTGTTCAGGTTTAATAAAGTAAATTGAGTTACATTTGTAAATAGGACAGTCGAGATGTGGTGATTGCCTTTTACTGTTAAAAGCACTTGTTTCATGTTGCCAAACTCCCCATTAGATTAAAGTATCTGTGGATAAGTTCATTTGTACCTTAGTCTGGTTTGTTTAAATGTTTATTAATCCCACTCCTGTACTACACAAACGTATGGGTAATTCTACATATCTATATGTGTCTGTGTGTCACTATGTCTAATCTATAATTCCTTCACTGTCACCAATAACCATTATTTGTTATCCCATGGGACAGCAGTGTCAGTAAATGAGGTCTCGTGATCAAACATATACAGAGTTATAGAATTTTGTTCAAATGTCAATAATATGGACTTATATAAAAGTCTTGGTGGCTTTGCTGACAGGAACTTTGCTGATGTTGCCTCAGGGATCTATATACACAGCAAATAACAAGATATTCTCCCAAGATGGCGACACTTCTGCTGCAATATACAATTAAATTTTACTTTGTTTTGTTTAATACCTATTAACAGCAAGGGACATTTAAGAAGGTGCTTGAGGTACAGTTAATGGAGTAAAGCCAGAGTTTCCTGCGAAAAGTTTTTAACATGCGACCAGTATCTAATATATACTGCAGCTACATGTGCTACCCAGTAGTGGAGTGGTTATATGCTCAGACAGTCTTAAGTCTTCGCCACTGTAACCCCCTGCACTTTATAAAGAATTATTGCTCTACAAAACTTATTTCTATATAGGGAAAACATGCAAGGATTAAAAACATAAATGCACTTGTTAAAATCTTTGACCTATCGTACCTCAGTCTACCTTCAGAAATAGTTATTTCCAAATTAAGGCTGGTTTTGTCTTTTACAGGTGGTAAAGCAGTTTAATCATGATTAGAGACCAAGACCAGTAAAGTTTGGTTAGGAAGCAGTCGCCCACTGGGTGAGGAAACATGGTCTGTGTCTGGAACGTTCTATAGGAGAACATGACAGCAGGTATGTTGGCTACTTTTATCTATTGATATGTCACTAGATATTGAAGAATTGAAAGTTTGTCTACTACATGTAGATGTACAGAGCTAGTACAGAGCCATCTTTATGCTAGACGGAATTTTTCCTAAATCAGTGGTAGTGTGTCTACTAAGTAACATCCTCAGGTCACATTAGTTTGTTCCTTAGCAGTCACTATAATCTCTACTTTTATTAGAGTTATTGACACTCTTTAGAAATTATCGTTGTTATAGAATACAAAAGAGTTGTATGAGGATTCAATAAGGATCTTTAAGATGGAGGAGACTTTTCATCATTTCAGAATACGAAGGTATTGGTTTTCACTTGAAGCAGCTGGTAGAGCGATTGCTTCAACAAAATATTCCAAACCAAGAAGGAGCCTATGGCAACTTTAACTACAGCCTCACAGGGTAAGATCCAAGTCACAGACATAAAATCTCAAATGTGTAAAGTTAACTAAAGATGGGTAATAAATTGTATCTTTAATCATTAACATTGATGTAGTTAGATGTCTCAGACATTTCATCTCTAGCTTTACATCTCTGAGCTCTAATTGTTCCAGAGAAGTTTTAAGAGAACTTAAACATTCTACCTGTAGCCTATCCTTGATGCTCCAGGGGTTACCATTACTGTCATTATATCCACCCCTGGACTATCTTATAGTAAAATTGAAGGCAGTTCATGAGATATAATAACAGGCCTGCAAAGACTTACTTTAAAGAGTATGGAGAGAGTGACATCCAACTTCAAAGCCACACAGTCAACCACAGTGTGGCATTATATGATTCTTTTGACAATACCATAAGACTTTAAATTACCTGTTCAGTTGCCTCCAGTTTTACTATGATATAGTCCAGGGTTGGAGTATCGAGGATGCCAGTAGCCTTAGATCTTTGATTGATAATAGTTGCAAAGAAGTTTAGATATCTCAGACATTCTATTACTATAGCTACCTTAAGACCAGAATGGCTAAGTGGTTAAGGTGTTTTATACTCTACCTTAAGACCACCACTCAAGCCAATGGGGGCTGGATGGTTAAGATGTCTGACTAAATAACCTGTCACCTCTCGAAAGGTTCATGTGTCTACCATTTTACTAATTCATTTATATCTTCACCTCAAGTCATGAATTTTTGGCCAACGCAGATGTTAAATGCTAGAAAGTCGGTGAGTTTCTTTCTGGAAACTCTGAAATTTACCTTCCAGCAAATTTTTGCACATCCATAGATGCAAAGCCATTTGTAAAACAAATTAAAACACAAGCAAGCACATCCAAAGCCATAATATATATTATCTATTTGAATAACAATCATGTTCTTTGATGAAGGAAACATACAAACAATTGCATGCTTTGAAGTTAATGTTAGAGAGATTTATGCAAGATGTAATATTCTCACATCAAAGGTAATTCCAGTTAGGACCACTACCGACAAGCTTTTGTGGAACATATAACACCCAATAAATTATGTATTTTACTCATTTCTGTTGGATAGAATAATACTCTATAAACAAATAAATGCATCTGTAAATCCCTTGAGGTGTAATACTTCAAAAGATTTTCCTTAAGACAAATGCAGCTTTCTCAAAAGAAACTAATCTTTCTTGTGAATAGTAGAACTATAAAGCTGAGATACAAGTGCCAAGTGGCACATTTCCATTGACCCTGCCACACACCCACAATCTTCATAATGCCCCTACCACCCACCAACTTCTGAATACCCATGCAGTCCACTTACAACCTTGCTAATGCCCCTTCTATCCACCAACCTGCTGAATATCAATACAGTCCACCTACAACCTTCCCAGTGTCCCTACCACCCACCTACCTGCTGAATACCCATGCAGTCCACCTACAACCTTCCCAGTGTCCCTACCACCCACCTACCTGCTGAATACCCATGCAGTCCACCTACAACCTTCCTAATGTCCCTACCATCCACCAACCTGCTGAGTACCCATGCAGTCCACCTACAACCTTCCTAATGTCCCTGCCACCCACAAACCTGCTGAATACCAATGCAGTCCACCTACAAGCTTCCAAATGTCCCTACCACCCACCAACCTGCTGAATACCAATTCAGTCCACCTACAACCTTCCTCATGCCCCTTCCATCAACCAACCTGCTGAATATCAATACAGTCCACCTACAACCTTCCCAATGTCCCTACCACCCAGCAACCCGCTGAATACCGGCATGCAGTCCACCCACAACCTTCCCAAATACCCCTACCACCAACCATCCTGCTGAATACCCATGCAGTCCACCTACAACCTTCCTCCACCTACAACCTTCCCAGATACTTTACCACCCACCAACCTGCTGAATACCCATGCAGTCCACCTACAACCTTCCTCATGCCCCTTCTATCCACCAACCTGCTGAATATCAATACAGTCCACCTACAACCTTCCTAATGTACCTACCACCCACCAACCTGCTGAATACCCATGCAGTCCACCTACAACCTTCCTCATGCCCCTTCCATCCACCAACCTGCTGAATATCAATACAGTCCACCTACAACCTTCCTAATGTACCTACCACCAACCAACATGCTGAATACCCATGCAGTCCACCTACAACCTCCCGTATGCCCCTCCACCCACCAACACTTCTACTGCTGATACCCATGCAGTCCACCTACAACCTTCCTAATGCCCCTCCATCCACCCGATCCACCTAAACCTTCCCAAGTCCCCACCCACACCTGCAGCTGAATACCCACATCCACCTACAACCTTCCTAATGCTGAGTACCCATGCAGTCACCACCCCAATGTCACCACCAACCTGCTGAGTACCCATGCAGTCCACCTACAACCTTCCTAATGTCCCTGCCACCCACAAACCTGCTGAATACCAATGCAGTCACCTACAACCTTCCAAATGTCCCTACCACCCACCACCTGCTGAATACCAATTCAGTCCACCTACAACCTTCCTCATGCCCCTTCCATCAACCAACCTGCTGAATATCAATACAGTCCACCTACAACCTTCCCAATGTCCCTACCACCCAGCAACCCGCTGAATACCGGCATGCAGTCCACCCACAACCTTCCCAAATACCCCTACCACCAACCATCCTGCTGAATACCCATGCAGTCCACCTACAACCTTCCCAGATACTTTACCAAACACCAACCTGCTGAATACCCATGCAGTCCACCTACAACCTTCCTTATGCCCCTTCCATCCACCAACCTGCTGAATATCAACACAGTCCACCTACAACCTTCCAAATACCCCTACCACCCACCAACCTGCTGAATACCAATGCAGTCCACCTACAACCTTCCTCATGCCCCTTCTATCCACCAACCTGCTGAATATCAATACAGTCCACCTACAACCTTCCTAATGTACCTACCACCAACCAACATGCTGAATACCCATGCAGTCCACCTACAACCTCCCGTATGCCCCTTCTATCCACCAACCTGCTGAATATCAATACAGTCCACCTACAACCTTCCCAATACCCCTACCACCCACCAACCTGCTGAGTACCCATGCAGTCCACCCACAACCTTCCCAAATACCCCTACCACCAACCATCCTGCTGAATACCCATGCAGTCCACCTACAACCTTCCCAATGTCCCTACCACCCACCAACCTGCTGAATACCCATGCAGTCCACCTACAACCTTCCTAATGCCCCTACCATCCACCAACCTGCTGAGTACCCATGCAGTCCACCTATAACCTTCCTGATGCCCCTACCACCCACCAACCAACTGAATACCCATTCAGTCCAACTACAACCTTCCCTATGCTCATGCCCCCTACCCTTAACTGTTCCAATGCCTTTATAATAACTACCCAATAACCTGCAAAATCCTGTTGCAATCCACCTACAACATTCTGCCTACGACCTTTTCAATGCCTTTGTCACCTAATCATTAAAGGTGTAAATGCCCCTACCACCCACTAACAGTGCTTCAGATGATCTTTTGAGGGATGTCACAAATTTTGTAGGCCTTAAAAATAATTAGATTTTATTAACTTTCTTCTGATTTTATTTCTGGATGTAAGCATTCATCCTAATTTGGTTGAGTAAAAACAAGTATTGTACAGGCAATTTATACACGTTCGTACAATTTTAAGGGGTAATTGACTTGACAGGTTTTCAATAGGTATTTTACCCGTGTACGCATCTTAACTGGAACACTGCACCAACCTGCTGATTACCTTGGCAACCCACCTGCAATCTTCCCAATGCCCCTGCCATCCACAACTTTCCCATTGTGCACCATGCCCTCCTAACTTTCCAAATTCTCCAAACCACCTTTGCAATGCTTGTAACTTGTTTCTTATGCATCCCTTAAACAAACAAATGACCTCAGGACGATTTGTTCCCCTATTTCAGTTTTTACCCACAGTAGTAGTTCTTTCCTCAATGTATATTTTTGTCGCTGGATTGTGTGCCTGTAGTGTAGCCTGTATAACTTCTCCCTGCGGGGTTGATAACTAAGATACTTGGATCTATATGTCATATGAATGTCAGTGGATCCTATTCCCAGGCTGATGGATGTCTCTATGGCCTTTCACTGTTCCGTATATGGCCTTTAATTTGTCTGGCTATTCCATGTCTTCACCCTGCCATCCATCTTTGGCCTTGCACAATGGTGGTGAGATGAAATCAATGCATTGCTTGTGGCCTGATGCATATTCTTTAATCCATCACAGGTGACATGAGGATGTTCACAGATACATAGTTCTTTATTAGGTCAGACTAATTCTTTATACAGCAGGGTCAGTCAGGTTTCCAACTCCCCTCTTCTTCATGCCCTAAACTATGTCTTATGTGTATATAACATGTGCTCACATAATAAAGCTATTTTTTCAACATTTTAATTAAAAAAGACTTATGATAAATGAAACATAATGTGTAGAGATGGCCTTATTATATCTTTTTAAAAAGACAACCATTCAAGGTTAATTTCCTGTCCCCAGGGACTCTATTTTTTATTGTTTGATTTAAGACGAATTGCATTTGCCATTTTTGCTTTGACACAAATGATTATATTTGCATATTTCAGTTTAGCCCTTTTACTTATAATCAAAATAAATGTTAAATTTAATTTCAGTATGTACTACTGATTGCAAATTGTTTTACTATATAGACTCCGTCAAGCACCATCATACTGATAGGGAGTTTGAACCTCTCAAAACACTTTACAGTTTAAGCTCATTTTTTTCCTTTTAACTTTTTTTAACCATTACGATAACATGCAGGCCTTGAGACCATTATATGAACAAGATGTATATTTACTTTGCACTGACTTGAGTGTTTTTATTAATACTTTCTGTTTGAGATCATGTCTTAATTATTTAACTGCTTACCATGCACCGAATGATGTTTGTCATAAGTCATCATAATACATTATCAGTAAAGCTTCCTGAACTACTGTAACACGAATCATTAAATCTAACTTAGAGTTTATTGATTTTGTGTGTGATATATTTTTATAATTCATGAAAAACATATCACTTCTGTCAAGAGAAATCAGTGTAGATGAGGCCTCATTGCAGGAGAACTCTGGTATAAATGTAGAAAAAGCACCGGTCTCTTGCTGAGTTAATTATGTGAGCGTAATTTCCTAGATTTAATAAATGGGGTAGCACCAATGTAGTAATGGTGAAAGGAAACGCTGTAATACTCCAGCAGGGCTCTGACCTTTCAACGAGAGAGAAAAATTACGTGTTTCCGTGTAGTGTCTGCCCACTATCGCGCTTGATTGCTTCAAAGTCCTTTCAGTGTTTGAAGGGATTATATAGTTCAATACAGATCTACCGATGGAGGCTGCCATTTATTTCAATTGACATTTGAGTCAGCTCACTGTGAAGGTGGGGGTCTGCTGTAAATAACAATGAAGTATGGTATCATTTCTGAGATGGATGGCTTTCTGAACTTTCTAAATCTGTTTTCAATATTTTTTCCAGTACCATGTATGGCATGACATCCATTCCTTATGGATTAACATCAGGCTGATGTACTTTACATGCATATTGGATTCTTTATTAGCAATTTTATTCTCCCCTAATACATGGTGTAAAATGCATTCCATATGCACGGTACATTAAACAGGCTTTTACCAATTTACTATTGAGTTTCTAAGTTTTAGTACAGTTGTTGTATGATATGCCAATAGTAATAGTCATTTGAGCTGATAGATGGTACATATTATATGGAGGATATTCCTTGTTTCTTGATGAAGATCAGTTATATTTCATCTCGTGAGGTGGAAATTTGATATTTTTCATGAGTGTGAAGCATTCTGTGACTTTGAATAAAGGTCAAGATTATTTAATAAATAAATGATGTAGCTCCTCAAGCCTCAAGGTAAATAAAAGATAGAGTTTTATTAATGCCAAATAAAAGAGTACCTCAAAATGTAATCTTCCTCATGGAAAAATAACTTAAATATTGAGATAACCATGAAGCTATGGTTTTATAACACAATAACGAGTGATAGTAATAAAAAAAAATGTTTGGCATGTACATGTATCTCAAGTTCTCAGTTATAAACAATTCTGATAATTTGGAGACATGTTTTTTTCAGTTCCGAGATAAAGCATGCCACATTTGACTTAGCATTTGCGAAGCTAAACATATGTAGGAGTCCAAATGGGGATGATTTGGCCTTGAAAGTCTCCTCATTACATGCAAACTAGAGATTTCCATGTCACTTTCAGCAAACAGCTAGTCTGAAGCTTATACACACTGGCTTCCACACAATTTTACTAACTGGATTACTTTTAATTAAATGTCTGGTGGCATTTCTATACCCTTATGGTAACTGTTTGTCTCGTTATAATAGATAATAGCTTACAAAATATCACAAACAATTTCAATGAGTAGCCATGCATTTTCACAAACTAGCTAGCTATTAGAACATGTGTTTTTGATACCTTGTATCACGACAACTATACAAGGAACAGAATTAGATTGATTCCTTGTTTCATTTACCTCAAGTATTTAAATTAATTCTTCTTGAATAAAATAAGCTTGATAAGCTGTTTTTTCAAAACTTTCTGGAGACATGATTATATAGACAATAAAAATACATTAAAGTTTGAATCTGTACTATCTCTGATGTAGTAGCTGCAAAGGTACTAGTAAATATAAATATATTATCATATTACATGCTGATGTTCTCCAAGGATGTTTTCTTCAGCAAATAAAGTCCATCATATTACATGCTGATGTTCTCCAAGGATGTTTTCTTCAGCAAATAAAGTCAAAGTAGTGATAAAAGATGTTTTGTCAATTTATACCTTGTACCCAGGATTTCAGAAGCATTTTTATCTTTATCTGTATAAAAAGTCTTATAATATGATCTCCAAGATGCAAAGATTGAACCTATCTATGAAATACACAGCAGCTTTGGGATTATAAACACCCCACCATATCCCCTAACAATAAATCAGGGACTCTGCCATTAATCAGATCAAGGCCTTATTTAGTTATAGTTAGTACTGATGATCCATAGGGGTTAGGAGGTGAGGATAGGACAATTTGGGATCAGACATCCTTCGAGCTATAATTAGTTTAAAGGTGAAATTCTTATGGAAGCTATTTCTGTTATCATATACCAATACCCTCATTTTCTAATATTCTATTTCATGGTTACCAAATCAAGATCTTAAGGATGTATTCTTCTGTGGTTTCAGTCCCGCTGAAGTCTCGTTTCAACATAGATCAAAAACGTTATGAGATTTTCAAATACGATTTATCAATAGCTGTAGCATGTGGTCTGTAGCAAATTTTGTCAAAGAATTACATTTCTATTTTTAGTAGATTTTTTTACACAGCGATTTTAAGAAATTACCCATTTGGCGGCCATTTTGAAATTGTGTATTTTTTGACTTTGAGTAGAGCCACCGTTTTCCCATTTTTTACTTAAATTGTTTTTACTTAAATCATCACCGCGTCAGCATTTTCAGCTGTATCGAGTTAATTTTTGCTGTAAATCTTCACTGGGTTCAAGTTATTTAAAATATTAAACATTAATGTGTGAAATGAAACACTTTTGTCACTTTATTTCTACATTTAATGGTAATTTGAGCACTTTTATTTTTTAGTCAAAAATATTGAAAAATAACAAATATTTAAATGGAACAAAAAAGTAAGCACACGGACCCCCCATTTTTCTGCCTGATTTAGAAAGAACAACCCTTTCCCTATTAATATGCAAACTATTGACAAAAGTTTAATACCAGAACTTTTTCTACAAAGGGTTAAATTTGACAAAAATGGCTGAAAATGGTGCATTTTGGAGCTCAAAATTAAGGGGTAGGGGTAGCATATGTTGTTATTTAGAGAAAAAATATGACTCTTATTAATCATAACTGGTATATTTTTAATGAAGACTACTTGAAAATAAATTCTACAAACATCCATACATATCAAACACCTCATTAGGGAATTATGGCTTTAAATTCTAGTGTATGAGGTCAAAACGGCAAAATTCCAATAAAATCCACTATTTTGTCATTTTGGTATCTTTGAGTGACAATAGCTCAAAAACGAGCGCACGGACATATGTTTTTTCTTCCATTTTCTTTCATGGTATGAACTCCTGTTTCAAAAAATCTATATGAGAAAAAAAGTTTAATACAAGAAAATTTTGACTTCTCAGAGGAGTACATCCTTAAATGTTTACCCGGTAAATACCCAAAAAATACCTTTTTGCAAAGAGATATCTAAAATTTCTTTTCTGTGAGTTTATGGTTACCTAATTTCCAATATGTACATGTATATTGAAACACTGATAATACTTTGCAACCAAGACACTGACTTTCTTCATATAATTTTCAAATGTTTTAGTTGTTCAAACAAAATAGACAGTGCCTGTGAATTATGATTAGATCATGCACTTATTTTCCTTCCTTTTTTTTCTATATGTTAAAAGTCCCACAAATGAAGCTCAATTATTAACAAGAAAAGTAATATGAATATGACTATACATGTAGATACATTGTATTTGGTTATGAAGAGGAGTGGGAGAGAAGATTTAGATATGTTTTGGTAGGGATCAATGTCAGAGCTATCTGGGATGTCATTTTTGTCCGTATTTTCCTTTTGCTTTTAACTTTGAACAGATTTTGCTATGAAGGACATCTGATTGGAATTGTCACGATATGAATGTATGTGTATGAAAGACCAGGTTTTTTTCTGCCTTTATTATAAATTCAATAAACATACACTAAAAAGCTATGTAGCAATTAAATAATATAAAATAGCATAAGTATTCTCTCTAAAATTGATTTTTCGTAGTAATTCATAGACTATCATAGCATATTAGATCTCAGAGCAATCTGTGTACTTTTACTATCAAATATATATCCCAAACTAATACACTTAACTATATCACAGCAGGAAGTCAAAACAACCAATATTCTGTTTTATGTGGATACCCTAGTGACAAGAGAAAACACTTTAGACAATGCCGAGCTGATTTTTTATCACATTACCAGCGACATCGCTGACCAAGAAAGGAAAGCATTAAATCTTGTCAACCTAATTGGATTTCTATTTACAACAGGATGCGTCTGACCAGTGCGAAGCTGCCGAGAGCGTCCCTCTACCCGGAGGCGCTGTTCACACAGAGAGGGGCACTGACGATTATAGGGAAATATGTCTTCCAATACAACTCCTTGTAAGTGTATTGGATTTCTATCAATCAGGAATTACAAATCCATATAGGCTGCTCAAGTTAGCTGGTTTCAGGATGTGTCGCCATACAATCAGAAAAGAATATTGGCTCTGCCATATTCTTTATTGAACTAGCATAGAAATCCTCTAGACTGGCACAGGATTTAAAGCAATGTCTGCTGTTAAACTCTGTGCTGCTGAAAGCTTTTAGTTGTTGTAATGTTAATACATTAACGATTGTGCTGAACACCTAATTCATATATTAATGAAGTAAGTGGGAACACCACACTGTTAAGTGTTAATAACCATTGTTTATAGATCACGTTGATCCTGTCTGGGTATAGAGAGGTCTTTTGTTCATTTTTGTACACAGTCTACGCCCTATAACTCTTTGGTATTAACATTTTCAGATGTGGATAACGAGGCATATAATTTCTGTTTCATTCAAAAGCAAATGCAAGCAAACACATAATTACATAATTATCTTTACAATGTAACCCTGGTGAATACTAGCTGCAATATACTGTTCAGCTAGAGAGAACATCTCTTTAGCTCTATTGCAAAATCATACTTGTAATACAGAGGTCCTGAGTTCGATCCCTGGCAGAGGCACTTAAATTTATTATAAACCCTGCAGTCTGTTACATTGGCACCCATGTAGGGACTTAAGATACTCAGCCAATTGCCCCACATGCGTCGCTGTTAACCCCTGGAAACTTGAAGATGAGTTCTTTCCTGGAGGGTATTTATGTAACCCTGGTGAATACTAGTCACAATGTAGCTTTCTGCTAAAGAGAACTTTTCTTGATCTTTTGAGATTCAGACTAGTAATCTAGAGGTCCTGGGTTTAATTATTGCATTTGCTAGGGATTGCGGCTAGTATTCACTAGGGTTACAAAATATTGGACTCAACCAAATATCCAAGGGTTACATTATGGGGAAAGTCACTAGATATCTAACTTTACAATCAGTTTTATACCCAATATATACGGTTCCAGATTTTGGGCTTAATCAAGCAAAATATGTCTTCTCCTTCTAAAACCAGTGGCTTGTTTTACTACGCTTCTTAAGTTGCAACTTCATCGTAACCTTATCATAAGTTAAGATATGTGCATTTCCATCTTACTAAATATTGTATCTTAAGATACGAAAAAAAAACCATGTTGTAACTAAGACAGCTCAGAGGCTATCGTAACTTACGATTTGTTGGTAAATTTTGGAAAATTTTATTTCATTTCACAACATTTTTAAACTTGCAGTACTTAAACATACTTTACTTCAATTATACACATGTAATGGTATCGAGTAATAGATTATAATCATCATATAACATATATAAAATCCCAGGGAGAATATAAGGGGCTAGCAACTAGACCTATCAAATTGTTTTCTAGCATTTTATATTATACTGTATATTCCATACACAGACTTACTACAGATAGCTACTCTGTATCTCTGTAGATTGGTGACAGTTATCTATATATTCTTTCTTTTGCCATCAGGTTTGCTATTTGAGGATTTCTACTGTATATCCTTTACATATTATTTTCCAGTATGACACACTTTGCAGAAGGAGATTTTGAAGTGCACATGACAGAGTTGTCCATTATCTTTAGACAAGTCTCGTCAAGTAAGCACTTAGTACACAGGATTTAAGAAACATCACTTATCACACATATCTAAAAGTGTTCACTGTTCACCAGTATGACCATATCACCTTGGGAAACTGTATTCCTTACCTCTTTGGAACCTTATAACCTTAATGATTTAAAAGTTCTATGTGAAATATCATCATTAAAGAATTGATTAACTGATGAAGTAAAAGAGAAAGATGTTTAAAGAAAACCAAAGTTGAAGGTTTATAAAGGATCCATTTTAAATTCTAAAAATGTAAGATGACTGAAAGATCATGATTGTTAAAATCTTTCAAAATTTCTGTAGTTGTCCTTTCACCCCAATGATGAAATCTCAGTAGAGCAGCAGTTAAATCAACTTTTGAATGTATTTGTCAGGAAATCATAATTCCACGTCCCAGCAGCAAGCAGCCATTAACCCCGGGGATGTTGACCAAGACGTGATTGTGGCCTTTATACGACAAGGGCGGATAGAGTGTAAAATAGGCAAAATTAAAGCCAAGTTCCATGGAGGATCAGCAGGACTTTGTCATTTTGTGTCCAAATTTTTACTTCGTGCCATGAGGACGCAAATAGAAAACCAGGTAAATTTAGGTTTAAGCTAACAATGCTTGGGTGGTCAGGTGGTGCAGTGGTACAAGGAACATGCTTGACTTTTCCTAGACATATGGGCTCATTTCCACAATTGGACATGAATGTAAACTAGAATAGATGTCACCTATCTGTCAGACAACATGGGTTTTTCTTAGGTAATCCAGTTTTCTCCCACATTAGACCCCTTGCATTTTTTTTTCTTCCTTCAAAAGTGATAAGCATATTATAACCTGTACCAAAAATGTTTATTTTACTTCAATTTCATACATATGAAAAATGTTAATTTTATTCTGAAATTCTGAGCGGCAGACACAACTTTGACTGGCTAACTCCTCCTAAACTACCTGATAGATTTTGATAAAATTTGGTACACAGAACCCCGACATAAAGAGGAGTCAAGTTAAGTATATAGGGTTCTGCATTGGCCCCTATTAATGGAGTTACTAATTAAAAGGCCTAATTAGCCTGAGCAAGGGGTATTAGTCTGCCACTCTTATTCAATACCAGGTATACCTCTCCTAGTTATTTAGTCAGCTTATTTTATTATATTATGCCATTTTTGAAGTGTAAATCAAATGTTTTAATCTTCCCCTTATTCAAAAACCTGCAATAGACTTTCAGTTGAAGTTCATAATGGGTCCTTAGTTAGTTAGTATAAATGATTAATTTACTTGCTTTGATTGATTAATATAATGATTCCATCTATCATTTTTTGTCATTTTCAATTCTATGCAAGCTCTAGATGACTAAAGTCTTCCAGGTATGCTCAAATTAATGACATTGACCTTATCAATGTTAAAACTCTTCTTGATAACAATTGCAAGCAACAGAGACTTGAGAATGGATCTGTATAGAACAATCAGTTTGGACTCAATGACATCAAAGCAAGGGTCAAATTAAAGAGACTTAAACATTTTAAATTCCATACCATAAGGCCTTGGGGACCATGTGAGAATGACAACATTCATTTCTCTTCTTCCTCATTTGGCACCTAAAAAACATTACACATTTGTGCTAACCATTTTAATCAATTGCTTCTATTAAAGCAAAGAGAACATGTAAATCGAGGTAGGAGTTGAGCATTAAGGAGAGTTATTGACACATGAAGCGATCCCTCAACATTCCTTTCCTCAATATCTTTTCATTTTCTTTTTTTTTTTACTTTTGATATAGATGGTACATGTTTTACATCACCAAGAAAAAAAAGTTTAATTCATCTGAAGGGAGCTGTACAAAGATTGACACAGATCTAGTTTTTCTGTCGCTCTCTTTCTCTCCCTCTGAGAAGCATGACCCCATTCATATTCCATTCTGTCACTGACTGTGCGATCAATCTTCGTTTTACTAGCAGTATTGCAGCAAGCTCTGGCTGTTAGTGCTCTAGGCCAAGCTAATTAAGCTCAATACATGTTGTGCGTGATTTACTAGGCTCAAGTTCCGACGTTGATGAGTCACACTTGCATTGTTTTTCCGACTTTGTATAAAGTATCAGGCTCCAGGGTTTTTTGAAAGAAGTGACACACAGTCTAGTGATATAGGGTTTGGTTTATAAAAGTTAAGCAATATAGCTATATGTTGTTTATAGGAATACATATATCAAATTGAACTGCATGCCATCAAATGGCCCGGTGTTCAATTAAGTACTGCAGATCAAGTGTCTGATTTGTAGTGATCATCAAAGAGACAATCTTGCAGAGTTATCTAAGGTTTCAGGTATTAACATCAATGCCTTCCCAAGTGGCATATATAATACAGATAATTAAGTTGTATGTTATAAAAAAGTGCTATTATATGAATTATTCAGTGGCAAAGTAAAAGGAGAATTATATGGTCTTTTTAAGTGAAGTCTAGTGATATTAGGTACCTAAATTAGAAGATTTATCCATTCTTTCAGTTCTAAGGCTAAGAATTTCAATGTTGTGTGAAAAGCTGCTTCCAATGAAAAACAATATTCAGTTATAAAACTTGCAAATTATAATAAAGAGCACAATTTCAAATTCTGGCTAAAATTTTGCTAAATTTTGCTCAACATTCCTGAATTTTTTTTATTATATAATTAGAAATGTTAGCTGTTTTTGTATTTATCTTTATCAAAATCAAGTCTTCTGTGCAACAAGTTGTCATGCTGATACTAACAGACTCAATTCTTGTTGATTTCAGGTTGCTGGTTTCATTAGAAATCTGATAAAAGATGATGAGGATAAAGCAATTATAGCTATTTTAGGTAAGGCAATTATTGTCTAGTTTTCCATTATTGAGAGATGAACAGCTTAATCCCATCTCCTATATAGCCCCACAGGGCCAAGTCATCATATAGCTAACTATTGGATCAGCATGCCTGCTCATTCATCTATTAACACAGTAATAAAACATTGATGGGGAAAAACTTCATCTCTTGTGAAACTAACAAGAACATTATTTATATATAATGTATGCTAGATATACTGTTATATACATTTACTACAGTATGATAAGCCAAACATATAAAGGTAAACCTTTCTGGTCATCACAGGAGATTGGCAGGTATAATAAGCACTTCTAGGCTTTCAGAAGTAACATACAGAGAATTCGAATTCGTGATGTTTTCTAGACTTTCTGAGGTAACATTACAGGAAAACTTGAAATATATGCTTTCTTATAAGAGAAGAAATCAACATATCCAGGGGCTAATAAGCTCCTATATCACAGTGGACTCTGTAAACTGGCTACAAGTCTCTAGAATATTGGGGAAAAAACACTTAACTTTGGCTTGATTATTTTTGTCTCTACTTTATGTCTGATTCAAGAAGTTCTAAGTGTTTCAAACTAGGTGGAGATAATCTAGTATAGAACTTTGCTGAGAAAGTCTTATCAACAACTTAGGGTGTGGTAGCCAGTCTATGGATTCAGGTGACAAATACTTCTAGCAATTCAATATTGCTATGACATGGGAATGACAAGTACATGCAAGAATTCAAAATTGCAAGGGTAGTGGCCTGTAACTAAAGCTTGTCTACGAATTTATTAATTTACACAAGTGACAAGCTCTTATAAAAATTTAGTATATTGATATCACAAGGAACTGGTTATAGATAAGCTTCTCTTGGCAGTCATAAGAAACATCAAAGAGTCAACATTTGAGTACCCTTACAAAGTAACATCAGTTTTAATAATTAGATAACATTAAGACACTCAATAAAATAGACTTAAGATAAAAATATTCACATGTTACAAAAAGAGTCAGTGCTTTGATTTTGTTTCGAGAAATCAGGGCCAGAAAACTAAGACACTCATAAAAACATCAGAGAACTTTGGTTAGCACCAATTAAAGTAGGTCTTGACTATAAGCCTTTAAGGATATAGCCAACACATGATAGATTTCATTCTACTTCATAGCCAGGTTGCCATCGGGTAGATATTATGTTCATTGTTAGGAGCACTTGACGACAGTCATACCAAACTCAAGCTCCCTCCCTCAAATACTTCACTTTCAAGAGGAGGTTAATATTATATTAACTGATAAAATGGTATTCTAAAAATGCCACTATAAATTGGTTTAATGTTGACAGCTCAACAGGAGCCATGAACAATCTATACTTGATTTGTTTCAATTTATATCACCTGGAATGAAATTTCCAATAACCTAATGCAACCATTTGCCTGCTTTTGGAATCACTTGAGGCATGTCCTAATCACTTCTCATAATTTCATTGACAGGCCTGTTTGCACTCAACAGTGAGTCACCTGAGGCAGGTAAGAAAATGTTTTTATTCTGGATCTAAACATCCGACATGAAAGTTCAATTTAATCAATGGACTTTTTGCGCAGATGTGATTCAAAACATAATTGTACATAAACAATATTGTAGTTTATTCATCCCTAGGTGGGAAATGCATTAATATGTGATGGGTTTTTTAGGTCATCTGACCATAGGTCATGCTGACCTTTTGCGATAGTCTTTTGTCCATTGTCATGAGTCGTCTGTCGTGCAACTTTCGTTAACATTTACTTGTGAACGCAATAACTCGATGGGTTAATATATACCAAGCTTAATGAAACTTTGTATGTAGACTAACAATGGAAATATCTCGGACAAGTTCAAAAATGAGCTTGATTCGACAGTAGTTTATGGAGTTATTGCCTTTTGCCACTAATAGTTATGATTGGACCTTGTGAATACCATAACTTGAGTAAATATGCACCCAGCTTAATTTATACTTTGTATGTAGACTAACATTAGAAAGATCTTGGACGACTTGGAAAATCAGCTTGATTCCTCTCTTAACTTAATTACAGTTATTGCCCTTTGCGAAAATAATTATTGAACCTTGTGAACATGATAATGTGAGTTAATATGCATCAGTCTTAATGAAATTTTGTATGTAGACCTATTAGATGTATGTTCTTATTTCATGAACAAGAGACATCAGTTGGCTAGTAAATGAGGTAACTAATTTTTATCAAATATCAGGTGACTGTTAATGCCCATGGGCCTCTTGTAAATTTTGTTCTTTAAGCAAGTGTCAAGGTCATTTATTGAAAAAACTATTTTACATTACTTTACAGACCCAGTACAAAGTTTTACGTTCTCTTTGTTAATTTGTTCATGCCTCAGAATTGATATGAAATTGAGTAGAGCAAATATTGTCACCCATGCCTGTCCTGTCAGATCTCATCATCATTCTTTAGTATATGGGGATTGAGGCCTTTAGCTGTGTCTTACACATTTTAAGCTTTATCACATTTGACCTTTATGAACAATTTAAAACTAAAAACTTTGTCATCATTATCTATAGTATTGTCTAAGCCTCCTACACACTATCAGTGTGGGGTTAAATCTAGGCCTGGGCCTGCTTGGGATGGAGGCACTCCTTCATTCCACTTTGTGTATAGACTATCAGAGTTCAGCACACAGTACTAGCATGATATGAGCCTGCTCCCAAATCTCTGGTGTCCAGGAATTCATTGATCTGTACACAAGGTTACCAGTATACATCTATACACCAAACATCTAGCTGGCAAGTGTTATGCTCCATCAACCCCAATCTGTTAATCTGATCACTTTTCTTTATGAAATAAGTAGATTTATACCACGTATCACCTTATATGTCTTATTATCATATACACGTCTATAATGATTACAACTTGTCATAGCATCGGGATTATGAAGATCAGTTCCAAATTTTTTTTAGATTATGGAAGTTGAAGTTGTTACGATTTCAAATCATAATGTCATGCTATACTTTTTTGAGGATCCACAAATGTTAGCAGAGGCTATTACAGATAGGAGCTAAGGCAGTAAGTCGTCTAAGGCAACCACCTCTGCTTAGCAATGGAGTATGTGTTTAAATGTAGGATATTTATCTAGAGTACTATTCTGTAGGTCTGTGATTTCCTCCAAGTACTCAGTAATTCCATCACTAAATCAGTTTATTTCACATCATCTCACACTTTTCACTGAAAAACAAAACAAAGATGAATCAAAAGAACAACTGTCTGTATCCTATCTTGTTTTTTCAGCACAGCCTGATGAAGGTCGCGGTTTCAGGTCATCTATACGAAGGCTATTCGGGAGGATGCGGGGCAGTCAGCCTCAGGCCGTGCACTAACACAGATTGACCCTGTGACCCCAACAGGTCACAACCCACTTATCTGTGACCCCAAATTAAGGATGAAAGGCAGTAACTTTTGGCCTTGAGACTAATGATCCAAAGAGACTTACAAGGTCATCAAAAACTCTTTAAAGGTCAAGAGGTCGGCATCCTTGACCCTGAAAGGTCACTGGGCAGGTGTCCTTATCATCCACTTCATGGCCATATGCATGCAATAAAACAGCCATTTCACAGTGAAGAGACACTGTGGTATACCAATGGCACTCACTAGCCCCAGGAAAGTAAATAAGTGAGAATAATCAAGATTTCTTAGTTAAGTTAAAGTATACTCAAGATTATGATTTATCCAATACAAATATAAAAATCATCATAGTAGTGTGGATAGCATATAATACATTTATTTTATGTTGCAGATTTTAAAATTGACCAGAAAGTTGTACCAGTATTTATGAAAAGGTTATTGTAATAGGAGTCACATTTGAAATAAGAAAGATTATACTAAGTAATCTATGGTCAAGTCTTATATGTTTACCAGGTATACTTCACTTCAATTTTCATCTGAATCATAGAGTGATGTTGAAACAGTCTCAAGATGGGTGCAGAAGTCTTAAATAAGAATCACATTCCAAGACGTATATATATCATTAGCTATCTTGTCATTACGCAGGTCATACAGTCAACATATATAATCATTTTGAAGGTATATTTCACAATGTGTAATTATGTAAGTTAAAACTATATTTTGCACAAAGTATTTTCTTGTCAGCCTGACATGACTGCCAAAACCAATGAGGCTGAGAATTTACATATGTGTGATTTACAGATGAGATGAACAATCAAGTTCATAGAACAATGAAAGGTATACAATGTATATTAAACATATGTTTATATATTGTCTAATTATACATAATTGATATGAAAAACCTCTATAATATACATGTATAGAAGTCATAATGACTGAGCTTTGAGTATCGGTAATAACATGCTCTTTGTTGTGTTAAACAGCATTGTATGTAAAAGTCATGCATGTTCATCTAAGCTCATTTAAAATTATTTTAGCAAAATAATGATAATTAGACACAAAATTGACCCATTTTCCCAATTCACATAAAATCAAAATATTCTACATGTACAGTTTTCTTCAGTTACAAAAGTTACTTACTTTACATCATTACCACCATTGAAAAGTTTGAGCTTTTAATTTGGCTTTAAAGGCCCACTACCTTTCCGAAATGGCTTTCAATTTTTAAAATGGAAATGTAAAACGAGATTGATAATTTTAAAAGGTCGCAAAAGTTATCAACTTACCGGTAATGCTACACTTATCATTACCTTCTGAACAATCTTATTTAGATAGATAAAATGTTAATTTTCATAACGCGGGTCGTCTTATGTTTCCCGCCGTCGTCCTAAATACCGCGCGGTAGTTGATCATGACTGCGCTAGAATGCAAAACAGCGAAATGAAACCCAACTGTTATCAGGTATATTACACAAGACATCTTGCATAAACTTCATGTTGTAACCTCATCTTAGGCCATGGATATGCATTTTCTTTTGTTATTAATGTTTTTAGAAACTTTTAAATTTTGCTCCGGAAAGGTAGTGGGCCTTTAAGTTAAAAATATAAAAAAATAATTAATTGCATCCCGAAAAAATTCTGTGTCACTATATCCTATATGGAATGAAATACTAATTGTGCATACACCAAAGGCAACATGAATAATTTTATTATATTTTTTGCGTTAATTAGACATATATAAACACGATTAAACACTAATTATTGTTCAAATGATGAACGTCATTTATGCTCCGTCGTTGGTGTAGCATCTTTAACAAAGTTCATCCGTATTTTGATTATTTCATAAGTGATCACCGAAATGATTTAAAGATATCAAACTCTTTACTTATAGTATAAACTTACTACCGATATCCAGATGCCTGTGCTATTTATAGAGATTACGACATCTCGTAAAGTTCATTTGAGTCATCACTACACATATCCATTGCTATTATTGATCTTACTGCATTGGAATTTATACACAACAGACGTGAACGCCAGGCAACTGCTGTGATGGGAAGTCACATCCCACACTAACATGTATTTTCTACATTTGTTATGAATAGAAACCACTTGTCAATAAAAGTTAAAACATCAAAAGGGGAAAAGATAATAAAACAATACCGTAATTAATGTTCTGAACTGCTACAGGGAATGATGTGCAGGATGATTGTTCAAAAAACATTTAGTTTAGTATTTTGATAAAATGTTTGTAAAGCTGTACTACAAAGAACTTACATTTTGTATTAACAATGAACTGGAAATTTTTAGTATATTCATTAATGAATCAGAACATTCTATGTTGAAGTGAATGACCTGACTGGAACTTAACTTCTGTATTGACTAGAGAGAACTATTATAGGCACTGTCTGTTTTCATTTTTGAAATAAAATTTGATGAAATTGAAAATAAACCAAAAACTTCTCAGTGTTGACAGTGAACCAATGAGCCAGTACTTTCTGTATTGACAATGAACCAGAACTTTGTGTATTGACAATGAGCCAGTACTTTCTGTCTTGATAATGAACCAGACATTTCTATATTGACGTTGAACCAGAACTTTCTATATTGACACTGAACCAGACAATGATCCAGAACTTTTTGTATTGAGAGTGAACCAGAAATTTCTTTTTGATACATTGTAATGAACCAGAACTTTCTGTATTGACAATTGATAATGAACCAGAACTTTCTGTATTGACAATTGATAATGGAGCAGAACTTTCTGTATTGACAGTGAATAAGAATTTCTGTATTGACAATGAACCAGAACTTTCTGTATTGACAATGAACCATTACTTTCCGTATTGACAGTGAACCAGAAATTTCTGTATTGATACTGAACCAGAACTTTCTGTATTGACAGTGAACCAGAACTTTCTGTATTGATAATGAACTAGAACTTTCTGTATTGACAATGAACCATTACTTTCTCTATTGACAGTGAACCAGAAATTTCTATATTGACGTTGAACCAGAACTTTCTATATTGACACTGAACCAGACAATGATCCAGAACTTTCTGTATTGAGAGTGAACCAGAACCAGAAATTTCTTTTTGACAAATAATGAACCAGAACTTTCTGTATTGACAATTGATAATGGAGCAGAACTTTCTGTATTGACAGTGAATAAGAATTTCTGCATTGACAATGAACCAGAACTTTCTGTATTGACATGAACTTACTTCGTATTGACAGTGAACCAGAATTTCTGTATTGATACTGAACCAGAACTTTCTGTATTGACAGTGAACCAGAACTTTCTGTATTGATAATGAACCAGAACTTTCTGTATTGACAATGAACCATTACTTTCTCTATTGACAGTGAACCAGAAATTTCTATATTGACAATAAACCAGAACTTTCTATATTGACAATGAACCAGAACGTTCTGTATTGACAATAAACCAGAACTTTCTATATTGACAGTGAACCAGAAATTTCTATATTGACAATAAACCAGAACTTTCTATATTGACAATGAACCAGTACTTTCTGTATTAACAATGAACGAGAAATTCCTGTGTGGGTTAGTTATATGGAGAGGTTGTATGGAGCATGACGCCCTGTAATTAGAACTAATGGTGTAACTAAACTGACACTAAAGGTAGGATTGGTATTGTTACTTACTAGGTGCTTTTTCTGTTCCATCCCGTAGCTCTTATAGTACGTGCTGTATAATGAGATAGTGCAATTATTTGTCTAGTCTAATTATTTGTTGGCAGTCTCATTGGCTTTCACTACAATAGAGTTTGTAATTAATGATATACGGCATATAAATAAATCGTATTAAATTTTCTAATCTGAGTAAGTAGTGCAGTTAACGATGGTCTGATATAAATATCTAGTATGCAAAGTCAACATCAGATCAAGAGTGTAACAGTTATTAATGATGTATGTACATGCATGCACTGTTCATTAGATAAATTACACAATCCATTTACCAGTACCTGAAAACTTTCTTCTGATGAAAGTTCTTTTCATATGATAATTCACCATTAATTACTTTCAAATTTGAAAATGAAAATCCTGAAAAAGAAACTTAATTTTCATCAAAACTGTACAATATACTGACTAGCAAGCCCGTCACTAAAATTTGCATATGGTCAATTATTCATCAAAGTGTGCAATGTTTTATATACTGACTAGCAAGCCTGTCACTAAAATACAATGTATATATGGTCAATTATTCATCCAAGTGTTCAATGTTTTATGGATCTTCTCATTAAAACTTCATGTGATGATATTTACATATAGGACATATTAGTACAAAGCTGTATTGTGTGGATGCAGTATCTACAACACTGGTTATACAATGTCATGTAATATCTAATGCCAATTAGCATTGTTACAATATACTAAGTATTTTGTAATGTGTTTTTAGTTTTACCGACAACTAGAAAGTAGGTGTTTACCAGTATATGCATAATCAGGTATATTTGTTTGGTTTTACAGTAGATGTTATGTCAGTTAATGTTGCTGCTTTTATCACATTTAAAAGTATTTTTTTAGACATTTCTAACATAGCTAGACATTTCTAACATAGTTTGACTTCGACGGATTTAGAAGGGACATCTCAAAATGCATAACTTACTCACCTGAGATTTATAATGCACCAAAGATTCAAAATTTAACATTAATGTTTCAATAAAATATTAATAAAGAGCTCAGATTTCCTCTCAGAGTCCATGTCTGATGTGATCTTAGAAATGTCTATTAAATGAAATGAAATTATCAAAATGAAAAGTTTTGTCAAGAAAAAAGATCTCTGGTATTCAATGTTCCCTGAATTCTTTTTCATGTTAATTTAAATATACAAATGTCACTCATATTAATTATAAAAGGTAGTACATCTTCTAAATCTATATACTATTTGTTACCAGTATATGCATAATCAGGTATAGTATATACTGTACTATACCTGATTATTACTTATACTATTTGGTTGATAGAGTTATTTCCCTTTAGTAGAGCTGATAGACCATGCATTTACTAGTCCCTCAGACTTCACAATGCATGCACTCATTTGCCATCTATAACACTGTTAGTGTATGTTTTAGGAGATTTGTGTGCTATTTTGACCGTTTTTAGCATATTTTTGTATCCAGGATTTTGTTGGAAATATGTTATTACCGATTGGAAATAAATGTTGGTATAAAAGAAACAATTATTTTGTCTTTTAATAAACCGATGGAGTGGAAAGAAGCAGCCAAAAACTCAATTGACAGTCAATAAATTATTAGAAAACAAACACTTGTTTTTCCAGAGTTCAGAAAAGTTATTCAGTTAAAGGCCAACCAATGGGCCAACACTTTACATTTACATTATACCAAAATGTGGTTTCAGAACTTTACAATGCCTATGCATTCACCATAATTGGTGTTCAGGGAAATTGTAAAAAAGGGGGGTTGGGGAGGGGTGCTTATAAGGGAAACAAAATGAAAAAATAAAATCATCAGTTATATTTTAACTCTTTCAGTACTCGTGGCACATTATTATGTCAGTTAACATGCACCCTTTCCTTTGAAACACAATAAATTATATATGATGTGATTCAAATGTGAAAACTCACAACTTACATATGCCATAACATGAATTTCATGTAATATATTGGATATATAGTGCCAAAGTTACAAGCATCACACAGTTGTGAAACATTGTATAATCCATGGGATGGGGGGGGGGGGGGGGGGTTTCATAAAACTTCAACTCCTCCTCCAAAAGAAGGGAAGGGCTAATAGCTAGGGGGAGCAGTGCTAGGTGAATAACGTAGATATCTTGTGAATTTTGACATTTGTTTAATTTAACAGAACTGCACTGTCCTGACTTACCGTAATAACAATAATTATTTGCAGACGGGTGGAGAACGACAGAAGAAAGGCAATTTGAACATGTCACCATATATGATGATAAAGTTATAATACTATACAAGGTAAAAAACAAAACATAAACAGCAGAACATTCCATAAATTTTATTATTTTTTTCTAGATCATCAGTTCCAACATTAAGAGAAAACGGCACTTCGATGTGATGTTTGGTGACTTATGATGATGATAATATATGTGTTAAACCAAGCACTGCCAAGAAATGATACATACCGGTAATTACTGTTCACATACAACTAAAATACCACAAACTTAAGCTTGTCTTCTTTAAAAGATGATAAGAATTGTACATAATGCAATGCATGTACTGTTATAAAAGTTTTAAAATATTTCAAGAAAAACTTATTGGTAAGAAGTACCATATTCGATCCATTGGGTCAAATAACGCATTACAATTTTAGCTAACTTTTGGATTCACCAAATAAATGTTGTTCATGATGAAAAATGTATCACATGAGGACTGGGAAATACACTGGGAAAAAAGCTAACAATAAACCTTAAAATTAACTGTACTCAGCATTAAACCAATGATGACACTGATCAATACTAAAAGTCAAAGCCATTCTGCTTTCCACTACAACAGTTGTACTGTAGTGGCTGAACAATCAAATCCATACTTTTTGAGTAAATACACTCGTGATTTTGGACAGATTCTTATACATCCTTGGTATCTAGAGGTATCACTTACAATCCCTGAAATCATATACCATGTGATTGTACTGTAGGTCTGTAAAGCAAATGCCTTTTGTGGCTACTTAATTTCACTATTTCCATTTAAAAACAAATTTATAATGATTAACATTCACAGTTTTAAAATTGACTAGAAATCCTTTAGGTATCATTGATACAGATGTTAATTAACGGAGATAAACTTTTGTGAGTTCACTTTGATCGTAAAATTCGCGAAAGTAGATCGCACACAAGAGAAAGCTGGTTTACAGTAACAAGATAACAAGAAGGATTCTTTATAGGCTGATATTGAAACAAAGATAATATTAATGGCACTCTAAAATACACAATCAAACCAATGAGTATCTGTCCACTCACAATCCACACAAATCTTAGCTAGGGTAAAGTTGAATGTCTTATACAATGTAGTTTTATCTTATAATAGCAAGTTTACAAACTACACAGCAGTGACTATTATGTCCTGATTGTTATCCTCCAATGTAAGTACAGCTATCGTCCTATAGCTAAATACACATTTATACTAAAGTTGTAAAGTGACTGCTATACTCAGGAACTGAACACTTTGATATTATGCTATTACTTGAATAACTCCAAATTCATTAAATGTTTTGCCAATTTTGTGAGATATAAGTTTGAATGCACATTTCTAGGTATGTTGTTTCAATATACCTGCATCAAGGTATGAATATATCTTATCAAGTTCATCATGGAAAATAGTAAGCATTAAAATCTTAACCACTATTCTGTCTTTAATTATTTCAGAGTTATCTGCCCTTTCAAGTTATTCGGCTGTGATCTCATTATTTGTTGCGAGTAGTTTTCTCAGAAAAAAATGATGTAATGCATGCAAATACATGGCATCCCAACATACTAACAAGGGCACATAACTCTGTAATTTTTTAATACAGGATATAATCATCCAAATTAATAAACATAACTGTGAATATCAGCAAATATTTGGTAGAAAATGTCAATCTTGATGAATGCAGCACCTAATCAGGTCAATCTATTCTACAGGTGAATATTACACAGGTGTAAACAAACAAACAATTGTCAAGCACATGATTGTTCAAACCATAACTAACAATATCATTTTAGACAAAACACATAACATATAATAACATAAACAAAAATGATAAAACACTGAATCAATACTGACATTAGAAAAGCACCATCTGGTAATAAATATGCATTTGTCTGACTTTAATCCTAAAATATTTCAAAAGGAGACTCTTTTACTTAAAATCAAAAGCTGGTTTCTTATTTCAATATTCATCAGAAAATTGTATTGGTATTAATGGTATCTTAGGACTTGATATCCTTGTAATAATCAGTTATGAATTTATGCATGTTGCTTTGAAAGTCCTATATATTCTGAAAGGAGTTTGAAAGAATTTCTAGATATCTTTGAAATATTTAATTTCACATTGGCTGGCCAATCATTTTGGCAATTGAAATTAAATCCAAGTTGAGCATTTAGTAATGAAACACAATTAAAATACTTCCCTCTATCACTTTGATTCCTGTCTTACACACATATTTTCTAGTTCTTTCAGTTAAATCCTATAACACATTACATATTTGAACAAGCTCTGTGAAGCTCATATAACTTTCCTAACTCAAGTATTTCATTGTTCCTAATTATAATCAAACAAACTCACTGTGATAACATGCCATTATTCAGATAACTTACAATATAAAATTCATCAAATGTTTTGTCAATTTTGTTAGAAATAAAGTTTGAGTGTATATTTTCAGATATTTCACTATTTTGTTTTAATATATGTACCTGGAACAAGATATAAATATATCTGTTATCAAGTCTTATATTTGCAGAAAAATGCATACAAGGCAATAGAGAAGTATTTACTAAATAACATTTCAGTTATATTAAATCATCTTAAACTATGATAATATCACTTAGTCATTGTGGAAGACGATGGCAAGTGTAGTATAAAATCAACATGCACCAAAGGATAAAAGTATAATGATAATTAATCAGGCTTGTGATAAGTGTATTCTCAAACTGTGCCCTTTAATACAACAAATGTTACAACAAGTCCAGGTTGACAGTACAAACCAGTATGGAACAAAGTAAAGCTTTTCACAAGCATAAAGGATATACATGTATAATACAAATCAAGCTTTGAATACAAAATAAACACACATTATTTAAATAGGGTTTCTTTATACAAGTCTATTGTACAATCATATTGTATTTTACAATTATTGCATTGCCCATTGTAAAGTAATGCCATTGTCAATGAAAGAAAACAAGTAAATATATAGACATAAGAAAAATCTCAGGGAAAAAATAGGTTACATTTTTTTATCTTGTCAGAAAGTAATCTATCAAAGTCTTATTGTACAATTCCCTTATTAAGAATACAGTTTGGAAATTATAATTAAGCAGTATCCGAAATTTCATTTGCATTTCCAAAAGGACTGGAACAGAATAGATGTGTATCAAGGTTATAATATATTTTTTACTAATTATCCTAAAATCATATTAACACACCAGTCAATAATTACCTGTACAGGTAAATAATTGAAATACAAATTTTGAAAAAAAAAAAAAAAAAAAAGCATTTTGCTTTAAATAAGTACCAGTATATTGTACAGAAAACTTAATATATGTAATCATATAAGTTCACCATGGCAGGAATATATGATAAACATACAGGATTTGTATAAAATCTAAACATGTAACAATGCAAATGTAGCAACAGAAACAACACTAGACTCTCTGGTGTAACATTGTTATCTATATATAACAGGCTGGCTGGATTCTTTTATAGAGGGACACAAGATTATAGGTATATACATGTACAATCATTTGGCATATTTCATAGTAACACAGATTTATTGTTTATGGTCTTGCCAACAGGTAACATGTTGTTTACTATCTCAAATTCATAAATTGTTAAGAAATTAACATAAACTTCATAATTTCTCAAGCAAACCAATGATGAAAATATCAGTGTCAGCCCAGAAGCTTTGCAAAAAGACTTATATATTAAAAGTCTACATATTATTGTATATTTGAAACAGTAAAGGAGTGTAAACAACTCTTTAAAGGGATATAAATTAGGTATTTTTCAACTGAGTTTGAATTTTAAAACATAATTGATATAAGCCATTACGAAACTAGCAATTAAAGCATATTAGGGAATCATATACCCCAGTAGATCAAGAATAACTTGCATGATAGTTTTCTATGCATATCAATAAAATGTGATGAAATGAAAATGAAAGTCCTGACTGAAATGATGAAGATTCTAGGAATATCACTGCATCATCCTGGCCTAGACATACAGACAGACACACTATACATAGCTATCATACAAGCCATGAATTGTACTCCTCAATACCATTAGCTGGTGATACACCCATACTAAAAGCCATAACATGTTGTCATGAGCTTAAATCCAAGTCCATCTGAGTTCCTCTAGCATGATAGTGTTATAGAAGGCACAAAAGACTATATGAGGAAGCTTAAGATGAGAACAATTTGAGAATTTAGATTCACTAAATAATCATATGGACCTGTCAGTGATATGGACCTTAGTAAACTAATTACCAGGCATGGCTTACTGTATAGTGCTTTAAATTCGTACGGAACCTATTTACAGGGGATTTCATTTCGCAGTACACCAATTCCTTTAAATGCAATATTCACAGATCAATTAAGTTTTAATGGTGTCAATGATTCACAGATCAATAAAATTTTAATGGCGTCAATGATTCACAGATCAATAAAGTTTTAATGGCATCAATGATTTAGAATATAATCACTTGAGATAGATACTATTGATAGGGTACACAATAACAAAGCCCTGATGATGGTGCAAATATGTGACCATAGCAATTAATTCACTGGTGTTTTGAATTCACGAACTTTCAGTAAAACTGCAAATATAGCAAAAATAAACCACTCATGAAATTAAGCTGCTATACAGTATTACCAGCCAAGGGCTTATTACCAGACATCACCTTATTCCTAAATCTCAATGATCTTTGCTTAGGATTGATGTGTATACAGAAATCTACATGTACAAAGCGAAGGCATGATCACAGCAGGAATGTTATTATCTTTCAGGTCTATGACCCTCTATATAACGGCTATAACACAAACTCTACCTACAAACTGATAAGTTTTTTACACGATGTTTAAAACATCCAATCATTCTTAATTAATACTTCCATAGCCTACTGTTGATGAATTATAAAATCTGAAGGCTAAATTCAACCCTATATATTGTAATGTAATCATTTAGAGATTAATAAAAAGAACTTCTGATTATCTTTCCGAGTATAGTACTGTAATAGAAGCATTCAAATAATTGTTTCATTTTATTTATTTCTGGTGTAAAGATGAAATTGTTTCAATCTAACAGTTATTTTAATTGTTATTTTATCACTTGAATCTATAATGATCCCAAAGGGAAAATCTCTCCCAGGTCATAGTTCATCTTCTAGTAATTATGTGTTGTATGTCAATTATGATACCGTGTAATCTCTTCTACCAGGTATTTAGAAATCTGAAGAAAATACTTGTGTCATACAATTATGTTAATTCATTAGGAAGCTGCATTTGTTTCAATGTTCCTCAAACCAAATGGAACAAACCCGTTACAAAATCTGACAACAGAAGTAAAAGTTTCATATTTTACCTATTCCACCAATATTTTCCATTCTTCATGACTGAACCTCATCCCGAAGTAGAATTTGTGTGTACTTTCTGCTAGTATACCTCCTAAGCCTCCCGGAAGTCCCGCCATTCCAGGAGGCTGTGGAACCTTCCAATCAAATGTGACCACTTTCTCCTCTAGTTCTACATTGACACGGACCTTACCATTAGACAGATCTTCTAGGTCAAAGGTCAGCAGTGACCCCTTCTTCATCTCTGGTAGCTTAATCTTCATCTCCTGACCATCAACATAGACAGACCCTGTAGGTAAACACAGCTCAACGTTAGTTTCTGTATCAAAACAAAGTGTATTTAATTTAAGGAACATGAGTTATCGAAGGAGAAACAGTCTAGCAAAAAAACAATAGCATTATAATCAGGGGTTTCATTATCTTTCAGGAGAAGAGGTACAATTGCAATTTCAGAGGACACTTTTCTATACTATCTGTATGCTACTGTAAAACCATTAACTTTAATTGGACATGTAATTTCATTTATTTTGTGGGTACATAAAAACCGATGAAAATAAAACACAAATCTTTATCTTTAATAAAGAGAAGAACAACGAAAATTTCATATAACGAAAACATTTATACAAATTTATACAATTTATACATTTATACATTTAGACATCAACGAAACTTTACCCCAACAAAATTAAATGTTTTTACAGTATCTAATGTAATTTAGCCCTAATCAGGCGGTACCACAGCCAGGTTTAACCTACAAAAGTATTGGTTGCTGCCTGATATCGAAACTCTTGTATTGTATAATAATATACCTCATCAATTCATAATGGTGGCACAAAAAAGTTCTAACATGTTTGTTGTTATATATGTGTGTCTAGTCAAAGGTTCATACTGAAAAGTGAAAGACTAGACTTTGCTTCTGTATGCATTTTAGGTAACTTGATTTGATATTGAGAGTGGAAACATTGTATCATTGTGAAAATTCTTCTCCCATCCTCTTAGACACATCTTCGTTGGAGGAAGGCATCAAATCTTCTACCACATTTTAGAATTAATGAACCTGCACTAACCATGTCTTTGCAGTGGTAGTGAGGAAACACAAGGAAGAGGCTACTAAGTCAAAAGGTCATTGAAGGAATTACAACTTGCAATTGATAAGTATCAATTTTCAATCTGATTAAAATACAGATCCTTTTTATCACTACGTTAGATAAGAGGATCTGAGAAAATCCCATAAGGGGTCATGTCCAGGTGACCTTTGCAAATGGCCAATCAAATTGCTGCTGGCAAAATTTTGACAGTGAATTTCATGGGACGAAATAGTTTGAAAATCTGTAAGAATTATTTCCGTGTAGGTAGTCATCTCGCCCAAAGAGCACAATAAAGCTAATCGTATTTGTATGTTGGGACGAAATAGCGTTGTCAATTGACAGAACAACGTGCAGAAAATGCATTTGATCAGAATTACACGTGGTATAAAGGTCATCCGAACATGACCCTTAATCGGATTTTCTCAGATCTCGGTTTATCAATTGTTTTTTTTATTTGGTTTAACGTCCTACTCACAGCCAAGGACAATTAGGAGGTGAAGGAAAGCTGGAGTAACCGGGGAAAAAACATTGATCTGCAGTCTGTACCTGGCAACTGCTCCACAAGACCAGGTAATTATAAATGATACTATCATCGTAATTATTAAATACCTGATTTAGTAACAAATATGGCATCATCACGTTCCAGTGTTTCAGAATTGCTGTTGTCCAGACTGAGGCCGATACTGTCGAAGGGAGAGCTCTCTCCCATGGCGACGACCTTGAAGGTGATGGGGTGACCCGGCACACATGACGCGGTATTGGAGTACAGGACCATGGTATCGCCTGTATCATTCCTTGTGGCAATCTTGTTGTCATAGCTCACTGTGTAGCTTGGGCAGCCAGTTAACCATTCTGTAAGGATGACATGTGAAACACTGAAGCAAGCACTACTAAATGGTGAAAGAAGAAAGAGGGGAGTGGTGTCCCAAAATAATTCCCTTTCCCACATTTGGTCTCTGTTGTGGATCTTCCAAGACTTCCATGTAGTAAAATATGGTAGCAATTATAGACAGACTATCTGTCTTTGCATATCACAGAGTTTCCTCCCTTGTGGGTAGGAATCCATTGTAACAGCATGCTCAATATCATTATTTGTAATCAAAATTAACTTTGCTTTCTCTGAAAAGTATTCAGTTTTACTCGCAAACATGCGATATCACAATCAGTTACCTACCCGCAAGAGTAAATAACTCTGTAAAAAGCAAATACAGAATAGACCTTCACGGTGGATGTACTGTAACAGTTCCTTTGTCTTCTACTTAGGCAAATTACTTACATCAAAGAATCATACAATGTAACATATTTTACTTTGTTGGAAACAGTGTATGGACAACCTACCATAGTGTGGCATGGATGTTTGTGCTAGACAAGGCACACTTGATACACTCCAGGGTAGACTGGTGTTGTTGTTGCTGCTGCGACAGCTGACACGGAATGAGTACGGGATGTTGGTGCCAAGACCTTTGACAGTGTAGGAGGTATGTGGACCAGTGTAAGCTGTGTGGAATGTTGGACTGGATATGGTTTTAGCATTACCATAGCAATACTCTAGACAAAACTCAGACACCTCCAGTTCTTCATCCACCTGCAATAGATTTTTAAAATCTTTAACAAAACGTTCAAAGATTACATTTTACTTCATAGTGAAAAATCTATGTGACCTGAGTAATAAATGTATGAAATTTTGAAAGGACTCATTAAAATTATATGAAAAGAACCATTGAAAAATTAATTGTAGATTGTTCACTGTATCACATGAGTGTGTATTTTCCTTTATACAGTGTATATAACCAGATTTGTGATACATTGCATTAAAAGGATATTATCTACCTAGTATGACAGATCCTACATTTTTTCTCCAAAAAACAATCTCCTCAACATAGATAAGTTCTGATGAAACTAACCAACAAAACTATTGTGTCAAAGTGTAACCTCTATCTACCTCACAATCCTACTCCTGAAGTGAGACTTTATTTCTTACCTATACAAAACTTGTATAGTAAAATGTAACAAAGGTAGCTCACGGTTCAGGATACTTACTTCGACCCATTTGACAACAATGCCTCCTGGACACTCTATCATGTCAGTGATCTGAATGGGGCTCCGCTCTAAGACCTTTCCCTCCTTGGCAATCAACTCAGACAGTCTATTTTGGAAACCACTATCTATCTCTACACTGATACAGGGTACATCACTCAGGTGGGGCACGGCTGGTACACTACAACAGTAATACCATAATTATATGATATGATTATCATCTAGGTACATCACTCAGGTGGGGCACGGCTGGTACGCTACAACAGTAATAACATAATTATAGAACATTATTGTCATCTAGGTACATCACTCAGGTGGGGCATGGCTGGTATGCTACAACAGTAATACCATAATTATAGAACATTATTGTCATCTAGGTACATCACTCAGGTGGGGCACGGCTGGTACGCTACAACAGTAATAACATAATTATAGAACATTATTGTCATCTAGGTACATCACTCAGGTGGGGCATGGCTGGTATGCTACAACAGTAATACCATAATTATAGAACATTATTGTCATCTAGGTACATCACTCAGGTGGGGCACGGCTGGTACGCTACAACAGTAATAACATAATTATAGAACTATTATTATCATCTAGGTACATCACTCAGGTGGGGCACGGCTGGTACACTACAACAGTAATAACCATAATTATAGAACATTATTGTCATCTAGGTACATCACTCAGGTGGGGCACGGCTGGTACGCTACAACAGTAATAACATAATTATAGAACATTATTGTCATCTAGGTACATCAATCAGGTGGGGCACGGCTGGTATGCTACAACAGTAATAATAATATTATAGAACATTATTGTCATCTAGGTACATCTCTCAGGTGGGGCATGGCTGGTATGCTACAACAGTAATAACATAATTATAGAACATTATTGTCATCTAGGTACATCACTCAGGTGGGGCACGGCTGGTATGCTACAACAGTAATAACATAATTATAGAACATTATTGTCATCTAGGTACATCACTCAGGTGGGGCACGGCTGGTATGCTACAACAGTAATAACCATAATTATAGAACATTATTGTCATCTAAGTACATCACTCAGGTGGGGCACGGCTGGTATGCTACAACAGTAATAACATAATTATAGAACATTATTGTCATCTAGGTACATCA
Source organism: Argopecten irradians (assembly GCF_041381155.1). Lineage (NCBI taxonomy): Eukaryota > Metazoa > Mollusca > Bivalvia > Pectinida > Pectinidae > Argopecten > Argopecten irradians. Next base: position 14,638,654 of record NC_091138.1, on the reverse strand, counting down.
CTCAGGTGGGGCACGGCTGGTACACTACAACAGTAATAACATAATTATAGAACATTATTGTCATCTAGGTACATCACTCAGGTGGGGCACGGCTGGTACACTACAACAGTAATACCATAATTATAGAACATTATTGTCATCTAAGTACATCACTCAGGTGGGGCACGGCTGGTACGCTACAACAGTAATAACATAATTATACGATATGATTATCATCTAGGTACATCACTCAGGTGGGGCACGGCTGGTATCACTACAACAGTAATACCATAATTTATAGAACATTATTGTCATCTAGGTACATCTCTCAGGTGGGGCACGGCTGGTATGCTACAACAGTAATAACATAATTATAGAACATTATTGTCATCTAGGTACATCACTCAGGTGGGGCACGGCTGGTATGCTACAACAGTAATAACATAATTATAGAACATTATTGTCATCTAAGTACATCACTCAGGTGGGGCACGGCTGGTATGCTACAACAGTAATAACATAATTATAGAACATTATTGTCATCTAAGTACATCACTCAGGTGGGGCACGGCTGGTATGCTACACAACAGTAATAATAATATTATAGAACATTATTGTCATCTAAGTACATCACTCAGGTGGGGCACGGCTGGTACACTACAACAGTAATACCATAATTATAGAACATTATTGTCATCTAAGTACATCACTCAGGTGGGGCATGGCTGGTACACTACAACAGTAATACCATAATTATAGAACATTATTGTCATCTAGGTACATCACTCAGGTGGGGCACGGCTGGTATGTACAACATAACAGTAATACATAATTATAGAACATTATTGTCATCTAGGTACATCACTCAGGTGGGGCACGGCTGGTATGCTACAACAGTAATAACATAATATATATATTGAACATACATCATTGTATCTAAATAATAATAGACATTATGCTCTGACATCTCTCGTGGGGCACGGCTGGTTACGCTACAACAGTAATAACATAATTATACAATATGATTATCATCTAGGTACATCTCTCAGGTGGGGCATGGCTGGTACGCTACAACAGTAATAAACATAATTATAGAACATTATTGTCATCTAAGTACATCACTCAGGTGGGGCACGGCTGGTACGCTACAACAGTAATAACATAATTATACAATATGATTATCATCTAGGTACATCACTCAGGTGGGGCACGGCTGGTACACTACAACAGTAATAACATAATTATAGAACATTATTGTCATCTAGGTACATCACTCAGGTGGGGCACGGCTGGTATGCTACAACAGTAATAATAATATTATAGAACATTATTGTCATCTAGGTACATCACTCAGGTGGGGCACGGCTGGTATGCTACAACAGTAATACTATAATTATAGAACATTATTGTCATCTAGGTACATCACTCAGGTGGGGCACGGCTGGTACACTACAACAGTAATACCATAATTATAGAACATTATTGTCATCTAAGTACATCACTCAGGTGGGGCACGGCTGGTATGCTACAACAGTAATAATATAATTATAGAACATTATTGTCATCTAGGTACATCACTCAGGTGGGGCACGGCTGGTATGCTACAACAGTAATAATATAATTATAGAACATTATTGTCATCTAGGTACATCACTCAGGTGGGGCACGGCTGGTACACTACAACAGTAATACCATAATTATAGAACATTATTGTCATCTAAGTACATCACTCAGGTGGGGCACGGCTGGTATGCTACAACAGTAATAATAATATTATAGAACATTATTGTCATCTAGGTACATCACTCAGGTGGGGCACGGCTGGTATGCTACAACAGTAATAACATAATTATAGAACATTATTGTCATCTAAGTACATCACTCAGGTGGGCCACGGCTGGTATGCTACAACAGTAATAATAAATTATAGAACATTATTGTCATCTAAGTACATCACTCAGGTGGGGCATGGCTGGTACACTACAACAGTAATACCATAATTATAGAACATTATTGTCATCTAAGTATATCACTCAGGTGGGGCACGGCTGGTATGCTACAACAGTAATAATAATATTATAGAACATTATTGTCATCTAGGTACATCTCTCAGGTGGGGCACGGCTGGTATGCTACAACAGTAATAACATAATTATAGAACATTATTGTCATCTAGGTACATCACTCAGGTGGGGCACGGCTGGTATGCTACAACAGTAATAATACATAATTATAGAACATTATTGTCATCTAAGTACATCACTCAGGTGGGGCACGGCTGGTATGCTACAACAGTAATAAATAATTATAGAACATTATTGTCATCTAAGTACATCACTCAGGTGGGGCACGGCTGGTACACTACAACAGTAATAACATAATTATAGAACATTATTGTCATCTAAGTACATCACTCAGGTGGGGCACGGCTGGTATGCTACAACAGTAATAACATAATTATAGAACATTATTGTCATCTAGGTACATCACTCAGGTGGGGCACGGCTGGTATGCTACAACAGTAATAACATAATTATAGAACATTATTGTCATCTAGGTACATCACTCAGGTGGGGCACGGCTGGTACGCTACAACAGTAATAACATAATTATAGAACATTATTGTCATCTAGGTACATCACTCAGGTGGGGCACGGCTGGTATGCTACAACAGTAATAACATAATTATAGAACATTATTGTCATCTAGGTACATCACTCAGGTGGGGCACGGCTGGTATGCTACAACAGTAATAACATAATTATAGAACATTATTGTCATCTAGGTACATCACTCAGGTGGGGCACGGCTGGTATGCTACAACAGTAATAACATAATTATAGAACATTATTGTCATCTAGGTACATCACTCAGGTGGGGCACGGCTGGTATGCTACAACAGTAATAACATAATTATAGAACATTATTGTCATCTAGGTACATCTCTCAGGTGGGGCACGGCTGGTACGCTACAACAGTAATAACATAATTATAGAACATTATTGTCATCTAAGTACATCACTCAGGTGGGGCACGGCTGGTATGCTACAACAGTAATAATAATAATATTATAGAACATTATTGTCATCTAGGTACATCTCTCAGGTGGGGCACGGCTGGTATGCTACAACAGTAATAACATAATTATAGAACATTATTGTCATCTAAGTATATCACTCAGGTGGGGCACGGCTGCTGTATGCTACAACAGTAATAATAATATTATAGAACATTATTGTCATCTAGGTACATCTCTCAGGTGGGGCACGGCTGGTATGCTACAACAGTAATAACATAATTATAGAACATTATTGTCATCTAGGTACATCACTCAGGTGGGGCACGGCTGGTATGCTACAACAGTAATAACATAATTATAGAACATTATTGTCATCTAGGTACATCACTCAGGTGGGGCACGGCTGGTACACTACAACAGTAATACCATAATTATACATAATTATAGAACATTATTGTCATCTAGGTACATCTCTCAGGTGGGGCACGGCTGGTATGCTACAACAGTAATAACACATAATTATAGAACATTATTGTCATCTAAGTACATCACTCAGGTGGGGCACGGCTGGTATGCTACAACAGTAATAATAATATTATAGAACATTATTGTCATCTAGGTACATCACTCAGGTGGGGCACGGCTGGTATGCTACAACAGTAATAACATAATTATAGAACATTATTGTCATCTAGGTACATCTCTCAGGTGGGGCACGGCTGGTATGCTACAACAGTAATAACATAATTATAGAACATTATTGTCATCTAGGTACATCACTCAGGTGGGGCACGGCTGGTATGCTACAACAGTAATAACATAATTATTAGAACATTATTGTCATCTAGGTACATCACTCAGGTGGGGCACGGCTGGTATGCTACAACAGTAATAACATAATTATAGAACATTATTGTCATCTAGGTACATCACTCAGGTGGGGCATGGCTGGTATGCTACAACAGTAATAATAATATTATAGAACATTATTGTCATCTAGGTACATCACTCAGGTGGGGCACGGCTGGTATGCTACAACAGTAATAACATAATTATAGATCATTAAAAAACCTATTTTCTTTCCCCTGCGAATTTCGCAAAAATAAGTAAATATATTGGCAGGAATTCCAATTACATTTTTAGATCCCCGAACGTTAATCTTTGCAAACTGCTTCTGTAATGCAAATCACAAAATTAAGAAGCTGCAAAAGATTTAGAAGTGTTGTAATATAGGCTTAAATCTCATCTGTCTGGATAGGGATGCAATTATCATAGAAATAAGTATTATCCATTGCCTACAATTGATGTAATAAAAACTCTGACATTAAACATTTTCAACCCTTAATCAAAACTACAAGAATTAAACACCTCTTCATAATAATCCTTGTACTACAAGTCAGTGGTATCTTAAAGCTGTGAAGCAGTACCTGTTCAAGGCTCTGGTGTCAGGATTGTCTTTCAGCTTGACCATGCGTTCAATTTTCTGTGTAGGATCGTCTGATAAAATTGAACCACCTAAACAAAGAAATTCAATTTACAATCTGGTATGAACTCACTTCTGAATTACTTTTGATAATAAACATTTACAAGCAAAATTAATCCTTCATTGTTTGAGCTCAAGTATTCAAGAGTTACATCCCTTGATTGAGAAGAAATACCAATAATTTCTCTTACAATGTGACATGTATGTAGTGGTATACGTTTTACTGTTATATTCCACTGAATGAACTTGTCTTAAATTTTCTGTTCAGTACTGGGTTCTCCAATCTGATTTGAAACCAATGCTTGGTGATCTTCAAACAAAGGACTTTTTCTTCAGATTGTGTGACTAATCATATTTTAGTGCTTTTTGTTCCTAAAATGATGCACCAAAATATGACTACAGTAATCTAACATTATATCTTTAGTATTAGCTGCAAATTAATCATGCCAAAGTAGATATTGCACTAAAATTTAAGTTTGCCAATATAAGTATATGTTTACGTAAAAAATGTTTATAACCACTTTGTGACAAACCTTCTTTCATCACTCGTGATGCCGCGTCCATTCCCTGGTTTATCATATCTTTACACTGGCCTAGAGGAACTGAGGCTGTCTGCTCGATCTTGTCAACTTCCTTTATCAGAGTGGTCAAGCGGTCATCTAGTGCCTGGTCAATGACTTTCTTCAGTGTTTTAAAATGGGCCTGTAGTTCGGATCTTGATTTGTCAGCACTTTGATGGACCTGAAGTTTACAAATACATATGCTGGAAATATCTCAATGACACAGTATACGTAATACACATTTATGTAATACTATTAAAGACCCTATTTCATCACAACATGCTACAGTGAATTCTTGCTATTTAAACTTCGAAATGAAGTTTTCAAGCATGACAAATTAACATTGAAAGTCACATTTAGCACATACATGGTGTTTTTCTTTTGGAAGATCTTTCTGAAATTGAGTTAACTACGTATACCAGTAATGTTCATATTATGAACTATCAAATTTAAATCAATATACAGTAAACATGGATTATATTTATTTCCCCAACACTTCTGAAATAGAGGTTCATATATAATACTGGCTATGAAGTTTGGAATATATGTACGGTTGTAATAATAAAGAAAATAAGGGTGTGTGAAGTATCTATATATACAAGGAAACCAGAGTATCCACAGTGAATCCATGTACAGTATTGAGACAGCTGGTGACTTATAGTAAATCAGATCAGTGTCTATGTTAATAGAGGCTTTGAAATCTGACCACAAGGTAGACATACCTGATCTGATGCCTCATCCAGAGAGTGAAGTAGTTCTGACAACTGTATTTTCTGTGTGTGGGCACTGTCCATGATATCCACAACATTCTTTATCAGGTCTTCAGCCATTTTGCTATTAGTTTACTGAAAACAAAAGAAATCAAAAACTGTATATTACTAATGAAACAAACACTTTTCTGTAACATACTGTCCATTATAAAATACTACAATACATTAGATTACTGTATTAATATCTTAATTAATTAACATACTACTATTATAACTACTATACATGTATTAAGAGAGTCTCTCTTTCCATGCTACAACTCAGAATAATATAAGGCAATAGATACCAGGTGAAAGGATTCTCTCAACATCCATGGCAGTTTAGTTTATAATATTCATTCTGGAATAGAAATTGTCGGCATGTTTTGACCGCTAGGAGGTCATCATCAGGACAGTTGTCCTTTTATATGTATTACCTTTTGTTTCTACATGGGAAGGATCTCTATTGAATATCATTTGGTATCTATCCAGCAGTAGAGGCACCGCATATAAATACATCTAGAGTGCTATAATTAGTTCTTCCAATTTAATTTACTTTATTTTCCAGGTCAGCATAATATACTAAGACATATATCACTATTTGAAATGTTGTCACTGTGGTAGACCTTCATTTGGTTGATATCTATTTATTGAATAGTATATTTTATGTGAGTAGCTCATTGGTACATATTTGTTATAAGTATATATATTGACAGACAAGTCTTATACCTATATACATGTATATGTTAAGTATATATATCCTTAATGTTTTGGAATAGATGTACTAATAAATCAGTGTATTGCAATGGCTTTTATGATTCAGAAACAAAACTTACCTATAATCAGAATCGCAAAATTTCAGCGAATATATTAATCACTTCTGGCTGTCTAATATTGGCTGTGCACTTTTAGCCTTCAAAGATGCCTATTATAACCAAAACATTGATTCTTGTAATTGGACTCCATTGTCTTGAACATAAAACTATGACAAATAGTGTTGTTAATGTGATTATAGTAAGGATGTGACATGTATTAACGTCAGGTGATGAGGGCCAAATGTTTTTTGTTTAACTATTAAGATATAGTTGACCACAGATGAACCTGCAGAACTTCAACAATATTGATGGCACCAGGTTTGTACTACAATTTCCCTGCTTTTCAATTGAGCAATTATAAGGGCACGAAGGGCACAAAGTGCAAAGCATTTCTAAGGTAACACATACATGACAAATATAAGAAACAAGAGATCCCAGAGGGATCTTGGCGCCCACCAAAGAATGATCTATATCTGACAAAGCAAAGATGGATCTTTTCTCTACTTTTTAAACTTTTTCAAACATACGGTACATATAATATTTGAGTCAGATCGCTTCAGTACCTTTTGAGAAATAGCGGTAACAAACTTCAACTATCAAAATCCAAGATGACTCCTTGGCGGCCATCTTGTTGATCAATCGGTCCCAAATCACAATATGCACAACTAGGGCCCTAGGGGAACCTACATGTGAAATTTGAGAAAGATCCATTCAATACTTTCTGAGAAATAGCGATAACAAACTTTGAATATAAAAATCCAAGATGGCTGCCTGGCAGCAATCTTGTTGACCGATTGGTCCCAAAATGCAATATGCACAACTAGCGCCCTAGGGGAACCTACATATGAATTTTGAGACAGATCCCTTCAGTACTTTCTGAGAAATAGCGATAACAAACTTTGAATAACAAAATGCAAGATGGCTGCCTGGCGGCCATCTTGTTGACCGATCGGTCCCAAAATGCAATATGCACAATTGGGTACTTAGGGGAACCTAAATATGACATTTGAGACAGATCCCTTCAGTACTATCTGAGAAATAGCCATAACAAACTTTAACTATCAAAATCCAAGATGGCGGCCTGGCGGCCATCTTGTTCACCGATTGGTCCAAAAATGCAATATGCACAACAAGGGCCCTAGGGGAACCTACATATTAAATTTGAGAAAGATCCCTTCAGCACTTTTTGAGAAATAGGGATATCAAACCTTAACTATCAAAATCCAAGATGGCCGCCTGGCGGCCATCTTGTTTTTCCTATCAGCCTCAAAATCTGTATGGCACAACTAGGAACCAAGGGTAACCTCCATGTGAAGTTTAAACAAAATTCCTTCAGTAGTTCTCAAGAAACATCAACAACAAACTTCAATTGCCAAAATCAAAGACGGCTGCCTGGCGGCCATCTTGTTTTTCCGATCAGCCTCAAAATCTGTATGGCACAAATAGGGACCAAGGGTAACCTCAATGTGAAGTTTGAACAAAATCCCTTCAGTAGTTCTCAAGAAATATCGATAACAAACTTCAACTGCCAAAATCAAAGATGGCTGCCTGGCGGCCATCTTGTTTTTCCGATCAGCCTCAAAATCTGTATGGCACAAATATGGACCAAGGGGACCCTCCATGTGAAGTTTGAACAAAATCCCTGCAGCAGTTTTTAAGAAATAGTGATAACAAGCATTGTTTACGGACGGACGACGGACGGCGGACCACGGACTACGGACGTAGGGTGATTTGAATAGCCCACCATCTGATGATGGTGGGCTAAAAACTCAATCTTCAAAATTCAATCCTACACACTGACAGCTTCAGTTTGCGGCCTCCATTTTTTTACCCACCGTAAAAAAACCTATCAGCGTGAATGCGATTCTTTGAAGTCAGCTCATTATATAATCAAGTGGTTCAAACGCTTTAATGATCCGACGAACGTAATCTTCATCTAAAATTTCAATTACAGACTACTCTAACCTTTATTATAAAAATAAAAATATTTCATTACCTCCTGACCTCTGATCATCAGTTGTTTACAGGACTTACAGCTTAAGTCAAAAAGATTTCAACTTAAGTCAAAAAGATTTTGACTTAAGTGAAAAAAGTGATAATGCAAAAAAACTTTTTTTAACTTAAGTTGAAATCTTTTCAGCTAAAGCTAAAATCTTTTTAACTTAAGCTAAATAACTCAATAACTTTTTAACTTAAACTATTATGTATTTGATATCAAAACGGCTTGCCATAGACTATTCACTATACTGTTGGGTTTTGCTTTACCGATATGAAAACATATCATCACTTTCTTATTCAAAAGTTTTTTTAAACGAATATGTACGATTTGAGGTTATCATGATTGAAAGTCAGTGATGCGTGCAAAATCGCATCAGCAGCAAGATGAAAATGATGCGGCTAACTTAGAATATATTGTATTGAATTTGAATTGCTGTATTGATTAATTTTGTGTTTATCAGTATTTGATATTTAGATAAATACCGTTATGTTTCACTGTAAATATCAATTTTCTCTTATCTGCATCTCTTCTGTGTGGCAGCTACTTTTTGCAGGAAGCCGCCATTTGATCTCGCAGAATCTCGCGCTGAATCTCGTTTAAAGTGGTCCGGGACATGCTTAAATCAGGACTAATGTTAGCTGCTACCAGGTTTAACCGGTTAATACAGTTCAGTTCTTTACCGTCGCTATCTGTAACATTTACGTTAATTTTAATCATTTAGCTCTTTGGTTGATTTGACTCGATTATTTGACTCAATTCCATGTCATTACAGTATTTAATATGAATTTAAGGCAATGCCTCAGAAGAGCGCAGCTACATATAAAAAATGTAAATATAGTTAGGATTATAACCTCAGATTTAGATTGCTGTTAACTTGTAGTCCGATCATTGATTTTTAGTAAATGCTATTCTTCAATACTTGTGTCTAGCAGTCGTCATATACAGGTTAGAAAGTAATATTCAATTAGATCAAGGACGTATATGAGAAGGATAAGTCACACTGGGTTTTGGGGAAGTCCAAGGCAGGCGCTTTTGTGTTTGTGCACTGACCGTGACGTTGGGCGACGACTGATTTTCTTTTGATATCCGCCGGCGCAGCCTTTGATGTAACTTGCGGGTGCGAGGGTTACCGTCTTACTTTCTGAAGCGGTGCTGTCATTTCAAGAGCTGTCGATTTTTTTTAACGAAAATTTAAGACATATCCCCTAAACATTCCGTCTTTAAACAAGTTATAAGCATCGTGAAATTTAATAAACTTTACAATGGTGTTTCGTTTGACTCGATAAGACAAGTATTTGTTGAGAAAAAACGGTTTTTATTCCCGGTTCATAGGCGTCTCGCGTGGTGTTTAGTAATGTAAAGAGACAGACACGAATCCTTCTCACTTAAAAATCCTTGACTAGATTATTTCATTTTTATCGACCTTGTTCATGCCATGTGTCAAAAAATGTGCGGGAATATGTGGCGTCATCTTTAGCACCAAGCCTCCTGACGTCACGGCTGACGGTGCCGTGCGCTTGACAACACACAGACAGTATATTATTTTGACCAGAACAGTTATTGTGTCGTTCTTATCCTTGTGTATTTCTTTAAAACTACTTAAAGTAATTTCATAGTGTATCCTGGTGATACGTTTTGCCTACAGAAAAAAATAAAATCTCGTCGTGCTGATAACGAGAATTAAAACATGGCTGCCTGCATGGAGGCGCGAGACTTTTCCCGCGGGACACGATTTCAAAGTCCAAGGGGTACTGGAATGTATTGGAATCTATATGCTCACACACGTGTTATGGTTAGTAGAGCTTCGCTCTACGCGGCCTTCGGCCGCGCAGAGAGATGCGCTCTTATGAATTTATTTCAATGTCACCAATTTAAAGGTTGATTCATTATCAGCAGAGATTTAGAGATCAATATGTTAGATGAGATTTTCTGAAATGCGTATAAGACGTTTTTATTTTTGCGAACAAAAATTTAAACTTCGAGACACGTTTCATAAAATCTCATATATGGAATGAACACAAATTTAAGATACTTTTTATCTAATATATGTTTCTGTTACATATCTACGGCAACCTCCATGGATTTCACGACAGAAATTATATACATGTATATGATTTCATCAGGGGGTTTAAGAGCCAATTTAAGGCAAAGCCTCAGAAGAGCGCAGCTACATGTAAAAATTTATAACATCTTCTATATTTTTCTACGAGATTAACAATAAAATATTAATACTATCGATAGTTAGAAAGAATTCAAAACAATCCAAATGGAATAGTTCAATATACTTCAATCTTGTTTTATCTATGCAGAGAAAACTTGGCAACATGCCATGCTATCAAAACTACGCGCGAATCTGTACCGTCATCTTTGGCGTCAGGTTTTGTGACGTCACTGCTGACGGTGCCGTGCGCTTGAGAACATACACAGTATATATTGGACAACTACATTTATTACACTGTTCTTGTATATGTGTAAATTAAAACTACTTACAGTAATTTTAAAGCGTATACTGATAACACATTTATTCTAGTACAGAAATTTCAAATCTCGTCGTGCTGATAACGAGAATTAAAACATGGCTGCCTACATGGAGGCGCGAGACTTTTCCCGCGGGACACAATTTTAAAGTCCAAGGGGTACTGGAGTGTATTGGAATCTATATATGCTCACACACGTGTTACGGTTAGTAGAGCTTCGCTCTACGCGGCCTTCGGCCGCGCAGAGAGCTGCGCTCTTATAAGTAGTAGGCCTAATGCCACGTTGTCAGAAAATTGATATCGATGGCCTAAATTGCAGGATTCACGGCATAAATTATATAACATTCACGTCTGTCTGTATCTAGATCTGTTACGCCGCTATATCCCAAGACTGGTAATTTTGCGGCGGGTGACGACATCGCTGATTCCCCTGGTGATGCAATCTTAATAAGTTTTATGAAATCATATCAGTGTTGGCCTCAATAATTTTTATGTGGATTCGAAACTAATGTGTTCAACGAAATCAACCCATTCCTAATGTTCAGAAATACAATCAATTCAATGGTCTCAATTTGATGAATGTTCTTTAACTGTTTTTCAAAATATTATCTGTTTCTTTAAATTATCTATACAAATACAGGTGTATCTGTTTCTGTTGACAATGCGGTGTTAATGGAGTTCCAGAAAATACTGGCTTAAAGAGTTTCAGGAAACATTTCATTCACATCATCGATGCTTTCCCGCATGACAGGTTTAACGAAATCATCTCATTTGTTAAGCATTTAAGGAGTTTTGGAAAAACCGCAGCTTATTGAGTTACAAGATAAATCTCATTCACGTCATAGAAGTTTTTCTGGTTGATATGGCTCAACAGGTTTAACGAAAACATACTCAGATCTGTTCCTCTTGGCGATGCGGATTGAAGGAGTCTTAGAAAAAAATATATATATAATATAATAAATATATGATTCAAACTACAGTGTACCGTTAAACATTGCTTTTGATGTACATGAAAGGATCAAATTACCTGTCTTCTGTTGCCTCCCGTTTTACAATGATATAGTCCAGAGGTGGATATAACGTCAATGATGTTTACCCCTGGAGTATCGAGGATGTGTTGGTTCGTGACTTTCTGTTTGAAGAGGTACAAATCCACTAAGGTACTTCAGACACTTCTGTGTCATTTCTGCTATATTTACCAAAGTTCTATTCTAATCTTATAAACCAACAGAACTACTGTACGTTAATTATCTGAGCACGGGAAACCATAGCTGACAAACATACAAGTAGGTCGTTGATATATTTTTAAATAAAGGTCATTGGGAAAAGAAAGGCTGTTCCCATTTGTTTTATAAAAAATAGAAGTAAAATGATGACGAGTTCTTAAACAAGAGCTGTTTGAGAAAAAGCAAATGTTACCTCTGACAACAATAAAAGTCACAAGAGCTGAATTATGCAAATACATGTTTCTCGTTGGCCTCTTGAAATTACTACAAAAATACTTGTTTTCTCCCTTAGATATTCCCCATTTTGATAACAATAAAAGATAAAGTATAATGGATAAAAGTCTTGAAATCGGAATTTTAATTTCTCACCCTTAGAATTTTTGTCTATATAAATAAAAAATAATATAAATATAGAGATAAATGTATGTCAGTAGTTAGATATAACAGCATTTCGCAGCTTACACCATAACCCGGTACTTTAAATGCCTATTGGGCCTCTTTTAAAATTATCAAAATCCAGTATTTTATTTCTTTAAATGATTGTCCGTGCCAACCACAAGACTTCTATATTAATGTAAAAATAACTATTACTTGTTACAGACAACAGCACGCCAAAACTTAAATCTGGCATTTGCAGCCAACTGGGACTCTTGAAACTCTCAAAATACTGTGTATCAGTTGTTATGGGTATTATTGAACTAAAACCTTAACCAGTGCCGACGTCAGGGTGGTTCCATAAGCCCACTCTCTTCGAAAGGATGAGACCTAAATGATTAAATAACGGTTAGTAGTTTTAATAAAGACTAACGTCTAACGTCTTTATTAAATAAAATATCCCTGGTTAAAAATGTCAATGCTTATATAAAAAATTCTTCAAGTTAAGGTGGAAAAAAGTGAATTGATAAATGACATTTGTTGCTGAATTTCGCTAGTCCTTTAGACTAAATTGAATCAAGGTCACGGATGAAGTATATAAACTGCGTTGATTGATTCATAATTGCGCCCTAATCTATTGTCGTTGAAAACTTTAAGATAGCCATGCTTCATTGAATCTAGGTTAAAAGCCCACTTTAAGAAAAATGATGTTAGTTGCTATGTGGATATTTTGTTACATTATCGGTTATGCTCCATGAAGCAAAATGAATATTTGTATGTGGTTACTATACAATGACACATTCGTGTTATATTTTTTACTTCTCATCCGACAATGAAGAAAGTATTCTAAATGGCAAATCTTGATATCAAGTAATGAAAATAAAGGGAAGTAACTCTGATCGATCAGGACGTAATATATGAAATTGCCTAACTAGTATAAAAATTCGCTTTTTAATTAACCAACTTATAGCATGTGATTAAAGAAAATTAATGCTCGCTTATCATTATTATTATATTATAAAAACAACAATACGGGAGTTTCGAGATCCCAAAACGACGTGGGTAAAGTACAATTTACCGTCGATTAGTCCCACCATTCGGTGATTATGACGTCATGAAACTCACGTCAAATGATGACGTCATAATCACCGGATGGTGGGACTAATCAACGGTAAAATGGACTTTACCCACGTCGTTTTGGGATCTCGAAACTCCCGTATTACTGTGCAAAAGAAATAAATTCGTGCAAGAATTTCTAGCCAAAAAATTTTAGTGATGATAAAAAAAACAAGCCCAAAATTGTTTTTAAAATACTATAACGAACCACTGAGGGCCACCGACATTACATCGTTACATAGTTCGTTATACACATATTACAGACATCTAACTACTACATTATAACCAAGAATTTGTTGTTTACACAAGCGTGTTCATTATACATATGTTTTGATTATATGATACTAGAGCTCATAGATTCAGTAATAGACAGTTAATTTGAGATCAGTGGTGTCATTTCGCAAAGTGAATTGCTACTGAAATATCGATACTAAGTGGTAACACAACGACACATTTTTATTGCGCTACCTTTTTATGGGGAACCATGCATACACTAGACCAAAAAATATGTCTGTTTAGGGTTACATTGGCAAAAAATAGGGTCGGGAGGATTTTTTTTAGTGTTTTTCACTCTAAAATAATGGCCGGAACCGGAGTCTGAGATCGAAATCCTGACTTTTAATTTATTTTTCGTAGCCATTTAAAACATAATTTAGACATGGATGTGGGTAAATAAATAATCATTTTATGTTTAAAATGTTTGATATTGTTGAATCTAATTACAAAATTTCATGACACATGTAAAATGCAACATTTTCACCGCTGGATGTTTTGCAACACTACGGTCAATAGGACGGAATCGTAGCTCTGACGACGACCATCTGTCAGAAATCTTCCGTCCGTCGTTCAGAGCTACGTCATCGCAGCTAGGGTAACCCTAAACAGACATTTTTTTGCCTTATGCAGTTTTACATCAAAAACATACTCATGTGATAGCGGATGCAATTCATTGGAAAATAAGCCTGAATTGAAATTTATACAAATGAATTGGTATAGTCTTGCTCAGTTTGATCTAACGATCAATCTGTAAATGGTCATGATCATTTATGAACTAACATAGTCTCACGGTGGATGGAATCAAGATTATCCGGAGAAAAACATCGACCAGCTTTACAATTCTAAGCAACTTTCGTATGTTAACCGTGAACCATGCTAATTACCATAACCATGACGTCGCATGATTGTCTCAGCAGAAAATATCGAGTTAGGGAGTTCCAAGAAATGTCTCATTTACAATGTCACGGTTTCCTCTTGCGAAGTGGGGCAGTGGCCCAGTGGTTAAGATGATTCTTGAATAAAATTATTTTTTGGGAAAAAAAGATGTCTCGACATATTACCGCAAGCCCTCCACCTCTGGGTCACGAGTTCGAATCCCATGTGAGGCAGTTGCCAGGTACTGGCCGTTTGTTTGTCTCCAGGTACTCCGACTTTCCTCCACCAACAAACCTGGCACGTCCTTACATGACCCTGGTTGTTAACAGGGCGTTAAACTAATAAAACCAAAGTTCAGAAAATACCGGCGAAAGAAGTTTAAAAAAAAATGCGTCACTCTCGTCATCTATGTTTCTGCTCGCGATGCGGGCAAAGCTAGTTCAACGAAATCACTTTAACTCTCACCATGTCTTTTTCTGATGATGATGTAGCCTTTGTTCAGTTTAAGAAAATATCGGCTGATCGAGTTCCAAAGAAATGTCTTATTCTCCAATAAATACAGTTTTAACAAGTTCAAGGAAATCATCTCATTTTCGGCATCTCTGCTTCTGTTGGCAATGTCGGTTAAAGGAATTTCGAACAATATCGGATTGTGGAGTTTCAAGAAATGTCTAACGCTCATCATCTGTGTTTTGCTGGCGGTACGGACATAGCTAATTCAACGAAATCTGCTAATGAATATCCCATTCACAACATCGCTGTTCCAATGTTCAACGAAATCATCTCATATTTAGCATATCTATTTCTGTTGGCAGATGCGGATTTTTACGGTGGCTGGGAGCGGACATGAAATAAATAGAATTATTGCGTTCGAACGAAATATTATTGCGTTCGAACGAAATAGCTATTGAGCTCATTGTTATACATGGATGATATGGCAGTAATAATGCCAACGTAGTGATATGGCCTACAACTTGTGAAACGGCACCTTATCTGAAAAAGAGGTTTCCTTATTTTTAACGATTTAAAGTCTTGTTTATTGTATTATACTTTATATATTCAATGAAATATATATAATTGTATTTATCTTGTACGTGCAACATAGTATCTTGTACATGTAAGAACAACTTAGTATATAAACTTGTACGTACAAGATACTAAGTTGTACGTACATGATACTACGTTGTACGTGCAAATGTACAAGATAATAATTTGTACATACAAGATACTGTAATAACTTGTACGTACTTGTAAGATATGAAGTTTTAGTACAAGATAATAACTTGTACGTAGAAGATACTAGGTTGTACGTACATGATACAACGATGTACGTACAAACGTACAAGATAATAGTTTGTGCATATGTATGTACAAACGTACATGATACTGTAATAATATATACTAATAAAATACTAAGTTATACGTACAAGATAATAAGTTGTACGGATATGATAAATCAAATTATATATTGGTCCTAATACGCTGCCATAAATAAAAGCAGTCTATGTGCTTTTATATTACTGTATTTATGACTTTAATACATCGGATTATTATCTTTCAATATTTCCATTTGAATGTGTGCAAATTGTGTTACAACGAACATTATTTTGTATCGATACTTAGTCAATAAATTTTGAAAAGTAAAACAATGAATTTCCATGACTTTTCCACAATTTCAATGCAAATCATTGAAGGCAAATACTGAAATAGAATACAAATCCAAATAATATATGCAATAAACTTTAAATTAATGGTTTCGAAGCAAAATATACTATATAAAATATACTTGATTAAGAAAGTTTACATAAAACCAGTTTAAATGACCAATTACAAAGAATATTGATATGAAATTGCAGACTGCGACATTTGAAATAGCCAAAGGTGAACCGTTGATATTTCGTTCGAACGCAACAATTATTTCGTTCGAACGCAATAATATTTCGTTCCCACGCAATAATATTTCGTTCGAACGCAATAATATTTCGTTCCCACGCAATAATATTTCGTTCCCACGCAATAATTTTATTTATTTCATGTCCTCTCCCAGCCACCGTAGATTTTAGGGAGTCTCAGAAAAAAATGCAGTCTTAATGGTGTTCCAGAAAGTTTTGCCTTCAGGAGTTTCAGGAAATATTTCATTCACAACATTCCTCTTTTGATGCGGGCTGAACAAATTCAATAAGATCTTTCAGCAACTCTACGATATTTTTGCTTTCTCAACCAGAATATTTCTCTTGGAAACGCTTTCCAGCAAATAATATCTTTTTGTTGGAAATTCCATTTTAACGAACTGTACGAAATCATCTTAATCTCAAAATTTGAAATTTCCTGTCGATGCTAGAGCTGACCGAGTTGCTCGAAAACATCACTTTTTCATCTTCTCTGTTTCTCCTGGTGATGTGGACTTCAACAGTTAGTTCCACAATGTATCTTATGTTCTAGAAGATACTGACTTAGAATTTTCAGGAAATATCTCAACCACAACATCGATATTTTTCTTGTTAATGCGACTTTTTGAGTTCCCCGATAGTACCTCCTTCCTAACCGCTATTTCCTCGTGGCTCAATGAGGTCTACAATATCATCTAAGTTTTAGTTCCTATGTGTTGCTCTTGGCGTGTTATGCTATGGTGAAGAATACTTGTTAAAATGTGACCTTTTCACAGAATATTAACATCTTGTCTGTGATTTCTTATACTACTTCGCTAGGTTGTCTCCTGATGGTAGCATTATCAAATTGTACGTGTCGAAGGAGGTTATAAATATGTGCGGATGCTGCAACCTAGTAGCCTCGTGACTTGATCATTTGGAATGTTTAGGGCCGTAAACTCCTTGCTATATACGGGATGCGGTCTTTTATATTCAAGAATTTTATGGTTTAGAAGTAGTTAAGCCGCCTCTGCTACTTTTGGGCGGTCACACTTATTCCTTATGGTCAGTAAATTTGAAAATGTTAAGAAAACACCATTAATTCAATGGTCACAATTTGATTTATATTCTTAAAAGGTGCTTCAAAACATTATATATTTCCTTAAATTAACTATACAAATATCTGTTTCTGTTGGCAATGCGGCGTCAATGGATATCTAGAAAATATTGGCTTAAAAAGTTCCAGGAAACATCTCATTCACATCATCGATGCTTTTCCGGTCGATGTGGCTCAACAGGTTTAATGAAATCATCATATTTTCAGCATCTCTGTTTCTCTTGGCGATTCGGATTGAAGGAGTCTTAGAAAATGCCGGTTTAAGGAGCTTCAAAAATATCGGGTTAGTTCCAAGAAATGTCCATTTACAACTTCATTGTTTCCTTTTACGATGCGGTTTTGATGGAGTTCAACAGAAATAATCGACTAATGGAGTTTCAAAACATGCCTCACAAAAACAGCCAGTTCAACGAAATAACTCCAGTCTCTGCATCTGTGTTTCTGTTGGCGATGTGGCCTTAATGGATTTCCAGATAATATTGGCTTATCGAGTTATAACGAAATGTCTTATTCACAACATGGTCATTTCTCCTGTAAATGCGGCCTAAACAAATTCAAAGAAATCATCTCATTTTCAGCATCTCTGTTTTCTCTTGTTTATGCGGATTTAAGAAGTTTCAGAAAATGTCGAACTATCATCATCTGTATTTCTGCTGGCGATACGGGCATAGCTAATGCAACGAAATCATCAATCTCTCAACTTTTCTGTTTCAACTTTTGATTCGGCGTTAATAAGTTCAAGTAAATATCTCATTGAAAATATAGCTGCATCTGTTTTCCTTGGCGGTGCAGGTTTAATTAGTTTGTTGAAATAATCCCAGCTTTAAATTTAGCCTCCCTAATTCTTATGGCGATTTGTACTTAATAAATTCAACAAAATCATCACATTTTCCGCATTTCTGTTTCTGTTGGCAGATGCGGATTTTTAAGGACGCTCAGAATAAATACAGTCTTAATGACTTTCCAGAAATTTTTGGCTTCAGGAGTTTCAGGAAATATCTCGGTAATAACATTCCAGTTTCCTCTTTCGATGCTTACTGAACAAATTCAATAAAATTGTCTCACTTTCAGCATCTCTACGAAATCTTTGCTTTCTCCTCAAGTATGTTTCTATTGGAAATGCTTTCCAGGAATAATATCTTTCTGCTGGAGATTCCGTTTTAACGAAATGTACGAAACGATTAATCTTAACGTTTGAATTTATCAGTCAATGCTAGAGCTGAACGAGTTACTCGATCACATTACTTTTCCAGCTTCTCTGTTTCTCCTGATTATTTGGACTTCAGTAGTTAGTTCCAAAATGTATCTTACGTTCCAGAAGATATTGACTTGGGAGTTTGAAGAAATATCTCAATCACAACATCGGTGTTTTCCCTGTTGATGCGACTTTTTGAGTTCACTGAAACTATCTCGATGTTTTCCAGGTCGATGTGGCTCAACAGGTTTAACGAAACCATCTTATATTCAGCATCTCTGTTTCTGTTGGCGATGCAGATTGAAGGGGTCTTAGAAAATATCGGGTTAGGGAGTTCCAAGAAATGTCTCGCTTACAACATCATTGTTTGGTCTTGCGATGCAATTTTAATGGTGATCAGAAAATATCGGCTGAAGGAGTCCTCACTCTCTTCATCAATGCTTCTGCTGGCGTTGCAGACAGAGCCAGTTCAACATGGTCGTTTCTCCATTAAATGCAGATTTTAAGGTCTCTCAGAAAAAAATGAATTGTAGACTTCCCAAAAAAGTTTCACTCTCATTATCGGTGTTTCTGCTGGCGACGCGGGCATAACCAGTTCAACGAAAATTTTGGCTTCAGGATATATCTCATTCACAACCTTCTCGTTTCCTCTTCCGATGCGGTTTTAACAGATTCAAAAACAAGATCTTTTCACTTTCAGCATCTCTACGAAATCTTTGCTTTCTCATCATGCATATTTTTCTTGCAAATGCTTTTCCAGAAAATGATATCTTTCTCAATCTCATTGTTTCTACTTGAGATTCCGTTTTAACGAAATCTACGAAATCATCTTAATCTCAGCGTCTGTCGATGCTAGAGCTGAACGTGTTCCTCGAAAACATCCCATGGCAGCCTCTCTGTTTTTCATGACGCGCGTCATTTAAAATATCCACACAAAAACTGCAGTTTACACACTAGAAAACAACAAAAAATCAAAATCATTCCTTAATGAATTAGATTGTCCAGAATGTTTTGATATGTCCAGAATTAACGGTAAGCTTTTAACTTTTGCGATTCTACAATACAAAATTATTAATGTCGTTTCACATTCCCTTTTCAAACATTAAAAGGCGTTTTAGATTAGATACATTGTATATACCTTTAATGATAAAGTAATCACCAAATAAATTAAATATTAATTTTCATAACACGGGTCGTGTTATGTTTCTCACCGTCGTCCTATATGTAATTACCGATTTCCGCGTATTATTTGACTATCACTGCGCTAGACGGAAAAAGCAGCGAAATTAATCTACACTGTTAAATATTTTCATTGCCACTGAGCAGTACCTTTATGGTGCTACAAAACCAATGCATCTTAATTTCCAATAATTGACATTGTCAGTTAGACGTACCAATACCTTCATCGGAGTTCATGATCAAGAGGTCCCGAACATACTATGTTTAAATCAGTGAGAGAATTCATTGAAAGAATGTCGAGATATTCTTAAAATTGACCAATATGAAAAAAAATTCTAATTAAAATATTATTGTATTTATCTTTGTATAATCTTATGTAAAAAAAACTGGAGGCAACGGAACAGAACACCCATAATTCCCATATGAATCCAATATGGCCGCCGAAAACTTGACTTGCCGTAGAACGAAATACGTACCCGGCCAACTTCGCTAGCCAAGGGTATTAAGTCCGATTCTCTTCCAACAACCCTTGGCATATCTCACTTCAGAACAGGTGTTTTTGCTTTTAAATTCTGATTGGATGCGGCTAGGTTCAGGCGACCAATGAAATCGCAGCTTTGATATGTCAACAAAACTGAACTGAAGCGATAGTGACCTACATTTGTGTAATGAGGCATCAGGCATGCCATGCCTGTAAAAATCAACTCGTAGCGAAGTTATATTATTATCTATTTCATCAATGTTTTATACCAGCTATAAGTGAACGTCTTGGAGACGTTGCTCTCCAAACAGATTAGAAAGTACGTGCGTGGTTTATGTTTCACAAATTAAACAATTTAAAGATATACTGCGATCTCGTTACAAAATTGGACATTGCAGAACTTCTGCATGAAACACAAAAACTGGTGTCCGAACTTACTAATAAACAAATGAGTCTCACACATGTTCATCTTTGGTATTTTGAATCTGTCGCAAACAACACGCGTGTTTCATAGGGCGCTGCCATTTTTTCAACCATACAACAATGATACGAGCTTTTTAATCGGTTGCTTATTACGTAAATGGAAGGGGCGCAACTGCGGTGATCCAGCAGGTGGCGCAGTGCGGGACCAACCGTTCTGAAGTGAGATATGCCAAGGTTAGTAGAAAGAGAATCGGACTAATACCCTTGGCTAGCAAATTTAGTACCCGGCCTGCTATACCATTTAAATGACGACATTATTATCTGTCTAAAAGTCTTCTGAGCTACAATATTGCAGTTAGTGGGCCTTTATTGATTAACATACCATATTGGCCCATTGTCATGTCATTTTTTCAGTGACTGAGTCAAGCCACAATAAAGGGAGGAGAAACACCAGACATTGAACACCATCTCAAGCAAGCTCTTTGAAGGTATCCATGTATAATGACGTCATCCCAAGGGAGCATTGGACATTGAATTTCTAATGTTAGTAACAGTAGCCTTGACATCTGAAACAACTATCCTTAAGAAAGATGTACATAATGTTTGATCACACAAATGAATCTTGAGTAATTGCTCAGTTCCTATATACATTGAGGACTATGTTAACAATGAAGATTCATTTCGGTGTTTTTGCTGTTTGGTGCACTGAAAAGACGAGATACCTTTATGTCGACCTCGGGCTGAAGATGACATAAAAAACATGTATCGATGACTCACTGCTATATACATCATTAACAACTTTTCAGTACAGGAAGGTGAGAGGATCAAACATATAAATCGATTGAGTAGACGTTTGTCATTTTGCCAAATATAGGTCCCATGTTACATTATTTCAAAAAGTTATCTCGAGACATTTAGAAAATTATACAAATCAAATTTTAGCCTAATATATATAATGAAGATATATTACGAGTTTCAGCACCAGTGATTTCATCCTTGGAAGATTTAACACCGGAATTTGTATTTGTCCACACCTCAATTAACATTTTATAGTTTCTATATATAACGTGTATTCAATTTTTATTTTATGTTTCATTGTGTGTTTACGATAAAAATGCACAGAAACGTTCTGAACTATATTACAGACATTTCGTTTTCCATCGTCGGTCACGCACGTTATTAGCCTTACACTACACTGCATCCTTGGCACTCAGGGATTACAATTACTTACTTTATATCATATCCACCCCTGGACTATCTCATATTAAAACTGAAGGCACTTCAGGAGGAAAAAAAAACTGGCCAATCGAAGGCCTGCAGAGTCTTTCTTTGAAGCATTGTCAACTACAGTGTACCGTTAAACATTGCTTTTGATGTACATGAAAGGATCAAATTACCTGTCTTCTGTTGCCTCCCGTTTTACAATGATATAGTCCAGAGGTGGATATAACGTCAATGATGTTAACCCCTGGAGTATCGAGGATGTGTTGGTTCGTGACTTTCTGTTTGAAGAGGTACAAATCCACTAAGGTACTTCAGACACTTCTGTGTCATTTCTGCTATATTTACCAAAGTTCTATTCTAATCTTATAAACCAACAGAACTACTGTACGTTAATTATCTGAGCACGGGAAACCATAGCTGACAAACATACAAGTAGGTCGTTGATATATTTTAAATAAAGGTCATTGGGAAAAGAAAGGCTGTTCATTTGTTTTATAAAAAATAGAAGTAAAATGATGACGAGTTCTTAAACAAGAGCTGTTTGAGAAAAAGCAAATGTTACCTCTGACAACAATAAAAGTCACAAGAGCTGAATTATGCAAATACATGTTTCTCGTTGGCCTCTTGAAATTACTACAAAATACTTGTTTACTCCCTTAGATATTCCCCATTTTGATAACAATAAAAGATAAAGTATAATGGATAAAAGTCTTGAAATCGGAATTTTAATTTCTCACCCTTAGAATTTTTGTCTATATAAATAAAAAATAATATAAATATAGAGATAAATGTATGTCAGTAGTTAGATATAACAGCATTTCGCAGCTTACACCATAACCCGGTACTTTAATGCCTATTGGGCCTCTTTAAAATTATCAAAATCCAGTATTTTATTCCTTTAAATGATTGTCCGTGCCAACCACAATACTTCTATATTAATGTAAAAATAACTATTACTTGTTACAGACAACAGCACACCAAAACTTTAATCTGGCATTTGCAGCCAACTGGGACTCTTGAAACTCTCAAAATACTGTGTTTTCTCCTTTAAAATGATCAGCAATATCAGTTGTAACGGACAACAGTATTTCACAATTGAACTAAAACCTTAACCAGTGCCGACGTCAGGGTGGTTTCATAAACCCACTCTCTTCGAAATGAAGCGACCTAAAGTATTAAATAACGGTTAGTAGTTTTAATAAAGACTAACGTCTAACAAAGATTATTTATTAAATAAAATATCCCTGGTTAAAAATGTCAATGCTTATATAAAAAATTCTTCAAGTTAAGGTGGAAAAAAGTGAATTGATAAATGACATTTGTTGCTGAATTTCGCTAGTCCTTTAGACTAAATTGAATCAAGGTCACGGATGAAGTATATAAACTGCGTTGATTGATTCATAATTGCGCCCTAATCTATTGTCGTTGAAAAATTTAAGATAGTCACGCTTCATTGAATCCAAGTTAAAAGACCACTTTAAGAAAAAATGATGATAGTTGCTATATGGATGTTTTGTAACATTATCGGTTATGCTCCATGAAGCAAAATGAATATTTGTATGTGGTTACTATACAATGAGACATTCGTGTTATTCATTTTTACCTCTCATCCGACCACAGGGACCTGTTTTTTTTTAAACTAACAGTATACATATATATATATATATATTATATTATATTATAGTATCAAGGGTATGAACTCGGCGGTCGAGAAAAACGGACCTATTTTTTAAACCGTGATTATTTTAATAAATGGGTTCTATACAACATTGACGAATATCTTACCTTAAACAGAAATAATTTATCTTTCCATTGAGTGCTTGATGAACAAAATTGTTGTTTTTAATATGAATTTAAGGCAAAGCCTCAGAAGAGCGCAGCTACATGTAAAAGATTATAACATCATAACTTTACATTGTCTATATTTTTCTACGAGATTAACAATAAAATATATTTCATTGACATGCACATATATCAATAGTTAAATCGATCAGAGTTACTTCCCCTTTACTTTCGTTACTTGATATCAAGATTTGCCATACAGAATCCTTTCTTCATTGTCGGATACACAGGGACCTGGCACGAAAATTTTAACCAGTAGTATACATATATATAATATGAATTTAAGGCAAAACCTCAGAAGAGCGCAGTTACATATAAAAATGTAAATATAGTTAGGATTATAACCTCCTCGATCATTGATTTTTAGTAAATGCTATTCGTCAATATTTGTGTCTAGCAGTCGTCATACACAGGTCAGAAAGGAATATTCAACTGGATTATTTCATTTTTTCCGATCTTGTTTCTCTCCAATGCGGAAAACTTGGCGACACGGCTGACGGTGCCGAGCGCTTAACGACACGCAGACAGTATATCATTTTTACCAGTATGAATTTAAGGCAAAGCCTCAGAAGAGCGCAGTCGTCATATAACGTTGCACTACAGATCAGAAAGAATATTCCACTGATATCTCTCAAAGGCGGAAAACTTGGCGACATGTCATGTATCAAAAATACGCGAGAATATGTGCCGTCATCTTTGGCACCAAGCTTCCTGACTTCACTGTTGGCGGTGCCGTGCACTTGACAACACATAGACAGTACATGTATACCATTTTGACCAGTACATTTATTGTGTCGTTCTTGTCTTTGTGTAGTTATCTAAAACTACTTACAGTAATTTCAAAGTGCATCCTGATGTTACACGGTTTGTCTATAGAGAAAATTTCAAATCTCGTCGTGCTGTTAACGAGAATTAAAACATGGCTGCCTGCATGGAGGCGCGAGACTTTTCCCGCGGGACACGATTTCAAAGTCCAAGGGGTACGTTCTAGCAGGTCGTTCAAGACTAATGGTCAGAAAGGATACATTCAACTGGATTTATTTAATTTTTTTCCGATCTTGTTTCTCTCCAATGCGGGAAACCTTGCGACACGGCTGACGCGGTGGCCGACGCGATTTACGTAACGCTGAGACAGTATATCATTTTTACCAGTATTGGACATTTAAGGGCAAAGCCTTCAGAAGAGCGCAGTCGTCCATATAATCAGTCTTGCTCTTACAGTCATCTGAAATGAATAAATTCCACTCGAGATCCTCTCAAACGGCGGGAAATCCTTGGCGACATGTCATGTATCAATTAAATACGCACGAGAAATTTGTGCTCGTAATCTTTGGCACAAAAGCTTCCTGGACTGCACTCGTTGGCTGTGTTGAACGGCTGCACCTTCAGACTAACACTTAGACAAGTAATTGTATACCATTTGGGACGTTACATTTATGGTGTCGTTCTATGTCCTTTGTGTAGTTATATCTAAAAACTATTTACTGTAATTTCAAAGTGCATCCTGATGTCACGCGTTATTGCTCTAATAGAGAACTTTCAAATCTCGTCGTGCTGTTAACGAGATTTTAATAAACTTGGCTGCCTGCATGGAGGCGCCCGAGACTTTTCCCGCGGCGACTCAGATTTCAAAGTCCTATTGGGTACTGGGATTGTGTCCTTGGAATCTTTATGCTAACACACGTGTTATAGTTTAGTAGAGCTTCGCTCTACGCGGCCTTCGGCCGCGCCAGAGAAGCTGCGCTCTTATTATTTTAATAAATGGGTTCTATACAAACATTGACGGTTATCTTTACCTTTAAGAGAAATTAATTTATCTTTTCCATTGAGGTGCTTGATGATTATCATAAACTATTTATCTCTCGGAACGCTTCTCTACTTTACTAATCGTGACTACTTTATAGCAATATTTTGAAATGTTGTTGCTTGTGGGTAAACTCGAGAAGCGTTCCGTATGCAACAATATGAACATGGTGGTGACGGTCATTCTAACAGGAATGTGGATCTATCTCGAAGTTTAATTCGACGCATTTCTACAAAAGTAAGTGTCCTGACACCTCCAAAGGAGATTGTGGATGAAACCACAAGGTTTGGGTACGCTGATTACCTCCCACAAGCGATAGATTTTGTGATTTTGGCTTGGTTTTTGGGTCGTGTACCTTATTAGCCGCCGAGTCGCACATTTCACGAACGAAAAAGGGAAAGGTCCTTACTTGCACATATTTTTCCGAGTTTCAAGTTTCTTTATAAGTTCTCTTTGACTATAATACATTGTATAGCAGAGATACCATAATATATTTATTATCAATTTTCAAACAATTTCAAAAATTAAATCGTAAATTTCCCCGATTCTTTCACAAGCCATAACCTTTGTCTATACTGTGGCCTATTTTGGTTCACTGTTTCATAACTTTCAAAATATTGGATATTTTAGAGATGTCGGTAGATGTTCCGTAATAGCAGATATTCCTGTCAAGCGTGATCGGATAATTAGAGAGAGTAAAAGGTATACAAGGTAAGTTTTTATTTATCTGAGCTCACATGTGTAAACTAACCTATTTACCAGTGTATCATATTACTCCGGTAAACTTCTGTGTCCAATACACTACTGTGTCCAAACTACTAGAGAATACACCCTAGTGTGACACACCGCATGGCAATAATTCTGACATCATAGAACTAATCTGGTAAAGATTTATGTAACGAAGACTTTGCTTATGCTTTTTGCAACAATAGTGTCTATATTTCTTTTCATTGTCATTGACAGATCTTGATAGTATCCCTATATCGTGCAGGGCTCGAATTTCAGGCTGTTTCACTTGCTTTTTGCAAGTTTATGTAACAGAATTGCAAGTAAAAAATATGCACTTGCTTATTTTAGCAAGTGGTTTTTATCAGCAACAACTGTAAAAATGACAAAATGATAATAAAGAATGTTTTAATAGAAAATATGTGGACACAGTACTTACTATAATGTTGTTGATATACCTATACACCTCACAACATCCCAGGGCTAGCTCTGGGTCAAAAATTGGATTCGCCAATTGAAATTTGCGGGTCGCGTGTCGATCTACCTGGGTATTCTTCACGGGGACAATTTTTTCATATCTTTTAAATTGATTAAAAGAAGGGAAACATTTAAGAATGCCAATTAAACATGTATTTCAATCCTAATACCTTAATATTTTATATATCTTTTATTGAAATATATATATAAAAAAATACTGAGCTTAATTGAATGGAAGTATTTACTTAATTTTCATCACCACAGAAGTACTAAATTAAAAAAAAAAAATGTCAAACCTGTTCAGTATCAGTTGAAATAATAAAAAATATATCTAATTTGAGAGAAAGAAAAAGTGAAAATTTCTTTGAAATTTGATTGATTAAAATGTATTTATATTTACTATTAATATATTTTCATAAATTAATGTAATTTTTTCAAAAATGTACACAAAAATTCTGGAAAAAAAATCCCTTCCTATTTTTGAACATCATTTTTAATGAATTCCTGAAGTTGTACCGATCCGTGCCGACTATTATAATTATCCAAAATGGCGGTCATTACGATTGCAAACTTTGTGACTTGGGGGACAGTTAGGCCTATTACTGTCAGTAAACATTAAAAACGTGAGTAAATCATTTACAGTTGTAAGCTGTGTTTGTTTTTGATGTAATGCTCACTAGCTGTAATCACAAAATGTATTGAAAGGCCAGGTAATTGTTTTCTAATGGTGGCCAATCGGCCGATCAACTTCACACGTGTGACACTACCAAGCCCAGGTGGAAACAGCCCCAGGCAGCTAATTAGGATCTGGGTGGTGGTCAGGGAGTGTTCACACCTCTTTTGTTTACCTAATTATCAAGCCAGTGCCCCATTGTCTGGTGTATGGCTAGAATTGGCGAATTTCACCGTATGGAAACGTCTGTAGTGGGAGGAAAACTTTGGGTTCATGAAAATTTTTACTTTCGCCAAGGATTTATAAGTGAGATTCTCATATACGTCCTTGCTTTCGCCAATGCTGTTTTTAAATCGCCAAATGCATTTCAAATTCGCCATTGGCGCCTATGGCGACTGACAGCGCGAGCCCTGCATCCTGCAAAAATAAATGATTGATTTAATTACAAGTAAATATTGAGAGAATTAGTAATACCTTGGTATATGTGAAACCGTGGGCTTTGTGCTAATACTAATGCTTTGTTTTTAAACAAACGAGGGTTTGCTAATGATGAGCAAATTTCTTTATGTAAAACAATGCATATTGTGTGTTAACCGCTACGTTATAATTAGTGCATGTGTACGACAATACGTGAGCAGGATGACCGTTAACCACTCCCATCATTCATCCCAAACAAATTTGCATTTTATGTTGCATTTCCACCCACGGAAAGTCATTCAATAGGTTTTGATAACAGGAAAAAGAAAACGGTTTTGATAACAGGAAAAAGAAAACGGATGTCGTTAGTCGGATCTCCATTGGCGGATATATGTAAAACGTAATACGTACGATCTGCAGTAATTTGGTATTACGATATCCTGATTCATGAAGGTATGGCTATCAATGTATCAATGTCTACATTATGTAGGCAATCATACTCATACAGTACATGTACCTCCGTCAAGTTGATTTCTAGTTGGTAATTTCTTATTCTATTACTTATTCGATTCCCTGATTGAGTATTCGATTTCTAGGTACTAATTAGCAAAATGAATGGCTCAAAATGCATCGACCTTTCCATTTCCCGCTAAGGGCCCATTACTAATACGATTATCTGATTACTTATTACTTATCCGATCTCCTGATTATTTATTCGATTCCCTAATTTGTTATTCGACTCCCTGATTACTTATTTGATTCCCTGATTATTTATTCGATTCCCTTATTATTTATTCGACTCCCTGATTACTTATTTGATTTCCTGATTATTTATTCGATTCCCTGATTATTTATGCGATTCTCTGATTACTGATTCGATTCCCTGATTATTTATTCGATTAACTGATTACTCATTCGATTCCCTGATTCCCTGGGACGTTAAGCAAACTAATAAAACATATCTAGCAAAACAAAACCAAATATTCTATGAAGTATTAACTAAAGGTACATTAGAAATGGTTCAAAAACATTACAACAGCATTATATTATGTGAATAACATAGAGTGGACTCCCTTCTTAAAAAATCTTTATGGAGCCACAAGTGAAAAATGGCTGAGGAAGAAAGTGAGGAAACAGATGGATGGGACTCAATATAAATATCACATCATGAAAAAATGGTTTTAATTTATATCGAAAACCTCAATTTCGTTTCAGTAATACGTTACCACACACTAAAGTATGTAAATTTGCCTTACCGTGGTGGAGAGTCCGAAATCCAGACAGCCCAGTCAAAGGACAAAACCTGGGGGCAAGTTCCAGTTAGGGCATTCTCGATACTCCAGGTATTACTATTGCTGACGTCATAACGACAGTAATGGTAACCATGGAGTATCGAGGATGCAGGTAGGAAGAATAAGAAAAGGGGTCATTGAAACCCAGAAGAAAAGGGATCAAAATGGATATACCTCCCCGTGAAAAGGGATGTACCATTGTGATGCCTGCTCGCATACAGTTAAAACTATGAATATATGTAATATCTACCGAAGGCACAGAGTGTGCTGCCACAACACAGACCCAACTAAACCGGAGGACAGGAATCGGAGATAAAAGTCAGTGTAAGTAGACTGACCACGTCATAAGGCAGCAGACATGTTGACCTGGATTGAAGAACCATTAAGGAGATCCAAGGAAGCCGCCATGAACACTAACACTGTAACTTGTATTTCGCCCGAGACTGTTCATAAGCAATCTTGACCATCTGAGTACCTTGTTCCCTGATTTTATCAAGGTAAAACCTAAGAGCCTGACAGATACGATGCAACCGGTCATTCTAGACAAACTCTAAAGACTGTCAGGGACAGAGACTCCTGGACACCCTGAACGGGATCGGGAGACAAATCAGGAACTGATTCTATGTCAAAAAGACATGATCAGTGAGTAGGGTAATAGCAGAGATGTTGCTCATAATGTAATTGAACAAGGTTTATATTTTGAGCTGCAATGATTGTATAATGGCATTAAACCAACCAGAATGCTTAGTAAACGATACAAAAATTATTTGGATTCGTTTAGAAAACATACATGTGCGTCCCTACCTGCATTTACAATTTTTTTTTTTTTATTTGTGCTTCAAATTGGGAGAATAATAATCATGACAAGATTTATTGGCCTTTAGTCATACCTACATGTATTTGATGTGTGGGTGTAATCGAGCTCTTTATATTGTATGTGTCCAATGATGTGAGCCAGGACAGACATTCAATGTCAACACCTGAAGCAATTATAGGTCGGAGACACACAGCCCGTCCACGTGCCTCTTCTAGTGAATGTTAACACCCGATGTTGTATAAATACCATTAAGTTAAAAACCGTTTAATTAGTAATGGATTTCGATGCCGTCCTAGTTAACCCTTTTAATATTTACTGCAGAAAATTACGACAATTATCAGATTACCCTCCTCCATAGACATAGTGATTCGTTTTCGACCCTATGTAATGGAAATATACTGTGCTATCATTAGGACATTAAATTGAAAGATAGTAAGATATAGTATATATTTCACGGTGAAATGATATCCAGGTCGATGTGCACACGTGCATTTTTTAAAACAGTTATCTATCACAATAATCCAAAAACAAATTTAACACCACTTTGTGAATTAAATGTACAACATTCATCGCAAAACAACATTGCACAACACTACACCACATACATATACATAATGTATTTCACATTTCATCTAAAATCAATATTATACAAAATTTAAGTTAAATAGATAATATTATAAAAGAAAACCAGCATTATACAACACTTGATGGCCTAAATGTAAACTCATTACTACACTACTTTAATCGAAAACAAGCATTATACATGTAATATAATAATTGTTCTTTGTTTTCATGCTAAATTCATTTTCTTCGTACACCTATGAAGAAAATAATCTCAGATTGGAGCGATTCACACAGTTTGCAAACAAAATTTCTTTCATACTCCGACGAAATTAAAATGAATAATGACACATCAGTTCTTAAATACACATAGAAATTCAACACTTCACAACATTGCATGACCTAAACATAAATGACAGCCAACACTGTACAACACTACATGACCTAGTTATGTGACACAAACATCGAAATTCAACATTTCAAAACTCTGTATGACCTAAATAAAAAGGACAATAATCGAAAATTAACACCACACAACACCCCAATGGCATGACCTACATGTACATATAAATCACAAATATTTTAAACATGTTTAAACTGGCGAATACGAGCGATATAACACAAATCAGATGAGGACATGACTAGTGGAGTGTGACTTTTGTTAGACTGGTGAAATAAAGGATAGGAAAATAGTTAATGACATCACTGCACTAGAAATAAATCTATTTCACTCATTCTTCCGAAAATATCATTTCAATCGGAAACTTATAATACATTATATCTAATACCGAAAGCAAAAAGGAAATGCTTGTCTCAAGAAAGAGTATTGTAAACTGTATATACAAGACAAAAATACAAAATACCAAAACAAAAATTGTTTTTTTTAAAGAGGTATAAATCACATTTTCAGCACACGTAATAAACTTTTATTGGTAATAGAAATTATATTTCCATGAAAAAGTGTTTAAAAATACTGGGGTCAACCTTTGCATAAGAAGTGTATTAATTTAGAATGTGGTTTTGAAGCTTGTGGACTTTGTACGTTTGTACGTAAGTAGAAGAAACTATGGCATCGTGTTTGTACACATTTCCGTTGATTCTGGTAATGTTAACAGTTTAAATAATTCCATTCAGCATACATATATTGACTATAGCTAGCAGACATCCATGGATGCGAAATGCAATATGATATCGTGAGGAGCATCGATATCTATTGTATATTTTAGGATGGTCCTTGAAGACAATGCGTTTATTGGGATCCATGTTACCTAAGATATTACCTTCCATTGTAAGGTAGACCACTTGTATTGTTTTGTATATCATGATACAATACAACAAAATGTGATTCAATATATCAGTTTCAATTTCGTCTTAGCTAAACCGGTATTTGAATACTTTTCGATAAGATCGATTTGTCTGTTGAAGAGAGATTCCTTTAAAACATCCCCCTGTTCTGTTTACTTTAAATAATGTTGTTCAATAATCAAATAAAGCTAGTCCATTTACACCGTCACGTCAAACTACGTCAATCTTATCGGCAGTTTAACCTGGCACGGTTAAATGTTTAAGGGTTAGGTCTTAAACTCGTCAAAGTTGATTACACACTTTCGGTGGTAATGGAACCCTATGTTGACATCTGCATGGATGGTTGATTTTAGAGCTTTATTTATAACTTTGCTGTACTCGGTCTTAATGGACAATGTGACTTGGTTAAGTTTAATGATACGAATGTATTCTCACAAGATCATTTACAACCAACAGTTCATTTTCGTTCACCATAACCGTGATATCCGCCATTATAGCTTTCTTGTTAAAATAATTGTAGGCTATCATCACACTATTCAAGATACAGTGTGTCCTGTACTGTGATTTCAAACTTTGTAGCAACGTTTTGGTAGGTTACGTGTTTATTATATTTATATTGACGGTATGATAACCGTAACGTGACGCTACCCTAATTCGTACACTTATTGAAGATAATTGTTAAAAATTATAACGTATGCTTGAATCCAGATTTTTCTTTTAACATACTTTCATGATTTGTTTACTTGTCAGTAGTGCATATATTTATAAATAGAGAGCTTTGAAGCATGTCCGGTTCAGCCTTGTGTTTCAGCAGGTTTGAGTATCCAAAATGGTACACCTGCTAAATTTGATTTGATAAATAAATGTCTAGACACTATAAAAATGTTTGAATTAAGTTAAGGAAAGTTCAAACATTATTTAGTTTATTTAAGACACATATCTGTCAAAATTGTCCCATTCAGCAATTGTTTTCCTTGTTCTTAAATAAATGGTATTTTTAGGGTTTGTCGCACGATGTCGTTTCCCGGATTTTTTCACAATTTCATTATTTTCATGTATAGAGACACTTATCATCGGGAAAGAAGATGACTTATGAAAAATGTCACAGTTACTATTAAGCACCTTAATCTTTGTTCAGGACAGTTATTATCAGTTTAGGTTGTAAACTGAAAATTCTGCTTCATATATATTAAAGTGAACAGTCGGGCAAGGATGGCTAAAGTCGGTAAAAATGGTGTGAATGTATTCAGTATAATTTCTTATGAAATGGAAAAATAAAATCTCTCGTCAAAATCTGTCTGCGTACGAAGAAATTAATTTAAAGTATGGGAATTCTAAAACGTCCTCCCGGCTCACTATGTCCGTGGTTACATTTCCACACAGTCTCGCTTTCAATTACTTTCAACTTTTCTTTACTTTAATGGTCAGAACTGGGAAACTAAGCAGAACTTGACCGTCGTATTAATATGTGAGAACTTTTGGAAGGCCAATAAACGCATTTAGACTGGTTTTCTTTGCCCGACTATTCACTTTAAATGTGTACCAATTTGGGTAGCGTCACGTTAGATTATAAATTTTGTGTCTTTTGTGATATCGATAACATTAGACAACTTTATGATAGTGATATCTTACAGAATCACAATATCAATGATACCGAACTACACACCCAACCCTATAACATCTTATAGACAACAATCCGCCCCACTGTTGGTGGATTGTTAAGCAGAAACCTGTGCATGAGGCGTCATAGTAAGTAGACAGAACCCATACAGGGCAAACTTCACAGATGCATACTGATAGTTACCTCCGCCTGAGCCGTATCGTACAGTAAACAAAAATAAGATCGTCACCGATGCAATCAAAGTCGGAGGCGGTGAAGCCAACGATAATTCAACACTCTAGACTATTTTTTTCAATTGACGATGAACGTGTGTCTAGTGGTTTTCGACGATGCCGATAAAGGCGATTAGTTGGAATAAGTGTTTCGGCCCGGGTACCGATTTCACCTGATTTTAGATATGACGTTGATGGAAAACCACACAAAAGGAATAAATAACCTGAACTAGTGATCTGACTTGATGTATGGTGTTCCGTAGTAATTGTTACTCCGGTAACAATTTGATGACATTTCTTGATTATAGTGACCGCCTGATCAGAGGAGGATTTGTGTCGCCATACAAAATAGATGATTTTACGTAAACTAAATGTCATAGCGACCATTCAACCGATGCTTCCGTCCTTTCGTCAATAACAAATACCTGACCACTCCTTGTTAAATTGACCTTTAAGGTGTTCGTTTGGAACGAGTTAGAGTGCCTAGATGAAATTAAATGGGATATACAATACCATTCCGAACAGTGGAAAGTAATATCTAACATTAATACTGAAATATGATCATTATGTTTCTCACCTATGTTACCCGAACGGTCTAAATCATCTCCGGTATCGCTAATACACTGCTACAATCTACACTTCCGCACCAGTTAGTATTAATTCTATTATTGATAGGCATCATTGAAAAAATATAGTTGCAAACAATTTTGTAGTATTTGTTTTGTGTTTAGAATTTTAACACTTCCTAGTCGTGTAAACAAAGAAATGAATCCGGAAAAAACATAATTTGCATCTATGAATTGATGGACTTTATGCCGGAACGTTTTCGTTGAAATTCCACCAGCTTGTAGAAAAGCTTACTTTTTCTAATGGAAACATTTGTGTGACATCTCGTATCAGGGTTCGAAAAAGATCATAGTGGAAAAAACAACTAGTGAAACGTCTGTAAAACCTATGCCAACACCGTCTGTTATAGTTAACAATATTCTTATAGGGTATGGATGTCAATAAAACCCATTAAGAGGGCCGTTTAAATCCGTAGTAAATGTTTCCAAATGCACACAAAAACTACATATGTCTACAGATATCTTTGTCCAAATTCTGGATTTCTTTCCTGGAGGTAAAGTGGATATATATATGGAATGCATTATTTATGGGACAGAGAAGTATTTCCAATAGTGATGACATAAATTTAATACATTGTATCTACATGGGTTTCAAATAAAATGTTGGTTTGGAAAATATTTACATATCCATTTCTATAAAGGTTCTGATTAAAATCGTGATGTGTGACAGGATCCCTATCAGAAATTAATTTTATCAGTAAACTGCTATCAACTATATTCTTTAGGCAAAACATAACGATGTTTGAAGAGCTATATCGGTGGACGTCTTAGCCATATCTATTACTGATCAGGTAAACGATGTGCAAATATTCTACGTACGACTCGCATTACTGAATTTACTTGTCAATCAACATACTGTTTCAGATATACATACACTTTTAAAAGACATGCAAAGTGCTGGTAAATTTCAGTATGTTTTAATTTTCATAAGTTACATGTATAAGCTTATGTAATAAATGATCTTAATTGGCGATAACGGTATATTTTGTTATTCAATTATCTTAACTTTCTGATACAATTACTGAAATTTTACGTTGTGTCATGACTTTGGAAATAGGAACAATATTTCGGGGTATTCGATTTGTGTCACGGTCAATCGCGATGTAATTGGTCCCGATAAAGTACAACACATTTTTCGTATTTGGAGTCTACTTTTCAAATTAATCATTATATAAATTGATACTAAAAATAGTTTATCGTGACCTAAAGGAAAGGTCACACTACCTGTACTTTAAAAGAACTCTATTGGCATTGCCCAAAGGACACAATGTATACCAAGATATTCAAGGAAAACATTTCCATCTTGTTTTATTGCTAAATTCTTTTAAAACAAAATCATCTTAAAGGATTTAGTAAAGAGAACAACAATGCATGAATTAATGTTTGTACATGAACGAAAAAGTGAGAACTATGTGTATGTATTGAAATATCCCTCAGGGTTCTTGGTATACAGAAAACAGTGGTAAAATACTGGACACGCCTCCGTGGTTTCAATTTCTAAAGTGTACAAGTGAAAGTAAAATAAATCCAGGTGTGTAGGAAGCCTCCTGCTGGTACCATGTACCTGGTACGGGCTATTTCTTACCTCGGGGACACGTCAATAACGAATCCAGGTAGCGTACACCTGTTTATCAAGTGTAAGGCATACGTATCTCATTACCTACTAATTGAATTATCGATAGACTAACCGTTACAGAAGATGTGTCTGCAAATATTATTTTTCCTGGTCAATAACTACACGTAGTTCTAATTTTTTTCAAATAAGACCACAAAAGGGGCAACTTCAAACCTGCAAGTTTTTGATATATCATCTATAGGTCTGTATAATATTGGTAATAAGTCCGATAACACGAAAAACTTTGAAAAGAAGATGTTGTGAGGAATACGTCTCCCTCAAAATATACATTTTATAGGATAATCTTGGACTTTGTTTTGTTAAAAAACTATAAATACATACAACGCCTTCTGTGTTCATACATTGTGTATGTGCCATTTTCGATTATACCGTTTGACTGGTGGGAACTAGTTGTTTATGGATCAAAGACGGATATGGTGATTTTTTTTATTGTTTTCAGACGAGCATTGACAGAGCCCTCATAGACCTGAATAAAAAAAACTGCACGTCCGTCAGTGTTCATACTTGAAATAATTACCTTTACAAACGGTCGAACCGGTCGTTCCTAATAAACGGAAACGGCCTAGGACTAGAGGGATTAATAAACAGGGAGATTTGATATATAAAGCTATCAAATTCAGGTATCAGAATTTTTTGTCTTTCTTTACAGTGTCTATCTTTGGTTTGTAAATGTACAGTACACTTACGAGATATTTAAGCGTAAGATGAAATCGAATCATCTTCAGCAGATATTCTAACGTTTCGTATAGATTATGGGTATACAAGAAACCACAACTATGGCCACGATCAGCTCGACAATGGCAATTCGTCACTATTAGACTATTTGTAAAATGTCGTGGTATCAGTCGAATCTCTAGGTAATATTATCTTGCCTTTTTAAAGACCAATTGATTCAGTAAATTGCCATTTCATTGGCCATTTGTGCAATGACTGTACGATATATAAGAAACATAATGCTCGGAAATTGATTGTTTGGGGTTATTGTTATCAATGCACATCCTGTATAAAGTTTTGGGACTGACATTTCTGGAAATAAGAACATGATTTGCAACATATCGATAATCTCTGCACATGTGTAGACAGAATCAATTATTTTAAGAGTTGCTCTGGTATGATATGAAATCCGTTCGCTGTATCTATTGATAAATTGTTATAGATGAAGAAACAGACTACTTGTACTTATTGTTGATGTTTACTGTCCTGGTTTCAAAGTAAGATCGAAATCATTGATATTATTTTTATAACAAAAATATTCAGAATTAATGAAATAGAGAAATTCGTGTTATAAACACTGGATAAAAAGTTAAGTATAAATTAGTAAGGTCACAAAATGCGACCCTTCTACAAAATGCAATATATTACCGCCTATAATTGAACCCACCAATAAGTACAATGCCCATTGTAGTGATGATGTTTCCATTCAAGATGTACAATGTAGTTTTTGTTTCTGTTCAGTTAGAATATCAGCAAATATTAGCGAGTTAGATCGACGAGTTAAGTGATTTCAATCTTATTTGTCTTGTTGCATGTAAATTGCTCTTTCTGCTTCAGACCACATATTCCTCAAGATTTTCTACTATATCGACTTTACCACAAAGAAATCCAATATTTGGGTTTTTTTGGTTTAGATACAACGTATTTTATTTGACGAAAAAAATCTAAAGGGACTTGGACACACGTTATTCAACCATTAGAAAGAATTGTCCTTTCCCCATGGTACATATATTTATACACGTGACAACATTTATGGCAGTATATATATTTTACAAATATGTATACCTGTTACCAAGTAATCGATGATAAAACGTAAATTCGGGAAAATATACCGTGTCCCTATTGAATTAACTTAGCCAACATCTTCATCAGCTGTTATTTTCCTTTCTACCTTAAACACTATTTGTTGAAAGAAGTTTCCGTCGTCATGGAAACACGAACGTCCCTGATCGTTTATTAATCGGCGTCGTACATAAAGTCACCGTGACATAAGTGAGACATTGAATAGCAACATTGATAAATTGGTACTAAAACGCCAACCTAGAATTAAGACTACTCGGTTTTTATGACCAGATCCTGTTTAGCGTTGTATGGGTAGGTAGATTCACCTACTGGGCGTTTTAGGGAAATCACCAACATTTATGTCTAATACTACATTTAGCCTATTAGGATTCAGAGGTCCCACACCCCGGTAAAGAAATAATTTAATAATTTATAGGGTTGGAACGATTCTGGCGATTGATTGTGCACAAGCTTCGTCGGGATCAACAAGAAGCAACGTATCTGGTTTTAACACTTAAAAGTGTAGTATTTAATGGGAATATGACCTCAAACCTAGATATTCATAATCCGTTATCGCATCTTCATTAACTGTTGTTCAATTATCAATTATATGAGGTACGTATAATAGATAGGCATGGCCAACGAATAACAACCTGAAACAAAGGGAAAGTCGCTAATAGGTTTTGTATCAAATTATCAATTCTCATTAATTTGGTTGAGACGAAGTACTCAGACAAAAGCCACTGACTAGCATTCAGTACCAGGCAACTGCCCACATGGGATTCTAACTCTCAACTGAGAGGTGGAGGGCATGGGATATCTTAACCACTTAGTCACCGTGTCCCCTTTTCTCAAACATTTTCCTATGTATCGATACATTGTATGTACATATAAATATCGACAACTGTCGAAATCGTTGTCTTGGTAACATGTTATACATGACCAATTTGGTTTCCACACGTATATACTTATTCACTACAATGTCACTTAATATATATTGAGAGTAAGTTTATGATGTGCAGATTATTACACAGTTCAAATGGTGACCATATGTTTGGATATTTTACATACAATTGCAGAGCAAATGTGGCGTAAATAAATATAGGATTCTTGACGTCATAAACTCTGTAATGTGGACGGATCTTACCTGGCTATCATTGTCTGCTACAGTAATTATATTTCATTTGTGTTATGATTGAATTACAACAGTGACAGGGGATGAAAAAATCGCAGTGAAAAGTGTACAATTCTCAAGATGAAGATAACTTTAAGTAATGAATGTTATACTTTAATAACGCATGCGTGACTTCATGACATATGCTTAACATACACCACTTGAACATCTAAAGATTAATGCTTCACGGAATAAGGTATTTAATACATTTATGTTTCTTAAAATAGCCTCATTTGTCTTAAATAGCAACACTAATAAACGGAATTTTGTGAAACGAGAAAAATTAGCGCATTCTTTTATCATGAAAGGAAATCATGTAAAAAATCATGTATCTAATGATCAAGTTTGCTTTTATTTCTGATTGCTTTATCTGTTAACTGAATATTTGTTATATTAGAAAGGACAATATGATTACTATTGAATTCGTTCTGAATGAAGCTGATGTCAAAGGCGACAAAATTCTGTACGAGTTTGTTATTTCAAGATGTTTGATATGTTGTATTGTTTATTCAAAATTTTCTGCATAGAAAATTGAACGATTTTCATTTCAAATTATCATAAATAGAATATACATTGTGAATGAAAAGGATGATTAAGGCTATCATGATAATAGTTTACACCAAACATAACTAAACTATGTACACGTTTACTTTATTAGGTTGAAAGTGTGTGCCGTTACGGTATGATTGCATGTTTCTAATGATGCACCAGAAACAGTTACACATGTCATTGTTACTTCCTCGTGTTACTATCTCTAATTTGTTTATGCTTACGCACGAACATTTAAAACCACAACTGCCGTTGTTTGTATGTGTATGCATGTATTTATTACGCCAAATGAAAATCAACACTTCAAAGTTCACATCTTTTCGTGGTATTTTCATGACTTTCTCTTTCAGAAATACAATTTTCCCTCTTTCTACTATCGGAGTATTAGATCAGCTACTAAATAGGATACATCTTTTTCAATGCCAGGTTTTTACTTTCAACCATGAAATCGGTCTTAATTATCTTAAACAGAACAACTATTGTAAATATCTATAAAACGGTGTCTTGATCCCTGAACTAATCATTTTCAACCAATAACATATTCTTAGATATTCGAATTTGTGTGAACATATAGTGTAAATTATCAATAAAGCGAAGTATTGCTTTTGATTCCTATAGAACATTTTGTACTCATAAGATATTCTTAGATATCGAAATTAGTATGAAAATATAACTATAACTTAAATTTCTTTATCTCCATTTTACTAATATGGTTTAAGCATGAATTTTAATTAAGTTATAGCAGCTACTCTGCCAAAGTTTTGAACTATCAACCTCCCACATCAGAGATATGTATACAAGCTCTCCTGCTCGTCTGTCAGTCCAAATAAGGTTTTCAGCAATTTACTCAAAAACAATCAGTCTGTTGTTTTAAATTTGCACCTAGGGTAATTACTGACAATATGTAAAGTTTTTATTTTTTCTGACAAATCCAAGATGACCAAAAAGAATCAAAATATGACAATAGATATCCTAATTGTCCTTTTTTTCCAATTTCAGTCACTTGCGTTTACGATTAATTGCAGAAGTTAAAAAAGGTTTAGATTCTTTTTATACAAATGTCTATAGTTGTACACGGGATTGAATGCGACTGTTTTCACCACTACTGTCCAGTACAGAGTAGCCGGTACCGGTAATGGTCACGTAAATGTGATCTGAAAGTCATATCAAGTGCACTAATAGCGGTAGATTTGCATTCGTCTAATTTTATTTTTTAGTAATTATATTTTTCTCGTCTTTACAACAACATAGCAAACATTTTAATTCCCTTGAAAATAATCGGCGATACTGTACACTTACTCCGATTTTGTCAGTCACGACGGTAAGAAGCACATGCTTTACTGTGTAATGGCGATTTATGGTAACGTTATACTAGTATGCACGCGTTGCTATTTACTGTCCTAGGGCCACATCTCACCATTGACAAGTTTACAGTTAAATAGTCGTACATATTTTTTGTGTCTTACGATTTTTATATTGCTTTATTTTTTTACACATGGATAGGTTATTTCCAGCTTTCAGTTATGGTCTACATGCGACATGAAATAGGCTTTTGGGGATATTTTTATTATTTTTCCGGCACAAAATTGATTAACCACAATTATATAGATTATATTAATGTAATGAATATAAAAAAATTTAATTTCGTTGTCATCTTGGTATTATAAATTGTATAAATAACAATAATATATATAAACAATAGAAAAAAACCTCATAGGAACCACAACAGCCCTTAAGTAAGGCCAAATTTGTCACACGATAATCATTACATAAAATGTCATCATGAGGCTTTAAAGTTGGGTTCCCGCGTAACTACGTTAATATACTTATTTTTGTTTATATTATTCCTTTCGTGCAACATGAACCATATAAAACTTTATAATAGCTTTCTTTCTAAGTATGTTTTCCAAACCCATAATGAATTTTAAATTATCAATTTATTATTTAATGCTTAATTACTCATACTGCAACAAGTTATTTAACAAATTTGGAAAAAATACAATAAAAAGCCCTGATGTTGAAAATATGATTTCTTGAAATTCAGGGAGATCCGGGAAACCCCACTCAAGCAAGCTTCAACAACAATATTACGTAATCATGTAAGCATATGCTTCGGCATGCGTATTGTACCTGATCATGTAATAATCACAAAATGTACAACAGATGGAGAGGGAAATTAGCCGTATTTTAACGATAAGATTACTAAGTAACACACGCAGTGAATCAATTAAAAACAATCTTGAAGGATAAATCGAAACCGAAATTTGAGCTAAAGTACTGATTTTTTATTAACATTATACAAGGGATACAGCATAAGGTATGTTGTTTGGTTTTCTGTCGTGGATCATATCTACTTATAATTGTAGCTCTTGATCGAATTAATTTAATAACTTTCGACACACCATATACTAGTATATCGTTGCCATTTATTAGAAATGTTTAATGTATTAGAGTATGAATTTGAGAATTGTTTTCTCAAAAGGTTAGAAATATATTCCTTCAGAAATTAACATGGATGTACTAGACGTATACAGTCTGTATGATTTATGTATGTCTGATCGTTACCTATCGATATAAGAGCTATACCATAAAATGGTTAATGAGACCAGTTATGCTGATTTTAGTACTGTGTTGTCAGTGTGGCAGTGAGTGGGTGTTGGGTCTCCATGTTTACACCAAGCCAATATGATGGTTTAACGCTAGCAGTAATGATATATTCCGCTACTAGATAACTGTTTCATATATAACTTACTTGAACTTACCTATATTTACCTTATACCTTATCTATGCCAATGGAATACTTATAACTGAATACAATGTACTTATAAAGTTGAAGCCTTATATGGGAACAGGAATCAGAGTTGGAGCATCGCATCTAAACAAATCATAGACTTTTCAGCGCAGATTGTTTCCGATATCTCTAAGTGATTGTACATGATACATCTATTTCATTATAATAAACCTTGATATATAAATTTCTATTTCCAAATACTTTATTGGAAAAAATGTTCAATGTCCGTAGGATTGGACATCAGACATATCTTAGTACCTCTTTAATCATGAATATCTAACAAAATATACTAAATGCAGATTTATGTTGTAAGCAACAAAGTACGTG
Source organism: Argopecten irradians (assembly GCF_041381155.1). NCBI lineage: Eukaryota > Metazoa > Mollusca > Bivalvia > Pectinida > Pectinidae > Argopecten > Argopecten irradians. Next base: position 14,595,594 of record NC_091138.1, on the reverse strand, counting down.
ACAAATTGATTGAGAACAATGAACAAAAAAATGGAACAAAAAGTATTTAAAACATACATTGAAATAATTGCACTTTATATCGCAAAGGAGAACAAATTAATTGGTTCCCAGAGTGAATTAATAATCTAAATAATTATCATGTTAACGAGTTTATTGTTAATAATACACTGCTGATGTTTATCCCTAAATGTACATCGTTATAGTATTATTTACATCAGCTGAATTAACTGGCTGTACATTCCCTCAGCTGTTACAGAAAAACAGGTGTTTTTTTAATTATTCAGCAATAAATCAAATGTGATCATTACTGAAAATAAGAAATCTGTTACAATTTGTTTTGTTGTATTTTAGGTAAATCGATCGTCCTAGTTGAGGAAATGTATTCAAGGTACTCTAATTGCAAACTTATTCAGCTTTATATGTATTGACAAGTAATTAGTTGGGACTTTGCTGAATTCATATAATATTTCATTTCTCGTTCGATTATTTCTTACTGCTGCGTTTTCAATTATTTTTATAAATCAACGGTTTAGAGCACTTTTTAATTGTTTTCCTAGTCATCAAGTGAATTGTCTGTAATATGTTTGCGCAAGTCAGTACTGTACTATAACCATTGTGACGTCATGATACCCCATATACAGTGACGTAACAACAGAAACAAAAATGACGGAACAGAATACTATACATATTGATCTTAAAATTTAATTTTTTCAATTTTTGGTTTTTGTTTTTGAGATAAAGGTATTTGATTTGTTTAACTTTCATTTTCATTTATGATACTTTAACAGAAGTAGTCATGATTGACAAAGATAAAATCTTCTAAATTTCGTTGATATTGTTAATAAAATTTGTTGAAATGAAATGATAATACTTCACGAAAGGAACAACAGTATAGATCATTCATGTTCATAGTTCATGCGCTTTTATCAGATCTTATCTTGATTTAAATATAGTTGGAATGAATTGACCAACACATTTACCTTTAGAATTTGTTTACATATAAAAATGTTGTATTCATGTACTATATTGTTACATCTGTTGAAGAAAGAGCCAAAATAAAGTCATAAGAAATTAGATACTTTGTTGTCTTAGGAGAATTGTTGGTGTGCTACAGTGAAACAAAAATCAGGGGCTTAAATGTCATGACACAGATCTAACACGTCATTATCATTTCTTGTCTTTTCAGGTGGAAAATATGGCAGTGTGCTGAGTAGCATTATAAATGGCAGGCCTAGGATGTGATTGGACACGTACCGCGCCATGGAGGGGGTGCATTGTTACAGCATTACTGATGATATGGGGGACACCACACATATTGATGACGTCAGCACAATTGAACACCACAACCGAGTCGAGCACAACGGGCGCTGGTACACAGTCAACAGCTCTCTCTTTATATAACACATCAACATCTGTAGATGTTATTAACACGGCTTCATTAACTAATGCAACACAATCTCTAGTTAACACTACTACACCATATAATCAAACATCACCAATAGGGCAAGTCACAGAACAAAGTACACCAGCATCGTTACAAACAACACAATTAAGTGACGTGTTGAACGGATCAATATCAATCTCACATGAATCAATAACTTCACCTTTAGACACATTCAGTGTAACAACATCATCGTCATTTGAAGCGTCACCTGAAACGACAACACCACCTTTTGTAATATCATCCGAAACACCGTCATTTGAAACATCACCAGAAGCAACAGCACAATTAGTTGAAACTTCATATGCAACAGTACCATCTTTAGAAACAACAACATTTAAAGTATCACAGGAAGCAACGACGTCGTCGTTGGAAACAGAAACAACAACGCCAGCATTTGAAACATCTTTCCAAACAACACCACTACTTGCAATATCATCTGAAGCAACAACACAATCACTTGAAACATCGTCCGAAACAATATCACCAACATTTGAAACATCAACAACGAAAGCAGCAACATTACCATTTGAAACATCATTCGAAACATCTTCACAACCAGGTGAAACATCCGAAAAGACAACCCCACTATTTGAAACATCTTTCCAAACAATAACATCATTTGAGACAACATATGAAACATCATCACAGTCACTTGAAACATCATCGGAAACAACGCAATCATTTGAAACATTCGAAACGTCTTCCTCATCATTTAAAACATCATTTGAAACATCTTCACCATCATTTGCAACTTCTTTCGAAACATCTTCACAGACATTTGAAACAACATACGAAACAACAACACCACCATCATTTGAAACATCATACGAAACAACATCACCATCATTTGAAACATCATACGAAACAACATCAACACCATTTGAAACATCATACGAAACAACAACACCACCATTTGAAACATCATACGAAACAACAACACCACCATCTGAAACATCATATGAAACAACATCACCACCATTTGAAACATCATACGAAACAACAACACCACCATTTGAAACATCATACGAAACAACACCACCATCATTTGAAACATCATACGAAACAACAACACCACCATTTGAAACATCATACGAAACAACATCACCCTCATTTGAAACATCATACGAAACAACATCACCATCATTTGTAACGTCATACGAAACAACAACACCATTTGATTGGACGAGAGAAACAAGAACATCCTTGTACACAACATTACTACCGACATCTCCCGATTTTAGCACCGCCATTCCTCGTGGTAAGCCATGTACATTGTACACTTATGTTGAAATTAGGGAGTTAATAGTCAGGACAGAAAGTTTCATTGAAGCTTTTCTATTAGTAGAAATGTGTTTGCTTTATGATTGGGTCTTCTTCTTTGCTTGAGAAAGTTTTATTTTAATAGTTCGTATTTATATTAGTATTATAACATTATCGAGCTATCGCTCTGTAGATAGTTTAATAGTCCCCAGACCGACATGAAAAATCCCGAGATATTTAGGGATCTGCACCTCTGAAGTCTCTGTCCCTCTCGCATTTAGAAATAGATGATCAAAGAAGTTTTGAGATTTTGAAATTAACTTTATAAACATATGTAGCAAGGTGCTTTCAAGGAATTTAAAAAATGACCCATTTTGCAGTCATTTCGAAAATTTGGTTCTTCGCTTTTGATAACGCCAAATGTTTACTTAGATCATCACTGCGACTGCATCATTAGCTATATCGAGCTCCGTTTTGCTCTTAATTAGGTTCATTGTAATCTAAGCATTAATATGAAAAATGATACACTTTTGTCACTTTGAATAATTTCAATATATATTATGTATTTCACGAAATTTAATTAAATATTGAATTAAAAATCGAGTCAATACTGTTATAACAGCAGTACTTATTATAATGTATTCTAGTGCTCGATTTGAAATAAATATAGACGTTTTACACACGGATTTAAGTACACCATTGTCGTGTCCATTATTACAATTATATGAACAGTCATAAATTATTCCAGTCAACACTGAAATATTAAGATTTCGTTTGTAGATATTTTGAAAATTACATGATGAAATATTTTTATTTTAATTGATAACAATCAGATGATAAAACCTTCACATTGTTTTGTCTCAATATTTGTGTTTATTAAAAAAAATAAATAAAAAAGAAACATCATAAAAAATGATTTCATTATTGACATAAATAACCATTGTCGCGTATCAATCACCTGACATTTCTTTTTCCGAAAATCCACATTTATTTTGCTGTATGAGGTATTAAACTGGTCTTTGTTTCAGCAACTAACTTAAGTTGTTTGAATATTTGTTTCAATACTTGATATATATAGAATGTGAATCATCATGTAAGTGTTTTATAAAATATTGGATTTTTTTGACACTATACAAAAGATGCTATTTTATATAGCGCTGCACTATTATCCTCCCGTAAGACGAAAGTATAAACTTGAAATTCACCTCGCTTTCATTGTGTTATGCTTTATTGCCTTATTTCTTATTGCTTTAGGATCTATGTAATGTACTGTTGACCAAAACTGCTTAATTCGCTTGCATCTTACCATTTACATACTTATTTCACATTCTCACTGGCTGAAAAACGGCATTGTTGTGTGAATTTATTATTTTCATTATAATTCATCATAATTCTATATGTCTGACATTAACCTTCACAGCCGGATCGCTTACTATGCTGAATGTACGTGCATATTACATTTATGTCTTTTACTATTTGGCGATATCTGGTTATCTATGTTTGAATATTTACGTTAAAATTCAAGATTTAGTAGTACCAGAATTTACACTGATATTGATATTCCTATATTAATTTTACACGATATTATTGTTTTGACTATTATTTTTAACAATAATGTAACATAGACTTCATTCAATATATACAGGTCTACATCACTGGCAGATGATTTTTCTCTGCATATTTACAGGTCTACATACATCACTGGCAGATGATTTTTACACAAAATGAATGAATGGCAACTTTAAATGTAAAAAAATAGTTTTGTTGATTTTTTTCAAAATAATTCAGCAACCATTTTCCAATAATTTACAAATTAAATACCATTTACTTCACGTATGTCTATTCCAGCAAACCTTGAGGTGCTGGTAAATACCACGTCCTATGACGTCACACCTGATACCAATGTGACGTTGGCCTGTTACGTTTCCCCGAATACACCCGATACGTACGTGTACTGGTACCAGGACTTCTTTGAGGTCTTTTTGAACATCACCATTGACAACATCAAGTACTCTGGCTCTACTTCCTCTAATGCATCGCTGACCATCTACAACACACACCCTGGAGACACTGGCGTTTATGTCTGTAACGCAGCCAACAGTATGGGCGTGGCTTCCAGTGATCCTGTGTTTCTAACGATATCGGACACAGGTGGCAGTAAGTCAACTTAGGTTATATATTAGTTTAACAACCTATTAACAGCTAGGGTCATGTAAAGATGTGCCAGGTTTCTTGGCGGAGGAAAGCCGGAGTACCTGGAGAACAACCACCGACCTGCGGTCAATACCTTGCAACTGCCCCACATAGGATTCGAACTCGCGACCCAGAGGTAGAGGACTTGTGGTAATATATCGAGACACCTCTACATGGGTGTATATGACGCATAAAACAGTAGAATGAAGAAAAGTGATTGATATTATAATACAATGTATAAAAGAAGTACATATATATATAGGTAAACCATTAATTACCTATCAGAAAACATACTTATTTTATCGGGACTTATGGAACAGAAAAAAATAGGTTTATCATCGTCATAATTAAATGTCAGTGATAAAATAAAGATGATCAAGTATTCTCTACTTCATCAAAAACACCCGTAATATACAGTTACATTGTAAGGCTTAATTCGGACAAAAGCAATATACTTGCACCGTATTAAGATATGGCTTTTTATGCTGATTTATCTTACTCTAGCGACGGACAAAACCTAGGAGAAAATTTTTACTAAATTTTTTTGTAAAAAAAAAAGACAGATAATATTTAGCTTTTCGTAAAATGGCATATGTGTTTTGTATAATGCTTTAATAACACGTAATTACCGCAGTTTTACCTATAACTTTATTTTATAAATAAACTCATGAAAAATCATTTTATAAATAAACTCACGAAACACCAGTTTTAAAGAATACTTCTTCAAATTGTATTTGCTATAACGGAAGACATTTCTGTTAGAGATTTCATTTGTTTCCTTTTTCATTTCTTAAGGTGACACGTGTGCATTCTGTAACTATAATGGTAACTGCTCTGATGGACCGAACGGTACAGAGTGCAGCTGTATCATTTCTTATTCAGGTATACCACTTCTATTTTGTACAATACATAAGATTTTTATGGGTTTTATTTTACATTTATTTGATTATTTGTAAATGTACGCGTCAATATTCAATTTTAATTGTATTCTTCTATTTATTACTTTACACAATAGATAAATGCATAAAAGAAATTGTTTACTAGTAATTATAATTAATACTTATAATCATAATGGACGTCCTTGTACAACGCCTGTTTGAGTGATAAGGATACTCTAATGTGTAGGCCTAGTCATTTTGTCACGTGTAAATGTACACGGTATTTATCAATGTAAAAAGTTAAACTACATTAGGCCATGGGCTAGGAGGGTCCCACATGCACCCCCCCTCCCAAACCTCCGAACCAATATTTTTCTGAACCCTTATGACCCATTAATCACAATTCAAAATGTTAACATTACATAAGTTGGGATGAACTTCCGGCATCAAGACCGCCATCTCGAATTTAACTAAAACGTGACAAATAGTCATAATATTGACATTTTCAACCGAATTAGACAAATGAGGTATCAAAATGACCACACTAGAACAACAAATACATATCAGGACCAAATAATTCAATATGTGTAGTGATTTCTACGCAGGAAATGAAAAAATAAGATTTAAACCTCAAAAATGTTAATTTTTTAGCAATGTTTTCATTTTTGGCTTGACGCAGCAAAAATGTTTCCCAACAGCAAATTATAATTCGTAATCAGTTATTTGACCTCTTATCATTCAGTAAAAATAACAAAAACAACAATAACCAATGATAACATTGCATCAGTTGAGAGGAGCTTCCGGAATTTATAAATAAATGAGCTATCATTTTGATACCTCATTTGTCTAACTCGGTTAAAAATGACAATGTTATGACTATTTTTCACTTTTTAGTGAATTTTGTGATCGGTGGGTCATAAGGGTTCAGAAAAATATTGGTTCGGAGGTTATGGGGGTGCATGTGGGACTCTCCTAGCCCATGGCCTACATGTTGATGTCTTTCGCTGAGCTATTAAAGTAAAGAAATTAAAGAAAAATGGTTTCATGGATTTTCCGTGAAGAGCCTGCCAATTCGAAGTAAGGAAAAGCTCTTTTGAACGAAGGACGGTATGTTGGATTGATCAGAACGATCGTTTTATAATCTGATTCAGTAAGGAAAGTACAGTGCATTTTTTCTTTTTTACTTTTATTCTGTACTGTACGTCGATTTCTCAAAGCTTTTTTTAATGATTTTCTCTATTTTGTATCTTCCTAAAAATATATCTGGGCCCGGCACATTCTCAGACCGATGTTTTGCTCAAGTCTATATACTTGAGTAAAAAATCTGTCTTAGAATAGTTTTATGGTTTCGGGCCTCGGTCTGTTGCCTACGGATACTGTCTGTCCATCTTATTCCTACCGTACACATCTAGTTATCATCATTTAGTCCACATGAATGACTTTTTACTGGTCGGTATTTTATTTAGAGCATTGCGCATTACAAAGGTATCACTTCTTTACTGTAAATATACAGGCGACCGATGTCAGCATTTCAACGTCTGTACGGAATCTGATATTTGTAAATCTGACGAAACCTGTACACAAATCAACAACACTGATGACGGATTCGAGTGTTTTAATGGTAAGCTTATTTATCCTACTATATTATAAAGTGTTTTAATGGTAAGCTTATTCATCCTACTATATTATAAAGTGTTTTAATGATAAGCTTATTCATCCTACTATATTATAAAGTGTTTTAATGATAAGCTTATTTATCCTACTATATTATAAAGTGTTTTAATAGAAAGCTTATTTATCCTACTATATTATTATATTTAAATATGTAGAATACAAAAAAGGTTTTGTCTATTTTGAGTTTTGTGACACTTGGAAATCGTTTTTTTTTCCTTTAACATATGTCAATATCCTTGATATGTAAATGTTTGAGGCGTTTAAAACAATATTTGGAAACAATGTGCCGAGGTATCTTATTCAACATCAGATAGATAATAACCAAATACAAATATTTATTATTTGTTTAATGTGTCAATGATAAAAATGGCTTAATTGTTGCCTGACTGCGGGCGACAATAGGTGACAATGCAATGACTCGTTTTTAATTTCGTCATTAAAGGCACTCACATTACCAGTGGGTTCGAACCATTCTGTAAGTACTGTAGTTTCCGGGGAGATTGTCTGACGACGAATGGACAGACAACATGCTCTTGTCCTGCTTCTGAATTCACAGGTAAGTTATTATGTAAATAACCACAATAAAATAAAAATGAAAATAAAAAAAATAATGTTTCTTATGGCTACGACATTGTGAAACAAAATAAAAAATAAAATACTGGTAATGTACTCGAAATTTACGTATATTGACGAATATATTAAAAACAAAACATTCCGGTAACTATATATAAATACATTTAATAACGACTTAGGATTGATATTAAAACAAATTAGATCTATTTTAAGTTTAACGTCCTAGTAAATGTTATAGTCTTTTAAAAACGCGACAGATTTAGATAATGGAGGAAAACCGAAATACCCGGAGAAAAACCACCGACCAGCGGTATGAACCTGGCAACTGTCCCACATAGGATACAAACTCAGATATGGTAGAGGGCTTTTGGTAGTATGTCGGGGCATCTTGACCACTCGGTCACCGCGGCCCCAAAAAAGAATGATTACTTATTATTAAATTAAATTATTAGTTATTACTACCAAGAAATATATTACCAAAAATTTGAAAAAATACAACATGATTTAGGAATAACAAATCAAAGCTGGGAACATTCTGAATGCGTCGCAAAAACACCACATCATTCATGAAAAATGGCATAATGTAAATGTATATGTAAACAGGAAACCGAATCTAGGCTAAACCTAAATTGCTGGTCATACTATGCAATATTTGCGTAATCAAGAAAAGGAGTTTTATTCATTTAAATAACAATTTTATTCGGTGAAAATACTTATTCGCTAGATGTGTACGCTTGTCTTTACCGTGACAAACCCGATTATACCAAATGGGATGGCACAAATCGTACATTCTCTACAAGTAAAAATGTTATACCAGTAAATTGTGTCAGCTGTGGTTGATTAAATATCTAAACACGTAGCCCTGCATGCATAAAAGCAGCGAATCTTAACTGCTATTTGTTTTTCTAATTTTGTGAGCTGTTATTTAAATACTGCTTTTATCACTAAATCTAAGCTACATATACACATGTTATTAATATTTTGCTAAAAGTTATTTGGCTGTTATTTCAATGATGACCGTGACCGAATTTTTTTTATTTTTTTTTTTTATTTTAAGTCAGCGACTTAGGATATCGTCTTATATAAATCACTGACATGCTATCCTTGTTTATGAATTAACTTACAGGAGAACTATGTGAATCCATCGTACCTTGTACGAACGACTGCCCCGGAAACTCTACATGTGTTACAATTAACACCCTTGAGGACTTCTTGTGCCTGGATGAAAACGAATGTAAGTATATATGATGAATATATATATATATAAACTAGCTGAAGACAACGTTAGAATTACATTAGTAAGTATAACTACGATAATACACTAGCTATCCACTCGTTATTTTACGTTAAAACAGATAGAAACACAATCCGAAGTTATAGTGATCACGGTATTAATTGACGAGTCGCACATTAGCATCTGTTTACCATTCTAATTTACCAGAGTAACCTCCCTTTGTTTCACTCTGTCAGTACTGCACGGAATGACACAAAGGGGAGTAACTCTGATATATCAGAATGGAGAAATTTTGGATAATGTGCTTTACAGGGTAATATTTTAGGCAAAGAAAATTTATTTTTACTGATTTTTTCCCAATTCTATACATGTATATATGTCTGAATTTTATACGTTGCATAACTTTGTAATCGATGTAAAATAAATAAAAGTCATAAATTACATATTTACTCATTCTCTTATTATTATCCCCTTTGGCTATTTGAAGAGATTTTGTTTATATTTGCGTGAAACGTTTGATGGTGGCAAAATCTTGTCATTTCAAAACATAAACTTATTAAAATACATGATAAAGTCAACATATCAATTATATTTTAATTATATGAATGCCATATCCGTATTGATATCATTTACACGTTTACAGGTAATGGGGAATGTTTTCTGATATCAGATAACTTTTAACATTTGTTCTCTATATCCATCTGAGTTGCTGTCAGTCATGAAAACGCGAGACCCTTGACATTACCGACTTGTACTAGAAAGAAAAAATGTGTGGTTCAGCTAAAGTTTTAATTATACTTAGTTTGTTTTGATCTTTACTTTCAGACCTTGCAGATTGTGGTTTTGAGTATGGTTGTGAGGACCAACCTTGTGTGTTTGGTAACAGCAGCATCCATTGTCAATGTGGCGAAGGCTATACATTAGGTGTTTCCAAGTGTAACGACATCAACGAATGTAAGGACCCAAATCTAAACAATTGCACGCAGGATTGTATAAACTCACCCGGAACTTATGAATGTGTATGCTTCAGTGGATACCTAATGAACGGATCAGAATGCAACGACATCAATGAATGTGCCAGTGACAGTTTAAACGATTGCAGCGACGAATGTCATAATTTCCCTGGTGGCTACAATTGCAGTTGTTTCGATGGATTTCTCTTGAACGGAACAATATGTACGGATATCAATGAATGTTCAAATAGCTCATTGAATAATTGTACCCAAGGCTGTGTCAATATTGTCGGGGGCTTCGAATGTAACTGTTTTCTTGGGTTCAACTGGAATGGAACACATTGTGTTGATATCAACGAATGTTCAAACATTTCTTCGAACAACTGCAGTCAAAATTGCTACAACTTCCCGGGTGGATATAATTGTTCCTGCTTTGACGGATTTAAGTGGAATGGAACAGAATGTCTAGACATCAACGAGTGTTCAAATATTTCGATGAACCATTGTAGTCAAACCTGTATCAATTTTCCAGGCGGACATAATTGTTCTTGTTTTGAAGGGTACTCTTGGAATGAGACTGAATGTGTTGATATCAACGAGTGTTCAAACATTTCATTGAACAATTGTAGTCAGAAATGTATAAATTTCCCTGGTGGTTTTAACTGTTCGTGTTTCGAAGGATACTTTTGGAATGAAACATTTTGCGCCGATATTAATGAATGTATAAACTCTTCATTGCACAACTGCAGTCAAAATTGTGATAATTTTCCGGGTGGATACAGCTGTTCCTGTTTTGTCGGATATATTTGGAATGGAACAGAATGTATTGATGTCAACGAGTGTTCAAACATTTTAATGAACAATTGTAGTCAGAATTGTAACAATTTTCCTGGTGGTTTTAACTGTTCGTGTTTCGAAGGATACTTTTGGAATCGAACATTTTGTGCCAATAAGTTATCTTGCTAACTAATGAAATGCATTAACTCTTCATTGCACAACTGATGTTTGCAGTCAGAATTGTGAACATTGTAATGTTCCAGGTGGATATAACTGTTGTGTTCGAAGGATTTTGAGACTTTTGGTACATTAACTTTGAATGCAGACGAAATGTATTGATGTTCAACGAAGAACGATGTGTTCAAACATTTCAATGAACATTTGTAGTCAGAATTGTAACAATTTTCCTGGTGGTTTTAACTGTTCGTGTTTCGAAGGATATGTTTGGAATGAAACCTTTTGCGTCGATATCAATGAATGTATGAACGCCTCATTGCACAACTGCAGTCAAAATTGTGATAATTTTCCGGGTGGATACAGCTGTTCCTGTTTTGACGGATATATCTGGAATGGAACTGAATGTCTTGATGTCAACGAATGTTCAAACATTTCTTTTAACAATTGTAGTCAGAACTGTACCAACTTCCCTGGTGGTTTTTACTGTTCATGTTTTGATGGGTACAAATGGAATGGAACTGACTGTGTAGATATAAATGAGTGCTCCAACGTTTCTTTGAACAATTGTGGACAAAAGTGTAACAATTTTCCTGGTGGCTTCAACTGTTCGTGCTTCGAAGGATACTTTTGGAATGAAACGTCTTGCGTCGATATCAATGAATGTATGAACACCTCATTGCACAATTGCAGTCAAAATTGTGATAACTTCCCTGGTGGATATAACTGTTCCTGTTTTGTTGGGTACTCTTGGAATGAGACGGAATGTGTCGACGTCAACGAGTGCGCCGCCATTGATATGAACAATTGCAGTCAGCAATGCGATAATTTTCCAGGAGGATATAATTGTTCGTGCTACTTCGGTTACGTTTGGAATGAAACAGATTGTGAAGATATCAATGAATGTTCCAACAGTACATTAAACAATTGCAGCCAAGACTGTTTTAATTTACCAGGAAGTTTTGACTGTAACTGTCAATTAGGCTACACTTGGAACGGAACCACGTGTAACGACGTAAACGAATGTCTCAACACAACGCTTAACACTTGTCCACAAGATTGCGTGAACTCTATCGGAAGTTACCAGTGTGTGTGTTTTTGAAGGATATTCCGAAAACGGTACAGACTGTTACGATATAAACGAGTGCTTGGATTCCGGATTACACAATTGTAGCCAGGATTGTTACAATTTTCCGGGCGGATTCAACTGTTCCTGTTTTGACGGATATATTTGGAATGGAATGGAATGTCTTGATGTCAACGAGTGTTCAAACATTTCATTGAACAATTGTAGTCAGAAATGTAACAATTTCCCTGGTGGTTTTAACTGTTCGTGTTTCGAAGGATACTTTTGGAATGAGACTTTTTGCGCAGATATCAATGAATGCATTAACTCTTCATTGCACAACTGCAGTCAGAATTGTGATAACGTTCCAGGTGGATATAACTGTTCCTGTTTTGACGGGTACTCTTTGAATGAGACGGAATGTATTGATGTCAACGAATGTTCAAACATTTCATTGAACAATTGTAGTCAAAATTGTAACAATTTTCCTGGTGGTTTTAACTGTTCGTGTTTCGAAGGATATGTTTGGAATGAAACCTTTTGCGTCGATATCAATGAATGTATGAACGCCTCATTGCACAACTGCAGTCAAAATTGTGATAATTTTCCGGGTGGATACAGCTGTTCCTGTTTTGACGGATATATCTGGAATGGAACTGAATGTCTTGATGTCAACGAATGTTCAAACATTTCTTTTAACAATTGTAGTCAGAACTGTACCAACTTCCCTGGTGGTTTTTACTGTTCATGTTTTGATGGGTACAAATGGAATGGAACTGAATGTGTAGATATAAATGAGTGCTCCAACGTTTCTTTGAGCAATTGTGGACAAAAGTGTAACAATTTTCCTGGTGGCTTCAACTGTTCGTGCTTCGAAGGATACTTTTGGAATGAAACGTCTTGCGTCGATATCAATGAATGTATGAACACCTCATTGCACAATTGCAGTCAAAATTGTGATAACTTCCCTGGTGGATATAACTGTTCCTGTTTTGTTGGGTACTCTTGGAATGAGACGGAATGTGTCGACGTCAATGAGTGCGCAGCCATTGATTTGAACAATTGCAGTCAGCAATGCGATAATTTTCCAGGAGGATATAATTGTTCGTGCTACTTTGGTTACGTTTGGAATGAAACAGATTGTGAAGATATCAATGAATGTTCCAACAGTACATTAAACAATTGCAGCCAAGACTGTTTTAATTTACCAGGAAGTTTTGACTGTAACTGTCAATTAGGCTACACTTGGAACGGAACCACGTGTAACGACGTAAACGAATGTCTCAACACAACGCTTAACACTTGTCCACAAGATTGCGTGAACTCTATCGGAAGTTACCAGTGTGTGTGTTTTGAAGGATATTCCGAAAACGGTACAGACTGTTACGATATAAACGAGTGCTTGGATTCCGGATTACACAATTGTAGCCAGGATTGTTACAATTTTCCGGGCGGATTCAACTGTTCCTGTTTTGACGGATATATTTGGAATGGAATGGAATGTCTTGATGTCAACGAATGTTCAAACATTTCATTGAACAATTGTAGTCAAAATTGTAACAATTTTCCTGGTGGTTTTAACTGTTCATGTTTCGAAGGATATGTTTGGAATGAAACCTTTTGCGCCGATATCAATGAATGTATGAACTCCTCATTGCACAACTGCAGTCAAAATTGTGATAATTTTCCGGGTGGATACAGCTGTTCCTGTTTTGACGGATATATCTGGAATGGAACTGAATGTCTTGATGTCAACGAGTGTTCAAACATTTCTTTTAACAATTGTAGTCAGAACTGTACCAACTTCCCTGGTGGTTTTAACTGTTCGTGTTTTGATGGGTACGAATGGAATGGAACTGAATGTGTAGATGTAAATGAGTGCTCCAACGTTTCTTTGAGCAATTGTGCGCAAAACTGTAACAATTTTCCTGGTGGCTTCAACTGTTCGTGCTTCGAAGGATACTTTTGGAAAGAAACGTCTTGCGTCGATATCAATGAATGTATAAACTCTTCAATGCACAATTGCAGTCAAAACTGTGATAACTTCCCTGGTGGATATAGCTGTTCCTGTTTTGTTGGGTACTCTTGGAATGAGACGGAATGTGTCGACGTCAATGAGTGCGCAGCTATTGATTTGAACAATTGCAGTCAGCAATGCGATAATTTTCCAGGAGGATATAATTGTTCGTGCTACTTCGGTTACGTTTGGAATGAAACAGATTGTGAAGATATCAATGAATGTTCCAACAGTACATTAAACAATTGCAGCCAAGACTGTTTTAATTTACCAGGAAGTTTTGACTGTAACTGTCAATTAGGCTACACTTGGAACGGAACCACGTGTAACGACGTAAACGAATGTCTCAACACAACGCTTAACACTTGTCCACAAGATTGCGTGAACTCTATCGGAAGTTACCAGTGTGTGTGTTTTGAAGGATATTCCGAAAACGGTACAGACTGTTACGATATAAACGAGTGCTTGGATTCCGGATTACACAATTGTAGCCAGGATTGTTACAATTTTCCGGGCGGATTCAACTGTTCCTGTTTTGACGGATATATTTGGAATGGAATGGAATGTCTTGATGTCAACGAGTGTTCAAACATTTCATTGAACAATTGTAGTCAGAAATGTAACAATTTCCCTGGTGGTTTAAACTGTTCGTGTTTCGAAGGATACTTTTGGAATGAGACTTTTTGCGCAGATATCAATGAATGTATGAACTCCTCATTGCACAACTGCAGTCAAAATTGTGATAATTTTCCGGGTGGATACAGCTGTTCCTGTTTTGACGGATATATCTGGAATGGAACTGAATGTCTTGATGTCAACGAGTGTTCAAACATTTCTTTTAACAATTGTAGTCAGAACTGTACCAACTTCCCTGGTGGTTTTAACTGTTCGTGTTTTGATGGGTACGAATGGAATGGAACTGACTGTGTAGATATAAATGAGTGCTCCAACGTTTCTTTGAACAATTGTGGACAAAAGTGTAACAATTTTCCTGGTGGCTTCAACTGTTCGTGCTTCGAAGGATACTTTTGGAAAGAAACGTCTTGCGTCGATATCAATGAATGTATAAACTCTTCAATGCACAATTGCAGTCAAAACTGTGATAACTTCCCTGGTGGATATAGCTGTTCCTGTTTTGTTGGGTACTCTTGGAATGAGACGGAATGTGTCGACGTCAATGAGTGCGCAGCCATTGATTTGAACAATTGCAGTCAGCAATGCGATAATTTTCCAGGGGGATATAATTGTTCGTGCTACTTCGGTTACGTTTGGAATGAAACAGATTGTGAAGATATCAATGAATGTTCCAACAGTACATTAAACAATTGCAGCCAAGACTGTTTTAATTTACCAGGAAGTTTTGACTGTAACTGTCAATTAGGCTACACTTGGAACGGAACCACGTGTAACGACGTAAACGAATGTCTCAACACAACGCTTAACACTTGTCCACAAGATTGCGTGAACTCTATCGGAAGTTACCAGTGTGTGTGTTTTGAAGGATATTCCGAAAACGGTACAGACTGTTACGATATAAACGAGTGCTTGGATTCCGGATTACACAATTGTAGCCAGGATTGTTACAATTTTCCGGGCGGATTCAACTGTTCCTGTTTTGACGGATATATTTGGAATGGAATGGAATGTCTTGATGTCAACGAGTGTTCAAACATTTCATTGAACAATTGTAGTCAGAAATGTAACAATTTCCCTGGTGGTTTTAACTGTTCGTGTTTCGAAGGATACTTTTGGAATGAGACTTTTTGCGCAGATATCAATGAATGCATTAACTCTTCATTGCACAACTGCAGTCAGAATTGTGATAACGTTCCAGGTGGATATAACTGTTCCTGTTTTGACGGGTACTCTTTGAATGAGACGGAATGTATTGATGTCAACGAATGTTCAAACATTTCATTGAACAATTGTAGTCAAAATTGTAACAATTTTCCTGGTGGTTTTAACTGTTCATGTTTCGAAGGATATGTTTGGAATGAAACCTTTTGCGTCGATATCAATGAATGTATGAACGCCTCATTGCACAACTGCAGTCAAAATTGTGATAATTTTCCGGGTGGATACAGCTGTTCCTGTTTTGACGAATATATCTGGAATGGAACTGAATGTCTTGATGTCAACGAGTGTTCAAATTTTTCTTTAAATAATTGTAGTCAGAACTGTACCAACATCCCTGGTGGTTTTAACTGTTCGTGTTTTGATGGGTACGAATGGAATGGAACTGACTGTGTAGATATAAATGAGTGCTCCAACGTTTCTTTGAGCAATTGTGCGCAAAACTGTAACAATTTTCCTGGTGGCTTCAACTGTTCGTGCTTCGAAGGATACTTTTGGAATGAAACGTCTTGCGTCGATATCAATGAATGTATAAACTCTTCAATGCACAATTGCAGTCAAAACTGTGATAACTTCCCTGGTGGATATAGCTGTTCCTGTTTTGTTGGGTACTCTTGGAATGAGACGGAATGTGTCGACGTCAATGAGTGCGCAGCCATTGATTTGAACAATTGCAGTCAGCAATGCGATAATTTTCCAGGGGGATACAATTGTTCGTGCTACTTTGGTTACGTTTGGAATGGAACAGATTGTGAAGATATCAATGAATGTTCCAACAGTACATTAAACAATTGCAGCCAAGACTGTTTTAATTTACCAGGAAGTTTTGACTGTAACTGTCAATTAGGCTACACTTGGAACGGAACCACGTGTAACGACGTAAACGAATGTCTCAACACAACGCTTAACACTTGTCCACAAGATTGTTTAAATTCTATCGGTAGTTACCAGTGCACCTGCTTTGAAGGCTATATCATGAATGGAACAGAATGTCAAGATATTAATGAGTGCTCAGATATTTCCTTGAATAACTGTAGTCAGAACTGTGACAATTTCCCTGGTGGTTACAACTGTTCTTGTTTTAATGGCTACGGTTTGAATAAAACTACGTGCATTGATGTAAATGAATGCGAGGACGATTTGCATAATTGCAGCCAGCAATGTGACAATAATCAAGGTGGGTTTGCTTGCATATGTTTCAATGGATTTGCGTATATCGATGCAGATTGTATTGATGTTAATGAATGCTCCAACAACTCTCTAAACAATTGTAGTCAGAATTGTAACAACTTCCCAGGTGGTTTTAACTGTTCTTGTTTTGAGGGATACTTCATGAACGACACTACGTGTGTTGATATCGATGAATGTAAAACAGCATCCTTACACAATTGCACTCAGAATTGTGACAATCAGCCTGGTGGCTTTACGTGTTCCTGTTTCAAGGGCTATGAGTTCAACGGTACAGATTGTAATGATATCAACGAATGTATCAACAGCACTCTAAACAACTGCACTCAGGACTGTAATAACTTGGAAGGGAGTTTCAGATGCAGCTGTTTCATCGGATACACCTGGAATGGCACGTCATGTGTTGATATCAACGAGTGTCTAAACAACTGGCTGAACAACTGTAGCCAGACCTGCAAAAACTATGATGGTGGTTTTAACTGTAGCTGTTCAGAAGGTTTCACAGGAGATGGCATACAGTGTGTGGATATCGATGAATGCCAGATTGATAGCACTCTCTGTAACGGAACATGTGTGAACAACCAAGGCGGGTTTCAATGTAATTGTTCTACGGGATATACCAATATCTCAGACTATTGTTATGGTAAGTAATGAATCATTTCGTATCGCCGAAGGAATCAGATCGTATTTATAGTTCTATTAATTATAATATTTTACTATAGTATATATCTTGTTATACCAACTTGATCTTAAGATCTTTTCTTGTCCCTTTCTAAGAATATCTACGTGAACGTGAATGTATCGGTTTTGGTTTTTTTTTTTAAATGAAACCTCTGTTTGGTTACGAATGTTTTACATCAATACACTTCATTTCTAAATCTTTAACCAGATGCTTAATGAAGTGATTATGTTTATCACATTAGTGAAATATTTATTTTCTCTTAATAGCTTCATTATATACAAAGTAGAACGATAACAAACACCTTGATTGAACACTTCTAGGAACAAAATCATTCTTGCTGTCTATCTTTGTGGTTTTTAACAAATACGTTTATAATTTTAAGCATTGTGTTTCGTGCTTAATATGATTAAACATTAACACGACGTGTTATGACGCCTAGAACACCTTTACACATCATGTACCCGATTTCACAGAATCACATGTGATATATATATTATCAAGCTGTTGTTAACCGTGTATTTTCCTGGCTTGTAGATATTAACGAATGCTTGGATAGATCGGTTCACGGGTGTGACCAGGCTTGTGTGAACCAAGACGGTAGTTACACGTGCACCTGCTGGGATGGTTACGTTGATGTGAATGGCCAGTGCACATTATCAGTAAACCAAATCGGTAGGTGTAACACTTAGTGTTGTAAATTGATTTCGGGCGGGACTAATTTCGCCGTTTTGAACAAAAAATATTTTAAATCGTTGTATGGTTGTCTTTTCGCGATTTATTGTCTTAATTACCATAAAAAGATTTAACTGATATGCTAGTAGAGATTTTCTCGACAGATTTGCATTTAGAGTTGCTAATTGCTATGGTCAAACTGTCATGTAGGTACTTGATTAATATAACAAAATGAAATAAAATGTACTTAGTGTTTCTCACTAATCGCATTACGTAAAACTATATTTTGATGGTGTTCATTTATTTCACAATTGCAAATAAATTAAAAAAATAATTTGCTATGGGGTGTACAACATGACATGTTCCGTATAAACTGTTGGTAAACTATCTTTTTTACAATCTTTACGATACAGATTTCAATATGTTATTAAAAGAATACTAACTGAACTCACTTGGATAAGCAATCACTACGTCATGTAACCCAATATGTTATATAGGTGTCAACACGAGGTCCCTATTGTTTTCCATCCGTGACCTTGATCATCAGTGGGATCCTAGTCTCCTGGACCGGACATCTTCTTATTTTACCGAAATCACGCAGGATTTCCAATCTAACGTAAGTGAACTTTGACCTCCCTGCAATCGACATTTCCAAGATGCATAACCAATATACGTATATTTTAGTGTTATTTATGATGATATCTTTCTCCAATGACTTTAAAACTTCAAACAACTTAACTACAATGAATATATTTATTTCCAAACCGCCTGATTCGAAAAACGTGCTTCAATATTTATCCTTCTTTGTTAGAACCAAAGTAAATATGCGTAATGCAAAAAAAAAAAAGATTTATGTTAACATTTTTCATTTTTGTAAATACTTTCAGATGTCCCTGCTGATGGTACAGGAATCAGAATATAGGGGTATCTACATTATAATGGCGAGGTAAGCTTGAAATATTCTAAACCACCCTAATGACGACATTAAGTACGCCTTGGTTATGTGTTATACCTGTAGCCCAATCTATGTGGGAAATCAAACAATTATCACCCCACAACGACGATATTTTAGTGAGTTAACTTCTTAAGTGTTTCAATACATAGTATAATTTTGAGATGCGGATGAATTATAGGCATATATTCAGAGTGTTTCTCTTGGGTATAGATTTATGTTACTTCGTATCAGAAAAAAAAAGATTAGCAGATATTTCTTTACGTAACCATAATGAATATAAGCTGCAATTTATACATGTCATATAGAGAGATTTTCCCATTCAGCCGAGAGGTCCAAAGTCCGAGCCTTTAACGAAGGCAGTGGTTAAATAGAGAATGCAAGGTTTATATTGGTGCGAGACTTAGGAAAGCCGAGATGACGAGGCTCTGCCGAGTCATCTTGGCTTTCCGTGTCGAGCACCAAAAATAAAACTTTTATTGTTAGAAACTAACCGTGTATTCTGTTTATCCTGCAACCATTGTGGCATTCAAAACGAAAGCAAATTGACAGTTATTTACTTGGTTCCGCTCGAAGCGGGATGCTTCTTTGATGCGGAGGTAAAGATTCATTCACTTAACCGAATGAGAGTGTACTCCTTTTTACTACCGTGGGAAATAAATAAGCGCATTCACAAACAGTACCCGTAATTCAATTCAGCGTGATATATCACTGAAACAAAATGAAAATACTCAAAAAACAATAAATACCCATTAAAGAATTACTTCACAATACATACCTTTGCCATGAGCCAAGAAAAAGACGACACCGCCATATGAGATTTTCATTATCATAAAAAATGACGTCATTCCGGTGAATGTGACGTCACGTTTTATTGGGACTGAATGACGTTTCATTCACTGCAAGGTTCAACTTATGGGTCAAGTTAGAAAAAGTTCCGTTAGATATGGAACAAATTCACGTGATCGTATTGACGGATAAAGCATTTCGTATTGACGGATAAAGCACAAGTTTATCCGCCAGTAGTTATCGGTCAGTATGTGGGTCAGCTGCAGGATGAATTATGATATAATTGTCAATATTAATATATATAAATTGTTGTAAACTGAAAATTAATTTTCTGTTTTTATTAATCGTCACCTCCAAAGACTTTCTCCTATGTGTTGCATCTTTTATAGCCCGAGAGTGTCAGTGTCAAATCCTTTCTTTTGCAAGTATGTTAAATACAAGTTTATGTTTATGTTGTTTTGTGGCTTGTGTAATAGGCCGGGAGTGTTAATGAGTTGGTTTGTTGTAGGCCCGGCAGTGTTGTTGTTGACGGTGCTATAGTTGCTTCCAATTCAGCAAACATGACTACGTTTGGTGGCATAATACAGACGGCGGTTCAAAACTCGTCAGTCGGCAACATTAACGTGGACCCAACGTACTTAACGCTGTCAGAAGAAGGTATTTAAAACATTTTGCTATGAAACTCCAAATACGATTCCAAATATGCCATCATTCACTACTTGCATAAGAAACTGGGGGGAAATAAGAATGTACTGATTTAGAATATTTTTCTAAATTAGAATGATCTCTGTTCCATTTTCAAAAACCGTGCACATGACTGTCATACAAAACAAAAAATGAATTTCATCGAGACATATGATACAGAAAAACGTATTTTCCTTACATTCATATTTTGTTCATACTTTTGTATGAATCAATTTGGAGTCATCTTCGTATTTATTTATGGTACTTTAACTATATTTTATTATTTTGTTCTTTACCAGCGGGCTACATCAGCCGTGTGACTGTTGCCGGCCCAACACACACCATACTCAGCGGTAACTACACTGTAGTTCTGTGTGAAATCGAGGCTGTGGCTTTACCATCAAGACTACAGGTGAAATGGAAACTGAACGGGATTGATGTAGTTCCTCTGCAAAATTCCCGCGTTCAGACTGAACTAACCGCCGATCCGAATAACCCTGCAAAATTTACAAATAAACTGACATTTAGTCCAATCATCTTTCAGGATGCTGGTATGTATATATATATATATGGTACTGAAATCATGGTTATATAACGTTTATCGTCTTTGTTATGATTGGAGAAATACATCATCTTTATTTGATATCGCATTTAGTAGCCATCAAGCCGGCCATTTTAGCGGGTCAAAAGTCACGATTTTGCCTCTAAAAATAGAAAAATAAAAAAAAAAAATAAAAAATCATCGAACTAAAAATTCGCGGTCTTACTATAGAGCTTCATACAATTATGCTTGATTTATTACTTAATATTTGGTGGGTTAGATTTTTGTTACCAAAAACAAAGATCCATGAAACTTTAATTTTCGGCTATTTAGCATAAACTAAAAAATGCATTGTTTTAGAAACATTTTATGCTATGATTCGTCTGAAATGTTGGAGATTACATGCATTCATCCATCGTGTTACAGGCAAGGCTGAATGTTTTGTGCGAGTTGGATCACTGTATGCCAATGCCTCGGCGACTTTGGCTGTGTTTGACGTTGACATCGTACCTAAGTACGTATCTATAGAGTTAGGGCAATCCGTCAGTATCACGTGCAATGTCATAGGGACAAACATCAACGGCAGTCTTCCGGGTGTTACTTGGTGTAGGAATGGCAACTTATTGACGTCATTTTCAGGTACGTGTTTCATAAAAAATCAGTTTTGTTGTTTTCCTGGTAATATGAAGCCACGAATAAAAACAATGATATTTATTTCATACATTACTGTTATCATTGTAAGAGAAATGAGTCAAGAATAACTGCAGAAGATACGTGCCCACAATTATTTCATGTTATACAAGTATACCGAGCCAATGATGATCAGGCGTTATTGTAGTTGTGATAATAAAAGAATATAAGTATACAAATTAGACAGAACATTACCTTAATAATGGTGAAACAAATGCAACGAAACAAAGGCGACGGACCATAAATCGCATTTGTGACATACAACATCCTATTTTATGTTATCGACGGTCTGAAATACGAATAAATAAAAGCTTATTCTTGTATCAATTAGGAAGTAAACACATATTTGCAAAAACACTAGACAAATTTTTCGTTTATCTTATTGATGATAGCCTTATAATTTTCATTTATTTTTTGCAATGAAGCATATGTAGAAGTCTTCCAAGAAACATAATTTCTGTTCGTGGGTGTAGCTAATGCTTAAACGTGTGGGTATAGCTAATGCTTAAATTTGTGGGTGTAGCTAATGCTTAAACGTGTGGATATAGCTAATGCTTAAACTTGTGGGTATAGCTAATGCTTAAACTTGTAGGTATAGCTAATGCTTAAACGTGTGGGTATAGCTAATGCTTAAACTTGTAGGTATAGCTAATGATTAAACGTGTGGGTATAGCTAATGTTTAACCTTATGGGTATAGCTAATGCTTAAACTTGTGGGTATAGCTAAGCTAATGCTTAACCTTGTGAGTATAGCCAATTTTTAATCTTGTAGGTATAGTCAATGCTTAACCTTGTGGGTATATAGCTAATGCTTAACCTTGTGGGTATAGGCAATGCTTAAACTTGTTGGTATAGCCAATGCTTAACCTTACAGGTATAGCTAATGCTTAACCTTGTAGGTATAACTAATGCTAACCTTGTAGGTATAGCTAATGCTTAACCTTTTGGGTATAGCCAATGCTTGACCATGTGGGTATAGTTAATGCTTAAACTTGTCGGTATTGCTAATGCTTAACATTGTAGGTATAGCCAATGCTTAACCTTGTGGGTATAGCCAATGCTAAATCTTGTAGGTATAGCTAATGCTTAAACTTGTGGGTATAGCCAATGCTAAATCTTGTAGGTATAGCTAATGCTTAAACTTGTGGGTATAGCTAAGCTAATGCTTAAACTTGTGAGTATAGCCAATGTTTAATCTTGTAGGTATAGCCAATGCTTAATGTATAGTTTTGATGTTGCATTTTTTAATTTGCTCTTATACATGTACGATACAGTGCTTAAATTTTGGTTCGTTATCGTTTTATTGGATAAGGTAATGCTTATTCAACCATTGTTATTTTTGTTACCTTTAATTTCAGATATCACCCGATCCACTTCAGTAGATAACAGAACTGACGTGTTGACGATCACCACGACCCAGGCGTCAGCTACAGCGTATAGCTGTGGACTGGACACCAGTAGGACACTCTGTGACGCTAGCATGACACTGTTTGTTTACCAACCCAGTAAGTAGATGATTTCAAAGTAAATTGGGACGGGAAAAGATCAACTTAAGAAACACATACAAAAACAAATCGACGGAAAACTTTTTTCCCTATTTTTCTTTTTTCTTTAAGTGAGGATCATTTATATGAACGCTTCCCATCTGATCATCGTATCAACTCAACATTTACATTGTGCATGAGTTTTCTGATGTGTTTGAGCCAAAACTATTTCATTCCAAACAATCGTTTTATAAAATCAATATTTACAATATGTGTTTTAGTTCTTTCTTGACTATGTCTCATCCTGATCTTTTAGATGCAACCATTTTTTTAAAATTCATATCTTTAAAACTAAATCATGACTTGTAGTTTTGCCTTAAATGATATCAGCTGTCGATGGGCCGTAAAACTCAAACATACAAACAATCATTATTTCCATTGTTTTTTATTATTAAAGCAGTTGTCTTTTCGTTCATCCAAAAAAACCATATGACAGAGTTTAATGAACTTTTGTTACATTATTTTTTTCAAATCTGTTTCGCTTTCATGTTCATCATCAACACATTATTTGTTTGGTAAAGGATATGTGATTTGTAATTTATAAACTATTATCCTTTCGCTTTTCCAGGTGATCAGCCATGCAGTTTCGACACGGATAGCAGTGGTACTCTTTGGAATGAGACATTTCCGGGTCAGACAGCATTTAGCACCTGCCCGCCTGGACATACAGGTAGGCGATAGCTTTGAGTTTTTGTCTTTCACTCTTGTTTAAAATTGTACATCTATGTTTTGTAACACATTTTGTGGAATTTGTGGTTGATTACACATTTGGAAACATGAGGAATACCTACTAAATAACTTAAATTGTTTTAAAGCCATGGGTGATTGCATTAAGTAATACCAATTTAACGTTTCATAGGTCTGTCAACAAGGGCGTGTGTTCGGAATGGATATGTTGGAGTTTGGGCAGCTCCAAATTACTTTGACTGTGTCAAACAACAACTTGTCAACATATCTGACCAGGTAGGCTCATGGCCCTACTCATTTTATATGCAGAGCCGTACAAAAGTATAAAAAAAATATATTAAAAGTACAGTAAATGTGTTACATATCAAGAAATCAATTTAAAATCAAACACCATAAATCATCTCGAGGTTGTTCTGCTATATCTGAACACGGATTCAAGGGACAAAGCAAAATAACCCATTCTATTATTAGAATGTTAAACGCTAATAATGTTTACTTGCTTACTGTAAATCATTTTATTTTTGCGTTCATAATATTTCGCGTCTTTTCAACATATTCGTAAATACAACAGTTGGTGATCAAGAGTTCATACTGACAACCATACATTATGTATTAAACTTGAACACAATTATTCGCGTAACATTTATATTCTCTCACTAAAGTACGCGAAAAGTTATGTCTCGCGAAATAAGGTGGTTTACAGTGATTCGCCTATTTACCTCGGTAGAATCAAAACATCCCTTTTCCATTCCATAGGTGACTCAAATCCAGGCAGGGCTGGCGGTCATCCCTCTGGCGGACCTCTTGCATGATATGTCCAATGCCACCGCTACCATAGTAACGGACAACCAACTGACTGTCGGTGACCTTGGGTCAAGTGTAGACATCATAGCCGGGATCGCCAACATTTCTGAGAAACAACAAGCCAACATAAGTGCTTTGGAAACAGAGGTATGAAAATGAATATACTACTATATACCTTGTGCTACAACTGGATATCAAATAACCATGAATGTTTTATTTAAGGTGGTGTACCTTTTACCTAATAGGTCTGAATTGCTCCTGGGTTTTTTTTCATTTCGTAAAAAGTTTCCCTGTAACTTTAAAGCGGTAAGGTATCATTCAAAACGGTTTAATAATACAAAGATATTTGAAAATATCTCCATCCGTCGGTGGACAAGGCTAATGATGTACGAAATGGGTCCGCCAACGCATTCGTCATTCTTTACAGTTTGCAATTCTTATTTCCGCAACAAACGCTAATAATAATGTTAAATGATCCCTTGTACGAAACAACTCTGTCTTTGTGAAAACAATTCTGTTTTTTTCAATTTTACCCTGCAATTACGGTGCCGTCTTTTTTACTTTCTGTATACTATTACTAAACCTATTCATTTCGTCATGTCTTTCAAAATACCATAATTGTATTTTCAGGAATTTGTTACAACTGTGGATTTATTGTTGAATGCTGATTCTATAGACACCTGGGCTTCATTACAAACTCGTGTATGTAATAAACATATGCCGTTACTTTTATATACATTTAACATATATGTAATAATGTATATGGAAATATCTCAATTAATGCAATTATTGCAAGTTAAAACAAAATTACGATTTTTGTGCTCAATATAATTCTTCTGATCAATGTTCGTTGTAAATGGCAGTGTGAAGTTTCATCGCAATTAATATAAATCATACAAAATACTGTAACAAATACTTTGTATGTGGAATTGCAAAAGATCTATAGGTTGTAACTTAAAATTGTAATTTGTTATAAAAAAAGATATCCATCAATGTAACGGCCATGATTTTTACAATATTGACTATAACGTAAATATAAACAAATATTTGTCCCTGTATATATCGTAACTGATATAATATACAAACGCAAAACTGTTTCTCCGATTAGTTAATGCATTATAGTTCAAATGACGAAAATAAATGAGTTTGTGGCTTTAGTAATGTCATGAATTACCGGTACATTTAGTGACTTTTGTCTCATTTTATCTTAAAAAGAACCAGGAAGAAACACCAGCAGCATCCGTAATGCAAGCATTCAGTACGTTCGGAAAAACAGCGGTTCAGTTTTTACAGGAAGGTGAAATTCAAAGTATAAAGAGGGATAATATTTGTAAGTATCATTACGTATTAAGATATACACATGTAGAAGACAAATTCCGAACTACATTTTGTATATGAGAAAATGTCTGTGTCATGTATATTTCGATCTTATGAATTGAAAGCGTCACTTGAATTCCTTATAGCAGATAACTGGATTATTAAACAATCAATATCAATATTGTCATGCGACAGTATTTGCTCTTATCTCAAATGAAATCGGATAACCTGCCCCGCAACCCCTTTGACAAAATCATCACTTTGATTGGAGAGGCCAATTGATTAAGCTTGCGGAGCGTAATATCTTTCTAAATGATACCACAAAATGAACTTATAATTGTTTTGTTTAATTCAGTGGCTGAATTCAGAAAATCTCCTGCAGAAACAATCAATTTTCCATTAAATGACACCGGAAGTGGATCACAGAGTGATGTTGGAGGATCGCTCGTCATGCGCAAAGAAACCATCACAAATAGTCAGCTTAATGGTGAGTTCAGACATTTACGTCTCAAACAAATCTAAGCATATCCAGATTCAATATACCTCAAATTGATCTGTTTCCTTTGAAACAGTCAGAACATGGTATGTTTCTTCTTTACGACAACAAAATGTCATCCTGAATGTTTCAGCGTCTGGTACGGTAGACTACGTTGCCACATACTACAAGACGCTTTCTGACTTCATTCCTGTTGATACACAAGAAACTGGAACGTAAGTAAACTTTTTATTTAAATAGTAATAATTGTCATACATGTCATTAATTTTTCAATGTCTTCATATAACATTCAATTAAGCCGTCTGCCAATATGTGATTTAGATTACCTCATCGATTTGAGTTATTCTTCATTAGCATACCTTCTGAAAACGATAAACACTAGTTACATATATTAGATATGCTCTGATATTCCACTATTCTAATTGGCTAATATATGATCCCGCATAGTTCGATGTAAAGCATATCGACTTGGTGTTTCCAATTTTAGAAACATCGAGCAATATTTACATTTTCACTTCGCTCCGCCTCAATGAAACTAGTAAACTCCGATCACTTCATTTCCCAATGAAGATGCTTGGTCACGTGCTGACCTCTGACCGGCGTGAGAATACATTTTGACATTGTTTACATTTTGACCTACATTGTAGTTTTACGCCGCTTCAGTTTTGAACGAACTTTCTGCGATGTGGCCTATCGTTGTACATTTAGAAACACAGACAGGAATGCTTGATAAAGTGATATTAGAAATTGTCAGTAATATAATATTATAGTCGCCTAGAGATATTTTACACGTATTTTGATGAAACACTGAATTAGGCTCAAGCCCAGGTAAAAAAAATGCTGAGCATATCCTGAACCGGGGATGCTTCAAAGCTCTCTATTTAGGCCTATAAATATATGCACTGCTGACAAGTAAACAAAGCATGAAATTAAAACTAAAAGCATTTATTTGTTTAATGTTTAGAGAAATATCTTAATTCAAGCACACGTAAGAAAATTTTAACAATGTTATCTTCAAAAAGTGTAATTTGGGTTAGCGTCACGTTAGGACCGAACGCAGTGAGGTTCACCACTCATCGCATAGCCTAGTAGGCATAATCGAACGCAAATAGTTTAATGTGTACAATATATGTGAAACGGTGTCATACATGTAAGCTTAGAAACGATAGATTCCATGAAAATACGCTCAAATAGCAAACAAGCTAATTTCATTGACATTAAGCCTAACGAAACGATTCTGTGAGTGTCGAAATCCACGGCATTGGAGGGTCGTTGGAAACCGCCAACATTTCAAATCGATGTTTCTCTACTTACTTTATACCGAATTTTAATCCCCAAACTCCAGTAGACAGAGAAGTTATCACATTTCAAGAATAACACAGAAGTCTTCCAGTTATCTGCGACTAAGTCCCGCATTTTAACACGTTTTATTGGGGGCCGGAAGCATGATTATTGGACTGCATCACATACTATAGACACAGGGGTTGGATTTCACAACAGGTTTAGTTAATACATATTTAAATGTCAGCTACAAATAATTATCAGACGGAAATACAACATTCAGTTAATTCCATAACATTTATAATTGAGTTTTAAAAGGTTTGATTATGTTTAGATACCAACCATTCAGCATTTTCACCACAATCGTCATTTTCTTCGAAACCGGACCCCTGCTCAATCGAGCGACCGGATTACACATTGACTGCACTGCTAGTACTGCGCAGCAATTTTTGTATTTGAAGCTACATAATAATGTTTTATGATAAAATTTAAGCCATTAATTCTTGAATATAAAAACAATATTTCAAAATCGCCGTTTTTTATCGTAACAACGCACAAAGAATGAAGTTATTTTCGGAACTACATTGTGTTGCCTTGGTGACGAGAAGAACTGACTGGCGGCTGTTCCGTAGCTGTACATACATGTACGATAACTGGTACAATGTTGCAAAATTGTATAATAATCTTATACCGAACACATATAATTTGACTTTTTTCAACAGCGGAATTTTTAAATTGGTTAATGTAAATATAAGGATTGATTATCAATTTTGTTGCTTGCATTGACTGATGAAGAAAGTTAATCTCGTGCAAATGTTACATGAACTGCTTCGCAGTTCACTTCATTTGCCCAAACGTTGAGTTCTTCCGGGTGACGTCATATACGGCCAACGTTTTCTTGAAATTAACATACACATCAAAGATTGTTTTGGCATTTGTCAAAGAAACTACATAACTTATATAAGAATTAACGGCCTTGTTTCTGTCCATATGGTGTTATAATGCCCTGGTAGAATATAAAATAATGACCTCGGGCTACGTCATCGGTTATATTTATTCTATCAAGGCGGTATAACACTATATGGACCTCAACAAAGGCACATAATTGTTATATATTGAATTTCTGGAATTAAAAAACAAGTTTAGCTTGAAAACAATGAAAAAATGTTTTTTCCTGCCATTTCAGAGTTGAGGGACAAACACTAGTGAGTGGTATTTTAGCACTATCACTAACATCCGGTCCCCAGGCTAATTTGGATCCTCCATTGGAACTCCAATATCGACACACAGAGGTAGGTACATAGGAATATCAGCTGCGATATTTAAACTTTAATGGCTCACAATTGTAACCCTGTCAAATACGAGCCGTGATATACTTCTCGGCTAGAAAGAACTTTCTTTAGCTCGCTCGATTCGTTGAACTAGTAAGCAAGATACAATTTTCATCAAAATCATCTGAAATTATATCATTGTGCAAATTCCAGTTAATATAAAGTATTGAATATATTATTTATAAAAGAAATACCAAATGCGTGTTTTTCAATAATTTGTAAAGCATACATTTCTTTTTAGGTGGTAAATGGCGAACTGACTTGCGTGTTTTGGAACTTCAGTCTACCGTAAGTAAAATAACGCGATTATTGATCAATCCCATGGTGCATCAAAGTATATCATTATTTATCACTGTATAACTGTGTATTAGCAAATTTGAGAAAATTCAATAGATAATACAAAGTAGGAACGAATAATAGGTATTGTATTCCCATCCTAAACTTATATAAATTAACATTATTTGGAAATGCTTATTAAAAGTTACGTTACTCCGGCATTAGAATGCAATACAGGTTGTTACAAATACAGCAAACATGTTTTAGAGCGATTAAGATGCCCATGGATTTTACAAAGTACTACTGTTTTGCGTCTGTATATATCGGACAGTTTTAATGTTTAACTCAAGGTTGCGATTAAGTAACAATAACTATCATATTCATAATAATAAATGGATAACATTATAATTGGTGTATTTACAGTAACGGGGGTGAATGGTCGTCCAAAGGTTGTGTAAAGGTGTATTCTGACGTCAACATCACACGATGTAAATGTGACCATCTGACTAACTTCGCCGTTATGATGAGCCCGTATATCAATGTAGGTATTCATTAGGTGGTACGTGAATTCAGTTATTCATTCCCATTCTTGGCTGAACCCTAAAACTATGAATTTATTCTTAGCAATATCATATAACATACAGCTTTTACAATTAATGTCACGTATTTACTTGACAGCGACATGTTTACAGACAAAAAGGTAACCAAATGATATTCAGCGGTTATCATATTAAGTGCATTTATACGACTACTTCAATTGCATTTTCTGCAAATCTTTCATAGAGCAATTATGATTGCGCTTATTGATTTAAATCAAGTTTGCTCCAAAATGTGATTTTCCCACAACAGCTGAACTGGCCACTGGCAGTAAGTCATAACCCTAAGAAAAAATGTGAGAGAGAAAAATAACTTTTGTTATAAATAAGTAATGATTAGAGTACTTATGGTTGGCATATTTTCTAAAGGTCGATGATGTTTCTAAGATATATTACTATTTATAGCATCTTCTTGTTTACAGAAAGAAAGTGTCCATCATAACGTGTTGGGACTGATGTCTATAATTGGGTGTGCCATATCTCTCGCCGGTATGGCTGTCACTATATTTTGTCATATCATCTGTTGGAGGTAAGAATACGGGGAAAAGGTAATTCACATAATATAAACGTAAAAGTAAAGAATATACTGCAAATCAAATTTTCTTTCGCGGCTAATATTTCCATTTAAATCAAGCTCGCGAGTATCAATGTTCGCGGATTTAACAATTCAATGATAATTCCTTTCATATATAGATGATATATATATTAATTCACGGAGAAAAACTTTCGCGAATTTACATGGCCGCGAAATTCGCGAAAGTAAATTAAAAACCTAAAGTAAGAAAATGGCAATTTGATGAGAAATCTGGGAAATCTGTTGAAATTAGAATGCCTCAAACACAGTTACCTGGTAATTATGTATTACGCAGAAATACCTATCAGCGTAAAATC
This sequence comes from Argopecten irradians, assembly GCF_041381155.1. Taxonomy (NCBI): domain Eukaryota; kingdom Metazoa; phylum Mollusca; class Bivalvia; order Pectinida; family Pectinidae; genus Argopecten; species Argopecten irradians. Next base: position 14,564,076 of record NC_091138.1, on the reverse strand, counting down.
GGTATGAAATTCATTTAAAAAAATAATGTATCTTTTTTATAAAACTATTTTGTATTTCATATTTGCTTTAATTATATTGACGCAATGCATAGCTTCACTTGTCATTTTAGGTAAGGATTTGAAGTTCCCAGTAAAAAACATCATACATATGTATATGTGCCGGTTTTTTTTATTGAATTGACACTTTTCTTTTCTAGATCTGTAAAATCGGACAAGTCCGCCATCCTTGTGAACATGTGTGTGGCACTCATGCTTGCTCTGATCCTTTTCCTGGCAGGTGTTGAACAAACTGCTAACAAGGTAGATTCATTGTCATCACAATGTTTTAACACAATACCCCCACCGCTTTTTTATCATTTTTGTTTGATTATATTGCTAACATTCAAACTAGTTGGATTATCTCTATATGTTTGACCGTTCGACTTATATTTGTTTTGCTTATTTTATTTATTTTTTTTGTTATGATTATTATCATTATTTTTTTTGAGGTGGGGGGAGGTTTCTTAAAATTGTATTTTTGTTTTGTAAGTACGGAAGCCGTCTGGCGCCACACCAAAAATATATTTATTGTGTTCCCTCACAATAATATTGTGAGGCCACATAATACTATTGTGAGGGAACACAATCTTATTGTGAGGCCACACAATAATTATTGTGAGGCCACACAATAATTATTGTGAGGGAACACAATCTTATTGTAAGGCCACACAATATTATTGTGAGGGAACACAATCTTATTGTGAGGCCACACAATATTATTGTGAGGGAACACAATCTAATTGTGAGGCCACAAAATAATTATTGTGAGGGAACACAATGATTACTGTCAGGGAACACAATACTATTGTGTTCACTCACAATACTATTGTGAGGCCACACAATAATTATTGTGAGGGAACACAATCCTATTGTGAGGCCACACAATGTCATTGTGAGGCCACACAATATTATTGTGAGGGAACACAATCTAATTGTGAGGCCACAAAATAATTATTGTGAGGGAACACAATGATTACTGTCAGGGAACACAATATTATTGTGAGGGAACCTCACAATTATATTGTGTTCCATCACAATAATTATTGTGTGGCCTCACAATAAGATTGTGTTCCCTCACAATAATATTGTGTTCCCTGACAGTAATCATTGTGTGGCCTCACAATGACATTGTGTGGCCTCACAATAAGATTGTGTTCCCTCACAATAATTATTGTGTGGCCTCACAATAGTATTGTGAGTGAACACAATAGTATTGTGTGGCCTCACAATAGTATTTTGAGTGAACACAATAAATATATTTTTTTGGCGTGGCGCCAGACGGCTTCCGTAGTTTTGTTATTGTTTTGTTTTTAATTTTCATTCTTTGTCAGCTATTGTTTATCTGATCAAACTCTAATATAATAAAGATTTTTGCCAATTAAAGTAACTCAATATCGTAAATTTTCCTCGCCTTTAGGAATCTGGGCCTATAATAGGAACAAAACAACTGCATAGCTTATCTTAATTATGATTTAAATCTCACTTTTAAACAGGTCGAACTCCTGTAATTTTACAATTAAAATCATTATCTAACTATCCCATAGAAAAATATATAATATCGTTTTAGAAATTACATTAATACATTATTAGTGATATTATGATAAATCATTTTTGCATTGTATTACATTTCAGACTATATGCACTGTCATAGCAGTAACATTGCATTACATTTTCCTCGCCGCATTCTTCCTGATGCTGACGGAGGGTATAGCTGTGGCCATGTCCGTCTTATTTGTATTCTCGTCATCGTCTAAACTCCGCTATCTGCTTCCACTAGGATGGGGTATGTATAGTCGATCATTTAGTATACCATATGCAACCACATGTGCGTCCACGTCGCTATAACCGTCCTTCCCTTTTGTGGTCAAACTATTTCACTGACTTTGACTTAAACAGAGATTGAAACTATGAAAACCATGTAGGATTCTCTATCTGATATATTTTGTAAATCAATAGATGGTTTTCTCTGTGCAATGATATTGTGAAAGAGTATCGCAAATCTGGCTCCGATTTCTCGAAACAAACTGAATTCCAAAACTGACTTATGTCTAAAGTTTTCATATAAGTTACATAACGAGAAAAACTTAAGTTTTGACTTAAGTCTGCACTTTTGTTTCGAGAAATCGGAGCCAGGTCCTTTCTAAGCGCCTCTTTGTTTTTAACGGGTACGATCCGCCATAATCACAGTAAAGTATTGAATTGTTTAAAATATAAGTCATTAATTTCATTTCATTTGAATTGTTAAGTAGTTCTTTTATAGTGTTTTTAATTCCCAAGCTGTTTGAGTAAAAATATCGCTATGCTATCGATGATTAATATAACAAAATCTTTGATATTGAATTGTAGGAGCGCCTGCTATTATAGTAGCTGTGTCTACAGGAGCCACAAAGTTAGAAGGATATGGCAACGAAAACTTGTAAGTAAAATCGCAGCAGTAGAATTATTATTCGTTAATGTGAACGAAATTTGTCTTGACACTTTTATCTTATTGACTGGAGAAACCAAGAAATGTTGATTTAATGAATCAGGTCGCGTCGCCAAAACATAGTTACACTAAATCCAATATTTCTGTTGTAGTTGCTGGTTGTCAGTAAGCAACAATGTTTTGTACGCTTTCGTTGCCCCAGCTCTGGCCATTATTGTGGTATGTACTTAAAATAACAAGCAAACGTTTACATACACAACTGTTGTATGAATAACTTCTGATCAAATACCTATAATGTGTTCAGTTTGTATGTGAAATTTCATGCAATGCTTAAAACTAATTTATATGAATCAAATTGCATACCTTTTAAATCTTATCTAGTACCTTAAATGTGTATAGTTTGTATTTGAATTTTCATGGAATGTTTACAATAAATTTGTATGAATCATACTGCATATCTTTTACGGCGTTGTCGATTCATTTTCTAATTCATTACATGTATAAGAAGTGTACATCAGTTTAAGCAATTCGGATTTAATGTGATTTTTATGATTTATCATTTACTATTGATGTAATTTTATATAGATTATTCCATTGTCTTAATTATAGATCAACGTTGTCATTGCGATATTAGTATTCAGAGCCTTGTTTTCAACTCGAGTCGTGATGAGTAAAACAAGAAAGGGTAAAATGATGTAAGTATTGAATTACATTGAACGAATTAAATTTGTTAAGAAATATGAAGCAAAACACCACAATTACATCCTATTTTTTTTCTATTGTACTTGACGTTACTTTTGTAAAATATTGTACAGATAAGGAAACGAAATAAAACAAAGTTTATGTTATTTGATGTGGCGCAGTGGCAGAAGCGCAGATAAGTTTGGCTAGGCGATTGGGGGTCGTAGATCGTGAGTTCGAGGCCAGGATAGGGCACGAGTCAATAAATTGTCATACTTTGTAAAATTGTGTTTCTTTGATATTTATTATTAATTACATATACATTTATAGTTCAAATAGATGTACGTTTAGAATATTGAAGTAAGAGTTGTCAATCATTGATACATATTATACAGGACGGCGGTGAGAAGCGTGGCTGTGTTAGCACCTATATTAGGACTCACATGGATCTTCGGAGTTCTCTCTGTTAACGAGGGCACGGTCGTATTCCAGTATTTGTTTGTCATTTTTAATTCATTACAGGTAAATATACCAAGAAAGTGTCTTTGTGGTAAAACTGGTTGGTTGAATATAGCATCTGTATAGTTATATTTGAGCGATAATTATATCATGATCAGATAAAATACATACATTTATATTGATATTAATATTACGAAAACTGACTGAAATTTTCTTTTCAGAACTGTGTTTCCATCTCAGTTGATTCTACATATGACAGACTCAACATTTGTATAATAGTTGATGATTTTACCAAAGGCATATAACTGAAATGCACATTCGTATATTATTTGATGAATTCACCATAGGCTTACAAGTAAAGTAATTTGTGTGGAACTAATTAAGTCAAGGAGGATGTTTGTTTCACAAATGTGATAAATACATTTGTATGACTATCAACCCCAACACCATGAAAAACTTTGCTCTAGAACTTATCCAAAATTATTTTTTCCTTCGTTTCAGGGATTGTTCATTTTCATATTTCACTGTTTGCTTAGTAAAGTGGTAAGTATGTTTTCTGTTGATTTATGTCAGATCAGGTCAGCATGCCAGAGGCTATGCATACATTGTTGTAAACGCAAACATATTTTATTGCATAATATCCTTTTAAGTATGTATAGGGTCAACAAGCTTTGTTCGATTTGTTTCCCTTTACGTTTGTCGAATCGACTTTATATTTTGAATTTTGACGATTATGTTAAAGTTTTCAGTTGAATTGTAATCGTTTTGGGGTACAGTTGGTGTTTCGGTAAAACTTAGTAACAATTTGTTTTGCATAAAGAACTGCTTACATTGTATATTGTATACTTGTTGCAAATTGACGTGATGACATTCAATGTTAATGTTGAATGTTGCCTTTCACACGTGAAATATTGATGATATGATATTGAATGTTTACAATTACATGTGGAATGTTAACGATTGCATGTTGATTGTTGACGATTTAATGTGGAATGTTTACTATTGACGATTTGATTTGACAGATGCGCGATGCTATGAGGAGAAAGTTCCCATGTCTAGGGTCAGCTGAACGTGACAGAAGCAAACTCAGCAGCAGCAACAGATACAAAACAAACGTAGGTCCTATTTCACAAATTATAAACTACATTTGTCAGCGATTATTCTATTTCAGCATTTTCTCGGTACCAAAGCAATTTATCATGGCGCTAACCTGTTGAAGATCATATTTGTGCTAAAATTTGATTTCACATAAAGAATTACGTTTACAGGTTAACAGTGAATTTTGGAAAATGAAATATCGAGTGACGTTACTAATAAAAATAACTATAAAACTGTAAACTGGCTGAAATTGAAAGTCTTAAAGATGTTTTGTTTTAATCAATAAATCAAAATTCTACCCGTATCAATTATCATTGATATGATTGATGCAGAATGTTGTCGGTTTTGAAATAGAGGTAGCATCAAAGAGTAGAAAAAAGGTAAGATGGTTGATGTATTTATCCTGTATTTGCATATTACAGAGTTATCTGCTCTAGTGGTAAAGTATCGATTATGATGTAATATGTTTGCGAGCATAACGTCATACTTTTCTGAGAAAACGACGTGAATTGCGCCCACAAAATAATGACGTCAGAATGGATGCCTTCCCGTGAGGGATCTCACTCTATAATATGCAAAGACGGAATAATTTAGTGTTTGATAGAAATGTGGTGTTTGGTGTACAAACATAGAATGACGATTTCTAAGGTAATATACAAAAATACATTGAAGTGTATATGTGTGTAGTGGTAGCATGAACATTGAACGAACATAGAAATATTTAAAATAAATTTTGAAAAAAAAAATTATTAAGCATTTGATGATGGGTAAGTGAGATAGGCATTAATGTATGTTATCATTTGGCTTATAAGGAAAAAATTCAATATTGTTAACTCATTTAAAGATGCCTGATTTCTATCTAGCATATCATTGCAACTTCGATATGTATCAGCTTGTCATTGCAGCAATACCATTTCGACGAATCCTAAGAACATAAGCAGTAGGATATATGGTACTGAGTAATGTATTGCTATGTTACAATGATACATCTGTAATTAGTTTGAATAGGTCATGATAATAATGAAATGAAAGTAACAAAGGAAAACAACATCCATTGCCTTACATCTGCAAATTGTCCCAGCGATACTCTTTCCTTTTATTAATGATATACTTTGATGTATGTAAATAATGTGCGTAGATAGGTGTTATGTTAGTACAGTGCTGGATACTTTCAATTTCAGGAAATCCAAACAGCTTTATTCCCTACAATCCCGGTGTGCATGTAATAACTGTCATACAAATTATTAGAACGCTGATCCAGCGATAATGTCACCTCTTTATTTTTCAGAACATTAACAGTGATTCTTAGTAACATAAAAAATAGATTTGATTTCAGTGTAGTGTTTTGAGATAGGGATGGTATTAATTGGTGAGGGCAGGGTTGGACGGAGACGAAATGAATTTGTCAGTCATAGAATATATAATGCTTCAATAGACAGAAACTCTTATACTAGCCATTGTGACTCAAGAAACGAAGAATTGTATCAATTTTATATATACATAAATTGTATAAATATATTGTTGTACAACTATGTATGTTATAGATTTTAACGATAATTGAAATTTAATCGATAATTCTTTAAAGATGCTCCACCGCCCACGAATATTTTTTTCTCAATTAAAAACAGGAACAGACGAATTAGTATTTGTCTTCAGTTACTAAAGTTACTTACTTTACAACATTAACACCATTGAAAAGTTTGAGTTTCGTGTTTAATTCAAGATAAAAATATTAAAAATACACACTGAAGTTAATTATGTCCCAAAAAAAATCCATGGCACTATATGCCCTATATAGAATTAAGTATTGATTGTGCACGCACCAAAAGCAAAATAAATGATTTATAAGAATTTGTGTGTTAATTAGACTCATGTAAACGTAATTATACATCAGTTATTGTTCTAATGATGGGTATATTTTATGCTCTGTCGGCGTTGGAGCATCTTTCTCATCAGTACCAAATTATAATAATATACTGCAGTTCATTTAATACGTCTTTTTTGTCATTTCGTCTATCTTTTGTTTTAGCCAACATCTGAATCTGAGGTTTCTGGAAAAAGAAAAAGCTTAGCTGGTCCTCTGATCGATGCATGTAAGAATAAGAAACAATGTATTATAATTTTCAAACCTTACGTCTCTGTGAACGTAGTTTCTGAGGCTTTGACTTACGTCACTGAAACAAAATATAATGTAAATATGTATAAGGGGAAGGAAAAGAAAACAAAAGATCACCACAAGTGATGTTTAAAGAACGAAGTTTTAATTTTTGTTTTTCGTTGTTTCCTGAAGCAATTGGTTTTAATTCATATTTTAATTTTAATTTATTTATTGGAATCCAGAAATTTATCATATACATGTGACATTATTGTTATGTATTTTCCAGCGATGGCGTTTGGTAATGGCGGTTACAAACCAGACCTCAATGGTACAACATCGTATGCTAATGGTAACGGTGTACCCAAGAAAGACACAACAGTGAACGACTCGTATAAAAATAGTGACTTCAGAAGTAATAAAAAAGACTTTCATGGAAGTCGACATAGTAGATCACCACACTCATCAGTGAATAAAGGTTCTGACTCCAGATCACATACAAGCGGTTCTCAGAGAATGTCTTCTTTATCGGGAAAAAGTGACCGCTTCAAGTATGTGGAATGGTCAGATGATGGCCGAACTTCCGTGACCTTCAGGCCCTCTCCGTTCGGTGGAATTCGGAAATCCCCATCTCACTCCGATAGTTACGATCCGGCCCGATTGTGAGATATGTGTCACAAGGGTTAGACCTCTGTTGAGTTACAGATCAGGGAGTTCATCAGTGCTTACTTGTTATCAGATGTATTTATTTATTTTGAATGTGTTTGACTTTGGAGAGTGAAAAACATTGTTATTGAGAGAAACAAATTCGTCAAATAATTACTATGTTATTAGCGAGAGCACCGATGTTGCTGTGTTTATGTTCGAAATGTATTACGTCGTCGTAAAATTGAAGCTACCTAATGTACATTGATTAATCAATAACGAAATGTATAGTTTGACGTCCTAGCATATGATCCTTGCCAAAAGACGTCTGATATAACATTAAGTAAAACACACGGTAATAGGTCTTTGTTCAATGACGCTTCCATTTTATCAAGGATTGCTAACTAGACGAACTTATAGTGAAGTAATAGACTATTGACCAGTGGATTCACTTACAGTGGTGAACGCTTGAATTTGAAAATCAGTGAGCTATCCTTTCGTTTACATTGAAGTAATGACTATACATCATCATTATGTTCCGATTCTATGATTGTTTTATGTCTACGGTCGTGTTACAAATATTTATTAATACTTAAACAGGATGGCGCTAGTCCCGTTTAATTCTATAGATGAAATGGAATACTATAAAACAAAGCATGGGTTTTGTCAGAGCAATTAAATACAGTGGATGTTTAGTCGTCCTCATTCTGTGTTTGAAACGGTGAGAAACAGCGTAAATTCGCTTTGTGTGCATATGTGTGACATCAATTAAGTGGGAGACTGACCGAATTCTAGGTGCGTGTTCTATGAAGTTTGGCTATATTAATGTAATGCAATGTTCTCACATGTTAATATTTAAATATTCCCACATGTTCCATTAATGTATTATGTAATTATATACCGGTTATTGTAGGGGCTGGCTCTCTTTACAATTCCCATTATTTGCTATTTTTATACTTTTTCATATCATATATAATATAAATTAATTCGAGTTATACGATTTCATGTTACCATTGTGTTAAAAGATGTGGACCTATTTCATTTGCTAAAAGTATATATTTTTTAAATAAAATCATACAATTATGCATAACAATGTGTTTTTGTTATACCATACAGTCATCGGAGCTGTTGTACGGTGCTCATTTTTAAAGGTAGGTTTCGCCCAACCAAATAAATATTTTTTGTAAAATCCAATAAACAAAAGAAAAGATAAAAAAAAATATTAGAAATAGCTCAGTTTAATTTCTTAATGCGTATGAGATGGAACAAATGTGTCTTGAATACAAAATTGAAGGAAACTCTTGATTTATTACGATCGTCAGGCTGACAGGATTGTATGCAAATGAAGCTGCGATGGATTGTGTTGTCGAAGTTTCGCGCATGCGCATTGTTACGCACTAAAAGTTAACAAAATGGCTGAACGAAAGCGTGTTAGAAAAAAATGTATCAATTTCGGCATCAAAGAGTAGGAAATTCGAATGGAATCGGTAGCACCCTATATGATATATATATATCTAGGGAATGAAACTCAGAGATTGCATGTAGCAATAGAAGAAACAGAAGCCACATCTCTAGCGGAAGTATTTTCCTGGTCAAGCTAGGCAACTGACCACCCATATTGTTCGCTGTATGCATCGAAAATGATCTGAAGATTACATCTATGAACAGGATAAATTTCAATGTCGTAAACTTTATATTTCATTGGGCGAACCTACCTTTAAATATTAAAACAAAAATGTCTATTTCATCCAAGTGTTCTTATTGTTTCTTTTCTTTTGTTGTTAGTTTTTCTTTAAAAAAGATGAAAACATTCTAAAAAAAAAAGGACAACAATAACAATATGAGACTGTAACGGAACACACCGTCTTTTCTGTACATGTCCTTATTCATTTGCATGATTTGAAACCTGGCTTTATCGACAATATGTAATATCCGACTACATTCGTATTTAGCTTCAGTATATAGTAAATCATTAAAAAATAGTGATACCAAATTTAAACTTAAATGCACGTTTAAACAAGCTGATTCTCAAAGGATGCAAAACAGACATCAGAATATAGTCTAAAGCATTATATTAAATGCCTTTTGAGTAGGTTTCTTCTCTTCTTCTCTATATAATACCTTCAAACTGACTGGACATTTCCCGAAGTGTTGATAGTGTAATGTACGATGAAATACACGCTTGTTATCTTTTTCTCACATTTGGTTTACACTATGATTTGTCACCGTGTAGGAAGATGTTCAATGTTTCTGTACTCTTTCCTGCTTTTCCTCAATAGTTCACTTGCCGAATCTATAAGTATGATTCCTGTTACACCTCCGTAATATGGCCGCGGAAATAAACAGACAAACAGCAAGGCCATGCGCCGCTGGAACGCCATAATACGGCGTGTTGTATGTCCCCGTGAAGTCGACAAGCCAACCTGTGTCCAAATAGTTATTCATCAGCTGACATGTTTGCAACCAAAATCACACTGACATGATAGCAAAAAGATTATTTGTCTATCCTCATATCGCATTTACCTCTTTGAGACATATTGCGTATTCAAAACAGTTTTTTTTCGCTAAGCTTATTTCAGACCTATGCTAAGGTGGTAGTTTCATAGGAAGGGAGATAAACTCATGCAGATATTTGAATTATGACATGCTCAAGCTCTTCAATAATTTCAATGACAGTGATTTAATTAATAGAATGATTTAGTCAAAATCTTTCGCAATATTAAACTCGGCTATTCACGGCTAAATGTAATTTTTCATCAACTTTAAAAAAACCGATATGGTCATGAAATATCTAAACCGACTTAGTCACAACGTGTCATTATCTTCCCATAAACTTATCTACTTTATCAAAGTTAGTTACCTGAAAAGGCTCCAGCCCATATGCTGTTCATTCCAATGACCGTCAACAGGATTCCAAAGGCAACAGAATAATTCTCTAGTCCTACTAGCTCCATGGTTGTGATTGACAACATTGTCTCGGTGGCACCTATTGCCATTCCAAAGCAGCACATCAGGACCACATGCTGGTAGTATGTAGTAGCTTCAACAAGACCGATGCTGGAGGAAGAACTTAGGCCCGTGAAGATCGCAGGTAGGACAAGAACATCCAAGTGAGGTGTCAATGTGCACAGTCCCGGTAGTAATCTGCTCACAGTGTTTGATATGTTCATATACAAGTACATCACCAATGCCTCTTGTTCAGTAAAGCCTTTGCTTTTAAGGAACTCTAGAATATATATCAAAGCTGAACCGGAAAACGAAAGGGTTACTGAAATACCAAGAATAAAAATGTCAAAAATGTAATTTCTCGCCACTACTTTCATTCGACCCATACCTGATGTTTGTACAGTTTTGGGCTTAACTTCATAAACAATCGACTCTTTATCAATGTGGTCTTTATTTTCTTCTTTGTTGATATGTTGTTTATTCGATTCATCTTCAGCTAGCTGCGTGTGCCAGACCTTTGTATTCTCTATTTTAGGCTGTTGTAATCCAACTAATTTTGGTTTGCAAATGGCGAAAAAACAAATCATGTTCCCTGTTAAACCTCCCATTATTAACAGACAGCCGTTCCACATATAGTTGTCAATCAGCAGCCTCAGCAAGAAAGGCACCACCATAGCCCCTATTCCTGACCCGATGCCAACAAAGGACAGTGCCATGAATTTAGCTTTTCCACTGAAGTATTCACCAACCGATGTGAAGCTGGATACAAAACAAAGGGAAAATCCCAGCCCTGTTGGTAAAATAAAATAAGATGAAGCAACAACGTTATCAATCCATAGATCGTTTCTTTTACGTATCGAAAGGTACTCAATGGCCTGCATTTCGTATGCATTGGTGGCATAAAGCAGAGACCGATCATTCGGTTAGCTGGCAACAAGCATAGGAAGAGACAGTGATGTTTAAGTGTTATTCAAACTTTTGGCCATTGGCCCATTAGTACTGTTATATCATGATAATATTTGCAAGAACGGTACCCTCATTAAAGGTCGTAAAATTATTACATATACAATGTCCATTTCATCACAGTTAACTGTTCTGTATAAACTCACTGATGTTCTGACTGAACTTCTTCGTCCCTAAGCTTATCGCATTATTATTATACTTTACCGAATAATATAAAGACAACTAGTTTATAATGAGTTCATCAAACATAGAATGTTGAACAATCCATGATCACTAAAATTTTACCGAGAATGTCTAAATTCTTTATCATTATTCCGCTAACAAAAGATATGTCAGTAAACCCCAACATTGGTAAACTACAGGTTTGTGTTAAATGGTGTGGATATATACTAACCTGTTATTACCCCCCATGGATACGATCAGATACGTGATACTAGTGGCGAAGTAGGACGGTGACAGTCCAAGGAAAGCCAGGATACCACCACATATACCGGCCTTCCTACATCCATACTTATGTACATACTGACCACAAAGGAATCCTACAACATAATGTAAAAAGAACAAAATGTTAATATTTAATATGAAAATACATGGTTATGTTGCGGCCGATTTAAGCATATTGGCTCGATGTTTCCATTAGAACACCGAGTTGGTATTGCGCTTATGAATTCACATTGACCAAATGATGAAAAATCAGGGCGGTGTCCGAACGCCATCGTTTTATGTAATTATCATACATGATATTGACATTTTTTAACAAATGAATTTCATATCTAATATAAGAAATAAGGAATTTTTTATCGGTTATTATGATTTATACATGTACATTGTATTACCCTGGTAGAATCAGGGCAAAAGGTCCATAATTGATAATTGATTTCAATATCACTTTTATGCAGTATAACTATGTCCTTTGTTTATGTTTTATATTTGTGTCAAAACGAAAATGAATACCGGTACAAGCTGTTAAGCTTACAACTGTAAAATAATTTATTATAAATTAATATTGTTATTCTGAATGAACTCCAATGTTTCCTTTCTATGATTTAAAACCGAAAGACTAATAGAACAACAACTATGTTTACACGTGAACCGTTTACAGCGCCGTTACAATAAGCGTACGTGTGACGGCCAGTGTAGTTGCAATTGGTGGTTCCGTTGATTGGTAGCTAATCAGTTTGCATGGTAGTTTTATGAAGTTTTTTTGTGATTTGTTGTTGTTTTGTAGTTGGTCTATATCGCAGTAGTTGGTTTTAAAATAATAGTCGAGCCAACCGATTAGTTTCAGAGGTTTATTGGTATTGACCATTTAAGCCTCTACTCTTATATAGACACTGGATGGCTACATGTGATACTCATAGGCAAACCGGCTTTTTCAGCTATACTTTTGACAGCCGACACGAATACAATGGTGACGGGCCGTACGGTGTCAAAGGGTAAAAAAAACATATTCTAGGACAATATGATTGCTTCCGCTATCACTTAAGTAATCTATCTATTACGTGTGATTTCCTTTGATTGACATTTTCAAGATGACCGAAACATCCGGAAGTTAATCTCCCTTTTGAATTCATACGTGTCGGTCAGAACGATTTATTGACTTCAAATATATTGCAGACTAATTGATAAGCCGACAGATTTTTTCATATCAATACTAAATGAAATGTGTTACAAACACTGATAAAAATATATATACAATACGACTTTAGCTATAAAATTATACTTTTAAAATTCAATGTATTTACAAATAATCATAAGTTTCATAAGGGTAACATATTCCTTATGATATATCCCTCTTGGTCGAAAAAATCCTCAAAGATTAAAGAACATAATACAAGTTCAAAAATATTAAAAGTAGACATATGTACACAATAACAATGGGTAATACAAGTATAAAAATGCAATATATATATTGCCTGAATAATATGATATATATATATATATATGGTAGTCTTGCCCATTAGACTAAAAATCGCTTAGTCACATCTACATAATCTATTACCTGAGTTGGTGTCCACACCAAACGCTTTGTTGTATATTATGTAATTCTTAAACATCCTACCATAAGTGTAGGTGTTGTGTGAGATTCTCTCGTAAAACAAACTTAAATACTACTAACTTAAACATGCCTAGTTGATAGACGATACCATACATTGAATATGACTTGGTGTACTCCCGTCACCCAGAACAGTAGAAAAGGAGAGAAATGGGACGATAGTTTGATATAGAATGCCTATCTCCTTTTTTAAAGAGAGGCATAACTTTAGCCATTTTCCATATATTTGGAAATATACAGGTAGATGAAAGAACCTTAAGAGGTTTACAAACTGTATCAGCCGTGTATTTAAGTCTATGGTGACTTATACCATCTTCACCTGAAGCTTTTCCAAGCTTTAAATTAATTAAAACACCACAAATTTCATTAGAAGTAACAAGTAGATTATTTAAAACACTATTAGTTTTCAACTGTAAAATAGGCACTTGCTATCGTCAATATTAGTAATCCTACAGAAATATTCATTTAATAGATTTGCCTTGTCTTTATCATCTACAATGTTACCCCCACTAGCTACTGCTGGAGCTGTAACACTCGAAGTACTGGGACCATTCTCACTCCGACTGGCTGCTGCACTCAACGACATGGAACCATTCTTGTTCCTTACATAGGGGCTGGTAGAGAGCCTCGAGGGTCGCTTTCCTTTACCCCGCACGACTGAAACTCAAATAAGGACATATAGAACACAAGTCAACATTATCCGACATACAAACATGCCCCTTCATCCTCGGTAACTCGGCATTGGACATTTACCTATCAGCGTTAGCATATATAACGCCCGGGGCACCGAGGATGACGACACTTACACATGATCAAAGGGCAGCAACTCCCATCAACGACAATACCAAAGTCCAAACACAACTTAAACGAATTAATTATCGCCACTTACATTAAAAATAATGACGACTTACAGTCTGAAAATATATCACGATACGAATAAAAATAGTGGTACTCAAAATCAATACCTAATTCATGTCTCCGCTAATGCTAACTCCGTTTGCTATGAACTAGAAGTGCAAGATTAATTTTACAATAAAATAAAAATACCGAAATAAATTCCGGTATGGGATAATGCAGTAAAATTCCGGCAAAATATTAGCGACGATGCCAGGAACAAGACATTTCTTTTTAAACGGTGTTAACAACTGGAACCGGGACGAACACGTGTTCGATGGTAGGAAGGCCATGGCCGCACCATGCGGTACGGCTGACCACACGATATATCAAAATCGAACGACATCCGCTTCAATACAAACCAATTCTGTATAACAGACACACAAAGAATGTCCGTATGAACACTAAATTACTGCTGGCACCACAAAACTTCAACAAGCTTTTTTTTTTGGCAAACAAATCTATGGGAGCAAATATTGTGCACCTTCCCTGTACGTAAACTAGATTAAAAAGGATTTTATTCACCTCCCAACAGGAGAGTTCCACTGCTATAGAAGGACAGGGGGCGTAACTCTTTTGTCTTCATCTGATAAACTGAACTAATTGAGAGACCATTAGTTGTATATTATGTAATTCTTAAACATCCTACCATAAGTGTAGGTGTTGTGTGAGATTCTCTCGTAAAACAAACTTAAATACTACTAACTTAAACATGCCTAGTTGATAGACGATACCATACATTGAATATGACTTGGTGTACTCCCGTCACCCAGCACCTGTGACCCTAGGATGTGATCATCTTAACCACGTTACATCGATATCCACATACTGCTTTGCGTTACCAAACATCAAATCATTGTAAAATGAAAGAGGTTCCAGCAAAACTAAAACAAAGGAAATGTTGTGACCTTCTTCAAATTTCTATCTTTTGTCTGAACTGAAATTCACAACCCACGATTTGCAGGCAAAAACTGAAAAAGAGGAAACGACCGTTCGGTCATTGATTATAAATCTCTTAAAACTGATTTCAGATGACGACCTCGTTATGCGTTTAATAATTTCATGAAAGAACAATTTGCTGAAATTGACAAATCAGGTGATGTTGACCAAAGCCCTTTTTGGAAACTATTTAAAGATAGAGCCAGTAGTGCAGGTTGTTGGCATACAGAAATGAAATATAATTGCGAAACACTACGTGAACCCGAAAATATTGTAAATCCTTGGGGTCACCATTTTAGTGAGTTGTTTAACAATGAAACTTTGGATTCGTTTGACAAAAACTTTTTTCAAGACGTATTATTAAGCGTAAATGAAATTCGAAAGAATTCTTTTAGAGACATGTTTTTGTTGCATCCATTTACAGTTGAAAAGATGCAGCTAATATGTAAAAAGCCAAAACAAAATGGTAAAGTTGGTGGGCACGACAGCATTGTTTATGAACATGTGAAGTGCTGTGGTCGTAAATTATTGTATTTTATTACTTCACTATTCAGTTTGATTGTAAGATATGAACATATACCCAATAATTTGAAAAGAGGAAAGATTTTTACATTGTACAAGGGTAACAAAAAAACCAAAGATGATCCGAATAGTTACAGGGGTATTACTCTTAAACCAATCTTTTTTAAATTGTTTGAGTCAATTTTATCTCAGAATGGATTCGTTACTAGATTCTACAACATTCCCAAATAGACAACAGTCGGCTTATATGAAAAATGTATGTAATTTATGCACTTCCTTTAACTTACAAGAATGCGTGAGATATAATTTCGAAAATGATTCAGATGTTTTTGTTGCATTTTTAGATAGTAACAAAGCCTTTGATACTGTGTGGCACGAAGACTTGCTTCTCAAACTGTACAATATGGGGTTTAAGGGTAAAGTTTGGGTTTATTAAAAGATATGTATACAGGTTTTGTAAGTAATGTAATCTTTAAAGGCCACCAATCTGAGTCTGTTCCTATGAAGAGAGGTATCTTACAAGGCGGGTCTTTATCTGCAGAATGTGGAAATGTCTGCCAAAGGTTCTTTTGTAATTGACACTAGATTACTATACCTGCACAAGCTGACGATATATGCTTGATCAGTAATGCAGGTGTTGGTTTACAAGATATGGTTACCATTTGTGAAAACTATAGTTGCAAATGAAGATTTTCATTGTCAGTTGATAAGAGTAAAATTATTATTTTTACAAAAACCAGAAAACAGTTTCTAGGAAAAGACATTTGTCTCTATAGCAAACCTTTACCACTTGTAGAAAGTAAAACGCACGTTGGCGCGGTCTTATATTTTAAATTTTGTTCATTAGAAAGAACTGATATTGCATGTAAAAAAAACTAAAGAATGGAACAATGGCACTTATTCGGTCTGGTGCTCATCCTAAGATCCTTCATCATCTTACTGTTGCTAAGGTTATTAAATGAAAAGTATTTCCATCTGCTCTATATGGATGTGAATTATGTCAACTATCTAAAACAGAATTGATTAAAGTAGAAAGGACACAAAATGTTATCGCAAAATCTATTCGGAGTCTTAATATGAGAACTAGAACTGATACGGCCAACTCCCTAATTGGATGGACATCCATAGAAGGATACATTGATATTAAAAAGCTTTTATTTCTTAGTCGTTTAATTAGAATGAATAGTAAGTACCTGTCTCATACTATATTTCTAAATACGGTTATTTATGTATCCTTTGAATAATTCTTGCCAGCATGGCTTCATACCCGATATCGTAAGAATACTCTGTAAATATGATTTGTTCAACTATCTTTCGCATATTATTTCTGATGCCGATTTTCCAAATCTACCGCTGTCTTTAACTTTGAAGAAATCACAATGTGTAACGGAATGCAAAACGATACATATTTTACTAGATTTATGCTCATTCATAACGTAATTTCTTCACATATTTTATGGTCAATTGGTCTTAAATTTCCAGAACATCTTAGAATGATAACTAATATGGTTCAGTTATGTGTTAACTTAAGAAAAACAGATATTTATTATTTGTGTCATTTTTGTAGTATTTTTTATGACCGTATAACACATATAGCTCTACACTGTACCAAAACTGAAAGTCTAAGAGACAATTTATATTGTATTATTTGTCAGATTACCAGATTATAATCTTATTCATATACTTCAAGAAGGAATCCTACATTTCCAGTTGAATTCTACTGGTAGAATGAAGTAAACTGAGTGTTCTATATATTTTTAAATAAGATGTTGCTACAATACGAACGATAGTGCAAACTTTAAGTAAATGTAATAAAATCATATACATTAGATGTATTAACATGGAAATGATCTTTTCCTTGATTTTGTGATTGCATACTTTTTTTTTATTATTTGTATGATTTGTTACTATTAACAAACATGTTTTTGTGGGTTTTTTGTTTATGTGTGTGTGTGGTTTCCTTTTTTAATTACTATTATTGATATCATCTAATTAAAGATGCTCCACCGCCGACAAAGCATACATGATATTCATCATTTGAACAATAATTGGTGTTTAATCGTGTGTATATATCTATAATTCACACAAAAAAATAATATAAGATAATTTACTTCACCTTTGGTGCATGCGCAATCAGTACTTCATTCCATATAGGATATAGTGGAAAGGAATTTTTTCGGGATGCAATTAATAATTTTGTTATATTTTTAACTTGAAGTAAAATTAGAAGCTGAAACTTTTCAATGGTGGTTATGGTCTAAAGTAAGTAACTTTTGTAACTGAAGAAAAATACTAAATCGTCTGCTCCTATTTTTAATAGTGAAAAAATGCCATTTGTCAGCGGTGGAGCATCTTTAACTGAGAAATGATTCATCTTATTCTCTGTAAATGTCACGTAAATTGTACCTGTATTTTGCTGCTTAAATGTATTTTGTTGTATTATTATGTAATCTTTAAACATCCAACCATAAGTGTAGGTGTTGCGTGCGATTCTCTCATAAAACAAACTTAGATACTACTATATTAGATGTCTAGTTGATAGACGATACCATACATTGAATATGACTTGGTGTACTCCCGTCACCCAGCACCTGTGACCCTAGGATGTGATCATCTTAACCACGTTACATCGATATCCACATACTGCTTTGCGTTACCAAACATCAAATCTTTGTAAAATGAAAGTTTCCAGCAAAATCAGTTTTTAATGCTAAAACAAAGGAAATGCTGTGACCTTCTTCAAATTTCTATCTGTTGTCTGAACTGAAATTCACATTTGCAGGGCAAAAACTGAAGGTTTTTTTACTCTAGTGATTAGAAGTTAAAAAATGAATTTTCACACTTTGACATTTGATCTCTGAAATTACCATAATCCCAGAACTTCAATGATACCCCTCCTTTCTTACATTGTATCTTTTTCTATAACATTCTATATCGTTTTAAACAGTAACTTCTCATAATGATCCATGTCGCAAATTTGCATCCAGTCGTTGTGAAAGTTGTGAAAGTATCAGAACATCCCGGTGTTTTCATGCAGGTTTCTAATTGTGAAATAAAATTTGATGATTTTTTTCAAAACTTAAAACTAAAAGTTGTTACATGTTGAAGCAATGGTCTTTTAAATAGTCCTTGTGAATAAATAAAATGCTAAAAAATCAGAAATAAACATGCATGTCCTTTAAAGTCTGAAATACACAAAGCCAAAAATATACCATTTGCTTGTCTAGTTAATTGCGTATTCCATGTCAATACAAAAATTGTTTGTATGATACTTTGTAAATCAGCTCTTTGGTAGCGGCATTCAACTGCACTACAACTACACCACCCACATTGTAAAATATACTTTTCCTACCTGCTACGTCGATCATTCCTATTGTAACGGATTGCACGAGTGCTGTTTGTGCTTTACTCTGCTCAAAGACACGGAGGAACTCTGCATTTAACACTGACATGTTGAAAGGAAAGCCAGCACACAGAAACATATTTAGGAAATTGACAGCCAACACCAGCCATTTTCTACTCCGAACATTGCCTCTGAACGCCATGCCGACTTTTCATGCATTATGCTGCACGATGCATACAACAGTGTTACGTTGTCTCTTGGGTTATTTAAAGGCCCACTACCTTTCCGGAGCAAAATTTAAAGGTTTCTGAAAATCATAGATAACATAAGAAAATGTATATCGATGGCCTAAGAGGAAGTTTGAACATGAAGCTTATGCAAGATATTCTGCGTAATATATGATAACAGTTGGGTTTCATTTCACTGTTTTGCCTTGTGGGGCAGTGATAATCAACTACCGCGCGGCATTTAGGACGACGGCGGGAAACATAAGACGACCCGCGTTATGAAAATTAACATTTTATTTATTTTAATTGAATTGTTCAGAAGGTGATGATAAGTGTAGCATTACCGGTAAGTTGATAACTTTTGCGACGCTACAAAATTATCGATCTCGTTTTACATTTCCATTTTAAAAATTTAAAGCCGTTTCGGAAAGGTGTTGGGCCTTTAAAAGACTATACTTTTCACTAGATTTCTTATTTTTTGTTCAATGTTTTTATATTTTTATCTACTCGTATCAACAAACAGTGGGTGTGATTTTTTATCAGGTCAAAAATGTCCAACAGCTAAACAAAATAAGCATGAGGTTTTACATGTGAAAATGTTTAAACGGAGTGGCCGAGTGGTTAATATGTCTCAACATATTAAGAGCGCAGCTCTCTACGCGGCCTACAGAGCAAAGCTCTAATAACCATAACACGTGTGTGAGCATATAGAATCCAATACATTCCATTACCCCTTGGACTCGTTCCCGCGGGAAAAGTCTCGAGCCTCCATGCAGGCAGCCATATTTTAATTCTCGTTATCGCTGAATCGCTGAAGTGACATCTTAGGTAAGCTTCTGGGCTTTTCTGGGCTTGTTTGATGTACGTTGATGCTTTCTTCAACTGGTATAGTACTATACATGCGCGTACTATTTGTTTAAAACTTCCGGTTGCGTTAAAAGGTGTCTATATTTGACACTTGGTAATCGTTCGTTAGTTCCTGTAATATTGATTTTGTACATATACGGTACATCATGGTGACCCTATTGGGAGTTAAAAATAACCTCTCCATTTGAAATGATAGTGGTTGTTTAACAGTTCATACTACCACTACACAGTTCAGTTGACTAACTCACTAGTAGAACGTTGGTCGAAATTTGGTTGGGTGGTTGACCCACAATTTGTTCAGTCTGGATTTGAAGCAATTAAGCTTTGGTGATGTAACCACTTCCTCTGAGAGCGAGTTCCATGTCTTAATTACTCGATTACTGAAGAAATTTCCGGTTGAGTTTAGCTTAAATCGTTTTTGAAGAGTTTTTTTCGAGTGTCCTCTAGTTGCTATACCCGTTAGTTCTCTGAACATAGTTGTTTGATCCAGATCGAATGTCTATTTTGTTTAAAATCTTGTAGACTTGAATCACATCTGCCCTGTTTCTTCTATATTCTAAACTTGGTAGCCCGAGTTTCTTGATACGCTCTGAATACGATAAGTATTGAATTGATGGTATCCTTTTAGTTGCTCTGCGCTGTACGTTTTCCAGTGTAATTTTATCACGTGTCAACATTGGTGACCAGATTGTGGTTGCGTATTCCAAATGGGGACGAATTAAAGTTTTGTATAGAGTAATAAACATGGTCGGACTCATATAGGTGAAGGTGCGGAACACTATTCCCAACATCCTATTCGCTTTTAAGGCTGCTGCATTACATTGTGCTGTGAATTTGAGTTGGTTGTCAATAGTGACTCCTAGATCCTTTTCCATGGGTACTCGAGAGATAGTAGTCGTGTTGCCTTGTGTTGTAAGGGTGTAATTGTGGTTTCCCAGATTATTTCCAATTTACATTTGTCTGTGTTTAGGCTCATTAACCATGTCGACGTCCAGTCACACATTTTGTTGATATTTTCTTGCAGCTTAGAACGGTCATTATCTGATGTGATTTTTGCTGATAGTTTAGAGTCATCTGCAAATAGCTTTATTGTGCAGTCCAGCATATCTGGCATATCGTTAACGTAAATTAGGAATAGGATTGATCCCAGCACACTCCCTTGTCGTACGCCACTGGTGACGGGTAGTTCTGTTGATAGTTGACCATTAACTGTGACACTTTGAACGTTGTTGGCCAGGAATGCAGTTATCCAACTTAGAATTTTCCCTCCAATACTGTAGCTTCTCAATTTGTGGATAAGAAATCTGTGTGAAACCTTGTCAAGCATTACTAAAGTCTAAATATATCACGTCGATGTTACTTCCGGAGTCTAGTCAACTATACCAATCTTCAAGTGTTTCTAATAACTGTGTAATACAAGATCTTCCTGGCCTAAACCCATGCTGGTGTGGAGTAAAGAGATTATTGTTGTCCATATGCTCAAGAAGATTATCTCTGATTATTCGTTGCATAATTTTTGATGGTACTGAGGTTAGGCTGATGGGCCTGTAATTATTAACTTCTTGTTTTGCTCCTTTTTTGAAAATTGGTGTAACTATTGCTCTGTTCCAATCTTTTGGTAATGTTGATTCATCGAGTGATTTCCTGTAAATTATGGATAGAGGTTTTTTGATGACATCAGCAGTTTCACAAATGAATTTAGGGTGTAGATTATCTGGTCCAGGAGATTTATTGGGGTTAATTCTTTTAATTGCTTTGAGGACAGTTTCTTCGCTTATGTAGATATCCGTCAATAAGCTGTTGACTTGTCTTGGAATAACCATTGGCAATGGTAGATCCCCGTCATTAACGAAGACACTGGCAAAGAAAGTGTTCAGGACATTCGCAGTTTCTTCGTTATTTGTTGTAATCGTTCCGTTTCCGGCTTCGATACCCCCTATCGTTGATTTAGTCTTGGTTTTCGATGGACTCGGGACCAAAAAAGTTTCGGATTTGTTTTGATTTTCAGAGATAAATCCTCTTCATACTTATATTTTGATTTTCTAATGATTCTTGTTGCATTGTTAAGGGCTGCTTGGTAGGTTTGGAAGTTCTCAGGAGTCTAGCTATTAAGGTATTTGTACCATTTTCGTCTTTTCAATGCTATTGCTGCACGAGCTTCCTTGTCAATTTCTGGATTGTGTGGTCGACTGGAGTGTTGTACCCTACTCACTGGTATATGTTTTTCTATAATGGTTTGGAGATGTTCAGTAAAGTACGTCCAGGCGTTCTCAGTACCATCCATATTGTTTAGGAAGTCACAGTCAATGGTGTACAAATCTTCCTTGATAGCTTCATAGTCTCCTCTCTGGAAATTTAGCTTCCTCACATTGATGTTTTTTGTTTACCGGATTGGTGTAGCAGATCATTTTAAATATTATACCCACATGGTCGCTTTTGCCAATACTATCTAGGTACGCGATGTCTTCTATCATTATCAGCACGACGAGATTTTAGATTTTCTCTGTAGGCAAAACATATCACCAGGGTACACTTTGAAATTACTGTAAGTAGTTTTACATAACTACACAAGGATAAGAACGACACAATAAATGTACTGGTCAAAATGATATATACTGTCTGTGTGTTGTCAAGCGCACGGACGACGGGAAGCTTGGTGCTAAAGATGACGCCACATATTCCCGCGCATTTTTGATACATGGCATGTTGCCAAGTTTTCCACATTGGAGAGAAACACGATCGAAAAAAAAATAAAATATATCTAATCCAGTTGAATATTTCTTTCTGACCTGTATTTGACGACTGCTAGACACAAATATTGAAGAATAGCATTTACTAAAAATCAATGATCGGACTTACAAGTTAAAACAGTTTTAATCTCATTCTGAGGTTATATTCCTAACTACATGTATATTTACATGTATATTTAGGCATTGCCTTAAATTCATATTACCACAAGCCCTCCACCTCTGGGTCGTGAGTTAGAATCCCATATGGGGCAGTTGCCAGGTATTGACCGCTGGTCGGTGATTTTTCTCTGGGTACTGCGGCTTTCCCCACCAACAAACCTGGCACGTCATGACATGATCATGACTGTGGTTACTTGTTTTTGTATATTATACAATATCGTGCATGTACAATAAAGGAATCATTGAATGGTGTAATCTTCACGATTGTAAGATTAAAATCCCTTTAAATATTTGAGACAGAAAGGTTATCCTTAGAAGCAATCTCATTTGTTTCCTTCACATCAACGTCCTGGATCATTCAGTAACGATTTAGTGTTGCAGTAACTTTTTTGTTGTTTTACAAAGAATGTTCCAGAACAGACCATCTTGTGTTGTACATGTACGTGAATCTGATACATTCTTGTTTGGCAAATCATTGGAAAAAAATAATAAAAAAATGTTATTTGAAAATGACAAAACCCTCAGATATATAGCAAACAATCAGCCATTTTCTTTTCTACCCCCACACAAAGCTTCTATAGACGCATTCCTTATATCTTTATGCACTAGATCTACACTATGACAGTAGAAACAAAAACGTAATTAATGCTGTCTGTCAAAAAACCGTTAACAATTCAGAAATAAGTTCATCATTTCAAGTATATTTTGTGACTTTAAATCAAGAGACAAACGCGCCTGGTAGGTCTCACTCTGTGAATACCTTTCAGCGCAACAGCTAAGATAAAATAAATATATAAAGGCATTTATAAATGATTATTCAAATGTAATATGCAAACCATCGTTTTCAGGTGGCAGGATGGGCGGGTTCCAATAGGAATAGAGGTGCAAAACTCTTTGATCTTTGTCATAGAGTTTTGCATGGAGTGTAACCAAATCTGGCCAGAAACATCCTTGTTGGAGAGAAAACAGTACTCTTTGCAAATCTTGGCTCTTAAACCCCCTGATGAAATCATATACATGTATATAATTTCTAGCGTGAAATCCATGGAGGTTGCCGTAGATATGTAACAGAAACATATATTAGATAAAAAGTATCTTAAATTTGTGTTCATTCCATATATGAGATTTTATGAAACGTGTCTCGAAGTTTAAATTTTTGTTCGCAAAAATAAAAACGTCTTATACGCATTTCAGAAAATCTCATCTAACATATTGATCTCTAAATCTCTGCTGATAATGAATCAACCTTTAAATTGGTGACATTGAAATAAATTCATAAAACTAATAAGAGCGCAGCTCTCTGCGCGGCCGAAGGCCGCGTAGAGCGAAGCTCTACTAACCATAACACGTGTGTGAGCATATAGATAGTTCCAATACATTCCAGTACCCCTTGGACTTTGAAATTGTGTCCCGCGGGAAAAGTCTCGCGCCTCCATGTAGGCAGCCATGTTTTAATTCTCGTTATCAGCACGACATTTGAAATTTCTGTACTAGACTAAATGTGTTATCAGTAAACACTTTAAAATTACCATCAGTAGTTTTAATTTAGACATATACAACGCAAAAAATGTACTGGTCCAATATATACTGTGTATGTTCTCTCAAGCGCACGGCACCGTTAGCAGTGACGTCACAAAAACTGAAGCCAAAAATGACGGCACAGATTCGTGCGTATTTTTGATATCGTGGCATATAAGTTTTTCTCTGCATCTGATAAAAACAAGATTGAAGTATATATTGAACTATTCCATTTGGATTATTTTGAATTCTTTCTAAATATCGATAGTATGTTCATGTCAGTGAAATATTTTAAAATATATAGAGACAACATAGAGTTATCATGTTATAATCTTTTACATGTAGCTGCGCTCTTCTGAGGCTTTGCCTTAAATTCATATTAAGCGTGCAGCCCTTCGTGCCCGAAGCACTTCTAAGGTAACACATGCACGAAAATATAAGGAAAAACACACAATCTTCAAAATTCAATCCTACACACTGACAGCTTCAGTTTGCGGCCGCCCTCGCCATTTTGTCATACATATGGGGAGGTTGTGCGTTGCTCCGGTACTGCTCTCCCCAGTAAATATATTTAGCAAATGCAAATGCATAACAGGAGTATTATTTTTTTAAATAATAATAATAACACTTTGAAAATTAAAAGCTATGGAATGCAGTCAAAATATCCACCAAGATGAAGATGACACAAGGAATCATGATCATGACGTCACATATTATAACGTCAACAAATAGCGCGAAATCATAGGATTCGCATACGCGGCACTACAGGCCTTGGATGGACACAGAGAAATCCGAATCTTTGAGTTCATTTCTTTGAGTTTCTGCTAGACAGTCTGATTACATATACTTCTATAGTTAAAAGTGCGTCCTTTTATTTCGAATCTATGTCTCCTTCATGAAATAGAAAATAAAATAAACAAGTAGAGCCTCATTTTTCCCATGCTATGCCGTGCATGTTTCATATTAATAATTAAAACATCTGGCTGTGCCCTATTTAAAAGCCATTGCCTTCAGTCATATCAAAATAAAAATACAATCTACATTATGTACTGTAGTTACTGCGCACAATTTGATTCCAACAAATATCATTAAAATAACTAGCAGCAAAAATTCAGGTTAGATTCGATATAGTTAGTATTTGTAGATATAGTTAAAATTAAGCTATATCAAAGAATATTGATAATGATTTCTAATTAACTTGGGTACAGCAGCTGTTGAAATTCGGTGCTTGTAATTATAACAGCGCAGCTCTCTGCGCGGCCGAAAGCCAAAGTCTACAAACCATAACACGTGTGTGAGCATATAGATTCCAATACATTTCTGTACCCCTTTGACTAGTGAAATCGTGTCCCGCGGGAAAATTCTCGGGCCTCCATGTAGGCAACCATGTTTTAATTTTCGATTTCAGCACGGCGAGATTTGAAGTTTTCTGTAGTAGACGAAACGTGTCATCGGGATACGCTTTAAAATTACTTTAACTTACATATATACAAGAACAACGCAACAAATGTATTGGTCAAATATATTATATAATCTGCATGTTCTCAAGCGTACGGCAACGTCAGCAGTGACGTCACAAAACCTGACGCCAAAGATGACAGCACTGATTCCCGCTTATTCCGCATCTGATGAACTATTCCATTTGGATAACTATTGATATCCAGTGCATGTCAATGAAAAATCTCGTAGATTATATGTAGTTAATATATATTTATGATGTTATATAATCCTGTATTTACATGACATGGAGCTGCGCTCTTCTGAGGCTTTGCCTTAAATTCATAGCAAACATACCCTATTTTAAACTGGTCGTCATAGAAGTTGCTGAGTTCGGAAAGACGTTACGTAGCTATGGTAGTCACATTGCATCGACGTTACAAGGTCGGTTAACTTTAGTTTCAAGATTGCTTTGGTTTGTGCTCAATATTTATTTTGATTTCTATAAAAAAATCCGAATTGTTACTGTCCATCTTGACTTCGATTTAGTCCTATCTCTGCATGATTTACAACAAGTTTTTTTTTCAAAATTCTTCTAAATTAAGAAAAAAAACAGACAAATGCGGATATTGTGATTTTGGTGTCACAAATCCGGAACAAAGGGTACGCTACTGAGTTTATAATTAGACGGCTTCATTACAAACGCAGCGCTGTTGCAAAAAAATCACTGTCACTTGGACGCTCAAACAAGGAGTAAGTTTACGACTCTATTTCATGTAGGTGAACCTAAAGTAGTGGTACATAATATATTTTTATATTTTCAAAACATCATAGCATGCTTATTTCTGTGATACAACAGATCTGGAGACTGTAAAGCAGGTCAACACTCATCATCAATATCCATAATCGATGCATGGTGCATCACCTGTTTTGACGGACTGTGCAACAACCATCATTCTTCAATCAGATGATGCAGATTGTCCCCTTGACAATAAACCAAGAGATCACTCTTTGAAGTCTTTGGACGATTTATTATTTTATTGTATTTTTCCTGAATATATGACCTATACTGTTTGATATACACTATTTTAAAGTAAAACTGGGACTTGTGTTGTGTATTTACACGTTGTTCCTGCATGTTACTATATACACACAACTAGGACTTCATAGATGACAAACAAATGTCAGAATATATGTTTACAAGATACAAGAAGATATAATTCGTGTTATATACATACAATGAATATATTAGCTCTGAGAGCTATTCTTACAACAACGTATAAGCAAACCAAAGGTTAAGATTTAATTTCAGAGTCATCTGTACCATGGTATTAGAGAACTCAAGATCTACCTTATATAGCAGGAGAGGAGAAAATGTAGCGGCCAGACCAGGATTTGAACCCGGGACCCTCAGAACACTAGCCGAGTGCTCTACCGACTGAGCTACCTGCTCACCGATGATCGACCCAGTCCAACCACTTTACACTCCTCCCTCCTTTCTCGAAGTCTTCACCCTCAAAGACACACGAAACCCTTCCAAACACCACCACCGTGGGTTATTTAGGTGGGCGCCAATTCTGTAACAGGAGAGGAGAAAATGTAGCGCCAGACTGGGATTCGAACCCGGGACCCTCAGAACACTAGCCGAGTGCTCTACCGACTGAGCTACCTGGTCAACTCATGGATGATCGACCCAGTCGATCCTGCTACACTCCTCCCTCCTTTCTCGAAGTCTTTGCCCTCGAAGACACACGAGACTCTTTCAAACACCACTACTGCGGGTTATTTAGTTGGGCGCCAATTCTGTAGCAGGAGAGGAGAAAATATAGCGCCAGACTTGGATTCGAACCTGGGACCCTAAGAACACTAGCGGAGTGCTCGACTGAGTTACCAGGTCACCAATGATCGATCCAGTCCAATCCCACTACACTTATATTGTTGTTATAGGTATTTGGAGGAAAGAGCAGCCAGGTTCTAAAAGAGAAATACATTTTTATAGGTACAGAAGTACATATATATGTGATTTGACGTCACATGTGGCACGCTTTCCAGTCATCGCTCATATTTTAGCGTTCTGCCGAACAACCTGGATATATTTTGGTAGATCCGGCCTTTGGTTGCCAGTTGCCACATGCCGTGGGGTAAATTGCGCTCCATTGCGCTGTATAGTTAAATATTTGTCTACTTTGTCCCGCATTACTGTTCGTATCCTATCATGTAATCGTGTTCGTTTTGTATGTCTTGATAAAGGGGCAGATCGCCTCAAAAATTTGACAATTTTTTTTTTGTCCACACGGTTGGAATTACTTTCTTGTCCCATATTTACCATTTGAAGTAATTTGTATCCAACAGACTTACGTTCTATCATTGGATCTATCATTGGATCTGGAAAATCCTGTTGATATTACTTCTTTGACCCTGATAATAAGTTAAAAACACAAGAAGAGGAAATGTATAGCAGCCAGACCGGGATTTAAACGCGGGACCTCCAAACACTAGCCAAATGCTCTACCAATTGAGCTACATGCATATGAGGTCAATGATGATTGCCCTAATCTAACTCTACTATATTCCTCCCTCCTTTCTACAACTGTTTTTTGCCTGACTGTAGACACAACAATTACTCTCAAGTTTGCATATTTCCCTGCTTAAGTGTACTTTTTACAATGCTTGAAACAGGGATAAGCATGCTTGTCAATTTTGTAACAGGGACTCAAACCTGGGACCTACAAACATTTAGATGGATGCTTTATTCTGAATAAGCTGCACCAAGGATCAACCCCATCCAATTCTGCGATTGACAGTCACATGGAAGGGAGGATACTCATTTAGCTTGTTTTCTGATGTTGAAAAATATCAAACATGAATGATAATGTTCATTTAATAAACAACATTTCAATTGACTTTATAGAAAATTACCGTAAATATCTTAAATGCACAAATGCACATATACTCCATTTAGACTTGAAGATTTAGAGAGGGTTGAGGGTTTGAAGTCTGCTACCCAATTCAATCTATAAATTATCTTTTACTGACATTTATTGCATTTCATACAGATTTCCAGAGATGAGTAAGATATTGAAGCGATTAAGTGTCCTTGAGTTTCCTGAATCCTCTCATGCGGCGCTACAGTACCTGACGTCATGCTTCACATCATCAGCTGGAGGGGCCATTCCAGGGCTAGGAGGGGGAGCAGAGAACTTTGCAGTAGAAGTCAGTCAGGAATATGTTCTATTTAAATCAGCACCTGGTAGAGCAAGTCGGCCAATAAAGGTTAGATTGTGGAAAATTTAATAATTATAATGTTTTCTGTCTGATGTTAATATGTAGCACCAAGGTAAGATTACTGAAGTCCAACTTAAACTGTCTAAATCAGCACCTGGCTAAATCTAGGGGATAAAAATATCAGCATTCAAATAAAAACTTGGTGACATATATATCTGCTTTTAGATATAGTAATTGCAAGCTGCAAGATTTACTGCTTTTGATATCAACTTAGAACAGGTCGTCCTTATTCTCAGTTTGGGATGAAAAGACGCCCCAGATCGAAAGTGATTTAAATGATAGGTAGGGTTTTGTTTTGTATTCCACAATAAAAGCAGGTTTTTAAATACTCTTTACCTAAATAAAGATCCATAACCTTCACTGAATAGCAAACACATCAACAGTTTCTACAATTTCAAGCATTTTGTAGTTACCAGTTAGATTTTGAATATAATTTTTTTCTGAATTTTTCAAAGTTAAAAACAAAAAAATTTAGTTTCAATTCCAAAGAACTTGAATTTGAGCTAATGTGATACAGTGGAGTCCAGTGTCCCGTCAGCAATCAAACTCTCTATAACTGCTGGTCGGAATTTAAAAATTTAAATTTGACTGGTAGCAGCATCCTTATAGGTGACTTAAAATGTACAAATGGTTTGGGTTTTTTTGGACTGACCTCCTGGGGGACTGAGGGACAGGGTCAAAAGGGTTCAATTTGGCTTTTTTCAGATAAATGCATTTGTAGCATCCTTATGAGGTGGTGATTCAAAATTGTACACATTGTGAGGCTGAAAATCATTGAAAATGAAAACTTAAAATGACATTGTTCTCAGCAGGTTGATTATATTTGCTACTTACAGAAACTGAATGCCATTCAGGAGCTTCAGCTGTTGGAGATGGTATGCAGTTGTTTACAAGGGGCACCACAGAGTTCTAGGTTCAGCATCTTTAGTGTGATTTTTGGAGGAAATATTGAAGTTTCAAAAACTACCCTCCTCACCAAATTGGTTTCCATGGCCCTCTCCATTGGTAGCGGGGCGGTACTAGACTGTGCAGCTCTGTGGATGCAGGTAGGTATATTTATTTTTAGATTTACGTATACCAACATGTCAGATTGGAAGTATGCCAAATTAATTCTTTGCTAAATGATTTAAAAAAACCCACTTCATTGCTTAAGTCAAATTTGAGGTTAATAACTCAATAATCAATGGACTTTGTATGTTACATTTGTTGTATAAACCTAATATAGTGCAGGATTTCTTGAAGTTGTGTAAAGATTCAATCATTATCCCCCGCCCATTGCGCCCAACAAAGTTGGCAGGGGATATACAAATGGGTTCCATCCGAATGGTTTCCGGAGCATAACTCTAAAACCAGTAGAGATATTTCCACGAAACTTCATACACACATTGGTCTTATGGTCTAGTAGTGCCTTTTGCTATTTTCAGGTTTTCATTTTTTGCATTTTTCCGTAACCATGGAAACATTGCTGAAAATATCATATTTTTGTACCAGGTTCGTTTCCGGAGCATAACTCTAAAACCAGAAGAGATATTTCCACGAAACTTATTTTGTACTTTTTTCTGTAACCATGGAAACATTGCTGAAAATGGCAGATTTTTGTGTAAGAATCGTTTCCGGAGCACAACTCTAAAACCAGCAGAGATATTTCCATGAAACTTCATAGACACATTGTTCTTATGGTCTAGTAGTGCCTTTGCTATTTTTAGGTTTTCATTTTTTGCACTTTTTCCGTAACCATGGAAACATTGCTGAAAATATCATATTTTTGTGTAAGAATCGTTTCCGGAGCACAACTCTAAAACCAGCAGAGATATTTCCATGAAACTTCATAGACACATTGTTCTTATGGTCTAGTAGTGCCTTTTGCTATGTTTAGGTTTTCACTTTTTGTGCTTTTTTCTGTAACCATAGAAACATTGCTGAAAATATCATATTTTTGTAGCAGGTTCATTTCCGGAGCATAACTCTAAAACCAGCAGTGATTTTTCCATGAAACTTCATAGACACATTCTTTTTATGGACTAGTAGTACCTTTTGCTATTTTTAGGTTTTCATTTTCTGCACTTTTTCCATTACCATGGAAACATTGCTGAAAATATCATGGTAAATGGTAAATGTTACTTTGCAAAACTCCACCCATCTTTGTGTATATATTCTAATATAAATGTCAAGGCTGTATACCTGATTCAACAATTGCAGCCCCACTCTACTTTAATTATACTCCATCTTTCTTTAGCTCAACTTCCTTTTTCCTGTTTTTTTTTCATACACATAAGTCTCCACAATTAAACTTACTTCAGCTTTGATATCTCCATTGGCGGGGGATCTGAATGACTATGTCCTTGTTTTGATGAATAAAGGTTACATTTATTCATTTGAGTGTGAATAAGACTTTTAAAACAATGTTTTGACTGTTACCAGGAGCAAGGCTGCCACAGTAGTACAGTATGTGACCTGGTACAGAAACTAGTAGAGGACTACTGTCTGTTGTTCCCTGAGGTCAGTCAGACGTTCCAGACACTACCCACTGTCTCGCCTCTCTTCACCTGTAACTTTATCACAGCTGTCGCCACCATATACCCATTTCACGGTAAAACCTTTTGTTTTCCACTCTATACGAATACTAAAGTGTGTATTGCATTTAGATTTTCTAAGAAATGTGAAATATTTTTGTTGTGTACTTTATTCATCACATACTTCATACTCTTGTTCAGCTAGTCAAAGTTGATAGCTGCTATATAACTCGATTTTTTTTATTTTTGGACAATATATATGAACAACGCAATATCATTGTGTAATGAACATGTGTCCTCGAATCAGTGCAAGTGAGACTTACATATATGTAATTGGAATTTCATTTTTATTACACGAGTAGAAAGTTAGTGGTAATTTTCATGCCAAAACTCTTATTTTAAACATAATTTCATGAATTAAATTTCTGTATCATTTCGAATATGTGAGATGCATAAACTTTGTAAAATAAATTTTGCACTAACATTATTGAAAAGTATGTAGAGTGAACCTACATAGGCATTGCGTATTGTTCAATCCCTTTTCAATTTAATTGAAATGAAATTTTGCGAAAATTGAAAAGTAAGTTTAAAAGTATGTTTACAGCAATAATGTATACTAAAAAAAAAGTCTTTTGTGTGATATTAAATTACGTTTCTTGTTGTTTAGAATTATCCCGAGCACCTCCCCCAATCCTGTTGGAATACATCACTAATTGGGTGGCCAGTGATCCCTGTCTGTGTTCCGAGTCTGTCCGACTTGTCCGTATTCAGGCCAGTTTCTCATGCCCATTCTATGGACTAGTACAGTGGTGTATTTTAGGACAAATTCTTTGTTTAACACATCATGAATCTGATTCTTCTCCGCCAAACAAAGTACACAACGATAAGACAAAGACATTCTCATTACTCTCCAAACTACACTTCAGCATCTTACAGAGCTTCCAGGCTTACAAAAGTATGGAACTTAATCAGGAACTGTTCCACATGCCTCACTTCTTGTCAATAGCCAGGGAACTAGTTAGAATTTACCAACTGAAAAAAGATAAACTACAGGAGGAAGAATTTCAAATGTTAGTTGATCGTCTTGGACAGATCATCCAGGTAGCCACAGTGACAGGTGGACTCAAGTTAAATGGTAAGTTTTACTGATGAGTGACTTATATTACAGGAATTTTTAAGTCTCTTTATGTTTTAATGAATGCTCTACAAACTAAACATCGATGATCCTTGTGAGTTTATCTTTACTTAATTTTGTTCAAATATGTGGTTTAGACAAAAATGCATATTAAAAATATACAGTAAATAGAACACGTAAATGTGTATGTCTGAAAATAGCCTGTGTGTCTGTACGTACCAGGATGATCACCAGGTTAATCCCAGCAACACCCCGGGGAAATTTAGAACATGTTTAGATTTATTCAATGTTTTACAATGTTCATCCTTATAAAACTGGTTTAGTAGGTTTTTAATTAATGTTTAAAGAGACTCATTTAAAAAAAAAAAAAATAAGATGACAATGCATTTGCATCGTCTGTCAATATCTATCAGTTGACAAACATACCTAGGGTCAAAGGTTATACAAAGTGGTTCTTATATGTGATGTTTACCCACATGTAGACTGGCACCAAGAGAGCATAATAAGGGAATGGCCCATCATTGCTACAATCCTGATTAACTACGACATCTTTAATTAAGAAATATCGCCATCAGGATATCAACTCTATCATAAGACGAAATTAGGGTTTTTTTTTACGATAAATATATTACGAAAACATAATGGGACTTTAAGAGAAAGAGCTATTAAGTTAATGTTTATGTCCCCACCATGAAACAGGATGTGGAGCATAATGTTAGCCATTTAAAATGGCTGATACGATTAATGTCCAGCTGTTAGTGTTTAATATAAGGTACATGCCAGTGGTATATGAGAGCAGAGGCATTCATGTTTTACCGTCATTTCTTGATTACAAATTTTAACATATTGATGTTTATTCATTTGTGCACCATATTCTATTCCTCTATTTTGTGTAAGTATTTCGTAAATGCTTTTGAGATTAATATTTCTGACTTTCTGTCATGTTTTAAAAATGTTTATGGATTGTGATCATGTTCATTCAACAGTTGTCTTCTAAATTTCCAATTACATATCTTTGGAATGTAGTTTGATATCATTTTATGTTTTTAAAGGTGGTAAAGAAATCCTAACGCTGTGTGAAGTCTTACCCCAGAACAGGTTAGTACTATTACTCTTTGGTGAAATATACCTAATTATCTGAGAATACTCTGACAGATATGTATGGTACTGTTACATCATTTATTGCTACTTTGCCATTTACACATACATTGTAAGCTCTTTTGGATTACTAGCTACGTTATTTTATTATTTACTACCTTATTTAGTTTTCCCTTGCGGTCACAAATCCAACTTTCAATATCTACCCACAAGGGGAGATAACTTACTATGCAAGCAATATTCAAATAAATATATGATTACGGTATGCTTTTTCCAAACTTTAGTTATATTATATTTTTTTCCAGATTACTTCAGATTATTGCCAGACCTTGGACAAATCAACCAATGGACACATCCTGATTTACACGTCTGTTGCCTTTGTACATATTATATTTTGATAAATCATGGTGCATAATAAATATTTGTTCAACTATAAACAGCTTTTTTCTGATATCATGTCTCCACCCTTTGACCTGTATAATGATACAATGATCACACTGCTTCCAGGGGAAAAACACAAGAAAAACATGTCTTTTTCTTAGGGAAACTATCTGAAGGTATGGTATGATATGAAAATAAACGTTGACAAGCTTTTTGCCACTACCAAAAATGTTGGTTTCGTGTTTAGAAAAAGTCTCAACCGATAAATGTACCTGGTACAATGTACTAACAAAACAACCGATGTTTAGTCATACTGTATGACAATCACAGGAAGTTAAGACTAATATTTGCCTATCAGCTTTTTATATCCCTTTTGGGGTATTTACATTTGGATGACCTATACTCATGTATTTACTGTAGATCAGCTACATCTACTGAAGATGGCATTTTATCACAACACTTATATATATAGTTATTTTGTGCTCTTTGAGTGGAAATGACTACATTCACAAAACTGACTCTTTCGAACAGTTCCTGGAAACTGTTTCATCCCTATATAGAAATTTGGAAGTATTAATTTGATTTGTCAATTTTTAATGTCATCAGAACATAAGCTCATACATCCTCAGTATCCAGGGGTTACTATTGCGGTCGGTATATTCACCCCTGGACTATCTCATTGTATAACTGAAGAAGTTCAGAAGAAAAAACCTGACCAATCACAGGCCTGCAAAGACTTCTTTTGAAGACTACAGAGAGAACGATGCCCAACTTCAAAGCCACACAGTTGACCACAGTGTATACAGATCTATTGATGAAAAAAAAGGGACTAAATTACCTGTTATGTTGCCTCCAGTTTTACTACGAGATAGCCAGGGGTGAATATAATGTCAGTAATAGTAAGTTAGTAACCCCTAGTATCGAGAATGGAGCCCACATATGGGATGCTGTCAGATCCTCTATGAAACAGAGCGAGAAAAAGGATCTGGATTTAGAACTCTCTACCATATAGACGGTTATTTTCACGGGTCAAAATTATTTGCTTCTTTGTCCAAAAGCAAGAAAATTTTGCCATTTGTATGTATGAAAGGGCATAATATAATTGATCTGTTTCTCAATTAATTGTGGATCAAATTTTTTAGCCCACCATCATCAGATGGTGGGCTATTCAAATCGCCTTTCGTCCGTGGCCCGTGGTCCATCCGTCCGTCCTTCTGTCCGTTAACAATTCTTGTTACCGCTATATTTCAGAAAGTACTAAAGGGATCTTTTTCAAATTTCATATGTAGGTTCCCCTAGGGCCCTTGTTGTGCATATTTCATTTTGGGACTGATCGGTCAACAAGATGGCCGACAGGCGGCCATCTTGGATTTTGATAGTTAAAGTTTGTTACCGCTATTTCCCAAAATGTACTGAAGGGATCTTTCTCAAATTTCATATGTAGATTCCCCTAGGACCCTAGTTGTGCATATTGCATTTTGGGACCGATCATTCAACAAGATGGCCGACAGGCGGCCATCTTGGATTTTGATAGTTAAAGATTGTTACCGCTATTCTGCAGAAAGTACTGAAGGAATCTTTCTTAAATTTCATATGTAGGTTCCCCTAGGACCCTAGTTGTGCATATTGCATTTTGGGACCGATCGGTCAACAAGATGGCCGACAGGCGGCTATCTTGGATTTTGATAGTTAAAGTTTGTTACCGCTACTTCTCGGAAAGTACTGAAGGGATCTTTCTCAAATTCCATATGTAGGTTCCCCTAGGACCCTAGTTGTGCATATTGCATTTTGGGACCGATCAGTCAACAAGATGGCCGACAGGCAGCCATCTTGGAATTTGATATTTAAAGATTGTTACTGCTATTTTTCGGAAAGTCCTGAATGGATCTTTCTCAAATTTCATATGTTGGTCCCCCTAGGGCCCTAGTTGTGCATGTTGCATTTTGGGACCAATCGGTCAACAAGGCCATCTTGGATTTTTACAGTTAAAGTCTGTTACCGCTATTTTTCGGAAAGTCCTGAAGGGATCTTTCTCAAATTTCATATGTAGGTTCCTCTAGGGCCCTAGTTGTGCATATTGTGTCTTGTAACCAGTCGGTCAACAAAATGGCTGCCTGGCAGCCATCTTGGATTTTGATAGTTAAAGTTAGTTGATTGTTATCGCTATTTCTCAAAATGTGCTGAAGGGATCTCTCTCAAATTTTATATGTAGGCTTCCCTAGGGCCCTAGTTGTGCATATTGCATTTTGTAACTGATCGGTCAACAAGATGGCTGAACGGCCGCCATCTTGGATTTCATTGTTGAAGTTTGTTACCACTATTTCTTAGAAAGTACTATAGCGATCTGTCTCAAATTTTATATGTAGTGTGTTTGAAAAAGTTTGAAAAGCAGGGAAAAGATCCCTCTTTCCATTGTCAGACATAGATCATTCTTTGGTGGGCGCCAAGATCCCCCTGGGATCTCTTGTTGCAATCATGATTATGTTTCGTAAAACTGCCTAAATAACCAGTTATACAGTAATTGCGATACACTTATTCACAAGGCTACCTATAACATTTGAAAAGAAAACGGAAAAGATGACAAAATTTTCATATCTTTGTATTAAAAACAGTCAACATAACAATTAATATGGTCTGAATCTTCTAGCCGCCTTCATCAGGGCAATGCGTTGTTTGTCTTCTTCAAACTTTTTTCTCAGATCTGCTATTTCTGTGGAAGACATAACAAAAATTCATATAAGTAAAGGGAGCAAAAATATCAGCTAAATTGTAATTATATAAAAGTAATTACACAATGACGATCCATGGAGGTAAAATGGAAAGTGTACAAGAGAGGGATCATCGATGATAAATGGTTATACGAGTGAAAACACCTCACCATCTCGTGATGGAGGGTCAAAATTAACCAAATACAAATATATCCTTTAAAGTGAATAGTCGGGCAAAGAAAACCAGTCTAAATGTGTTCATTGGCCTTCCAAAAGTTCTCACATATTAATACGACGGTCAAGTTCTGCTTAGTTTCCCAGTTCTGACCATTAAAGTAAAGAAAAGTTGAAAGCATTGAAAGAGAGGCTGCGTGGAAATGTAACCACGGACATAGTGAGCCGGGAGGACGTTTTAGAATTTCCATACTTTAAATTAATTTCTTCGTACGCAGACAGATTTTGACGAGAGATTTTATTTTTCCATTTCATAAGAAATTATCCTGGATACATTCACACCATTTTACCGACTTCAGCAATCCTTGCCCGACTGTTCACTTTAATCTATGACAAGATACCCACAACCCAGAAAAAAAAGTTTTGTTATTCTAAAGTTTCATTATCTTATTTTATCATAACAGCTATTATGAACAAGAGGCCCAGAGGGCCTGTATCGCTCACCTGGTTTTTTGTTAGTAATTATCACAAGACTCAGACAATTAGAAAAATAAGCAAAATTGACTCCCAAAGTTTAATTTTGAATCACAACCATACAATGATGCTATTGATACCATACAAATATGCTATCAAATACATAGGTTCAGAGACAAAGTAATTTATATGAAAATAGTAGCCTAATTGACCTTTTGACCTCGCATCTATTGCCGTCTAAGGCCCAGGGGGTCAGCCCTATCATTTGTACAATTTCAAATCCCAACCCTATAAGGATGCTACCATTGCATTATAAGTGCTCTTCCATTCTTAGTTGCAGAGAAGAAGTCGTTTATATGGAAATAGCTAAATTGACCCCTTTTGACCCCACCCTTCAGACCCCCGGGGGGTCAGCCCCATCATTTGCAAAATTTTGAATCCAAACCCTATAAGGATGTAACCATTGCATTATGAGCGTAATCCCATGTTAAGTTGCAGAGAAAAAGTCATTTATATGGAAATTGACCACTTTTGACCCCGCCCCTCAGGCCCCCGGGGGGTCAGCCCTATCATTTGCACAATTTTGAATTCCCACACTATAAGGATACTACCATTGTATTATGGGTGCTATACCGTGCTTAGTTTCAGAGAAGAAGTCGTTTATATGGAAATAGCCAAATTGGCCACTTTCGACCCCGCCCCTCAGGCCCCCTGGGGGTCAGCCCCATCATTTGCACAATTTTGAATCCCCACCCTATAAAGATGCTACCATTGCATTATGGGTGCTATACCATGCTTAGTTTCAGAGAAGAAGTCGTTTATATGGAAATAGCCAAATTGGCCCATTTTGACCCCACCCCTCAGGTCCCCCGGGGGTCAGCCACATCATTTGTACAATTTTGAATCCCCAACCTATAAAGATACTACCATTGCATTATGAGTGCTATCTCATGCTTAGTTTCAGAGAAGAAGTCGTTTATATGGAAATAGCCAAATTGACCCCATTTGACCCCGCCCCTCAGGCCCCCGGGGGTCAGCCCCATCATTTGTACAATTTTGAATCCCCACCCTATAAGGATGCTACCATTGCATTATGGGTGCTATCCCATGCTTGGTTTCAGAGAAAAAGTCGTTTATATGGAAATGGCCAAATTGACCCCTTTTGACCCCGCCCCTCAGGCCCCCGGGGGGTCAGCCCCATCATTTGTACAATTTTGAATCCCCACCCTATAAGGATGCTACCATTGCATTATGGGTGCTATCCCATGCTTGGTTTCAGAGAAAAAGTCGTTTATATGGAAATAGCCAAATGGACCCCATTTGACCCCGCCCCTCAGGCCCTCGGGGGGTCAGCCCCATCATTTGTACAATTTTGAATCCCCA
This sequence comes from Argopecten irradians, assembly GCF_041381155.1. Taxonomy (NCBI): domain Eukaryota; kingdom Metazoa; phylum Mollusca; class Bivalvia; order Pectinida; family Pectinidae; genus Argopecten; species Argopecten irradians. The sequence goes on along the minus strand of NC_091138.1, from coordinate 14,524,862 downwards.
CCCTATAAGGATGCTACTATTGCATTATCGGTGCTATCTCATGCTTGGTTTCAGAGAAGAAGTCGTTTATATGGAAATAGCCAAATTGACCCCTTTTGGCCCCGCCCCTCAGGCCTCCGGGGGGTCAGCCCCATCATTTGTACAATTTTGAATCCCCACCCTATAAGGATGCTACCATTGCATTATGGGTGCTATCCCATGCTTGGTTTCAGAGAAGAAGTCGTTTATATGGAAATAGCCAAATGGACCCCATTTGACCCCGCCCCTCAGGCCCTCGGGGGGTCAGCCCCATCATTTGTACAATTTTGAATCCCCACCCTATAAGGATGCTACTATTGCATTATGGGTGCTATCCCATGCTTGGTTTCAGAGAAGAAGTCGTTTATATGGAAATAGCCAAATTGGCCACTTTCGACCCCGCCCCTCAGGCCCCCTGGGGGTCAGCCCCATCATTTGCACAATTTTGAATCCCCACCCTATAAAGATGCTACCATTGCATTATGGGTGCTATACCATGCTTAGTTTCAGAGAAGAAGTCGTTTATATGGAAATAGCCAAATTGGCCCATTTTGACCCCACCCCTCAGGTCCCCCGGGGGTCAGCCACATCATTTGTACAATTTTGAATCCCCAACCTATAAAGATACTACCATTGCATTATGAGTGCTATCTCATGCTTAGTTTCAGAGAAGAAGTCGTTTATATGGAAATAGCCAAATTGACCCCATTTGACCCCGCCCCTCAGGCCCCCGGGGGTCAGCCCCATCATTTGTACAATTTTGAATCCCCACCCTATAAGGATGCTACCATTGCATTATGGGTGCTATCCCATGCTTGGTTTCAGAGAAAAAGTCGTTTATATGGAAATGGCCAAATTGACCCCTTTTGACCCCGCCCCTCAGGCCCCCGGGGGGTCAGCCCCATCATTTGTACAATTTTGAATCCCCACCCTATAAGGATGCTACCATTGCATTATGGGTGCTATCCCATGCTTGGTTTCAGAGAAAAAGTCGTTTATATGGAAATAGCCAAATGGACCCCATTTGACCCCGCCCCTCAGGCCCTCGGGGGGTCAGCCCCATCATTTGTACAATTTTGAATCCCCACCCTATAAGGATGCTACTATTGCATTATCGGTGCTATCTCATGCTTGGTTTCAGAGAAGAAGTCGTTTATATGGAAATAGCCAAATTGACCCCTTTTGGCCCCGCCCCTCAGGCCTCCGGGGGGTCAGCCCCATCATTTGTACAATTTTGAATCCCCACCCTATAAGGATGCTACCATTGCATTATGGGTGCTATCCCATGCTTGGTTTCAGAGAAGAAGTCGTTTATATGGAAATAGCCAAATGGACCCCATTTGACCCCCGCCCCTCAGGCCCTCGGGGGGTCAGCCCATCATTTGTACAATTTTGAATCCCCACCCTATAAGGATGCTACTATTGCATTATGGGTGCTATCCCATGCTTGGTTTCAGAGAAGAAGTCGTTTATATGGAAATAGCCAAATTGACCCCTTTTGGCCCCGCCCCTCAGGCCCTCGGGGGGTCAGCCCCATCATTTGTACAATTTTGAATCCCCACCCTATAAGGATGCTACTATTGCATTATGGGTGCTATCCCATGCTTGGTTTCAGAGAAGAAGTCGTTTATATGGAAATAGCCAAATTGACCCCTTTTGGCCCCGCCCTCAGGCCCTGGGGGGTCAGCCCCATCATTTGTACAATTTTCAGTTAGTAGCCCATAAGAATGCTACCAGCCAAATTTTGTTGAAATCCGACCAGCGGTTATGGAGAAGAAGTCGATTGTTGACGGACGGACGGACGGACGGACGACGGACGACGGACGACACGACGGACGACGGACGCCGGACGCCACGGTATGGCATAAGCTCACCTTGGTCCTTCGGACCAGGTGAGCTAATAATATCATGTCATGGCAGATATCGATAATGAAAAAGAAATTTTCAAAATTTTTAAAACTTACGTTCTCGCTTTGTTTCTCTGATTTGGAAAGAATAGAAATTCAGCAACTCCTGAAACAGTAAAATTGTCTCTAAAGTAAACAAATAACATAATAATTACACACTGCAGTTACTGTTAAGTTCTTACGCAGCTTTCTAAATGAAATAAGGAGGGAACAATAAAGTTAAGACTTTCAAAATAGAAATTACATTTCAAATATCAAAACATGGGTTTTAAAACAATTGAATCAAAAGACATGTTTTCGAGAGTTTAACAAAATAATTGAGTAATAACGTAAGTCTAATTCAACAAGAACTTGAATACAATTATCAACATCAAATTTAAATAGATTTTATAAACTTCAGGTGAACATCTTTATCTCTATATAAATGAGATTGCAATAATACAACTCCTGAGTTTAAAGATTATAATATTGAAGTTTGACATAGATTGAACAAAATGCAGAATTCCAATTGCCTAGGGTCTATGAATTACACGAGATGAAAATAACTGTTTTACCTTGTCTTTTCTTTTCTTCTTTTCCCGAGCTGTAACCTTTTTTTCCTGGGACTCCTTCCATGGAATACCCTTATTTTTACCGTGCTTAGAGACAGTCACCCAGCCGTCATCGTCTGGTACTCCTTCCATGTCCTTAGCTTTCTGTTTCTCCTGTAGATACACACTCATTTAAAACCAACATACATCGATATCAACTTAATTAATACATCAACATGTGTTCAGATGCGAATCATGTATGATGGGCCTTGAAGAACTCTGATGTTAACTGACCACAATGTGATTACATTATATATAGTGAACCACAGATACCACCTCTGTATAAACACCTGCTTAATACATTGTACATGCATTATTATTATTAGTAAGATATCTTTCTTGGGGTCCCAAATGGCTAATATAAACGCAATTTGATTGCTGTTCCTTTGTTTGGCCTTTTACATATATACATGTATTTTACTGGTTAGGCACGTCATAAATCACAGTACTTTTCAAATCTTTACACTCAAAATGGACTGTTAAAATGTGACCATTCGTTAATGACAACTATATCCTTATGGATTACTTCCCCTGATTGTAATTGTATTGCATAAAACATTACCTCCTCTATACGAGCATCATAATCGGCCATGTATGTGTCAATTTCCTGTTGTAGCTCATCTACATTTATTCTCTCTTCTTCATAATTTTTACACCATTCTGCAAATCATCAACAGTAATATCTTAACTTTTGACTTGTTAGTATACAGTATAATGTTCACTTGATCGGGTCTTGTATTAAATAGCAATCAATAACAGCTATTTCACTATTGATGGAAAGTGCATTAATGTAAAATAATAAATTCCTCATTATATGGTAATTGCGAGATCCCAAAATGATGTGGGAAGCCTAAAATATGATTTTATTCACATCATTTTATGTATATAATATATATTATAACCCCTGTATTGTGGATTTATTGAAGTAATAAGTGATTGTAACTTACTGCCCATTCCGGTGCTTGTACATTTATGAGGATCTTCTGATGATATTATTAATGGTTTGCTGTATGGATTATTCTTGGCTCTCATGATAGCATCTGGCTTTCTGAACACAATGTATGCTACCTTGAAACCCTGTAAATATAAAAATGTAAGTTGGAATTAAAAAGAAATAGTCTATAATATTAATGTATCTTCAACATTCTAAGGGGCCGCGGTGGCCGAGTGGTTAAGATGTCCCGACATATTACCACAAGCCCTCCACCTCTGGGATGCGGGTTCGAATCCCATGTGGGGCAGTTGCCAGGTACTGACCGCTGGCCGGTGGTTTTCTCCGGGTACTCCGGCTTTCCTCCACCAACAAACCTGGCACGTCCTTACATGACCCTGGCTGTTAATAGGACGTACTAAACAAACCAAAATCAACATTCTAAATCCCTCATTGATGATATAAGTTACAATTTTTATAATGAGCTATATCACCAAAATTTGAACCAATCCAACTATTCATAAGGGTCGTATTTGTAACATTACTGGTTATTTTGAATAAGCTATCACCTTTTGCATGCCACAGATAAAAAGTTCATCAGCAAATCTAGATTTGATTTGAATTCTATCCACTATTGCTTTGATTTTTGTAAATTGTGATGATTGTGATCAGTGTGCTTACTTAAGGATTTTTTTCCTGTTGGTCCTAAGGACTGGCTGACCCTTAAAGTTATTAGTCCTTACTTATCCGGATTAGTATTGTAGGCTCTCAATTGAAAACCAGAATATTACGAAAATTTGTTTTGTACAATTTGAACTTCGACCTTTTTACAATTCTACTGCCATTTTTGTTTTGTATATCCTCAATGTATTTGACCAAAAGTTGCCGGTCAAAGGACATGGTTAAATTCGTCTGCCCGACTATAAAGTTGCCACTGACAGGCAGACGGACAGGCTTTAATTTTGAACGCTGATTGTGATAAAAAGATATACATTCTCACCTGGTGTAATTTCACTGTTGGGAAGTATTTAGATACATCTTTGTGTGGTGGACCACTAGAAGGCTTCTCATGGAGGTAAACACGGAGAACTTTCCCAAATGTTGAAAACATGTGTCTCAGATGTTCCTTAAAATAATAAGAATAGATATGTAATTTCACAAGTCTTCACATGTGGTATAATATATTACTGATATAGTGATAATGTATCTAGGTCTGCAATGGAGAGACCACTTCTGACATGTTTAACAATGTGGAATATGGTGTAAACAAGCTTAAGGTATAAAAACCAAAAGATAAAATTTCACAGTTTTAAGTTCAGAACAAATACATGTATCATTCTTGATTCTAGGATTATGATAAACTTACTAATAAAAGTAAACCTTGATAATTACTGAATGGAAGAAAATCACCAGATGATTAGCTTTATATAAGAGAGCTTTTTTCTTCAATAAGGTCAACTTATGATTTATTTAAATAAATCTGTTTTTCTTCTATCTCGATCAGTCAGTCAAATTTCATCTTAATTTGCATATTTTACATACAGTGTAGTTGCCTCCCTTGTGGGTAGGTGTCGTTACTTATAAGCAAATTCTATGTTGTTTTCTCTGGAAAATATAGTATTATATATACTTATAAAAGTATATATGACGTTACAATCAGTGCCTATATATACCCACAAGTGCAGATAACCCTGTAATGTGAAAATACAGAATAATAGACTATTGTATGAACCTAGGTTTGATCCCTAGCAGAGACAATTACTTGAATTGAACGAACTATACAGTCTTGCATATAATATACACTGTCAGGAAATCATTAAAGGCCCACTACCTTTCCGGAGGAAAACAAAGGTTTCTTAAAAACATTAATAACATCAGACAAGAGGCCCACAGGGCCTGTATCGCTCACCTGGTTTGTAATGCCAAGTTAGTAATGTTCTGAATACAGGTTTATTGTTTCTTTTCTGAAGGAATTTGAATAATTACCTCTAATTCCCCTAATGGGCCCTGTCCCTCCTGCCCCTTGGGGTCAGAGCCAAAATTTATACAAGTTCTGTTCCCCTTCCCCCAAGGATGTTTGTGGCCAAATTTGGTCACAATCCATGCAGAACTCTAGGACAAGTAGCGATTTATAGGATTTACCTCTAATTACCCTATTGGGCCCTGTCCCTCCTGCCCCCAGGGGTCAGAGCCAAAATTCATACAAGTTCTGTTCCACTTCTCCCAAGGATGTTTGTGGCCAAATTTGGTCACAATCCATGCAGAACTCTCGGACAAGTAGCAATTTATAGGATTTACCTCTATTTCCCCTAATGGGCCCCGCCCCTCCTGCCCCCAGGGGGTCAGAGCCAAAATTTATACAAGTTCTGTTCCCCTTCTCCCAAAGATATTTGTGGCCAAATTTGGTCACAATCCATGCAGAACTCTAGGACAAGTGGCGATTTATAGGATTTACCTCTATTTCCCCTAATGGACCCCGCCCCTCCTGCCCCCAGGGGGTCAGAGCCAAAATTTATACAAGTTCTGTTACCCTTCCCGCAAGGATGATTGTGGCCAAATTTAGTCACAATCCATACAGAACTCTTAGGACAAGTAGCGATTTATAGGATTAACTTCTAATTACCCTTTTGGGCCTTGTCCCTCCTGCCCCCCGGCGGGGTCAAGCCAAAATTTACACAAGTTCTGTTCCCCTTCCCCCAAGGATATTTGTGGCCAAATTTGGTCACAATCCATGCAGAACTCTCGGACAAGTAGCAATTTATAGGATTTACCTCTATTTCCCCTAATGGGCCCCGCCCCTCCTGCCCCCAGGGGGTCAGAGCCAAAATTTATACAAGTTTGGTTCCCCTTCCCCCAAGAATGTTTGGGCAAAATTTGGTCACAATCCATGCAGAACTCTATGACTAGTAGCGATTTAAAGGAAATGTTGACGGACAGATGGACGGACAGATAGACAATGGATGCCGCGCAATGACATAAGCTCACCGGCCCTTTGGGCCAGGTGAGCTAAAAATATATACCAATGGCCTAAGATGAGGTTACAACACCAAACATATGCAAGATTTCCTGCGTAATGGTTGATAACAGTGGAGAGTTATTTCGCTGTTTTGCCGTCTGGCGCAGTGATAGTCAACTAGCGCGCGGTATTTAGGACGACTGCGGGAAACGTAAGACGACCCGCGTTATGAAAATTAACATTTTATTTATTTTAATCACATTGTTTAGAATGTGATGACACGAGTAGTATTAACGGCAAGTTAATAACTTTAGCGACAATACAAAAATATCGATCTTGTTTTACTTTCCCATTTTAAAAATTAAAAGCCGTTTCGGAAAGGCAGTGGGCCTTTAAAAACATCATTAATACTCACCTCATTACAATATGGTGGTATGTTGAGCAAGAACAGCGTTGTTGCCTTTGGTTTACATTTATCTTCCTCACGAACATTGTGTTCCTTAATGTAAATACAGTGGGCTGCTTTACTTTTTTCAGAGTATTTCACCTGAATAACTGAAATATCAATAATTTATTTACAAAATTACCTGAATAAAACACAATAAAATAGTCTATACTCACATTTACTCTCACAGTAACATCCAATATATAACTTATTTGTAATGTGTACCCCATTCCATCAAGAAATTTGCATTATTCAGGTTTCAGGTAATTACTGTGCCACAAAACCTACATTTGTATGTATTCATTGTCTAACCCATGACCACAAACTTACTGGTCTGGCGCTCTAGTCTACTGACTGAGCTAAAGAGAAATTCCCTGTGCTTTATCTTTCCTAATGCCTCCCTTGGCACTGCCTCATTTTTGGCCTTGGGTTGAGCGTTCACCCCTGTGAGGAAGGCTCAGGGTTCTGTCCCCTGGGCGAGACACACCAAATAAAGTCTATAAAAGTGGTAGTTTCTGCTCCTGCTTAACACTCAGCATACAGGGAGTGGGACGACTGGTTCGCCCGTTGTCAGTATAATGTGACCTGGTGGGGCGTGTTGCTTGGTGTCTTCGGGGGCATGCGTCAGTGATATAGCACTATAAAAAGGGCAACAGTTTCACTATACAAGAAGACACAACAAGAATATAATGCAGTCTCCCAAAACACGCACCTCGCACAACATACACGCAGCTCACTGCATACATGGGAGGCCGTCCTTGCATGACCATGGCTGTTAATAGGACGTTAATTAATCAAACAAACAAAAGTCCTCTAGCACAAAGCTAGAAGGCGACTGAATCATTATGTATTTACCATTACATGTACCTACAATATCAAAAGTATTTAAATCTTGCTGCAATAGCAATACGCCATTTGCGAACTACAGCATTCAGTCAGTTAAGTCATGTGCACATTTGACACAAATTGGCGGCATATGTAATGATTGAACATTGGTGGAAAAAATATCATATTATGACAGAACACCTAACATTAATTAACAAAACATATTTACTTAAATATGACCTACATATGCGTGAACAATGAATTTAGATTTAGATCCTTACCAAGGAAATGACATATAAGTTACTGCATGAAATGGAACTCGCAAATATTGTCATAACTTAATTACCTGGGCATTTTTTTTCTAAAAATCAGTAACAAATAAGAAACAAAACAGTTCATCTTAGTTCTGTTATCGAGCAAGTATCACCAACAATTACCTAAATACTCAGACATTAGTATTCAACTGCATATATGTATATATCATTGCCATGACGGAAAAATGTGCCATATATTTTTCACGGTCAAATGAACAAATCAACTCTTCCCGTAATTGGCGTATTATAAGGTAATTTCTGTTATTCAACAAAATAAAAGCATTACTGACCTCAAACTTAAAGTATAACATACAATGTATAGATCTATACACTACATAAATCAAACTGTTTAGGAGTTATTTCCCCTTCTTTATTTCTTCGTGCCAAGTTTTTAATTCGAGTTACTCCCCTTTGCCTTCTAAACCTCATTAAAAGAGCCATCAACATTTATAAATGGATTGTTCTCGTCAATTAAACACATATTTTTTTCATTTATCAGTCGCTTAAAGCTTCGATATTATAACATTTTTGAGTCAACAGTTATCGTTCTGTATTTAATTCGGGTGTGCCGTGTGGTAGGCCTAGAGGGCCCGAATGTTTTACAAACAAACTAGACCATCTGCTGTATTTGAATGTATAAAATTATTTGCGCAGTATTTTCGCATGATAAAGCTGTTTATTTTTGTGACTCAATGCGCACACAAAGTGACACTTACCCGTAAATCCTTGAACATCAACGTGGTCGAGCTGTTCAGTTATTTTCTCCATGCTTGAAATCTTAGTCATGGAGACGCTTGTATTGATTATACTTTAAAGGTTGGACTAATGACAGGAGACAAGCATAAATGACCGGACCCATGTCTGCCCCTCTTACTGTCATTCAGGACCCAATAAGCGTTCAGTAAAATTAGTTAAAAAAAAGAGAGGCCTTCATTCCAACAACAACAACAAAATTGTCTCTACTGTAGATGTACTCTGAGAAGTCAAGTTTTTCTTGTATTAAACTTTTTTTTCATATAGAATTTTTGAAATAGGAGTTCGTACCATAAAAGAAAATGGAAGCCTGTGTGAAAAACAGGTGTCCGTGTGCTCGTTTTTGAGCTATTGTCATTCAGATATGCCTAGTTGACAAAATATTGGATTTTATGGGAATTTTGGCGTTTTGACCATATATACAAGATATTAAAGCCTTAATTTCCTAATAAGGTGTTTGATATGTGTGGATGTTTGTAGAATTTACTTTCCATTGGTATTCCTTAAAGCTATACCAGTTTTGATTAATAAGACCCCTATTTGTTCTCAGAATAACAACAGATGCTATCTATACCCCTTAATTTTGAGCTACAAAATGCGCCATTTAAATTGCCAATTTTAACCCTTTATAGAAAAAGTTCTGGTATTAAAGTTTTGCTAATATTTTGCATATCAATAGGAAAAGGTTGTTCTTTGTAAATCAGGCAGAAAAATGGGGGTTCCGTGTGCTTACTTTTTTTCCCCCCATTTGAATATTTGTTATTTTTCAATATTTTAGAGTAATAAAGTGCTGAAATTATGATATAATTTGCAACTGGCAACATGCTAAAGATATTTTGATAAATTGTATTGAAAATCTCATAACTTCTTTGATCTTTGTCGAAACGAGACTTTAACGGGACTGAAACCTCAGAAGAATACATCCTTGAGTTGTTGTTTTTTTAGCTTTTTTCGGATTGGTACCCAGTAGGCCAACTGGTCCATATAGGCCTATTTTTATTATTCATTGGAGAAATGCTTCCCAAACATTATGTAAATAGAGAATCTTTCTTGAGAGGCTATGCAATATGAAATTTATCGCGTTGCATATAAAATCATTTAACAAGTTTGATAAATTTTATATTACTTAGTCATGAGTGTAAGATTATATTTATTACACAATTTTTCAGTATTAAAGGGCCACTACCTTTCCGGAACGGCTTTTAATTTTTAAAATGGGAATGTAAAACGAGATCGATAATTTTGTAGAGTCGCAAAAGTTATTAACTTACCGTTACTACATGTATTATCACCATCAGAACAATTTGATGAAAATAAATAAAATGTTAATTTTCATAACGCGGGTCGTCTTAGGTTTCCCGCCTTCATACTAAATACCGCGCGGTAGTTGACTATCACTGCGCCAGACGGCAAAACAGCGAAATGTCTTTCCACTGTTATCATATATTACGCAGGAAATCGTGCATATGTTTGTTGTTGTTACCTCAGCTTAGGTCATCGGTATATATTTTCTGGTGTTATTAATGTTTTTAAGAAACATTTATAGTTTGCTCTGGAAAGGTAGTGGGCCTTTAATAGAAATGTAAGTGAAAATTTTAAATATTGTCTCTATATAAAACAGTAGAAATTCGTCTCGGATGTGACATTTCCGTATACTGAGACAATCATGCGACGACATACATTTTTTGTATAAAGATTATGACGTAAAACTGCATGTGACGTCACAATAGTGTTATTACACATGTGTCTTCCGATATTTATGACATGGATAGACGGGTTATGTGATAAATATATTTTTCATGATAACGAAAATATTTCATTTGCCGTTCGCCATATGATTATTTGGTGGTCGCCACCATTGACTAAATGTGCATTGATCACAAGAAATGTGATAGAATAATTCTGGGAAAAAAATGTTCCTGTATATGTAAGCCTAATTATAATACTCAATACGATTTCCTCATATATGAGTCCATTTACAAGTGCAGATTTACAATCGCATGAAAATATGGTCTTTTAAATTGATTTAACACATGAATTAGATATCTGCCGACTCAGTATCCTGTCTGGAAGGAAGCACGGAAGCGCTCTTGAAGGCATATATGGTATTTCCGTTTAGACTCCGGAAATCAAATACAATAACGGATCATTTCGACTTTAATTATTTCGGTAGTAGAATTTTCTGAAGAACGATTGATTGAAGGGAGTTAACAATATATAGTCTTACCTATTCCAGGTAAGTGGGAGACGAGGCCTTGTAACAGGTAACTCGGCTTTATTTATTCCAACTTTTATGTACATTTACAGAAGCCTACGTACAGAAGATATCAGGTTTAATTATGTTTTTGATGTTACAAATTCGTTGACCACTGGTAAATACATATCATTTTGATGTCCATATGGTATTATACCGCCTCTTTACTAAAACGTCCAAAAATGGTCTATGTGCACTGTCCAATAATATAAACTATAAACTGTAACTTATTCTCATATTCCTGCATGTATTTTGATACGAGATTAGTTGTTCGTTTATGAATTAAAGACTTATCTGGTGATTTTATATTGTCATAGGACGAGCCTTTGACAAAGTCCTCATAGATAAAATGTATCCAAAAGTGCAGATCTGTCAGGATTTATACATGAAATAATTACTCTAACAAACAATCGAATCGGTAGTTCCGAATAAACGAAAAAGGCCCAACCATAGGGAGCTGAGAATTAGATATAGTATATATAATATTGTAGGAACAATCTCGTTCGATACATGTATATGAAGTCATAGACATATAAAAACGAAAGAACATTCTTCATAGACGCGACTGAGAATAATGCTTATAATTTAATTCAGATAACTCAATCAGGTGCTAATTAGGCATAAATTCCGTGTTTTACTTACCTTTAAAATAAAACAAATTGAATTGTGGCGCATTGATTTCTTATCCAATAATTCAGTTTGGCTAATGACTGTGCCGCTTTTAATTAACCTTAAAGATTTATTCAATAGAAATGAGTGTAACATATGAAATTGAATTATACGTGTATGGACTATGACGAATATATGATTATTACCAATTTTTTATCTAGATCCATAATACGTCTAAAACTGGTCTATAGGTAAACATGTATATATTGTAATTTTTTTTTATTTATTAATTTTCCTAATATATAGTCTATATATTTGAGAAAAAAAAAAGAGAAAAAAAAACACTAATAATATAGGCAGGTTTAGCGGACTAGTCTATGTGCAGTCTGGTGGTGGATCCATAATTATGTACACAGGCGTTGGCTAGAGCCAAACGCCTGTGGTCCGACCAGTATGTTCGGGCTTAAACTAACAAAAAGTTGGTCATGTTTCTGATAACATGCATAGGCCAAAATAATTAATGTTATGTGTAGGCCAACTGTATATCTCGCACAAAAAAACACCTACACACTCAAAGTCAAAATGTATGATACCCTGCCGCCTATATGACTTCATATCCAGAAGGGCGACTTCATTGCTATAGAATTTCTTAATAAATTGACTGAGCGGCAATTGATAAAGATTTGGGATGGGTTGTAAACACCGTGATAAAACGGAAAGCGAAACAAATATTGGCATGATTTTAAATACAGAACTTAGTTTCTAAAACAACAAATGAGACAGTTATTTAGGCCCACTACCTTTCAAGAGCAAAATTTAAAGGTTTCTTAAAAACATTGATAACATAATAAAATACATAACGATGGCCTAAGATGAGGTTACAACACCAAAAATATGCACGATTTTCTGCGTATTTATTTGATAACAGTGAAGGGTCATTACGCTATTTTGCCGTCAGGCGCAGTGATAGTCAAGTACCGCGTGGTATTTAGAACGACGACGGGAAACATAAGACGACCCGCGTTATGAAAATTTACATTTTACCTGGTATTTATTTTAATCAAATTGTTCAGAATATGGGGAAACGTGTAGTATTAACGGTAAGTTAATAACTTTTGCGACTCTACAAAATTATCGATCTCGTTTACACTCCCATTTTAAAAATTACTAACGTTGAGCTGTTTCGGAAAGGTAGTGGGCCTTTAATGGGGCTATTATCAATTTGATAACTTGGTTTACTATAAAACTGTATCATTAATTAATGGAACTCTTATTCACAAGTAATTAATCGATGTATTTGGTATCTGTATGTATTTCTCTAGTTTTTTTTTTTTTTTAATAAGTGTGCATAAGTTACCTATAAGTGAGAAGGATTCGTCACTGTCTCTTTATACTACTAAACACCACGCGAGACGCCTATGGACAAGGATTAAAAACCCTTTTTCTCGATAAATACTTGTCTTATCGAGTCAAACGATACGTCCTTGGCTACCCACTCTATATCTACTAAAAATTTGCTCATTTTTTTATCCTGATTTTAGTGTTCACAATATCAAAACGTTTCAAAGATCTAGATAGACGCATGCGTATAATTACTTCAGTTTATTTCCGGGAAATTGTTTACGTTTTCTACAACGCTGAAAAAGATGTTTTTGAATCAAATCCTGCTTTTCAAAGTGCTCTTTGGAGTATCAGATGCGGAAAAAAGTTAGATTTGTAAGTGTAAAAAACACACGTTGCTTTTGTTGAGTAAAATATTGTCGTTTTCTCGCTCGAAATCGATTGCTCTTTAAACTATTAAAGTCTTTTCCCAGTCATATGATTTTGTCTGCAGTCAACATGTAAACAGTAACGTTAATGACTCATTATAGAAAGGCAGGTTTTCCTTTCCTGTCAAATATATTGACTTGTGTAGTTACTTCATTTTATCAGACTTATTAAATGTATGCAATCTGACCATCAAATCAGTTAAAGACATGCACATACTGCATGGTGCAAGGTCAATGTGATTCTTATTTACTTAACTTTAATTTACCATAACCCACTTCTCTACTGTAGATAATCAAATCCAACAATTTTCATCCGTTTTGATATGATTAGTCAAAACCGCATAAGAACGTATAACACCAGTGACTACTTTAGCTATATTGCAACTATAAATCTAAAATTTGCCAAAGTACATACAGAGACAAGTACAATTACTGTACTTGATTCAAAAGACCAAAATAAACTCATGCTATTACTGCTGCATCTGTCATCAAACAAAATGATTTTCTTGAAAACAATTGGTAAGAATGTAATCAAATTTGGCTGCTGCATTTTGCATCATTGTGATACATAAAGAATACATGTACATGGTTAGTATCTTACAATACAAGGTTGATTTTGATGCAAGACTTAGGAAAGGCGAGATGACGAAGCTCTGACGAGTCATCTAGGCTTCCGTGTCGAGCACCAAAATAAAACTTGTATTGAAAGATACTAATTATAACCATGTATTCTGTATCCTGCAACCATTGTGACATTCAAATCAAAAGCAAATTACCAGTTATTTTCTTGGTTTCGCTCGAAGGGAGATACTTCGTTGATGCAAATGAAACGATTCATTCACTAAAAAGAATGAGAGTGTACTCCTTTTTACTATCATGGGAATTATAGAATGATATTTTGATTTCATTTATTTTGTTTTATTTGTAGATAGACCTACCGGATACAATGGACTGTTGTTCATAGTATATGTGACTTGAGGTAACCAATGACAAAATAAAATTTTGCCAGAAAGTACTGTGATCGTAAAGCAGCCATGTTGGTCAGGTGCTGATGTTTCTGGAAGGGGCATGTGTCAGCCAATGTCCTTCAGTGTCCAGAGGGAGGTCCAGCTGCGATTTCTGTGTCCAGCAGATATTGATGAGGTCAAGAAGCTATGCAGAGAATGGTTTCCAATAGAGTGTGTATTTGATTTCTTTACAGATCATAAAATGTTTGAACTCATTGAAAACGTTGAGAAATTGATCTTTATATATTGTAAATTTATTCTTAAAGTGAACGGTTGGGCAAGGATGGCTAAAGTCGGTAAAATTGTGTGAATGTATCCAGTATAATTTCTTGTGAAATAGAAAAATAAAATCTCTCGCCAAAATCTGTCTGCGTACAAAGAAATTAATTTAAAGTATGGAAATTCTAAAACGTCCTCCCAGCTGACTATGTCCGTGGTTACATTTACACGCAGCCTCGCTTTCAATGCTTTCAACTTTTCTTTATTTCAATGGTCAGAACTGGGAAACGTAAGCAGAACTTGGCCGTCGTATTAATAAGTGAGAACTTTTGGAAGGCCAATGAACGCATTTAGACTGGTTTTCTTTGCCCGACTATTCACTTTAACACTTTTTGCAAGGAAATCAATTCTATCCTTTTACTAGCTAATAATGCAGTTGTGATGATCTTCTCATTGCTAATTATTAATATTAATTGCATTCACAAGAGCTATGAATATGCAAGGAATAACGTAGTGTAATTGATTAATGTTGCTGCAAGACTTCTTTAAGAACTTATTTTAAAACTTATGGATACAATGTATGTATAAAAAATACACTTGAGTATGCCTTTCAATATTGATACCCCAAGGAATAAAACTATCATTTCCATCTTATTTTTTTTGGCATACAACAGAGTACCGGGTACTAGTTGTCTTCCCATCCAGTTGGGTATCAATCATGAAGTTATTATTTCGTGAGCGAAAGTCATTGTCATTTTCCCTGAAAAATATGACATTGCGCTTGAAAACACATGTTATGATAAATCCCCCTCGGACAGATAATTCTGTAATATACAAAGTTGGAATTATTGACCCAATAAGCGCCCAGGGCGTTTGAAAAAAATGAAAAGGTGCTAATAAGACGAAATTATTTCAAATCTAAACAGTTTTGTGTAGTTTTGGTCTTTGTTCTGGTGAACAATCGAAATCAAGGCCTCAAAAAGGGGGAGGGGCACTCATAGGGACATGGGCGCTTATTGGGTCGAATACGGTACATGTGTAATAACTTCATGATAACCTGATGTTTGATGTCCTTATTACAGATATCCTGATACATGGTACCAGGAGATAACCTCTAACCCCAAGTTCTACTCACTGGCCGCGACCTACCACTCCAGGATTGTGGGCATGATTGTGTCAGAGGTCAAGCTGCTCTCCTCTATTAACAAAGAGGTAAGTCTGTGTATCTAAGGATAATCTTGTCAATTTGAGTTGGTATTACTCTAAAAACCAGGCCAAAACATCAGAAATATATCTATATTCAAGAGCACATAACAAACATACTTGCTTTATTTGAAGTTTCACTTGACTTAATATCAAAGTTTGACTGTATTTGTTTAAGGCTATAATTTAGATAATTATAGCATTGGACATTTGGTCACACTGAAGTCTAACATTAGAGCACTTCGTCTTCATGATTTCCAACCCAGTGTATGGTTTGATCTTATTCTAAGATTGTTTGGTGTATCCAAACATGGATTTTTCTAAACTGGCTTTGGAACTAGAGAACAACAAGTTTCTTTTGACAGTCTAAGGACATATATAACTGTATCCAATACTGGTTTTACATAACAAATGCTTGAATTTACAGGATGCTGACATTTTAGCCAATCATCACCCTCCAACTTCTCAGGTCGCCTACATACTGAGTCTTGGGGTTGTTGTGGACTTCAGGAAACATGGCATTGGTATGGAATGAATAGTACTAGAATAAGGTTACAAAAACATAATTGATACATGAACAAGCACATTTCTAATATTCACTGTCAAGTTTTAATTGTTGTAAGTACAATGGAGAAAAGTAACTACATGTTATATGTTGCCATTATTGTAAGTATAAAGTTAATGTAACTACAGATTTTGACTTTTTTGCTGTTTTTTTTTTACCATTTTGAATTGAAAACTGAATTTGTAAATTTATACACATTTCATAATTCTATACATTTTGTAGAAAAAGGATGTACAATGTATATAACAAATAGTGTAAATTCACTTCAATGGAACTGAGACTTCTTTTGTCTACCATGAATACATACAGTGTGTCACATATTTGTTTTATTTCCTTTCCAGCTTCTTTGCTTTTGGACAGCCTTATTTCCTACCTGACATCAAAAGACCGATGTAATTGTAAGGCTGTGTACCTTCATGTGCTTGCTACAAATCTAATAGCTATCCGTTTCTATGAGAAGCGACGATTCCAAGCTCACAGCTTCCTGCCTTATTACTACTCGATTCAGGGTAAACCCAGGGATGGATACCTGTATGTATTATATGTCAATGGAGGAAAGCCACCCTGGTCTTTCATATATCCTTTTATTGTTTACTTGTACATATTGTCAGCTGAAACATGCATTAAACAGAGGGTCAAGGTGGTAGAATATTCTGCCATTCTACCACCTATAGCCCTCCTCTTCTACCTAAGTTTTTACAAGATCCAAACCTACATTGGATAGTTACCTGGTATTGATGGTAGTTTGGTGTTTTTTCTCTGGGTAACTTAGCTTTCTCTTCCTAACCCTAGTGTGTATTTAAATGACTGTTTTAAGGTTTAAGGAAATAATAGGTTTAGGAGAGGAGAGTAAAACCACTGACTGGTCAGTGTCTGGCAAATGACTATGTTTTTGCATGCTCCACATGGGTTTCCAACTCCCATCCTATTTATATATATATAATGATAGGGGGAAAAGGGGGGAGGGGTGTCAAAGATGTCTTTTATACTCCTGTCCTGAATAGGGAGGAATAGAGTTAAGGATGTATGTCCCATCCTATCCAGCTTTGATTCAATGTGATGCATGCCATTGTATGTCTTTTAATACATATATTTTTATTTTCAAATCTTTATAAAGTTATGACCTGTTGTATAGAATCTCATCTGCTTTCCTTAACATATTTTACTGATTACCTGGTCAACTGTGGAGTGATGATGTCCAAGCTGCAGCCATGCGCCTTGCCGAGACAGATCGTGCGATCCGTGCGGGGATGGCTGTGTCGTTTATTAGCTGGAGCCACCACCAATTACTCTAGTTAGTTGTCATTCCAAGTGTTATATGTGTCACTTATATTGGGATGTTCAAGTCCTACCTTTGTATTTACATGCATAATTTGTTTTGGTATTTATTTGACAGCCAAAATTGTTCCCCTACTGTATGGTCACACAGACATGGCTCGAGTCTGTTTTGTATGAAAATGTTTTTGGGTGAATTACACTTATTTTTAATCTGCTGACTAGTCCTATGATAGTATTTAATGATGCTTCTCTGAAATTGTGTAACTGAAAATCAGCTGCCATATAGCCAGATTTTCCACAGTTCAAATTTTTTGTGATTTGAACTTTAAAAAAAAATTAAAAACTTGTCTATGAAGTATTACAGTACATATGTACTAGGGTAGTATTTTAAAATGTGGTAAAGAAAGGTTATGATGATATTATTTTATCATTATGGTAGAAGATATTTATGAAGATTGCTCCATCAATAGTCAACTGAAGACAAACCTTTATTACATATCAGATAAAAATTGGTTTAACGAACAGATTGGCACCAATTACATGTATTATATATACTACATTTTAATATCTCCGACGTCTGAATTTTCCATTGATGTCACACCTTTAGTTTATTGGTTATTATCAGCAGTGTGTGGTTCTATGAGTTAAACAAGACTATAAAGAAAGACCCGTAGTATACCCTTGCCTCTGTTATTGACTTTATATGTGAACGAAAAGCAGTGATATCTGATAGAAGAAGCTCTGCTGTTGTTATTATAATATACAGTACATTTTGGACAATTGGAGATTGTTCCCATATCTTTTACTAGTACATCATACATTTTTGATAGATACAAGTAATATAAATGTACTTATCGGTAGATTATACATAGGGCGTTTCCATAGCTATTATTTGATTAAGGATGTATTCTTCTGAGGTTTCAGTCCCGTTGAAGTCTCATTTCGACAAAGATCAAAGAAGTTATGAGATTTTTAAATACAATTTATCAATATCTGTAGCAAGTTTGCCAGTTGCAAATTTTGTCAAAAAATTACAGTTCTAACTTAAGCAGATTTTTTTATACGGGGATTTTAAGAAAAGGCCCATTTGGCGGCCGTTTTGAAATTGTGTTGATTAATGTTAAAATGGGGTTTTGTTTCTGTGATGAAGCCGTAAAGTATTAGGGGGAAGGGTATAGACGTCTTTGTAGTTTTTGGTAAACTTGCCACCAGTATGAGCCAACTCATTTTTCATACTCACACCTGAGATAATGATTTAGACCAATACTGTAGCAGATTTGGCTAACTTGACCAGTAGTTGTCATTGGCAACTTCAAATAACATTACAGGTAAAGTGGCTAATTTAGACATCAGGTGTTTAGTTGAATGTAGAAAAGGTATGGAATATACAAAACTCTATTGGTGGGATAAAGAATGGTGTCTGTAGGGAATCATATCAGTCAACCATGACTAGTAGTGATGTTGGCATTGGTATCAGTCAGGATGTAATACATGTATTGTCAGGTCAAATGGCTGTGAATGGTTTTCAGTAATTCATGTAGTACGATTTGTGCCTACTAATTAGTTGTACCGTTACTAGTGTAATGGTGTCAGGTCAACCATAACTGTTAGGGGTAAAGGTTATAGTGTCAGATCAAACATGACTTATGTTGTCAAGTCAATAGCGAAAGTTGAAGGGTAAAGGTTATAATGGTGTTACGTCAACTGTGAATGTTATTGATGTAAATTGTGGCGTTCGGTCAATCATGTATGTTATTGATGTAAGTAATATTGTCAGGTCATCGGTTAGTATTGATGGTAAAGGTACTCAGTAATGGTGACTGGAGAACCATATTGGTCTCTCAAATTATCGCAATGGTTTATATGGTTTAAATGGTGCTTCTTATGGTGAGGATAGCAATCTGTCAAATCTTCAAATTACCTGTGGTATTTTATAGATATTCTCTTTATAGTTACTTATTGATAAGAAAGTATTATTTTGCAGAAGCCACATATTTATTGCAAGAGCTATAGATGGTCTTTTGAAAATCCTCATTGTAAAGATGACCGGGTATTTCTTAACTAGTGAAATCCCTATCAATAAGATGTGTTCCCTAATTTAAAAAGTTGTCATCTTTTCTAAGGTATCGATGTGTTCCTTAATAAAGAGAAAAACCTGTCAAAGGGACGTGTTTTCCAATTAAGTAAAAATAACTGTCAAGGATTTTCCTCAATTAAATAATACAAGATGTCTGAAGGAAGTGTTCCCCAAATGTTATAAAGTAATTATCACATGGATATAATTTCCAATTCCATGAACTCCTGTTATTGGGATGTGTTCAAAAGTTCTATAAATCTCTTGCAGACAAATTGCTTTAAATTTCCTAGAAATCCCTGTTTCCAGCATGTTCCTTGATTCAATGAAATCCCTGTCAGACTCGGATATGTTCCCTTTAGTGAAATCCTGGTGACAGGGAGGTGTTCCATAAGATTTTTTTTCCAAATATTGTGTTGAGCATTAATATTTTGTTTGTTTTCTAATAACTTGAAGATATTTCAATTCCCTAATTCCATTCCCTCTATTCATATAGAACTTCCATTTAGTATACATAATCCACTATCATAGACTCTAGATGTATTTTATCATATGTTCCAATTACTATATTAAATATGAGATATATTAGAAGTGAGTGAGTGTCTGAATATTTGTGGTGTTGGTGAAATGAAGCTCAAAATGACTGTTTATTTATTGACCAGGGTTTCTACCACTATTAGTTATATAATCCCAATGTTGAATTTGCATTTTTTTGGTACTTGTTTAGTTCACACTCAAAAACAAATTGATATGTAAGAGGATGGTTGATATTTTTGTAGTTCAGATATTACATGTACATGTATGAAACTTTATTAACTATAGAAACGAAAATATGATCCGTTAATTAGACCTTCTACAAATTGTAGCCGGACTTTGTCAGATAGGAACAATATAGACACAATAAAGTCATTGATGTATGTGGCAGGAGAGTGAGAGAAACCATCTATGTTGGCAGGGAAATTATTCAACGTGTCTCAAATTCAGAGAATTAATCTCTTGTATGTAAATATTACTAGCTTTATAGTATAGCTGTGTTAGCTTTGTCTCAAAATTTTATGCTTTTGTTGCCATAAAGTTTCCAGGTGGAGATATATATTGTTTAATTCTGTATTTGCACATTACATAATTATCTGCCCTTGCCCTGGGTACATGATTGTGAAGTCGTATGTTTGTCAGGGTAAAGTCATTCTTTTCTTAGAAAATGACACAAATTTTGCTCACAAAATAATGATGTCCCAATGGACATCTACACAAGGGAGATAGCTCTGCAAAATGCAAAGACGGAAAAGCTACTCAATGTTGACCCAATGTTGAGATTTGTTCCTGGTTTGTAGGCACCACATACATGTATTATCTTGTATAAATTCTGTATTACATGTAGTAGAGAGTTGTCTGCTCTTCTAGTTGGTGATTGTTTAGTCATGCATCATGTGTTTGAAAGTGTAATATTTTGCACATGAACTAGTGATGTAACAATCAATGCCTGAACAGTAGATGATTCTACAACATACACAAATTGAATAACATGCATAAACAGATATGCATCTGTTGTCATACAGCATAGATTTTTATTTATGCTTCAAGCATATCATATATTATAGTTCACAAGAGATACAGCTTTTCTAGCCACCATGTAGGTATATGTGGAAACCACACTGATAAGTCCCATTTTATTTTTGCCAAATCATCAATTTCTATATAAAGTGCTAAAAAGATTCCCATGTGTGTAGTTATAAATACAGCACTGTATATAGACATTGTTAAAGGTAAAATATCTAAGGATGTAGATAATGCAAAATTATATGCAGTTATAGCAGTTGCTTTGGAATGTTGTGAATTGTGCATGATATCGTTGAGTAAGAGCAAAAAGCATTTATCCACTGTGGGTGTTTGTGCAAGTTCATCATCGTGTGAAAAGCTTGTAAACAAAACCTGTACATTTACCATGTAAGCTTATATCCCTCAGTTCATCATTGTGTGAAAAGCTTGTAAAGAAAACCTGTACATTTACCATGTATATCCCTCAGTCCATGGACATTTAAGTGGTCATTAGTCAGAGGACATTCACAAGTTTTGTGGAGTCAATAGTTAGAATACCATCCCATTATTTGTTGACTTTGTAAAGACTGTCAGAAACATGTAGAGTTGTTTCCCTTGAAATTGTCTCCCATTTGGAAATTGATTCAGTGGGACTTGTGTATTACGTGATACCCGATAATATGTATGTGTGGTGGACTAGTATTTTATAAATTCCTTGCTGAAATAACGTCAGCATGGGATATCAGCTTTTAGCGTCAATTCATCAATGATAGAAATATTAGTCCCACACTAACGTTATTAACGTTAGGTATCACATGCTACATGAATTAGTTCCATTTGTTACAATGTATACTATGTTTGATTCTCACTAAACATTGGTCATGATTTTAACAATATTGCCCTACAATTGTCTTTTATAACTCTCAGTTTATAAATACTCAGATTTTGAACAACTACCAGATCAAAATGTCCAAGTGGAAATACCAACTTATGTTCACCATCATTTGTAAGGCTGCCTAATTTCATTCCCCAGTTTTAATTGTGATAACACACTTTGTTTTGTAACTCCTTTCAATGAAACAGTATTATCTACAGCATGAATTAGCTTTTATACCTATATCCATCATCTCAGAATCCAAATACATTTGCAGGATAGCTGTGCATGAAGATTCCATTAAGAATTTCTTATTTTTGTATATAATCATAATGCATGTATCATTGCTATCATAAGATCCACCACCTGATCAAATATAGTTACAAATGTTGATATTAAACTGGTGCCCTATATTTGTGTTAGGGAGACAGGGGATGGATTGGTTGTGATTTTGTACCTCTTCACTTTAGCATCTGAACTTGTCAATCATTCTATTTCAGAGAAAAGGTCACGTTTGGGCTTAAGCTGTTTTAGAGTAACAACAGATTTTCTTTAAACTTGGTTACAACATTACCAAGGTATAAATACTGAAAGGGCTTGGCCAAGTTTAATTGCCATATTTAGTAGACGCTGTTTGACCAAATTACTCAAAAATCTGCAGCGTCTGTGCAATAACTACAACAAATGCAAAAGATTTACTTAGAAATTTAACAAAATTGGGGTTACTCTGCAGTCAAGTTTAATTACGGTACCACTATCATTCAAAGTAAATTGATTCATTGATTTATGGTTAATATTTTCTCTCATTTTTTGCAATAAGATAAAAAAAATATTTACCAATTTTCTTCAAACTTTGTAACAAGTTCAATTGTCTTGAGGACTTAGTGGGCTTTATTTCATAAAGTATTGGATAGTGGGCTTTATTTCATAAAGTATTGGATATTTAGTAATAAAGTATTGTTTTCTTTGTAACCCGAACTCAAAAGTATACTTCAATTTTTTTCTAAGCCATTGAATCAAGCACAACAGCTTGCTCCATGTATTATCCTGTTACATTAGAACTGATAATGAAATTCTCTTCTCACATATTTGTGCTATGTAAGATTGTATTTATCACGTAATTAAGCTATTAAAATAAGCTTCAGTTTTTAAAAGTGTTGAAAATGAAGGGGTAAAAACATATTAGAATGATATTGTAAACAGAATAGGTACATGTGATATTAATCAGATAATATAAAGGGTGATTTCTTTGTTTACTCCTTATAAATATTGTAACTCTGCAAAGTAAAGGTTTACTGTGTCTTTATTTATGGTATGGCGACCGTTTCACTACAGGTGTTTGACATTTGTTATTTATATAAACATACAGTTTGAATTTAAAGTTCTTAGATTTGATAAAAGGCCCACTACCTTTCAGGAGCAAAATTTAAAAGTTTCTTTAAAAAACCCTTAATAACATAATGAAATACATATTGATGGCCAAAGATGAGGTAACAGCACCAAACATATGCAAGATTTCCTTCGTAATAATGGAAACCTGTGGAGATTCATTTTACTGTTTTGCCGTCTGGCACAGTGATAGTCAACTACCGTGCAGTATTAGGAAGACGGCGGGAAACAGGCGACCTGCGTAATGAAAATTAACATTTTAATAAAAAAATTTCAGAAGATGATGATGAGTGTAATATTTAAAGTAAGGTAAAAACTTTTGCGACTCTACAAAATTATCCCTCTCCCTTTACATTTCCATTTTAAAATTGAAAGTCGTTTCAGAAAGGTATTGGGCTTTTAAGACTTTCATTCAAACATTTTGTGCGAGTTTAAATGAAATAAGCTTACTGTTATACAAAGAATGCTGCCTGCATGTTTGATTCCATTGTAAAAATATAGTTATTCAAAAAAGAAATTCCGAGTGTTAATTCCAATGCTGGAAGAATTTATTTATAGTCATTCACGAGTGAAGTCGTTCCATAATATTACTCACATTTTACTATAAAGACGTTTTTGTTTGTCTGTTGTTTATTAAGTGTGCTATGCAAATGTTATAGCTACAAGTAGTGCAATCAAATTTTATATTTATTTGGTTTGTAATTGAAATGTTAAAATAAATCTTTGCATGAAAATGAAATATCTATAATAAAATTATTATAAAGTTTTTTATGATATTGTGTTATTTTGTTGTCTGAAAAGTATATTTTAGCAAAAAAAAAATAATATGAAAATGTTAAAGAGTAAAGATATACTTATCCATTCTTGAAATTAGTGTTGGGAATCAGTTGAAATTTCATGGTCGATCATCAGATTTATTTAACCAATCAATGATCGATTAAAATCGATTTTTTTTCCTGATGTATAAACAACTCTCATATAAAATTTTCCTTCTAAGGCTTAGATTGCGAGGCCTCTCTGTGCTGTCATGTTTTCACATCGCTTCTTTTCTTCACAAATCATGCTCATCTGAACGTTTACATTACTTTGTAGTGCTTATGCACTCTTCAATTTGTCCAGACGCTTAAAATTTGAAATGATATGAGTGACAACCACACACAAGGGAATGATGTTAACAAGTTGGCTATTATTTTTTGGCATGTTTTAGTGATCAGCTAACTTTATACGTTGGTTTATCATGGTGTCGGAAAATTCAGACAAACTTGATCACAGATTTCTTACTCGATTAATTGATCAAATACCTCAAACCAACGATACTCGACGAACTTGATTAATAGGAACACCACTACTTGTAATTAATACAAAAGAAGCCTATAAGTTAGTACTGTACTTTCTGACATATTGGTAACAACCTTCAGTTGTCAAACTCTTAAGATGGATGACTGTCCGCCATCTTGTCGGATCATTCCAAATACCTTGGTATGCAATGTGTAGAATTAAGGTTCAAGGGGAGCCTACATTTAAAATTTGAGACAGATATGCTGAAATTTGCTTTCGTAACAGATAAACATAGGAATTACGTACTAGTATTTACTGTTAACCAAGTTGAAATTTCTTTCACATTCAATCTACATTCTCAAATTTTGAAAATATTTATCTCAACGAAAGCATATAAGTCTTTGTTGTTAGATATTTACATTTATTTTCAAATTTGGGAAGTTAATCTTCACAAAACTGTCTTTGAAAGTACTGTAGAAATCACGAAAAGTAGACGCTGCGAAAGAAGGTTTACAGTATTGGAGATACATATATATAATGGTAAGCATTGCCATGGCATCAGTATCAGAGAGACAACAACATAACTGAGTAATTATGTTTAATGATATATAACGGAATCCTTGCTTTCAGACGATTTTGATGAAAGTTTTTGCACTTTGACCACTCTGTGGAGTAGAATGTCCAGATAATATCACAGTCACCAGACTACCTGCCCTGGTATGCTTCAGGATCTTCCCCAGACGTTTATCCATTCTCCCTAGGAGTTTCTGTAAACAACAAAATTAAAGGCACATTATGGTGTTAACCTCGCCAAAAACTACTATTGTAAACCCAGATCAAACGACAAATCAAGTATATCATGTGGATAGGAAATACTGAACCTCGCCACAAACTGTACCGGTCAGGAGCTCAATCAAAATATAAGACATGCCTTCTTTGAATTATCTGCCCTTGCAGATTGATTGTTATGCCATGTTCTTGCAATCGTTACGTTATGTTTCTCAGAGAAAATGATGCGAATTTCACTCACAAAATTATGTCATAATAGATATTTTTCCCAAAGGGGATAACTCTGTAATATACAAAAACAGAATACATGCATGTGTACGCTTCCAAACTAATCAAGGTTTAATTAGATACATTTTACCATCTTGATAGCTATTTTTTCTTCCACCATATTGAACCTCACTTCAAACATAAATTATGTGTCTCACATAACCAAATGTACAACTGAAATCTACTTACTATCACAATTTTACACGGAAAATTGAGTCTAGCCAAAGCTCAAAACATAAATGAAAATGGCAATGCCCCTGAATTCCAATATATGAAGTAAAAACTTCCTGAAACTACACATACCTTTTTTTCCTCCTCTGACAGTGTCTCTGTTGCTTCTTTCTTGTATGAGGGGAAGCATGTGTAGACAAAGTCATGGAACTCGACGTATGACTTGGACAGGGATTTACTGGTTCTGTCACAGTCGGTCTCCATGGTAACCACTTCCTGATTGGCATGCAGCTGAACAACAGGTGTCTCGTCCACAAGGGCAGCTGTTTAAAGTAAAGTCATTCATTGGTTTAGTCACACAGACCTTGACTGTCTGTTTCTTTAAACCATACAGATTTATATAAGAGAACAATATTGTCTTCCTATTTTACATTTACTATTTTTGTACTGTAGTTGGTAGGGTACCTAAAAGTGCATTTTACTACTGCAGTATATAACTTGTCAAAACCAGCTCTTGTCTTATCTGGATCCCTGTGTATTCCAGCCTATTTTATGTTATTTTTCTTCTTAATTTACAGAAATCATTAAGCATTGATGTGACTTTTTTTTAACTTCATCAGGTTATGAAAGAAATTTTGTTTGCAAACTGTTTGAATCCGCGTAGCGGATTCTCACAAAGGTTTGCAAACAAAATTTATTTCATAACCCGATGAATTTAAAAAATAGTTACATCAATGCTTATACTTAATTTTTGATAATATAAAATACGTTTAAACGTAAGATTCCATTGATTTTCCAATGGATTATTTTTTATAAATTAAAACGCAATGTCGATGTCATGATAATGTCAAGTTTTCGCACCATTCTGATTTTTCCTTCATATTGAAGAAAAAGGATCTGCCAACCAGAAAGTCGGATATAATAAGAAGACAAATAAAAATTAATTATAAATCTGTACAATCCAGAAACCTGGCTATAATGGCCAAATATGGTGGTCCTGGTGACAGCCAGTTTAGACAAATTAAACTGTAGATTAAGTCAGGGCTAAAATTCTAAACAGAGATTCTCAAAACTAAATATCAGTAGTCATAAGGTAGTAAAGTTAAACAATAACCAAATTTTCAAGATTGGGATTCATGAAACATTGCATCAGTTTTAACATGCTTTATGATTAATCTCACCTGATTTCTTCACTTCTTTGATAACTTTGAAGAGACTCTTGTAAGAGTTAAGTGATGGGCGTTGGAAGAACGACTTTTTCCTCTTGATGATTTGTTTATGTGATAATGATTCCGCCTTGGATTGAGTCTCTGGACTGTGCTGTGCTGTAGAACTACTTTGATAAGATTTTTTATCTGAGCTGCGTTGATCTTTCCCCTTAGCATCTTCTGGTGGAAATAAAGCTCCGCCAAGTATACAATCGCCAAAACTAATATCTGCAATTAAAAGTTCATTCACATCATCAATTTTATAGTCAATATTTCAAAAATAATGTAAATGTTCATTTCTTCAAGTGGTCTACTGTCCAAAATAATTTTCATGTTAACATTAGAACATCAAAGAGGTACAAAAGTTGAACATAACCTTGACCTTCCACTCAGTACCTTTTACCATAGTCCAGTTGATTCTTTACTTCATTCTGATCACATTTGTTTCATATGTTTACAACATAGTGAATAGGATACAAGTGTTCACCTTGAACTGATATGGCCATCTCAAACAAGCAGGTAGGTATTCATTGAGTCATAACTTTGTGAACGGTCACATCATTTTTTCTACAAAGTATGATCTTACACTCGCAAACACTTGAGGTCAAAATCAATACCTACCTGCAAGAGAAGATAACTCTGTAATATGCAAATACATAAGTCTAGGCTAATGGGTAGTTAAAATCTTAAATTTGACCAATTATTTATACATGTACTAATGAATGAGACATATAAAAAAGGTTTGTGATCATGATGGATGTGTACTACTGTTTTCCTTGTCATTAAGGTCAAGAGAGGTAAAAAATTTAAATGTCAACAAAACAGCCTACCATTGGCTAACTTAAGCTTAGTAAGTTCCATTGTAGCTGCGGCATCCTCTATAGAGTTGTGACCAGATACATCCGCCTGGATATCACGCCTGTAAATTAAAAGCCACAATCAGTATTTTACAATCACTACAAAATTCAGTAATCATTTACGTGTATATATAATTAGGCACAACTTTTTAAATATATCAAGTATTTTGTATTATGAAAAGAATTCACAATGGTAAGACTTTTCTACCTTTTCTGAGAAAGACTCTTTCTGCCTATTCACTCCTGAAAATTCAGTGAACATGCTATTCTAGCCACTCGGAAGAGTTCAAATGTCAGGGGTAAATGAGTTGGTTTTTGGAGAGATTATCCAATGGATAAGTTTTGTCCAAACTTATGGGTGAGTTTGACCTTGGTTTATCAAGATACTGGGAGTTAAGTGTTAGGATAATTAAGATATAAACGACTTAGCATCATCACAGGACAAACTTCACAACATGTAGTAGAAGGCTTTTATTTGTATCGGTAATGATACCTTCTTAATTAAATCTAAATAGAAGCTTACTTAAGAAAGGTGGAGGTAAGTCGTAAATAGAAGCTTACTTAAGAAAGGTGGAGGCAAGTCGTAATAGAAGCTTACTTAAGAAAGGTGGAGGTAAGTCGTAAATAGAAGCTTACTTAAGAAAGGTGGAGGTAAGTCATAAATAGAAGCTTACTTAAGAAAGGTGGAGGTAAGTCATAAATAGAAGCTTACTTAAGAAAGGTGGAGGTAAGTCATAAATAGAAGCTTACTTAAGAAAGGTGGAGGTAAGTCATAAATAGAAGCTTACTTAAGAAAGGTGGCGGTAAGTCGTAAATCCAGTCTTCTTAAGAAAGGTGGCGGTAAGTCGTTTTAATCCAGTCTTCTTCCTCCTATCTCCAGTTAGGTTGTACATCACACTGGTGTCCATCACATACGGGTGAAACATCTGTCAACAAAACAGTCAGCTTACTATATAACAAGGATTTGTTTTCTGAACAAAAATGGGTCTCTGCTTTTAACCTTTGAACTTATAGATACCAAAGATGACTGTAAAATCATCTGATTAAGATTGGATCTTCAATGTTGCTCTCCATATTGACATAGAAAATCTAATTTTAATTAGATTGCTGTGAAATCTGCTTGGTTTGATATTTGACCTCAAAGTACAGATAAAAATTTATCTACCTTAATAAAATACATATTCCATTTAAGAGGTTGTCTGCATCTGATCATGAAGATATCATATGGAAACTAATTTTCTCTTTTTAGTACCAGTAACCTTGACCTTCAACCTTCAGGTGATTTGAGGTCCATAAATGTAAGTATATTTGCCGAGATCCCAAAATGAATAGGGTTAAGTACAATTTACCGTCGATTAGGCTCATTTTCCGGTGATTATGACGTCATAAAACTCACGTTAAATGATGAAGTCATATTCACAGGATGGTGGGACTAGTAGATGGTATTACCCACTTTGTTTTGGATTCTGGAAACCCCCATATTGGCCTATGTGAAAATTTAGTGATATTGACCTTTACCTTGACCTTCAACTTTAGGACCTGAACAGCAGCTGTACCTAGCTACATGTCCCAGCTTAATGTCACACTTTGAAACTATTTTTTAGTACCAGTAACCTTGACCTTCGACCTTAAGGTGATCTCATAATATTTGATGACAGAAACTGTATGAACATTTAGCTTAATTGAACTAAAGTGAAACAAATCTATCATTTTTAGAGATATTGACATTGACCTTTAACTTTAGGACCTGAACAGCAGCTGTACCTAGCTACATGTCCCTGCTTATATGTCACACTTAGAGACACAAGGACAAGAAGTATTCAAGCTTAAGCAATGGTGGACAATTCAATATTCAATTCAATACAATACAAACATGTAGTGCATTCAAGTCACCACATAGTGACTGTCCACACAAAATAGCATCATCAGGTAGGATTTTCCTCAGGTATTTCTGAACATCACTCAGGCGTGTCTTCACTGGGTCTAAGATCTCCTTGGTGATACCACTGTATCTGTAACAGTATCATACTTCATGAGTCATCAATTATTACTATTCTAATAAATAACTACAAATGTGTTCGACTGGTGCATTAGATAAAAGAATTTCTGCATATTTGATATTATTTTTTCTGGGTCTCTTTGCACTATTTCTTTTTTTTTCTCTCCATTTTTTTACTGTACTGAAACTCACATTATGTAAAGAATACAAGCCAAAAACTATTTGTTATGAATATTATTTGATAGCTACTTCAAAATATAAACCTTTACTTGGTAATAAGCTATTACCATACTACATATATCAATACATGTAATCTCTTTAGATTATAAGATATCATATATACATGCACATATATATAACAAACACCTGTTATACAATTTTCCTAATATATGTGCTGAGAAATTGAGAACTTACTTTGTAACATAGTCATATATTTTGCTATATGGTTTTACAAATGTATCATAGATACATTCCAAGTCTTCATTAACCACGGAGACACGGGTCACTTCACTTTTCCTATTAACTGTCAAACACTGCAAGTAAAAATACACAATAGTAAGAATTAAATTAATCTTCAAGGAAAAATAATGTTGAACATCAACAGCAACATAATGAAATAGCAGACGTTTCTTTCTAATCATTAATATTTTGGAAGAAAAAATACACAAGAATAAGAATTAAAGCCAATATTATCTGAATCATCAAGGACATATTAACAACTATTGATATAACAAACCCTCATTGGATTTAATCACTGAAACTAAAGACACTATCTCTTTAATTTATTATTTATTCTTTTAATTTATTAGCCAATATTTACAGTTTGCACTGACATAAACTCAATACCCATGCTTTCTAATATTATCATTATCAACAAGTGCAGCTATTCTATTGTTACAGGAATAGTCGATGTCGTAGCAACTGGGGTTGTTACCCCACTTTAGGTAGGAACATATAAATGACTCGATTACAATCAACTGTTTAATCGAATTCATTCACAATGTTTCAATAAAAAAAAATATGCAACTGTCGCGAGAATAAATAATATTCATCAGCGTGAAAAACTGTAAATATAAGAAATAGATTTTTATTTTGTTGAGGTTATGAGGGTATAATGATAATGGAGCTCATGTAAATTTTATGTAACCCAGCTTTGCCAGGGTTACATTAAACCCTCATAACCTTAACAAAATAAAAATCTATTCCTTAAAGTGAATAGTCAGGAAAAGAAAACCAGTCTAAATGCGTTCATTGGCCTTCCAAAAGTTCTCACATATTAATACGACGGTCAAGTTCTGCTTAGCTTCCCAGTTCTGACCATTAAAGTACAGAAAAGATGAAAGCATTGAAAGCGAGGCTGCGTGGAGATGTAACCACGGACATAGTGAGCCGGGAGGACGTTTTAGAATTTCCATACTTTAAATTAATTTCTTCGTACGCAGACAGATTTTGACGAGAGATTTTATTTTTCCATTTCATAAGAAATTATACTGGATACATTCACACCATTTTACCGACTTTAACCATCCTTGCCCGACTGTTCACTTCAAAGATGCTCCATCGCCAACAAAGCATAAACGATATTCATTAATTGAACAATAATCGTGTTTAATCTTGTATAAATATGTTTAATTAACACATTAAAAATAATATGAAAGAATTAATTTTGCTTTTGGTGCATGCACAATCAGTATTTCATTCCATATAGGACATATTGTCACAGAATTTTTTCGGGATGCAAATAATTATTTTCAATACAGTAAAACCCCTATAACTCGAACTGCAGGGGACCAGGTCAATAGTTCGAGGAATACGGGGTATTCGACTCATCTGAGGCTGGTCACGATCGACAGTTAAAATGTCCGGTTTCAAACTATGACAAACAATGCACGGCAATGACATTTTAAAAAGTAAACTTTTATAATTAGGCGGACGTCAGTAATATCTTCCGCCTGTTTTGTCATTTCATTTTCTTACTTTCTATTAACACGGATCAACAACTTCTGTATTTTCGTATTTACAACAAAGATTATTACGAGAGAAACATCAATAACTTAATGCCTTTTCTGAAATATTTAAATAAAGTTAGCATCAAACAACGACTTGCGATCGTGTAGGTAGGTAATAATGACACCGTTAATCCCTTAATTACCTAAAGGCTTGACACGCCAACTGTATAAACACAAGATTGTGAGCAATTATCCATGTTGGTCGGTGCAGTCAGGTGTGACACAGGTAAAAAAAATCTCAACGGCCGAATACCTGTTCGACAATTGCATGGGTAAATACTATGTATTTGATGAAACGGGGACATATTTCTGTTTGAGGAATAAGGGGTATTCGACGAATAGCTGTTCGAGCTATCCGGGGTTTTGTTGCATAGATTATATAGAGAGACGGTCGGGACCGTATGTCCAGTTCGACGAATAGGGGGTATTCGAGGGATCCGGGTTCGAGTTAGAGGGGTTTTACTGTATTTTTATCTTGAAATAAAATCAGAAGCTCAAACTTTTCAATGGTAGTAATGAGGTAAAGTAAGAAACTTTTGTAACTGATGAAAATTACAAAGTCGTCTGTTACTGTTTTTGTTAGTGAAAAATTGACGTTAGTCAGCGGTGGAGCATCTTTAAATATTCTACCCTTTCTTTTTAACGTACCATTTCACAATCCACTGCAAATATTGGGCTCTGATTGGTAACTGTGCCATAGTCTTCTTTTGTAAATACAAAATCTTTGTCTGAAATGAAAGAAGTTAAACCTGTATGAAATACTGATTAAAATACATCTATATGTATTCCTCTAGCACTTTTAATTACTAGTGACTGTGATTGAGGTTGGAGATCCCTCTAGCACCTTTTGTGATGTACTTAGATGTATTTAGGTTAGCCATAGGGAATCCTTCTAAAACCATTTTTTATTTACTAACAGGTATTTAGGCGAGTCATGGGGAATTCTTCTAGCAACATTTGTGATGCACTTATATGTATTGAGGTTAGCCATGAGGAATCCCTCTAGCACCATTTGTGATGTACTTACTAGTGTTTACATTAGGCATGGGGAATCCCTCTAGCACCATTTGTGATGTGCTTAGTAAAAGATGTGTCCTTGGGAATTTGTCGGAAGCTGGTAATTCATCCTCTTTTAAGTATTTTATCTCTGACACAGTTTCATCTCCATCACTCACACTGCCATAGCTTGATTGTGAAGGGTTTTCTCCGATGATGGGTGCCATTGGTTCAACGTCTATTATTTGAGGTTGAAACTTCTTTGCTAACTTTTCTCTATAAGACAATGGAACATACAACAGTTCCTCAGCAACAGAAGATCCATACTCTGCTGGTGATACCATGTCCACAGACTGAAAATAAAGTTCATGTAACAGTTATGATGAAAAGTTAGTGTCTACATATATATAAATAATGACAAATTTGATGAATTTATTTAATCTTACAACATAATCGTGATTAACAATAAGTACTTACCAAATGAAGAAAATTTTAATGAATCCTCATTTTAGTGTGTTTTGATCAAATGAAATAGTCTCTTATTTAAGATCCTAAAGATATATAGACTCTAGACTGTATGATATTTTCTCAATTTATTTCCCAAAATTAATTATTTCTTGTGGAAGTTTGTAAGATGTTGCATATGTATCCATGTTTTTTAATGTATCAACAAAAGTCTATGATATATACATGTACTACCAGGTTAGTAGGTTACAAGTAAATGTAGCTTGCTTACCATCTCAAATGACTTCTGTATACTCGAGAAACACTCAGGGTGATTCTGATAATCGTTACTGCCGACTCCGTCCAGCACAATGACCACTACTCCAGATACCTTACCTGGCCTCAACAGCTTACACCACCTAGACATGTGACAATGTACACAATTTGGTTCTACATAACATCACTATACTCAAAATTCTTTTATACATCATTATTGCTTTATCTTAAATTTTCAAATCTGAAATCAATTTAGGTGAGTTATAGAAATTAAATATTATTAAATTTTATTCTTATCATATATGCATTTGAGTAGTTTTTAAGAGAAGCTGAAAATGTATTCTAAGGATTGGTTGAACTTAAACCATTCAAAATCATACAGTAATTAATCATCAGTACATCATGTAATTATATATGTGTACTATAATAAATAAATGAATTTGAAACCTGTCATAATCACCTTGGTCTATACGAGGACAGATTACCCTGTATAGCGTACAACAATAAATGCTGTACATCCATCATAAACAGGGGAGGTAATGAAGGCGCTGGACTTTCCTTACAGAGCATGGCACCATAATCTAATGCTAGTTCGTCCAATGTGAGAAACACCTTTGATTTTTCCTACAAAATAAACCAGATTGCTTACTCTAGTCAATAGCTGATGATTTATCAAGTTGTATAATGTATGCTATAAACTTATGCCATATACTATAACTTTTATAAAAACATTATATTGTTATCATACATATATATTATGCAATTGTTTTCTCAAAATGTTGGGCAATGTGACCAAATTTTTATTCATGACACATAGGTAACAATATTTTCAGATTTAAGTGTATGCTAAGTTGCTATGGATCATAGCAGAAAATGGGAAGACAACCTAATGGTATACACAGAAACCTGTATAGTACTATACTGTCTTATACAAATGTAGATCTCTTTTGGAAGTAACTACGTATACTCAGCGAGTATTGAAAAAAAAACCCAACTCACAGTGACTTTTAATTTCTACACATTAATGATGTGTTTTATAGTGTCACTATAATCTTATTCAAATTACCAGGCTAGCTTTCTGTTTCTCTCTTAGTGTTTTACGCAATTCAAGCAGGGCATCTGCAGATAATGTTGGCTTGGTTACTTCCTCTGAATTACTCTTTGAGCTTGGGGTTGGCTTCTCTTGAGAGACAAAAGCTTCAATGTTACCAAAAGCTTCTGGAATTTTCTTTTTCTTAGCCTGCACATCTTCTTCTTTTTCCGAGTCATTCAAACTAGCTTCAACCTAAATAAAAACAACAAAAATATTCTTGTGACTTAAAGATGCTCCACCGCCGACAAATAGTATTTTTTCACTATAAAAAACAGGAGCAGGCGATTTAGTATTTTTCTTCAGTTACAAAAACTACTTACTTTACACCATTGCCACCATTGAAAAGTTTGAGCTTCTTATTCTACGTCAAGTTAAAAATATGAAAAATAATTAATTGCATCCCGAAAAAATTCAGACGCACTATATCCTATATGGAATGATGTACTGATTGCGCATGCACAAAAGGCAAAATGAAAATAACTATATTATTTTTTGTGTTAATTAGACATACATACACACGATTGAACACCAATCATCGTTCAAATAATGAATATCATTTATGCTCTGTCGGCGGTGGAGCATCTTTAAATGTATAGTTATATTTCAAATATATAAAATTGTTTGTTTCAGTTTTCACTCTGCAAAAACTATGATAATATGGGTGTAATTTTAATTTGTTTCAATTATATATACATATAATAATTCTGTTTAAATTCTGGCTAGCTATATGTCACAAAGAGGAGGGAAGGCAGAAAAAACTTTTTTTGTTCAATTTTGTATTTGCACATATATT
Organism: Argopecten irradians; assembly: GCF_041381155.1. Taxonomy (NCBI): domain Eukaryota; kingdom Metazoa; phylum Mollusca; class Bivalvia; order Pectinida; family Pectinidae; genus Argopecten; species Argopecten irradians. The sequence continues at coordinate 14,489,163 of NC_091138.1, read as the reverse complement.
TTCCCCCCAATACCACATTTACAATTCAAAGTTAGGAACAATACTGACCTGGTGATATGTGTGTAAGTTTATACATCGTGTACATTAATTGGAAAGTTCAAAACACTTCAAATTATTATATTGGGGGATTATCAGAAATCCGTCAAGGATTTATCCAAGTCCTTTGTATCTGTGTATATTTAGAATATTAGATACTGATCATTACAGATAGCTGAATATAATATAAATCTTACCGCTTCCACATCTTTAACTAATTGAAGGAAAGCTACTGCTTTTCTCTTCTTGGACTCTGTCCGTTTCATTTTCTTGGATGATTGCAATGATGAATCCATTGATTTTTCTTCCGGTGTCATATTGAAATACAAACATAGATAATCAAACAGCACTTAATGAATGCCGTTTAAATGCCTTTTCCAAACATCATCAACATAAACGTTCTCAATTTTCCTCTAAGTCTATCCATTTTAATTGCTGTTTTCGTTTTTCCTTTTCACGTGTTATCATTTTCTATTCTCTATCACCAATGTGCTTATCTTACACCTCTACTCATTTGTTTCTTCTAAACGCTTTGTTGATTTAGATCAGTACAATCAAGGTCTTTTCAATGCTTTGGAACTTGAGTGCGGCAGTTTTAAATTCGTTGTTGTCTTGGGTAGCATGAAAACCACGAAGGAATTGGCCAGGTAACACATTTATTTGATTCAAATTGATGAGTTGCACTGAAAACATAAATCTAGGATGATATCCATAATCTCTGATTCCATTAAGCTAAAACAAAAGGTTTCTCCAGACCAGTAAATCGATGCAATTTCTCCAAGCTGCAACATTAGATAAGATTTATAGATTGTTAATTGCGAGGTTATATTATGCCAGATATCAATCATTTCAATGGAGAATATATGATATATAAACAATATGATGGTCACCACATTTAATTTCTTATTTTGCTTCGCATCAGAACAAGAGAGATAACTCGCGGTCGTTTTTCTTGCAAATTTAGGTACAGTATATATCGGCCTAGTGTTCAATTTATAAAGAGAGAGAGAGATCTTATTTTTCTGTCTTAATTAAAAAGACATTTTCCATAAAACGTTTAGCTTATGAAATAAAAAAAGAACTGTTAATTATACAAAGTATTTAGTTTAAACTATTTAAAAAAATATATCCACAACTTTTTAACATATAAGAACAACTACATGTATGTATATGTGGTTTTAAGTTTAGTAAAAGTTAAATAAAGCTGTTGATTTAGAATAAGACAAATTAGAAAATTTGATGAATGACTTTCTCTAAAAAGGGAATTATATATAATTATACGGGAGCAGTGAGAGGGTTGATTATTGAGTTAAGTTGAATATATTTTATTACAAATATACTATTACTTTGATAAATAATTTTGATTTAAATACTTTAAGGGAACTTGGACTATTGAGGAAAAGAACACTCTCTGCACCTGGATCCAATAAACAAACAAGCTCTTTAAGTAAGTTTTCAATGTAGTTATCTGATGTGCAATAAGTGTAACATTCTTTCTGGTGCTAACTGCCTGACACATATACAGGAAAGGAACATGATCTTGCGTTGCACATGATCTTGCACACTTGTAGTTTTTGCTAATTTTGATAAAGTAACAGACTTTTTTTAGACATATAAAGTATAGAGTTGCAGACGTTCCGTGTTGTACAATGGGGTGATAATGGAAGAATGGCAGAAAGTGACATCTGATTTAAAGAGTCACAAACATAGTTTTATTTAACATTTTTAAAAATTAAAAAAAAACTTATTTATAATTGAATTATTTTATTTTTTATTGAAATTTGAATGGTCAGCTAAATAAATTGAATATCATATGATTAAAATTGGATTATAGTGTACTGCGCAAGACCATGTGCCGTGTTGACTTCCAGTTCCAAAATGCGGTAATAAAAAAATAAGGTCAAAGTTTTTCGTTTATTTTTGGTAGACTGACAAAAAAACCATTTATTTTTGGAAGGTACTGAAAAACAATTGTTTGTTCCTTGCTGTCACCATGATATAACATTAAATAAATAACTAATGAATTATCTATCGGCTATGAGTATGAAAGTCTTAGTTGGGCAAGATCATGTGTGGCATTGTAGATATATATAATATTCTGTCTTTAGGTTATATACATTCTAATGCTACTTATTTCACTTACATTTAATGATGATTTACAATACATTCCAGTAAACATTGGTAAACAGCTTCCATATATAAACCATATATGCTGGTGCAAATATGAAATTCATTTCAGTTCTATTCTATGAAAACAATTGCACATATTATAGTGTATGTTTTTTATCCGTAGGACAGCCATTTGGGTACCTTGTAGTTCTGGACTTTGAATCTACCTGTTGGAAGGAAAAGAAATTCCGAACACAAGAAATAAGTAAGATTATTGAATAGTGATCACCTATATATATGCGCTAGCTAGGCGTGAACTAGCCTTAAATATGATATAGTATGGTATGAATACAAATTTCCACACATAATTAATGATTATATATAAAGCTGACATCTAAAATGTTCGTAGGATTGGTCTTTATCCATTTAAATTTCCAGGACTCAAATTAAATGCTATTTTTAAAAATATGATATCACACATACTTATTATCAATTGCAATATATCATACTGTTGGCCCTTATGAACTTTTTTAAAACATAAGATTTTATTTAATGATATGGAACAAGTACTAACTAGTGACTTGTACAAGTTTTGTCATGGTGCAAAGTTAGTATGTAAATATTTGACTCCATGCATACATTATGAACTATAGATAATACTTAGCTCTTGCAGATCATCAAAGTTAAAGGAAATATTCATATGTCAGAAATTTTAGAACATTACACATTAAAAGATCTTTGTGCTTTCTTTCATTGAGATTTTATATTGTAGTTTACTTGTTGCAGTTGAGTTCCCAGCAGTGCTATTGAATACTGCCACAGGTGATATTGAAAGTGAGTTCCAGTACTATGTCCAGCCCCAGGAACAACCTATACTTAGTGAATTCTGCCGGGAACTCACTGGCATCACACAGGTAAATGTCCACATAACACATCAGAAATGGGGAGCTGGGTTTTTTTAAGGATGTATTCTTCTGTGGTTTCAGTCCCGTTGAAGTCTCGTTTCGACATAGATCAAAAACGTTATGAGATTTTCAAATACGATTTATCAATATATGTAGCATGTGGTTTGTAGCAAATTTTGTGAAAAAATTACATTTCTAATTTTAGTAGATTTTTTTACACAGCGATTTTAAGAAATGGCCCATTTTGCGGCCATTTTGAAATTGTGTCTTTTTTGGCTTTGAGTAGAGCCACCGTTTTCCGATTTTTTACTTAAATTGTTTTTACTAAAATCATCACCGCGTCAACATTTTCAGCTGTATCGAGTTAATTTTTGCTGTAAATCTTCACTGGGTTCATGTTAATTAAAATATTGAACATTAATGTGTGAAATGATACACTTTTGTCACTTTATTTCTACATTTAATGGTAATTTGAGCACTTTTATTTTTTAGCCAAAAATATTGAAAAATAACAAATATTTAAATGGGGCAAAAAAGTAAGCACACGGACCCCCCATTTTTCTGCCTGATTTAGAAAGAATAACCCTTTCCCTATTGATATGCAAACTATTGAGAAAAGTTTAATGCAGAACTTTTTCCATAAAGGGTTAAATTTGACAAAAATGGCTGAAAATGGTGTATTTTGGAGCTCAAAATTAAGGGGTAGGGGTAGCATATGTTGTTATTTTGAGAAAAAATATGACTCTTATTAATCATAACTGGTATATTTTCAATGAAGACTACTTGAAAATAAATTCTACAAACATCCATACATATCAAACCTAATTAGGGAGTTATGGCTTTAAATTCTAGTGTATGTGGTCAAAACGGCTAAATTCCATAAAATCCACTATTTTGTCATTTTGGTATCTTTGAGTGACAATAGCTCAAAAACAAGCACACAGACATATGTTTTTTCTTCCATTTTCTTTCATGGTATGAACTCCTGTTTCCAAAAATCTATATGAGAAAATAAATATTGAAAAATAACAAATATTTTAATGGGGCAAAAAAGTAAGCACACGGACCCCCCATTTTTCTGCCTGATTTAGAAAGAATAACCCTTTCCCTATTGATATGCAAACTATTGAGAAAAGTTTAATACAGAACTATTTCCATAAAGGGTTAAATTTGACAAAAATGGCTGAAAATGGTGTATTTTGGAGCTCAAAATTAAGGGGTAGGGGTAGCATATGTTGTTATTTTGAGAAAAAATATGACTCTTATTAATCATAACTGGTATATTTTCAATGAAGACTACTTGAAAATAAATTCTACAAACATCTATACATATCAAACACCTCATTAGGGAGTTATGGCTTTAAATTCTAGTGTATGTGGTCAAAACGGCTAAATTCCAATAAAATCCACTATTTTGTCATTTTGGTATCTTTTAGTGACAATAACTCAAAAACGAGCACACAGACATATGTTTTTTCTTCCATTTTCTTTCATGGTATGAACTTCTGTTTCCAAAAATCTATATGAGAAAAAAAGTTTAATACAAGAAAATTTTGACTTCTCAGAGGTGTACATCCTTAAGAGAAAGAGGGAGAAAGAAAAAATTTTCGCACTTCGGACGGGGAAATCTCACATGATGCCCGCTGCTAGATTCTTCTATCTCGTCTGATCTGTCTGGTACCTTTACATGATTTCTGGCAGAATTTTATGCCATTCATGTAACAGTATGCGCATGTGACGTCATACTCTCGAATCGGTGACGTCACAATATTATTAGAAAGTTGTGCATTCAGTCATTTACAATGCTTGTTGTTTTTAAATATGAAAACAGTATGTACCAATTGATCATGGTTTCTTCTTTGATATAACCGAACTATAGTTTTACGCGGAATGACTGAATTAGAAGTACAAATGAAATGGTTAATCGGCTTTGAATCAGGAGGCCCTAGACAGGACAATTTTACATGCTGAACGTGTATAAGATGAGTTTTGTTATAATCTTTAGAGGTGTGAGAAGAAAGATCTATTTACTTCAAGTGATCGAGATCAGGTTATCTCAGTCTTGGGCTAGGCTAACGCCTCGGTTGGGATTAGGTTACAAAATCAATGGTTTAATTCATTTAATACAAAACAACACTTCTATGTGATCACCAGCTTCAATGTCTGTATATACAATAAGCATTCACTTACAAAAAAATTTCTGTAAACTCTCATCAATTTATTATGGCATTCAACAAGTTTGGCAGCCAATTGCAAATTATAATAGGCATTTGATTTATATACATACATAGAACTAAAACAAAAATTAGAATTTTCAGTTTAGAAAAAAAAAAAAAAAAATCTGGACCAAATAAAATCTAATATTTTGATACTTTCCTCTTTACAGGAACAGGTTGATGAAGGAATTCCTCTTAGACTGTGCCTGAAAAAGTTCTCCAAGTGGTTAGACAACCTGTGTAAGGAAAAGGGGATAACATTCTCGCCTGTCCAGGGACGACAGTCTAACTCCAAGGCTGCTACATTTGTTACCTGGTCAGGTAAAGCAATTTCGATTGTCTCATGGAGACATGTCTATCCGAAACATGATGGGTGAATGCTGAACATCTATAGGTTTGATACATACATGGCTACATGGATTTGTGGTGTTTCATTTCCTGATCTTAGTTGTGGGGGAGTAGCTAGATGATCTTGTTTGATGACATACCTTATTTGGTGTGCCTTTTAATCTACAAAGAAAGGGGAAAAAAATCCCTTTTTTTTTCTTTAAACAATATTTTTTCATACTTATTGTAGCAGAATTGGAATGGGACAATCATTGGTGATCAAGTAGCTCAGTGGTAAAGCATTTGGCTAGTGTTCATAGGTTCAAATCCCGGTCTGGCAGCTACATTTTCTCCTCCTGTTACATAATTGCATAACTAATTTTTTTCTAGAGAATGATTATAATTACCGGTAATGATGCATACCTTTACACCTTTACATTTATGACCTTTGTTGTGAGTTTACCTAATAGACTTGATCAATTGTCACGATTAATCACTTTGTTTTAGATTGGGATCTGGGTGTGTGCCTTTTCAATGAATGTAGAAGAAAGCAGTTGCTTAAGCCATCGCAACTTAACAGCTGGATAGATCTGAGAGCAACATACCGTAAATTCTACAACCGGCGACCACAAGGATTGAATGGAGCTCTACAGGACCTTGGAATCACGTTTGAGGGGCGAGAGCATTCAGGTGAATGGCCTTTACCTTTATCATGTCCTTATCATGATGGTCCTGATGGTGTTTTGGTTATGTATGTACGTAAGAGTCAGAAATGACAAAGTTCTTCTATCCATGGTTGATTTCATACCATTAAGACAAATGGGCAGAACCCCTAAATGAATCATAGAGTATTAAGTTAGAATTAGACTGCCCACCAGACCCTAAGTTGTTGATAAGACTTTTTTAGTAGAGTTCTAACACTAGATTATCTTTCCCTAGTTTGAAATTTAAGAATTGGACAAAATAATCAAGCCAAATTTTAGTGATAATTTTGATATTCTAGAGACTGGTGGCTGGGTTAGATTAGCCTTCTTTGGATAGGTATTTTAATGGAAAAGCCAAAACCAAAAGTGATTTGCAAGATATTTGTACAACTACAGATGTTATTCTCTTTCTTTGGAATAATTCACGTATTGATCAAACAAACGGAGGTGCAAAATGCCATCTCCGCCAATTCGAATACTCCAGTTATTCGAATATTTTCTTCATGAAAATGCCTTATTCAAATAAGCGGAATCCTATCTATATCTAAAATATTTGTAGGTTTTAAAACTTATCTATTGCTTCAAAATCCTGGTATGTGGTCAGCAAAGTCAGACATCCAATAATCTGATTTTATTTGAAGGTTTGCATGATTCCCGTAACACTGCCCGGTTGGCCTGGAGAATGACCAAAGATGGATGTATACTGACCACCACTAAAACACTTCAGACGGTATGACCGATTGTGACCCACTATTTATAAGTACAAAACTTCCAAAGTGCTAGCGAGATGTTTTAGTAGACTGCATAAAGACTTCATATTGAAAACAGCTTGATTTTAATTGATTATAGATTGACTTTTAGCACAAGATTTTGTATTTTAAGTACCATAAAGTGAAATCGTAATGTTAGATTTTGATATTTTGAAGAATTTTAGAAAATGTGTTATTTCTCTCGAGTGATAATGATTAATGTGATACATGTACATTTTATACTTATTTGTGTTTAGGTTCAGTGTTTTAGTCTATGGAGTTGTATATTTTATAATTTCAGTAAATATTTTTGATATGCAGTAATATATTTTTTTTAGAAAAAATAAATTCTTAAACTAAAGAATTGTCCTATTTGTTGTTTGTTACCAGACTGGAGACAACAGTTATAAGACAGGCTTATCAGCAGCTACAGACAGAACTAAAACTACTAGCGATGGAAACGATGCACACCGTCCAGCAGTAGACAAAACTAGAACACACACCAAAGGTGAAACTATTGTACCTCTGGAAAGACCTAAAATGGGAACTAATTGTGAAAATAGAGAAAGTTTAAATACTCTCAACAAGGCCCTCACTGCTATCCGGGCTCTGAATAGCCCTAGTAGAAGTCCATGTCACAAGAAAAGGAAAACAGACACACGTGTATCACCCTCAAAAAACCCTGTTGCTCCAATGGTTTCTAGTCCAAGGACTGCTCGCAGTAAAATCCCAGTATGGTCCCCAAAGACTGCATACAATAGAAGGACAGTAACATCAGCCAAACAGTCTGTAGCCGATCAGATTTACAGAGACCCTTCTCCAGAGGAAACATCAACGGGAGACTCTGTATCTAAACCAGTTGATAAAACACAGTTAACATTCACTGGTCTAAGAAACAGAGACAATAACACGAGTAATACCCAGCATGTCAACCAACCATCTGCCAGGAACATTACAGCATTCAAAACACCACAGCTCTTGAAAACAACTACAAGTGGTCAGAGTAATAATTCTTTTAAGACTCTTTCTAATAATTTATCATTTGAAACCCCTAATAATTTTGGCCTTTCTCTATCCAGAATGTCAAGCTCGTATTTAGATTCCTCTAGAGGTTTCACAGGACAGGAAAATTTATCTTCAGTCTCTGGTTATGTAACCCCAACGCATTCCTCAACTAGACTGTCAAATAACACCTCAAGCAGTACTGGTATGAAGGCAACAGCACCACTGTGTAAGTGTGGCAAGCGATCGAGGAGACGTATGGCTCAAACACCAGGGCCAAACATCGGCCGATTCTTCTTCACTTGTGGAGCAGGATCACGTCACAATAATCCCCAGGATCAAAAGAAAGGATGTGACTTTTTCAAGTGGGAATCAACCGACTTCAATTCTAGTAAGAACAGTTCCTTCCAAAACAACAGATCAAATGCCAGTCTGCCGTTCAAACAGGTCGGACTGAAAAGTGGGTTTACACAACGGAAAAGTCTAGGTGTAAGGTCTGCCGCTTTTAAAACACCAATTAGGTAAGAAGTTTTGAAACTGACTAACTGAGGTTATACATGTATCACAACAATTACCGTAATTGTCTAACACTTCCAGAATATCAACAAAAATAAAGAAAATTTTCACATATTTTGTAAAAGGATGTTTTTAAACCATCAAATGATCAGTAAAGATTCATTAAAAATATGTAGAGTGCACATAAGCATTCACCGGCATTTTACCTCTCGAATTAATCACCCTGTTAAAAGATGTCACATAATTTTTTATGAAAAGCTGTACAAATTTATTCAATATCAAAGGTTCCTGTATAATGTATGTACCAATAGAGATTTCCCTTTCTTTCCAAATTCCTTTAAGTTTTCAATTTATTTAATCAAACATATTTTTTTTTGCTTTAATTGCATCAATGTTAGTCCTTCTTACCCTCATACTTTTTAAGTACTTATTAACTTATTTACTTATTAAATAGAAACATGATTGGAACATGTATAAATATTTTAAAAATAACCCTTGTACTGATGGTACAGAATACTGGTACATTTGTACTACAAAAATTCTCACGAATTCCATGCATACAGAAATATGTTTTAGATAGATATGTATTTTAATCCGCAGTGGGAAAAAAAGAGTTTTTAATGTGTGATTCTAGATTTACATAATGAGTTTTAATAATAAATGTTACAATGGAAGAGTTTATATATGATAATGAAATATTAGCTTTGATTTGTTTAATTATGTTTGAAGAAAGTGTTGTTTTTTTAAAAATGCATTTATGGATCAATGGTTTATAAATTATGTAAAAAATATGAATTTTATTGTCTTATATGTGTGTCAGAAAGGTACGAAACCAGGTAGGCCATCTGACAGACATTTTAATTTGAAGATTCTGTGACTTTTATCTACCTATTAAGACTAATTAAATCCTCTTATATCAGTATTAACGTACTGTTAGTTAACATAGTAATTTTATTTAAACGATTTTGGACCAAAAATTTAGTGCGATTCACAAATATAACAAACAGTATTAGCATTTTTTTGCTATAGCAGGGAATGTATAGTTTTTGCTAGCTTGTTGAAAACTGAATACGCCTATATATAGCTACCCGCAAGGTTAAGGAGGGTAACTATGTAAAATATAAGGATGGATTACGATTAGGACCGACACATTGACCTGATGAGTGCGAGTTACTGTAGTTGTAGTTAATATGTATAAGAGTTGTTGTATGTTTGGCTAATGAGGAATAAACTGTAACTTTGCAAACAGGACTGAAATAACGAAGCTGGAAGTATTCAGCTGTAAATTTATTGTCATTGTTTAAATGTATTAGAAATAAAGGGAATTTTGTTGTAAAATTCAAATGCCAGTTTATTTGAATTGTATATCGAAAACATTTTAAACTACTTCGTTTGGAAGTCATGATTCAATAATTATAAGTGCCTGAAATATAACTATTCTTTTCTCACATGTATTTTATAGCAATGTTCCTTCAGAAATGTTTGGGTGTTAAACATATTTATGTTATAAGAGTTCCGTTTAGGAATGCCTGGTGTATCCACAAAATAAACTGATCATGATAAGATTATGCCAGAATAATATGACCAGATAACGTCGATCTCTAATAACTATCTTCACTATGTCTTGCCATCGAATATGGAATTAAATTGCCGTAAAAGCACTACTTATATCTTTTGACAGAAAATAAAACCACCTAAATATGATACCCTACATGATCACAGAATTTGATTGATTCCTGACTTTAAAAAAAGTAGAAAAAGGTATTCTCGCTGCCAGGTCGGCTGTACGTTAGAAGAATTTCATCTCGCATGCATTTGTAAACAAAAATATTGGGGAACAAGAGTTCTATGATACCAGTTCTTCCAACTGACCAAGTAGACTTGATTGCATCTCTCGGCTCAATTTCTCTGTAATTTCTTCTTTTTACATTTGTATGGCTTAATTTGTCTCATGATTTCATCTTTTTACATTTGTATAAACTTACACATACATTTAACAAATTGTCTGTATGGGAAGGTAGAGACGTGAAAATCAGTTTAATGCTTTTTATAGTCAATTGTTCAATATTAATGATAATAGCATTATTTCTACCAATTGAACTGTTACAATAACAGTGGTTCAATTTGACTAGTGAAAGTAAAATACGTATACTTACTATTTAATTACAACTAGAGGCAGCAAATGTTCGATATGGTTCCTGATTCATTGAATGGGAACATCATCATTCTTGTCACTGTTCTTTGCATATACATGTACGTAGTTTGAAAGTCGATACCCTGAAATTCATTGCAAACAAAATTACTCAACTTTTATGAAGTTCTTACCCGTTTAGAAATATGAGAATTTTCAGACCTTTATGGAAACAAACTTCACAAAGACATGTCTGGTATGTGGGATTACTAATTAATAATGATAATGACCGTGCAAATACCATCACGTAAGTTGTAAATTTAAACAAATTTTATGACTCGATTTCGTATATTGTACATTTTGCATTATTTCTAAATAGTGAAGTATATGCAGCTACTGTGGCCCCTTTCCTACAGCGTATTATTGTTTAAATATCGCCTGATGACGTGTATTGGTATTACTATTCATAGTACAGCAAATAGGCATGGTTAATAACATGTGAACGACAATATGAACGTAATTTGGCCTATCTAGCACCGCTATGGAAAGGGAACATTATCAATTACAAAAAGACCAGGCAAGAATTGTGTTGAATGGACTTGTTGACGCTGGTAAAACAACAATATTATACAAGCTGCATCTAGGGGATGTTGTTATCTTAAAGCTTACTGCTAGTTTTAATGTTGAGATTGTGGAATATAAATATCTGCAATTAGTAAATTGGGACGTTGGAGGGGCAGAAACTCGGACGTTATGTAGACAATACTAAATGGAACTGATGCTTTCGTTTTTGTGGTGGACAGTACTGACAGAGAACGAATGGATGACGATAGAAAAGAACTTCACCTTCTCCTGAAGGAAGAATCGCTAAAGGAAGCGGTCGTAGGCGTTGTAGCGAACAAACAAAATATACAAGGGGCTATGACTTCCAAAGAGGTGGGTGAGAAAATGAATGTGGTATCCGTAAAAGCCACAGGTGTGAGTTGTTTGGTACCTCAGCTACTAACGGAGAGGGACTGTATGAGATGTTGGACTGGGTGGCAGAGGTTATTGTTACCAAAAAAACAAGTAAATAGGAGAGGATAGCGAGTAATATTGGAAGAAAAACATCTGAATAAGACTGCTTTTACACCATTTTCATTATTTATGTTCACAGTAAACTGTGTGGACAAGAAAAAAAGTTTTGTTCACTTATCAACAATCATGTCATCGTCTTAGAATACCGGTCTATTTGTAAGTGTATCACAGCACGCGTAGTTGGATCCCAAACTTTAGTCCCTTTTCATTAATTCTTTTATAAAACTTAAACTACTCACAAACACCGTTCTTGTTGCAAACTTTTTGATCGATTAATTCAGCTTTGAATATTGGGGAAATACTCTATTGTGTTGAGAAATATGATGATGCGTTTACATGCAAGAAAGACTTATCTAATCCCGAAGGGTTTCATGGTTTTTACAATTTTTTGTTTGTTCAACAATTACATGTAATTGTATCACTTATCAAATATAAACCATATGAATGCTATGAGCGTATTAATTGCTACAATATCTGTTATTTGAAACATGCATATATATAAATGTTACCCGAACTGTTAAAGTAATCAACGAATTAGCAATGTATTTTAACTTCATATCTGCTTGTTTTTAGTCTAACAGTGACTGAAGTGCTTGAGGGTTAGCGTTATTATCCTAGTTTTAATCTTTAGAAGATTACATATTGTTAAAGATGCTCCACCGCCGACAGACCAAAAATGATATTCATCATTTGAGCAATAATTGGTGTTTAATCGTGTATATAATAGTCTAATTAACACAAAAAATAATATAAAATATTTTATTTGCCTTTGGTACATGCGCATTCAGTAGATCATTTCATATAGGATATAGTGGTACGGATTTTTTTCGGGATGTAATTAATTATTTTTCATATTTAACTTGAAGTAAAATTAGAAGCTCAAACTTTTCATTGGTGGTAATGGTACGGCGGCTGATTTGTGCCATTTCGTCTTTTCGTCTTTTCGTCCGAGAATTAAGAAACCTTAATTTTCGTCTTTTCGTCTTTTCGCCCCGAAAAGACGAAATTCGCCCCGAAAAGACGAAAAGACGAAAAGTCAAAGACGAAAGTGATACACGCTAATTGCCGACTTTGATTCTCGTCTTTTCGCCTTCAAAATGAAAAGACGAAAAGACGAAATTTAAGGTTTGTTAATTTTCGTCTTTTCGGGGCGAAAAGACGAAAAGACGAGATCTTTGAAGGGGAAAAGACGAGAATCAAAGTCGCTAATTAGCGTGTATCATTTTCGTCTTTTCGTGTTTGACTTTTCGTCTTTTCGTCTTTTCGCGGCGAAAAGACGAAATTTAAATTTGTTAAATTTCGTCTTTTCGGGGCGAAAAGACGTAAAGACGAAAATTAAGGTTTCTTAATTCTCGTCTTTTCGGGGCGAAAAGACGAAAAGACGAAATGGCACAAATCAGCCATTGGTGGTAATGGAGTAAAATAAGTAACTTTTTTAACTGGAGAAAAATACTAAATCGTCTGCTCCTGTTATTAATAGTGAAAAAATACTATTTGTCAGCGGTGGAGCATCTTTAACATTTTGTGTTAGAAATATACACCTGTGAACATAAACCGAACCTGGTTATGTCCCCTTGTCTAAAATCACTTTGAACAGCTTAGTAGTGATTACATATATCAACTGATGACATGTACTGGACTGTAAATACCACTCACGCTACAGTATCTAAACAGGTTTTATGTGACAGTGTCGGCCACTATGGGAGGTACTGATGGTAAATCCCAAAAACATCCATTACGAGTGGTGATAAACGGGCTCTATAATTCTGGTAAAACAACATTGCTTTACCAACTCAAGTTATTGAAACAATGCCTTCTGTGGATTTTAGCATTGAGATTGTAGACTATGTAAAACATAAAATTTGTTACGTGGGAAGTTGACGGAAGAAATAAAACACGGCCTCTATACAGACATTTCTATAAAGACACTGATTTTTGTGATAGATAGTTTTGAAAGATACCAAATAGCTGAGACTCGGAAATAACTCCATCGCATTCCGAAGGGGAAATCTCTAAAGGAAGCCATTCCTGGAGGAAATCTCTAAAGGAAGCCATTCCTGGAGATCGGACTCCGAAAAAGGTGGATGATACACTGTAGGCTGTCAGTAGGAAACAGGCAGCAGGGATATCGAAAGATAAGGACAATTGCGAAACAAGTGTAGAAAAAGAAACCCGTTGTAAATCGTTTTATTGTATATTACCCTTTTCCTTTATAAAACACGTGTTTTCAAAAGTGTAAGGGGATCCGGAGTGCTCGACAACAAATATGGAAGATTTCTGTTATAATTATGAAATATGGTAATAGTAATTATCCCCCGCCCAACAAGTTGGCGGGGGATATACAAATGGGTTCCGTCCGTCCGTCCGTACGAATGGTTTCCGGAGTGTAACTCTAAAACCAGAGATATTTCCACGAAACTTCTGGTGTTTTGACAACTTCTGCAAACTCCAGTGTGTAAGCGTGCGTCAGCTTCGCCTCGCTGCACAATAACGGTCACCGAGTTCACACATGTGGCCGAGTACAAATACTTTACGTTATTACGCTATATATTAACTTTTAGCAAAATTGAATATCTATTTAAAGGTCTGTTCTTATTAAATAAAATTATCTCTGAAATTTACTTTGTTTATCATGTTTATTTTACACTAAAATATTGAACCTTTTAGTCGTCGCGGATGAATAATTTTATCTTACGTGAAGAGTCATCATTCGCTGTTCAATTGAGTAAGCTCCTCCCACTTTTGACCGACTTCTATTGAATAATTACGTCACTTTCAAATGACGATTTTATTGCATAAAATATAAATAAAAAGTCGTGTGAGTGTAAATATAGGGATTGGATTGCGCTTTTATGTTAACCATGCTTTTATGGAGCAATTCCTCTAAGAACGCGCCCCATAGAATATATTCTTAGAGGAATTGCTCCATACAAGCATGGTTAACATAAAAGCGCAATCCAATCCCTATATGATGGGCATTACTTTCATTACAAGGCCATATCAGCTACGATTGGAGGCAAAATTTGTAAATCTAGCTGAAAGCGTTCATTAATATTGTGTTTGAATGTTTGATGAAACTGGTAAAACAACAATGTTGTATAAAATGAAATCTGGTGAAGTCATTACGCCAGTGCATTCTATGGTACTAACATTGAGACTGGAACATAATGCAGTAAGGTTAATAACATGGGACGTCAAAGGCAGTGACAAAGGGCGAACGATGCGTAGATATTACCCTGGCGGGACTGATGCCATTGTTGTGGTGGACAGTACTGACAGAGATCGGATAGAAGAGACCTGGGAAGATCTTTACACAGCATTGAAGGAAGACGCGTTAAAAGAAGCCATTGTAGTCATTACGGCTAACCAGGGGCTATGACTCCGGAGGAGATGGGTGAGAAGTTGGACTTGAAATTTATCCGAAAAAGTCACAGGTGTGAGGTACCTCAGCTACAACCTGCAAAAGAGTGGATGAGATGTTGGATTGGGTGGTAGAGGCTGTCAGTATAAAACAAGCAGTAATGATTTTAGGAGAACAGAACGAGAGTGAAAAGAAGGAAAAGGATTCTAAATCATTTTATTTTTCATCACCGTTTTTTTTTTTTTTTTTTTTCATCAAAAATATGTTTTCCAACGAATGAGGACTAAATTGATGTGTTCGACTGCCTCGATGGTTATTAACCAGTAAAATTGTTAAGGTAGGACGTTTGTTTTTATTTCATATATTATTGCTTTCAGTGTAATTTTGTTATTACATTAAAACTAACATTATATTATCTCGATTTGTTAATAGTATATTTTCTTCATTTTCACAGACTTGTTATGATCTCCTCAAACTCGTTCCTTCCATATTATGATAGTAAGGTTGGGAATATCACAAAAAATAATAAATCCCATCGTTGGCAGTCTAAATATATCACGTTATGCACTGGTGAAATGCCAGTGTTTTCCACACATATCCTTTATGGAAATTGCTTTCCATGAAATAATATTTTGATCTTTTCTTCGTATGTTCTTTATCTCTTAATGTTGATTTAACATGAAGTGAAGCCATCGTTAGCTCCAATGTCAGTACAGAAAATCACGAAACAATGAAATGATTGAAAATTAATTATTTTATAACGATTAGTTAAGGCTTTTGGTGACAGTGACGTTGTTTTTGGTGGGACTGTATGACTTCATGTCACAATTACCTAAGAGTGAATTTTACTTTTTTTTTTTACTTTCTCGAAATTAACATTTTAAACTTTAATGTAAAACAAACAAAGAAAAAAAATACAAAAAAAAAAAAAAAAAAAAACATTCTCTATAACTCATTTCATTTCAGACTTTAAACTTTGATTTATTTTAAAACTATATAACTACATACCCCGCACTATTGTTTAAAACTTTAAGAGCTTTTCATAAATGGTTTGAATTATCAAGATCCCTATGTGGCCAGAGACAGTTGTTTATAAGTCAACTCTTTCCATGAACTTAGACTAAAATGGACCGTTCTAATTATTCTCTATTACATATGTAGAAGTATTGGATATAGTATACACGTATCTTGAAACTTCAACATGTTTGATTTTGGCTATACAGAATTTTAAATACTAAGTATAATACACCAAACTATACTAAAATACCTAAGTCACGGCACCAATTATCTAAGCCAGCTACTCGTATTGAAATACATCGTATCTACTAACCGCTGTGCAATTATAAAGTGTGATGTCAAAACAACTTGTCGTGGTACGTGTATTATTTTTAAGTGTGCTACAGTTAATGTTAGAAATAGGGAAACTTTCCAGATCTTTTTAAAATAGATTACATATACATGTATGGACCACATTGTTGCAGTGTTAAGTCGGTTCACAGAAGATATTCCCAGCGTAGCGTGAAATTTTTAACCTAACAAGGCGTACATGTAGCTACTTACTACTAAGTACCTGTACTTTATAATCCATTATGTACACATACAACTTGGTTACTCCCCTTGTGTGTAGTCATTTCCAATAGTCTGGCCTTGTTCACATATCACTCGGAGACATGCAAAGACAGTATAATCACCATTCACCGTATAGTAAACAGGTATGCTTGAAAAGGTGATACTCAGATAAGTGGGAGATGGGAGGTGTGTGTGGTAAAATAAACCAAAAACGTCAAATGAAAATAATGCTACTCGGACTTGATGGAGGTGGTAAAACAACAATATTGTATCAACTGAAACTAGGCCAAGTCGTTACAACAATACCTACCATTGGCATGAACGTAGAGACAGTGGAATATAATAAAGTCGATTTGGAGATATCGGACGTCGGGAAAGGAGGCGGAATGAGACCAGGGGCCGATGCTGTTGTTTTTGTGGTGGACAGTACAGATAAAGAACGAATAGAAGAATCACGAAAATTGCTTCGAAATATCGTAAAGCAATTCCCGCGTGAAGAAGTTGTAGCGATTGTGGCAAACAAACAGGATGTATCCGGAGCTATGATTCCAGAGGCGATTGCTGAGATAATGTTTATGGAATTTATTTACACACGTCATGAGTGTCAAGCGTTTGGTATCTCGGCCACTACTGGTGAAGGGCTGTATAAAGTGTTGGACTGGGTTGTAAATACTGTAAGTGCCAAATCAAAATATGTTAGATTATGAGTGACATTGGAACAGGTCAATTGTGATTCATGTTTGGCTTTAACCATACCATTTGTCATTCTCAAAGCCTAACCATCGAGTTTGAAATGCGTTTCTGTATTTATTGATATTGTTGTCAAAATAACACTACAATATTTACATGTATTGTTTACCTGTTTTGTTGAACATTTAGTGATCCAACCTTACATGTTATCTTCTTCAGGTCATTATGAAACATGTTTGACGTTGGAAAATGCATTATTCTAATCGGGTATATAATTGTTCCATTATCCAAAAGACACCAATTAATGAATTACCAGGGTTGCTTTTAATCTGAATACCATATACTACATACTCTAGCCGTTTTCACTTTTGTTAATGTCCTTTTAAAACACATAAACGAAAAGGATAGTTTTATCATGGAAGTTTATGGGTAGTTATCTTTTTGTCGCAAAAAAACCTCGCCAAAGTATTTTTTGTCGCCAAATCACTATCATTTCGCCAGAATTGTCGACCGCTGGTGCTAGACCTGCTAAGTGTCGGAATTGTTATTAAAATTCCATAAAATGGTATACATACACCGCAGAACGAAATCTGCCTGCCGAACACATGCAAATCCATTGTTGAGCACCGAATGGTATGTATTTAGAAGCGCCGAACAAATCTCCTCCATGCCTAAAAGACAGGTTTTCCGAAGAACATTATTGAACTTGACATTGATGTTTATTGACACTTTTTCCTTGTTGTCCGGTGTGGACCATCTTCGTGTGTAGGTGACCACAAACATGATCATGGGAAATCATACATCAATTAAGCACTGTAAAAGTTGGGCTGCAAATCTTCCCACGCTCCGACTATTGGGTTTTTTTTTCTTCTTCAAATTTTGCAATGTTAAAAGTCTAGGTACATTACTCATTTACATTTGTGCTTTTTATCTATTTTGTATTTTTAATAGCATAATTAAGGGCCATGGTGTTTTCTAAGAATACTTTAGGTATGTGGCAAGGGCACCCCTTGTGTCCACCTTTTGATCATATCTTTCATTTTTTTTAATTATTTTGTTAATAAAAGATACTTCATTCTTTATTTTATATTTTTTATTTTATTATGATATTTACTCATTATTTTTTGTACAAATTGATTTCTCAAGCAAAAAAACCGAACAACAACAACAACAGAATTGACAGGATAAAAATTGAGGATATTGGGTTTGCTCGAAATATTTGGCATGTTATCGATTTTGTCCACACTTTTAAACCAGTTAAAAACATGCATATAACGGATACTTTTTTTTTAAAAAAAAGTCCAAGATAACATGATCATAAAAACTATGATAATAAAACAGCAATTACTGGTAGATTTTTGTAAACTCAAGCAAAAAAACTAAACAACAACAACAACAAAATTGGCAGGATAAAAATTGAGGATATTGGGTTTGCTCGAAATATTTGGCATGTTATCGATTTTGTCCACACTTTTAAACCAGTTAAAAACATGCATATAACGGATACTTTTTCAAAAAAAGTCCAAGATAACATGATCATAAAAACTATATGATAATAAAACAGCAATAAGTGGTAGATTTTTGTAAACTAACACACATACTATGAAATTAGTGCATTTTTATTCTTGTATTTTTCTGACAGTACAAGAAAAAACCAACAACTAGATATGCTACTGGTTGAAACAAATAGTTTCATTTTTTAATATCTTTCTTATATATTTCTTCTGCAACCTAACTCAAAAGATACAATTTAAGATTATCCGTCCCTCTTATGTAGATAAAAACTACTTTTAATTGAATAAAAATAACTAAAAAGGGAAATAGAGTTACTTTTTATTTTCAAATAAAATATCTTTAATCTAAAGCACCACAAAGGCTAAAATCTTAATTTTGACCAACCAGGGGGCCTTTATTTCGTTGCTATGGCAGCAAAGTATTTAAAACTGTTACTATCTCATTCGGCATACCTCATAATTTACATGCCCCAATTTTATATAAAAAAATATCTATATTTCAACCAAACAGGGCCTCCATTTTGTTTCCATGGCAACAGATAATTTTTTGAATTATTTTTTAGCATACAAATGTACCTCGTAATCTCTATATACCAATTTCCACTTAATTATGACGTTACTCAAATTTCAGCCAATCAAAGGCCTACATTTTGTTACCATGGCAACTAATATTTTCAACCGTGTTACCATAATATTTAGCATCTCAAAATATTATTGTACACTAATTTTCACTTACAACGAACTCTAAAATCATAAACTGGAAATAAAAGTATGGCTAGGTATACCAAGAAAGAAGTGGTACGTTACTTCCTACACTCTCTATTTTAAGTCACTCAAAAATGTTTTTTAAGGAAAAAGTATTGCCATTTTAAAGGGACAACTACTAGTATTATAAGTATTTCACGCTATTAAAGTTTTAGAAAATTGGGTTGTGGGCAGTTTCTATGGGATTTTTAGCATTAGCTTGAAAACCACCTTTAAAGTTAATCATAATTATAACACAACTATGCCATAAACTACCCATAATGGATCTGTTGTAAATAAAGATCAACTTACCGAAAAGTTTTTTATGATATCAAACAGGTTGTATCTGATAAATCTACACCTACATCTTATTGACCACTTCATCCAATGAAAGTTTATGTCAAGTGTAGTGAGTGTAAAAACCTAATAGGATGAACATAGGAGAGAATCGAGGTAATTCAGTTTGGATCACTTTCAGTTATTTTGATGATTCCTGTTTAAAGGTAAAACGTTTTTAATAACGATATTGCAGAGTTCAGTATTATATATCTGTCTACATACACTTTCATTTACATAAACGAATATAACTTAGTTATACCGCTTTAATAGTAAACTGTAAAACGATGTTTTACTGTATTCCCCATTATGGGAGGGAAGTTTTGTAAATTATACAGAATGAGAGTGTTGTGTTGTCATTTTGTCACGACGTCCTCGAATCCTAATGTCACGTGAACGGTATTGTTTAATGACGTCACGATAGATTTACAACCAATGAAAAGCGCTCAATGTTAAAAATGAAAATATTACACGGGCGAAATCACTGAATAAAATAGATCTCCACTCGGGCGAAATCACTGAATAAAATAGATCTCCACTCATTGTGCAATATTGATATCGTAGTATACTCTCTGTACGCCGAACCTCAGTAGTTATGTCCGGGAATCCATTAATTGTTTGTAGTCATTCTGAACAGCGTGGCCTTATCAACCTATCGTTATGTATACGGTCCATTTATATGTTAATATAGTGCAGTAAAAGGTTACAAACTCCGGCGTAGCCGTTCCTATGCCCGTTTTGAGAAAGGAGGAAGAGTATAGTCTCGAGTATAGTTGAGCAATCTTGACTGTAAACAACCAACAAGAAACCGGAATAAGTAAAGGTTATACTGTAATGTGCATAAACATTAGACTATTCGTCAAAATGGGCGGTATATCTTGTAAATTATTCAGAAAACGTCTAACAAAAGTGTTGATCATCGGACTTGATGCTGCTCGTAAAACAATGTTACTGTATAAATTGAAGCTTGGTCAAGTCTTTACTACAGTATCTACACTTGGTTTTAACGTTGAGACAGTGGAAAATGAGTCCAGTAGTCCAGGAAAGATAGGCTGTTACCCCAAAATAATTGCAACAGAATTTTTTCTTCGTTTTTCATACAGATCTGACTTTGTTTTATAGAAAAAAAAGTCGTCACAAATAAAAATTTGGGAAAGTGTTTTTCTTGACCCCAAAAAAATCAGAAAAATAGGGATATTTGCATAATTTGCCAACTTGAAGTCAAATATAATCTTACATGGTTATCATGAGATACTAGAAAATTAATGTATGACAAGAAAGTTATAAGGACAGCACAGATTGCCAAAAACATAAGTTGAAATCAACACAGGGAAAAAGTATGACAGCATGAAAATTGCATAATTATGTCCTTGCAACAGCCAAATATGCTTTTGTTGGATTGTTAGGATAAAAAATTGTTATTATTAACAATACCATTGATACTCATTTTGGTGGAATCTTTTTAAATAAAACTTGTTGATTAAAGGCTTTAAAAGGAAAACATTTTACTTTCACTACCTGAGATAATATGGTTGCTCAAAGTTGGTCTTTTGGCCTTTTCCAAGGATATTTTGAAGTCCAAATTGAATAATATGCCTTTTTCATTCAAGAATTATTCAGTAAGTACCGTCTCAAGTGTTTAGATAGTTATTAATTCAGATTCTATGTAGGCTATACTCACCTAAAAGAGACTACTATCAAGATATCCCCAAATATAAAAGACGTGAGGTCGATCAAATCTTCATTTAGTGCCAATTTGACTAAACTTCTCTGATTGGCTAAGTCCTTAAGTTGAAATGTCAAAAATGTGAATATCTATTTTGTGATTAAGCAGATTGCAATATCCTTTGGCAGATATTACCACCATAATGGAGCGCTCTTTATAAAGTGAGATTGAAGTTTCTTTTTGATCAAATATTTGCATAGGTCAGTTTTTCATTTTTCCATAATGGAACTGGATGGGGGTTATATAATTTTCAATGAGATAAAGGAATAAAATAAAAGTTCAAGTCCAATTTTATAGCTGAAAATCATCACAGTTCTGATTTATTTACTGGCAAAATTTTGTAACAAACGAATAAAGCATATTCGAAAAATTAAGATTTTTGTATTGCAGATTTATGGACATATTTTGGTATTCAGTCAAATTAACGTGATAGGAAGTTTTTACTATTTTGTTTGTTTGATTAATTTACGTCCTATTAACAGCTATGGTCATGTAAGGACGGCCTCCCGTGTGTTGCGTGTATGTTGTGCCAGGTGCATGTTTTGGGAGACTGCGGTATATTCATGTTGTGTCTTCTTGTATAGTGGAACTATTGTCCTTTTTATAGTGCTATATCACTGAAGCATGCCGCCGAAGACACCAAGCAACACACCCCACCCGGTCACATTAAACTGACAACGGGCAAACCAGTCGTCCCACTCCCTGTTTGCTAAGCGCTAAGCAGGAGCAGAAACTACCACTTTTATAGTCTTTGGTGTGTCTCGGCCAGGGGACAGAGCCCAGAGCCTTCCTCACAGGGGCGAACGCTTAACTCAAGGCCAAAAGTGAGGCGGTGCCAAGGGAGGCATTAGGAAACATAAAGTCAAGTAGGAAGAAGAGAAAAGATAAGATCCTAAATTTAGTCGCCTTTTACGATCATGCAATAGGTGCAGCAGGTACAATTCTAACGCCCTACCTGCAGGGCTAAGTTTTTACGACTAAATAAGATATTTATACCGTTTTTACAACAAATGATAAAAATAACAGGTACAAAATATACCAAAAAGGATATAACATATTTGGAAGCATTTGCCTTTTTATTTTCCGAAATATGAACTACCAAAATGAGTGTTTTGCCAAAAATCTAAGTACAAAAATGTAGGCGTATAAAAACACTTCAAATTGGCACGATTAGTCAACTTGACATGTTAATATTTAGGTTTTTTCTAGCTAATGTATTATCGATCATGTATTAATATCAAAGAAAATGTAATTCTTTAAGGCATACAACTTAAACTGATATAGTTCAGGGTAGGATTTTATAAATGTTTGCATCTAAAAAGAACAAAAACGGTAATGCTAGCTAAATTCAAAAGGTTTTGAGCCGTTTTCATCCTTCTTTATTTCTTGGATTGACTGAAATTATTGTATCGTTTCAACTTATTTGTACTAACTTAAAGTTTGTCTTATTATATACCCGATTTCATATTTCAAGTATTACAAAAATAGCAGATATTGTAATTTAAAAGTGTAATTTCTATATATTTTCTTATTTTTCGGGTGTTGAAAAAACGGCTTTCCGAACATACGATTTTTGGCGACTTTTTTCATCGTAAAATACTAAGATCCTCCAACCCAAGGCCTCTATTTTTCGTATTTTACTGGACTATAGAGTAGAGATAACTCTATGGGACTTAAGATGCAGAGGTAAAATCAGGGTGTCATACAGTTAATTATTATACCGGAACTGATGCTTTCGTTTTTTCGTGGTAGATGGTACTGACAAAGATTAATCGACTGGGTTCGCGAAGAGCTTTACTCTCTTCTGGAAGAACACGAATTAAGAAGAACAATCGTTGCCATTACAGCTAACAAACGGGAATTACCCGGAGCTATGACTCCAGCGGAGGTTGGTGATAAGTTGGACTTGCAATTTATCGGTAAAAGTCACAGGTGTGAGGTACCTCGGCCACTACCGGAGAGGGACTGTATTGGACTGGATGGTAGAGGCTGTCAGTGCGAAACAAGTAGAAAGAACTTTAGGACGGAAAGACATTTGTGTAACAAGGGAAATGGAAAGAAAATTATTGTAAATCACTTTACTTTTCCTCATCTTTTTCATTCATCAAACCCCTATTTTCTTACGTGTGATGAAAATGATATTCTATTGTGTTTACCAACGTCAATGACAAAGAACTGGTTCAGTTTTTATATGGTCAATGCTTTGTTTTTATTCAATTATTGCCTTTTCAATACATATACCACTACATGTACATAGGGGCACTACAATTTGAACTGTCGGTCTAATATATTTTATACATTGTTTTTGTTATACGTGTATGTTGTATTTATTATGAAATAATGAAATGCTATTAAACAATCTCGATCGTTTTACTATTTTTATTTTGCATATACATTTTGTAGACCTAAATAATACTCGTTATAATTTCATAAAACCCTTATATACATAACAAATATGATAGGATGTTTTCAGATGTTAGTTATCGGTCCTTTGATATTTAGATCTTTTTTTATCGAATTTGTTTGATATTTAAATCTGGGGGACATCTATAATTGGTATTTAAACTCAAAATAATGAAACAAGAGCAAAATGTCAAAGAAGCATAGACCATCTTTGATCGTTTTGAATACCTGAACTGAACCAGCATTTTTTTCAATGGTTTTGTTTTGCGTTGAACAGAATTAGTAATATCCAGATACATAGCAAATCTATTCTAAGATCGGATCCCATTAACATTTACTCATTGCACTTCTACCTATATAACACAATTCCTATGTTTATTGATTAGTTGGAATTGCAGAATCGCTTAAATCTACATCTGTAATAGTATTTGCTTAATGATATTATTGTGTTATAATTGAAGTTGGATGTCAGGAAACTTAAAAACACATATAACTATAAATAGTACACTATACAGTTTGGTGCGTACGGCGAACCTGGTTATGTCCCTTGTTGGTAGTCATTCTCAACAGCGTGGCTATGTTTACATATCGCTCGATGACGTGTATTGGATTATAAATACCTGTACCTCAGTTAACAGGTGTAAACGAACATGTGACATACTGTGTGAACATTGGTAGACTGTATCCGCCAAAATGGGAGGTATATTCTGTAAATTATTCAGAAAACGTCAATTAAGAGTTTTGATCAACGGACTTGATGCTGCTGGTAAAACAACGCTGCTGTATCAACTGAAGCTCGGGGAAGTTGTTACGACGATACCTACTATTGGGTTTAACATAGAAACATTGGAACACAATAATGTAGAGTTGACTACATGGGATTTGGGTGGTAGAGACAAAGCACGGCCTCTATACAGACATTACTACCCTGGAACTGATGCTATTGTTTTTGTGGTGGACAGTAATGACAGAGAACGAATCGATGAGATTCAGAAGGAACTACACACTACCATCAAGGAAGATGAACTAAGGGAAATAATCGTTGTTATTGCGGCTAACAAACAGGATATACACGGAGTTATGACTCCAGAGGAGGTGGGTGAGAAAATGAATGTGGAATTTATCCGTAAAAGTCACAGGTGTGAGGTGTTTGGTACCTCAGCTACTACCGGAGAGGGACTGTATGAGATGTTGGACTGGGTGGTAGAGGCTGTCAGTACGAAACAGGCAGCAAAAGTGTTAGGAGGAACTGACAAGTGTATTACTAGTGAAAAGGAGGAAAAGGATTCCAAATCACTTTATTTTTCATCGACTTTTTCATACATCAAAAATGTGTTTTCCAAAGTGTGAGAGAGTGATATTGTATTGTGTTCGCCGACAGCAATGACAAAGAACTGGTTTAATTGTTACACATGGTTAATGTTAAATATAATTATTACTTTATACATTCTAATTCACGATAACTACTGTGGGGTCACTGCAAATGTTATTGTTGATCTACTTGTAATATGATTTATATTTATATATATTTTTGTAAGACATGTTTGTTTATTATTAATAAAATTGACGTTAAATGATATTAATCTTTTACCATTTTTCATATGTCTATAAACCTTAAAGATACTCGCTTTGATTTCGTCAAACTTTTGTATACAAAATCGGTTTTGTAGTAGGGTACTGAGTGTTTTCAATGTTTTTCTCTCAGTTCCTTTTGATATTTGATCTGCATGATATAATACAATTGTTATCCAGAGTTAACACATATTTATCAATAGAAAATTGTCAACAAAGCATAGACCATTTTCTAGAAAATAACTGCACTACATCTGCTTCGTCGACGTCACCCACTTTACAATAAGTTACATAGGAGTTAAGATACTTTTCAACAACCTTCATCAGCTTCCCCAAGTTAGTTCCTTTGTCATTTCGCGACATGCAACGCTATTGGTTTGGAGAGAATTTGTCTCCATACATATCTGAACCTAATTAAACAAAGATTTTGAGACTATAAAGGTTGTCTTTGGTCGTTTTGGATGCCAAAATGAGTTTTTTTTCAAAAGTATCGTTTTGTGTTGAACAGAATTTGGAATACCCATATATAAAGCAAATACATTCCAAAATCTTAAATGATTATCAAACTTACTAACAACACTTTGCATGTTATGGAATTAAGATTCTTTCAAAAGAAACTTGAATTGTAAACCGAGTTAGTTGATCAATTCAGTCTGTAAGCCGATCTTGGTTATGTCCCTTGTTGATAGTCATTCTGAACAGAATGGCATTGTTTACAACCATGTACACAACAGGTAACAGTTGAACATGTGAAAGGTTGTGTCGTTAGACTGTATCAGCCAAAATGGGAGGTATGTTATGTAAATTATTCAGAAAACGTCAAATGAGGGTTCTGATCAACGGACTTGATGCTACTGGTAAAACAACGCTGATGTATCAACTGAGGCTTGGTGAAGTCGTTACGACAAAACCTACCACTGGTTTTAACCTAGAGACAGTGGAACACAATAATGTAGAGTTGACTATATGGGACATCGGTGGAAGTAACGAAGCACGGCTTCTACAAAGACATTACTATACTGGAACTGATGCTATTGTTTTTGTGGTGGACAGTACTGACAGAGATCGGATAGAAGAGGTTCAGAAAGAGCTACGAACTATCGTAAAAAAGAATGAACTAAGGGGAGTAATCGTTGTTATTGCGGCTAACAAACAGGATATACCCGGAGTTATGACTCCAGAGGAGGTGGGTGAGAAAATGAATGTGGAATTTATCCGTAAAAGTCACAGGTGTGAGGTGTTTGGTACCTCAGCTACTACCGGAGAGGGACTGTATGAGATGTTGGACTGGGTGGTAGAGGCCGTCAGTACGAAACAGGCAGCGAAGGTTTTAGGAGTAACTGACAAGTGTATTACTAGTGAAAAGGAGGAAAAGGATTCTAAAACACTCTATTTTTAATCGATTTTTTCATGATAAATACTTTCTTAATATTACTTTAACTAACGTTTTGATAATTGGATGTTTAGGGATGTTATTTATTTATCTTTATAACATATTTCATTTTGTTACAAGTGTACGTTAATTGTTATAATAAAAAATTGTTTCAGATGCTCCACCGCCGACAGAGTATAAATGATATTAATCACTTGAACAATAATTGGTGTTTAATCGTGTATAAATATGTCTAAATAACACAAAAAAATATATGAAATAATTTGTTTTGCCTTTGGTGCATACGCAATCGGTACTTAATTCCATATAGGATATAGTGGCACGGAATTTTTTCGGGATGCAATTAATTATTTTTTGTAACTTTAACTTGAAGGGAAATTAGAAGCTCAAACTTTTCAATGGTGGTAATGGTGTAAAGTAAGTAACTTTTGTAACTGAAGAAAAATACTTAATCGTCTGCTCGTGTTTTTGATAGTGCAAAAATATCATTTGTCAGCGGTGGAGCATCTTTAAATGTCTTGATCTGTCATTGTTTTGCTTTTGCACAAGGTCTTCAAAAGACCTTTTATAATTTTATGAAAATAATTTTATATCACGCTTAATATACTATAAAAGTGTGCGATTGTATCCCTTACAATGGATTTCGAAATGTCGAAACGAGTTTTACGTTTTGTTATCTATTGGGGAAAAGGTATCCTTCATTCATCTCCATGAAAAGGTTAT
Organism: Argopecten irradians; assembly: GCF_041381155.1. Lineage (NCBI taxonomy): Eukaryota > Metazoa > Mollusca > Bivalvia > Pectinida > Pectinidae > Argopecten > Argopecten irradians. The sequence goes on along the minus strand of NC_091138.1, from coordinate 14,461,360 downwards.
CTCATTTTTATGCCAAACGAAGTTACTGTAAGCTGTTTTGTACTCTTCGGTAGCAAGAAGAAATCACAGCAACAGTATTCCAGAGATGCACAAAACCCTAGACTTCTCAATATGTATATGCATTTAAAACGCCGACAAAAATAGGAATACCGAGAACATAGGTTTACAATCCCAAAGTAAATAGGAGCAAATTGTCAACAAAGAGGGTTTTTCTGGAAAATAATGGAATCTTACATTGATCTGTTAAGTAGATAGATATATATCAAACCCATTATTTGAAATTGTTGCTGGTAAACAGAAGGCTTGACCATTCAAAGCCTTACTTTAGAATAAGCACTTAATTGTGTTAGATCTCCCCTTTTGAATAAGCAACCTACATATCTCGGTAATGAAGCGGTCGCTTTTGGTGCTGTTTTTCGATACTCTTGCCAGGTGTCCAAATAGAATAATATATCAGAATTTTATTATCTACTCTGGGTACAGTTGGCAACTATGTAAGGTATATACACGTAATTTAAATTAAAAGTCTTGAAGTTCTTATACGTATTTTATGTCATTATAATGTTAGCTTGTGTACAATTGTATTGCCAAATATACAGTGAAAGTGCACATTGGGGGATATTGGTCCATGAAGTATTAAAATGTATACACATAACTCGGTTATGTCCCTTGTTTGTAGTCATTTTGAACAGCGTGGCATTGTTGATATCACCTGGTGACGTACATTAGAGTATAAATAGCATAGTATACATGGTGAAGTTACCAGAGGTAAATGAACGTGTGAAAGGTAATTGTGAACATTGTTAGACTGTCTCCGCCATAATGGGGGGTACATTTTGTAAATTATTCAGAAAACGTCAAATGAAAGTGATATTGAATGGACTGGATGCTGCCGGTAAAACAACAATACTGTATAAACTCAAACTAGGCCAAGTCGTTACGACAATACCTACCATCGGTTTTAACGTAGAGACAGTGGATCATAGCATTGTACAGATGGTGACATGGGACGTCGGAGGCAGAGGCAAGATGAGAGCATTGTACAGATATTACTATCAAGGAAGCGATGCTCTCTTTTTTGTGGTGGATAGTAATGACAGAGACCGAATCGACGAGGCCAAAGAAGAACTTTTCCGAACTATGGAGGAATACACATTAAAGGATGTTATTGTTGTAATTTTGGCTAACAAACAGGATAAAGTGGGAGCTTTCACTTCAGAGGAGGTCGGCGACAAGTTGGACCTAGATGTTATCCGTAAAAGTCACATGTGTGAGGTGTTTGGTACCTCAGCCACTACCGGAGAGGGACTGAATGAGATGTTGGACTGGGTGGTAGAGGTTGTCAGTACGAAACGGGCAGCAAAGGTTTTAGAGAGCAAAAGTGAATGTGTACCTAAAGGAAAGGAAGAAAGGGGTTCGAAATCATTTTACTTTTCATCAACTGTTTCTTTCATCAAACACGTGTTTTCCAAAGTGTAATGAATGTGAACTTCGTTGGTGGTAGTAACTTGAGTGACAATATTGGTACAATATATAAACAATGTTATATTCCGCAATGTCTTATAATTATGAACTTTTTATTTAATAAGGTATATATCGTTGAAGAATGAACACATTATTTTTATTATACATGTTCTATATTTGTTGAATTTTATTGTTATGATTAAATTTTGTAAATACATATGAGTGTGTAATCAGTGTCATTATTTGCAGATGTAGTTTAAAAATTGAGAGTTAAGTATATTAATTTATTAATGGATATTTAAATGGGTCATTATTTGTTTAAGTTCTTTACAGTTCAGAAAGTAACCAAATCCAATCCAATCATATTTTATTTACGTGTCAAGCGCATGCATATGATATTACATAAAAACCACAATACATACATACACGCAACTTCGCTAGCCAAGGGTATTAGTCCGATTCTCTTTCTATTACCCTTGGCATATCTCACTTCAGAATGGGTGGTCCCGCACTGCGCCACCTGCTGGATCACCGCAGTTGCGCCCCTTCCATTTACGTAATAAGCAACCAATTAAAAAGCTTGTATCATTGTTGTATGGTTGAAAAAATGGCAGCGCCCTATGAAACACGCGTGTTGTTTGCGACAGATTCAAAATACCAAAGATGAACATGTGTGTGAGTCATTTGTTTATTAGTGAGTTCGGACACCAGTTTTTGCGTTTCATGCAGAAGTTCTGCAGTGTCCAATTTTGTAACGAGATCGTAGTACATATATATGTATATCTTTTAACTGTTTAATTTGTGAAACATGAACCACGCACGTACTTTCCAATCTGTTTGGAGAGCAACGTCTCCAAGACGTTCATTTAGCTGGTATAAAACATCTAATTGATTAAATAGATAGTAATATAACTTCGCTAGGAGTTGATGTTGACAAACATGCCTGATGCCTCATTATACAAATGTAGGTCACTATACTACCGCTTCAGTTCAGTTTTGTTGACAAATCAAAGCTGCGTTTTCATTGGTCGCCTGAACCTAGCCGCATCCAATCAGAGTTTGAAAGCAAAAACACCTGTTCTGAAGTGAGATATGCCAAGGGTAATAGAAAGAGAATCGGACAAATACCCTTGGCTAGCGAAGTTGACATACATGTATACTAAAAAATGCGTCAAGCCACAATTGAATTATTAGACACGTCTACACTATGATAAATTAATCATGTGGCTTCATTCTATAATTGGCATAAATATATTTAATTGTCAATGTGGACATAAAATACATTTGCCCTATCTCCTAACCCAATATCAGACCCGTCATTTGGTAATCATTAGAGTTACATGTATCTTACCGACAGCTTTACTTGATTGGTAGGAAGTGGGACGACTGGTTCGCCCGTTGTCAGTATAATATGACCGGGTTGGGTGTGTTGCTTGGTGTCTTCGGCGGCATGCTTCAGTGATATAGCACTATAAAAAGGGCAACAGTTCCACTATACAAGAAGACACTACATGAATATACCGCAGTCTCCCAAGGACACGCATCTCGCACAACATACACGCATCACACAGCATACATGGGAGGCCGTCCTTACATGACCATGGCTGTTAATAGGACGTTAATAAATCAAACAAACAAACTTGATTGGTGGGAAGTCTATACTTTTATCTGTGGAAATCCGCTCAACTATCGAGTCCGACTTTCCCGGTAAAAACCCCAACATGTTTATATCGATAAACGTCTGTAATATTATTCATACAATGGTTCCAGTATGTGATATCTGATTCATCATGAGGGAAGGATCCGACAGAAAATAAATCCATTAATGAAGAAAACACATACAAGCTCTACGTGTTCATTTAAGTTGTTCAATTTCCATTGGATTACCCTTGTTATCAGACAATGGCATTAATGGAATCAAAATGAAACCTAAATTGAGCAAATAAAATGGAAAGTACTAGGACTATCTATATCATTGTATATTTATTGTATTAATATGAAAACCGAGGGATAGTAATTCTGTAACAAAACAAGTCGAGAAAATTAGTATTTTGGACTTCAACAGTAGATATTTCAATTTGTAGCTGTTATACCGAATGTTGTTCTCTTTACTATTTGTTTTAACTCGTTTCAGGGGTATTGATGAATTATTTATGTTCAGTTCTGAATGTACAATCAGATGTCATGGAGGTTTATGTCCGTGGATAGTTCTCCTGGTGTGCAGTCTAAATAACGGTTTTTTCACATTTCAGTTGTTTTATTGATTTTCATTACATATACAGTACAATTACACTGGACAAAGCTAAACCGTACACTACAATACAGACAAACATCCATCTTCATCTAACAAATCATGAATAGTTAGTATACCTCTGTTATACCAATCTCGACAGTATACTTTATTTTTATCACTATTATAAGATAGTTGGACCATAATGTTTCATTCAAAATGTCATTGGGAGGGAAAACTTTCTTAATCTCTGAAAGTATACGAAAAACTTCCTTCTAGAATAAAAAATTTCGTTTTGACATCAATTAAAAAAAATATCACCCGTATTAGACAAATGGAATTCAATTTCATGATCACGTTTCTCCAGTACAAGACAGGTCTAATTACAGTCTGGACTCTGGACTTTTCATGAATCTTCTTATCCAGCTTCATTTTAAAGACTTCAGAAAGGATTCTAAATGAAGCATTTCCAAACCACTATTTTCTCTGTTCTGAATAATTTGTTTTCTAGAAATTCGACCTGTTGATATATATATATATCCCATAATACTAATTAAATAGCTTTATGTTAATTATCCTCTCATCACCATCCTTAGAGGAAAATATTTGATACTCAAATATGCTAAACATAGACAATAAATAGTACACAAAGAAATGAATACTTTCCTGTACATTTTTTCAACAGTTGTTATACTGAACAATTTATCAAACAATCAAATCATTTCAAAATTTAACCAATATTTTCTTTCAATTTAGACTGCTCCGAGTACTTCAGTACGGTATCTTAAGTATTGAGATCGACCAAAATAAATCATGTAATGTATTTACAAGCCGCATTTTTCAATATGCATATACTAAAGTACGCCAAAAAATATCTTTAAAATTTATTATGTAAAGGCCAAGGACGTATATCTAACACTTAGTAAAATCAGAAACGCCTGTACATATACCTTTAGGTTCATGTATTAGCTATCTGACAAGGAATAACAACATACAATTTCTAAGTTATATACATGTATTTATATAGGTCTTATCGGAATCAGTTATGTTAACATAAACATCCTTTTTTAATACGTTGATTGGTGTTGTTTAAATTGATTAGGTTCTTTATCGGTCAGTCAACTTGTGTTACAAGTATATCATTGTTTGAACTCTCTTTAGCATTCTAAAAGCTATCAATATCGACCCAAACACAAGTTGTTGGTTTTTTTTTCTTTTTTATGACCTTCTCTGAATAAATGAAATATATACGCTGATGATAGATAAAAACCTACTTATTTATGACTGCTTGGCCTTTTTGAGAAAAGCTAACCATACAATCACAGTACAAGTAACGCATACGTAGGCCTATAGCTCTGTGTACATATACATAGTACCGTAAACAAGCTCAGACGGGCATTGACCGCTGTAAATTGATTGACCAATGGTCAGAGAGGGTCACGGTATTACGTAACCTTACGTGCTACAACATTATTAGCCTGCGTATTTATATTATCGGTCCCGTATGGACACGTCGACTGGTCAGACGCTACAGTAAAACCTCCACACACAGTAGTCAGCAGGTACGTTCTGTTTTCTTATTAATTACTGAATTAAATACTATAAATATAACCAAGGACGTATCGTAGATGAATCTTATAAATCGTTGACATAAAATAGAGATGAGCAACTCCTGATTATTATGAGGTATCTTGAGACACCTACGCCGGTTAAATTGGCTAAAACGCACAATCCATCGAACTTTGTAACAAAAAAACTGAATAGAATTTAGGGATCAAATATATGTACATCCCATAAAGATACGGATGACAGTAAGAAATACGAATTTAGGACAGCCTCTTCGTTATTGTATTGTGTGTACACTTGAACAGCTACATATACCATATGTATTTGGACACGGGGTAAGGATTTATTAGTGATCAGACACGGATTATTATAGGAAATCTCTTTAAATTGGCTACAAACAATGGTCTGTATAAATTACCTCTGTATTTCTGGGGAGATAATTACATGTATGTTTCTCGTGAACATATAAAAATGTCGGATGTGATAATGGTTATAATAGACGAAGTAAATGTTTGGTTGTTTACACCAAGGATTTATAAGTGAAATATACGTCCTTGTTTACACTCATGTCAGGTGTTTATGTGTGTGTATGACGTATGTCCATACAAGGACTGATGAGAACACGTGAATTATTAACATAGGACGATAATCGATTGATCCAATTGTGTTTGATCACAAAAGCCAGGTCGGTTATAGATCGATAGGTATTGTTAAATGGTTAGTTGTAATGTCGCTGACATCTGCTGCTTATTTATTTTATTGCAAGGGAAATATGACAAAGAGTCGCAACAGAACGTACATAGATCAACAAAAACAGAGAAATCTCTGTCATAATTAGGCATATTATATAGATGAATGAAGTCATAAAATACACTGTAATATATCTATAAAAATGGATATGGTATTTTACAAAAAATTCTCAATGCTTTCACATTTTAGTATCAAACACTTCCATAACTTTCAAGAGTGAAATATGTTATTTATATCGAAATTTTATTAAAAATTCAAAACTAATATCAATGGTGCTATATTTATTCCTTACCAAACTCATATTTCCAGGGACGCTATGACTTTCACTTATTCATTATTCAGCCCATATAACCATGGGAACCCCTGATAAAGATAACAGAATCACTATGTATAATCAGCCACGTGGAGGGCCACGCCGCTTTGTTTATATTCTCGCACGTGTTTCAGCTGTGATGCGATGGATGCAGCACGCGCTAAGCCAGCATCTGTTGATTATCTATCTATGTAATGTATTCCGACCACATCCTCCTCTGATGATGCCCCGGTATGGGGCGTGGTATTAACATCACAGAGCGTGTAAATATATCACCGATCTCTTTAATGTGCATATGGCTATACAGTATACATAAATATCTACTAATTCTCTGGTTTCAAACGAAGTATTAATAAATTCTAATTAACCCTGTGTGTGGCGGCACACTACTCTCGCCCTGTTACATTACATACATATACCACAGTTTAATTCCTGAAGAAATGTAGAAAATATATACAACAGTACAGTGCGCGTATAGCTCCAATATTCAATTCATGAAGAAGAATATAACAATTTTTGTGTAAAATAATGGTATATATATATATATGTAATTTTTGGCCTAATGACTATCATACATCCCCGAATCTCCCAGTACTATATAACCAGCACATACAACTGTGCCTAATTGCCATGTACTGAAATTTGATAAAAAAATAATTTATTACCGTTTCAACACTTCTTTATACTGGGATTTTATCGTTAAAAATTAAATCTGACATTAATGTAATTCCTTACTACGAGAAGAGTGTGATAATGTTTATCTGTGACGCAATCCCCGTAGGCAGTGTAGAAAATATTTCAATATCTATATCCAAAAACAGCAATATGGCTTCCGGCCAAACCTGCTCGAGAAGTCAGTAGTATTTAGCCTAAAGTATCAATAAAACGGAACGATCTGACAAAACAAGTTGGTGTCAGCTCTGTAGCGAGGTCAGATATCTTCTTGAACACTGATGTAATGTTTATAAAGCCAAAAGGAGGTTTTGTTAATATATGTTTTATCTCTACTGTCATCAAACACAGAACAAATATTGTTTAAAAACTGCCAAAGTAAAACGATTTGAGAAAATTTTCGATATACAGAATATTTTATTTCAACCCAATAAATATTTTACGATGCAAGTCTTTCGCAAAGAGAGGTATACAATAGACAAACAAAAAAAGTAGCGTTTCTTTAATTTTTATTCAAAAGGTTGGATTTGATGCTTTAAATCAGAAACATCTAAGGCAAAACAAAAAATAACATGTCTGTTTAGGGTTACCCGACCATTAGTGTGAAAGACACTTGAAAAAATCCTCCCGACCTACCGACCCTATTTTTTGACCAATGTAACCCTAAATGTTTGTGCTTGAATAATAAAAAAAATGAAAGTGAATAAATAAAAACGCGTTGATATGACATCTATGGTGTAATGGCGCTATAGATCTGAAAAAAATCTTCATATGCAATAGAACTGCTTGTTACTTAGTCTGATGTTAAAACCAAAATTCACGATCTAACTCCCCAGTATATCTACGAAAAATAGCTATTATGGCAATGACGTTTCCATATAGACATTAGTGACGTCATAATGGTCCAGCTTCCGGTGTCATGTATTGCCTGGGAAAGAGGCTTGGTTAGTCTGTATAGCAATAGGGATAGAACAGCACCAGAATCATCCAGCTTATCAAATGAATCCATTGAAGTTTTTGTAACGCTTCATTCTTATCTAATTAATTTCCATTGTTTTATTGGCAGATGGTGTAACTCTTTGTTAAGATGACCATCACGGCGGTGAAGGATACACTGATGAGGGGGATACAGGAATACTACGACTCTAACCGGTACACTGACGTCATTGTACAGGTGGGGGACCAGTCGTTCCACTGCCACAGGCTCGTACTCTCCGCCGTATCTAAATTCTTCGACGCCATGTATTCGTCCGGAATGAAGGAATCCCGGGAGGACAAAATCTGCCTGAAGGATATCTCACCGTCTGTATTCAAGCTCGTCATTTCATATATCTATAAGGACGAAGATGTCCTTACCGAAAACACGGCGGAGGATCTGTTCAAGACATCATGCCTCCTACAGATAGACTCTTTAACGGAGAAGTGCGAGACATTCCTGGAGAATAAGATGAACGGAGACAATTGTTTAGGGATCTGGAAACTGTCAAGAGCATTTCATAGCACGTCACTGGAGGCTAAGTGCTGGGCATATATAGAACAGTATTTTGAAGAAGTTCGCCTGAATGACGAGTTTGTTAGGCTTGAACTGGGCGAACTTTGCGAGATCATCAAAGCAGACGACTTGGTAGTCATTCGGGAGGAACATGTGTGTGACTCCGTGTTACGCTGGATCAGTGCTGACGAAGAAGAGAGACAAGATTCTGTAGGGACACTGATATCACACCTAAGGTTAACACTGGTCAGTCTAGATTATCTGTTAGACGAATTTGACTCCTTGGAATTGGTTCGCTCAAACGACTTAAGTGCTAAACTGGTTAACCAGGCAGTAAAACTGCACGCCTTTCCTGCCAGAAGGACCGACCATTGCCATATGTTACAACCCCACAGGAAAAATTCAGACAAAGAAACAGTGCTGACAGTGATCGGCAGGCGTTTAAAGGAGAACGGCGAGAGAGTGACAGAATTCATCGCCTATAGTTTTGCTCAGCACAAATGGTACTCACTTCACCCAACACCTCCAGATATGGGCGAAGAGTTCGCAAGCTGTTGCCATGGCGAAGACCTCTTCGTTACGGGTGGTACCAGCAAAATGAACGCTTGCTATTACTACTCCCCTAAAGTGTCTCGGTGGCGTGCTCGTGCTTCCATGAACTCGGGCCGGTACCGCCATTGCATGGTATCCGTGAAAGGTTCAATATATGCTTTGGGCGGCTACAATGCTGGTACACTGAAAAGTGTTGAGGAGTACGACGTTCGTAACGATATGTGGAAAACAGTTGGCGACCTACACATGTGTATTGATGCCTCGTGCGCCGTGGCCATCGGTACTAAGATTTATACGTTCGGAGGATGGCTCGGGTGTGACGAAAAAACGGCAGCAATCCAATGTTTCAATACTGAAACCTACGCTTGTACGCATGTCAGTAACCTCCCAAGCCCCAGTAGGTTCACTAGAGCTGTTTCGTTCGGTAACAGAATTGAAATTTTATGTTCTGAAGGAAAATTAGTATCTTTTACCGGAAATGGACCCACCAAACTCATTGGAAGAATTCCGAATTTCGACAGGAAACATTTCAGTATGGTACACGATAGTACTGACGACACCAAACGTTTGGTGCTGGGTGGGGAACCCACTGCCTCCCATCAACAAGCGTGTTACGAGGACAAAACCCAGCGGACCATGTACAGTGTGAGTGGAGACGAGGTGGTGGTCTGTCCTAACAAACAGTTCCCTACCATGATGGAGGTGGCGGGGTCCTTCTACACGATCATAGACAAACGAGAGTTCCACACAGACTACGAGAAAATGCTTATCGAGTTTGACGTGTGATATAAATCATTAGTACTTTGAAATGGTTGTGTGATCTCAATAAGTTTGTCCTTTGAAAGAGGAAGTAATTTAAATATGTAAGACAACGCGTATTTATTCTATTTATTCGAAGATAGAAAGGTATACTTTCCTAATAGACATATTCTATTTACTTATTAATATAAAATTATACATTGTTTTATGTACACGTATTCGATTTTAAAATTGGTCTTAATTGATATAATTTATTAACTTATTTATATTGTGTTTACATGTTTGTGGGCATAGACCTATTTTATTATTTATTAACATTTTGTTTGTGTGATGTGTATATTGTGAATTTGAATATAACATATTGTAGAATCTCCAAACTAACTTATATTTTGGACGGAGTAAATGTAGTTTGTTTTAGTTTTACATCTTTTTATATTGTGGTTATTATATACCGGTTAGCATATTTGGAGAAAAAAAACACCTGATAATTAAGATACACAATATATATTGACCAATAAACTATTTTATAATAATCTTTCTAGTGTGTTTGATATACAGTGTATACGTCTTGAATATTTATGTACTTTGTGTTCCATACTTTTCTCACAAAAACTGAACTTATTAGATGTCACGAAATCCTCACTTGTAGCGAAATCGCTTTATGAACTCATCGGGTACCATCCCAAAAATACGGTAACATCTATTAGCCGAGGAGCTCCGGACGTATGCATGTACAAAAGCAATATATCTTAACGAAGCAGTGATTTTTTCTAAATCCTTATTCTTAATGATTCTTAATGATGTTTTCCAGCACAGGCTCCTTATAGATCCTTCCGGACGTATGCATGTACAAAAGCAATATTTCTTCACGTGAATATCACGTGAACCGTGGAAATAAAAGTGTGAATTTTACGTGAAGTGCACGTGATTTTCATGTGACAAAATGAAATTCACGCGAAGAAATATTCAATGTGTACCTCATCCCCACATCTTAACGAAGCAGTGATTTTTTCTAAATCCTTATGATTCACTTTAACGAAATTAACAGCATACATTGCATGAACTGGGATAAACTTTCGGTTATGGCGTCAAAAATGACATAACTTTTTTATTGACCGATTAAGTTGACAAATGAGGTGTCAGAATTATGGGAAAGATGTTTATAAATGTTGAAGAAATAGTATCCAAGATGGTCGCCAAAAGAGCAATAGACAATACAAATAATTTAACAACGAGACCGGTTTTGGTTGGCAAATAATATCTCAAAATTGTCTGGATAAATATCATTCACTTCCGCTCGTGATGTCATAAAGGTGGCGCACACCCTGAAATAGACGAAAAAATGAAAAGGAACATTTTATGTCCCAAGTGCATATTTTAAGATAATGACGATGTAAAAAAGTAGTTAATCATACGGCCGTGTCATAATATAAGACTCTTTCATATGTGGATATGAAGGATAGGGATATTCTACCCGAGGGTCACAAAATGTAGTAAAACCCGAGGCTTGCCGAGGGTTTTGCAACATTTTTTGATCCCGAAGGTAGAATATCCCTATCCTTCATATCCACTTATGAAAGAGTATTTTTCTTTCATACCTCGACGTTTTATTGCAATTTTACAACTATAACATCCCGCCATTTTGAAATAAATTCGAAGAAATCCACGACTGGAAGTCAATTTCCATACATGAAAAATTACGTGATATTTTCAACACAAATTCCGTTGCTTGCATCTTTTAAAGTAAAACCAGTCAATTTTGTGAAAAAATGTTAAAATTTAACGAGGAAATAGAGATTTTGTTGACGCCATGACATCACGAGGCATTATTCCATGGGTAGCCATGCAATACAGCCTCAGGCGACATTAGTATATTGCCCTAGACCAGCCAGAATTACACATGTAAGTATGAAAGAAATATCGTATAAGACACATGTGCGTAATAAGACTACTATGACGTCATAATATATATATGACGTTGCACGATTATCTCAGTAGACGAAAAACGTCACATTCTAGCCGGAATTCTGCTGTTTTATATAGAGACGAAATTAAAAGCTTCGCATATAATTCTACTAATAAAAGTTATGTGATAAATAGAAGTGACTAGTTAATATAGAACTTATCAAACTCGTTAAATAATTTAGTATACCACTCGCTTAAATGCTCATGTACGGTGGCTGATTTATTCCATTTCGTCTTTTCGTCTTTTCGCCCGGAAAAGACGAAAATTAACAAATTAAAATTACACGAAAGTGATGCACGCTAATTAGCACCTTTAATTTTCGTCTGTTCGCCTTCAAAAATCTCGTCTTTTTGTCTTTTCGGGGCGAAAAGGCGAATATAATGTAATTTCTAATGTACAATTATGATGAAGACCATGTCATGTACGTATGTAGTCAAAATGTCTTTTCAAATAATACACAGTACAATGTACCTACTGACTGTTATGATTAACTGTATTTGAGCAATTTATTGGTACAAGGCCTTCCTATAAAGTCAAAGTCTTCACGAGTTGTCTTTCATAAATTATTTTATTAACAAGTTGATCCATGGTTCAAACGCTTTCAAATATTACCCGCCGGGAACTTTTTTTTCAATTTGTGTAGGGGAGGTAACTCCTGTAAGTGCTATATTTAGCATTTTAAGTTCATTATGTGCCTAACACATACACGGCGATGTTTTAATAAGCGTTATTACTTAATAGGGCGATAAGATTACAAAAAATAAGATACGATGTATTAATGAATTTTTTAAAAATGTATCAATCAGGCTAAAAGATTTGCGAAATGATGAATCTGTTAGTGGCACGTGCCACGTGTGAGAAATCTACGTAACTGCTGTAAACATACATGTTTACCCCTGTTTTAATACTTCTAATATTAGTTATTGATGAAGAGCCTGGTAATCAATTTGATAAATCGATTGTTATCCTAAACTACTTTGATGCTTCCATTTTGAATAATTAAGTCAATATTAAGATAAAAAGATTTCAAAATGACTTCCACACTGGATCGGAAGACAAAAAGACGAAAATTAAGGTTTGTTAATTTTCGTCTTTTCGGGGCGAAAACGAAAAACCGGGATTTTTGAAGGCGAAAAGACGAGAATCAAAGTCGCTTGTTAGCGTGTTTCAATTTCGTCTTTTCGTGTTTTATTTTCGTCTTTTCGCCTCGAAAACACGAGATTCGAGGCGAAAAGATGAAATTAAAGGTTCCTTAATTCTCGTCTTTTCGGGGCGAAAATGTAAGATACTCTTTATATAAATAAAGTGATGTTTTGGCAAACAGGACACTGGTGTTAATGCTAAAATCACATATACAATTTTACCACAGTGATGACCAATATTGTTCAGGTGGACAATATGTAATATTCATTTCACATTTTTGTTTCTTGTTGCATTTTGGAATAGGATTAATTAGCACAAAACTGTTACTGCCTATGACTCGATCTTCCTATTTTCCTTGAACCAATATGATTGAATCCTCTGGTTGGTTTCTGATGGCCTGTTCCTAGCTGGTTTGGAAATAATCCACTTGATACTAGGTTCTGAAAAAGGCATGGAATATATATTCAACCAAGGAGCAAGGTTCCAAAGTAATGCGAATGTCCAATACAGTACGTCAGAGTGAAAACATTATTTCCTCTCGATATGTCAACATGGAAACATCACTGGAGAAGACTGCATAGTCAACGATTAACAGAAAAATTACAACTTAAAACAGGTTCTGTGATTTGGTGGATGAATGTTAATCAGAGAATGGCGTCATGTTGGTAATTGAAGGAATGTGCTTCAATGTGCTTGTTCTGTGTTGAGAAATTGATGCAATAGAGAGTTGATTGAATCTTGTGATGTGCTAACAACCGTAGGGATGAGCTTGGTAACGGTTAATGTAGTGAACAAAGAGTAGGTAGGCAACCACAATATTTTTTAAACATTTTGAACTATGAAACAAGGACAGGAAATGTATGTGGTTGCCTTCCGAGTATTTTTTGTATACTGAAGTGAAAACAATCCATTTTTTCCTCTATACAGTTCTGATGTACATGATTGTATGAGCTAAACATCTTCTTAGTAATGTTTTGTCAACGAAGACATCAATTTAGATTTAACTATTTTGTTTTAGTTTAAAATCACTCTTTCCCACCATCAATGCAAACCTAAAAGCTCGTTTTATTACAACTGTTTGGTATGGTTCAGAAAAGGGAAATGAATTATGTTGCAATTTTATTTACATCTGTATTCAACTGAACTTTTTGATGGAATTAATCTTCCCGGGTGTATCTTTATGTTTTTAATATATGGGTTGTCATATAACTTACTGTTCTTCTTATCAGTCGACATTGTGAGACGCCACTTCTACTGTGTTTTAAGATTGACATACGTCCATATATTTGGAGAATTTGAGTGACATCAATACCACCCGTTAAATTTCCATTAGTTTTCCACCAGGCAGACATCATGTGAATTGATCTAACCTTTCCTAGTACCTGCAACCTTTTTATAAGATCAAAAGCAATCATTTGATAAAATCAGCAAACTAATTTAGCAAACAATCACAGACATCATTATATACAAACATAATAGAAAACAAACCATTCAGCCGGATGTTACACGGCAATAGAGTAAAAGGTTTTTACCAATGTATCTCTCCACGGAATTTCTCGTCTCAAAGGTAACCCGTATGTTGTTTGACTTCCATCTCACTCCGCGATTTGTCTCGATTTGGTTTATTTAAGATCGTCACGCAGAATGATTTAATTTTTGTCCAGATTAATGGTGGGTGTGATCTAAACGAATGAGATCATCGATTTTCTGTGTACATCATATAATTATGATACATCATCACGTTTTAGATTAGTTCCTATGAGAGTAGTTTACAGATTATCGTCAGAGAAGAAATATTGATAACGTATTAGTAAAGGATAGATGGAGCATACTTTGGTAACAGTCGAACAACATAATACACTATATCTCATTGACGAACAGCTGAAACGTAATTTGTGCGCAGTTTAGCAGCAAGTTACCGCCAGAAACATTGGTTATACACAGAGACGGACCAAGAGAGCAAGGTCTTGCCGGAAAATAGAAAAAAAAACTATTGTTTACTATTGTATATTTACGAACAAAACACCTTAGTCATAAAAGAAATTTGGTGTGACAATTGCCATCATAAAGGAAATTTTGGTGACATACTGTCAGTTATTGCTGATGCATCGTCAGTTATTAGTGACACATCGTCAGTTATTGGTGACACATCGTCAGTTATTGGTGACACATCGTCAGTTATTGGTGACACATCGTCAGTTATTGGTGAAACATCGTCAGTTATAGGTGACACATCGTCAGTTATTGGTGACAAATCATCAGTTATTGGTGACAAATCGTCAGTTATTGGTGACACATTGTCAATTATTGGTGACACATCGTCAGTGTTTAATGACACATCGTCAGTGTTTAATGACACATCGTCAGTTATCGGTGACACATCGTCAGTTATTGGTGACAAATCGTCAGTGTTTGCGATAAATCGTCAGTGATTGGTGAAACATCGTCGGTTATAGGTGACACATCGTCAGTTATTGGTGACACATCGTCAATTATTGGTGACACATCGTCAGTGTTTAATGACACATCGTCAGTTATTGGTGACACATCGTCAGTGTTTGATGACACATCGTCAGTGCTTGGTGACACATCATCAGTGCTTGGTAACACATCATCAGTGCTTGGTAACACATCATCAGTGCTTGGTAACACATCATCAGTGTTTGATGACACATCGTCAGTGTTTGATGACACATCATCAGTGCTTGGTGACACATCACCAGTGCTTGGTGACATATCATCAGTGGTGGACGGAGGAAACAAGCATTCCTAATAAGATACACCCAAAGGAAGAATTATTTAGAAACTATTAATTACGGACGAACTTGCAGTGGAGCGACTCGGAAATATAACTTTACAAACCACTTATTTTGAAAGTCAAGAGAAACTGCCACGATGTTAGTTCTGTTTATGTTCGGAATGTTTATTTTCAGTTCCATGGTAGCTGGACAATCGTACGAGGATCTTACTCGACTGAAGTCTGACCTCTTACAGAATTACACTAAGTCAAACCGTCCTGTAAGAAACCAGATAGACGCTGTTCATGTGAACATTAGTATATACTTCCGAATGATGAAAGAGTTCAACGTAGTAGAAAGCGTTATGGGCACGCATCTCTTCTTTCAAGTCTACTGGATGGACGAGTATATCCGCTGGGACAGCCAAGATTACGGCAATACCGCATCAGTTAATATTCCTTTGGCTGACGTATGGGTTCCTCCGTTGGTGGTGGTAAACCCAGCAGACAACAACGGCTTGATACAAGATAAGGATATCCTACTTGTGGAATATTCCTCGAAAGGTTTGGCATCAATGGTCTTCTCAGCTTACATCAAGAGCACGTGTAAACCGTTCATCAAATACTTCCCTTTTGATACCCATACTTGTCATATAATGATCAACCATATGGGGTATGGAATGGGCAATGTGGTCGCTGTGCCGTCACTGATAATTACGGATTTCATGGTGGATAACGGCCAGTGGGATGTGGGTAAGGTGGAGTTAACCCAGCAGCCGTTGATCCATGGCATAAATGATACCGAGTATGTCGATCTGTCTATTCAATTGTCACGTCGTCCAAAATTTCTGCTTCTGAACCTGTTGGTTCCCATTGTATTTTTAATCAGTATGAACTTGTGTGTGTTTTTCCTCCCAGCCGAGTGCGGTGAGAAAGCCAGCTACTCCATCACGGTTTTCCTGTCTTTGGCTATTTTTATGACTATCGTCATGGATCAGTTGCCACCATTGTCCACCGATGTTCCCATTGTTAGCATTATCCTCTGCATACACCTGTCAAACAACGTCATTGTGTGTACGTGTACTATTTTGTCCTTAAACTACCACCATCGAAGTGAATCACGAAAGATCAGTTGGCATCTCCGACTTTTGACTATGTTGGTAACCTGGCGAGCATATAAGCCGAACTGTAACAAGGTGAGAGATGTTCCCGATGGAATATCGCCAGAGGATACGCCAACAAAGACGGGCGAAAAGGATTACTGTGTCACTGATGACGTCACACTTGACGATGTCTCAACCACGCCGACGGATCCATGTTCAGAACTGACCTGGAAGAAAGTGAGTCATGCGATAGACCGATGGAATTTCTCCATTTGTCTCACGATGACTATACTGGAAATGGTCATTGTCTTCTACTACACTATTTGTATTGAATAGCTCGCATGTAATATCAAAGTACAGTCGTGTCGTATAACCAGAACATACCACGTGTTGCGTTGATATCACATGTTTGACATGTGATGAATGATACGAAATCAGACGGTATGTGACTCGGTAAAATTTCCATTCATTTGTTCATCGTGCCAACTGATTTCAACTATATTTCTTTGTAAATATACATCACATAATCCGCCCGATATCCGATGATTTCACCGACGTAATATTTTTTTCGCATGTGTAATATGACCTGAAGCGATTTTCATTGGCTGCAAAGTTATTGTGATATCATGATAGAAACAATAAAATGATGTCAGGAAAAGGACGTAACGTCAGGAATTCGAGGATGGCCGGAAAAAAATGGCGGCCTTCGCTGAAAATTTCGCATTACACTTTCAAGTGAGAAAATAGAGGATATTCCTTGTTTCTAGATAAATAACAATTACATAATCTCTAGTTTTGGTATGTTCCAGGGGTGCATATTCGGCAGTGATAGTAATCCTGCTCTTGAGGAGAGTAATCAAGGAATGGGCACTACCATAGTTATCAACTTTGATAGAAAATCTGAATTTGTAACAGTTATAACGACATGAACCAAACAAATCATCAATCATATCTGAATGTATGGATAATTCGGGTGAGTATCGGCAATAGGTCACTGAACAAATGGATGATTGGTTACGAAGGTTGGATTGTTCATAATGCATTACATCCTATTAACAGTTAATGTCATACGTGTTGTGTTGTGTTTTGGGACATTGTGGTTTTTCTTCTTGTAATACTGGTTACTGGTAACATCCTTATGGTTCAGTCAGGACACAGATCTATACGAGAGCATTCATTACGAGGTTGAAAACTCAATACATGGCCAAAGTGGCGGGACATAAAAGATATAATCTTGAAAGGGAATAGCAGATCTGTACGATTATGAAACGGGTTTTCGATTTTTACATACAGTCCGTCATCATACGTGGGTAGGATCAATAAAAACAAATCTACGGTTGTAATGGTTATATATCTGCGAGAGGGAGCATACATATGCATGCGGGAAAGTTATTGTTAAAGGGTCGTCTGAACGAAAAGAAGTATTGCGTTATGAACAGCCTAGCTAGGCCGTGACACACGGAAAGTGATAATATAGGTCTCTTGCTTGGTAAATATGTCGATTTTTATCGTGCGTGTTTATATGTATTCGTGTGTGTAATGTTTATTTGTTTAAATAAAATAATAAAACCAAATTGTTTATTTTTGTTTGTGACACAAGAATAAATGTCTTAGCCTTAAAATTGTGTACGATCCAGTATAATGTGACATGAAAAGGCCAATTTTGACATTTTTGACATAAAAATAATATATACATGTATATTTAAATATATTAACCAAAGTAAAAAAAATGGCTTGGTGATTTCGTAAGATTGTATATTAGTGCAATTATTATTATATATATTTTTTGTACTTTATTCATATTAAGTAACTCTTCAATGTTCCCATGATTACTAGATTATATATCACTCAAAACGTCTTATTTCAATGCTCAGCATGGTGGCCATATAATGACAACAGAAAGTGTTGACATTACGAAAATGTCAATTGTTATATTGACGCAAAGTACGTAAGGGGCGCCGTTGTACTGTTTTCTCCGCTTTTTGGATATCCAAAGTTCGAATTCTTGATATCCCAAATTCGATCTATTGATATCTAAAATTCAAAGTGATTGATATCAAAAAATACAATCATTTCTTGATATCAAGAATTCGAGTTTAGATATCAAGAATTTGATTTTTGGATATCCAGAATTATAATTTTGGATATCAAGAATTCGAATTTTGGATATCAAGAATTCGAATTTTGGATATCAAGAATTCGAATGCAAAATTCAAACTCTGGATATCAAGAAATGTTTCTTATTTTTGGATAACAAGAATTATAATTTTGGATATCCAAAATTCATTTATTGATATCAAAAAATCGAATTTTTGATATTAATTGATGATTGAATTTTTGGATATCAAAAAATCGAATTTTGGCTATCAAGAAATTGAATTTTTCTTTAACAAAATAATAACTTTGACCAAAGTGAAACGATAATTTTCTATTCTATTTCTTGATATCCAAAATTGAAAACTATCTATTGATATCCAACATTCGAATTATTGATATCAATAAAAGCCAACCATTTCTTGATATCCGAAATTAGAATATCATGAATTCGAATTATTAATATCAAAAATGAATTCTGGATATCCTAAAATGAATTCTGGATATCAAGAATTCGAATTATTGATATCAATAAATCATTTAGAATTTTGGATATCAAGAATTCGAATTATTGATATCATTAAATCGTATTCTTGATATCTAAAATCGTATTCTGGATATCCAAAATTTGGATATCAATAATTGATTTTTGGATATCAAGAATTCGAATTTCGGATATCACTTATTCAAATTTTGGATCAACGGCGCCCAATAAATACGGGGCATTGCGGAAAAGTGATAACAAGGCGGTTGATCGATTTCGTATGAATTACATTAATTTATAAGTTTTTATATTGCTCAACGTTTGCTCAACGTTTGATCAACTTTTAGTGCCAAATAGCGCATCAAGTAAGAGTGAATATCTATATTTGTGTCTATTCCTATTTCAACTTACACGGAGTATAAAATATTTTTATCATTGCCCGATTTCTCAAGCATTTTTCGTCATGGAAATCATAAAGAAATGAAACGTTATTGCAACACCCATTTCATAAACATTTTCACACAAACATTAGCTTAGATATATGTATTCGACTTCAGTATGGACTGACCTCTTGAGTCTCTACATACTTGCAGCAAAACTTTAAATTACTAACATGTATAGGAGTATAGACATTCATATGTACTGTATATACTAGTACTACAATATCTAACATATAGATGGTTGGTGAGAGCTAACATGTTAAACTGTCTAAAAGGTACAGTGATCAAGTTTGGTCTCAAATTTTTAGGCTTACAATGTATGGTTTACACTCACAGGTAATGATAGATAACTCTATAGAGTCTTACCAGAATCGGTTTGATGTGAATTTCTGATGGACATGGTTGATAAAGAAATTCGTTCTATTAAGATTTTTGTAAGTTTTCTGATTTCCAAAGTCTCTCTTTTACGCTGTATCACGGCCTGAGAACCTCTGTGATGCCTTTGTAGATTTCCCATTCCCAGATAACAGAATAATATATTCGCAGCTTTTTCATAAGTTGATACTTTTCAGCTAATACTAGTAGACTTATTAGATCTATCTGTCAATCTATAGTATATAATACGTTGTAGAACCCGTTTCCGGTCTTACAGGGCATGTTTATTAACCTCCAATGTTGGGGTACATACTACCTTATCCTCTAAATGGTTCCAGTCAATGACTGTACGCACAGAGAAGGAATTCCTGTATTGCTCACAGTGTCGGTACCGTGAGGGATTTTGAATTTATGGTGACATTTTTTAACAATATTTGTGGTGATATGATTTTCGTTATACTTAGCTTTGATGTTTCTTGTGCGTCGTTGTTTTGTTAAGTACTCATCTGGGGGTATTGATGGTAGCATCCCCTCCACCACTTTATATAGGCAGGCCAGTCTCTGTTGTTCACGTCTGATCTGAAGTGATAGTAGTTTCAGATCCTCTAGCATTCTTGTAACGCACCCTACCCCCATACCTGGTCTTGTAGTCGTTGGAAATGAATCTGGCAGCTAGTTTGTGTATTCTTTCAAGTTTGTCAATGTCTTTTTTGATATAGGGGTCCCAAATTATTACACCATACTCAAGAATAGAGCGCACCAGTAAAATATATGCTATTTGTTTGCATGTAGTTGGGCAGTGTTTCAGGTTCCGTTTTAGAAAGCCTAATGTGGAGCTAGCTTTTTTGGCTATTTTTGTAATATGAGTGTCCCATTTCAAATCGTCCGAAACTGTAAGACCAAAACATGGATTGTTTTTAACTTGCTCCAGGGTATGTCCGTTTAAGGTGTAGAATTTGTGACTTTTTCCTTTTATGTTCATGATGTAGCACTTTTTGATAATACATCTATAGGCCCACAGATATATCTATAGGCATAAATCTTTTTAGTGTGCAGACAACTTATGAGAAGCGACACGTTACAAATAGAAATCATAAGACAATCCTGATTTTTTTTTTCTAAATTAATAGCCTTGTAACGTCATTGTACCCCAATTGATACCCATACACGCAGATTTCTCTTATATGACATTTGTTGCTTGGTGTGTTTCAGTTTTTTCTGTTTTGTTTTGAAGAAGAGCATACAAACTTTATTTTGATGCCTTGTTTTTGTTATTACAGTGCTTATTTTTATTGTTAAAACGATTAATAGCATATGTCGAAATTTCTAGTTTTGTCACATGATGTGTACCCAAGCAAAGAAAAAATGTATAAAAGTAAGAAAATTAAATCATTTGGATTTTTGTGATTTTACTACATAAAGAGGGTGTAGTTGCGTTTATTATACTAAGTTATACTGAATAAAGTTAAGTGTTTTTACTACAGTACCTTTGCTAATTCAGTACCCCCTTTGTACGTAATGACTTATGTGATATTTCAATGATTTAAATTCAGTTTTCTGTGGCATTCACCTAAACCTATATTGTTCCAATAAGAACACCATCAATTATTTTTAATGATTATAAAAAAGTTCAATGTAAAAATACTACAAACATAATTATGGATCAATCAAGTTACAAGATACTAGAATTTAGCAACAGTTTTAGTAAAAATCAATTTGCACTTGTTTAAATTAAAAAAATAATGTAAGGCAACTGGTCTATTTTTTTTCTATTTCTGTTGAGTTTTTATATCTTAAATTTCATTATTTAATACATTGATACACGTAGTGCCTTCGCGGGTTAAAGGGAGGCCACTCTATTTGTAGGTCATAGGTTAACAACTGTGCGTATCAGAGCGAGACGGATGTCAACTGACTACCCGTGTGCGATTTCGTTTCTTTCTTCGCAATCGTCGTATAGTTTGCTTTTGTCTGATGTGCAACGATTAATTGTTCATGTGAAATACATTGACCAAAGGATATGGGGTAAGTTATACCGCAATAGACTTGTCAATTTGTCAATACGAATACCACAATAGACGCTTGTCGATCAATCAGCTGTTTCAGTGTGTTTGGTCATTCTGACAGTTTCAGCTATGCATCCCCGAAGGTGCGCATTTACTAATTAACCAGCAATGTTGTATATGTTTCAATGTTTATGCTAAATAGTTGCATTGACCTTGATTTCATAATCCTATTTTATATTCAACTCCATCATGATGTAAATATAAGCTTCTGAGCTAGGCTACTGATGCTGGAGGGCATTCTTTTGCAGGAATATTGTGCAATAGGCTACAGTAACTGTTTAGGCCTAGTTAAACCTCTGTACAATTCCAAGATTATTTCATCCTTGCTAGATGTAAATAAAGTGGATATATGGCAACATGTCAGATATTTTTTTTATGTTTGATTTCAAGAAAATATATATATATATATTTTTTATTTTAAAATAAAGAAATTTATTACATTCTTATATCTACTGTTACCATTCACAAGACATTGAGTTCATAATTTGTGAACAGCTGTAAATTTTTCTTTCAAAAAAGACCTTCATATTTTTATATGAAAAGATAATGTCTCTCAAGTTATTTCATGGGGTTAAAATTCATTACCAAATTGGTACCATATTCTACCCAATAGACGCCCATGTCCCTATAAGGGCCCCTTCCAATTTTTGAGGCCTCAATTTCACTGGGGGTTTTGAGATCCCAAAACCACATGGGTAAAGTACCCCCTGGGTGTTTATTGGGTTGAATACGGTAAATGATGTAAAACAAGTACGATTAAAGATGCTCCACTGCTGACAGAGCATAAATGATATTCATCATTTGAACAATAATTAGTGTTTAATCGTGTTTACATAAGTCTAATTAACACAAAAAATAATATAAAATAATTTATTTTGCCTTTGGGTCATGCGCAATCAGTACTTCATTCCTGTAGGATATAGTGCCACGGAATTTTTTTTCGGGATGCAATTAATTATTTTTTATATTTTTAACTTTAAGTAAAATTAGAAGCTCAAACTTTTCAACGGTGGTAATGGTGTAAAGTAAGTAACTTTTGTTACTGAAGAAAAATACTAAATTGTCTGCTGCTGTTTTTGATAGTGAAAAAATACCATTTGTCAGCGGTGGAGCATCTTTAAGTGCATACAAATGTTTTGATAAGTGTTTGCATAATCATGACTTTGCTCCATTAGCAGTAATAGGCACCAATTGTAGATCTAAAGATGGCAACATTATCTGTCAAAAAGTCTTTTGAGCTACAATTTTGCAGCTAATTGTAATAATGCGGCTTAAAGTAAAGAAAGCATATTTGCCGTGACAGATTAGTGTACCATGAGCATGGAAAGAGTTTTTAAAAAAAAATTAAATGTTTTTTGTCCACAACTTATATTCTAGTTCCCTAATAAGCGCCCCCTTTTTTTATAATTTTTAGCTCACCTGCCCAAAGGCTATATGCATCGTATATAGTAAATTAATTATGATGGTGATCTGAGAGCACTTTTTGCCTACAGCTATTTCTATCTATGCTCTACGCATACAATCAATTTTCCTTTTCCCCTGTAACATAAATTTGATTAATAAATGACAGTTACATACATAGGTACACAGAAGTTTTAACATAAAAAGTCATCATATATATACATGTATTGTACATCTACTGTGCATGCATGCTTATAACTGGAGTAAAACAACTGCAGAGATAAAAATAGATAATGTGCATGATATAGAATATTAGGTGTACCTTTTCTATGTATAATATCATCAACAATTGCTTTGTGCGAAACACTCCTGACAAAGAAATATTATGATTTTCCCTATTTAAACATACTGTACACTATGCTACATGGATTTTTAAAAAATCAATAAGATTACATCAAAGAGATAAGAAGACCTATTTATATCCTTTCTAAGATATTTTCTATGTTAAGAGGATTCAGCTATTTGTTTAATATAAAGTTGTGAGGACTTAAATATGTTTATGCCACACCATGAAAAGAGGACACTTTACCCCAGTAGTGTTACGGTACCTACATTTGTCTCATTCCGTCACGTCTTGTCCTAAATTCATGTTTGGAGTTGGTTCATGTTTGGAGTTGGCCAGGGGTGTTTTATGCCATACACACATTTCTATTTGAATAAGTGCGAGTTGATTTAAAATTCTTTTATCACTGTAACACTTAATTGTGGGTATGCCATACCTGTTTATGTTGGCATCCATGGCCATCAGTCTTTCTTGATAGAATAGAGCCTATTTAATTTTTCAAAATCAATATTAAATTTTCATCTGTTTTGTAATGCAGCTTTGCTGAACATCCGTCATCAAATGTAGATAAAATAGAGATGAGTTCTATCTTTTTAGCCAACCATCATCAGATGGTGGGCTATTCAAATCCCTTTTCGTCCGTGGTCCGTCTTCCATCCTTCTGTCTGTATGTCCTATCCGTTGACAATTCTTGTTACCGCTTTTTCACAGAAAGTACTGAAGGGATTTTTCTCAAATTTCATATGTAGGTTCCCCTAGGGCCCTTTTTGTGCATATTGCATTTTGGGACCAATCGGTCAATAAATGGTCGCCAGGCAGCCATCTTGGATTTTGATAGTTAAAGTTTGTTACCGCTTATGCTCAGAAAATACTGGAGGGATCTCTCTCCAATTTCACACATAGGTTCCCCTAGGGTCTAGTTGTGCATATTGCATTTTGGCACTGATCGGTCAACAAGATGGCCGACAGGCCACCATTTTGGATTCTGACAATGGAAGTTTGTTACGGCTATTTCTCAGAAAGTACTGAAGGGAGCTGTCTCAAATTTCATGTGCATGTTCCCCTTGGTCCCTGGTTATGCATATTGCATTTTGGTACCGATCAGTGAACAAGATGGCCGACAGGATGCCATCTTGGATTTTGACAATGTAAATTTTAGTAACGCTATTTCTCAGAAAGTACTGAAGGGATCTGTGTCGAATTGCACGTGCAGGTTCCCCTAGGGGTCTAGTTTTGCTAATCACATTTTGGGACCAATCGATGAACAAGATGGCCAACAGGCCACCATCTTGGATTTTGACAATTGAAGTTGTTACCGCTATTTCTCGAAAAGTCCTGAAGGGAGCTGTCTCAAATTTCATGTGCATGTTCCCCTAGGTCCCTGGTTATGCACATTGCATTTTGGTACCGATCAGTGAACAAGATGGCAGACAGGATGCCATCTTGGATTTTGACAATGTAAATTTTAGTAACGCTATTTCTCAGAAAGTACTGAAGGGATCTGTGTCGAATTGCACGTGCAGGTTCCCCTAGGGGTCTAGTTTTGCTAATCACATTTTGGGACCAATCGATGAACAAGATGGCCAACAGGCCACCATCTTGGATTTTGACAATTGAAGTTGTTACCGCTATTTCTCGAAAAGTCCTGAAGGGAGCTGTCTCAAATTTCATGTGCATGTTCCCCTAGGTCCCTGGTTATGCACATTGCATTTTGGTACTGATCAGTGAACAAGATGGCCGACAGGACGCCATCTTGGATTTTGACAATGGAAGTTTGGTAACGCTATTTCTTAGAAATTACTGAAGGGATCTGTGTCGAATTGCATGTGCAGGTTTCCCTGGGGGTCTAGTTGTGCTATCACATTTTGGGACCGATCGATGAACAAGATGGCCAACAGGACGCCATCTTGGATTTTGACAATTGAAGTTTGTTACTGCTTTTTCACAGAAAGTACTGAAGGGATCTGTCTCAAATTACATGTGCAGGTTCCCCTAGAGGTCTATCTGTGCATATTGCATTTATGACCGACAGGCTGCCATCTTGGAATTTGATAGTTGAAGCTTGTTACCACTATTTCACAGAAAGTACTGAAGAGATCTGTCTCAAATTTGATATGAAAGTTCCCCTAGGACCTTAGTTATGCATATTGCATTTTGGTACTGATCGGTCAAAAAGATGGCCGACAGTTATGCATATTGCATTTTGGTACTGATCGGTCAAAAAGATGGCCGACAGGTAACCATCTTGAATTTTGATAATTGAAGTTTGTTACTGTTAGATATCTAAGAAAGTACTTAAAGGATCTTTCTCAAATTTCAGATGTAGTGTTATGTAGTAAAATTTAAAAAAGCAGAGAAAAGATCCTTCTTTCTTTTATCAGACACAGATTATTCTTTGGTGGGCACCAAGATCCCTCTGGGATCTCTTGTTATGTAAATCTGTTCTTTGACTCACTGGATATTTCTCTATGACATATATATAATACCATGAGTATTGATTCTTCTAGGGTTGTTAATGACACATTGATTGCTTGTATTAAACAATATACCTGTAACAGTCATGGGAGATGGTGTTGTAGTGTTCACTTTATTTATATATATACAGTAATTTTCTACATACTGTATAACTCACATGAACTGTTACACCTATACATACTGCACAACTCACATGAACTGTTACACCTATACATACAGCACAACTCACATTAACTGTTACACCTATACATACAGCACAACTCACATGAACTGTTACACCTATACATACTGCACAACTCACATTAACTGTTACACCTATACATACTGCACAACTCACATGAACTGTTACACCTATACATACAGCACAACTCACATGAACTGTTACACCTATACATACTGCACAACTCACATGAACTGTTACACCTATACATACTGCACAACTCACATGAACTGTTACACCTATACATACAGCACAACTCACATGAACTGTTACACCTATACATACAGCACAACTCACATGAACTGTTACACCTATACATACAGCACAACTCACATGAACTGTTACACCTATACATACAGCACAACTCACATGAACTGTTACACCTATACATACTGCACAACTCACATGAACTGTTACACCTATACATACAGCACAACTCACATGAACTGTTACACCTATACATACAGCACAACTCACATGAACTGTTACACCTATACATACTGCACAACTCACATGAACTGTTACACCTATACATACAGCACAACTCACATGAACTGTTACACCTATACATACTGCACAACTCACATGAACTGTTACACCTATACATACAGCACAACTCACATGAACTGTTACACCTATACATACTGCACAACTCACATGAACTGTTACACCTATACATACAGCACAACTCACATTAACTGTTACACCTATACATACAGCACAACTCACATGAACTGTTACACCTATACATACAGCACAACTCACATGAACTGTTACACCTATACATACAGCACAACTCACATGAACTGTTACACCTATACATACAGCACAACTCACATGAACTGTTACACCTATACATACAGCACAACTCACATGAACTGTTACACCTATACATACAGCACAACTCACATGAACTGTTACACCTATACATACTGCACAACTCACATGAACTGTTACACCTTTACATACAGCACAACTCACATGAACTGTTACACCAATACATACTGCACAACTCACATGAACTGTTACACCTATACATACTGCACAACTCACATGAACTGTTACACCTATACATACAGCACAACTCACATGAACTGTTACACCTATACATACTGCACAACTCACATGAACTGTTACACCTATACATACAGCACAACTCACATGAACTGTTACACCTATACATACAGCACAACTCACATGAACTGTTACACCTATACATACAGCACAACTCACATGAACTGTTACACCTATACATACTGCATTACTCACATTAACTGTTACACCTACATAATATATTACACACATTAACTGTTTCAACTGTTACACCTACATACTAACTCACATTAACTGTCACACCTTCATACTGTATAACTCACATAAACTGTTACACCTAAATGCTGTAAAACTCACATTAATGGTTACACCTAAATAATATCTCACATTAACTATTACACCTAAATAATATCTCACATTAACTGTTACACCTAAATAATATCTCACATTAACTGTTACACCTAAATAATATCTCACATTAACGGTTACACCTAAATAATATCTCACATTAACTGTTACACCTAAATAATATCTCACATTAACTGTTACACCTAAATAATATCTCACATTAACTGTTACACCTAAATAATATCTCACATTAACTGTTACACCTAAATAATATCTCACATTAACTGTTACACCTAAATAATATCTCACATTAACTGTTACACCTAAATAATATCTCACATTAACTGTTACACCTAAATAATATCTCACATTAACTGTTACACCTAAATAATATCTCACATTAACTCTTTCACCTAAATAATATCTCACATTAACTCTTTCACCTAAATAATATCTCACATTAACTCTTTCACCTAAATAATATCTCACATTAACTCTTTCACCTACATACTGTATAACTTTCATTACCTGTTACATACATAATCTTCCAGTACACTGCCCTTCACATACATACAAAAAAAATAACATATTCTCTCTACACTTACTTATGTATAGTGCAATAAACCATGCTTCTCCAGCATTGCTCTTTATGCTGCACTTCGCATACAAACATTAAAATATATTAAAACCTCTATATACTGCCCTTCACTTACATACAGTAAAATCTCTATATACTGCCCTTCACTTACATACAGTAAGACCTTTATATAGTGTCCTTCACTTCCATACAGTAAAACCTCTATATACTGTCCTTCACTTCCATACAGTGAAATCTCTGTATGCTGCCTTTAACTTCCATACAGTAAAACCTCTATATATGGCCCTTCACTTACATACAGCAAAATCTCTATATACTGTCTTTAACTTCTATACAGCAAAACGTTACATACGGCCCTTCACTTACATACAGTATAATTTCTATATACTGACTTTAACTTCCATACAGTAAAACCTCTATATACGGCCCTTAACTTACATACAGTAAAATCTCTATATACTGTTCTTTATTTCCATACACTTAAACCTCTACATTCTGCCCTTCATTTACATAGCAAAATTCTTATATACTGCCATTTACTTCCATACAGTAAAACCTCTATATAGTGTCCTTCATTTATATACAGTAAAACCTCTATATTCTGTCATTCACTTACATACAGTAAAACCTCTATATACTGCCCTTCACTTCATACAGTAAAACCTCTATATAGTGTCCTTCATTTATATACAGTAAAACCTCTATATTCTGTCATTCACTTACATACAATAAAATCTCTATATACTGCACTTCACTTACATACAGTAAAACCTCTATATACTGTCCTTCATTTACATACAGTAAAATCTCTATATAGTGTCCTTCCCTTACATACAGTAAAACTTCTATATTCTATCCTTCACTTACAAACAGTAAAACCTCTATTATCTGTCCTTCACGTCCATATGGTAAAACCTCTTTATACTGTCCTTCATTTCTATAGAGTAAAACCTCTATATACTGTCCTTCACTTACAAACAGTAAAACCTCTTTATTCTGTCCTTCACGTCCATATGGTAAAACCTCTATATAGTGTCCTTCCTTTACATGCAGTAAAACTTCTACATACTGACTTTCACTTCCATACAGTAAAACCTCCATAAAGTGTCCTTCACTTACATACAGTAAAACCTCTATATACTGTCCTTCACTTACATACAGTAAAACCTCTATATACTGTCATTCACTTACAAACAGTAAAACCTCTATATACTGTCATTCACTTACATACAGTAAAACCTCTATATACTGCCCATATTTCATACAGTAAAATCTCTATATACTGTCATTCACTTACATACAGTAAAACCTCTATATACTGCCCATATTTCATACAGTAAAATCTCTATATATTGTCATTCACTTACATACAGTAAAATCTTTATATATTGCCCTTCACTTCATACAGTTAAATTTCTATATAGTGTCCTTCACTTACATACAGTAAAACCTCTATATACAGCCCTTCACTTACATACAGTAAAACCTTTATATATTACCATTCACTTCATACAGTAAAACTTCTATATAGTGTCCTTCACTTACATACAGTAAAACCTCTATATACCGCCCATATTTCATACAGTAAAATCTCTATATAGTGTCCTTCCCTTACATGCAGTAAAACCTGTATATACTGTCATTCACTTACATACTGTAAAACCTCTATATTCGTTCTATCGTGTCCATATGGTAAAACCTCTATATAGTGTCCTTCCCTCACATACAGTAAAACCTCTAAATATTGCCCTTCACTTCATACAGTAAAACCTCTAAATTAAATAGTGTCCTTCCCTTACATACAGTAAAATCTCTATATAGTGTCCTTCCCTTACATGCAGTAAAACCTCTATATACTGCCCTTCACTTCATACAGTAAAACCTCTAAGAACTGTCATTCACTTACATACAATAAAATCTCTATATACTGTCCTTCATTTACATACAGTAAAATCTCTATATAATGCCCTTCACTTACATACAGTTAAACCTATATTTACTGTCCTTAACTTACATACAGTAAAACCTTTATATATATTGTCCTTCACTTCTATAGAGTAAAATCTCTATATAGTGTCCTTCCCTTACATACAGTAAAACCTCTATATTCTGTCCTTCACTTACAAACAATAAAACTTCTATATTCTGTCCTTCACGTCCATATGGTAAAACCTCTATATACTGCCCTTCATTTCTATAGAGTAAAACCTCTATATACTGTCCTTCACTTACAAACAGTAAAACCTCTATATTCTGTCCTTCACATCTATATGGTAAAACCTCTATATAGTGTCCTTCCTTTACATGCAGTAAAACTTCTAGATACTGACTTTCACCTCCATAAAGTGTCCTCCACTTACATACAGTAAAACCTCTATATACTGTTCTTCACTTACATACAGTAAAACCTCTGTATACTGCCTTTCACTAACATACATTAAAACCTCTATATTCTGTCTTTCAGTTCATACAGTAAAACCGCTATATATTGCCCTTCACTTCATACATTAAAACCTCTATATACTGCCCTTCACTAACAGACAGTTAAACCTCTATATACTGCCCTTCACTAACATACAGTAAAACCTCTATATACTGCCCTTCACTTACATACAGTAAAACCTCTATATACGGCCCTTCATTTACAAACAGTAAAATCTCTATATACTGCCCTTCACCTACATACAGTAAAATATCTATATACTGGCATTCACTTACATGCAGTAAAATCTCTATATACTGTCCTTAACTAACATACAGTAAAACCTATATATACTGTCAATCACTTCCATACAGTAAAACCTCTATATTCTGTCCTTCACGTCCATATGGTAAAACCTTTATATAGCGTCCTTCCCTTACATACAGTAAAACCTCTATATACTGCCCTTCACTTCATACAGTAAAACCTCTAAGAACTGTCATTCACTTACATACAATAAAATCTCTATATACTGTCCTTCATTTACATACAGTAAAATCTCTATATAATGCCCTTCACTTACATACAGTTAAACCTATATTTACTGTCCTTAACTTACATACAGTAAAACCTTTATATATATTGTCCTTCACTTCTATAGAGTAAAATCTCTATATAGTGTCCTTCCCTTACATACAGTAAAACCTCTATATTCTGTCCTTCACTTACAAACAATAAAACTTCTATATTCTGTCCTTCACGTCCATATGGTAAAACCTCTATATACTGCCCTTCATTTCTATAGAGTAAAACCTCTATATACTGTCCTTCACTTACAAACAGTAAAACCTCTATATTCTGTCCTTCACATCTATATGGTAAAACCTCTATATAGTGTCCTTCCTTTACATGCAGTAAAACTTCTAGATACTGACTTTCACCTCCATAAAGTGTCCTTCACTTACATACAGTAAAACCTCTATATACTGTCCTTCACTTACATACAGTAAAACCTCTGTATACTGCCTTTCACTAACATACATTAAAACCTCTATATTCTGTCTTTCAGTTCATACAGTAAAACCGCTATATATTGCCCTTCACTTCATACATTAAAACCTCTATATACTGCCCTTCACTAACAGACAGTTAAACCTCTATATACTGCCCTTCACTAACATACAGTAAAACCTCTATATACTGCCCTTCACTTACATACAGTAAAACCTCTATATACGGCCCTTCATTTACAAACAGTAAAATCTCTATATACTGCCCTTCACCTACATACAGTAAAATATCTATATACTGGCATTCACTTACATGCAGTAAAATCTCTATATACTGTCCTTAACTAACATACAGTAAAACCTATATATACTGTCAATCACTTACATACAGTAAAACCTCTATATTCTGTCCTTCACGTCCATATGGTAAAACCTTTATATAGCGTCCTTCCCTTACATACAGTAAAACCTCTATATATTGCCCTTCACTTCATACAGTATAACCTCTATAGTATGTCCTTCACTTACATACAGTAAAATCTCTTTTAACTGCCCTTCACTTCATACAGTAAAACCTCTATATACTGTCATTCACTTACATACAGTAAAATCTCTATATACTGCCCTTCACTTGCATACAGTAAAACCTCTATATACTGCCCTTCACTTCCATACAATAAATCTCGATATACTGTCATTCACTTACAAACAGTAAAACCTCTATATACTGTCATTCACTTACATACAGTAAAACCTCTATATACTGTCCTTCACTTACATACAGTAAAACCTCTATATACTGTCATTCACTTACATACAGTAAAACCTCTATATACTGTCATTCACTTACATACAGTAAAACCTCTATATACTGCCCTTCACTTACATACAGTAAAACCTTTATATACTGTCCATCACTTCCATACAATAAATCTTGATATACTGTCTGACAGTTAAACCATCAAGAACCATTTCATTTTAATAATATTTAAATACTGTCTCGACAGTATACCACATACAAAAACCTCTAGATTCCTGTAATATACTGTAAACACATTGTTCGTACTGTTTGTCAATGTAATATATATGATCAATGTATTTTTTTTAGTGATTATATATGCCAGTATACAATGAATAAATCTTGATTTAAAGCTTCCCTGTAAACAAACATCTTTCCACTCTTAAAACATCTATTTTTAGATTGATAGTTTGACAATAAAGCAGAAGCTATTCTGTGTATTAGCCAGGACTGATGGTACATATTTACACCACTTGTGGTGTATTGGGTAACGTGCACTCAGTTCCACTAGCAGTAATCTTCAAGCCTGGGTAAAGGTCCCTAATACAATGCATGAAGTTTGACAAGTGCCAAGGTCCTTAGCCAAATGCTTGTGTACACTGTACCCAAAAACACAAGAATATGGTGTACCGCCTAAGGTTAAAGGCCAATGACCTTCCATTCACAGTTAAGGTCATAGCCTAGTTTGTAGTCATATGCATGGTCATTATTACAGGAAATATCTCGTCATTTAGGCTAAAATGATATATTAGGATGAGGTGCTTTACAGGTTACAGATATTCTATGGCTTAGTTATCTACTGTACATCCATACAGTCTGGAGCTTTGATCATCAACATAACAGGATTTCATGAATCTAATCAGCACACAATAAGGTAAATAAAAAAACAAAACCAATGGAACACAAACACAGCTGCCTCTAAGTTATCCTTCTCTTTGGATTATAAATAATTACTTGTGTTGAACTGCTCTCCTATATCTGTCCAACTTAATCAATAAAATCAGGTGAAAATCCTGTACATAATAACATTACAGACTCCCGCATTGATTGAAGGGAATCAGTCAATGGATTACATAGTCCATGTCTTAGATAAAAGAGGCTCACAACTTACATGTTCAGAGGAACAGCAGTGAAATAGAGGAATATTATAGATAATTGGGTAAATAGGGTTTAGTTCAGTGAATAAATAGATAATGTAATATCTGGAGCTAACAAATGCGATGTAAGTGCAGTTAATTTGATAACATGTAGACAAGATTTGTTTTGAAGTCCAGTGTGCCCTTGTAATAGACATTGTTGATTTATTGTGAGCAATTGTAAACAAATTGAATACATCGATGAGGTAGATTGGCACAGCAGTGAACTTGTAGACAGCATTGTCTAATCAAATAATTGTTCTATCTTATTTATAGGCATGTTAACTTCCCTTTATATTAATAAATGTTGAATAAGTTCATCGCAATCACACATGCACACAAAAATAAATGTTAAATAAGTTCATCGCAATCACACATGCACACAAAAATAAATGTTAAATAAGTTCATCGCAATCACACATGCACACAAAAATAAATGTTAAATAAGTTCATCGCAATCACACATGCACACAAAAATAAATGTTAAATAAGTTCGTCTCAAACACACATGCCCACAAAATTAATGAATAAAATAAAATAAAACAAAACAATAAATATTGGGTCTGTAAATAGTCTTGATATCAGGGTAGTAGTATATAATATCAGGTTAGTAGTATATATAATATATGGGTAGTAGTATATTGAATTGAAACATTGCTCTCGGTGAAGAATATAAGGTGATGTGCTAATCAAGGCTACCAAATTTAGTTCAAAACGTCAAATTTCAGAGAGGTGAAATGCACTAAAATTGCAATGATGTTTGAATTCTGGACAACCAAAGAGTGTCAGACCTTATGTTTTACCAAAATCGTGTTGGAATAAAGGTCAAAGATTGTTTCATTGGATAACATTGACCTTCATTCAGGGTCAAAAGGGACAAACAATTCTTTCAGTTAACATGAGAACCCATAGCCTTATATTTGTATATGTAGTGAGTTCAGTTTGGATCAAATAAGTCAATAACGAATAAGTCAGTAACCTACAATTTAAGTCCACCAATGTCTAATAGGCTGAATCTTTAAATAACTTACATTTTGAAGAAAGAATCCTATCTCAATATCTGAAACCATAGTGATTTAATATTGGAACTGATTTATACACATGTGTGACTACGGACATGACTAATGACTGACCTTCTTTCAAGTCATTTGATGCAATACATGTTTAAATATTTGACGGATTGCTTCGCAATATTATCAAAGAGGACTAAAGAGCTTGTATTTAATTCTTTAGCATACTCAGTGTTAAAGTTAATATCAATGTTTGATGAAGTGTAGTAAAATGACAGTTACGCAATTTGTTAAGTATCAAAAAATTGTCAACAAGCTTCCAAACATTTATGATAATCTGCACATATGTATACATTATAAAGTAGTTTAAATACTGCTCATAACAAATGGTACCACTTAAGTTGTCTAGGTGTTATTTAATATTTCATGTTGTGTTATAGCGCATTGGCATAATCCAAACAGATGTAGTATACCATTCGCACAAGTGCGCCGCTATGTACAGGTAAATCACACTTAGTTCTACATTAGTGACCATCTCTCATGGGGGTATTGAAGGACTCAGGATATCAATTTCTGAGTACATTCTTCTTCAGTGACTGCTTGTATATATATCCGTGCATTTAAATCGTGAACTTTGTCTATCATTATCAGATGGTCCGTCTAATTAAAATCCCTTATCAACATTAGCTGTACTATTTAATAGAATGTTTCGTTGTTTATAACTTCTAGCTTGTCGTATAGGTTTTTGTAGATACCTTGCAAAGCAGACGTATGCTTTGAAGGGCTTAAGGCATTTGATGCATACATTTTAGTCTAGAATTATTGCCATTTTGATGCTCAACTACACACTTTTTCAGAAGAAATTTACTATGCCTGATATATATTGTGAAAAGGTGAGTGTTTTAGCATAGATAAGAAAATCTGGTTCGTAGTTGGAGGTATATATATGTCGCTTATAGAATAATAAGACAACTTAAGCTGACAAATGGTAAATTTTCTCTATCAAAAAACAGGAGCAGACGATTTAATATTTTTCTTCAGTTACAAAAGTTACTTAATTTACACCATTACCACTTTTGAAAAGTTTGAGCTTCTAATTTTACTTCAAGATAAAAATATCAAAAATATTTAATTGCATCCCGAAAAAATTCCGTGGTACTATGTCCTATATAGAATGCAGTACTCGGATGCACCGAAAGCAAAATATTTTTTTTTAAATTAATTTTTTGTGTTAGTTAGACATATATATACACCATTAAACACCAATTATTTCTAATGATTGGTGTCATTTACGCTCTATCGGCGGTGGAGCATCTTTAAAGCTCAATTATAAGTATAATGCATTGATGAAAATATGATTAAGATTAAGCAGACTATGTGTAGTATTGTCATGGAACCTGATTGACAAAATGTTAATGATATTCTCTGTGCTGCAGAAATACTTTGCATGACATGACTCCAAATAATCTCTCAGTTTTTGAATCTGAGAAAGCTAGTTCTTACGAACTTGTTTTGAAATGTTATCGCGAAACTCGATAGCTGCGAAGACAGTTGCTGTACAGTTATCTTCTAGTATTAACGTCATATTCATATTGTATTGTTACAAAAAAAAATGAAAAAAATTAGCAATATGAATTTGCAGGACATACCATTTCCTTGACAATATATTGACACGAAATATTTATGTTTCGAAGGAAAATCTACGTGTTTCAATATGTAATATTTGTTAAGGTGGCCCCTAAAACAATTGATAAAAAAGCAACATTAACCAAAACAAACTGAAGACGACAACAAATTTAAGTTAAAAGTTTTTACGTTAGTTACATATAAGAAGGAGGCGACTTAAGTTTTTTTTTTTGCAATTTTGGAAGTCAGCCATTTTAACATGTAGGTTGGATTTGCTATTAAGTAAGCAAAATCACCTAATGTAACTTGTGTCATATATTTTGACATAAATCTATCGTTGTCTGTTTTGGATTTGTGCGATTGTTTTGAGAAATTAGGGCCAGTTTGGGTAAAATATGAAACAGCTATTAACCTCCTTAGGTGGGATGATTTAGTAGTGAAGGCATTTGCCAATCCTTCTAACCAATTGTGATAGGGGAAGCATGGGGAACATATCATTAAAAATCTAGGTCAACATCAAGAATAGGATTTCATAAATTAATTCGAATTAAGATTACGGTGCAGCAGTTTTGTTAAAATTTGAAATTTTTGTACCTTGATTTTACCTCCATATTTCTAAAATGCAATGCGAATGAAAAACATAAACAGTAGTATCAAGTCTAATTTTCAAAAATATGAAATCATGCTCATCAAGCGGAATACACTGATTTAGTCTAATAAAACTTTTTTTACAAAAAAAATCAAGTTTGTTCATCACAAAAACTACACACCCACTTACTATTTAAGTAGGTCACTAATTCTCTTTGATAAATGAATACAATATAATTAATAGCAGATACAGTAAAACATGTTTATAACAAAAACTCTTACAGCGAACTTATGATGATATCACAGTAATTCCATTCCCTGCCAAATTCCATATACAGTAATTTATTACCCATGTCTGTATAACAAACTATGTTTATAACGAAGTGATTTCGTTGGTCCCTAAATGTTCCTTATATCCTTGTTTTACTGTAGTACATATAACTTTGTTTTAGAATATCATGTTAATTGATTTAAAAATAATAAGATTAAATCTTACAAATGTTACTGCAGAACATCAAATTGTTAGATAAAAGCCACGCGAATCCTATTGCACTTCCCTTTACCTTTCCATGGCTTTTGTTGTCACACCTGTTTGGCCCTAGTGTAACATTAATTAAAATAATTACAATTAAAACCTAGTTTTGCTGTGTCTGTGATAGTGATTTCCATGCATACGTACCAATATAATAGTGCACTCCTTGTGTTCTTTAATGTTCAGGACCGAAATAACAATGACTTAACTGAAATTTCTTTCTTTCTTTCGTTCTTTTTTTTGAGAATGTTTTGGCTAATGCAGCTGAAAGCATCAAAGAAACTGGGAAAAGACACAAAGACTGTTAAACTCGTAATTAGTGCAGGGGGTAAAGACACAGTATAATAGAAGCTTAGTAATCATCTCCGAACAATGTACCTGGCAGAAGACAATGGTCGTTGGTTAACCAATAATGTAATATATCGCCTTGTGGATTTAACATGTGAAATCTGGGGCTGGTGCAGTGAGGTGTCACGAAAGGATGTGATTTGAGCTAACTTTTGATAGGAACTGCATGGACGCCACGACATTGGATGTGTACAACACGACTAAACCAGGCCATAATGTCAGAAATCAATAGCAAAATCAATTAGTTCAGCTGATTTTAAAGGTTGATAGACCCTCGACAAGATAACGCCATTCATTGTGTTTGATGTTGTATATGAAAGATTAAAGTACTGATAATGTATAAATATGCCATATATAAATGTGCATATTCACCCGACCTTTTGCTACACCAAATGTTGTTCTACGTGAGGTAGTCATTCATATCACAATTAGTAATGCTGTAGGTAGCAGGTTTCCTGTCTCATATGTCATATGTTTTTTGTATGTTTGACGTTGGAATAATGGACATGGATGAGTAGCCCTTTGCGATCTTGTTGGCTAGATCGAATTTCAAAATATTGTCTCAAATTACTCATTAGCCGATTAGCCAATAATAGTGCATTTAGCTCACGATACATGGATGTAATTTTCTACTGTTAAAAAAACAATAGCCAAATGTCAGAATTATGTTGTTTTCTGAATCCTGACGGATCTCTCCTATCCTTTATTTTTATTTGACATCTTTTGTTATTACAGTATTGGTGCTAAACAGAAAATAGACCATTAGCAATAGCCATTATCACTTCAATGTTGTAAATGTAGAACATTCGGGGTTATAGAGTATAAGAATATTTAAATAACAAAAGTTTGTACTGATTCAGATAGAGATAAAAAAAAACTATTTCGTGCAAAAATATGATAGAAAACAGTTATTTGACAGGAAAACATTCTAGAATATAGCGTGATCAAGTTGTGATCCCCTAAAAAAAACCGAGTAAGAGTTGTAAGAACACTTTTTATTTCTATTACCCGATTTTATAATTAAGTTTCGTATTATGCATACAAATAGCTGCTATTGCGGCAGTACTAATACTTCAGATGTATAAAAGATTTTATTGATGCTATCAGTGTTAAGTGTTGATTTTCATTTGGGGTTTCACTGGAAGTTACATATATAAGATCTTTAACGCTCATTAACACTATATATGTGTTGATATCTCTTGACATAGACTGTAACCTATGGGAGACACCTGGTGGAGTTATAGCACCATTAAAAAAACTCGGCGTTCAGATATCTGCTGCTTGTAATTAGGTCTGGTGCATCCTGGTGTTAGTTAGATAATACTTTGTAAGAAAGGCTTTTCTTCATAGAAATATGACTAACTCGTACATTAAATGTCATGGTTTCTTTTCTTCTTATTGCAACGTTGATAACAGTACCCATAAGCATTTGGAGTAATGCAATCTAAAGTTTCTTAAACATGATTGGTTGAAAGTATTAAGACAGTTTCATTTTCTCTATATCTATATAAACCTGCCAGAGAATGTTTCTAGATCAATTATATACTAGAATGTGTATATTTAATCCACTGCCGGGCTTACCATAATTGATTACTGACACCGTCATGGCAGTACGGATAGCGGTGCTAGATACTTAGAATAATTTTTAGTCTTCTTTGCCAATCCGAATCTGTATAAAATCACTACATGCTTTAGCATTTAGAACACTTTCTTTCTTAATTATGCAGGCTACAGTATAATTTGCCCTAAACTTTGCCGAATACACATGACTGCTACAGCATGCGTGTTTGCCGTTTGTATTTCAGAGACGTGTTGCGTAAATGTGGCCTTTTTCTGACAGGAAATCGAGGTACACCCAACAACGGGGACTCTAGGTGTGTGTGTATAGGATGGCCGTTTATTGATATACTCTGTATACTGTTCATCCTGGTTATTCTGTTTAATATCATTGTATATATGATGCTTAATATTGACTTGTTTTTTCTCTCCATTCCAGAGTACTCCCAAAGTGGAACAGCTGTATGGCGAACCATTCGTGGGACTTCACACTGTGCGTAGAAAGTAAATTATATCTCATTCGACCAATGACTAAACTGTGTTTTTCATCCATATTTTCAATAAGTTTAGCTGAGTTCTTCAGCAGTAACAATTTAAAAACCATTAACGAAACTGTTCAAAAATGGCAGAATTCCAGAGCAGCTCACGAAAAAAGAAAAAACGATCTCAAAGTATATCTTCTTCGTCCTCGTCTTCCTCAAATGACTTTACCCTCGATTCATCATCATCTACGTACTCTATGCCCCCTGCCCCTGATGGCGGATGGGGCTGGGTTGTTGTGTTAAGTTCCTTTATGATAATGCTGATAAGTGATGGATTTGCCTTTTCATTTGGAGTGCTTTATGCAGAATTACTGGAAGTTTTTCAAGAAAGCAAAAGTTACACATCATGGATTGCATCGCTCTTCTATGGCGTACCTCTTATCTGCGGACCGATTTCCAGCGCGCTAGCAACGAAGTATGGTTGCAGAAAAGTGCAACTTGCGGGAGGGATTATTGCATTTCTTGGCGTGTTTGCAAGTACTTTTGCAAATTCAG
This sequence comes from Argopecten irradians, assembly GCF_041381155.1. Taxonomy (NCBI): domain Eukaryota; kingdom Metazoa; phylum Mollusca; class Bivalvia; order Pectinida; family Pectinidae; genus Argopecten; species Argopecten irradians. The sequence continues at coordinate 14,420,651 of NC_091138.1, read as the reverse complement.
TTGCAATGCTATGTGTAACGCTCGGTATTATAGCTGGTTTTGGGATGTCGGTCGGTTACGTAACTTCTATAGTTATGGTAGCGTTTTATTTCGAGAAGAAGAGAGCTTTGGCGACTGGATTAGCTGTGTGTGGATCGGGTTTAGGTACATTTGTGTTTGCGCCGCTTATTGAATATTTAATAGAACATTATACATGGAGAGGGTCTTTTCTTATTCTAAGTGGTGTCACTTTGAATTTGGTTGTGTGTGGCACTTTACTTCGACCTCTGAAGTTTTCACCACAAGAACAGTGGAGAAGAAAGCTGGAAGCATTCGAAAAATTGTCGAAAACAGTTTCAAGGTCAATATCAAAAACCAGTCTTTCGGATTTTCCTCGTAGTAGACATACCAGTCATACGGATGATGCTGATTCCGACTCAGACACGCCGGACTTGGAACATATGAGTTACTCGCAAGTACAGCTTCCAACGTATATCCAAAATGAACTTAAATATGCACCAGATAATTTAGTCGTCGAAGTGACGAAAAATGGCAAAGGCTGGCAGCATGTTCTCCGGACGAAGCATCCAAGCGCTGCTGGATGCAGTTCTTCAATGAACAATGTCACTAACTCTTCTTTAAATCAAAGTGGTATAAACAATAGTAGCAGAGAGAACGGCCATCTACTGAATACTTGTAACGGCTATAATGTCGAACCTAAAATATCTCTGTTGGATAACGGAAGCATATGGAAGAGAGATAATCAAAGGCGAAAGCGACAAATATTCCACTATTACCCACTCCACAGGAAAGATCTATTTTACAGAGGCAATCTTATGAAAGTTCCTCACTTTGAGGTCCGTTCTTCTAGTTGTCCAGAGCTCAATCTTGGTGCCATAGATGAGGAAAGTTCAGAAGCAGGAGATTTTTGCAGTGTCACCAACCTTTTGAGATTCCCGATTCACACTATAAAAGTTTTCAAAGCCATGTTTGACGTAACAATTTTAAGAATTCCTGTTTTTATCTTGTTTTTGTTTTCCAATTTTATGTTATACTTTTGGTATGATGTGCCGTATGTTTTCATCGTGGATAGAGCAAAGGAATTCGGTATATCGGAGGATAGAAGCTCATTGATAATATCAAGTCTTGGAATCGCCAACACATTCGGACAGATTTTGTATGGGATTGTAGGTGATCGCGACATCAATTTGGAAGTTCTCTACGGGATTTCTTTGGCTGTTGCTGGACTAAGTGTAGCGTTAGTGCCCGTCTTTGTTGATCAGGTTGCTCTCTGCATATTGGCCGCATGTTATGGAATTTTCGTTAGTGCTAATTATGTGCTTAGCACAGTACTCTTAGTGAAGTACTTGGGTATGGATAAATTGACGAATGCTTATGGATTGACCATGCTTTTACAAGGAGTGGCCAATATGATAGGACCACCTGTTGCTGGTAAGCTGAATGTGAATTATAATATTGAAGTATTTAATTCTGGTTTTGAATTTTTAAATTACAATTTCAACGCTTTAGATATCAAATGATAATTAAACTATACATTACCAGGTGTATTTCAATACATGTAATTATATAACAGACAAAATTTCATATATTCTGTTCTGGTCGATATGATAGTATCATAGATATATACAATAAGCTGCCTACAAAGACCAGCGAAGGGACAAGGGAAAAGTGGTCTCTATAGCCAAGGGGTTTTTATACACATAACAGAGCCATTTGAAACCCTCAATAAGCAGATGGTCGCTTAGGCAGGTTTCACTGTAATATTTCATCTATTAAGAGTGCCATCTAAACGATATTGATCAAGTACTGGTGCACTATACATGTAGAATTTATTTTTTCTTTTGATTTGTAGGAAAACTGTATGACGACTCTGGAAGTTATGACAACACTTTTTTGGCTGGTGGGACTTTCATCGCAGCATCAGGATTTCTACTTTTATTGGTACCTGTTTTCAAATCTTTTAGAGAAGTCGTTTGGAAATACCGAGAAGAAACACCACACAAAACTTATTCAGGTACCTCGAATGGACCGACAACGTGTGAAGGGGAGGCAGTGCCTCTGAAGGAAGAACTACAAGATGAAACTCCAAAAGTTTTTACGGAAATCGCAATTACCGAAATAGAAACTGTTGTGTAAAGAGTCATTAAAGATTGTAATTGATGATTTGATAGATATCCAAAGTGCTCTGGGTTGTAGAAAGGAATCAAAATAGCAACTTTCATAAACATCATTCAATACAAAAAGAAAACATGATGTATCGATCAAAGTAGCGTCTATATTTTTGCGGATTTACAAATTGCGCTGCTTGGCTAACACAGTTTCACTAATTAATTTTCTCATTTCTAACCGTTGTTATATCCAATATGACGTGGCGGGTAATTTAAAGAATTTTGTACAGTATTTGCGACTGCAATGATAGAAGATATTGTTGTTATGATCGTTTAATTAGGATAAAATGCACATTTGACGGTCATCAAGTATTAATTATTCCATTCTTTGTGAATTTCGCGTGTTTTTCATCATCGTTTGATTATATGATATATGCAGTTTGGTAGATCTCAGTCCAATCGAAGCGAATAGTCTACCACGTGTGTTAGTATTTATCAGACATCCTGGCGAATATTACATAATTAGATCTCGAACACACTAGTGCATAGTCTTGATTTTTTTATGTGTTACGTAATGTTTCAGAACTATATACATAATGCAGTTCCCAAAGATTATAATTGGATGTTTAAAGATGCTCCACCGCTGACAAATGGTATTTTTTCACTATCAAAAACAGGAGCAGACGATTTAGTATTTTTCTTCTGTTACAAAATTTACTTGCTTTACACCATTACCACCATTGAAAAGTTTGAGCTTCTAATTTTACTTCAAGTTAAAAATAGGAAAAACAATTAATTGCATCCCGAAAAAATTCCGTGGCACTATATTCTATATGAAATGAAGTACTGATTGAACATGCACCAAAGGCGAAATAAATTATTTTATATTATTTTTTTGTGTTAATTAGGCATATATATACACGTTTAAACACAAATTATTGTTCGGATGATGAATATCATTTATGCTCTGTCGGCGGTGGAGCATCTTTAAACATATTTCCTTTGTAAATCGTCATATCCTTAAATCCATTGTTATAATTTGTTTTGTTGTTATATTGTGTTTCATATTTTGTTCATTTTATTAATTTCATATACATTGTTACACGCAATTTATTATTTCTTGAATCTGAACACCAGTATTCCTTTTCAAGTTAGACATTCACAATTATTATCACCCTGGCACGGTGTTTACGTTGGTAGCCATCTTATAGTGTTATGTAATCTGTATATGAGATTTTTTTCTCCTATATACACATACCTTTGATGTGTACACATACATGCAGCCAGGATTTTCGCAAGCCAATATCTTGCACCGCTTTGTATGTCTGTAGATATTCTATGTGTTTATTACGTAATCTCGATAATTGATGTACCGCTACTTTTACTTAGCAAACCAGTTCGATGTGTAATAGATACACAGTTTTAATACATAGTTTCCGTTATGTTAATGATGTTGTGTGTCATTCTATTTACTGTAGTATAACCAGTATAACACTTAACGTTTTATTTGTGTTAAAGATATTAAGTAATTTACTAAAAAAAATTCTGTAGCTTATTTAATTTGAATTGAGTAGAATCAAGTTCTGCCTTCGACATGATGTTCCAGATGTTTATTTCGTTCTAAACTGGCTGTTCTGTACCACCATTTGACTCCTAACAATGTGGGTTACCTTCCATACTTACTTTAACAACCAATAGACCTATGCAGACATTACTTTGATGTTCTATGATGAAGATGTCTGTGATAGATCGACTGAATCTCTGGAGTAAAACCTCACTTGGTTGTCATACTGTTCGACTTGCCTCCTCTTCTATCAGTATTCATTTATCGTGATAGGTATGAAGGTATCTAATATGCTATTGTGATATCAAACGTTTTATACTTTTCTAGTGCGCTTAGAAAGTCATATTTGTTTATTTTTTTATATTAATCGTATTTTTTTTAGATTGCTTCCTTTTTACCACGTTAAGCTGATTGTGATCGGACAGAATGCATCTCACCAATGTATTGCGTACACGTTCGTTCTTTTATCTCCACTTCTAAGATGTATTAAGGTCATGTAAATATATTGGGTAATATGATAAAACGGTTATTCCTGGTGTTATCCGTCTCTCGACATTTGTAATTGAAATACCTGTGTAGTCTAATCGATACACATTTATATAATATTATTGTTAGATGTCCCCAAATGAATTGGGGCGTGTTCCAATAGCTCGCCCGCTTTGGTATATGTAGATAAGGACAATTGATTACATAGCTAAATTAGGTCGTGTTACTCAAACTCGTCTTTGTCTCGTCCCGTCCCATGGGACAATAATGTCTTAATTGCATAACTAGATTTGCAGAATATAAGGCTTAACCAAACATCGGAAGGTTAAAACAAGAGTACCCACCTCAAACGTTATTCTGTTCAGAGGTCTGTTATGTAATGGCGTGGAGGTTACATATTATTGATTTACTACACTCACATCTGCTAACAGGAGCAACGCAGAACAATATGTCTGATAATAAATTCGGAATAACGACGGACACTGCCAAAAATTATTGACGAAACCTGAGAGAGATAATGTTTTATACAATGGGTTTTTTTATGTACGCTAGGTTGTGGTTATTGATCGGACGGGGTTATTACTGTGCTATTTTATGGATTAGGTAAAAAGACGAAATAGATGTGTTGCCAGTCCTACAAAGATAACGTGAATCCTTCATTAAATACATATAGTTGGGGTTACCAAGTTAGATTTAGTTTGATTTTGTGTATTGCTTTAAAATGAGATAACACAATGTATTCACAAAAGAGGGCTGTTTCGGATTATCAGATTTTTCTGTCATCTGCAACGCAAGGGTGACACTTGGGTATCATGTTGACGTCGGTGTCGGCGTGTGAGTCCGGGAAACGGTTTACGTGCGATAACTTTAGTACTTATCGTCCAATTTCATTCTTTATATCAATGTGAGCTTGGGTGACTTCGATACTGGTCAAAATCCGTCAATATTTGCAATAGTTATGGGACTTTAAAATCATTAAAACATATAAATCCATGGTTTCCGCTCGTTAACTTGAATATTTATTATCCAATTTCAACCAAATTTCTTGTATTGTTTTATATCAATCAGATCTAGGATGGCTTCGATACTGGTCAAAATCCGTCAATATTTGCAAGAGTTACAGGACTTTATAATCGTCTACACAGATAAATCTATGGTTTTCGTTCGATAACTTTAGTTTAGTAGGTATAGCCCAATTTCAACCAACTTTGGTATATTGCTTTATATCAATGAGATGTCGGAGTGGTTTAATGCAGGTCAAAATCTATCAATATTCGCAAGAGTTACGGGACTTGATAACTTCACCTAATTATTTACAATATTTTCATCTATGAATAACTATTTTTTCGTGATGCATTGCAGGTGACACATCCACTTCCATGGAATACTTGTATACTTTTAGAGGACTTTTAATGGCCAGTGTTAATGTTGTTATTTTAATAGTTACCCCCACTGAATTGCCACTTAAATGTCATAAATTGAATTTAGATTTACAAATGTTTTATGATTATGAATAACATGTATTTCAATGTTACTTATGTTACATTCCATTTAGGGCGTTTATCATTTCGTTCTTGCCGTTGGTTTAGAGCACTGTATGTTGTACATAGAAGATATATGGCATCTTTCGTCTTGTATACATTTGTACGTGTACATGGAATCCCAAAGGATTTCATCATTAGCAATTTTATAACATGTTGTAAACCACAGAGCTCTCAACAGAGATTGTTATATACGACTCGTTTTTCATTTACGATACTTGCAAAGTTTTATCATCTAAATGACCTACTTTGAGGGGTTTGACCTGTTCAGAGAGGATATACCTAGTAACAAAAACAAAGAACACGGATTTAAAGGAAGCTTTTTTTGTAGTTATATATGCAATTAGCATGTGTCTATTTTCCCGCAACAAAACATGTTACGTTTAAAAGTTCTTTCTGGAAGAGTGTGTATCATTGTTTGAGTGAATTATTACTGTACATTCTAATATAGCCGAGTAGCTATAATACACACTGTGTTTTATCGTATTGTTTATGTTATTCTTTGTTTTGTATGGTTATTGTTGTAACTGGTTACCGACAAAATACCCCCAAGGTTATGCTGGCGTGTAATCTCAGTCTGTTACATATGATATTTAAACAGTCGTTAATCTTGCCTTCATGATTGTACTTCGATTAGATCTTTTAAGATTTCGAGAATCTCATTCTACTTTTACTGTCGATTTACCAGATAAATTATTTATATTATTTAACTAATTCTCTATTTGCATATTACAAGTTATCTGCCCTTGTGGGTTAGGTATTGGCTGTGACGACATGTATTTGCGAGCGTAACGTCATATTTTTCGGAGAAAACGGCGTGAATTCCGCTCACAAAATAACGGCGTACATTTTTCTAACAATGATACCTACTCGCAAGGAAGCTAACTCTTTAATATGCAAAGACGGAATAAGTACTGTAAAGTAGTATGTTTTAAAATTATTTTAGTCAATAGCAGAGTAACTGGTACTGCCAGTACACATTTACGTTAATTTATAATTTAATTTTGTTAATTTAAGATTTTCCATATTTTTTTTTGCATAATTTTAATTACCACGGATAGAACTTTGATGTTTATCGCCAAATATCCACCCTACGAACAATCGTTTCTTTGGCCTTGGTTTATCGTAATTGTTAATTACCTTTCATGTATATACGGACATTTGATAATGATTCGATGATAATAAAATTATTTAATTTATCAACTGTTGATTTCTAGTGTTTACATCCACATTTAAAGTATGTGTCTGTGGTATTGTTCAAGTAAAGATAGTTGATTTCAGAATATTATTGTTTGTAAAGTGATAGAAATACAAACAACCGTCGATAGAAGTCAGAGACAGCTCAACATGAATCATATCCCCATAGACATGATAGAATCTATTGATATATGACGCATCCTTACTTCTTTTGTATTGCATATTAAGATAGCTGTGTCTTGCATATATTGACACTCCCGATTAAATGTAAACAAAATTGATATTTCTCTAATCTAATTCTGTGATTTTGAATCAAAATTGCCACTTAGAAGAAAATAGTTTGGCTAGTTCCATTTGATTAATGGTTTGCATGGTGACATTTGATTTGGCATACGTCAGTCATTAAAATAATAAATTACTTGTCTAACTGGCTTCCGTATATTAAAGCACTGTCTGTCCCGACGGCCTCGAACACGTCGGGGTGAGATTAAGGATCATCGCTCTATTGTCAAACACATTGTAAGATCAGAATGACTTAATGAGTACACGGTAACGTATGTCCATTCATACACCACTATGAATGATAACGACGAGTCAAATGGCAGTGACGTTAGGATATCCAATTGTAAAGTAGGTAACAGATGCATGGATTTTATATTTCATTGCGTTTGTTCTGATTTATCACAGACTTGGATTACTTATTATAAAGTCTAATTGTATTATAAATCTAAAACCCTTGTTTTGTTTTTGTTGTCGCTGACATTTCAACATACGACAATAGATTAGTAGAACAACAGCTTGACAGGACAATACATAAAGTGCCTTTTGATAAGGTTACGTTATCGGCGCTAAACCATGGTAACGAGGCAAGGGCGTCAGCCGTCCGTCCGATAAACCATCAACAACTGGCATCTCCATAAGTGCAGATTTGAGGATGGGAACTGAAAATTGAAAAAATTCCGGGTTAAATCTTCAATACCACGATGCCAAAAGGGGTTAGCTACGATAACGTAGCTCTGAACGACGGACGGACGATTTCTGACATATTGGAACGGAGTGGAGGCAGGGTATGATTATACTTTCTAAAATTGGGTCACTTTAGCCTCATTGATGTGAGCGACATGTCCTTTGAAACATAAGTTATCAAACATATTTCATAGGTTATACGAGCAGTATCTACAAGTTACTGTAAGTTATATATCAGTTGTTTCTGCTTGATTCGCCAATTATTACAAACGACATTCATAAGTTGTCTTGATAGCAGGCAACGACTTTGAAGCATAAATTACTTATCTTTACCCCGCCTCTTTTAAAAAAGCGGGTAAGGAATCACTCCGGCGTCAGTGTCACCGTTAGTATGGGATTATGATATTATATGGACAATCAGCTAAAGGGAGATAACCAGGAGTTTGGTATGTAGTTGGTTAATGTTTGGTGAGCCACCATTATTTAGTGTTGCCTGGAGTAAATGCAATCCTTTAAAGTGCTAAACTAGCCTTTCCAGAATTTCAAATGTACATAGTTAAGGTTTTGGTATACAGCGTAGGTCTCGCGCACGTAAATTACGGTATATACATAGTATTACTGTGGAGTCGTAGATTGTTGTGTTGCTTATATGGCAAAACATGCAATACATTTCAGTTCAGCAAGTCCCTAGGGTTCGGTACATATTTCCGTAACCAAATAACCATGTCACTAAGTTCACTAGTGTCTATGGCATGATCTTTTGTGTGAGTATATCATGCAAATATGGCATATACAATGTAAGAAGGCATTTCAATCATCACAAATACTCAACTACTAAAATACAATGACTAATTGTGAGAAAAAGTGTTCAACAACTGTATTTAGTGCAAAACATGGAGATTTATGGAATTACACTTAAACTCCGTCAACCCTTGTCCCTAAATGGATTTAGTTAAGAGAGCAAAAAAAACTGATTATTCGCATGTATGCATGTTTAAATACTAACTTATTCACCCGATAAAACGATTGGTTTCAGCCGATTGAATTACGTTGATGAATATAGACAACTTATTAGTGACATCTGTAGTGCAAAGTCAAACCGCGTCCATATTGATACTGAAACTCTAAACAAATTAAAAGACCTCGTTTACTTGAAAACGTATATCTTCGTGAGATCATAAACAAGTACCTCATTTAAATTCAAAAAACGAATTAAAGAGCATGTTCAACGCATATTCTCTTTTAGGTAATACAGTTGTTTAAACAAATTGCATGGATTACCTTGTTTCCTTGCAACGTGTGACCTTGTATGTTATAATTATGCTAAGTAGCTCTTTCAACTACATGGATTTACTTTTTTGTCTCGAAATATGTGCCTTTGTAGGTCATATAGCTATGAAATGTTGTGCATTTTGTAAATTGTATGGTATTAAAGGTGTTTTTTGTTTTAGTTTAAAATGTGTTCCATATTAAAAAAGGTGATACAGTACACTTTTATAAGAGTGATGTATCACGTTGAAACCACCTCTTAACATGATTGTTTATCTTGGTCCCATCACGTGTGGGGGAGTATCAAGTACTACATCATCAACATTACATTACTTTCATTGTAAGCTGAAGATCACAAGTATATAGCCATTATGAGTCTAGAGGAGGTAAGTACATATGACATAGAATACAACTGCCTACAAGGAAGATGAACTCTAACAATGACCTCTAAGTAATGACCTTAAATCTAACAGGAAGAGTTATTGTATTGAAGAAACTGCGTACCAGCGAAAAACATAAACAATAGTTGGGACGTTTATATGTTGGTGGTTTGTAGTCATTAGGTGCTTGGTATATCGTATCCTACAGGAAAAGGGGCTATACTCTTGTATCCTCATATCGTAATTATAACATACAGTTACGGTTAATTATTATTTCAATATAACACGTTCTACTTGGTCTTGATTATTGCCGAAAGGTCCAATAGGGCCTGTGTCTGGTCAATAAAGATCGAATGAATATAGAATTAGGCAGACTAAACTGTTAGGACGACATTTCACTAACCAGAAAGTATTGGGATATATCCTCTGAATCTCGACATTCATTTAAGATCTGTACGGTTTAATGTATTTTAAATCTGCAAAACGTTCAAATAAATAACATTGACATTCTTTCCCCATGTGATGGAATCAAATTGGCCGAAAAAGAACTAATTTTCAAAGATACAAACGCTTATAAATCAATATTTAGAATAGTGCTGGTGTTACTACTGTTTAATTTCCTCCACTCAATAGCCTGGACTCTTGTTATACTGAAATAGTCCTCAATAACCATAAGACCTCAAGATACTTGAAATTTGACCTGCGGAACGCTTGGGTGAATGACTTTCTTGTGTATTCAAATTAATGATAGTGACCTTCATTCAAGTCTATAAGAGTCTTATAGAATGAAATCCTTAAAAAAAACCTTACTAGATGGCTTAAGGTCCAAGAATCTGCTATATGGCCAATGGCCTGATCATCTTACACGTGAGCGATGCGAGCCAATCGGATCCCTGTTTCTGGTATTATAGAGAACGAATGTATTTTTTAAAATAATCTAGTAGTTGATTTATACATGTATTTGGAAAGTGTTGCAATATTGAAAATAGGCAAGTAATATTATGTTGTGGGGCTAAATGATCAGTTGGTGATGGTATATATATATATATGATTAGATGGCAATAACATATAAAATTAACAAATTCATTTCCTAATTACAGTCATTGCTTTATTATAAGCATAATATAGATAACATATTTTTCTAAAATAAACAATTTGATATGGCCAAATACATGTATTTGTGTCTACTTCAGTTGTACGTGTAGCTGTATAAGATATTTCGATGTTGAATCAGTATTGCAATTATGGCTTTATTTTGCACTTGCAAATTTCATGCTTTTTATTTCAATATTATCCAAAATTGGTGTATAATATTCAAAACATGTTAGTACCCCGATACTATATATTCAGTATTTGAAAAATCAACTGAAAACTCTTTTAAAGGGACAATTCAGGCTAAAAGAACATTAAAATTTGTACATATATCGGAAAAAACAGTTCTAATGGAAATTAGATCAGTTGGTTTTACTGTAATATGCCAGAAAAGCCCATGGTGGTGAAATGCGTGTGGAGTGTTCAAACTCGCTCGCTGTCCGCCATTATACATTGTGGTCGAACTTCTTGTATGCCGAACCCTGTCCCTTGCTCATAGAGTAATGCTACTTTTGTCTAGAACTGCTCAAATCGCTCTGACAATAGTGTTTACCTTATTAGGTGAATTGGCTCGTCTAACAAAATCATTTTATCACCTCCTCATTGGTTATGCAGTTCATTTGTTAAACGTTCGTGACGTTGGCTCCGGTATAGATACAGCGAACATATTTTACCTGCTGAATCGTATTGATCAACGATTTATAATTACAACGGTATAGATTAAAATACTAAACAATGACGTGGAATTTGTCAATATTTTATGTTATATGTTTCTTAAGAAATGTAGAACAATACATTTATGCCATATTTTGCTTCTTGGTTATGTAAAAGAATTAGCCTGAGTGAATTGTCCCTTTAACTAACTAATCCAACAGGAGAAACTTTTTTATTGGAGCCGTTACCAATAACATATAATCATCTTCATTATCAAAGATGCTCCACCGTCGACAGAGCATAATGGGTCCTCATCATTCGAACAATACCTGCTGTTTACACATGTAATGTATGTCTGATTAACACAAAAAAATAATATTAAATGATTTATTGTACTTTTGGTGGATGCGCATTCAGTTTTTCATTCCTTTAGCGTTTAAATGATAGAAATGGTGTAAAATAAGTGTATTTTGTAACTGTTTAAAAAATACTTATTAGTCTGCTTCTGTTATTGATAGAGAAAAATACCATCTGTCAGCGGTGGAGCATCTTTAATATCACATGTCGACACTAATTAAATATAATAATCGCCGGAATGTGAAGATTCTTATAAAGCTGAAATAAAATAACAAAAAATATAATATGCATAAAAATCTGTATATGATCTAAAGGAAAGACATTGATTATACTTTCTGTCTATAAAATATGGAAAATTTAGCCTTCTTGCACCTCTTCCACATAGGAACAACAATAAAGACACAACCAGCGATGAAAATACAGACTCCAGCCGACCAGAACGTCCTGTCATAGGTCCCGTACATGTCGTACAACCAACCTTTAAATGGAGGAAAACAATGGATTACAAACATAATGTCAAAAAGGTGAACTTGAATTTATTTCAGTCACACTAATTACATATAGGCAACCAGATCAGACATGGATTATATAACTAAATGCATACAAAATGTATGAATTAAGAAATTGTGATAAATTCACTATTAATATATGTTTTAAAAGATCAGAGTACTTTTAGAAGTTACAATATGAGTGAAAATACTCTTGCATATATATATGTGTCTTTATATGCGAGATAGGGATATGCCACACTCCACAAGAAGTACATACTTTATGAACCCACGGCAGAATTTATACGAAAGAGTCTTGTGATTCAATGATCCTAAATGAGTGTTCATTCTATGTTTTATTGTATATTTTCGACTAAAAATTATTTTACCAGCACTAAAAGATAGATACTGAAGATGAAGATAGTTATCATCAAAAAAAACTATGAATAAGAACCTCTTTTTAGTTCTTATCAAGACGCAGTAAGTTGTCACATGACATTAGTGAAACAAGATACGAATACATTGTGGACGAATTCAATGTGATGGTTTAAGGAAAAGAAGGATCGTTTTAAAGACTCTGATGTACCCAACTAGATTTTATCCTTAGAGTGTTATAGTTCTGTAATAATGATATACCAGAGCCATTATATTTCTGTGATTGGGACCTGGTAAAGTTTTACCTGCAAAAGGTGGTCCAATGAGATTTGCTGTTCCCTGTAGAAACATCATTATTCCAAAAGCATCTGTAAGCTTGTCTATACCAAGTAGATCTACAATAATAACTGAACACAGGGCTTCTGCTGCGGCGGACAGAAACCCGAACAACCCGGCAAGAATGGTCGACGGTATAAACGTGGTGAACAAAGGAACAACCGACAAAGTAGCACCACAAAGTATCATCGATATACAATACAACACGGCTCTGTTCATCCATTCCCTGTCACCGAGGTAACCGTACAGGACATTGCCAATGGTGTGGAGGGTGCCGATGACCGCCACCATCAGAGACGCATCTCTCTCGTTTATCCCCATCTCCTTGGCCCTGTCCACAGTAAACACGTACGGGACGTCATACCAAAAATATAAAATGAAATTAGAAAATGCAAATACAAGAAAAGTTATATTTCCTAAAATACTCATGTCTACGAAAGATTTGGGGCACGTTTTTTTCTTCTTTTTCTTCTTGTACTTTAGTTGTATCTTCTTTCTTACATCCGGGCAACTTTTTGACGCCCGTATCATTCTAGGTAAAGATGCAATGCTGCCCCCAAGCAGGGACGGATGGTCTGGTATGTTAAGTTTTAATGAAATTTCACTTGTTCTTTGAGATCTTCTGTTATCTAAAGAGTCCCTATCGTATGAACTAGCTGAGGCAGTATCAGACACAGTATCGGCACATTCGTTAGTTCTAGCCCCAACTGAAGTCTTAAATTCCGTCGGAGAACATTCAGAGTAATGAATTGCGGATTGTTTTTCAATGAATGGTTCTTTGCTATTAGGGGATGGATCGGGGTTATCATGGTTTAGACGCAAAGGTCTAAACAATGATCCACATACGATGATATTGGCGGCTATTCCGCCCATAATAAGAACAGCTCCTCTCCATCCGTATTCAGAGATCAGGCGCTCCAATATAGGCGCAAAAAGCAGAGTTCCTATTCCAGCGCCACATTCCGAAAGTCCCGTCACAAGCGCACGTTTGCTTTCAAAATATTCTGCAACCACGACGATCGAATTGAGATATGGAAGAGATATACCAAGACCTGCGATAGCTCCATATGTGATGCAAAGAGATTCAACTGAATTGACGAAGCAGCTACAAACAAACCCAGTCGTTGTTATAACGCCGCCGAGTATTGTTGCCTTTCTATAGCCAATCTTGTTCGTCACAAAACTTGCCAATGGACCACATAACAGAGGCACTGCACAGAAGACCGAACCAATCCACGCAGTTTTACTTCGGCTTTCGTGAAAGTATTCTATCAGATTTGTAAACAATATTCCAAACGAGTAAGAACATCCATCGGTAATGACATTAATTATAAAAGCACCGAAGACAACAAACCACCCCCAGCCTCCATCGGGGGGTTTGATGATATCATCGTCCGATTCATCGTCCGATACATCACGTAACTTCTCAACTTTATGTAACATCCCATCCTCCAGCTTTGAGTCGGAATCAGATTGCACCATAGTTGTAAGTTGTTGTCATCATTTGGACAATAAACCTCCTGAAATATATAGTAACGTGAATTGAATTACTGTGCTGTTGAATTAACATTAGACGGTAAAATTTAGATATTATGCAATTATGATATATGTCTAGGTACTGTAAACCAACTTTCTTTGGCGGCTACTTAATTTCGCGATTTCTATTTCAAAACAAGTTCGCGTAGATTAACATTCGCAGATTTTAAAATTCCTATCAGAATCAATGCTGTAGCTGTTAGTTCTCGGAAATAAACTGTCGCAAATTTCGCGATCCAAGTAAATCGCACGCGAAAAAAAAACCCTGGTTTACAGTATCCCTAATCCCATAATTAAGTATCCCTGTATACAAGGTGATAACGGTACTCCGAAATCACGTACTGTAGACACTGGCTTATAAGTTAGAATACCAACAGCATAATGTATGCTTTATAATACCAAGTAGCCAAATATCAAACAATACGCCACTTATCAACTCCCACTGCTTTATAGTTATTGAAAATAAAAATGCTACAGGAAACATGTTCTTTAGCTACAAACACTGACACATTCTTCCACATGTATTTGTTATACCGGTGTTTTTGTACTGTATGACTTTCTTAAACAGAAATTAAATAATTCGTATGAAATTAATCTCATTTACACCTGTAAATAGAAATTGTGAAAATGACCCTCTCGCAAATATTTACCTTGTTGACATTACTTAACAAGAGATCCCAGAGGGATCTTAGAGCCCACGAAAGAATGATTTATGTCCGACAATGGAAAGAAGGATCTTTTCTCTGCTTTTCAAACTTTTACTACATACATGTACTACAATGTATAAATGAAATTTGAGAAAGATCCTTTCAGTAATTTCTGAGATATATAGAAGTAGCTAACTTTCAATTATCAAAATCCAAGATGGCTACCTGTCGGCCATCTTGTTGACCGCTCGGGATCGGTCCCAAAATACAATATGCACAATATGCACAACTAGACTCCTAGGGGAACATGCACATGAAATTTGAGACAGATCCCTTCTGTACTTTCTGAGAAATTGTAGTAACAAACATCAATTGTTAAACGGACGGACGGACGGACGGACGGACGGACGGAAGGACGAATAATGGACCACGGACGATTGGCAATTTGAATAGACACCATCTAATGATGATGGACTAAAAATTACACAACATGTGATTTAAATGTAAGTCAGAATTCTATAAATCTGAATGTTGGAAAATCGTGAATTTGAAATATTAGAATACTGCCTATTTATATTTAATGACAGCACAACTATAAATTTGATAATTTTCGAATACGATCAATGAACCAACCAATGTAAGAATGCTATACCTTGTACGTTTATTGATGTTAGACTACCATCAGATTAGCAATTTCAGCATACGATTAGTTAGGAAATACTAGAATACAATTATATATTTTGCAATGTAGCAATAACAGGTAAATCTAAAGTATTTCTAGGATAATACAATAAATTCAATAAGGTTTTATAGAACATTATCAATCTTGTACAACTTTAGAAGTCAAGTAACTTAATATTTTTTAATTTGTCAACTTACCAGTTGGCAATGTAAACGACTTTTTGCGAAAATGCGGATAGGTGTACCCATGGAACCGACCTCTTACGATGTTAAACTTACCTTTTTTAGATGGATCTCTTCAAGCAACCATTTTTGTGAGTTGTATGGCACTCTAACATAGTCACACTGGACATGTTTGTTTAACGAATTAAATTATATGGTGTAGATTTATTAAGCGTGTATACCCGTGTAATATAAGTACGTCTTTTGTGCAAATAAAGATACCATGTAATTTATGGGACGCCGTTTAAACACTGTATATCATTATTATCTTATTTGCCCGTATTGATATGTTACATGCATATATGTATATAAAATTTGAGGTAATATATTCCTGTAAATGATTAAGTAGCTTACCTGTATAATGATATTTGTTTTCTTCTTTAACGTTTTGGATGGAAACTTTATCTTGATGTTGACAAATATAACTGTTTACGGTAACATTATTTACATAGAGACGACTAGCCAAAGATCAAACAACTTCGACAAATGGAATTATACTAGGATATGTTAGACGGTTTATATTTCTATCGACCCACTGTCGTTGTACCGTTAGAGTCTATAGTTATTTTATTTAACTAAATGTCAATAGTTCATTAACACACAACTACAATACCACGGTATAATTAATTGATTTTCATTCATCGAACATAAGGTTAAGGTCAATATCATTGTAATATATATAATGACTAATCTATTTCCACAAAAGAGGGATTTTTTTGCTGACACATTTTTCGCTGACACATTGTTTTTCACGCAATAATTATACAAAAGACAAGCAATACATCAAACACCTTTGGATTATAATGACTCCCTACACCAGCTGTTTTCTCTAGTTACTGAAGACACATGGACATCAACTGACAGTAATTGTGTGACTGTTCGTAATGACAACTAAAAGTCTAAAACTATCTAAATGATCAATTTTGAAATAGTGGAAACAAAACACCATTAGCATGTAAAAGAAAGTTTGACGTCGCATTGAGATTTTCAAACATATCTTTTATAATTTGATTAGCTTCTATTTCTCATCTCCATATTGCTTTCATTACTTAGAATTTTATTTCAATATATTTCTCGATGGAACCAAAAGGTGACGTACAAATAAGCTAGTGATGTCTTCATACATATTGTGTACTGTATAATATTATACTAGATACTTTACATTAATATCTATACTATATGACTCTTTCATACCTACGGGTGTTATACTGGCTGATCTAGGGCGATACACTCATGTCGCCTGAGGCTTTATTGCATGGCTACCAATGCAATAAAGCCTCGTGATGTCACGACGTCAACAAAATTTCTATTTCCTCGGTAAAATTTTAACATTTTTTTTTCACAAACTTGACTAGTTTTATTATAAAAGATGCAAACAACGGAATTTGTGTTGAAAATATCACGTAAATTTTCATGTATGGAAAATTGACTTTCAGTCATGGATTTCTTCGAATTTATTTCAAAATGACGGGATATTATAGTTGTAAAATTGCAACATTGCATATCCACATATGAAAGAGTCTTATAGTATTACCCTGCGATCACTTTCTGTTTCCCAAACTAAAATCTCAACAGTCAGTAAAGATATACCATTCAGGAAAAGCCATTATGTCTGCTGGGTATCACTTTCTTTTGGGCTTGCCAATTGAAGACCATGAACAATGCTTTCAAAATTAGATTGACCGTGTATTCAGTCAGCTGATTAGTATTTCGAAGCACATGGAAAATTAAGAATAACAAAACATTCACAGTTTTGGGGTAAATAAAGTAAGAGACATCACTTTTGGAATACCCATCGTACTAGCTAATACTGGTATATGTTACTGTTTATATATTATGCATTATAATACACTTTACAATCTATAGTACAAGAATTCCACGGAAGTGGATGTGTCGCCTGCACAGCATCACAAACAAGAGGCCCAGAGGGCCTGTATCGCTCACCTGGTTTGTAATGCCAAGTAATGTTCTGAATACAGGTTCATTGTTTCTTTTCTGAAGGAATTTTAATATTAACCTCTAAATCCCCTATTAGGCCCCACCCCTCCTGCCCCCAGGGGGTCAGAGCCAAAATTTATACAAGTTCTGTTCCCCTTCCCCCATGGATGTTTGTGGCCAAATTTGGTCACAATCCAAGCAAAACTCTAGGACAAGTAGCATTTTATAGGATTTACCTCTATTTCCCCTATTGGGCCCCACCCGTCCTGCCCCTGGGGGGCCAGAGCCAAAACTTATACAAGTTCTGTTCCCCTTCCCCCAAGAATGTTTGTGGCCACATTTGGTTACAATCCATACAGAACTCTATGACTAGTAGCAATTTATAGGATTTACCTCTATTTCCCCTATTGGGCCCCGCCCCTCCTGCCCCCCGGGACCAGAGCCAAAATTTATACAAACTCAGTTCTTATTCTCCCAAGGATATTTCTGGCCAAATTTGGTTACATTCCATGCGGAACTCTGTGACAAGTAGCGATTTAAAGGATTTACCTCTATTTCCCCTATTGGGCCCCGCCCCTCCTGCCCCCCGGGGGGGGGGGGGGGGGGGGGGGGGGTCATAGCCACAATTTATACAAGTTCTGTTCCCCTTCCCCCAAGGATGTTTGTGGCCAAATTTGGTTCCAATCCATGCAGAACTCTATGACTAGTAGCGATTTAAAGGATTTACCTCTATTTCCCCTATTGGGCCCCGCCCCTCCTGCCCCCGGGGGGTCAGAGCCAAAATTTATACAAGTTCTGTTTCCCTTCCCCCAAGGATGTTTGTGGCCAAATTTGGTTACATTTCATGCAGAACTCTATGACTAGTAGCGATTTAAAGGATTTACCTCTATTTCCCCTATTGGGCCCCGCCCCTCCTGCCCCTGGGGGATCAGAGCCAAAATTTATACAAGTTCTGTTCCCCTTCCCCCAAGGATGTTTGTGGCTGATTTTGGTTACAATCCATGCCAAACTCTAGGACAAGTAGCGATTTAAAGGATTTACCTCTATTTCCCCTATTGGGCCCCGCCCCTCCTGCCCCCGGGGGGTCAGAGCCAAAATTTATACAAGTTCTGTTCCCCCTCC
This sequence comes from Argopecten irradians, assembly GCF_041381155.1. NCBI lineage: Eukaryota > Metazoa > Mollusca > Bivalvia > Pectinida > Pectinidae > Argopecten > Argopecten irradians. The sequence goes on along the minus strand of NC_091138.1, from coordinate 14,401,692 downwards.
CCCAAGGATGTTTGTGGCCAAATTTGGTTACAATCCATGCAGAACTCTAGGACAAGTAGCGATTTATAGGAAATGTTGACGGACGGACGGACGGACGGACGGACGACGGACGACGGACGACGGACGACGGACGCCGCGCCATGACATAAGCTCACCGGCCCTTCGGGCCAGGTGAGCTAAAAATTGTTATTTATAGTGGAAAATATTGTTAATAATTTAGGTGAAGAAATCAAGTTCCATAACTCTTGCAAATATTGATAGATTTTGAAAAGTATCGAACCCATCTAAGATCTCATTGATATAAAGCAATATACCAAATTTGGTTGGAATCGAACAATAAATACTAATGTTTTCAAGCGGAAGCCATGTTTCGACTATTTTAAGGTCCCGTAACTCTTGCAAATATTGACAGATTTTGACCAGTATCGAACCCATCTAAGATCTCATTGATATAAAACAATTTATGAAATTTGGTTGAAATCGGACGATAAATATTTAAGTTATCGAGCGGAAACCATGAATTTTTCTGTTTTGACGATTTTAAAGTTCCGTAACTCTTGCAAATATTGACGGATTTTGACCATTATCGAACTCATCCGAGAACTCATTGATATAAAACAATTTATGAAATTTGGTTGAAATTGGACGATAAATATTTAAGTTATCGAGCGGAAACCATGGATTTTTCTGTTTTGACGATTTTAAAGTCCCATTACTCTTGCAAATATTGACGGATTTTGACCATTATCAAACTCCTCCGAGATCTCATTGATATAAAACTATATGCCAAATTTGGTTAAAATCAGACATTAAATACTTCAGTTATCGCACGGAAACCGTTTCCCGGACGCCGACGCCGACATAGTGATACCTAAGTGTCGCCCTTGCGATGCAGGCGACACAATAAAGTATACTAGATAATATACCTTACTGTCTATATACTATACAATATACAGTGGACCTGCGATAATCCGGACGCCGATAGTCCGGAAAACTCACAATCTGGACGAAAATGTCAGGGAACATTTTTTTTCCATTTTGGGAACGAAATGTTATTTTAGTTAATTAATTCCCGCAATAATCCTGACAATTTGTTGTCGCCACGTGTCGAGAAAATCCTGTGATGTTTTAGCTCCGGGCGTTTACCTGATCACACGGGTACATGCATTGGTTTTCTATAGGAGATTAAACTTAGTGTTGTAATTGAGATACGCAATATATTTTTAGCCACGCGCTTTTAAACATGCAGTTTGAGCTTAGGTATTGGTACGTATGCTCTATACCTTACTGGTTTCGCATGCAGAATATATCGATCTGAGTTTCGGATACAATATAGTGAGATAATACGCACAAAATTTTATAATTACACGCGTGTGACATTATTGTGCACGAAGTTAGACGTGAGCGGGCGCGTGGTTGTTACACACAGGTCTCTGTAGTCAGAAAGAGAAGACTTGTGGAAATGGTCAATAAAAACACACATATAAAATATAACTATTATAATACACGTATATTAATTAAATAAAAGTCTATCGTCGATTACAAGGTAAAGGGGAGTAACTCGTACGTGACAATATTTAATTTATATTGACTAAGAACAGTCCGGAAAACTCGTAATCCGGACGGGTCCATTGTACTTTAAATTCTATACTATACAATATACAAAATACTATACCTTACCAAAAACATATATACATGTATATATGTTTCTGACCTTACTGACTATCTATACAATACAATATACTAGATACTATACCTTACAGTCTATATATTACATAATATATTTTACTATCTTTACTATACATATATATACTTAATACTATACCTTACTGACTATCTATGCAATACAATAAACTAGATACTATACATTACTATCTATATGCTACACAAAATACTTTACTATCTATACTATACATTATACAAGATACTATAACAGCACTTTTAATATACCACGCAATATACATGTACTTTACTATATATACTATACAATATACTAGATACTATACTTGACAATAGTATTATGCATGTTAGATTAAGTTCGGTCCGTTACGTTTATGTTTACCAGGAAGCCAATTATCATATCTTAAAACTTGTCCTGGTTGACGTGTCAGTGTAGTTTGGATACATAAATATGTTTTACATTGTGATTTGCTGTTAGTAAATAATGCATCTGACAAAGTTGTCTGGTTATGCTGCTAACCAGACGTCAGACCGCACGTACTCACCTTACACTGCAGTAGAGCAGGTTGTTTTCTCCATATTGTAAATAATGGCGATGTCTTTATCTCAGTGTCCTCATGTTATCGTTGTGACCTGTAAAGATATATCACATGTCAATGTCTTACTGTCTGGCGAACTTCGTGGCATTTGTAACAAGGGTACACACCGACGTCTCTCCTAGTCATATGTTCTGTAATACTATGTAGCGTCAGTAAATTGCAACACATTACTTTCAAAATTTTCATTTTTTTTTCTGATTCCATAGCAGCTGTCACTGATTTTCATATCTGTTGCTCAATACGATCATTGCAAGATCCTTTGTAATGTCTCTTTAAAACATAGCTCATAATACATTCTTCTTATTGAATTTACAAGAACTAATCCATCCAATTAAATGATCAGTTTTCCTAAATTTGATTTCCTTTTATCTTGATTTTATAGTTTTGGCGTTGACAACACGTGTTGATAATTCACAACCAACTGTCCTTTTACTGTATTTATATTTAAGATAGTATTCACTCAGAGCTTCCCCTATGTGAACCATTTACACTACAATAACACTACACTTCAGTAAACAATAATATTTACATAATTAGCGCTGCTCGGGTCAATAGGTGTTTACACACAAAAAAACATATGTAAGACATATGGTCATGTTCCTAACCACCTGTATGATATTACATGTTACATTGAACAAGTAATTCGTCATTTCTTCGAAATGGTTTACGCTATATGCACATTATTGACTGGTATTAGTATTTTTGCATTTTAGTGTGTCCAGGATGTTTACGTACAGCTGAGGTGTATTCAACGTTTAGAGATCAGAAGTATTGATAATACTGATAAGTATACATGTGTATGACATATTTCAAGAGAGATTTATAACTCTTTCGAAGTTCTGTCTTTGCTTTGTAAGTGTACCGTTAACTCTACAGTGAGAACAATTTTCTTTAATAGTCATAAAGTTGTAATTAACCACCGTCAAACAGATTTTGAAAATTTGATAAGACTCTTGTCGTCTAATGATCTAAAACTGCTCGAGGATTTAGGACTCTATTAAAAAGTCATATGAACTGAGGAAAGCTGGCTTGATAAATGTTAAAGTTGTTGTTTTGATCTACTGTGTGTTATGTGCATGTATGTTTTGCTATCGATCCCTTAAATTACGTACACCTCCTAATTAGGTCTAGCATGGTTGCGTATCTCGCGGGCAATCTCTCCCAGGGTTCATTGCTGTCCCCAAATTCAAAATGAAACTGTGGGGACCACAATGCACACTGGGGAAGATTGGGCCGTTTAGAGAGGTTAAATTGTGTACGTATGATAATAAATACCAAACAGGAATTTATTTTGTGCCTACCAAACACGTACGCTATAGTCATAACATGCTCACTAAACATCATCGATTATGGCATAAAGGATGTACTAATGATAAATTCGAAGTGGTAGATCGTTTTTGTTTTATCCTATTTCTTCATTCAGCATCTTATCTTAATGAAATGCATCCGATATCTTGAGATATTTTCATATTTTCACGCATTTTTCTCAGTTTTGTACGGAAATACGATCCAGGTTACATGTTTGAATACAAAAAAGGAGACTTCATTCTCATTTCACATACCATTTTAAAAATTAAATATTAAAATCTTAAGCTTTCACTGTTCTAATTTGTGATAGGTTTCGATAAAGAAATGAAGTAATATCAAGTTTTTAAAGGGACAATTCAGTCTAAGAAAACATTGAAATTTGTACATATATCGAAAAAACCCAGTTCTAATGGAAATTAGATCAGTCGGTTTTACTGTGATATGCCTGAAAAGCCCGTGGTTGTGACATGTGTGTAGATGTTCAAACTCGCTCGCTGTCCGCCATTACACATTGTGGTCGAACTTCTTGTATGCCGAACCCTGTCCCTTGCTCGTAGAGTAATGCAACTTTTGTATAGAACTGCTAAAATCGCTCTGACAGTAGTGAGTTTACCTTATTAGGCGAATTGTCCTGCCTAAAAATCATTTTATCACCTTCTCAGGGGTTATGTAGCTTATTTGTTTAACGTGCGTGACTTTGGCTCGGGTATGGGTACAGCGTCCATATTGTACCTGTTAATCGTGTTGATCAACGATTTGATATAACGATATTAATTAAAATACTAAACAATAACGTGGAATTTGTCAATATTTTATGTTATATGTTTCATAAGAAATGTAGAACAATACATTTATGCCATATTTTGCTTCTTGGTTATGTAAAAGAACTAGCCTGAGTGAAATGTCCCTTTAAACGATTTAGCACGTACCCCTCTCATTTTTTTGGGTACGATTTTTCCGGAAGTAGATACCAAAACAACCGGGGCCGGATCCCGTTATATTACCATACAGTGGTCTTGTCATAGCTTTATATAATTGGCTCTTAATGCTGTTAATATTATGTACTATACACCTGTTTGTAGCAATAATAACTCTGAAGACCTAATGATACTTATAAGCGATTTTAGATAATAAATAATCCTGATATTGTATTGTAAGTTATCAGAATTATAGTGAGTGGAAGATATATTGAATGCACAATGTAATCATTTGTGGGAAAGTGCTACAAAAAATATCCAACTGATAGTGTTTTTCAGGTTTTTAATATGAAGAACAATGATAAACTGTTGTATATTTATGGAGAACGCCAGTGCATTTCATCATGCGGTGAACTAGCTGGTAAGTTCTAACATTTTTTTTCTATTTCTATTTGCAGTAACTCAATTGGTAATAACTCACACCTACGAGAAAGTCGTACATTGTGATGAACGAGTTTAATACCTGACAATATTTTACATTGTCACGGTGATCTGTTAGCATGCGACAAAGTCACGTATCGTAATATACCGTAAAAGTGCAGGCCTCTTATCGGCGGAAAGCCTGTGCTAGACCCTGTTGATCTAAAAGCGTTTCAGTAGCTAGTATCAGAAAGTTAAATTTTCTATGATATTCACATGGCTCATTTGGTCTTGCAAATGTTTCATCGTGGCTATATTTGACTATTTGTATTTCCCACATTTTGTACGATGCATGAAAAAGTAAACCATACATATGGCAACTTGATGTTTATTACTGATAAAACACTGAATTAATTCAAAGATAGACCATTACGTAATATACATTATCACGAGATAAACATGAGTAATATTATATTCGTATGTAATAATAGAAATAAATGTAATGTATAAAATGAAATCGGCAGACAGAGTAAAATGTCTACCGTGTTATGTCATTATATCAGCAATCACAAAGCTTTTTCGTAATCCATTACCATTTGATGTACATGATGTAATATAATTTACCCATTACCTTTTTGTAAAAGTAAGGTATAATGTATAAAATGGAATCAGAAAGGTAAAAGTATAAATGGTCAACCGAATGCAATGTCATTATATCAACAAAGTAAAAGCTTTTTCGTAGTGTTCATTATTATTTAATGAGCAAGGTGTATTATTATGTTATAATATTTTAATAACTTGTTCGTTTATGTAGATGTCCTGGATGTTTCTAATGATGTTCTGGTTGTTTCTGGTGATTTGGTTCGGCATGGCGTCTTTGTTGTCGTTCAATAATGATGGAGACCAACATTGTGTCGACGTTTTATTTCGTGTGGTATATTTTACAATATACATTCCCAAGCTAAGATGGACCGTACTCCCCAGGGAGCGGAGACTCGCTCTGCCTATATCTGAATATCTCTGGCCAGCCTCTTACCGATTTAATATTGCATACGTGTACAAACGACAGGCATTACATGTATGTACAAGATAACATTATGACAGTGACAGCTAGCTATGTTAGACTGACCGGTCTGACTGTTACATACATTAGTCCTTGGGACATACATGTACATAACAATATGTCTTCCTGTTTAATTACCGGTCTAGTTTTAGACAATGGCAATATTTTTATAAATCTTTAAAATAAAACTGATTATGTTATAATATTGTTGTGCAATACGTTATATAGTAGTAAGTTATAATATATACAATGGAACCGAAACACAAATCTTTTCCTTAATATCCATTATCATTTGATGTACATGATGGTATATTATATGGTTGTGTATAAATACATAAAAGGGAATCGAGCAGAAAGGTAAAAGTATAAATGGTCTACCGAATGCAATGTCATTATATCTACGAAAACAAAGCTTTTTCGCTTTCCTTCGACATAATATCATTGTCCACTGATTAAACAGTACATTGAAGGTTGCATAGATGATGGAGTATTGGTCGATCGCTTCTAGAAGGTTTTCCGCTAACATTTTACTTTTCATGCGGATAAAAAAACTATCGAACCGTTATCTTTATTACAATTTTAAGATGCTTTTCTGCGATTTAAAAGATTTGAAATTAGTCTTATACGATTCCGTCGAAATAAATCTTTATTTGTGTAGAGTAATATAAATCTAAAGGCAGGTGGTTATATAAAACTTCTAAACGTTTCAATTGCGAGGATTTGGCCTAGGTCTATAACAATATTTTAGTTATCAGCTGTTGTAAGTTCATTCATATCTTGTTTATGCGCAAAAAAGTTTGACGTATAAATAAGAGAATTAAAAGAAAACTATTACGTGTACCTAGTATAGGTTTGAATAGACACCGGTAAAGACCAATAGCAGTTATCATTATGTGCATGGTCAGTCATCTTTTTAATAACCCTTGTATCAGATATTGTATATGCTAGAGAAATATGGTATTAGTGTTCTAGTTTTGAATACGTCATTTAGAAAATATTGAAAAGTATACATTACCCAAATGGCCCATTCAATAGCACGGATGCAAACCCATCTCACGTTTGTTATCATCCTGACTGGCCTTAGGGCATCTTTCATTTATCTGGAGTGAAGATGTAAGAAAATGCATATTCAGAAACATGAAGACTTTAACACCATACATTCAGATCGCTGTAATGGTAATTTTATCTTGTGCAGTAAAACATTACAACCCGAGGTTATATTACACCGCTTTTGTCCTCTGGTCGAGAACAACAATTAACATTGTACAACAATGATGTTAATAAGGACGAATTCTCACTTTTGAATATTTGCATTCAATAATTATGTTCTATATTATCTAATTGGCTAATTATGTTCATAAAAAATTGACGCTAATTAGCGGTAAATCAATGTTACAGGGGAACAACTATAATATCATACATATGTACATGCATATATCTTCATAATAAAGTGTGCCAAAGATAACGAAAAGCCAGGGATGTTTCAGATATTGGTGTATACTAATGTCAATACCAAGGTCAAAATACACAAAACTATAAAACATATTTACCGTTATATTGTGAATGTTTCTTATATACATCGCTGTAGTTTCTCCGAACGGTGACCAATACCAGAGATTTAAATACTATATCTAAATCTCTGCCAATACCAATGATATATACAGCAATGTTGTTTCAGAAACATATATACATAGAGATTGGCAACTCCTCCATTTTTACGATCGGCAGATGTACCTCTGTATGTGCTTAGGGTTTTAGATAAACTCTTAAAGATGCTCCACCGCTGACAAATGGTATTTTTTCACTGTCAAAAACAGGAGCAGACGATTTAGTATTTTTCTTCAGTAGCAAAAGTTACTTACTTTACACCATTACCACTTTTGAAAAGTTTGAGCTTCTCATTTTAATTCAAGTTAAAATTACAAAAAAAAATAATTAATTGCATCCCGAAAAAATTCCGCGGCACTATATCCTATATGATATTTTTTAGATAGAGTCAACTTGATTTCAGCAAATGTTAGGACTGAATGCAGTGGTCCAGTTTGTACGTTTCATCCTGAAACAGGAAATTCCACGGCAATTGATCATATATTAATAGAATCAAATTGTATAGATTTAATTCGATATTGTGAGGTTTTAGACGATTACAGTAATTTGTCTGAACATCACCCAATCATCTGTTCAATACGTTTACCTAAAATTGTATCCAAAACAAAGTTCATTGAATTGTAACAGATATAAATGGAGAAAAGCTGTACAAGATGGTTCGATACGCAATTATGAACGTTTATGTCAAACATTTACTGGATTGCATTAAGGTACCGGGAGAAAATATAAACCCTCAAAAAATAGATCATTATTATGATGATATATGTGCGGTTTTAAACCAAGCCGCAAATAGTTGTATACAGAGAAAAGTTTATAAAAAGTACTTAAAACCTTATTGGGATGAAACTCTAACATTGCTACATAATGAAATGCAGCAAAAACGGCATACCTGGATACAATCCGGAAAACGTAGAGAGTGTCGATCATTCACTGATTATAAAAATTGTAAAAGAAAATTTAGACGTACATTGCGTAAGTGTTTTGAATTGTATATGAAATCTCAATTTACTGAAATTGATACATCAAGTGAGTTAGACCAGAACTTGTTTTGGCAGCTTTACAAACGGAAATGTAGTAATACAAAAGGTTCAGCAAACCGAATTAAAATCAGAAGGAAAAATGTTAAGGGATACTGACGACATTTTAACTGGTTGGTCCTTGCACTTTCAAAATATATTTAAAGACCATGATGCAGATGAATTTGACAACTGTTTTTCCGCAGTGAGATTAAAAACCGAATTGAAATTATTAAAACCAATAGTCGATCTGATAAAGATATGTTTTTATATGAAAAATTTTCATCAAAAGAAATTAAACTGATCTGTAAAAATTTAAAAGCGAATAAAGCAGGTGGTCATGAAGGTCTAGTATATGAACATGAAAAATAAGCTGGACATCTGTGATTTGCTATGACCTACATAAGAATTAATTTAACCAGTGTTTAAAATATGAAAAATCCCCAAAGTTGGAAAATGTTTTTGGCTAAATTTGGTAAATTATCCATTTAACAACTTACAGAGGGATAACGCTATATATATTTAATTCATTTTTTATTGGGGCCATATCCAATAGAATTAACATGCTGATTTTAAACCAAAACTTCAAGCAGCAATCAGCGTATAAACTTATGTAGTCGTGTACCTTTTAGAAGGATATTTTGTAAAATTTATTATTATATTATGCAAACATGGTCTGATGTACATGTGCGTTTCCTAGATAGTATCTTTTACCGGGAAATTAACGGTCTACTAGTAAAAATTACGTATGGGAAGGTATGGAATATCTTAAGGTTTATGTAAGTACAGATGTACAAAGTTCAGTATTGGTTTACTAACGGTATTACATCTGAGCAACAGTCAAGATGGAGATAGGTATTTACAAGGAGTGGCCCTCTCCGCAAAAATGTATCTTTGTTTTTATTAATAACGGTTATTGAATCAAAGGTTGTGAAAACTGTGGTAGAGGTGCATCTAAGAATAGATATACCTGCAAATATACTACGCAGGCAGATGATATATGTCAGTTTAGTACACGAATAGTACGCAGCCCTCCAAGAAATGTTAAAGTATATATGAAGAAAATAGCAGTAGAAAATGGAGATTTTTAGTATTCAAGCACAAAAAGTAAAGTTAAGGTATTTTCTGATAAGAGAACTTAAACATCAACTGTTCATTCAGTAGTCCTATATAATAACGTTTTACCTATTGTTTTAGAAACTAAATCGATCTTGGTTTTATTATGAATAGTAAACAACAATCCTTTTGAAAGTAAATAAACAGGCATGTAAACAAGTTGAAAAGTGGTACTACAATGGAATTACTACGTTCTGGTGCACATCAAATGTGCCCTGAACCCCCTTAACTAATTACAAAAATTAATCAAAATAAAAGTTATATCCTTCTGCTCTATATTGGTGTGAGGCTTTGGGTACTATATACATATATGAGATTGGCAACTCCTCCATTTTTACGATCGGCAGATGTACCTTTTTATCTGTATGGTGCTTAGGGTTTTAGATAAACTCTTAAAGATGCTCCACCGCTGACAAATGGTATTTTTTCACTGTCAAAAACAGGAGCAGACGATTAGTATTTTTCTTCAGTAGCAAAAGTTACTTACTTTACACCATTACCACTTTTCTGAAAAGTTTTGAGCTTCTCATTTAATTCAAGTTAAAATTACAAAAAAAAATAATTAATTGCATCCCGAAAAATTCCGCGGCACTATATCCTATATGGAATGAAGTACTGATTGCGCATGCACCAAAGGCAAAATAAATTATTTTATATTACTTTTTCTGTTAATAAGCCATATATATACACTTTTAAACACCAATTATTGTTCAAGTGATGAATATCATTTATGCTTTGTCGGCGGTGGAGCATCTTTAAATAGTTAAATATAGCAGAATAACTTTGATATGTTATAAAAGTTCAGTTATTTTCAGATGGTACTATTTTGGATAGAAAGATTATATTTTAACTTATTTATTAATAAAAGAAAATGCACTTCCGGTTTTGAATGCACGATTTTCGAAAAACTAGGTAAAATTGCTTATTTTCGTGATTTCAGAAATCATATTAAATATCATCAATCGGGAAAACTGATCACATCAAACCATGATCTTATGTTTAAAATTTGTTTTGATGCAAAAATATCATGTTTAAAAGAATACACTTAAAAGTAGTTAGCCAAGGGAAAATGCCTATAAACCGGAGGTCCCTCTGCCTGTCAACAAAGACAAAGATGGAGTTTCCAATCTCTATGTATATATGTTTCTGGTTGTTTATACCAGAAGTACACCATCATTTATTATACAACAATATTGTTTTTGTACACAGATGTACACATCATTTATGATGCATCAATGTTACTAATTAATACACAGTTGTACACCATCGCTTACATGATCGTTGATAATCATTTATATATATATATATATCAATAGTGTTTATACAGATGCACACAATTTATCATTTATTTTAAATAAATCAATGATGTTTATACACAGATGTTGTTTATAGCATACACTGATGTTCACCATCGTTTATATTTATACATTGTATTATTACGTCTATACAGATGTACACCATCATTAATACATAATCGGTGTTCACATCAATGATATTGATACACTCAAGGACGATACACTGATGCAGAGTAATATTTATAATATGTACACTGTACATATCAATGATATTGATACACTGATGCAGAGTAATATTTATAACATGTACGTATCAATGATATTGATACACTGATGCAGAGTAATATTTATAACATGTACGTATCAATGATATTGATACACTGATGCAGAGTAATATTTATAACATGTACGTATCAATGATATTGATACACTGATGCAGAGTAATATTTATAACATGTACGTATCAATGATATTGATACACTGATGCAGAGTAATATTTATAACATGTACGTATCAATGATATTGATACACTGATGCAGAGTAATTTTTTATAACATGTACGTATCAATGATATTGATACACTGTTGCAGAGTAATATTTTTAACGTGTACATATCAATGATATTGATACACCGGTATACAATAATGTTTATAGTGTGTACATATGCCTGTACACATGCACACGCCTGCTACATGTGTAGTTCATTTCATTATAATATTCAATCCGTCTTTCCGGGTCAATGAATATCTATGAAAGAATGGCTTAACCATTCAGAAAAGGCACGAGGCGTAGCATAAGCGAGCACACATAGCGTATGTGTCTCGTTTACAAACACATACATACACAGTAGAACTTTCCGTTCTAGGCACGCTACATGTATCATCAGAAGCTAGTCAATACCAGTAATCACATCCAATAAACACCTTCCAGTCCACACAGACACAAGGCCGGTGAGAAAACAAACCTGGTATGGGTATCAGCAAACGTTTGCTCCTCCAATGCAAGCTCTAGATCTGTTTATGGTGTATCCATGAGTCTCTTTGTGTGTGCAGTTTCTCTCACGGCCACTTGACACGCAAGTTCGTGGCTTATACTGACCTCGTAGCTACACTGGTAACCCAAAATGTGTTAATCTTGCCGAAACTTGTTAGAATAACGGCAGAATACTTAATTTTTAAGAAGTTTCGGCAGGATTAGCATATGTGCTTTTTTATTCAGTATTAACCCTTTATATTAAGACTTTTCCTCAGAATTCCAATTCGATTAATAAAATTAAGTATTTCTGCCGTAAAATTAAGTATTTTTCTGTCCGCCGTGGGTCGTGACGGCTGACGGCCGAATAACAGAGGGTATCAGTCACAATTACCCAACGTGCACGGCTATTTATTGCTACATTGTCGGAGGTTGGGAATCGCCAAACTTTTCCGATGCGACGGTGAAATTAACAGATTCGGCGATAGAATTAAGAGTTTCTGCGTTTATATTCAGTGTTTCTGCGTTTATATTCAATGTTTCTGCGCTAATATTAACACATTTCGTCGCTTACATCGAGCGGGCGCGCCGAGCCGTGACGGCCGAGCACACGGCTTACACAGGTAAACTTTACATTGTGAAACGAGACTTACAGTACGTACAGCCGCCAGCCGATTGTACCTGTAAAATAATTATGTTTACAATTCTCTTTTCTCCTTTAAAAATACATATATCCTCATTATCCTATTCTCCTATCTGTTTTTTTCTTTCCCGCGTCTCGTATGCATTTTGCACCTTTTTTCGGAAGAGTTCCGATACGAGCGGTAACAAATGAATAACTGTCTAGGTTATGTGTAAAATATGTGTATATACACGGGGATTAACTATGACAAACAAATTATGTGTTTGATTATGTGCAATTACATGTATGTATATTCTTCTCACAAATTTGAATTGTTGACGATATTAAAATAAGATCGTTTTCCATAAAATAAATAAATATTTGTTATTTACAGACGTTTTGAAAGATATTTTGGTGTTGCCTTTAATTGTAAAATGCTGATTAAGTGTTATACATAATGATCTGCTTTTCAGGTTTGCTGAATTGATTTGATATACATTAAACGACCGATATCATATTCTGGTAATATTTGATGTACTTTGTGGCACGTAATTCCAGTATATATTTATTTCTGCGTTTATATTCAATGTTTCTGCGTTTATATTCAATGTTTCTGCGTTTATATTAACACATTTCGTCGCTTACATCGAGCGGGCGCGCCGAGCCGTGACGCAAGGTAAGTCTAGTACTATACATGTATACAGCATATATACGTATACGTTAGATCTACAATTTGAGTTTTTCGAGTAAATGGTTATTCTAGCTTTATGATGTAGATATTTTCAGTTTCAAAACATTCCATTTACACCACTTCAAAAATTCAAACAAGCATATATTTAACTTTAGATTAGATAATCAGTCCAATTTGATAGCGATATCAAAATGATGTTCGGATCAGTCTGGACTGAGATTTAGATAGCATATGATGTAAATTTCAGTGTAATAAAAAAAAGTATAATGTAACACTATCTTTTTACGAGTAAAATCCCAAAATTTGGCATGAATATATCTAGAATCCGTGTTTTTTATTTCATTCAAACTTCTGCTATAACGATATGATGCAAACACGGCACCGTTTTTGAGTAAAAATAAAATGTGGACGGTTATCAGTTATGTGATATTGGAGTTACAGTACCGAACTTATACCGAAAATAATATGTATATCTATATTGTTGCCTTTGAAACTTTATCCATAACGTTTACTAAAAAGCAGAAATACATCAATGGTATTTCTGATATATGTTCCTATATTACAGTTTAAGTGTAGATTTAAATTCATTATTTCAAAATTATACTAAATCCTTAATAGTATATTCATTGTCGACCGTTTTGTATATCATACCGAGATTTAATAGTATGATATATGAACATTTATCGTATAATCCAAAAAGTAACCACATAAGATAAGATAAGATAAGATAAGATAAGTTTATTTCTGGTTCAGGACTTATATGTAAAGTCCTCTATACCAGACTCAGACAAAATATAGAGTTTACAGTTAATACATTTTTATCCGGTAATAATAATAAATTAATGATGTATAAAGGCTTTGTAGTTGTATAAGAGTTCTTGTTTGTCTAACGCATTTTTGAAGGAGTTTATATTTGGCGCCATCACTACATTCTCTGGTAGATCGTTCCATATCTTAGTAGCTCTTAGTGAAAAAAAGTTTCTCCTAATCTCATAGTTTGATCTTGTATGGAATAGCTTCCTCCTATGCCCCCATGCTGCTCTCGCGGTCCGTTGCATCTTTCCATAAAGATAAAATGTTACAACATTCGGAGTCATATATTCCATCTAAAATTTTGAAGAGTTCTATCATGTCTCCTCGTATTCTTCTATATGCCAATGTTGGTAATTTCAGTTTCTCCAGCCTTTGACTGTATGCTAGATGTGACATTCCTGGTAGACATTTTGTCGCTCTTCTTTGGACACTTTCTATCATTTCTATATGCTTCTGTAGGTAAGGCGCCCATACGGGGCAAGCATAGTCCAAATGAGACCGAACTAAGCATTTATATAGCGGAATAAATGATTTGATGTCTAAAAACTGAAAAGTTCTTCTCAAAAGTCCAAACATGATCCATAAGTCCATACAGTGTTCAAATGAAAATTGAAATTACTCGTATACAGGCATTAAAAATAGATATAATATCTTGTACCTTTTTAAAAATATACTAAGTGATATTTAAACCCTTCTTGTATGACTATACATGTACATTAAGATTCGAAACGGTGAAAATACATGCTTAGAATTTTTACTAATACCTTAGAAATTGCTGGAGATTGCTATATGCCACGATTCCGTAATTACAGTCTAGACTGGAATAATTTTTAAGGTTAAACCTTTAGTTGAACTAGTTCTTAGAACCATTTTTGTTTCTGAATAAGTCACCTTCCATTTTTGTTTTACCTGCGTACGACATATATATATGTGTGTATGTAATATGTATTCCTATGTATGATCAGGTATATTTTATTTCCATTTGCTTTTACATCTTCATTCTAAAAATGGAGGTGACAATAAAAAAACCTAGAGCATAGATGTACGGGGTTTCCATAATTCAAATCACAATCCAATTAACGGATGTCCTAACCTGATTGACAGTAAGACAATAGCAAATACCCGATATAGTCCACTGAATAGCAAATTGCCCGCGGCCAGGTAATTACAGGTGAGTTCGATGAATGGCGTTGTGTACAGGTAAATAACATCCTGGTCAAGGTATTACATAACCATCAAACCAAAGGCATGGCTAATTATATATCTATAATGTCGGTGTATCTACTCGTATATGTATATCGATTAAAAATTGAAAGCGACCGCACGGTCTGAAAAAATAGTTTGTTTTGCTTAATATCTCAATATTTAGATCTTTTATAATATCGAAAGTAAATTCTTTCTACCACATGTTGAAACGTTTTACGGTATTGTAATAAATGTATCTCGATTTATTCGGTTATCAACACACAACACAATGTTTGTAATGATAAATCATCGGTGTGTACGTATGTCAAGCATCATATCCTTGATGCTTTAATCAAGAATTTCTTCAATTGTTACGTAAAATTTCATTCTACAGTCACAAACTTTGCAATTCACAATGTATCAAAGATACAGACTACAGGAAAATATTATTTAATTAAAGCGTATTCGTTGCTGAACTCCTCGACAAAAAATCGGAAACTTTTATTTCTGTGTGGATTTTCTTTCATAATTACAAGAAGATACCTGCTATTAGAGCACAAATTAGAGTATTTGAAACATCGAATTTCACTCTTTTAGTTATTTATATTCGAGACAAAGTTATTGTACGATTAACTTCACTCAAAAGTAATCATAAAAATAATCTTTGATCGCTTTTCCTGTGACCGTCGATGTAAGTGATAGCACATCAGTTAAAGTACAGCAATAAGCCACGGACTATTGTGACGTCACACGGTTTAGGGCTAGAAAATATGCATAATCGGGCGGTCAGAAAATTTGACCTCGATATCGGCGGTTTACAGGTTATTCCGGTCGCGCGCGGCACGGAGAGGTTTCTACATGGTCTATTAAAGCCATTTCCAGCATAAACTAAAATTATCACTTTTGACTGCACAAATCCTTTAAATATATCATGGAATTATAAAAATGTAAATGTGTACAGATTACCGAGTACCCGGATGTACTGTTACGTGAATCTCCTAAAATTGCTGACTTGCAATATGGCGTGTGTGTCAATGATTATATATATAAAGTCAAGTGAATGTATTATATATGCCAATTCATAAATACTTGGTACTGAAACCACCCCCATTTTGTATCCCAACATCGTCAAAAGTATCATCAAGGATTTATAAGTGAGAACTGTCTCTTTACCCTACTAAACACCACGCGTAACGCTAGACGAACCGGTAAATCGAGTCCAACGAAACACCAATGTAAAGTTAATAAAATTTCTCAACGTTTAGTACTTGCTTTAAGGACGGAAGATTTAGAAGATATGTCTTAATTTTTTGTTAAAAAATACGACAACTGATGAAATGACGCTTCAGAAAGTAAGACGGTAACCCTCGCACCCACAAGCTACATCAAAGGCTGCGCCGGCGGATATCAACGGAAAATCAGTCGTCGCCCAACGTCACGGTCAGTACACAAACGCAAAAGCTCCTACGTCGTACTTGCCCAAAACCCAGCGTCACTTATTCACCTTACATACGTCCTTGGTATCATCAAGGATGTATTTTAGACAAAAATCCTTAGTATCATATTATCATCATATTATAAGCGACCGCGGTGTGAAAAAGTGCTCACAGAAATTAGACATACACTACATATGAAACTATATATACTATGGTCTCATTAAATTATTAGGTAGCTGTATGACTGTGTTTCTGGTATTAAAAATCATACACATATGATCGCATTGAAAAAGAGTATACAACTATCGTAGGCCATTTTTCTCACTTCGAGCTCCCCAAAATGCATACGCATCCCCTTCGTAACCCCGCAGGGTACCGCTAGCTAGCTCCTACCCGTGGTGTCAGGATGGCCCCAATAGGGCAAGCAATATAGCTAAATTTGTCCACGGCGTCCGTTATCTGTGGAGTTAATTAGTCGGATGACACGTGTGCGGTACACAGTACACCTGAGAGGTGTATGTACAGGTAATATAATTCACCTGACAGAGAGAGAAGAACATATACTGGCAATAAGTTTTTTTTTTTTTTTTGTAAAGTTCATTCATTGTAAACCCCCATTAAAGTGTACTGGGTTAAAAAGGGTCTTCCCGAACTTCACGGACAATCTAGTCTCTGTCTTTCGTTGATTAGCATTTTGAGTATATAATTTTTACCAAATATATAGCACAGTGATCGTTCATATGATATTTTATGTTTATTATAGTGACGTTGTGTATCGATTACGTCACGCACTAAATATAGCCTTGAAAAAAAATGCTAGCCGTTGGTCGGTTTGTGTTGACACAATATTCCATGTTAATGTGTATTTTATGGTGTAATAAATAACATGCCAGCTATGATAACTCCCAGTAACTGGGTTTCGAAAGGTGTGCTCTTAAACTGAAAATTGTATGAAAATTCTGTTATTATGTGACCTTCTTATTAGTGCTGTATTCGATTCGTGCCATGACGGTTCATCAGGATATTTATTCAAACCAATATTATTTTCACTTTTGTGTCTCTTTTTTTAGAAATAAGATATGATGATTAATACAGACATCGGTATATCCCGATGTCATTTCCTATAACGAGTTGTACATAGATCTAACAAATATCCCCAGCTAACCAGTTGCTTTTAAAGACGTTTTTAATATTGTCCAGTGATAGTAATATTAGTAAAAAAAAACCTTTTAAAGATATTTTTAGGTGTAACGACGTCACGAGTATAAAAAATGCATACTGAATCAGAAACGTATAAAAAATTAATGTATGTCGTTAAGTTTCAGATTCAATAAGTTAATCGACAAAGAAATAATAATTTTAAAAAATTCGTCGAAACCTCACTACCATTATGTGTAAGCTGGAATATGAAGAAATATACACGTTTTATCATTTAACCAATCGATGAATACAGCTCCCTGTACTACTCTCCTTATGGTCGTATCCAGAGTACCTCTCTTTGACGACACAAAAGAAATCATACATGACCAAGCTAAGTTCGCTTCGTTGTAATAACATAGGCCTGGGCATGGCCTCGTAATTAGGGTAGTAGTAAAAACCTTTACCATAACACTGACTAATTAGCAAAGACAGTATATCACCATTGTTTATTTAAGTCAAACATGTAATTATGTAATATCAAATAAAAAAAAAAACAATTGTGAGAAAAAAGATGCAAAATGCATAGCTCAAATGACGAGACGCGGGAAAGAAAATAACAAAATATACATGTAGGAGAATAGGATAATTATGGTACATGTTTTTTTAAAGGGGAAAAGAGAATTGTAAACATAATTATTTTACAGGTACAATCGGCTGGCGGCTGTACGTACTGTAAGTCTCGTTTCACAAGATAAGTTTACCCGTGTAAGCCGTGTGCTCGGCCGTCACGGCTCGGCGCGCCCGCTCGATGTAAGCGACGAAATGTGTTAATATTAGCGCAGAAACATTGAATATAAACGCAGAAACATTGAATATAAACGCAGAAACATTGAATATAAACGCGGAAATAAATAAATACTGGAATTACGTGCCACAAAGTACATCAAATATTACCAGAATATGATATCGGTCGTTTAATGTATATCAAATCAATTCAGCAAACCTGAAAAGCAGATCATTATGTATAACACTTAATCAGCATTTTACAATTAAAGGCAACACCAAAATATCTTTCAAAACGTCTGTAAATAACAAATATTTATTTATTTTATGGAAAACGATCTTATTTTAATATCGTCAACAATTCAAATTTGTGAGAAGAATATACATACATGCAATTGCACATAATCAAACACATAATTTGTTTGTCATAGTTAATCCCCGTGTATATACACATATTTTACACATAACCTAGACAGTTATATTCATTTGTTACCGCTCGTATCGGAACTCTTCCGAAAAAAGGTGCAAAATGCATACGAGACGCGGGAAAGAAAACAACAAAAGATAGGAGAATAGGATAATGAGGGTACATGTATTTTTAAAGGGGAAAAGAGAATTGTAAACATAATTATTTTACAGGTACAATCGGCTGGCGGCTGTACGTACTGTAAGTCTCGTTTCACAAGGTAAAGTTTACCTGTGCTCGGCCGTCACGGCTCGGCGCGCCCGCTCGATGTAAGCGACGAAATGTGTTAATATTAGCGCAGAAACATTGAATATAAACGCAGAAACACTGAATATAAACGCAGAAACTCTTAATTCTATCGCCGAATCTGTTAATTTCACCGTCGCATCGGAAAAGTTTGGCGATTCCCAACCTCCGACAATAATTGGATAATTGTGACTGATACCCTCTGTTATTCGGCCGTCAGCCGTCACGACCCACGGCGGACAGGAAAATACTTAATTTTACGGCAGAAATACTTAATTTTATTAATCGAATTGGAATTCTGAGGAAAACTCTTAATATAAAGGGTTAATACTGAATAAAAAAGCACATATGCTAATCCTGCTGAAACTTGTTAAAAATTAAGTATTCTGCTGTTATTCTAACAAGTTTCGGCAAGATTAACACATTTTGGGTTACCAGTGCTAGGTTACCGTTTGTTAATCCAAATCACCATACACTGGTTATACCGCTAGTACAGTTATTAAACGCTGATTTGAAAAGCAGGCACGTATGATACATTGTACGTCACCACAAAGGTGTACTTCGTTCATTATGAGATTGATCTCACTGCTGAGGGGTTTTACTTCATCACTATTAATTATGTATACATAGCCACGCCTGTCAATGAATGCACTGCTTTTCATTAGATATGTTATCAAAATAAGAAACATTAAGCCGGAAACTAACAAGGAAACTGACTCTGGCGACACACTGACTTGTATGAATTAAATCGGTAACTTCCCAGCTGGAGTTTCCGATATACTATACTTATGTAGTAAAAGAAGTGGTGATACTTTATAGCATTAGAGTGAAAACAGCGGATTTCAATGTTAACTTAACTCATAATGGATACATTCACAATATACTAAAAGGAAAGTTTCAAAATACCGCATATCATGAATTATTTGCGGACTTCGAAATTATTTTCCAATCATTGTGTACCAAATTTTGTGGTTAGCCGACGAAATTTTCATAGGGAAAAAGTGCTTATTAAAACATTTATGTACGTTCGATCATTATATTATTCGAGACTTTTAATTACAAACTTTCGCTAAATTAGTTTTATATTGTGTAATAATATTGTACTGAAATTATATGATCAATTCATTTACTTTTGATATTGTTATTCGTAAATCTTTGATATATTGTTGTCAGCTCTGTAGTAATTATATCTATTTACCGTGTGGTGTTAATCTACTAGTACAACTATATTAAGAGCAGTGGTCAAACCAGATATGACACGTATCCCCAGGACAATGGACACGCTAATTAGTCCACTTGCAAGCTTAAGACCACTGACCAGTGAGACGAGTAGTGAATGTCATTTGTTAATCTTTAGTGTCAATTCCTAATTAGTCCAGTAAAGATAGGATGTTACCCCAAAATAATTGCAACAGAATTTTTTCTTTGTTTTTCATACAGATCTGACTTTGTTTTATAGAAAAAAAGTCGCCACAAATAAAAATTTGGGAAAGTGTTTTTCTTGACCCCCAAAAAATCAGAAAAATAGGGATATTTGCATAATTTGCCAACTTTGAAGCCAAATATAAACTTACATGATTATCATGAGATACTAGAAAACTAATGTTTGACAAGAACGTTAAATTATAAGGACAGCACAAATTGCCAAAAACATAAGTTGAAATCAACACAGGGAAAAAGTATGACAGCATGAAAATGCATAATTATGTCCTTGCAACAGCCAAATATGCTTTTGTTGGATTGTTAAGATAAAAAAATTGTTATTATTAACAATACCATTGATACTCATTTTGGTGGAATCTTTTTAAATAAAACTTGTTGATTAAATGCTTTAAAAGCAAAACATTTTACTTTCACTACCTGAGATAATATGATTGCTCAAAGTTGGTCTTGTGGCCTTTTCCAAGGACACTTGGAAGTCCAAATTGAATAATATATCTTTTTCATTCAAGAATTATTCAGTAAGTACCGTCTCAAGTGTTTTAGTTATTAATTTAGATTCTATGTAGGCTATACTCACAAGAAAGAGACTACTATATCAAGATATCTCCAAATATAAAAGACGTAAGGTCGATCAAATCCTCATTTAGTGCCAATTTGACTAAACTTCTCTAATTAGCGAAGTCCTTAAGTTGAAATGTCAAAAATGTGAATATCTATTTTGTGACTTATCAGATTGCAAAATCCTTTGGCAGATATTACCACCATAATGGAGCGCTCTTTATAAAGTGAGATTGAAGTTTCTTTTTGATCAGATATTTGCATAGGTCAGTTTTTCAATTTTCCATAATGGAACTAGATTGGGATTATATAATTTACAATGAGATAAAGGAATAAAATAAAAGTTCAAGTTCAATTTTATAGCTGAAAATCATCACAGTTCTGATTTATTTACTGGCAAAATTTTATGACAAACGAATAAAGCATATTCGTTCGAAAAATTAAGATTTTTGTGTTCCAGATTTATGGACTTAGACATGCTTTGGTATTCAGCCAAATTAACGTGATAGGAAGTTTTTACTACTAAATAAGATGTGCATATTTATACCGTTTTTACAACAAATGATAAAAATAACAAGTACAAAATATACAAAAAAGGATATAACATATTTGGAAGCATTTGCTTTTTTATTTTCCCAAATATTAACTACCAAAATGGGTGTTTTGCCAAAAATCTATTATTATAAAAACACTTCAAATTGGCACGATCAGTCAACCTGACAAGTTAATATTTAGGTTTTTTCTAAGTAATGTATTATCGATCATGCATTAATATTAACGAAAATGTAATTCTTTAAGGCATAAAACATAAACTGATATAGTTCAGGGTAGGATTTTATAAATGTTTGCATCTAAAAAGAACACAAACGGTAATGCTAGCTAAACTCAAAAGGTTTTGAGCCGTTTTCATCCTTCTTTATTTCTTGGATTGACTGAAATTATTGTATCATTTCAACTTATTTGTACTAACCTAAAGTTTGTCTTACTATATACCCGATTTCATATTTCAAGTATTGCAAAAATAGCAGATATTGTAAGTGGTCAAAGGTGTAATTTCTATATATTTTCTTATTTTTCGTGTGTTGAAAAAACGACTTTTCGAACATATGATTTTTGGCGACTTTTTTCATGGTAAAATACTAAGATCCTCCAACCCAAAAAGCAGAAAACAAATTCTGTTGCAATTATTTGGAGGTTAGGCCTCTATTTTTCGTATTTTTACTTGACTAAATGTTACGTGTTATACTTTGTTATCAGTTAGGGGGCTAGAGCTCGGACGACACGGGCCGATTTCCGGATACTCCGGGAATCGCCTACTGACTTCCAGGAACAGTTATATTTAATAAAATTTATATTTGGAAAATTATTCTGCATCTTTTGATTTCGTCCTTTCAATCGAAATATATCACAACGACGTCATCTCCGTTGTGAAAGAACGATAGCCGATTGTATACTGTAATACGACAGCCTTGATCACATTACTCAAGGGGGGAGGGGGGCAAAGGTCCTCAATATTTTGTAACCCAACCCCCCGCCACACCTACAGGAGGAGATTAATTCAACTCCCAACCATCCAACCATATAATATATGCTTTATGTACATTTTTCATATATCACTAAATTTAATCCTTGTACATATTTATAGAAAGTGGGGTCGCTAAAAGGAAATTAACGAATACGCAAATTGGCCAAATTAGCGTCTGAGCGTCGAAGGCGCGAGATTTTGGTGTTTTATTAGGGGTCTGAGGGTGACCCCCCGGATGAGTTTAATGTATTTTGATGATTTTGCGATCGCCCGAAAGCGCGAGAGTTTGGTGTTTGGGGGGTCCGGGGGTCTCCCCCGAGAAAAAAATACGATTTTGAATGGCTTAGATGAGTTTTACGATGCATTTTGATGAATTGCGAGCGCCCAAAGGCGCGAGAATTTGGTTGTAGGGGGGTCCGGGGGTCTCCCCCGGGAAACGAATTACGATTTAGAATGGCTTAGATGAGTTTTACGATGCATTTTGATGAATTGCGAGCGCCCAAAGGCGCGAGAATTTGGTTGTAGGGGGGTCCGGGGGTCTCCCCCGGGAAACGAATTACGATTTAGAATGGCTTAGATGAGTTTTACGATGCATTTTGATGAATTGCGAGCGCCCAAAGGCGCGAGAATTTGGTTGTAGGGGGGTCCGGGGGTCTCCCCCGGGAAACGAATTACGATTTAGAATGGCTGAGATGAGTTTTACGATAAAGTTTAATGATTATAAAGCGTTCTTAACATGGTAATTTTTCTATTTAAAGCTACATGCATTTAGAAATGATAATTGTGTCCTCATAACATTATGCAACCCTACTCGATCTGAATATACCGGCTTCACACCATCGGCACATTGTTGTGTAACATAAAAAAATGAATTAATTGTCTCGCTAAGACATATAAACAAATTGATCTTTTAAGAGACATTTTTTTAAATAGTACATAGAATCCCTTGATGGACATTTTTAGTCTAGTTTGTGTGTATTGAATTTTTACTATTTAAGGTTTGACATTATGTGCTTGAACGTTTTAGAAAATTTTCTAGAATGAAGTACGAAAAATGTGCAGGAGGACCCTTTTTTCTTTCAAATAAGCATTTCTAGAAAATTTCAGTCGACGAAAATGGGGGAGGGGGCAAAAAGACATGTTTGCCCCCCCCGTCCTGGGGAACGGGGGGGGGGGGGGGGGGGGGGGCCCCCCCCCCCCCCCCCCCCCCGCTTCCTACGCCCCTGAGTTAGGGGGCTAGAGCTCGGACGACACGGGTCGATTTTCGGATACTCCGGGAATCGCCTACCGACTTTTAGTTATACGGTTATACGTAATAAATTTGTATTTGAAAAATTGAAAAATATTTGAAATATATCACAACGAACTCATCTCCGTTGTGAAACTTGATCCATCCAGACCACAACAATATTGATCATATTGGTCTCTCCTTCGTTACCATGATAGTATTGATTATATTGCTCCTCCTTCGTTACCATGATAGTATTGATCATATTGTCCCTCCTTCGTTACCATGACAGTATTGATCATATTGTCTCCTTCGTTACCATGACAGTATTGATCATATTGCTCCCTCCTTCGTTACCATGATGATTGATCATATGATCCCTCCTTCGTTACCATGCAGTATTGCATATTGTCCCTCCTTCGTTACCATGACAGTATCATATGCTCCTGTACCTACAGTATTGATCATATTGCTCCCTCCTTCGTTACCATGATAGTATTGATCATATTGATCCCTCTTTCGTTACCATGACAGTATTGATCATATTGATCCCTCCTTTGTTACCATGACAGTATTGATCATATTGCTCCCTCCTTTTTTACAATGATAGTAATGATCATATTGCTCCCTCCTTCGTTACCATGACAGTATTGATCATATTGCTCCCTCCTTTGTTACCATGACAGTATTGATCATATTGCTCCCTCCTTTTTTACAAT
Organism: Argopecten irradians; assembly: GCF_041381155.1. NCBI lineage: Eukaryota > Metazoa > Mollusca > Bivalvia > Pectinida > Pectinidae > Argopecten > Argopecten irradians. Next base: position 14,376,843 of record NC_091138.1, on the reverse strand, counting down.
GATAGTATTGATCATATTGCTCCCTCCTTCGTGGCTATGACAGTATTGATCATATTGCTCCCTCCTTTGTTACCATGATAGTATTGATCATATTGCTCCCTCCTTCGTGGCTATGACAGTATTGATCATATTGCTCCCTCCTTTGTTACCATGATAGTAATGATCATGTTGCTCCCTCCTTCGTGGCTATGACAGTATTGATCATATTGCTCCCTCCTTCGTGGCTATGACAGTATTGATCATATTGGACCCTCCTTTGTTACCATGATAGTAATGATCATATTGCTCCCTCCTTCGTGGCTATGACAGTATTGATCATATTGTCCTCCTTCGCTCCTCCTTTTGTTACTCATGACAGTATTGATCATATTGCCCCCTCCTTTATTACCATGATAATATTGATCATATTGCTCACTCCTTCGTTACCATGATAGTATTGATCTTATGCTCCCTCCTTTGTTACCATGACAGTATTGATCATATTGCTCCCTCCTTTGTTACCACGATAATATTGATCATATTGCTCACTCCTTCGTTACCATCATGGTATTGATCATATTGCTCCCTCCTTCGTGGCTATGACAGTATTGATCATATTGCTCCCTCCTTTGTTACCATGATAGTAATTATCATATTGCTCCCTCCTTCGTGGCTATGACAGTATTGATCATATTGCTTCCTCCTTTGTTACCATGACAGTATTGATCATATTGCTCCCTCCTTTGTTACCATGATAATATTGATCATATTGCTCACTCCTTCGTTACCATGACAGTATTGATCATATTGCTCCCTCCTTTGTTACTATGATAGTATTGATCATATTGCCCCCTCCTTTGTAACCATGATAGTATTGATCATATTGCTCTCTCCTTCGTTACCATGATAGTATTGATCATATTGCTCCCCCCTTCGTTACCATGACAGTATTGATCATATTGCTCCCTCCTTTGTTACCACGATAATATTGATCATATTGCTCCCTCCTTCGTTACCATGATAGTATTGATCATATTGCTCCCTCCTTCGTTACCATGATAGTATTGATCATATTGCTCCCTCCTTTGTTACCATGACAGTATTGATCATATTGCTCCCTCCTTTGTTACCACGATAATATTGATCATATTGCTCACTCCTTCGTTACCACGATAATATTGATCACATTGCTCACTCCTTCGTTACCATGACAGTATTGATCATATTGCTCCCTCCTTTGTTACCACGATAATATTGATCATATTGCTCACTCCTTCGTTACCACGATAATATTGATCACATTGCTCACTCCTTCGTTACCATGATAGTATTGATCGTATTGCTCCCTCCTTTGTTACCATGACAGTATTGATCATATTGCTCCCTCCTTTGTTACCACGATAATATTGATCATATTGCTCCCTCCTTCGTGGCTATGACAGTATTGATCATATTGCTCCCCCCTTCGTTACCATGATAGTATTGATCATATTGCTCCCTCCTTCGTTACCATGATAGTATTGATCATATTGCTCCCTCCTTTGTTACCATGACAGTATTGATCATATTGCTCACTCCTTTGTTACCATGATAATATTGATCACATTGCTCACTCCTTCGTTACCATGATAGTATTGATCGTATTGCTCCCTCCTTTGTTACCATGACAGTATTGATCATATTGCTCCCTCCTTTGTTACCACGATAATATTGATCATATTGCTCACTCCTTCGTTACCATCATGGTATTGATCATATTGCTCCCTCCTTCGTGGCTATGACAGTATTGATCATATTGCTCCCTCCTTCGTGGCTATGACAGTATTGATCATATTGCTCCCTCCTTCGTTACCATGACAATATTGATCATATTGCTCCCTCCTTTGTTACCATGATAGTAATTATCATATTGCTCCCTCCTTCGTGGCTATGACAGTATTGATCATATTGCTTCCTCCTTTGTTACCATGACAGTATTGATCATATTGCTCCCTCCTTTGTTACCATGATAATATTGATCATATTGCTCACTCCTTCGTTACCATGACAGTATTGATCATATTGCTCCCTCCTTTGTTACTATGATAGTATTGATCATATTGCTCCCTCCTTTGTTACCATGATAGTATTGATCATATTGCTCCCTCCTTTGTTACCATGATAGTATTGATCATATTGCTCCCTCCTTCGTTACCATGATAGTATTGATCATATTGCTCCCTCCTTTGTTACCATGATAGTATTGATCATATTGCTCCCTCCTTTGTTACCATGATAGTATTGATCATATTGCTCCCTCCTTCGTTACCATGATAGTATTGATCATATTGCTCCCTCCTTTGTTACCATGACAGTATTGATCATATTGCTCCCTCCTTTGTTACCACGATAATATTGATCATATTGCTCTCTCCTTCGTTACCATGATAATATTGATCACATTGCTCCCTCCTCCTTCGTTACCATGACAGTATTGATCATATTGCTCCCTCCTTTGTTACCATGATAGTATTGATCATATTGCTCCCTCCTTTGTTACGACACGATAATATTGATCATATTGCTCACTCCTTCGTTACCATGATAGTATTGATCATATTGCTCCCTCCTTTGTTACCATGACAGTATTGATCATATTGCTCCCTCCTTTGTTACCACGATAATATTGATCATATTGCTCCCTCCTTCGTGGCTATGACAGTATTGATCATATTGCTCCCCCCTTCGTTACCATGATAGTATTGATCATATTGCTCCCTCCTTCGTTACCATGATAGTATTGATCATATTGCTCCCTCCTTTGTTACCATGACAGTATTGATCATATTGCTCCCTCCTTTGTTACCATGATAGTATTGATCATATTGCTCCCCCCCTTCGTTACCATGACAGTATTGATCATATTGGTCCCTCCTTTGTTACCATGATAGTATTGATCATATTGCTCCCTCCTTCGTGGCTATGACAGTATTGATCATATTGCTCCCTCCTTCGTTACCATGACAGTATTGATCATATTGCTCCCTCCTTTGTTACCATGATAGTATTGATCATATTGCTCCCTCCTTCGTTACCATGATAGTATTGATCATATTGCTCCCTCCTTCGTGGCTATGACAGTATTGATCATATTGCTCCCTCCTTCGTGGCTATGACAGTATTGATCATATTGCTCCCTCCTTTGTTACCATGACAGTATTGATCATATTGCTCACTCCTTTGTTACCATGATAGTATTGATCATATTGCTCCCTCCTTCGTAACCATGATAGTATTGATCATATTGCTCCCACCTTCGTGGCTATGATAGTATTGATCATATTGCTCCCTCCTTCGTTACCATGACAGTATTGATCATATTGGTCCCTCCTTCGTTACCATGATAGTATTGATCATATTGCTCCCTCCTTTGTTACCATGATAGTATTGATCATATTGCTCCCTCCTTTGTTACCATGACAGTATTGATCATATTGCTCCCTCCTTTGTTACGATGATAGTATTGATCATATTGCTCACCCCTTCGTTACCATGACAGTATTGATCATATTGCTCCCTCCTTTGTTACGATGATAGTATTGATCATATTGCTACCTCCTTCGTTACCATAATAGTAATGATCACATTGCTTCCTCCTTTGTTACCATGACAGTATTGATCATATTGGTCCCTCCTTTGTTACCATGACAGTATTGATCATATTGTTCCCTCCTTCGTTACCATGATAGTATTGATCATATTGCTCCCTCCTTTGTTACCATGACAGTATTGATCATATTGCTCCCTCCTTTGTTACGATGATAGTATTGATCATATTGCTCCCTCCTTTGTTACCATGATAGTATTGATCATATTGCTCCCTCCTTTGTTACCATGACAGTATTGATCATATTGCTCCCTCCTTTGTTACCATGATAGTATTGATCATATTGCTCCCTCCTTCGTTACCATGACAGTATTGATCATATTGCTCCCTCCTTTGTTACCATGACAGTATTGATCATATTGCTCCCTCCTTCGTTACCATGATAGTATTGATCATATTGCTCCCTCCTTTGTTACCATGATAGTATTGATCATATTGCTCCCTCCTTTGTTACCATGATAGTATTGATCATATTGCTCCCTCCTTCGTTACCATGACAGTATTGATCATATTGCTCCCTCCTTTGTTACCATGACAGTATTGATCATATTGCTCCCTCCTTTGTTACGATGATAGTATTGATCATATTGCTCCCTCCTTCGTTACCATGATAGTATTGATCATATTGCTCCCTCCTTTGTTTACGATGATAGTATTGATCATATTGCTCCCTCCTTTGTTACCATGATAGTATTGATCATATTGCTCCCTCCTTTGTTACCATGATAGTATTGATCATATTGCTCCCTCCTTTGTTACGATGATAGTATTGATCATATTGCTCCCTCCTTTGTTACCATGACAGTATTGATCATATTGCTCCCTCCTTTGTTACCATGATAGTATTGATCATATTGCTCCCTCCTTTGTTACCATGACAGTATTGATCATATTGCTCCCTCCTTTGTTACCATGACAGTATTGATCATATTGCTCCCTCCTTCGTTACCATGATAGTATTGATCATATTGCTCCCTCCTTCGTTACCATGACAGTATTGATCATATTGCTCCCTCCTTTGTTACCATGACAGTATTGATCATATTGCTCCCTCCTTTGTTACGATGATAGTATTGATCATATTGCTCCCTCCTTTGTTACGATGATAGTATTGATCATATTGCTCCCTCCTTCGTTACCATGATAGTATTGATCATATTGCTCCCTCCTTCGTGGCTTTGCTAGCCCGCTAAATCTGCCTATATTATTAGACTTTTTCATTTTTTTTTTGCCTAATATATAGTCAGCTCGCGGTACCTTTTAAAAATGTGAAATCGTATGCCAGATTTGGCCTACGCTATGCTAGCCAGTTTTTTTAAAGTAAAATCATGGTCGACATACACGACATGTTGTCAAATATTCAAATTGAACACGACTATTGCTGGTACCGCATAACTTTCGCGATATTCACGTTGCATATACATGTAGCATATACACGGTAGAATTTTGTTTATCTTTCAACTACACGTAGGATATTTAAAAATAAAACCGGAAGCGAAGTTGATTGGCTGCCGTTTGCTCTACTAAATGTGTATACGGCGGCCATTACAAATGTGTGAAATAGAAGGGTCTCGGAAGTATTTGATTTTCATTGTACACAGTTGTTTAATTTGATAAATGGGATGTAACATGGGGGCAAAGGAGTACATAAGATCCCAATATAAAGGTATGTGTACGTTTTCCCGGCATTGCATGGACGTTATATTAGAAATATGCCGCTGACGTAGCGTACGCCAAATCTGGCCTACGATTTCACATTTTTAAGAGGTACCGTGAGCTGACATTATATTAGGCAAAATTTTTTTTAAAAAGCCTAATAATGTAGGCAGGTTTAACGGACTATGGCTATGCATAATTGATCATATTGCTTCCCCGTTCCCGGTCATGACAGTTTTGATCACATTGCATCCTCCTTTCTCACCATAACAATATTGATCACATTGTATCCTCCTTCCCGAACACGACAGTTTTGATCGCATTCCTTACCGACCACGACAGTATTGATCACACTGCATCCTCCTTTTCAGCCACGACAATATTGATCATATTGAATTCACCTTCCCGACCACGACAGTATCGATCACATTGCATCCTCCTTTTCAGCCACGACAATATTGATCATATTGAATTCGCCTTCCCGACCACGACAGTATCGGTCACATTGCATCCTCCTTCCCGGCCACGACAGAATTGATCACAATTCTTCCCGGCCACGACAGTATTGATCACATTGCATCCTCCTTCCTGACCACGAGAGTATTGATCACATTGCATCCTCTTTCCCGACCACGACAGAATTGATCACAATTCTTCCCGGCCACGACAGTATTAATAACATTGCATCCTCCTTCCCGGCCACGACAGAATTGATCACAATTCTTCCCGGCCACGACAGTATTGATCACATTGCTTCCACCTTCCCGACCACGACAGTATTGATAACATTGCATCCTCCTCCCCGGCCACGACAGAATTGATAACATTTCTTCCCGGCCACGACAGAATTGATCACAATTCTTCCCGGCCACGACAGTATTGATCACATTGCATCCTCATTCCCGACCACGACAGTATTGATCACATTGCATCCTCCTTCCCGGCCACGACAGTATTGATCACATTGCATCCACCTTTCTGACCACGACAGTATTGATCACATTGTATCCTCCTTCCTGACCACGACAGTTTTGATCACATTGCATCCTCCTTCCTGACCACGACAGTATTGATCACATTGTATCCTCCTTTCTGACCACGACAATATCGATCACATTGCATCCTCCTTTCTGACCACGACAATATCGATCACATTGCATCCTCCTTCCCGACCACGACAGTATTGATCACATTGCATCCTCCTTTCTGACCACTACAGTATTGATCACATTGTATTTTCCTTCCTGGACACGACAGTATTGATCACATTGCATCCTCCTTCCCGGCCACGAGAGTATCGATCACATTGCATCCTCCTTTCTGACCACGACAATATCGATCACATTGCATCCTCTTTCCCGACCATGACAGTATTGATCACATTGTATCTTCCTTCCTGACCACGACAGTATTGATCACATTGCATCCTCCTTTCTGACCACGACAATATCGATCACATTGCATCCTCCTTTCTGACCACGACAATATCGATCACATTGCATCCTCCTTCCCGACCACGACAGTATTGATCACATTGCATCCTCCTTTCTGACCACTACAGTATTGATCACATTGCATCCTCCTTCCCGGCCACGAGAGTATCGATCACATTGCATCCTCCTTCCCGGCCACGACAGTATTGATCACATTGCATCCTCCTTTCTGACCACTACAGTATTGATCACATTGCATCCTCCTTCCCGGCCACGAGAGTATCGATCACATTGCATCCTCCTTCCCGGCCACGACAGTATTGATCACATTGCATCCACCTTTCTGACCACGACAGTTTTGATCACATTGTATCCTCCTTCCTGACCACGACAGTTTTGATCACATTGCATCCTCCTTCCTGACCACGACAGTATTGATGACATTGTATCCTCCTTTCTGACCACGACAATATCGATCACATTGCATCCTCCTTTCTGACCACGACAATATCGATCACATTGCATCCTCCTTCCCGACCACGACAGTATTGATCACATTGCATCCTCCTTTCTGACCACTACAGTATTGATCACATTGTATCTTCCTTCCTGGACACGACAGTATTGATCACATTGCATCCTCCTTCCCGGCCACGAGAGTATCGATCACATTGCATCCTCCTTTTTGACCACGACAATATCGATCACATTGCATCCTCTTTCCCGACCACGACAGTATTGATCACATTGTATCCACCTTCCCGACCACGACAATATCGATCACATTGCATCCTCATTCCCGGTCACGACAGTATCGATCACATTGCATCATTCTTTCCGACCACGACAGTATCGATCACATTGAATCCTCCGTTCCGTCCACGACAGTATTGTTCACATTGCATCCTCCTTCCCGACCACGACAGTATTGACCATATTGCATCCTCCTTTCTGACCACGACAGTATTGATCACAATGCATCCTCCTTTCTGACCACAACAGTATTGATCACATTGAATCCACCTTCCCGACCACGACAGTATCGATCACATTGCATCCTCATTCCCGGCAACGACAGTATTGATCACATTGCATCCTCCTTCCATGACACGACAGTATTGATCATATTGCATCCTCCTTCCCGGCCACGACAGTATTGACCATATTGTATCCTCCTTCAATGTCATGACAGTATTGATCATATCGTGTCCCCATTCCATGTCATGACAGTATTGATCATATTGCATCCCCATTCCATGTCACGACAGTATTGATCATATTGCATGCTCCTTTCATGTCATGACAGTATTGATCATATTGTATCCCCATTCCATGTCACGACAGTATTGATCAAATTGTATCCCCATTCCATGTCACGACAGTATTGATCATATTGCATCCTCCTTTCATGTCATGACAGTATTGATCATATTGTATCCCCATTCCATGTCATGACAGTATTGATCATATTGCATCCTCCTTCCCAGCCACGATAGTATTGACCATATTGTATCCCCATTCCATGTCATGACAGTATTGATCATATTGCATCCTCCTTTCATGTCATGACAGTATTGATCATATTGTATCCCCATTCCATGTCACGACAGTATTGATCAAATTGTATCCCCATTCCATGTCATGACAGTATTGATCATATTGTATCCCCATTCCATGTCATGACAGTATTGATCATATTGCATCCACATTCCATGTCATGACAGTATTGATCATATTGTATCCCCATTCCATGTCATGACAGTATTGATCATATTGTATCCCCATTCCATGTCACGACAGTATTGATCATATTGCATCCTCCTTTCATGTCATGACAGTATTGATCATATTGTATCCCCATTCCATGTCATGACAGTATTGATCATATTGCATCCTCCTTTCATGTCACGACAGTTTTGATCATATTGCATCCCCATTCCATGTCATGACAGTATTGATCATATTGCATCCACATTCCATGTCATGACAGTATTGATCATATTGTATTCCCATTCCACGTCACGACAGTATTGATCATATTGTATCCCCATTCCATGTCATGACAGTATTGATCATATTGCATCCCCATTCCATGTCATGACAGTATTGATCATATTGCATCCCCATTCCATGTCATGACCATTCATATGTCATGACAGTATTGATCATATTGTATCCCCATTCCATGTCACGACAGTATTGATCATATTGCATCCCCATTCCATGTCATGACAGTATTGATCATATTGCATCCTCCTTTCATGTCATGACAGTATTGATCATATTGTATCCCCATTCCATGTCATGACAGTATTGATCATATTGCATCCTCCTTTCATGTCACGACAGTATTGATCATATTGTATCCCCATTCTATGTCACGACAGTATTGATCATATTGTATCCCCATTCCATGTCATGACAGTATTGATCATATTGCATCCTCCTTCCCGGCCACGACAGTATTGACCATATTGTATCCTCCTTCAATGTCATGACAGTATTGATCATATCGTGTCCCAATTCCATGTCATGACAATATTGATCATATTGCATCCCCATTCCATGTCACGACAGTATTGATCATATTGCATGCTCCTTTCATGTCATGACAGTATTGATCATATTGTATCCCCATTCCATGTCACGACAGTATTGATCAAATTGTATCCCCATTCCATGTCATGACAGTATTGATCATATTGTATCCCCATTCCATGTCACGACAGTATTGATCATATTGCATCCTCCTTTCATGTCATGACAGTATTGATCATATTGTATCCCCATTCCATGTCATGACAGTATTGATCATATTGCATCCACATTCCATGTCAAGACAGTATTGATCATATTGTATCCCCATTCCATGTCATGACAGTATTGATCATATTGCATCCTCCTTTCATGTCACGACAGTTTTGATCATATTATATCCCCATTCCATGTCATGACAATATTGATCATATTGCATCCATATTCCATGTCATGACAGTATTGATCATATTGTATCCCCATTCCACGTCACGACAGTATTGATCATATTGTATCTCCATTCCATGTCATGACAGTATTGATCATATTGCATGCTCCTTTCATGTCATGACAGTATTGATCATATTGCATCCCCATTCCATGTCACGACAGTATTGATCATATTGTATCCCCATTCCATGTCATGACAGTATTGATCATAATGCATCCTCCTTCCCGGCCATGACAGTATTGACCATATTGTATCCTCCTTCAATGTCATGACAGTATTGATCATATCGTGTCCCCATTCCATGTCACGACAGTATTGATCATATTGTATCCCCATTCCATGTCATGACAATATTGATCATATTGCATCCACATTCCATGTCATGACAGTATTGATCATATTGTATCCCCATTCCATGTCATGACAGTATTGATCATATTGCATCCCCATTCCATGTCACGACAGTATTGATCATATTTCATGCTCCTTTCATGTCATGACAGTATTGATCATATTGTATCCCCATTCCATGTCACGACAGTATTGATCATATTGTATCCCCATTCCATGTCATGACAGTATTGATCATATTGCATCCCCATTCCATGTCATGACAATATTGATCATATTGCATCCACATTCCATGTCATGACAGTATTGATCATATTGTATCCCCATTCCATGTCATGACAGTATTGATCATATTGCATCCCCATTCCATGTCACGACAGTATTGATCATATTTCATGCTCCTTTCATGTCATGACAGCATTGATCATATTGTATCCCCATTCCATGTCACGACAGTATTGATCATATTGTATCCCCATTCCATGTCATGACAGTATTGATCATATTGCATCCACATTCCATGTCATGACTGCATGTTCCATCACAGTATTGATCATATTGTATCCCCATTCCATGTCACGACAGTATTGATCATATTGTATCCCCATTCCATGTCACGACAGTATTGATCATATTGTATCCCCATTCCATGTCATGACAGTATTGATCATATTGCATCCTCCTTCCCGGCCACGACAGTATTGACAATATTGTATCCTCCTTCAATGTCATGACAGTATTGATCATATCGTGTCCCCATTCCATGTCATGACAATATTGATCATATTGTATCCCCATTCCATGTCACGACAGTATTGATCATATTGCATCCTCCTTTCATGTCATGACAGTATTGATCATATTGTATCCCCATTCCATGTCACGACAGTATTGATCAAATTGTATCCCCATTCCATGTCATGACAGTATTGATCATATTGTATCCCCATTCCATGTCATGACAGTATTGATCATATTGCATCCACATTCCATGTCACGACAGTTTTGATCATATTGCATCCCCATTCCATGTCACGACAGTTTTGATCATATTGCATCCACATTCCATGTCATGACAGTATTGATCATATTGTATCCCCATTCCATGTCATGACAGTATTGATCATATTGTATCCACATTCCATGTCATGACAGTATTGATCATATTGTATCCCCATTCCATGTCATGACAGTATTGATCATATTGTATCCCCATTCCATGTCACGACAGTATTGATCATATTGCATCCCCATTCCATGTCACGACAGTATTGATCATATTGTATCCCCATTCCATGTCACGACAGTATTGATCATATTGTATCCCCATTCCATGTCATGACAGTATTGATCATATTGCATCCTCCTTCCCGGCCACGACAGTATTGACAATATTGTATCCTCCTTCAATGTCATGACAGTATTGATCATATCGTGTCCCCATTCCATGTCATGACAGTATTGATCATATTGTATCCCCATTCCATGTCATGACAGTATTGATCATATTGCATCCTCCTTCCCGGCCACGACAGTATTGACCATATTGTATCCCCATTCCATGTCATGACAGTATTGATCATATTGCATCCTCCTTTCATGTCATGACAGTATTGATCATATTGTATCCCCATTCCATGTCACGACAGTATTGATCAAATTGTATCCCCATTCCATGTCATGACAGTATTGATCATATTGTATCCCCATTCCATGTCATGACAGTATTGATCATATTGCGTCCCCATTCCATGTCACGACAGTATTGATCATATTACATCCCCATTCCATGTCATGACAGTATTGATCATATTGCATCCCCATTCCATGTCACGACAGTATTGATCATATTGCATGCTCCTTTCATGTCATGACAGTATTGATCATATTGTATCCCCATTCCATGTCATGACAGTATTGGTCATATTGCATCCCCATTCCATGTCTCACGACAGTTTTGATCATATTGCATCCCCATTCCATGTCACGACAGTTTTGATCATATTGCATCCCCATTCCATGTCACGACAGTATTGATCATATTGCATCCTCCTTTCATGTCATGACAGTATTGATCATATTGCATCCCCATTCCATGTCACGACAGTATTGATCATATTGCATCCCCATTCCATGTCATGACAGTATTGATCATATTATATCCCATTCCATGTCACGACAGTATTGATCATATTGCATCCTCCTTTCATGTCATGACAGTATTGATCATATTGTATCCCCATTCCATGTCACGACAGTATTGATCATATTGTATCCCCATCCCATGTCATGACAATATTGATTATATTCTATCCCCATTCCATGTCACGACAGTATTGATCAAATTGCCCCCTCCATGTCACGACAGTATTGATCACATTGTATCCCCTTCCATGTCATGACAGTATCATATTGCATCCTCTTTCCATGCCACGACAATATTGATCACATTGCTTCCCCCTTCCATGCCACGACAGTATTGATCAAATTTCTTTCTCTTGATCTTATCAGTGAGGATCAGGTCTTTCCGAGAACAACAATGATGATCACATTGGTTCGTTTTCAGTGATGATTCACGAGTGATGTTTCATGATAAAACATAAACATGCGGATGTTGGAGAGCCAAAAGTAGAACCAAACGTCATTATTCAAATACATTAACAAAACACACATTTCAAATATCAAAACCTGTTATTGTTCATTTTCTCAAAAGACTACTGGCGTTAGTTATTACCTTACCATTTTCTTGCTTGTTTGTTTACGGTGATGTTCACTATCATAAGACTCCGTGTCCATCATTACATGTAGTTACATCATTAGATCGCACGACCCGTCCTTTTTACATCACAAGTTTCAACACTTATAGGTAAAAAAATATAAACGACAGCTGTGAAACGTAGCAATAAGCCGTACTCTAGAGAAAGGTGGTTACGCATGACAGCTGTAGACGATGTTCTCCGTCGATATATACCTATACTTATGCGTTCATTTTAAAGTAGGTTATGGGAATGAAGAGATTGATTGGTTTTACGGTAGATAGCATTGGCACCATGTGGTTCCAGCCTATGCATACTACTTAGTCATATTTATTACTAGAATACAGGCATAGCTATGGGTGGATCTAAATACCCTACACTAACATTGACAGACCTTGCCATGATTATTCATTCTCCATTAAACCTTAGTATAATACATATTACTTATTTACTCTTAACACTAGGATGATGTTTCCGCTACACTGCCATCTTAAAATAGAGCTAGAACTCTTTACTGTTTAGACCATTTAGCATTACACTCGTATTTATGAGTGGGCCGCGCTCTCTCCACGTAGCTCTTTGAAGTTCCCTTTACTTCTTGACTATATGACTTTCGTTAGGACTATAACATGTCTGACCTATTTGTTATAATGGAAACTATCCTAGTGTTTGTATCACCTAGGCCAAACTCCCTTTTGAAACATATCATGACTTAATAATAATGGTATTGTGTTAGGACACTTGTACACAAGTGAATACTAAATGCTACAGCTCTTACGACCTGATGTATAGTGTACGGTAATATTTTGGTGTTATTTGTAGATTTTATTGAAAGAAATGCATTTTTCTGAATGGAATTTCAATTACTTTCTTACTCCCTGTTACTTTTTCTGATGAGTTTCGTTTTATCCGCAAATAATGGGGAGTCTGAAACTTCTGGTAAATCATTATTATAAGCAATAAACCAGAGGACCATTGGGACTGTATCTGTTTCAGGCTAAGAACACAAGCTACCAACTTGAAGGTTATAGAATTGAACTTAATATATTGATTTATACAGACGGATTTTAAAGAATTTGTTATATTTCCCCTATGGGGCCCAATGGGGAACAGCCCCACCTTTCATACAAAATTAGTCCCATCTCACCCAAGGAAATTTTAGACTAAATTACAACTATATCCCTTCATTCTTACAGAAGAAGTATTTTAAAGAATTTGCTATAGTGGAATGCCGCTGGTTATTTGATTATATCTTTGATAGTTCATCATTTGAGGAAATCATGTCCGATTTGTAATTCGTTTACTGACTCCATATCGTATTATTATTCAAGTTTTTTAAGTAATATCCTATGCGGGACTAAATCGAATGCTTTCATGAAATCCATATACACAACATCCAGCTCTCCTCCTCCAACAACATTAGAAGTTGTAGAAATTACAGTCACCATTTACCTGATGAGGTAAAAAAAAACAACTCAATGTCGAGAATGTGTATGCCTAAGTTGACAGAATCGGTCAAACCAGCGCTCCTAGTATATACACTATAAACACTATAGGATACATAATGGCATTGTCAAATATTTGGTGACAGAAATATGTACTGAACCCTGTGGACTTACTAAACTGAAATATACAAGTTTCTGTCTATGTTGCCAAAATTTACAAACAACACAACAATCTTTGAGTCAGCAGTAAGGTTAGGCCTGACGCATACACGCTTTTTATCAATTTAGTTATGTTCAAGTACACCTATTAAAAAAGTGATATAGTCATACAAAATATCACTAGTTTAAACAGGGCTAAAACCTTAAAATAAAGCCGGACGCCAATCCAAGCATGCGGATACTTACACGGATTTCATACAGTGTCGACTGTACATGTGGTCATTGAAATGTTTGGTAATCCAACTTATAGTATCTATTGTTTGTAGTTGGCATGCGATCACTTTAGTAGCTGATTCAAGCCCGTCCACCATCTAAAGATCCAACGTGACATACCTATAGATACAATAAGGATTAATGACACAAGAAGTGTGTAATAAGAAGTGTGTAATAACACAAGAAGTGTGTCACCAGAAGTGTTACCACCAGTATAACATGGTGTACCACATTGTCACAGGTAGATAGACTGGGCAATAACAATTGAACGTTTTACTACAAAGAAACATGCCCTTTCAATAATTCATCAGAGAGATTTAGATAGTACATTACGTGTATATTACCTAAATCTCTGAATTTATGAATAGCATTAAAGGCCCAATACACGTCCGAAGCAAAGCATAAAGGTTTCTTAAAAACATTAATAACATCAGAAAATATATACCGATGGCCTAAGATGAGGTTACAACACCAAGCATATGCAAGATTTCCTGCGTAATATATGATAACAGTGGAGAGTCATTTTTCGCCGTTTTGCCGTCTGGCGCAATGATAGTCAGCTTCCGAACGGTATTTAGGACGACGACGGGAAATTTTGTGACTCTACAAAATTATCGATCTCGTTTTACATTCACATTTTAAAAATCAAATGCCGTTTCGGAAAGGTAGTGGCCCTTTAATGATGCATACTCATTTTTAAATTATTCACACTAAGGTTAATAACTCAGTACAAGGAGAACTATATCAGCATTTCAATGGATATTGATAAGTTTTGTTTACAAATTTATAGATTAAGACAATCGCTACATAAGTTGAAGAACGAAAGTGGCAGAAAGCATATAATGTCTCACATTGAACAGATATAAATAGCGTATATATGTTGTGATTTACAAAACTGAACGAAGATGAATTCCATTTCATATTACAATAAAAATCCATTTTGTACCAATGTTCGTCAGAAATATTACCTAAATACAGCTGTGATAGTATGCTGCAGCAATGCCGGCGTCCTCAGCCGAGGCCATCCCCCATTGCGTGTTTCGACCCCTTACTCGATACACTCTCAGGATGGGGGGTCCACAGTGATGATCAGTCACTGCGCGTCGGTGGTGGGTGTCCAGCTACTGGTGTCCTTCTTCATCCACACCCAGCATGAAGATCGTTCTGCTGCCTTAGCCATCCTCTGCACTACTGTCCTTCTGGTCCTGCTCGACAACCCTAATGCAGATAGCATTCTCCACAGACTGTGCGGGGAATCCTCTGCATCCAACCTCAACAGGGTAGTTCCATTATGCCAGCCCTGCTCTCTGCATTCCGTCAGCTGTGCCTCGTACTTCGCCCTCTTCCTTTCATGTGCTTCACTGCACCTTTCCTCCCATGGGACTGTTAGTTCGATAATGATGACTTTCTTTGTTCCTGGTGACCATAGTACCGTATGCGGTCTGAGGTTGGTGGGAACAATATCTGGAAAAATTAATCTCTGGGTGAGATTTACCTCCAGCCTCCAGTCACCTGTCTGGCGGATAATTCCTGTTGACTTCTCAGATCTGGATGTCATTGTTTCACCTTCCCTCACAAACCTAATCTGCGTATGCTTGGACCTAGGTTGACTGGACCTGACGCTCTTCCGTTCTTTCTCCAAAACATCAGCCAGCTTCCTAAGGACTTGGTTGTGGCGCCACGTATATCTCCCCTGTGATAAGACCACATGACAGGTGGTGAGTATGTGTTGGAGAGTTCCTCTCTGTCCACACAGAGGGCAGTCTGGTGTTTCCACAAGGTTCCATCTATGGAGATTTGCTGATGTTGGTAGCACATCATACACAGATCGGAGAGGAAAATGCAGTTGGAATTGCGGGTACTTGCAGATTTCTGTCCAGGATAGAACATGTGGTTTTGTGTCCTACCTTGTCCAGGCCCCCTGAACACCTAGCTCCACTGCTTTGGTCTGTCTTCTTTCTTCTTCACTACTTCTTATCTCCTTCTGTACCAATGATCGCCTCTCTGTGACACCAGCTTTCTTCCAGAGAGTGTGTTTTGATGTCCCTAGGCCCTGCCTTCCTACTGCGGTTGTTCCCACAATATCTTTGTGTCGCAACCGGCACTCCGCTTCATCGACTGCCTTGAATGCTGACCATTTTCTGCCAGTGCGTACTTCTACACCTGCTAGCCGCACCTTGTCATCCTTTGACTCTTTTAAGGTCATGGTGAGTTTTGCCTTGCCTGTCTTGAATTCTTCAACTAATGAAGAGAGAGGAAGTTGGAGTTTTGCTGTTCTGCTGTATAAGCCTACTGCAGAAAAGCTTCGGGGGACTCCCAACCACCTCCTTAGGTGCCGATTGATGATTCGCTCCATCCTCTCCACCGTTGAATTTGATACCTCATATAACATCAGGGGCCAGACTAGGCGTGGCAAGAGACCACGCTGGTACATCCAGGCTTTGAACTTCCCTGGGAGACCTGTTTTGTCTATACATCTCATCCCTTCTTGGACCTGTTGTTCTATTCTCCTGATGTTGCCTTTGTCCCCTAGTGATTCATCAAACCATTTTCCCAGACATTTGATGGGGTTTCCAATTATTGTTGGTATCTCCTCCCCTTGGATCTTTAGTTGGAATTGCCTGGTTACTCTTCCCTTCTTTATTATAAGAGATCTTGACTTCCTTGGCTTGAAGGTCATTCTTGCCAAAGTTGCTGTTTCCTCTAGGGCTGTCAGTATCCATCTTGCCTGAACATGGGTGTCTGTAGTGATGGTCAGATCATCCATAAAGCCTCCGTTCGGCGGCTGTCTGATGTTACTTGATGTCTTTGGGCCTCTTGTCTCCCTTTCTCCTGCTCGGATGATCATGTTCATACCCATTACAAAGAGGATAATCGAGATGGTACACCCTGTTACGATGCCCTTCTGCAGTTCCTGCCAGGATGTTGTAAATGTCTTGGTTGTAAAGCGCAGATGTATTCCGCTGAAGTAGCTTTTAATCAGTCTTCTGAAGTGCTCTGTGATATGATAGTGTTCCTCCAAGGCCTCCTGTATTAGCGTATGTGGTATGGTTCCATATGCGTATGCTAGATCCAACCATATCACAATGAGGTCTTTCTTGTTGATCTTGGCTTCCCGGATCAGTTGCGTTATGATGCTGGTATGTTCTACGCACCCTGAGAATCCAGGAATTCCTAACTTCTGTACCGATGCATCAATATACTGGTTCTCTGTCATGTATGTTGTCAGCCTCCTTGCTATAACCGAAAAGAATATCTTCCCTTCAACATTCAGTAATGAGATGGTATGGAACTGATTGATACCCTCTAAGCTCTCTTCCTTTGGTACAAAGCAGCCCTCAGTCTTGCCAGCAAGAAGGTATTTTTCCTTTCCCTCAAATGACTTTGAGTAACTTCCATAAATGCCTCAAAATCTTCGGACAGTTCTTGTAGACCTTGTACGGGATTCCATTGGGCCCTGGTGCTGATCCAGATCTGGCTTTCTTGACAATTTCTTGGACCTCCTTCCATGATGGTTCCTTGCCGTCCAATGGTATCCCTGGTTCTGACACTGCCTCTATCCTTTCACATGGGCCTAGTGGTCTCCCCTGCTGTTCATCTCCATGTGTTTCTGATAGATGTCTCTCTACCTTCTCTCTAGAACTCTTCAGCAACCCTGACTTAGACCCTTCCAGTGTTGAATTGGTTAGTCTGTACGAGTTTGCTATGAACTTAGCCCTCTTTTTTTCCCTTCTCTTTCCTGGCTTTCCGTATCCTCTCCGCTCTTTGGAGGTTGTGTCTCTTCTCTCTCAGAATAGCTTTTAACTCACTCATACCAATCTTCTCCTCCTCGTTTGCTGTCATAAATTGTTTGGTGATAGTCCTGATTTCCGTTCGAAGGCTGAGTATCTCCTTTTGGCGCCTATTGGGTGTTACATGTTCATCCTTCCTGTTACCACCTTGCTTTGTTCCAAAGCGCTCTAGTCCCATTGCGTACACTAATGATGACAGTGATGTTATCTCCCTGTGTACGTCGCCTACCAATGTCCTCTGTAAGATCTTATCAAGGTCATTATCAAATGCTTCCCACTGTTTATCTTCTGAAGATGGCCACTGTATTGCCTCCTTCCTGGTGTTTTCATCTTCTTCCTGGTAAGCATGAATTGGGTTCTGACTACCAGTCTCCGCCTCAACATAGCCCTGATCCACTTCAGTGGGTAGGAGGTCCTCAGCACTGTGGTGTTCTTCCTGGCTGAAGTCCTCCTCCGTCTCATCAGTGTCAACTGTGCGTTCCTCTTTCCGCTTCATAGGTCTACATTTGGTTTTCGCTAGGTGAATCTTTAACCCCTTCAGGTTCTTACACACTTTCCCACAGTGACACTTTGTTTCTGCCGTTGTTCCTGTCAATGTCCATTGTACAAGCTGAGTCGTTGCCGTTGTATCCACGTTGCTGGGTCTTTCACCCCCCCCCCCTCTTAAGACCCTGGGGGTGTTGTTCTTCATTCTGTGTTGTAACTTGCTGTGGTGTTCCCTCACAGGAACTGTGTGCCGGGCTGCCAACCCTTCACGCCCAAAAATTTCAGTCTTCCCTGGATGCCATCTGTCTTTCCAAATGTCACCAAACTGTTCTTGGTTGTCAGCTAGTCTTTCCTAGCCGCCACTGGTTGCCCAGATAAAATTACCTAAATACAGCTGTGATAGTATGCTGCAGCAATGCCGGCGTCCTCAGCCGAGGCCATCCCCCATTGCGTGTTTCGACCCCTTACTCGATACACTCTCAGGATGGGGGGTCCACAGTGATGATCAGTCACTGCGCGTCGGTGGTGGGTGTCCAGCTACTGGTGTCCTTCTTCATCCACACCCAGCATGAAGATCGTTCTGCTGCCTTAGCCATCCTCTGCACTGCTGTCTTTCTGGTCCTGCTCGACAACCCTAATGCAGATAGCATTCTCCACACAGACTGTGCGGGGAATCCTCTGCATCCAACCTCAACAGGGTAGTTTCATGTATGCCAGCCCTGCTCCCTGCATTCCGTCAGCAGTGCCTCGTACTTCGCCCTCTTCCTTTCATGTGCTTCACTGCACCTTTCCTCCCATAGGACTGTTAGTATATACTGGTATATTTACGAAAATATTAGAAAGGGGTAATTGTTTTTAAATTACTATACCAATGACGTATCCTTGATTGAACGTACAATCAGACATGTGAACCCTACCGATTCACGCGGAAGTCTACCGCTTTTGAAGCCGATCTTCCGCCAACCGCTTTAATATTCACATATTCCGATTTCTGCAAAACATTTTTTTTTTTTAATTTTTTTTTCTCCGAATCCTGAAGTTTTGATAATGGATTGGGACTACCATGGTGGCTTCAAAATGCATACCAGACAGAGTAGGGACACAATTATTACATGTATGTTTAACAATGAAACTGGTAAATTAAATTATCTTTCATTTTTTAAAAATCAGATTGACTGGAGAAAAACAAAAACGAAATAAAAACCTAAGGTATTATCCTGATGAAATTAATGTTATCCTAAATATTCAAAATTTATGTCGTACATTTATAGTATCCTTATATTTGATATAGAACATAAGGATACTGTTCAGAATATATTTGTCTTGAAATAATGTTATTATTAGTACGCTATTAGTTCGTTTTAGCAGAAAACACATAAGAAATAGAGAGATGCTCTCGAATATAGATCTATTGGACTTTGTATCTAAGCAACATCCAAATTGAAAATTTCGTTAGACCACCGTGAAATCTAAAAAAAGAGAGAAGACTATTGGACTACGCGTATACATACATTTTTTGTACGATTACAGTAAGGCTAGCTCGTGAAGCAACACTCATAGATCGAAGGATTTCTAAAAAGCAGATATATCTTAATTTATGTTATTTTTGAAGAGAACTTTAAATACAGATATCTCACTCACAACATACGTGTACACCCACTCACATCATATTCAGCACCATATCAATAAATTGTCGAAAACAGAGGACGTACATTATATATATATATAGATAGATAGATTCTTCTTATAAATCCTTGTCAAAAATGACCATCACATTCACATCATTCAGCCTATTATTGTATCTTTGTTTTCATACTTATCCGACTTTCCAGGTGCGAAAACTCGACGTTACGTATTCATATGGGAAACTATGCCTAATGCCTTGTATTACTTCGTTTTATCAAGTAGTCTGAAAAATTAATTATAAACGTTGATGTCACTATTTCTTTTTAATTCCTTCGGGGTAGGCCTACTGATAGAAATTTTTCCTAAGATACGCGCGGATTCATACAGTTCGCAACAAAAAACTCGTTCATAGATTATTGTACATGCACAGGTGTTCGTTTCTAATATAAGTATAAGTATAATACTGGGTCAATGACCCAGTAATTATACTAATACTTATATTAGACACGAACACCTGTGGTACATGTACTCCGATGGATAACTAGTTTTACTCTTCATATCTAACGTGACGCTACCCAATTTGGAACGCTACCCAAAACTATTGAAACACTTTTAAAATATGTGTTACAAAATTTTCAGTTTACAATCTAAACTAACAATAACAGTCCTGAACAAAAATTAATTTAAAGGTGCTGACTAATAACTGTGACAATTTTAATATATCATTTTCTTTCCAGTTGCTTATTATCTGCATTTAAAAAGGAAAATAATGAAATTTTTAAAAACTCCGGGAAACGACGTCGTGCGACAACCCTAAAAACACCATAACTATACATTTAGTTTAAAATAAGAAAAATAAATGCTGAATGGAATATTTTTGAAAGACATATGTGACTTTAATAAATTAAAAAATGTTTGAACTTTCTTTTAATGAATTCAAACATTTTTAATCATGCCTGGGCATTTATTAATCAAACTTTATTTAGGAGATATTCCATTTTGGGTACTCAAACCTTCTGAAACACAGGGCTGGACCGGGCATGCTTTCAAGCTCTGTATTTATAAATATAATGTATACATGCACTGCTGACAAGTAAACAAATCATGAAATTAATAATAAAAGCATGTTTTTGCGGAATGTTAAGAAAAAAATCTAGATTCAACCACACAAGTAAGAAAATTTTTACAATTATCTTCAAAAAGTGTTCCAATTTGGGTAGCGTCACGTATGTAAAGGTTCGATATTTCGTGTAGGCCTATAGACTACATGCATTTGCCTGACAGCGACTTTCGGGTTTTGGATCGGCACTCGAATCAAGCGTTTCAGGGACGTTGACAGTCACGTGCTAATGTTTACAAAACACAGGAAGGAAAAGGAAGCACCGTGTTCGACCCTCTTCGATTTTTGAAGTCATTACATCGTTGATTGCTGTGAGGTAGGTTTGTTTTTTAAACGCAGAAGTAATCCCGTTAGAACATCTAAGGTGTTCGCAACAAAACTTCAACTTAATAGCATGTATAGTGATTATATACATGTACATTGGTGCTTACATACATTGGGTACATGATGGAGGTCAGTACTGCCTGCTCTATTATGCATTTGTGGATACTGATGTTGGAAGACTATGCACATGTAATATACTCAGTCATTATTGGATAATAATACTAAAGGTTATATAGCTAGTTATCTTTAATTGAGCTTACGTCTATCATGGTTATAGAATGATTCTGTTTAGGTTGTGTTGTTGTTACTTTGGGTTGTTTGTAGTTGACACCATCCTAATTTCGAAACAATTGGTATGGTAGTGCTATATCTTCGGGCATATGTTTCCTGTGGAATAGTCGTTACTCAGGTCTAAGATTACAGGGGTGTAAGAGTTGACCAAATATCTTGGCGAATCCTAAGTCAGACTAGATGTACGATGCAGGGATGCACATTACCTATAGGGGGTCATGTGGCATTTAAGGTTATTTTAGACAAAGGAAATTTGTTGTCAAATTGTACTTTGATCTTAGGGGGGAGGAGTGTGATAGAACGGGTTTCTATCATTGTTGCATTTATTTCTACAGTATGTATATTTGTTATTGCACTCTTCTAAGTCTTCACTTCAGTGATCTGTTTATGTATCTTTGACCCAAATTCAGGGGAACACCGTGAGAACAGGTCTTATCTAGGGTGTGTTTGCTGTTTAGCAGTCACATTCATCAACCTAGTTGTCCTCATGATCACCCCGATGATGACCGCTGGCCGGAGTACACGTGTGGTACACGTGGGAGGTGTTTATCAGTCAGTTGAGCCTTGTCTGTATTTAAGCGGAAGTTATATTTAGTGTGTAGGTGGGTTGTTGTAGCAACGGTTTAACCTAAATATGGTGCTCTGTCCGGACTTTGACCAATCAGTGGTCACTTTGGGGTACTGGGTTGATGTGTCGTTATAAAAGGGGCTGCTTCTAAGGAAGTTTTGGGGTCTTGACTAGGGAGAATGGGTTAGGGACAGAACCACGCCGTGCACTGTCAACAGTGCAACACTTGCGGGGTCTCTGAACTACCATTTGGGTTTATACTTAGAGCTACATGCATGACTAACAAGGGTTTGTGTCGTTCTAGGGGATTGTCAGGGGCTTAGGGCTTAGACATCCATAGGAAACCTAGTTCGCACAGTGCAGTAGGGGATCGTCAGGGGCTTAGGGGTTAGACATCCATAGGAAACCTATTTACGCAGTTAGTTATGTCTCTTAGAGTTGGGAACATTTGGTAGGTCGGTTGTCTCCCGTTAGGTATTGTTGGACTGTGTTTGGGAACACATGGTCTTGTTGTTCTGTAGCTATATAATTAGGGTTTCACTACATATACGATGACTGTATGCTTATTTCTCTTACTGTAAGTTGTCTACATCAGGCACTATTGTAAATATATTCTTTGTCAATTCTGTGTTACTTGTCTTTATATAATAAATAGTTGTTTGTACCTGTATTTACCTAGTTGAGTTATTGGATTAGTATCTGTGCTTCCGCTACATCCTAGAGATCGAACCTGTTGTGATACAGGCCTGTAACCTGTGGAGGAAACGGGATCCGGAGAGGATTTGTGACGACTGTGGACTCTGTTGTATACTAAAAATACTATACGATCACGATTTGGGACTTATACATATAACGGGAGCTACAGTCGGATCGCCCCTCCGGGTCTCTTGTGGAAAACCCTCTCTATTACACATGCAATGCCAAACAAAATGCCTCAGATTGAGGTTAGTTTTGATTTTTGTGATAACTGTAAATCAGCTGATCAAGCTCACCTTGAAATCATACTGTTGTCCCATGTGTACCTTAAATTGTGTTACCACTTCAGCTAGTTATGGCGCGTTTTGTTCATTTACTATATAATTGTCCGGTTGTGCCATATAAAAACTGGGGTAAAACTTGCATGGTACTGAATTCCAGAGAGTGTTCAGTCGGTTTTTAAACGAGTTCAGAGTAGGGGCTTCTACTACGAAGTTTGGAAGGGAGTTCCACGAATCTACCACTCGCCGACTAAATATACTTTGTGTGACTTTAGTCCTGCTCTGTTTCTTAAAGAGTTTTAAACTATTACCTCTAGTATTAGCTGAAGACATTGTAAATAGCTTGTCTTTATCTAGTTTATCTATACCATTCAGAATTTTATAGACTTCGATCTCATCGTTCCTTTTACGTCTATATTCTAAGGTGGGAAGTCCCAACTTTTTAAGTCTTGAATGGTCTTGGTATGGTAGATTTCAATAGAGAGAACTCTTTTAGTGGCTCTACGTTGGACGTTTTCAAGAGCGATCTGATCTTTTTTTAGCAGTGGAGACCATACCTGGGTTGCATATTCTAAGTTAGGTCTAATTAGGCTTTTGTACAGGGTTAAGAACATAGTTATATCTATATAGACAAATGTCCTGAATATTAGCCCCAGTATGCGATTTCCTTTGTTAACTGCTTGACTAACATGCTGACTAAATTTAAGTTTGTTGTCGAAAAGTACACCTAAATCTTTCTCACACTGTACCTTCTCTATTTATTCATTTTGTGGGAAGGAATAATGCGTGTCTTGTTCTAGATTGCCTATATTGAGGTGTTTGCATTTTTTAGTGTTCAAGGCCATTTTCCAGTCTCTAGTCCAAGTGACTACACTGTCTATGTCTGCTTGAAGTTCTTGAGACTCAGTGGGGTTATTATTGTTTCTAAAAATTTTAGAGTCGTCAGCAAATAATTTTTATTGTGCTATGTTGGACTACTTCGGGTAGGTCATTGATATATATCAGAAATAGAATAGGACCTAAGACACCACCTTGTGTATACAATAAATATGGTGATTGAAATGTTTATTTATTGTTTAGTATTTATATATATACTCATATTTCATTTAAAAAAATCTATTGTTGACACTTTAAGTTGTAGTAAGAGCTGCTTGCATTAACTTTTGCTGCTGTTCTTCTTTTAGTCCGCTAAACCTGCATGCCTATATTATCAGGCTTTTTTATTTTTTTTGCCTAATATATATTAGGCAAAATTTTTTTTGAAAAAATCCTAATAATATAGACAGGTTTAGCGGACTCAGTATATGTCGACGGGCTGCTCAGTAGTGACGATTTGTTGCTGTTTGGGGCTGAGAGCAGTAGCGTGTGGCAGTTATTTACGAAGATTTTTTTTGTTACCGGTAATTTTTTTGGTGCAGTGTTATATACATCATTGATACATTGTACTTCAGGGATTACTATCACTGACATTATATCCACCCTGAAACAACTGACCAATCACAGATCTGCAGAGACTTACTTTGAGGATTACATATTCAGAGAGAGCGCGTCCAACTTCAAAGCCATAGACTAAATTATTACCGATTCTGTTCTGTTGCCTTCAATTTTACTACATGTATAAGATAGTCTAGGGGTGAATATAATGTCAGACTTAGTAACCCCTGGAGTATCAAGGATGTCTGAAAGATAATTGATAAAAACAGATAAAAAGAATATTTTGTTGTAGTTTAATTTGTAGTGAAAACATAAGCTTGAGGGCCTAGGACTGACTTCTAGCTGTCAAACCAAATTTGTGCAGATCGAGGTATTTTAAGTATCTAGTGCATGTGGTATGTGTAATAAATTCAGAAACATATACTTTAATTAGTCAATTTAACAATTTATCTTACTTTTCCAAAAAATTATTGACAATTAGCAAATTAAATGTTGTATTTATAATCATATATCACCCCTCCTTTATTACAATAATTTGTAATTACTATTAATAATCAGCCGAACAAGTTCCTGACTTTGATACATATTGGCAGGTGTCTTTGCCAGTCACATATATCTGTCAAAATGCCTAAATCTGTCTGCTGTAAGAGTTTGGTAGATTAATTTGTGCTAATTAACATAACCATATACATGTATGATTCATTATATAATTAGTAGTTTCAACACAGTCTTGTCAATAACATGAGACCAAACAGAGTACATTTGTTACTTGTAAATACTTATCATCTTGTATTGTTCTTGGCTCCATTAAAACTGACAAAATAAACATGTTATAATATGTAGTGCGAAAAGACAACCAATTTCGATTAATCGATTATGATATATCAACATCGATGATCGGTATCAAAATAGGAAGTGGGAATTCTACTTTCATTTCCCCTTTGAGAGTACAGAGTTTATGCCATTTTTCTCTGTAGCAATGACTTCTTACCAAATCTGTTGTTAAAACAAATATGATAACAAAATAAACATTATAAGCCTAATTAGTTCATCAATAAAGATTGTTACATTGATTTGAGTCAATCTGATGATAAATTAGGATAAGTAACTATGCAGAATAAAGCCAGTATGAAAACAGAATACCTTAATGGCAGCCATCAATATCATGAAGCTTTTCATTTCATATAGGCCTACATTTATATTGTTTAATTGATATTGAATTTTGAAAGTCAACGTTATCAAAGTTTGTAAATTGAATTTGAAGATAATTATATTTTTCTTTTTGATAAGAATTTTGTTAATAGTTCTTTTATTGGGTAACATTATAAGCAACTGAAAACATGAAAATGTTTTTAAAAAAAACTGCAAAAAACTGTTAAGGGTATGTCCAAATATGAAATTTTGATAAGTGATATCAATAAAATTCATGACATCGTTAAAAATAATTAACATTTCTAAGAAAATTATGTAACAAAAGGGTAATCGATTAATAATCGAAAATTGATCGGTTGACACCAACCTATTTTAACCGACCATCGATGATGAAATCTTAACCGATTCCCAACACTAATAATATGCATATACATGTATAAGCATCCAAGTGTTGAAGGGAGGTAACTCTGGCAGATAAAAATTTCAAGTGTTCTGAAGTAGTTAGTGTGTGACCATGAGTGACTTCAGCATCAGCTGATCCTTGAAGTGTACATGCAGTTATGATGTAAATATAATATCTACTAGGATGTACCATTCTCCTGAAGGTAGGAACATGATTTATTAAAACAGCTCACATATCTAATAAAAATTATATTTAGCATATGTACAATATAATCTGCCAATATACTGGTGAAATTGTTTTTGTTTAGTTTTACAATGAGCTGTCATCATCAGCTATCTGACATTTTCTTTTCAAATGTTGATGTTTTGTAGCGGGATTTGAGTGGGTCAATCCTCAGTGATTAGCTCTAGCTAAGTAACTCAGTGCTAGAGCATTCTGCTAGTGTTTGGAGGTCCTGGGTTCAAATCCTGGTCTGGCCGCTACATTTTCTCCTCTCCTGTTACAGTTTTATATAGTTGAGACTAGCTTCAGTCTATTTCTGATTGATATTGTTCTTTTTTTTAGGTCATCTGACCTATGTAGCCATTGTGTGCTTTGTCTGTCATTGCCTGCCTTGCATACACCATCCATAAACTTTTCATAAGTTCTGCCTGTGCTTGATTACCAATAAGTTATATGGTAATAATGATCTACATATAATGACCATTTCCTTTATACATGTATGTGATGACAAAATAGTCAAAATGGTAACTGAATGCTCTATTGTAATTGATGTTTCTTATAAGATTTTAAGAAACTTTATTTTTATACTTGTAGATTTCTTGGATTGATTGGAGCATGAAGGATATGACCATTGAAATAAAGTGATCTGGGAAGACATAAAGATGAAGCCTCGATTTGACTGGATCCCTTTTACTGTTGTCTTCTTAGTGGTGGTTGTACTGCTTTACTTCAACACCTCTGTTGTGCCACAGATACAGGTCGTATTCCTCAACTCCCTGCAGAGTGAACAACAACATAACAAAGAGAATCTTTATCAGAATGATATTGATAAAGCTGGCCCTTTTGTCTTCACATCTCAGATGTTAACAAAACATACTTACAATAAAGTTGTACAAACAAATTCCCATCAAAAACTTCGAAATCAAAAAGCAAATGTGAAACAGAAAGACATTGATAGCTGTAGCAACTTTAAAGATAGTGAGAAATTTGACTGTGCCCCTGAGGGTTTGGTGACGGAGGCTCGGTGTCGGGCCCGGGGATGTTGTTGGCACCCTGTACTGAATATGTCAACCCCTGTCAGAGGTCTACCGTTGGATGTTCCCTGGTGTTTCTACCCGGATAACTACCCAGGCTACATCGTAGACAGTGTGGACTACCATCCACAAGGGGTCAGAGTTCAGATCTCCAGGAAAACCAACTCCTACTATGGTAATGACATCAAAACCGCAGTGGTAGAGGTCACCTATAGGTCAACCTATACACTAAGGATCAAAGTAAGTCATTATATTTGTCATGTATTATCATTGAAGTTTATGTGATGTTGTCATACTTTGTATTCAGTATTTTCAGTAATTACCTACACATCATGAGATCACATGAGGGAGTAAAACCCTGATCATCTTCGTGTATGGCTAGGGTACCGGTGTTACCACTGTGTTACTTATTATTAAGCTGGTGTCAACCGTGATGTTACTCTGATGATGTCAGTGATAAAATGTCTGGCATCTTACAGATACCAGTGATGTATATCAATGAACTAATTCTATTTATAGATATACGACCCAAACAACAAGAGGTACGAGGTTCCTGTATATGTTCCCTCATCATCACCGACAACCAACAACACAATGTACAGTTTCTCTGTCAGCAAAGTGGGAGAGCCATTCAACTTCCAGTTGGTCAGGAAAACCATCACAGGCCTAGTACCTGTCATTGTGTATGTATCAGTGGTATAAAAGATAGTCCAACCTCATTATCTCCTAAGGACCATTGAAAAACTTTGGATTTATCCGAATTTGAGGAGATCAACAAAATACTTTAATCAAGCATGGTCTTTTAGAGGAAAAAATAGTTTGTATAAACAAAATTCAGCTTCACAAAAAGCTTAATTGATTTTTGTTCATGCATTAAAGTTTGGGGTAGTGAATATCTGTAGGTAAACAATTAATGCAGAAAAATTACATTATAAATACCAACCAACTTTTATCAACTTAATGCGTTTCATCAAATGTATTAAATTAGACATATTATGTTTAGATGTGTGTGTACCGGTATTTGCATATGTATAGCAGGTTTTCTGATAGAATTCTTTTAAAATATTCCAGCATGAGAACCAATCGCACAGCACCCTTCATGTTCACTGACCAGTATATCCAGCTAGCCTCCTTCCTGCCCTCCTCCTATATATATGGCCTAGGTGAACACAGAGGAAGCCTCCTTCATGATACCAAGTGGAAGCAATTTACAATGTGGAATAGAGATCAGCCTCCGAGGGTCAGTACCAATCCAGGATAACTTCTCTTACAAATAGCTCACCAGTGCTCCATTGTTCAAAACTATTGTTAATCTAACGACATTTTTAAACCATAGTTTACGAGTCGTTAATATTGAACGATGTCGTTAGTTTAGATCTAATGATAGTTTTGAACAACCTGGCCCAGACCTCAATCAATTAAAGATACTCCACCGCTGACAAATGGTATTTTTTCTGTATCAAAAACAGGAGCAGACAATTAAGTATTTTACTCCAGTTACAAATGTTACTTACTTTACACCATTGCTATCATTGAAAAGTTTGAGCTTCTAATTTTACTTCAAGAAAAAAATATTAAAAACAATTAATTGCATCTGGAAAAAATTCTGTGGCACTCTGTTCTATATGGAATGAAGTGCTCATTGCGCATGTACCAAAAGCAAAATAAATGATTATATTTTATTTTTGTGTTACTTAGACATATATACACGATTAAACACCAATTATTGTTCAAATGATGAATATCATTATATTTAATGCTCTGTCGGCAGTGGAGCATCTTTAAGAAGCAAAAATAATAGGAAAGTAATGTGCATGCTTTCATCAAAATCACTGTGTGTGTGATGATACATGGCTGTGGGCATTTCAGTCACATAGTCCATCAGCGATACATGGCTGTGGGCATTTCAGTCACATAGTCCATCAGCTAGTTTGTGTGATGATACATGGCTGTGGGCATTTCAGTCACATAGTCCATCAGCTAGTTTGTGTGATGATACATGTACATGGCTGAGGGCATTTCAGACACATAGTCCATCAGCTAGTTTGTGTGATGATACATGGCTGTGGGCATTTCAGTTGGGCATTTCAGTCACATAGTCCATCAGCTAGTTTGTGTGATGATACATGGCTGAGGGCATTTCAGTCACATAGTCCATCAGCTAGTTTGTGTGATGATACATGGCTGTGGGCATTTCAGTCACATAGTCCATCAGCTAGTTTGTGTGATGATACATGGCTGTGGGCATTTCAGTCACATAGTCCATCAGCTAGTTTGTGTGATGATACATGGCTGTGGGCATTTCAGTCACATAGTCCATCAGGTAGTGGCTGTGTGGGGGAGTGTTGGTACTATGTATTTTAGTTAAGCAACGGTGAGTGCAGCCCACTCTAGGATGGGTGACCGCTCTGTTGGTTTGGGCCTCAGCCTTTACACATTACATTTAGTAGCAGTGAACGAGACTGGTAACCTGTAGAGTGCCCTCAGACAGCACAGGAAGTACAATGTTCCTGGTACTGGTTAGTGAATAGTAGCTATAGGGTTCTAGTCATAAGGTGGCACTGCTATAAGAACAGCAGGGACGTTGTGTGTGCTCAGGATACCACGTTGAATCCAGGAAAGCTTCGAGACAAGGCTTGTCGATGCGGGGCGTAATGTGACAACACAAGGATATGGGCATTTCAGCCGCATAGTCAATCAGCTAGCTTTTGTGGCTGTTCTGATGAGTGTCAGTATTATGTATCCTAGTTAAGCAATGGTGAGCGTTTCCCACTCTTGGATGGGTGACTGCTCCATTGGTTGGGCCATGTTTTCTGCACGTTACATTTGTCCGTTTGTTGCATGCTTTCATTTCTGTACAATAAATGAAGCAAATCCTGACCTGTTTTCTTCATACTTTTGTAGAACAATATATCCCATTAAGTGTTTAATCTTTGTTTGTCACTATAGCAGACATTATTTGGCAAGAGTTAAGACCGAGGTTTCTGTTCAATTTTGCAAACATTATGATTTTCTTACCTCAATATGATTAAGTGTATTTGTTGACCTCTAATAAGTCTATATCAAAGTAAAGTATAGAGATCCCTAAAATTGTTGGTTAGGATTCCAACATTACAAACTAAATCAATCTATTTTGATGATAACCTTACAGGAGAACACTAACCTGTATGGTGCCCATCCGTTTTACCTGGTAATGGAGGACAGAGATGGAGGCAGTCATGGGGTCTACCTGGCTAACAGCAATGCTATGGGTAAGGACATCAAACTTATTCTCTTTATAAGGCATTATTGGTAAGCTACCAGCTTAACTGATTTGAGCTCTTACTATTGCCATCTTCCATATTACTAAGTTATTAATGTAGACAAATGTTCATTACTATTGTTGAATGCCCTGATTTTATACCCAAATTGTACAATTCCTTCCCAATTACATAAACTTATGTTCCTATATGAAAAGGTTAAAGAATTACCATGGAAATAGATTGCTAAATGCAAAAAAAAAAAAAAAAAAAAGTATTGATATTATGACTTTAATGACTGAATATTTAATATTTTGACAATGTGATAAATTACAGATGTGGTTCTCCAGCCTGCCCCAGCTATAACCTGGCGTACAACTGGAGGTATCATAGATATGTATGTCTTCCTTGGCCCCTCCCCTGAATCTGTCATCCAGCAGTACACAGAGGTCATAGGTCGATCGTTCATGCCCCCTTACTGGAGTCTGGGTTACCACCTGTGTCGATGGGGCTACATGACAGCTAATGGCACACTTGCTGTTGTTGACAGAGTTCGGGCCGCAGGTATTCCCCAGGTGATTAGATGACCAATGAACACAAACGATTTATACTGTTTATATTTAAACTTGTCTTGAACCTCATGACTGATGTCAATTGGATAAATTTTTAGAATTTTATGATCTTGATGTTGATTTGAATACCGGTACATGTACTTTAGACCTTGAGATATTCTGTAATCTAGACCCTAATTATTTTCAAGATGTCTTTATTTTTCTTGCTTCAAATGTAAATTCAAGCGGTTAATCTTCATATTTAATTTACAGTAAAACCCCTCTAACTCAAACCGGATTCCTCAAATACCCCCTATTCGGCGAACTGGTCGAACGGTCCCGACCGTGTCCCTATATAATCTATGTAACAAAACCCTAGATAGCTCGAACAGCTATTCATCGAATACCCCTTATTCCTCGAACAGAAATATATCCCCGTTTCAGAAAATACATAGTATCTACCCATGCATTCGTCGAACAGGTGTTCGGCCCTTGATAATTTTTTACCTGTGTCACACCTGACTGCACCGACCGCCACGGATAATAGCTCACGACCTGTGTTTATACAGGTGTCGTATCAAGCCTTTCGGTAATTAAGGGATTAACGGTGTCAGTATTACCTACCTACACGATTACCAGTCGTTGTTTGATGCAAACTTTATTTGAATATTTCAGAAAAAGCATTAAATAATCAATGTCTCTCTCGTAATAATCTTTGCTTAAATACGAAAATACGGAAGATGTTGATCTTCAAACCCTCATTTTATGTAATACAATTTTTTTTTTTTCAACTTGATATTGCATCAAAAACAATTTCATAAAAAATCCAAAATGCTGAAATTACGGTAATTAAAATGTCATTGCAATGCATTGTTTGTCATAGGGAGACCGGACATTTTGACTGTCAACGATCGATCATGAACAACCTTGGATGAGTCGAATACCCTGTATTCCTCAAATTATGGTTGTGGTCCCCTGCTGTTCGAGTTATAGGGGTTTTACTGTATTTGAGTCATCACTTACTTTCAAGGCTGCATGTATACATGTATGTACTGTTAATATTGTACAATTAATTTGATAACTTGGAAGATGTACAAATGTCCTTGACTATTACAGGATGTACAATGGAATGACATTGACTATATGCACAACCAGCTGGACTTTACCACAGGACCAAAGTTTGGTGACCAGAAATCTATGGTAGAAACCCTTCACCAGCGGGGAATGCACTACGTCATGATTGTAGTAAGAGATGTTATATATATAGTTTTCACAGTGTTGATTGGTGTACTGGATAATGTGTTATGATTATACTCAGTGCTATGTATATCATTGTTGTAGAGCGATGACTATGACATCAACAAAGATTTCAGACTCATAAATTTCATAATCATAATATTAGGTAATCATAATCTTAGGTAATCATAATATTAGGTAATCTTAGGTAATCATATTAGATATTAATGTTATGATCTGTATATTGAAATCATTTAGGTATGATGCATGGTAAACTCATTTATAAATTAGTCCATTTCCAAATACTGTCATCAGAACAAATATGACATTTATCATCTGTCACAGACTGAATATGTGTGAAGTTCCAACATAATGAATATATTTCATGCTCGCATAGTCTCTATGTTATATTCGATTTCAAATCATGTGTAGACTAGATATGAGATATATTTTGATGGTGATGAATTATATGAATTATTGTCTAGGATCCAGGAATCAGCAATACACAGAAATCTGGTACCTACACGCCGTATGACCTTGGAATGAAAATGGACATATTTATCAAGGACAGCACAGGAAAGCCACTGGTGGGCAGGGTAAGCCAAATTACATTCTATCAAGACAATTTAACTCCAGAAATGTTATTTTTCAATTAAATAATTCCTCTCTGTCTTTACGAATTTCACATTCCAGGTGTGGCCTGGGTACACTCTATTCCCAGACTTCACTCATCCATCAGCTTCACAGTACTGGACTACACTGGTAAAGGAGTTTCACGACAAGGTCGCATTTGATGGAATGTGGATAGTACGTATTCTTGTTTTGATACAAAATAATTGTTACTAGTACAAGTATAAAATATCAACTTTATTCCGATAAGCAAATATGATATATTTCATGACTTGTCCTATAAGCAAACTTTTGAATGTGATGTATTATCAAGTTAGTTTCCCAAAACACTTTATTTTGTTAAGGCAGTATGCTTACACATGTTACTATTGCTTATATTGTTATTACGATTAAAGTATTAGTTAGTCATTGGTGTACAGTTCTTAATAGTTATATTCAAAAAGTATGCTTTAAATGAAATTGTGATGTTTTTCAAGCAAATAGGATGTCTTGCATTTGAAACATTACCTGTTCAAGATAATAGAATGATAATGTTTCTCTTTTAGGATATGAATGAAGTATCCAATTTTGTTTCTGGTTCAACTTCTGGATGTCCTTCAAGCTCTCTGGAAAACCCACCATATCTTCCAGGTAAAATGTGCCTTCAACTTTCAACTCCCTACTGATACCCCAAATACCTATGCATTGTAAGTGTCCAGTAAAATGTCCCATAACCCCCCGGTGATCACCCAGCCCACACCCTTGAACTATCCAGGGGACACCAGAACGTAGGCTTATTAATCAATTTTATATTTTAATTCTGTATTTTCAGCTGTGGATGGAGGCACACTGAGATCAAGAACAATGTGTGTCACAGCAAGACAGAACTTATCAGTGACATACAACACTCATAATTTGTATGGACTCACAGAGACCATATCAACATACAAGTAAGTCATACATTCTATAATGTCATACATTTATCATAGCAACATACAAAAAGTCATACAGAAACTATAGCAACATGCAAGTTAGGGATACAGAGATCATATCAACATACAATTAAGTCATCAGAAGCTATGACAACATACAAGTAAGTCATACAGAGGTCATATCAACATACAAGTAAGTCATACATACAAGTAAGTCATACATACAAGTAAGTCATACAGAGATCATATCAACATACCAGAAAGTCAAACATACAAGTAAGTCATACATACAAGTAAGTCATACATACAAGGAAATCATACAGAGATCATATCAACATTCAAGTAAGTCATGCATACAAGTAAGTCGTACATACAAGTAAGTCATACATACAAGTAAGTCATACATACAAGTAAGTCATACATAAAAGTAAGTCATACATACAAATAAGTCATACATACAAATAAGTCATACATACAAGTAAGTCATACATACAAATAAGTCATGCATACAAATAAGTCATACATACAAGTAAGTCATACAAGTAAGTCATACATTCTATAATGTCATACATTTATCATAGCAACATACAAAAAGTCATACAGAAACTATAGCAACATGCAAGTTAGGGATACAGAGATCATATCAACATACAAGTAAGTCATCAGAAGCTATGACAACATACAAGTAAGTCATACAGAGGTCATATCAACATACCAGAAAGTCAAACATACAAGTAAGTCATACATACAAGTAAGTCATGCATACAAGTAAGTCATACAGAGATCATATCAACATTCAAGTAAGTCATACATACAAGTAAGTCATACATACAAGTAAGTCATACATAAAAGTAAGTCATACATACAAGTAAGTCATGTATACAAGTAAGTCATACAGAGATCATATCAACATTCAAGTAAGTCATACATACAAATAAGTCATACATACAAATAAATCATACATACAAGTAAGTCATGCATACAAGTAAGTCATACAGAGATCATATCAACATTCAAGTAAGTCATACATACAAATAAGTCATACATACAAGTAAGTCATACATACAAGTAAGTCATGTATACAAGTAAGTCATACAGAGATCATATCAACATTCAAGTAAGCCATACATACAGATAAGTCATACATACAAGTAAGTCATGTATACAAGTAAGTCATACATACAAGTAAGTCATATATACAAGTAAGTCATACATACAAGTAAGTCATGTATACAAGTAAGTCATACAGAGATCACATCAACATTCAAGTAAGTCATACATACAAATAAGTCATACATACAAATAAATCATACATACAAGTAAGTCATGTATACAAGTAAGTCATACATACAAGTAAGTCATACATAAAAGTAAGTCATACATACAAGTAAGTCATACATACAAGTAAGTCATACATAAAAGTAAGTCATACATACAAGTAAGTCATGTATACAAGTAAGTCATACTGAGATCATATCAACATTCAAGTAAGTCATACATACAAGTAAGTCATACATACAAGTAAGTCATACAGAGATCATATCAACATTCAAGTAAGCCATACATACAAGTAAGTCATACAGAGATCATATCAACATTCAAGTAAGTCATACATACAAGTAAGTCATACATACAAGTAAGTCATACATAAAAGTAAGTCATACATACAAGTAAGTCATACATAAAAGTAAGTCATACATACAAGTAAGTCATACATAAAAGTAAGTCATACATACAAATAAGTCATACATACAAGTAAGTCATACAGAGATCATATCAATATTCAAGTAAGCCATACATACAAATAAGTCATACATACAAGTAAGTCATGTATACAAGTAAGTCATACATACAAGTAAGTCATACAGAGATCATATCAACATTCAAGTAAGTCATACATACAAATAAGTCATACATACAAATAAGTCATACATACAAGTAAGTCATACATACAAGTAAGTCATACAAGTAAGTCGTACATAGATCATAGCAACATACAAGTAAGGCGTACATAGATCATAGCAACATACAAGTAAGTCATACA
Source organism: Argopecten irradians (assembly GCF_041381155.1). Lineage (NCBI taxonomy): Eukaryota > Metazoa > Mollusca > Bivalvia > Pectinida > Pectinidae > Argopecten > Argopecten irradians. The sequence goes on along the minus strand of NC_091138.1, from coordinate 14,340,120 downwards.
TAGACCATAACAACATACAAGTAATCATACAGAAACCTTTAGTAACATACCAGGTTTTAAGTAAATCACACACACACTAATTATGTATTGACAGGGCATTACAGAGTGTACGCGGAAAGCGACCTTTTATTATATCTCGATCAACCTTCCCTGGTCAAGGTCATTTTGGAGGTCACTGGTCCGGTGATAATGAAGCAACATACAGTGACATGTATTTCTCTATACCAGGTGAGACCCTCTTTGACTGAGTTAGGATTTAAACTTTTGTGAATACTAGACATGACTGTGTTAGGATTTAGACTTGTGTGAACACTAACATGATTTATTATCTATAATTTGGAAAACAGCTGAAATGGTCAAAGGTCAGAAGGTTTCATATAGGGCAAGTTCACATGAAACTATAGTTAACATGAGCGGTGCATGTTTCAACAAAACGGCGATAGTTTTAACTTGAGTTACGTAATTTGAACTTTGAACTCTACCCATGTCTAACCCAGCTCAGACCCAGGGTTCAGACAGTTTCTCTTGGAGTAGGCAAATACGTTTTCTTCAAGTGTCTTGAACTAGGGTATTTCAATCAACTCAAGCTGTGAATTTCATGTCAACTCACCCGTAGTGACATGTATATATTCCAACACAGACAGAATCTGATTGAATTATTTGTATAATCTACATGAATCAGATTTAAAACTAAAGTTTCTGTTGTAGAAATACTGAATTTCAACATGTTTGGGATTTCAATGGTCGGAGCCGATATCTGCGGCTTTAGATCAGAAACTAATGAGCAGTTGTGTGTTCGCTGGCACCAGCTTGGAGCTTTCTATCCATTTTCCCGTAACCACAATAGTCTTGGCATGAAGGTAAGTGTCATATACTTTTTGGGTATTGGAAATAGTATATTCTTACAAAACTTATGTATAAAGCCTAGAAGCTACACAATTTTACTATTGAAGATGCTGTCTAGCAGGACAGCAAATAAAAGTTATTAAGTTTATCATCTTGTTTGATGAATAGTAATCCTTTTCTTTTCACAACCATTCACAAAATATTTTTATACAAATTAAATTTGTTTGTAGTCCCAGGATCCCGGAGCATTCAGCAATGATGCCATGTTAGCTATAAAGACGGTGTATCTGGTACGCTACTCCTTACTGCCCTTCCTCTATACACTGTTCTACAACAGTCACACGCTGGGACACACTGTCGCCAGGCCACTGTTTTTTGAGTGAGTATATTTAAGCATTGAACGTCTTTCAGTTGGCATTCATAGTCAGTATGAATGCTACCTGTACAAAGGCAAATTCCATGAAGCGCGCTAACTCTTTATGTTGGATTTGCCTGTGTCCAATTAGCATTCATATTGGCTTTGAATTCCAATTAAAAGATGTTCAATGCTTATACAGTCAAACCTGTCTATAACGACCACTGAATGGGAGACAGAAAAACGGTCACTATAGACAGGTTTATTTACATTTTCTTACAATTTTGTGTTGAAATAACAAGGGATTATGCATGTATAATAAATTAATCATTCGTTATCATCAAGGAAGGAAAAATCATTTGAACAGCTGTTTTCTGTGATCGCTTTCACAACAATTGTGAGGTCACATGATAATGATGTCATAATAAGCGATTGATGTTCATAGTTTATATGTCTGCCAACTGCGTTTGGTAAAGTTACATAGTGGGACTACAGTGAAATGTAATATTTAAGCATTGAACATCTTTCAGTTGGCCTTCATAGCCAATATGAATGCTAACTGGACAGAGGCAAATTCAACATAAAGCGCTGCTAGCGAGCATCCTTTTGAACAGCCATTTTCTGTGATCGCTGGAATGACAATTGTGAAGTTGCAATCATAATGACATCATGATACCGGTAAGCGGATAGCAGTTCAGTGATGAATGCTAACTGCGCTTGGTAAGATTGCATAGTAGAGCTGCAGTGAAAATGTATAATTTGAAGTATAGTTCCAAAAAAACATTATGAACAAGAATGTACCTCTCAAGATGATATTGTTTTGCAATTCCATGCATGCAGTCAACTTACGACTTTGAAACTTTTTCTTATATGAAATTGATACTAAAAGTAAAGTTAGAAAAGGGTATGATTGAATAATTCATGCATGGGGGAATTTACACGAAAATACTATGAATATACATTCGCCACGCACCATAGAAATAGCTCCCTCATAAATACCTGTAAACATTACTATAACTGTCCCCTGCATAAATACTTGTAACTTCAGTTTTTACCATTCAATTATGATAAGATCTGTAGTAAATTGATCTCAGAGATTAGTTCTTGTAAAGGACAGTAACATCACCTTTGACCTTTGCATCAGGTTTCCTGAGGATGAAATAGCCTTTAGCATAGATCGTCAGTTCCTATGGGGAAAAGCACTTATGATTTCACCCGTTCTTGTAAAGGTAAGTTGTACCCAATCTTATAAAAGGCTTGAGGTTTGTAAAAGTATGCTATCATATTGTAGAAGATAGCTGTAATTATTAATATAACAATTTGCCTAAAATCAGAGAAATTCTGTTGAACTTTTTTACAGATTAAAATGACATTAATCAGGAGATATTTTTGGCGAGGTAATGACCTTGCCTTTGTGATCGTGGTTGCAAAATTCTCTATCAGTCAATTTCCTCAATATGATTGGCTAAGAACTTGCTCGCAGATACTAGCGCTCCTAACGGCAGTGTATTCAACAGCATTGATTTTACCGGGAATTTAAAATCGCAAATTTTGAATATGAAAATTACTGAAATAAGCATATCTGTAATGTTAATATGGGAATGGCAAGTTACTGCTTTCACATCCTTACCATCCAAATGATCTTAGGTTTGAAAATTTTTGTTTACAATGTATCTAGACTTTTCGTGCCGAAAATGTTGTTTACAATGCATGAAGACGTTTCGTCCCGAAAATGCTTCGCTTCGCCCCACACGTTTAGTCCCTACTAGTGACAGTTAGCCCGCAACGGAAAAATGAAATCAGTATTTCACCTCAAACATCAAAATTGTTACAATAATGATTTTTGTAATTTGAATCATATTAGTTCGGGAGCAAATACATTTCAGGACGAAATGGAAATTTGTTTATCACGACTGCGTTATGCCACATTTACGTGTAGATACACAATGGAAGAAAAACTGATCGCGTGACAGACGATGAACATTTTCTAAATGTCCAAGGTGGCGTAATCTTCTAACTTACGGCAGTTAATAAGGTATGAATATTTACCACATCCATAATTATCGATAATTTTATATATCTACATATTAAAGCAGGTTTGAAGAGGTTGCCACTAAACCATTTATAAACATTTTAGCCGCCTTCATCACATGTAAGCCTACACGAGCTTGACGTTCTGATAATATATATACGGTAGCATATTCATTGAATTACGTAATACAAAGTAAATTTTTGGTCTGAATGACAAAAATCATGCATAAAATGTTCGTATAACGCGAAGTGAGATTTTTTGGACTACATTTGTAGATCAATGAAAATGCCGATTTCTTTTTCATAATTCTACTGTAAAACGGCACTGGAAAAGCTGTTTCAATCTACAACAAACGTGGAGAAAACTGTTAAATGTTTAGCAATTATCCTGAGTTATATTTTATCAACAATCATCAGAGATTAGCAATTAAAATTTACATAAACATATTCCCGATTCTCACTTGCCTTGTGTGATCACTCAAGCAGAACTAATCTCTACCACCTGGTACAGTTTCACAAATGCAATCACACAAAAGCCTACACGATCACTGTTTTGAGTGCGATTACATCTTTGCGTATGAACAATATTAGTTTTTTTGAACTTTTTATTTGGCAAAAAAGACTTTACGCCTTTCATAACTTATCACCATGCCCATGCACACATGCGTATACTTATACTTCTTTGTGCACATTATCAGACATTATATAACAACTGCTATATTACAATCAATTTATGAATATTTACTCTAAACTGGTATTGCTATTTATGAAAAAATGTTAAATTATATGATATTAGCCTTTTCAGGAATAACTCTGTTAATACAGTTATTGTTTCCTTATGTTTTACAGAATGTCTACATGCAAATATCATTTCAATTGGAACCAGTCCAGGAGAACAATTGTGTGAACAAAATGAAAGAAATAATTTTCAAGTGTGGTAGCTTATATTGTAATAGTTTTTGATCTGAAAATAATTACTATCTTCATCTTCAAATTCCATATACATATAATATGTATATAATACATTTAATGTTGTTAACATTTTTGATCCAAATAATTACCATCATTATCTTCATTCCATATATACAATACACATAAGTGTTGTGATTTGTGAATTTTACTTTAATATGATTTAAGTATATACTTGGTATTTTTTTTTTTTTTTTAATTTTGTATGACATGTTCATGCTTAAAATGAAAAGAATAAATAAAAGATTAAATTTATAACACAATATGACATTAGTTGTTAATATTTTTAGAAAACATATTTAGATTATCGTTAATAATACACTAATCATCATCTTCGGAAAAATTTATTCAAAATAAATTAAACATAAATTTGCATAACACAGGTCGTCTTATGTTTTCCCTCCTTAACTATCAATCTTCTCTGATCACTCTGAAAGTGGTGATTTTACCTTTTTTCGGTCACCACAGGAACTGCCCTTAAATCAATTACATCCAATGCAATGAGACATACTGCATTTATTATAACGCTGTAAGGCAATTCTGCAAGATCAGCTTACATTGTTTATTTACCTTGAACATATACATGCACAGTATGGTACCTTATTTATATCTCCTTTCCTATTTTCAATCTACCTTGATGACTTGGAATCTTATCTGGCGGAAAAAGAATGTTAATTGTCTGACAACTATTGACAAATTATTTATAAATAATATTGACATGTATTCCAAACTGTTTATTATTTTATATGCTGATGACACTGTTCTACAACAAATTTTAAATGGATTTGAACAATAATGCATAACATGGAAATTATAACCTTATATCAAAAAGATAAAAGTTGTCATATTCTCAAAACATTAAATTGGCCCAACAACACCAGTTTACGTTATGGGATATAGAATTATTATGATAAGAAGGGTATACATATCTAGGTATATTTTTTAACATTAATGGTAGCGTTTTTAAAGAAAAGGAAATAATTGCTGAACAAACAATTAAATCCGTGTTCGCTATTTTTAAGAAACCAAGGAATGTATCTCTTTTAGTCACTTGTAATGCCAGTTTTATTATACTCATCAGAAGTATGGGGATTTGAAAATACAAATATTGTAGAAAAATTCATTTGTAATTTCCTTAAGTTAAGAAAGTGTACAAAACAATTCATGGTCTATGGCGAGCTAACAAGTTACCCATTTGATATTGAAATAAAATGTAGAATGATGACTTTTTGGCATAACTATACAAGAAGACACAACATGAATATACCGCAATCTCTCAAAACATGCACTTTGCACAACAAACACACGACACACCGCATACATGGGAGGCCGTCCTTACATGACCATAGCTGTTAATAGGACGTTAATTAATCAAACAAACAAACATAACTTCATAACATCAAATAAATTATCAAGTAATATTTATAAATTAATGTATATTTTACATGAAAATGGATCAGGCATTTTTAAATGGCTGTAATATGTTTAATATATTTTATCCAGAGCTAGTTTAAATCATGTTTGGGTATATTAATCAACTTGCTGTTTGACAAAAGAATAATTACAAAAACTTGTTAAAAGTAGACCAATTGTTAAGAAATGGTATGACTATATTGATAAGTCTTCTAGAGGACTGACATATTCTATATTTAAGACATTTTGGCATAGAAAAATATGCCTCTTGTCTGTCTCTGCTGCAAAACAATACTTGTTAACTAAGACTGTGGTCCCAGAAACTTGATGATAAAAGTCATTAAGAATGGATATTTTCATTGACATCAAATTAACAAGGAAAAGGTTAAAGATGCTATAAAATCATTTGACATATAACATCATAGGAAATATTAGAATGGGCTCCCGAGAGTTTAGTATGTGTTTCTTATTTTACACCTTGGTGTCCAAGGAATCCTCAAAAGTAAAAACTGGAAGGAACACTGGCAAAATGTATTTCTGATTGTCCAAAATAGTGTTGACCTTAGAAACATATTCCTCCAATCATCAAGACTGAGCCATTTAGTACTTTCTGTACTTTGATTACATGAATTAGAAAAATTTGAAAAGTTTAACTTGATATTTAATTTGATATATTGTGGATATAGGGTCTTAAATTTGCTCCCAGCTCCCTGGTCTTTGTAACTAATCATCCTTTCACATTTCCTTGAACGGTCTGATGCAGGACGCCACAACTGTTGAAGTATATTTCCCACGGTGCAGATGGTATGACTTCTACAATGGCAGCTATAACTTTGTATCGGGTGGAGTTCAGACATTATCAGCTCCAATTAACCAGATTAACTTACATGTACGAGGTGGCTACATCTTACCCATGCAAGAGCCTGCTTTAACCACGACAGACAGGTGTGTGACCTAGCTATGACCTTGATATCATAACAAATCTGCATGATGTTCTCTGTAATGAGACAAAAACAGCAAATTAATTAAAATACTGTTTTTGTCGTAAATAAATTTGATTAGAATTCTGTATAACATGAAAATTTTATACCTTTAAATAACATTTCACAAGAGCTGAAGTGGGTGAAATTTGAACTTTGAATTGATATTTTGATTGATATGATGGTCTTTAAATCAAACATCTGTACCTTTCAGTCGCAAGAATCCTTTTAGTCTTCTTGTGGCCCTGGATGAAGCTGGCAAGGCCAATGGAAGTTTGTTTTGGGATGATGGAGATACCATAGGTATGTAGTGACACAGATTTCTGTATATGACTTGGTCATCTGTATTGAAACTAGTAAAAGCCAAATTATCATATCAAAACTCAAAGGCATTTTTTAGCCCACCATCATCACCAGGTAAACATTCGAATGGCCTTTCGTCTGTTGGCCATCTGTAGGTCCTTCCTTTCATCTATCTGTCGATCTATACATGTTCTGTTCTTGTAAGTTGTAACTGCTATTTTGCATAACATACTGATTTCAGTAGTGTTCTATCTCAAATTTCTTATACATGATCCTGTTGATTTGTCGTTTTCATTGAGTATAGCATTTTCTGATGAAGATGTAAAGGCTGTAAAAATGTATAAATTTAACATTGGCAGGGACAGACAAAGCTGGAAAGTATACCATGATGGAGTTTCAGGCCTCTGGAGTAAGTATGTTAGATCAACTGCTACCTCCAATATAATAAAGAATTACCCCCTTTGGAATAATTGATCCAGATATATAGTTTTTGTGAGGGTTATTTTCCCAAAGGGTAACTAAAGTAAGCTTATGACATGATACACCGAATGACTGGCCATCAGCTTTTCCATTTAAATAATTTTTCCAAAATCAGGAAGTCAAGGGTCATGTATTGCGCCTGTGACATGAAGGCATGAAGGGCTCCCAAATTTGTTCAAATGAATGCCCATGACCTTCATTCAAATTTATAGGATCAAATATGTTTAAATACCTTAGATGCCTTAAAGTCTGATATATAAGGTTTGCGGGATGATGGGATTAAGGGTATCCATGTTTGTCAAAATGAATGACCTTGACCTTCATTCAATGTCAGAGAGCTAAGATAATTTGACCATTTGTTCAGATCACTTGGGTCAAGTAGACTTTGTTTTGGAATGACTTCTTGTGAATAACTAAGAGGCATATGACCTTATATTGGGCTGGTGGCATGCTGGGATGAAGGACAACCAAGTTTAAATTTGTTTAAATAAACAATATTGACTGTCACTCAAGGTCAATCAAAATTTGAATTACAACTTAAGATTTATTTCTTTACTCAATTCTTAGTAAATAATAAAACAGATATTTGTGAGTATTATTTTATTACCTTTTCATATTTTGTTTTATTTCAGTCATACATGTATATTGTTCTAATTATTGAAATAAAAATATAAGAAATGCTTTGGGTCTTATCAACATTTCCATACATTTAAATATAAGCATAATTATGATGTTAAAATGGCCCTTTGGGTGCTGCATCTATTGATAATCTGTTGACCCGTTGTGATGATTTTCCCTATTTCAGGAAGTGTTACAGAATAGAATTGTCTTTGTTGGTTACTCCACACCTATGACCTTGGGCAGTGTAACAGTGTATGGTGTACCACAGAGGCCATCCTCCGTCATGGTCAATGGTCAGGCAGTGAAATACACATATGATGGCAACTTCAAGGTAAGCCAATATAATTACAAAGTAATGTATGATAGAACTTCTATTGTAACTTAATGTATGATGACAACTACAAGGTCATTTATATTTCAATGTATGATGACAACTACAAGATCATTTATATTTCAATGTATGATGACAACTACAAGATCATTTATATTTCAATGTATGATGACAACTACAAGATCATTTATATTTCAATGTATGATGACAACTACAAGATCATTTATATTTCAATGTATGATGACAACTACAAGATCATTTATATTTCAATGTATGATGACAACTACAAGATCATTTATATTTCAATGTATGATGACAACTACAAGGTCATTTATATTTCAATGTATGATGTCATCTAAAGTTCATAAAACATCATTTATATCTCCAATATATGATGTCATCTTGTCATTGAAGAGGTCATTTATATACACAATGTATGATGACAATTAAAAGGTCATTTATATATCCCCAATGTATGATGCAATTAAAAGGTCATTTATAAATCCCCAATGTATGATGGCAACTATAAAGTCATTTATATATGTTCAGTTATACTAGTTGTCACTTGTTGACAAAGAGCTCTGATATAGCTTCAGTCAACTTCGCTAGGCAATGTTATCAGTATGTATCATGCTGAATATCATGGCTAGCAAAGGTAAGTCTGTGGTAAGTTATAATTCCAATGTATGATATCAACTAAAAAATCAGTTATGATCTCATTATGTACAATGGTAAGTTCTTATTCAAATATATGATGCATAATTGGTCACACAGCTACACAAAATGGGTTATCTGAAATATTTTTGTGTTGACTTCAATGAAAGGTCAGCTTGAAGGTTGACCTTAATACTTTATGGCATCAATCTTTGAATCTTTTAGCCCATCATCAACAGATGGTGGGCTATTCAAATCACTTTTCGTCCGTGACCTATGGTCCATCCTTCTGTCTGTTAACAATTTTTGTTACCGCTATTTCTCAGAAAGTACTGAAGGGATTTTTTTTCAAATTTCACACGTAGATGCCCTAGGGCCCTAGTTGTGTGTATTGCTTTCGGTGAAGAAGATGGCCAGCAGGTCGCCATCTTGGATTTTTAGGTCATCTATTGTCATCATGCACCGTCTGTCGTCGTGCGCCGTCCACCGTGCGCCGTGCATAAACTTTTCATTCAAACGACTTCTTCTCAATAACCAAAAGGCCCAGGGTACTGACATTTGGTCTGTAGCGTGTTGGGATGAAGGGCTACCATGTTTGTTCAAATAAATGACCTTGACATTCATTCAAGGTCACAGGGGTCAAATAGGCTAAAAATCCTTTAAACGACTTCTTCTCCAGACCCGGAAGGCCCAGGGTACTGATATCTGGCCTGTAGCGTGCTGGGATGAAGGGCTACCAAGTTTGTTCAAATAAATGACCTTGACATTCATTCAATGTCACAGGGGTCAAATAGGCTAAAAATCCTTTAAATAACTTCTTGTGAATAACTAAGAGGCCTAGAGACCTGATATTGGGCCCGTAACATGCTTGGATGAAGGACTATCAAGTTTGTTCAAATGAATGACCTTGATCTTCATTCAAGGTCACAGGGGTCAAAAAGGCTAAATCTTTAAACAACTTCTTCTCAAGAACCAGTAGGCCCAGGGTACTGATATTGGGCATGTAGTATTCTGGGATAAAGGACTACCAAGTTTGTTCAAATGAATGACCTTGATCTTCATTCAAGGTCACAGGGGTCAAATAGTCTAAAATCTTTAAACAACTTCTTCGTGAGAACAGAAAGGCCCAGGATATTCATATTGGGCCTGCAGCATGCTGGGATGAACTGCTATCAAGTTTGTTAAAATTAAACTTGACCTTCATTCAAGGTCTCAGGGTCAAATAGGCTAAAAATCCTTTAAACAAATTCTTGTAAATAACTGAGAGGCCTAGAGACCTGATATTTGGCCTGTGACATGCTAGGATGAAGGGCTATCAAGTTTGTTCATATGAATGACCTTGATCTTCATTCAAGGTCACAGGGGTCAAAAAGGCTGATATCTTTAAACAACTTCTTCTCAAGAACCAAAAGGCCCAGGATACTGATATTGGGCATGCAGCATGCTGGGATGAAGGGCTACCAAGTTTGTTCAAATGAATGACATTCACCTTCATTCGAGGTCACAGAGGTCAAATAGGCTTAAATCTTTAAACAACTTCTTCTCAAGAACCAAAAGGCCCAGGATACTCATATTGGGCTTGCAGCATGTTTGGATGAAGAGCTACCAAGTTTGATAAAATGAATGACTTTGACCTTCATTCAAGGTCACAGGGGTCATATTGGCTAAAATATTTTAAACGACTTCTTTAGAATAAGTAGGAGGTCTAGAGACCTGATATTGGGCCTTTGGCATGCTGGGATGAAGGGCTACCAAGTTTGTTCAAATGAATGACTTTGATCTTCATTCAAGGTCACAGAGGCCAAATATGCTAAAATCTTACATTGCGTTGTGCTAATAGTCAGATGACTGTTAAGGCCCATGGGCCTTTTGTGATAGTTTAAAATTGTTACTGCTATTTCTCAGATAGAACTGAAGAAACCGCTCTCAAATTTCATATTTAGATTGCTCATTGGCTCTAGTTGTGCATATTGCATTTCGGGACAGATTGGTGACCAAAATGGCTGACAGAATGCCTTGGATTTGATAATTGAAGTTTGCTACCACTTTTTCTCAAAATGTACAGAAGCGATCTGTCTCAAATTTTGTATGTCGTATGTAGTCTTTAAAGCAGAGAAAAGATCCTTCTTTCCATATTCAGACATAGATCTTTGGTGGGCGTCAAGATCCCTCTGGGATATCTTGTTTAAAAATTTAAAATCTATGACATTTTAGGTCATCTGACCCGAAGGTCAAACGACTTCTTCTCAGTAACCGAAAGGCCCAGGTACTGATATTTGGCCTGTAGTATGCTGTGATGAAGGACTACCAAGTTTGTTCAAATGAATGACCTTGACCCTCATTAAGGTCACAGGGGTCAAAAAGGCTAAAATTTTCAAACGACTTCTTCTCAAGAACCAGATAGTCAAGGGTATTGATATTGGGCCTGTAGCATGCTGGAATGAAGGGCTACCAAGTTTTTTCAAATGAATGACCTTGACCTTCATTTAAGGTCACAAGGGTCAAATAGGCTAAAATCCTTTAAACAACTTCTTGTGGATAACTAAAAGGCCTATGGACCTGTAATTGGGCCCCTAGCTTTCTGGGATGAAGGGCTATTAAGTTTGTTTAAATTAATGACCTTGATCTTCATTCAAGGTTACAAGGGTTAAAAATGCTAAAATCTTTCGATGACTTCTTCTCAATAACCAAAAGGCCCAGGGTACTGATATTGGGCATGTAGCATGCTGGGATGAAGGCTGCAAAGTTTGTTCAAATTAATGACCTTGACCTTCATTCAAGGTCACATGGGTCAAATAGGCTAAAATCCTTTAAACGACTTCTTTTCAATAACCGAAAGGCTCAGGGTTCTCATAATGGGCCTGCAGCATGCTGTGATGAAGGGCTACCAAGTTTGTTCAAATAAATAACCTTGACCTTCATTCAAGGTCACAGGGGTCAAATAGGCTAAAATCCTTTAAACGACTTCTTTTCAAGAACCAGAAGGCCCAGGGTACTGAAATTAGGCCTGTAGCATGCTGGGATGAAATGCTACCAAGTTTGTTCAAATGAATGACCTTGACTTTCATTTTAGGTCACAGGGGCAAATAGACTAAAATCTTTAAATGACTTCTTCTCAAGAACCAAAAGGCAAAGGATACTCATTTTGTTCCTGCATCATGCTGGGATAAAGGGCTACCAAGTTTGTTCAAATAAATGACCTTGACCTTTATTCAAGGTCACAGGCATCATATAGGCTAAAATCTTTAAATGACTTCTTCTCAAGAACCAAAAGGCCCATGATATTCATATTGGGCCTGCAGCATGCTGGGATAAAGTGCTACCAAGTTTGTTCAAATGAATGGGGGTCAAATAGGCTAAAATCTTTAAAAGACTGCTTGAGAATAACTAGGAGGCCTAGAGACCCGATATTGGGCCTGTGACCTGCTGGTATTAGGAGCTACCAAGTTTGTTCAAATCAATGACCTTGACCTTCATCCAAGGTCACATTGGGTCAAATAGGCTAAAATCTTACATAACTTTTTTTTGTGAATAACTAAGAGGCCTAGAGACCTGATATTGGGCCTGAGACATGCTGGGACGAAGGGCTACCATATTTTTTTTTTTTAAATGACCTTGATCTTCATTCAAGATCACAGGGGTCAAAATGGCTAAAATCTTTAAATGGCTATGTTGTATTGTGCCAATAGTCAGATGACCGTTAAGGCCCATTGGCCTCCTGTTACTATATGTGAACAGTGTGGTAAATCCAGTTTTGTTTCGTTTCAGGTTCTCAAGGTTACAAGTCTAAATTTGGACCTGTTACAAGTCTTTAAGATGGTCTGGAGTTTTTAATTGGAAATTACATACTACATAGTGCTTTGTGTTAATTTGAAATTGACGCTTTCAGTGTAGAGTTCGCTTTGTTGATTTTATTTCCCTTTTTTATTACAAATCTGATTACATTATGTATTGACAGTTTTATGTCAGTTATTAAAGAACAATTAAAGTACAGTCGAAACTCGTTATCTCGAAATTCAACGGACCAACGAAAATAGTTCGACTCATCCGGAATTCGACTCAAACGTAATGTCATTAGGTTTGGTCAGAACGTGGTTTTCAACGGTCCTTATATCTTATGACAGTCGGGTAAATGCCTATTACCGTGATCAGCAAATTATCGTGATTTTCCAACTTAAAAGGTTTGTATTAAATCTTTTTAGTTGTATGTTTTCGGATTTTTTGGGAAGGACAAAAAACGGGACTTCAAAATTAATTCGACTCAACCGGAATTTCGACTCAAGCGATTTTGAGATAACGAGTTTCGACTGTATATGATATAGATCGATAAAATCGTAGATATCAATGAGTAATTACCTTTAATGAAATTGGTTACAGAACCAATGTTAACCATCTTCCCTAGTCATTTGATTTTATTGGTGTTCTATAGCCCCTCAATTTGTTGTATGCTCTTTGATTTCTTTCATATCTGATATATGTATATTCCAAAATTATATTTACTTTTATTTGACATTTTATCTATATGATTTACAAAACATTCATTGTTATTAGCTCACCTGGTCCGAAGGACCAAGGTGAGCTTATGCCATACCGTGGCGTCCGTCGTCCGTCGTCTGTCGTCCGTCCGTCCGTCCGTCAACAATCGACTTCTTCTCCATAACCGCTGGTTGGATTTCAACAAAATTTGACTGGTAGCATCCTTATGGGCTACTAACTGAAAATTGTACAAATGATGGGGCTGACCCCCCAGGGGCCTGAGGGGCGGGGCCTAAAGGGGTCAATTTGGCTATTACCATTTAAACGACTTCTTCTCTGAAACTAAGCATGGGATCAGGGTTGGGGTCAATTACATTGCATGTAATTAATTACAATTACAATTACTTGGTCAAATCTCAATTACAATTACAATTACTCAGTTTTGTAAATGTAATTAATTACAATTACAATTACATTCAAAAAGTAATTAATTACAATTACACATTACATTTTCTTACTATGTTTTTTATATGTTTATACCAAGGATTTATAAGTGAGATATACATCCTTGCATATATACACATTTGTATAATCTTGCACTTTAGCAGTTATACAGATATAATAAGTCGATATCAGTAAATTCTGATAGAACATATGTTCACTTCACATAAACCGCAAGTTACAATTGAGTATTGGTAGGGTGTATTTGTTTTAAATGTACATTTTTATTGGACCTAGCAGTAATATTGTCAAATGCGTCAGCTTTATGTACCAGGTATTAATATTTTTTATTGCATTTTATCATCATTAGCATCTCAAAATCATCATCAGACAGTCTGTATCTGTCTGGTCGGAATACATTGCCAGCAATTAACACTAATTAACAATCTCTCTACTGGAGCTGAAGTGGCTGGTATAGCTAAGTAGTTGCTAGCTAAAAAAGACGAATTTAGAAATTTGCAAGAATAATCTTTCCAGAACTTTAATGGGTCACAATATTTCTCTGTGCAATCTTCACTAATGTAGATGCCTACAATTCATTGGATTTAAGACCTCAGTTGTGTCTCTTTCGTAACAGTGTTATTTATATAGTGGGAAGAAAACTGAAAAAAAGTCTTCTGTTAAAATTTTCTTGGCAGGGGCAGTGAAGACAAATCTGAGCTATCATCTATATTTTTGCCTTCATTAGATTTGCTAATTAGGTGATCAACAGGTGTTATATAAGCAAGACCTTTGTGAGTTGTAATCACAGGCTTTGTGTTCACAACTTCACACCTCACACCTAGCATGTATATTGCTTGAGGGGTAAACTACAGGTAAAACAGGTACCTATACTATACTGTATACTATGGTTACTGTCTCACATATGTTACCTGTTTAAATTTCTACATAGCCAAATAAATGTCATACATTCATTAATCTTGGTAATTATTTAGACATTAGTAAATATATAAATGTAATTGAAAAGTAATTGAAATGTAATTGTTAATTACACATTTTTATAATGTAATTAATTACAATTACAATTACATGTAATTGAAATATTTCTTAATTACAAAAAGCCAAATAAATGTCATACATTCATTAATCTTGGTAATTATTTAGACATTAGTAAATATATAAATGTAATTGAAAAGTAATTGAAATGTAATTGTTAATTACACATTTTTATAATGTAATTAATTACAATTACAATTACATGTAATTGAAATATTTCTTAATTACAAATTACTTTCAATTACTTGAAAAAATGTAATTAATTGCAATTAATTACAATTACATTTTTAATTACCCCAACCCTGCATGGGATAGCACCCAAAATGCAATGGTAGACTCCTTATAGGGTGGGGATTTAAAATTGTACAAATGATGGGGCTGACACCCTGGGGGCCTGAGGGGCGGGGTCAAAAGGGGTCAATTTGGCTATTTCCATTTAAACGACTTCTTCTCTGAAACTAAGCATGGGATAGCACCCAAAATGCAATGGTAGACTCCTTATAGGGTGGGGATTTAAAATTGTACAAATGATGGGGCTGACACCCTGGGGGCCTGAGGGGCGGGGTCAAAAGGGGTCAATTTGGCTATTTCCATTTAAACGACTTCTTCTCTGAAACTAAGCATGGGATAGCACCCAAAATGCAATGGTAGACTCCTTATAGGGTGGGGATTTAAAATTGTACAAATGATGGGGCTGACACCCTGGGGACCTGAGGGGCGGGGTCAAAAGGGGTCGATTTGGCTATTTCCATTTAAACGACTTCTTCTCTGAAACTAAGCATGGGATAGCACCCAAAATGCAATGGTAGCATCCTTATAGGGTGGGGATTCAAAATTGTACAAATCATGGGGCTAACCCCCCGGGGGCCTGAGGGGCGAGGTCAAAAGGGGTCAATTTGGCTATTTCCATATAAATGACTTCTTCTCTGCAACAAAGCATGGGATATATATATATAGCACCCATAATGCAATGGTAGCATCCTTATAGGGTGAGGTTTCAAAATTGTGCAAATGATAGGGCTGACCCCCCGGGGGCTTGAGGGGTGGGGTCAAAAGTGGTCAATATGACTATTTCCATATAAACGACTTTTTCTCTGTAACTAACCATGGGATTACGCTCATAATGCAATGGTAGCATCCTTATAAGGTGGGGATTCAAAATTGTGCAAATGATGGGGCTGATCCCCCGGGGGCCTGAGGGGTGGGGTCAAAAGGGGTCAATTTGGCTATTTCCATTTAAACGACTTCTTCTCTGCAACTAAGCATGGGATAGCACTCATAATGCAATGGTAGCATCCTTATAGGGTGGGGATTCAAAATTGTACAAATGATGGAACTGATCCCCCCAGGGGCTAAGGGGCGGGGTCGAAAGGGAGCAATTTTTGCTGTTGTCATATAAACGACTTCTTCTCTGCAACTCAGCATGGAAGAGCACTCATAATGCAATAGTAGCATCTTTATAGGATGGGGATTTAAAATTGTACAAAGTATAGGGCTGACTCCCTGGGGCCTTAGACGCGGGGCCAAAAAGGTCAATTAGGCTATTTTTTTCATATAAATTACTTCCTCTCTGAACCTTTGTATTGGATAGCATATTTGTATGGTATCTATAGCATCATTATATGGTTGTGTCTCAATGCAAAATTAAACAAATTTTGGAGTCAATTTTATTAATTTTTCTAATTGTACGATCCGCGCGAGTCTTAGTGATAATTACAAAAAACAAAAACAGGTGAGCGATACAGGCCCTCTGGGCCTCTTGTTAATTCAAAATAAGAATACTAAGAACATTTTACTGAAAATAGTATTAGACCTAATTAGCTTTATAAACTTCGCAAAACACTAAAAGTATACACATGAGAGAATACATATTTGAAATGAAACTACCTCTCTCTCTTCGTTCCTGTCAAAATAACGTTTCACTTTGTACTGAAACGTTACTCAATTTACTGAAAACTATAACCAAGTGAATCTTCCCTCACAATGCTGTAACTATACAGTTTCTTCTACATTTAGGTAAACTAGAACTAGTGTAACAACAACTTCTCCACACAATGTAAATAAATGTAAAAACCAGACCATTCTTCACTGTATCCAGGTCAATCCAATCCAGTTAACAACATTACCATGGGTACCACTCCACTACACTGTAACGATGATAACGACTTCATGTTTAATATACTATGAAAATGTAACCAGAGCATTCTTCACTGTATCCAAGTTAATCCAATCCAGTTAACAACATAACCAAGGTTACCAATCCTCTGCACTGTAACCATGGTAACGACATCACCATACAGTTTGAAATTGTAACCATTCTACTCTAGTGTACTAAAGCAACCATTCCATGGTAGTTGTATCCATGGTAACCCAAACTCGTTAATACTTTAGCCATATACATTTACTGTAACCAAGGTAATAACCCCACTCATTACTATATCTTTAACGATGTTTTTTTTTTAGATCATATATTTCAATGCAACTATATATACGCAACTGTATCCATGGTAACCACTCCTGTGTAAGAATACACTAACTGTTAATATTATTCATTCCATATTGAATTTTCTTTTTATATTTATGACATTCTTTAAAAGTATGAATGTTTGCTGTTCGTTGAGGATTTAAACCAACTAGTGTAAGACAAATTACTTTTATATCCTTATACTGTAGGTATTTGTTTGAAGGTTGATTGAAAATTGCAATAAGATGTGATGATTAGGCAATATGTTGATTAATTCTTAAAATGCTCTATAAATACATGTCATTAGTATATCTATATATAGTATCCGTTGAATTAGTCCAAATTATTCTGCCATTTTATTGTCTCTTAAAGTTTATAATGTTAGGTTACGAGTGTTTAGCGGTTCAAGGCCTTTGTATATATATATATATATATAAGCCTATAGAACAGCAAAAGAACTGGGACTACTGTTGAATATATTCAAATTGAGACGAGAGATTTATCATTTAGTGTGTTCATTTCCAAATGAAATGTATGTTTTATGAACTGTATAATCTCTTTGTTAAAGAAACATACATGTTGTATGAAATATTATGGAAATAAATTATTTTGATTACAAATGTTCCATTTCTTATTTTGAATTTCTGGCGCAGTCTTGTTTTCAGGTCACCATGAGCTATAGTCATCATGTTTCGTCCGCCATTTTAAACTTTTATCAATGCAATTTGACTGAAACTTGTCTGAGCTGATTCTAACATGGTCACGACCAAATGTTATTTTTCGGTTGCTTCCAATCCTAGATGGCCACCACAGCCGCCATGTTAACACATTTTAAACTTCTTCTTGCGTTCTACCAGTGCATGAAATGATCCTGATATGGTCCCAGCCAAGTGTTGTCATTTTCCAGGTTGATCCCAAATCAACCGTCATCTAGAAAACACATTTAGGACTTCTGCTTAAGTTCCACCGTGGCAATTTTACTAGAACTTTCATGAAATGATCCTGACATGATCTGATCCTGATCAAGTGTTGTCATTTTTCAGGTTGATGCCAAATCGAAGATGACCACCATATCTAATTAATTTCATATGCAGCTGTTGCAAAAGTTGCTAGGGTTGTCAGATGGCTGTCAAGCCTTTTGTTTTGACGTCGCGCACAATGTTCGGTCACTTTTATGTAACGTCATTGAATGTAAAAGACGTCATTATCTTATAACGTGACGAGCACAATTGACGTCATTTCCGACATTCGACAAACCTGCAAGACAAAGAAAAAACGCAATTTTTCGAATACTTTTTTGAATTTTCAGTTTAGATTTCGCACACGTATATTTGAGCAAAAACGTATTTTTTTTATTCTGAATAGAAAACATAATTCCTAATATAAAGTCATTTTTCAACGTCGTGAACTTGCGTGACAGAACAGTCAATCTAAACATTTCATTTTGTGTCATTTCTGCAAGACAAAGGTTTTGTTCGATAAAAAAGTAGAACGAAGAAGTCGCAGTCTATATTTTCTGACATGTTATTAAAATAGAAGAAAAATGTATTTTTATATTAACAATTCATGTCTGTATGTCATGAATTAGTACCGTTTTATACTGTGTGTATTTGTGGTTTTTCACTTTTTTATCTTTTCTCTTCGGATCTGTCGATCGGCAAGTCTACAAATAAAGTCCACCATTTTGAAGTAAGACGTCACAATTCATTATAACAAAATGACGTCATGATAGTGCGTTTTCGGGGAATCTCTCTATCAAATTTTACCGCCATGTGGTGTTCAGTATATGACCACAGTGACACTTTGACTGAAACCGCATACAGATGCGTGTTAAATCTGTCGCGCCAAAAAACGTCATTTTTGCAACAAAAATGCATCAATAGTTGAAAAATATAGCAGACATTTTGATAAAAATCCTCCCGTAATTTAATAAATGTATCCTTTTTTTTTCATTTAAAAAAATAGAAGTGCGCTTATATTATTTTAATGTTCAACGCTTATTCCAATAAAATTCCGGCGTGACGTAAAAGTGACCGAACATTGTGCGTTATGTCTTTAAGTTACAGTGACAAATGTTCTACAAATGTATGGTAGATCAATATGAGCTGTATAAGTGGATAGCTAAGAAAAATGGATCCACTTTGTTTAGTCCCTGACATTTAATCACATTCCTTCATGGCCCGTCAGCTCTAGATCTAAGTTAACCATCATATTTTGACGAAAGTCACCGCAACATGCCCAGAACCTTTTCTCCGTGTTCTCATGTCTGCGACCTATCTACTTCCTAAAAGTTATAGTGTAATACATCCTCGATACTCCAGGGCTTCCGATCACTTACGATCTCTATACCCCTGGACTATCTCATAGTGAAATTGAAGGCAGCTCAGCGGAAAACATTTGACCAATCACAGGCTAGCAAAGATTTCCTTTGAAGACTACAGAGAGAGCGACGCCTAACATCTAAGCCACACAGTCAACCACAGTGTACCGTTATACGGCTCTTTTGATGTATATCAAATGACTAAATTACCTGTTCTATTCTGTTGCCTCCAGTTTTACTATGAGATAGTCCAGGGGTGTAGAGATCGAAAGTGATCGGAACCCCTGGAGTATCGAGGATGAGTGTAATACTAATGACATCATTTCCAATTTTTAGCTCACCATCATCAGATAGTGGGCTGTTCAAATCGCTTTTAGTCCGTGGTCCGTCCGCTAACATTTCTTGTTACCGCTATTTCTCAAAAAAGGGATGAAGGGATCTTTCTAAAATTTCATATGTATGTTCCCATGTGACCCTAGTTGCACATATTTTATTTTGGGACCGATCGGACAACACGATGGCCGCCAGGCAGCCATCTAGGATTTTGATAGTTAAAGTTTGTTACAGTTATTTCTCAGAAAGTATTGAAGGGATCTCTCTTAAAATTCCATATGTAAGTTCCCCTTAGTTGAGCATAATGCATTTTTGGACTGATCGGTCAACAAGATGGCTGACAGCCCGCCATCTTCGATTTAGATAATTTAAAGTTTATTACCGCTATTTATCAGAAAGTAATGAAGTGATCTGTCTCTAATTCCACAGGTATGTTCCCCTAGGGCCCTGGTTGTGCATGTTGCATTTTGGGACTGATCGGTTCTAATATACACCGCAATTCGTTGAAGGGTCCTTCTCAAATTTCACATGTAGGTTCTCCTAGGGCCCTAGATGTGCATATTGCATTTTAGGACTGATCGGTCAACAAGATTGCCGACCGGTCGCCATCTTTGATTTTGATAGTTGGAGTATGTTACAGCTATTTCTCAGAAAGTAATGAAGGGATCTGTCTCATAAATAAGTTCCCCTCGGGCCCTAGTTGTGTATATTGCATTTTGTAACTGATCGGTCTTAATTTACACCGCATTTCGTTTTCTATCTTGTCAATGTCTTAATATCTGTATCAAGTTTAACATCATAACATAATATATATAATATTTGCTTAAATATGTTAATTTGTAATTAAATAATTATGTGACTGGAATTTAACGACTTGCAGCATTACTTAAGGGATTTTACGTTTGCTCAAATAGAGAGATTTCAAGTTGAATTGCTGTCAGGCAGAAATTCAAAGAAACACATGGATTTACACGTGATGCTTTAAATAAACCTTATGTCGGATTGTTGTGTGACAGATATTTTAAAGAAAAACATGGATTTGGACCTGCTTATCTCTGCTCAAATGTAGTGTGCATTATGTGATAAACACTTTAAAACAATGGTAGGGAAATATTCTCAACTTTATTTTCTGGTATGAGGAATACTCCATTTATAACTTCCATGTATAACAAGGTCCATAATCAGACAAAGACTACTGTAAGTACTAATTCAATAATGATTAAAACGCAGGAAGGCGTTCCCGTATGTCGCCTTCTAAGTACCGCACCATCGATTAAGTTCTGTTATATAAACTTAAGTTCAAGTAGATATTTGCTGTTGTAGCCCCATAAGTAACACGATATTGCTAACAGATCGATATCATACGACTCTAACAAACATGTTTAATTGTTTACTCAAAAGAATATGTTTGCAGAAAATTATTACATATTCGCTCTTTGTGGAATGGGTCCATTTCTGGTACCTTTGTCCCAGTTAATTATATGGCTAATTACAGTTCACTAAAATTCAGGACTAAACGATTCCTGAACTTGATTTCTATTTTTTTCTTTATAACTGAGGTTCTGATTGGAATGAAAAACGAGTATAATATGATAAGTTTTGAAACGGGAACCTTTTAAAGCATTTAAAATAACACCCATATCGATACACGGAAAAAAATATGTAACTTTATCAAATTAGATGATGTTTCCGCTATGAGGAAAAATCACATCTCTATTATACCCTAATTCGACCGAAGAACACAGCATACCTATTGCGCACGGGTGACATTACGTGTAGAGAGTGAGAATCAATCAATCAATTTATTTTCCGAAAACCCTTAGGCTTATAGGTACATACAAAAAAGACATTCAGATAGATAAATAGAGTGTAATCATATCCAAGAGTGTGACATCGTATATACAGTAACACAGATAAATTATAACTTAAACCATAACACGTGTTACTATCTTAATTAAAGTGCTTTATACTTGTAATGTGCTCATTCTAGAATGTCAAATGTTAGTAAAAAATCAATTTGAAAACGTTGACACATTGACTAACCAGTGCCCAACACTATTTTGTCATAATGTAAATACTAATTAAAAAAACATTAGCGTAATAGATTAAGGATATGTCACCATGGATAGTTTGGCGTTAAAGTCAAATAATGACTACAATTAAAACCAAAATGTGCATATCTATAATATTACTATCAAAATTGATGAAATAAAGACGAGTCATTATTTTCTATCTTCGCCTTTTAAAAGCTAGATATAAATATTTTCCAAGATTGGATAGTTCTCTTACATTATCTACACTAAGTTATTGTACTAATTTAAACACTTTCTATGGTAATCTTGCTCTATTAATCGTTGTCTTAGGTCACTATAAAACGTTCAAATCAAAATTAAATTAAATTCGTCATCTGTATCTCTATGGTTATGATTGGTACATAATATGTTTCTTAGTACAGTATTTTGATGCCTTCCGGTTTCGATATTTAATTTGAGAGCAGATAATCTAAATTTAGTTTACATACATTTGTATTTATTTTCAATGGGTTTACTTCAATAAAATTGAATACAAAAACTTTCAATCAAATGCTGATACAAAAAAAAAAAATCCTTTTTTGAGAATAACTTATTTTTGAGAACATTTTTTTTCTTTGAGGTATCTTTAAGTCCCTGTTCTATTATTTCATTTAAGACGCCTATAATGGTAGTGGGGAATCAAACATGTAATTAAGTCCTAATATCATTAACTCCTCCTTTATACTTCTTACACATACATCATTTTAATTCACACATTCGTCATAACAAGTTTTCAAAATCAAATTATGTGTCTATTTAAGCTTCAACCAGTATCTAAAGAGACTCTTAATTTTCTACTTACAAATAATAGCAGTCTCCCAATCTCAGACCCAATAATCAGACCACGTGTTTCACAATAGAGAGCACCATAGTTATACCAAAGTACCATACTTACGAGATCAACTTCCCTTCGTTTCACTGATGTAGTTAAACGAAGGAAACGTTGATAAGAGCCACTGACGTAGGGAAACGAAGAACTCTAATGTGATAATGTTTGTGTTCGTTTGTTAATGAATGTAGATTATTGGCATTGGCAATCAAAAATGACGTTATTTTTATCACGCCATCTGTCACTTTGATATTTAGTCTAATCGTACACTTAGGAACTGTTTCGCGATCTTGGAGGAGAAAGTGTGCAGTGTTCACCAATGCTCTCCTACTGGTCGGAAAACGTTGCTGGTAAACAAAACGCTGTCGTACAACACCTACTAAAACGTTTATACCTGTGGTGTATGTCAGGGCTGTAACACTTCATTCTGATAACGGTTTTATTGCCACTTTGACAATGCTAATTACATCCCATTGATTTGAAACTTGTTTAAGTTACTCTTTGAATCGTGTAGAAAAAGTGGACATGTATTGAACAAATACTATACTGGGGTTTAAGACCCACAATCTTTCCGGAGCAAAACAAAAAGGTTTCTTAAAAACATAGTAACATCAAAAGACATATCAATGGCCTAATATGAGGTTACAACACCAAACTAATGCATGCTTTCCTGCGTAATATATGATAACAGTTGAGAGTCATTTCGCTGTTTTGCCGTGTGGCTACAAAATTTTCGATCTTGTTTTACGTTCCAATTTTAAACATTAAAAGCCATTTCGGAAAGGTAGTGGGCCTTTAAGTTTTGGGGTGAGGTAAAACCTCCCAACTTGTGTGCATTTTGGTGAATAAACTATGTGAAAAAATTGACTCTGCGTATACTTCTTTGCATCGCACAGAACACAAATCATTTACCGAATTTTGTTAAAGTCTTTATTTTTTTATCTGATATGCCTGAAACTTATTACATGGGAATAATCTTAGGAATAAGTAAATTGGTCATGTTTGTCTATGGCCACTTGAACAAACGATCACAGAATTAGTAATAAATCTTAGTCTATATTGATGTTAATTAATTACGATATGTCATTTGAGTATTCTATGATTAACCTATCTAGCGTATATAGATACAGTGTACAATGGTGACTCAAACTTCCGACCTGATAAATGGAGTGTTTCAACAGAACATAAAATACATCGCATTTCAATAATTATTGAAAGATCTTTTTAATTAATTCAATTTTCATAAAACAAGTAGGTCTTATTTTTCAAACCATGGTCATACAGACTGGCGAAGAGTTTACTTTGCAACTTATTATTTGTAGAAGGGAGTTCAATTTGAAAGAAAATTGGTTTCGTATTCGAAACCGGCAAAGAAATCGTTAGTGTTTGTTTGTAAACTGGCAGCCAATTATCGATAAAAGTTAACACTTTGTCGTTATTTCTGTCATGAAAACTTGTCGATATATCAATTAAATTTAGTTATGTGTTAGTGTTATTTAACTCTTGGTAGGTAGATAGTCATTGTACACGCTATGAGCGGCGATGATGAACTTAAACTCTAGTGTTCATCTAGGAATCTTCATATGTGTCTTTGTTGGTGAGTATTACATGGATAATTATGTAAAAAAACATATTATTTTACACTGATATCGTTTGATCTAATACGCTGATATCGTTTATTTTGAAAGCACTCATTGATACTGAGGTAATCGCGGAACACATTTGAACGCAGGTATTCAAAAGGGAGGGAGCTTTGTGAAGTAGAATCCCCATAATGATTTAGTGTTAAATTTATATGGATATATTCTTAAAGTAGATCGATTGGAAGAAAGATATGGTATGCAATATTTTCTTACACATTTTAGTAATTTTACTTCAAATTAATTTATCATGAAGAAGTTCAAGCCGGATTTTTGCTTCCGTGTACCTGATGGCAAGAGGGTGAAAATTTGTAAAAGACGACACATTTTTACTCTTTGAATTATATATATTCTCCCTGTGGAGGACGATTGTTTGATAATTTGTCGTGGTTTGAAATTGTTATCATATGAAAAATATTGCCATTTCAATTGTCGTTTCATTAAAAATCAAGGTTTTTCACAATCATATAGGCTTCTGGTCAATATACCTAGTAATATAAGTAAACTTAAGAATTGAGAAATCAATCATGCCACACAACTGTATATCGTATAATACGCTTTACAATACAATTTAAAGAAATGTGTTTATTGCAACATTTCACATTTGCTCGAAAATAAATTGTAAACTAAGTATAAAATAATGCAGAATGACTTATGTACTAGTATATATGTTGGTTTTTAATGGTAGAAAATGCGAAAATTTCACCGCGAAATCAAACAGCTACACGGTAAATTGTTTGTTGTACATCTATCTGTTACCGCAATGATAAGGTTTAATACAGTTCCGCATCTCCTTCATAAAAACATTAAATGTTTTCCATAGCGCTTTCAATGTCCTTGAGCTCACTCATATTTTGAAAATGCACTCTTTATATGTGTTGTAAAAGCTAGTGTTTCATGGGTTTTGGAATTGATCAAGAATGATACGAGATATTTGAAGAAATTTTACCTAGGTTAAGTTATTTTTCGATATGTCGACAGATATAAGTTTAAGTTATTTTTCGATATGTCGACAGATATAAGTTTATGTTATTTTTCGATATGTCGACAGATATAAGTTTAAGTTATTTTTCGATATGTCGACAGATATAAGTTTAAGTTATTTTTCGATATGTCGACAGATATAAGTTTAAGCGCCAACCTACTTAAAATAAGACGTAATTACAGTATTAAAGCGTATCGTAGAGAATCGTATTTAAGCAGAATTACATGTCTGGTTTTAATAAGATTGCTTATCATAAAGCAAATAATAAGATTGATTTAAGCGGACGCATCATTTAATTAGCTTGATATTTATAATATTTAATGAAAACGATTTAAAAAATACGATTTTGTGTCATTTTTCAATTTCAATTTATAGTAATTTTACAGTGCTTAATCTGTCAACTAGATCCAACATATAGAAAAATATATTTAAAAAAATCAATTAGAAGGAACGTTTATATTAGGGTACATGGAAGACTTTTTCAACGTTATTTATTTTGTTATGTGCAACGTATTTTCACGATATTAAACCTTTTGAATCATTCATTGTCAACATATCGAATTTAACTTTCATTTCAGTTAATAACATTTAACTGTGAAATCAACATATTAGTCTTTCCCAAATCAGCATCCTGTTAACTTTTGTCAGAAGGTTTTTGTCGACAAATTCTTGCACACGTATTTCATTTACGTCATCAAAAGAGCATACAATTGTTGAGAATGCGCAATTTCGTCACTGCGTTCATTTGCTATAGATCTAGTTTTTGCTTAGTTTGATTAAGTAATGCTTGGATTTGTAAACTTCGAAGTCGAATAGCATATATATTATGCTATTTATATAACATAGTGCCTAACCGAAAGATATAATCAAGCTTGTAATTATTCAAGAAGAGTGGGACAAATATTACAGCACATACACGAATAATACAAGAGATATAGTTTCTCTCTATACGAAATACGGCTTGACAAGTATGCACCTCAAATACTTACATGGTAAAATACATTTACGGAAATCGCAAACACAAGAATCTCAAAGATGGGTAATCAATTCATGTTTTCCGCACACATTCAAGTGTTTGTATTTTCCGCAGCAGCGTGAGTTGTGAGCTTTGCGTAAATTGTGGATTTTAAATAATTCTGAAAGATGTTATATACATTGTTTAAGATCATTCATTAACGTTTACTGCGAGTTACCTGATCGATTTGCAGATGAGGATATGCAGCAGATCCATCAGTCCATAGCTTGAAAACCATTCCGATAGATCGAATCATAAGAGTAAGACTACATCATAACATGAAACTCAGTTTACAAGCAAAATTGTTTTAGATAAGTCTTGTCAGTAAAGTCAAATAATGACAACTTTTTTACAGGATTTTACATGAGTGTTCATTTCATATGAGATTTTATGAAACGAGCCTCAGAAGTTGTTATTTTTTGCGAGCCTTGGCGAGCAAAAATTAAAACTTCGAGACGGGTTTCATAAAATATCATATGAAATGAACACAAATTTAAGATATTTTTTATCACATAACTACAAATACCTGCATAACAAAGAATCTCATGTCAAAATGGATTATGAAAATCCAGCAAATGCCGCCATTTTGTCCCGCAGTCCTCGTATTCCTGACGTCACGTCATTTTTCTAAACGTCATTGTATTGTTTCTGTCTGCCGTCACAATGAATTTCCTGTCAATGAAAATCGCTTCAGGTCATATTACACTAGGCCTAGTGACATATGCAAAAATATAACACTGGCGAAATCACTGGACATCAGGCGAATTATGTGATAAATGTATATAGTTGAATCCTTTGAAACATCATAACTCTTGTTATTTTTATGAACGTTTTTCATGTGGAATGAGTCCCCTCTTATATATCCTTTCCTTCTTTTTAAAAATACTCCTTTCACATTAAGAAATAAAATTTCCTTTGAACTTAACAAATCCAGCATAGCATTTTGAATAATGTAGTGCAGATGTAGTAGAGGATACGCCTCCGTCCGCTTGCTAAACTGATCAATAAGAAGAAGAATGTATTTGTTCCCGCGACTGGACTTTGGAAAAGGTCCCAATATATCAAGCTGTATTCTATCCATTGGCGCCCCAGCATGATATATCTGTATACCAGCTCTCGGATGGTGTGTGCTTTTCTTGTTAATAGAGCATTCTCCGCAGCATGCGACATGAACTTGGATGTCATCCTTCATTTCAACTCAGAAGAAACCTTTTTTTAACTCGCGCAAGAGCCCGTTGGATGCCAGGATGTCCTGCAAGTACAGAATCATGACAGAGCTTAAGGACAATTGGCTTCAACTGTTCAGAAACTATTAGGAGTACCTCGTAGGAGTATCATGTCTTCTTTTATGTTAGGGTTTTTCCATCTATAGTACAGGACATCGTCTTTGAGGATAACCTTTTCCCAAAGCAACCAATACTGTCGTAAAGCTGGAGATTCCATAAACATTTTTTTTTATTTGTCAGAAGGTGGCTGATTAACTGTCTAGTTATGCAACACTGATAAGACCGAATCTTCCTTCTGGAACTCGCCCAAATCTTTATTGCTATAACCTATAAGCCAGCTTTTCTTTTCGAACACCGTTTCGACTTTCTTAACTATATTGACCCGTCGCTTCTCTGCTAATGGCAGTATATCTAGATCAAGATCTGCGCCTGCTCGATAGCAATCGCATGTTGCTTCTTCCGCTTGACGGGAAACACACCGGATCTGTGTTGTAGAATCACGTTGAATTGGCTAAGATTTTCCAACCAGCGGGCAAGTTGTCCCTGAGGAGAGTTGAAACGGAAAAGCCAAGTTAAGCACCGATGATATTCCGGAGGTTGAACTAGTTTCCAATGAGGTAGTGTTTACACTTTTCCGAAAACGTGACAATCACAAACAACTCGCGCCTTCGACACAGTATCTTGTCTGAGCGGGGTGAAGTCTTTTGCTTGCGTTCGCAATGACGCTCACTTTTTCTATCTGAATTTACGAAAGCACGTACCCAATGGCGAAGTTCGATGCATTCGTATCCAGTATAAACTGTGCATCTGGCATTGGGTACGCAAGTATAGGTAGAGACAGCAAGTTTGACTTCAGAGTCTCAAATGCTTCTTGCTGTTCTGAAACCCAAGCAAAAGCAGTATCCTTCTTAACCAATGAATACAGCGGTTCAGCAACATGGGCATACCCAGGTATTAATCTCATGTAGTAGTTGGTAAGGCCGAGGAACGCCTGTACGCCTTACCTAAAGTGGGAACCTTTCATCGTTGTAATGGCTTTCGTCTGTTCAAGATTCGGTTCGATTCAGTCCTCACTTACCACTTGGCCCAAAAACAAACCTCTCCTTGCAATAAGTGGCACTTAGATGGTGTGAGCCTCATATTAGATGTTTGAAATCTGGAAAAGACCTCAAGATGCTCCAAATGCTCATCGAACTCCTTACTAGTGATAATCACGTCATCTAGGAAGATCAGAACCATATCCCATTGGAGTCCCTTGAGGACGAATTCCATTGCTCGCTGAAATGTACTTGATGCTCCTGAAAGTTCGAATGGCATGCGTGTGTACTCAAACAATCCAAACCACATAATAAACGCGGTTTTCTTCCTATCAGAGTCCTCAACTTCTATTTGATGGTATCCACATTGCAGGTTTAGAGTTTTGAAAAGCTTGGCTCCTGCCAATGTATCAAGAGAGTCTTCAACATTTGGAAGAGGGAAGGAGTCCTTTTCTGTAATGTTGATTTTGCGATAGTCTATACACCATCTAACACCGCTATCTTGTTTACGAACTAGCACGACAGGTGAGGCATAGTCAGACTTTGACTCTACGACAGTGTCATTCCTAAGAAACTTTTCTAGATGTTCTTTTTCCTCATTCTTAAATGCGTTTGGAGTTCTTCTTAGAGCTGTTTGATAGGTTTTGATGTAGATGTTGGAATCTTATATTTAATATGTGTAAAACAACCCAATTCTTCACTGGATGCAAACATATCCTGAAATCGCAACAGGAGCATAATGAGTTTCTCAGATTTCTTTGAAGACAGATTTTGCGTCGATTCAGCAATCAGCTGTTTAATCTGTTTTGGGATATCTTCAGCAGTTGCTTGATCATGACAATTGTTCAGTCTTAAATTAGAATCAGATTCATCATCCATTGACTCCTCGACTTCAATGAGCTTTCCCATATAGGTACATTGCTTCAGGGCAATCCTGTGATCTGTAGGATTTAATATCCGAACAGGAATCCTTGACTTTATTTCAACCAAGACTGATCCTGTGTGTGCTCCATTTTTAAGGGAAGCATGTTCCAGAATTCAGAACTCCTACAAGCTCTTTGTTAGGAGCTTCTAATTTGGCTTCGACCATTGTTTCATTCATTGGTGGAAGGCTAGTATTGGTATCGGCAAACACTCTTGATATGTGGTACGGTTGATTTGATCTAGTTCACCCTGGGACCAGTGTCCCTTGGACTAGTAGATCACCCTGTCGCGCCATCACCACTCCATCCAAAGCCTCAAATAGGTCCATTCCAAAGAAGATGTCGTCTCTTATTGGAGCTGCACACACTGGTCATTTAACTTCCGCCTTTAAAATTTCAATTTTTACCTGGATATTGCAAGCAGCTTACATTACCTTGCCATTTTCTGCATTAAGTAGACTGGCAGTTTCTGAATCTTGTTAATCCAGTCCAACATTCTTGGCAAAGTCAAACGAGACGACGGTGATATCTGCCCCAGTGTCAACAATGGCTGTTGTCTTTTTACCATTTACTCTCAAAGGTACAATGATGCTTTTCCCATTCTCAGGTTTCCCAATCCCATAAACCGGCTTCTTAGATGCTCTTGCAGGACTAGGTGATCTTGATCGGTTTGGGCAGCTTCTTCGAAGATAAGCGTGAGAGTGATGGCGATGACGACCTTTGCCGACGAGGACTTGATGGGCAACCAACCTGGAAATGTGATTTGTCACCACATTTAAAACAAGCTTTTCCTGCTGACGGTGTTGACTTGGTCATATTTTCTATCATTTCAAGGAGAGCCTTGATGTCTTCCTGAATGGTATTTGTACGTGCAACAGAGTTTACACAGAATTCATCATCATCAGAATCCCATGTCACTCGTCACCAATGTGATGCCTCGGTGACGAGTTACCGGGATAATGGGTCCGTTTCGGACACCACTAGCCAAAGGAACGGAACTATTTTTTAACAATCGCATGCGCGAGGCCAGGGCCCAGTACACATGGTCACATATGATAGTCAATACATTAATTTAAGATAGTATATATTGCTTTGTTGATTTGCTCAGTATTGGGACATAAGTAATCGCCACTGTTATTTTGTCCCTTTTATATATTCTTACCTTTTTTTTCGTTGAATTTTCCTGGTCTCATTAACAGATTGATTTAGCTGAATTTGTCATAATCGTAGAAAATTATCTATACTTTCAGCTCATAAGATTTTTTATGATATCCCGACGTTTCATTTTCAAAATATTATCAAACTGTATCGGTGTACATATGGATTAAATAAAGAATGGGTCCTAAGATACTCCCTTGCCACAGGTACCCCATTTCCTTCTTTTTTTACGGATAGTCATTGACAGGAACCGCTTAGAGGATAAAGTAGTATAGGCCTAGCTACAATATTGTAGCTCAAAAGACAGAAAATGGTGTCGTCTTAAATAGAGCTATATAATTACTCTTAATGGAGCAAAGTCATGATTATGCTGGAGCAAAGTCATGATTATGCAAACCATTATAAACGTTTGTTTGCATTTTATCGTACTTGTTTGATATTGCTTACCTACTAGGCAATAAAATATCAAATTCTCATCGAGGCATTATTTTTTGACATAATACATATGAAGGTCTTTCTGAAGGGAATTTATATGGCAAGTCCACAAATTGTGAATTCCGTTCTAGTATAGGCCATGCATACGTACCATAATTCAATGAAGACTCTTCAAGTTTTATTCAAACTTCGGGTCATTGAATCCCTCTCTCCCAACTCCTGTCATAAAAAATCGGCAACTGGCACTACATGTACATTTTAACAGATGAATTATTACTTTAATTTGTAAGCAGTTGAATTTAAGTTATGCTTTTTTTCAAATCATTGTACACATTAACCTCTTGGCACACATCCTCATGATCCGACTTTGCAAACTTGCAAAAATTCTAATCATATGCTTAGTATGTGGTCTTACATGTTTTGAAAGGTTGCGCTAGTGCCTGGACCCAGTATGGCGACCATCTACTTCTGGTCAATCAAACCGTCGGTAACCATGGCGACGCAGAGATGCAGTGTAGTGCCCTCGGAGGATTGGTGGTTAGTCCGCTCTGGGGCAGTATACAGACAGCAGTCATAGAGGCCGCCATTGCTTCCTATCCTGGTAAGGGTAACTAATTATATTTCACTTATATTAATTTAAAATAATGGAGCTTTATTGAAGATTAGAGGCAGATCACATCTAATCAAAAGTTTAACTTAAACTATTTATCAATCTTTCTAGTCAAAGTATTCTGGACAGGACTGAAGCGAGAGAACCATGATACATGGGTAAGTGCTTTCTACCATACATCCATGCACGCGTTGCTATGGGGACTTGGGTACTCGACTGCCGACCCAGGAGACTGTCTTGCAATGGAAGTCTTGCCTACAGGTATCACCTACCACGTGGAGGATTGTACCGCAAGCCTCAGTACAATCTGCCATAACTTGACAGGTTAGTAATTATACAGTAATACATTGCCTTTTCTTTCATTAATATGTACAAATTGGTTGCATCTCATCTGTCGTATTGTGAATGTTACCATTATATTATCAGTGATTGATAGTTGTTATGTCACTTAATTAAGTGCATCCTTGACAGTCCAGGGGTTGTTCCGATCACTAATGATCTCTACACCCCTGGACTATCTCATAGTCAAACTGAAAGCAGCTCAGGGGAACAAATATGAACCAATCACAGGCCTGCAAAAAAATGTCTTTGAAGACTACAGAGAGAGCTATATGTCCTACTTTAAAACCACAGTCAACCACAGTGTACCATTATACAGCACTTTTGATGTACATCATAATTACCTGTTCAGTTCTGTTTCCTCTAGTTTTACTATGAGATAGTCCAGGGGTGTAGAGATCGTAAGTGATAAGAACCCCTGGAGTATTGAGGGTGACTTAAGTGTCAATGACAGGAACTTTAAAAAGAAAACTTTAACATTAAAATAGAGTTTACAAAGGATGAACATCTGGCCGACAAGTTCAAATAAATACAAATTGACAGTTATAAGATCCATTTTTAATAACAGTGACAGACAAGTTCCAATCATAAACAAACAGTATAATGGACAAGTTCAATCATTGACAATAGTTGACAAATCATAATTAATATTAATAGAATCTAATTGATTTTCAACATTCTGAGATTTTACATTTGCTGAATTCTTTTTCCAGGCAATCATTTTAAAGAAATTGCTACTGAGCACTACTTTCCCCACAACACCAACTTCACTACCAAGCTTTTAAATAATGAAAACGAGTGTAGTGGCCTATGTCTGGGGGATAAAGGATGTACTGGGTACAGTTGGTCATCATTGACAGGCGAATGTACAACCTTCTCTTCTCTACCAGTCTCCAATGCTTCAGACTATACCATAAACAGTGTTGATGTGAATGCAACGATGTGTTGTACTGCAGAAGGTACTGTAATAACGGACTGTTGTATGTTTAATGACACTGCCTGGGAGCCGGACTGTATCACTCCATACGGACCAAATTCAGAAAATTTTACCCAATGTCTGTCTTTGGCTTCAGACGTCATGCTGCCTCACAGGACCTTTGGTGTATTGGAGAGGAGTGGTATGGATTTTCTCTAAAAAGAAACAGTTTTTATGTTTTCAAGCATTTAAATGATGAATTGATGAAATAGTGATTAAATTTACTCCCCTCTATCGGGAATAAGTTGATACAATATGGTGCAAGACTTTGTAGAGTAACATGTTCTCATGCAATACAATTCAATTCAACTTTATTGCTTCCTTTCATCCATACAAAAGGGATTGATAGCAAAACATATATACAAAAGGGATTGATAGCAAAACATACATGTACATAACACACAGTAGATCAAAACAACAACGTAAACATTTATCAAGCCAGCTTTTCTCAGTTCAAATGACTTTTTAAAAACAAAGAGGCCTAAATCCTGTAGCAGTTTTAGATTATTAGAATAAAAAGAGTCATATTAAATTTTCAAAATCTGTTAGATGGTGGTTAATTCAATCTTTTTGACTATTAAAGAAAATTGTCCTCACTGCAGAGTTAACGGAACACTTAAAAATGAAGAGAGTTTCATCCTCAATTTCATTACAAAATTTGCATAAATGCAGAGGACAGGAATCTTTTTAACCCTACGTACCCGCCTCAATTTCCAAACTGGTTGCTAATTTGCAGTTTTGCAAGCAATTTAATGTACATACTATGAAGAATATGGTAATAATCCTAGAATATCTGCACTTCAACAAATGAAATGAACAAAATATTTCATTATGGTATACATAACTGTCATGACTTTTTACCATTTAATTTAGTATCAATAAGTATCAATTTTTAATCACAACAAATACATGTAGTCCAAACATTGGTACAGTGTATTTGAAATTTTATGAAAATGTGGTAACACTTCAAACTAATTGAGATTTGACTGGTGAATATAGCCAAAATATCAAAATTCTTCAAATTATGAAAGGTTTTTTTTTTTTTTTTTGAGAATTTGAAAATATTAGTGTATGACAATGGGTGCTATCACTTTGATTTTATCAGGTTGTCTTGTCCTAGAGGACCCAGCTAACGGAACCATTTATGGACAACCAGACACAACCGTGTACAGCTCATTTTATGCCGGCTTATTAGACTGTGGATTTGATTTCAAACAGGCTGCCTCTGTCAACTACACCTGTGGCGCAGACTACCGATGGTCAGAAACACCAGACTGTAAACACGAAGGTAATTATTAACGATGTAATTATAAACTAAGAAATTATATAATTAAACAGTGTGCCTTGGTATGGATGCTCTTTTTGTGTATGTCTTTGTCCTCTATACGAAAAATGAAATGGATTTATAGAATCTTACAAGTGTACAGGGATATCTCAACCTGGTGTAGCATGGTATTTTGAATCATGGTATATTGACCCCGGGGTCAAAATACCATTATGGTGAAATGACCCCGGGGTCAAAATACCATTATGGTGAAATGAACCCCCCCATGGTAAAAATGAACCCCCCCATGGTAAAATGAACCCCCCCCCCTTCTAAAAGTTACTATAACCATTGAAAACATAATATTTTCTTCTCATTTATGATAAACTCTAAATTGGGAATAAGTTAGACCTATGGCTAGCAGTAGAAGTTGTTTTTTTTTTTGGGGGGGGGGTCAAAATACCATGGCCATGGTGAAATGACCCCTCCTTCCGCATTCCAATTAATTATTTTCAACTGACATATAACTGCCATAAGCTACAATAAAATATATTATGATTTCAGTTGATATTAAGTATTACTTTACAAAACCTAATGACTATGAGAACTTAAACTTAGACCTTAAAAGGATGAAAGATTTTGGCTAGTCAACCTGAGGGCAGGCAGACCCATGTTTGATTATTTTTCTCCTATATTGTAAAGAAAAAAATCAGAAAAGTTATTGACGTCCTCAGTAGTCTCTGCATGTATCGATGACGTCGTTGTCAAGCATGTGTGAGCTGTCTTTTACCAGGGTAGGAAATTCTTTTTCCTAGCAACCGTAGGATAACCCTGTCAAATATGCAAGAATTATATATATATTTCTTATTTTCTTTACAAAGTTTGTAGTATACATATATCTCTCATGTTTTTTGTCTTGTCTTTATTTTGTCTTTTGTTTTAAAGCCATTATGAATGAGCGAGAGAATGAGTGAGTAAATGGATGTGGGATATATAAGTATTCTAAAAATGTATGAATACATGTAATTATATGCATATTTACTGTACTGAAATGATACTTTGGAAAAATAAAGAAGAATTAATATTACAATTAAAAGAACCCAAAAAAACATTGTGACCTTAAGACTCATAATTTTGGTACTTTTTTTTCTATTTTGCATGATTTGTACATTAATTCCCAAACTTGTTTTGTAGCTAGAAGACCCATTTTCTCGTGTTATAGTTGGATTTTACATACATTATATACATGTATTCTTGTAAACTTATTTTGATAATTTAAAGTCAAATACGCAAATTTGATATTATTGAACTTGTTTCATAAATTTCATATCACATAGCTACACATGTAAGATCCTCTGTGTAGCTTCATTAATGTCATCAATACAAAATAATTCCACATATATATATGTTTCTTTTCCAGCGGAGAGATGTCCACCTGGCTGGGTACAGTACGGCTATTCCTGTTACCTGGTCGACCTGTCATCAGAATCTGTGGAGTGGGATGACCAGATGGCCGCCTGTCAACAACATAATGCCTTCCCATTGTATGTCACTGGTAGACAGGAAGGACATTTCATTGACAGACTGTTAACATTCCACGCTAACACCACCTTCTGGACCGGAATGACCAACAGAGAAGGGGTATAACTCTTCTGTGACATTGTTTATGCCATCTTCATGAAATAAAAAGGGTTTTGTTGTAGGGAATAAAAGAAACCTTAGGATATATACATTTGGTAATAAGACTTTTCTTAAGATCATTTATTTCTAAGGGGGCTTATTTTCAGGTCAATTATGATATATTAGTGTTAAAGAAGCCTGTCTGGTCCTGTCCCTTTAATATTTCATATGGGAGGAGGGTATTTATAGTTTTAGATCAATTGGCCCTTTAATAAATTCTTGTTACAATTAT
Source organism: Argopecten irradians (assembly GCF_041381155.1). Lineage (NCBI taxonomy): Eukaryota > Metazoa > Mollusca > Bivalvia > Pectinida > Pectinidae > Argopecten > Argopecten irradians. Next base: position 14,303,626 of record NC_091138.1, on the reverse strand, counting down.
TTTTTGTGAGATTAAAGCGATTTATTTACAAAATTGGTTTTAGGAAATGAACTTGCTACATATAATGTGAACTATTATTTTTTAGATTTTATGATATGAAATTAAAAATTAAACCATTCAGAAGTTGAATTCTGTATACATATAAATAATATAAATTTTATTATTCAGTAATTAATTAAGCATGGTTAAGTCCACACCTGATATAACTATCTATGATAAAGATATCTGTATCAGAACCAGAGTAACCTAACTTGACTTGATTTCCAGTCTGATATACCAGAGTTACTTCCCTTCGCTTCACTCTGTAAGTACATAAATCTTTGTAATGATGTATGTTTGCAGCATTTCAGATTTGCCCATAGCTATGCCTTAGCTCAACACTTCCGATGGGATGGACGTGAGCCTGATGATAAAGGCTGTGTTAACCTGGTTAGAACAGTGAATGGCCTGGATCTGGGCATATTCTACAATAATATCACGTCATGTAACACCACACTACCGTACATCTGTAAGATGGGAAGTAAGTTACTACACTACCGTACATCTGTAAGATGGGAAGTTAGTTACTACACTACCGTACATCTGTAAGATGGGAAGTAAGTAACCACACTACCGTACATCTGTAAGATGGGAAGTAAGTTACTACACTACCGTACATCTGTAAGATGGGAAGTAAGTAACCACACTACCGTACATCTGTAAGATGGGAAGTAAGTAACCACACTACCCTACATCTGTAAGATGGGAAGTAAGTAACCACACTACCCTACATCTGTAAGATGGGAAGTAAGTAACCACACTACCCTACATCTGTAAGATGGGAAGTAAGTAACCACACTACCCTACATCTGTAAGATGGGAAGTAAGTAACCACACTACCCTACATCTGTAAGATGGGAAGTAAGTAACCACACTACCGTACATCTGTAAGATGGGAAGTAAGTAACCACACTACCGTACATCTGTAAGATGGGAAGTAAGTAACCACACTACCCTACATCTGTAAGATGGGAAGTAAGTAACCACACTACCCTACATCTGTAAGATGGGAAGTAAGTAACCACACTACCCTACATCTGTAAGATGGGAAGTAAGTAACCACACTACCCTACATCTGTAAGATGGGAAGTAAGTAACCACACTACCCTACATCTGTAAGATGGGAAGTAAGTAACCACACTACCCTACATCTGTAAGATGGGAAGTAAGTAACCACACTACCCTACATCTGTAAGATGGGAAGTAAGTAACCACACTACCCTACATCTGTAAGATGGGAAGTAAGTAACCACACTACCCTACATCTGTAAGATGGGAAGTAAGTAACCACACTACCGTACATCTGTAAGATGGGAAGTAAGTAACCACACTACCGTACATCTGTAAGATGGGAAGTAAGTAACCACACTACCCTACATCTGTAAGATGGGAAGTAAGTAACCACACTACCGTACATCTGTAAGATGGGAAGTAAGTAACCACACTACCGTACATCTGTAAGATGGGAAGTAAGTAACCACACTACCGTACATCTGTAAGATGGGAAGTAAGTAACCACACTACCCTACATCTGTAAGATGGGAAGTAAGTAACCACACTACCTACATCTGTAAGATGGGAAGTAAGTAACCACACTACCTACATCTGTAACCACACTACCGTACATCTGTAAGATGGGAAGTAAGTAACCACACTACCCTACATCTGTAAGATGGGAAGTAAGTAACCACACTACCTACATCTGTAAGATGGGAAGTAAGTAACCACACTACCCTACATCTGTAAGATGGGAAGTAAGTAACCACACTACCCTACATCTGTAAGATGGGAAGTAAGTAACCACACTACCGTACATCTGTAAGATGGGAAGTAAGTAACCACACTACCCTACATCTGTAAGATGGGAAGTAAGTAACCACACTACCTACATCTGTAAGATGGGAAGTAAGTAACCACACTACCCTACATCTGTAAGAATGGGAAGTAAGTAACCACACTACCGTACATCTGTAAGATGGGAAGTAAGTAACCACACTACCGTACATCTGTAAGATGGGAAGTAAAGTAACCACACTACCGTACATCTGTAAGATGGGAAGTAAGTAACCACACTACCGTACATCTGTAAGATGGGAAGTAAGTAACCACACTACCGTACATCTGTAAGATGGGAAGTAAGTAACCACACTACCTACATCTGTAAGATGGGAAGTAAGTAACCACACTACCGTACATCTGTAAGATGGGAAGTAAGTAACCACACTACCGTACATCTGTAAGATGGGAAGTAAGTAACCACACTACCGTACATCTGTAAGATGGGAAGTAAGTAACCACACTACCGTACATCTGTAAGATGGGAAGTAAGTAACCACACTACCGTACATCTGTAAGATGGGAAGTAAGTAACCACACTACCGTACATCTGTAAGATGGGAAGTAAGTAACCACACTACCCTACATCTGTAAGATGGGAAGTAAGTAACCACACTACCGTACATCTGTAAGATGGGAAGTAAGTAACCACACTACCCTACATCTGTAAGATGGGAAGTAAGTAACCACACTACCTACATCTGTAAGATGGAAGTAAGTAACCACACTACCGTACATCTGTAAGATGGGAAGTAAGTAACCACACTACCGTACATCTGTAAGATGGGAAGTAAGTAACCACACTACCGTACATCTGTAAGATGGGAAGTAAGTAACCACACTACCCTACATCTGTAAGATGGGAAGTAAGTAACCACACTACCGTACATCTGTAAGATGGGAAGTAAGTAACCACACTACCGTACATCTGTAAGATGGGAAGTAAGTAACCACACTACCGTACATCTGTAAGATGGGAAGTAAGTAACCACACTACCGTACATCTGTAAGATGGGAAGTAAATAACCACACTACCGTACATCTGTAAGATGGGAAGTAAGTAACCACACTACCCTACATCTGTAAGATGGGAAGTAAGTAACCACACTACCGTACATCTGTAAGATGGGAAGTAAGTAACCACACTACCGTACATCTGTAAGATGGGAAGTAAGTAACCACACTACCGTACATCTGTAAGATGGGAAGTAAGTAACCACACTACCGTACATCTGTAAGATGGGAAGTAAGTAACCACACTACCCTACATCTGTAAGATGGGAAGTAAGTAACCACACTACCCTACATCTGTAAGATGGGAAGTAAGTAACCACACTACCCTACATCTGTAAGATGGGAAGTAAGTAACCACACTACCGTACATCTGTAAGATGGGAAGTAAGTAACCACACTACCTACATCTGTAAGATGGGAAGTAAGTAACCACACTACCCTACATCTGTAAGATGGGAAGTAAGTAACCACACTACCCTACATCTGTAAGATGGGAAGTAAGTAACCACACTACCGTACATCTGTAAGATGGGAAGTAAGTAACCACACTACCCTACATCTGTAAGATGGGAAGTAAGTAACCACACTACCGTACATCTGTAAGATGGGAAGTAAGTAACCACACTACCCTACATCTGTAAGATGGGAAGTAAGTAACCACACTACCGTACATCTGTAAGATGGGAAGTAAGTAACCACACTACCGTACATCTGTAAGATGGGAAGTAAGTAACCACACTACCGTACATCTGTAAGATGGGAAGTAAGTAACCACACTACCCTACATCTGTAAGATGGGAAGTAAGTAACCACACTACCGTACATCTGTAAGATGGGAAGTAAGTAACCACACTACCGTACATCTGTAAGATGGGAAGTAAGTAACCACACTACCCTACATCTGTAAGATGGGAAGTAAGTAACCACACTACCCTACATCTGTAAGATGGGAAGTAAGTAACCACACTACCCTACATCTGTAAGATGGGAAGTAAGTAACCACACTATCCTACATCTGTAAGATGGGAAGTAAGTAACCACACTACCTACATCTGTAAGATGGGAAGTAAGTAACCACACTACCTACATCTGTAAGATGGGAAGTAAGTAACCACACTACCCTACATCTGTAAGATGGGAAGTAAGTAACCACACTACCTACATCTGTAAGATGGGAAGTAAGTAACCACACTACCCTACATCTGTAAGATGGGAAGTAAGTAACCACACTACCGTACATCTGTAAGATGGGAAGTAAGTAACCACACTACCCTACATCTGTAAGATGGGAAGTAAGTAACCACACTACCGTACATCTGTAAGATGGGAAGTAAGTAACCACACTACCCTACATCTGTAAGATGGGAAGTAAGTAACCACACTACCCTACATCTGTAAGATGGGAAGTAAGTAACCACACTACCCTACATCTGTAAGATGGGAAGTAAGTAACCACACTACCCTACATCTGTAAGATGGGAAGTAAGTAACCACACTACCACATCTGTAAGATGGGAAGTAAGTAACCACACTACCCTACATCTGTAAGATGGGAAGTAAGTAACCACACTACCCTACATCTGTAAGATGGGAAGTAAGTAACCACACTACCCTACATCTGTAAGATGGGAAGTAAGTAACCACACTACCCTACATCTGTAAGATGGGAAGTAAGTAACCACACTACCCTACATCTGTAAGATGGGAAGTAAGTAACCACACTACCCTACATCTGTAAGATGGGAAGTAAGTAACCACACTACCCTACATCTGTAAGATGGGAAGTAAGTAACCACACTACCGTACATCTGTAAGATGGGAAGTAAGTAACCACACTACCCTACATCTGTAAGATGGGAAGTAAGTAACCACACTACCCTACATCTGTAAGATGGGAAGTAAGTAACCACACTACCGTACATCTGTAAGATGGGAAGTAAGTAACCACACTACCATACATCTGTAAGATGGGAAGTAAGTAACCACACTACCGTACATCTGTAAGATGGGAAGTAAATAACCACACTACCATACATCTGTAAGATGGGAAGTAAGTAACCACACTACCGTACATCTGTAAGATGGGAAGTAAGTAACCACACTACCATACATCTGTAAGATGGGAAGTAAGTAACCACACTACCGTACATCTGTAAGATGGGAAGTAAGTAACCACACTACCGTACATCTGTAAGATGGGAAGTAAGTAACCACACTACCCTACATCTGTAAGATGGGAAGTAAGTAACCACACTACCCTACATCTGTAAGATGGGAAGTAAGTAACCACACTACCCTACATCTGTAAGATGGGAAGTAAGTAACCACACTACCTACATCTGTAAGATGGGAAGTAAGTAACCACACTACCTACATCTGTAAGATGGGAAGTAAGTAACCACACTACCTACATCTGTAAGATGGGAAGTAAGTAACCACACTACCCTACATCTGTAAGATGGGAAGTAAGTAACCACACTACCCTACATCTGTAAGATGGGAAGTAAGTAACCACACTACCGTACATCTGTAAGATGGGAAGTAAGTAACCACACTACCGTACATCTGTAAGATGGGAAGTAAGTAACCACACTACCCTACATCTGTAAGATGGGAAGTAAGTAACCACACTACCCTACATCTGTAAGATGGGAAGTAAGTAACCACACTACCCTACATCTGTAAGATGGGAAGTAAGTAACCACACTACCCTACATCTGTAAGATGGGAAGTAAGTAACCACACTACCCTACATCTGTAAGATGGGAAGTAAGTAACCACACTACCATACATCTGTAAGATGGGAAGTAAGTAACCACACTACCGTACATCTGTAAGATGGGAAGTAAGTAACCACACTACCCTACATCTGTAAGATGGGAAGTAAGTAACCACACTACCATACATCTGTAAGATGGGAAGTAAGTAACCACACTACCGTACATCTGTAAGATGGGAAGTAAGTAACCACACTACCACACTGTACCACACTACCTAATCTGTAAGATGGGAAGTAAGTAACCACACTACCTACATCTGTAAGATGGGAAGTAAGTAACCACACTACCTACATCTGTAAGATGGGAAGTAAGTAACCACACTACCGTACATCTGTAAGATGGGAAGTAAGTAACCACACTACCGTACATCTGTAAGATGGGAAGTAAGTAACCACACTACCTACATCTGTAAGATGGGAAGTAAGTAACACACTCCGTACATCTGTAAGATGGGAAGTAAGTAACCACACTACCCTACATCTGTAAGATGGGAAGTAAGTAACCACACTACCCTACATCTGTAAGATGGGAAGTAAGTAACCACACTACCTACATCTGTAAGATGGGAAGATAAGTAACCACACTACCGTACATCTGTAAGATGGGAAGTAAGTAACCACACTACCTACATCTGTAAGATGGGAAGTAAGTAACCACACTACCTACATCTGTAAGATGGGAAGTAAGTAACCACACTACCCTACATCTGTAAGATGGGAAGTAAGTAACCACACTACCCTACATCTGTAAGATGGGAAGTAAGTAACCACACTACCCTACATCTGTAAGATGGGAAGTAAGTAACCACACTACCTACATCTGTAAGATGGGAAGTAAGTAACCACACTACCCTACATCTGTAAGATGGGAAGTAAGTAACCACACTACCCTACATCTGTAAGATGGGAAGTAAGTAACCACACTACCCTACATCTGTAAGATGGGAAGTAAGTAACCACACTACCCTACATCTGTAAGATGGGAAGTAAGTAACCACACTACCGTACATCTGTAAGATGGGAAGTAAGTAACCACACTACCCTACATCTGTAAGATGGGAAGTAAGTAACCACACTACCGTACATCTGTAAGATGGGAAGTAAGTAACCACACTACCCTACATCTGTAAGATGGGAAGTAAGTAACCACACTACCCTACATCTGTAAGATGGGAAGTAAGTAACCACACTACCTACATCTGTAAGATGGGAAGTAAGTAACCACACTACCCTACATCTGTAAGATGGGAAGTAAGTAACCACACATCCTACATCTGTAAGATGGGAAGTAAGTAACCACACTACCGTACATCTGTAAGATGGGAAGTAAGTAACCACACTACCTACATCTGTAAGATGGGAAGTAAGTAACCACACTACCTACATCTGTAAGATGGGAAGTAAGTAACCACACAACCGTACATCTGTAAGATGGGAAGTAAGTAACCACACTACCCTACATCTGTAAGATGGGAAGTAAGTAACCACACTACCCTACATCTGTAAGATGGGAAGTAAGTAACCACACTACCCTACATCTGTAAGATGGGAAGTAAGTAACCACACTACCCTACATCTGTAAGATGGGAAGTAAGTAACCACACTACCCTACATCTGTAAGATGGGAAGTAAGTAACCACACTACCCTACATCTGTAAGATGGGAAGTAAGTAACCACACTACCGTACATCTGTAAGATGGGAAGTAAGTAACACACTACCTACATCTGTAAGATGGGAAGTAAGTAACCACACTACCTACATCTGTAAGATGGGAAGTAAGTAACCACACTACCCTACATCTGTAAGATGGGAAGTAAGTAACCACACTACCTACATCTGTAAGATGGGAAGTAATAACCACACTACCGTACATCTGTAAGATGGGAAGTAGTAACCACACTACCGTACATCTGTAAGATGGGAAGTAAGTAACCACACTACCGTACATCTGTAAGATGGGAAGTAAGTAACCACACTACCCTACATCTGTAAGATGGGAAGTAAGTAACCACACTACCGTACATCTGTAAGATGGGAAGTAAGTAACCACACTACCGTACATCTGTAAGATGGGAAGTAAGTAACCACACTACCGTACATCTGTAAGATGGGAAGTAAGTAACCACACTACCGTACATCTGTAAGATGGGAAGTAAGTAACCACACTACCGTACATCTGTAAGATGGGAAGTAAGTAACCACACTACCTACATCTGTAAGATGGGAAGTAAGTAACCACACTACCGTACATCTGTAAGATGGGAAGTAAGTAACCACACTACCGTACATCTGTAAGATGGGAAGTAAGTAACCACACTACCGTACATCTGTAAGATGGGAAGTAAGTAACCACACTACCGTACATCTGTAAGATGGGAAGTAGTAACACAGTACATCTGTAGATGGGAAGTAAGTAACCACACTACCGTACATCTGTAAGATGGGAAGTAAGTAACCACACTACCGTACATCTGTAAGATGGGAAGTAAGTAACCACACTACCGTACATCTGTAAGATGGGAAGTAAGTAACCACACTACCGTACATCTGTAAGATGGGAAGTAAGTAACCACACTACCGTACATCTGTAAGATGGGAAGTAAGTAACCACACTACCGTACATCTGTAAGATGGGAAGTAAGTAACCACACTACCGTACATCTGTAAGATGGGAAGTAAGTAACCACACTACCGTACATCTGTAAGATGGGAAGTAAGTAACCACACTACCGTACATCTGTAAGATGGGAAGTAAGTAACCACACTACCGTACATCTGTAAGATGGGAAGTAAGTAACCACACTACCGTACATCTGTAAGATGGGAAGTAAGTAACCACACTACCGTACATCTGTAAGATGGGAAGTAAGTAACCACACTACCTACATCTGTAAGATGGGAAGTAAGTAACCACACTACCTACATCTGTAAGATGGGAAGTAATAACCACACTACTACATCTGTAAGATGGGAAGTAAGTAACCACACTACCGTACATCTGTAAGATGGGAAGTAAGTAACCACACTACCGTACATCTGTAAGATGGAAGTAAGTAACCACACTACCGTACATCTGTAAGATGGGAAGTAAGTAACCACACTACCGTACATCTGTAAGATGGGAAGTAAGTAACCACACTACCGTACATCTGTAAGATGGGAAGTAAGTAACCACACTACCTACATCTGTAAGATGGGAAGTAAGTAACCACACTACCGTACATCTGTAAGATGGGAAGTAAGTAACCACACTCTGTAATGGAGTAAGTACCACACTACCTACATCTGTAAGATGGGAAGTAAGTAACCACACTACCCTACATCTGTAAGATGGGAAGTAAGTAACCACACTACCCTACATCTGTAAGATGGGAAGTAAGTAACCACACTACCGTACATCTGTAAGATGGGAAGTAAGTAACCACACTACCACATCTGTAAGATGGGAAGTAAGTAACCACACTACCGTACATCTGTAAGATGGGAAGTAAGTAACCACACTACCGTACATCTGTAAGATGGGAAGTAAGTAACCACACTACCCTACATCTGTAAGATGGGAAGTAAGTAACCACACTACCGTACATCTGTAAGATGGGAAGTAAGTAACCACACTACCGTACATCTGTAAGATGGGAAGTAAGTAACCACACTACCGTACATCTGTAAGATGGGAAGTAAGTAACCACACTACCCTACATCTGTAAGATGGGAAGTAAGTAACCACACTACCGTACATCTGTAAGATGGGAAGTAAGTAACCACACTACCGTACATCTGTAAGATGGGAAGTAAGTAACCACACTACCTACATCTGTAAGATGGGAAGTAAGTAACCACACTACCGTACATCTGTAAGATGGGAAGTAAGTAACCACACTACCGTACATCTGTAAGATGGGAAGTAAGTAACCACACTACCGTACATCTGTAAGATGGGAAGTAAGTAACCACACTACCTACATCTGTAAGATGGGAAGTAAGTAACCACACTACCGTACATCTGTAAGATGGGAAGTAAGTAACCACACTACCGTACATCTGTAAGATGGGAAGTAAGTAACCACACTACCGTACATCTGTAAGATGGAAGTAAGTAACCACACTACCGTACATCTGTAAGATGGGAAGTAAGTAACCACACTACCGTACATCTGTAAGATGGGAAGTAAGTAACCACACTACCGTACATCTGTAAGATGGGAAGTAAGTAACCACACTACCGTACATCTGTAAGATGGGAAGTAAGTAACCACACTACCGTACATCTGTAAGATGGGAAGTAAGTAACCACACTACCCTACATCTGTAAGATGGGAAGTAAGTAACCACACTACCGTACATCTGTAAGATGGGAAGTAAGTAACCACACTACCGTACATCTGTAAGATGGGAAGTAAGTAACCACACTACCCTACATCTGTAAGATGGGAAGTAAGTAACCACACTACCGTACATCTGTAAGATGGGAAGTAAGTAACCACACTACCGTACATCTGTAAGATGGGAAGTAAGTAACCACACTACCATACATCTGTAAGATGGGAAATAAGTTTTGTTTCAAACTAGTAAAAGAATTTCTGTTGTACATCTTTAAGTTACAAAATGTGCAAGAGTTTCTACTTTTGCAAAGATACACCACATAAACATACTACATCCTACCAAACTATAGAGACATCTTCACACACAAAAGGTTAGTCTCATACGCAATTGTTCAATGGTAAATGGCAGCATTTCTTATGTAATGAATTAAACACAGACAACACACTTCGTACAGGGAGATCATCCTAAAATGACCCTAGCTGTTATAGTTTATAGAACATAAGTAAACTAACCAATATATCAATAAATCTTACAATCACTACAAACTTTTAGATCAACATTGGTTTAACAGTATGACCTTTTGTACATTCTAAGCTATATTGTTTCCCTTGGACAGGTTCTATTGTTGGTGGTGTCTGTGAAGCACATGCAGCTTGTCGAGGTTTTGCTACGTGTAACAATTACTATGGCTTATGTTTATGTTACGCCAAGTCTCACCGACAAATGGTGGGCGCGCCAGGGAATAACATGACCTACTGCTCACCACGTAAGTACTCTGCATTTCATATATAGGTTCTAAGGCTTGCAAAAATTAAATCATCAAGGCAAGTTTCATAAAATCTTGTGTATAAAATGAACACAAATTTAACACACCTTGTATTACATAACTACAACAAGCTACAAGTTGGAGAATTTTGTTGTCAAAACAAACTGTAAAAATTGAGCAAGGCAGCCACTTTGTCCCGCTGTTCTTGAATCCTAGTGTCACTTCATTGTTTATCGCTGCAGGTTATATTACACCAGTGACATATGCAGAAACAATTCGTGGGAAAAGTCACTGGATATCAGACAGATTAATGTGATGAAAATTATTTATTTTATCATATCAATAATGTCGCAATGTTATCTATCAGTGATCAAAGACTGTTATCATCACTTTCACTCCTTTGCTTTATTCTTTCTACTTAACAAGTTTATAATGATGTTCTAATTTTTTCTGGTGAAGCAATAATCATTTATTATTTGAAAACTATTTACGATTAAAAAGATCTTGATCAAAAGTCCAAGATTGTCGCCACAGCCAGTATCTTGAAAAATATTTTTATTTTCTCCAGTTTCAAGGTTACTATTGTGCTATATATTAGTAAGATATTCATTCAGTGCAAAAAGAGCTCAGATTCAGACAAAAATTTTGGACAAAATACTAAAAGCAGCCATGGTTACCATATGGTTATAACAATGATTAAAAAAAATAATTAGCAACACTATTTAGAATAAAAAATAACATGGCTCCTAATTATTTATCAGACATCTTACCAAACTTACACTCAGAAACTTCAGCATATGCTACACAAAATATGGACAACTTCAATTTACCACAATTAAAACAGAAAAATTAAGTAAATCTTTTATACCCTCTTCTGTTTCACAATGGAATTTACTCAGCTCTACTATTAAGTTAAACGAATCTCTTGTAGCCTTCAAAAATTACCTAAAACACAACATCTTCTCTATTTCAAATAACTTAACTTATGGAGATAGAAAACTATTGATTATACATACCAGACTAAGGCATGAGTGCAGCTCTCTACAATACAATCTTTTTAGAGTAAATCTTACTGATAATCCTTCTTGTCTGTGTGGTGAAATTGAAAATGCCCAACACATCTTCTTTTTACCTTTGACAAAGAAATCTTTTAATGCAACATCTTTGAAGTTTAAACCTTGAAGATATCAACCTGTTTGATTTAACCCTTAACTCCAAAGAATTTTTTGTAACAAAAGTTTTTTGTAGATTTACAGCATGTAAATAGTGTCCCTAGCTCAACAAATACTGGAGATATTTCAATTTTTCTAACACCAACATGAATATGCGTAGAAATGCGTAGTTGGGAGTTAAGGGGTTAAATGTTTTATTCTGGGGAAACTCAATCTTATCTCTTGATCAAAATACCCAGATCTTTAGTTACGTATGTAAATACATTAAAGGTACAAATCGTTTTTCATCTAGTATTTAGCATTTTTGATAGAAACCTCATCTAAATTTTGCTGTTTCTTTGTTTTAAATAAAGATTGTGCATGAAAACCAGGTAAATCTCTTCAAGTTACAAATAGCGAGAAACAACTGTCAACAATCACAATGTCATTTCATTTTATTTAACTAAGCTAATTATCTTTATTTATATTTCAGCACTAATTAAGCAGCAACTATCCTTTAATATGTATATTTTGTATGTATGTTTGGAGAGGGCTTATTCATAAGTTGTAAGAACTTTAGCGCAATCCTCTTTGCCAAAAAAGGCAATTAAAATAGGTTTAAATCAAGCTTAACTTGGTAAACTTTATTTTATTTAGGTTGGAAGGGAAACAAAGATTACTTGGTCCTGGAGACGGGCATTTCAGTTCCCTGGTCAGTGGCTGTATCTCTGTGTAAGGAGCATGGTGGTAGTTTGTACAGTCCAGTCACGGAAGATCTCCAACAAATGGGACTACATTACATATGGGAGGTCGGAAAAGGTTGGTATGGAATGAGCTTATTGGACATTGTGGTTTGTATGACATTTTCTAATGAACAGTTCGGACATGTTCTATTTTATATTTAAGGCGGATTTGTGATTATGAAATATTCTATAATTGGCGCGGCGTCTGTCGTCCGTCCGTCAACATTTCCTTTAAATTCCTACTAGTCATAGAGTTTGGTAACCAAATTTAGCCAGAAACATCCTTGGGGGGAGGGGAACAGAACTTGTATAAATTTTGGCTCTGACCCACCGGGGGCAGGAGGGGCGCAGCCCAATAGGGGAAATAGAGGTAAATCCTATAAATCGCTACTTGTCCTAGAGTTCTGCATGGATTGTAACCAAATTTGGCCAGAAACATCCTTGGAGGAAGGGGAACAGAACTTGTATAAATTTTGGCTCTGACACCCTGGGGGCAGGAGGGACGAGGCCCAATAGGGAAAATAGAGGTAAATCCTATAAATCGCTACTTGTCCTAGAGTTCTGCATGGATTGTAACCAAATTTGGCAAGAAACATCCTTGGGGGAAGGGGAACAGAACTTGTATAAATTTTGGCTCTGACCCACCGGGGGCAAGAGGGGCGGGTCCCAATAGGGGAATTTGGCCAGAAACATCCTTGGGGGAAGGGGAACAGAACTTGTATAAATTTTGGCTCTGACACCCTGGGGGCAGGAGGGACGAGGCCCAATAGGGAAAATAGAGGTAAATCCTATAAATCGCTACTTGTCCTAGAGTTCTGCATGGGTTGTAACCAAATTTGGCAAGAAACATCCTTGGAGGAAGGGGAACAGAACTTGTATAAATTTTGGCTCTGACACACTGGGGGCAGGAGGGACGAGGCCCAATAGGGAAAATAGAGGTAAATCCTATAAATCGCTACTTGTCCTAGAGTTCTGCATGGGTTGTAACCAAATTTGGCAAGAAACATCCTTGGAGGAAGGGGAACAGAACTTGTATAAATTTTGGCTCTGACCCACCGGGGGCAGGACGGGCGGGTCCCAATAGGGGAAATAGAGGTAAATCCTATAAGTCGCTACTTGTCCTAGAGTTCTGCATGGATTGTAACCAAATTTGGCCAGAAACATCCTTGGGGGAAGGGGAACAGAACTTGTATAAATTTTGGCTCTGACCCACCGGGGGCAGGAGGGGCGGGGCCCAATAGGGGAAATAGAGGTAAATCCTATAAATCGCTACTTGTCCTAGAGTTCTGCATGGATTGTAACCAGATTTGGCCAGAAACATCCTTGGGGGAAGGGGAATAGAACTTGTATAAATTTTGGCTCTGATCCCCCAGGGGCAAGAGGGGCGGGTCCCAATAGGGGAAATAGAGGTAAATCCTATAAATCGCTACTTGTCCTAGAGTTCTGCATGGATTGTAACCAGATTTGGCAAGAAACATCCTTGGGGGAAGGGGAACAGAACTTGTATAAATTTTGGCTCTGACCCACCGGGGGCAAGAGGGGCAGGTCCCAATAGGGGAATTTGGCCAGAAACATCCTTGGGGGAAGGGGAACAGAACTTGTATAAATTTTGGCTCTGACATCCTGGGGGCAGGAGGGACGAGGCCCAATAGGGAAAATAGAGGTAAATCCTATAAATCGCTACTTGTCCTAGAGTTCTGCATGGGTTGTAACCAAATTTGGCAAGAAACATCCTTGGGGGAAGGGGAACAGAACTTGTATAAATTTTGGCTCTGACCCACCGGGGGCAAGAGGGGCGGGTCCCAATAGGGGAATTTGGCCAGAAACATCCTTGGGGGAAGGGGAACAGAACTTGTATAAATTTTGGCTCTGACACCCTGGGGGCAGGAGGGACGAGGCCCAATAGGGAAAATAGAGGTAAATCCTATAAATCGCTACTTGTCCTAGAGTTCTGCATGGGTTGTAACCAAATTTAGCAAGAAACATCCTTGGAGGAAGGGGAACAGAACTTTTATAAATTTTGGCTCTAACCCACCGGGGGCAGGAGGGGCTGGGCCCAATAGGGGAAATAGAGGTAAATCCTATAAATCGCTACTTGTCCTAGAGTTCTGCATGGATTGTAACCAAATTTGGCAAGAAACATCCTTGGGGGAAGGGGAACAGAACTTGTATAAATTTTGGCTCTGACCCACCGGGGGCAGGAGGGGCGGGGCCCAATAGGGGAAATAGAGGTAAATCCTATAAATCGCTACTTGTCCTAGAGTTCTGCATGGATTGTAACCAAATTTGGCCAGAAACATCCTTGGGGGAAGGGGAACAGAACTTGTATAAATTTTGGCTCTGACCCTCCAGGGGCAGGAGGGGTGGGGCCCAATAGGGGAAATAGAGGTAAATCCTATAAATCGCTACTTGTCCTAGAGATCTGCATGGATTGTAACCAAATTTGGCCACAAACATCCTTGGGGGAAGGGGAACAGAACTTGTATAAATTTTGGCTCTGATCCCCCAGGGGCAAGAGGGGCAGGTCCCAATAGGGGAAATAGAGGTAAATCCTATAAATCACTATAAATCCTATAAAACAATGAACCTGTATTCAGAACATTACTAGGCATTACAAACCATGTGAACAATACAGGCCCTCTGGGCCTCTTGTTTTCAATGTTGAAAGTTGACTTTTGGAAAATGTTAATGTACAATTTTTTTAGATCAAATATTCTTTAACCTGTAAATAAACAATTGAAGGGATATATAAGGACATAACAAAGAGGGTTGATGACCAGTATGCTGATGCATGTTTATGACCTGTTTTAGGGAAATCCTCGTGGTCGTCCATGCATGTAGATACTGGACAGGAGGGAAAGATCTTCACCACTGGTTTTGTCCCTTATGATTTTGTGGATTATGAATACCTCCCTTGGAGAGGGCCACCAGCCTTTACAAACTTTGCCAATGCTTCCAAGATCAATTGTATTGCTGTGGAAATCTCCGAGCTTGGAGCAAGGCTATATGCACTTTCATGTGATACGAATATGTTAGCTACATGTTTTAAATATAATGGTAAGTACAGATACTGCTTATTGCTATGATGTAAAGATGATAATTCTCAGATTAAAACCTGGTAGTTTTCGTGGAAATGATACTTTCGTAATTTTACTAGATCTTGTTGCAGTCACAAAAATTTTGTCCCTGAAATAAGAATGTAATTGGTAGACATATATTTAAGTATTAAACTACTTTTTTTTATCATTATTTATTATAACACACTATTGTCATCGTGTTTTGTCCGTCGTCGTGCGCCGTGCGTCGTGCGTATGACTATTAATACAAAAGCCTACTCCTCCTTCACCCTTGGATGGATTTCATCCATATTTGGTTTGAAACATCATTGGGGAAGGACAATCATATTTTATATAAATGAGCCTGGTCTGACCCCTAGGGGCTAAGGGGTGGGGCCCCAAAAGGGCAAATTTTCTTAATTTAAGCTTTAAAATCCTACTCCTCCTTCATCCTTGAGTTGATTTCATCCATATTTGGTGTGAAACTTCATTAGGGAAGGACAATCATATTTTATATAAATGAGCCTGGTCCGACCCCTAGGGTCAGAGGGGCGGGGTGCCAAAAGGGCAAATCTTCTTAATTTTAGCTTTAAAATCTTACTCCTCCTTCATCCTTGGATGGATTTCATCCATATTTGGTGTGAAACATTATTGGGGAAGGGCAATCATATTTTATATAAATGAGCCTGGTCCGACCCCTAGGGGCTGAGGGGTGGGGCCCCAAAAGAGCAAATTTTCTTAATTTTAGCTTTAAAATCCTACTCCTCCTTCATCCTTGAGTTGATTTCATCCATATTTGGTGTGAAACTTCATTAGGGAAGGACAATCATATTTTATATAAATGAGCCTGGTCCGACCCCTAGGGTCAGAGGGGCGGGATGCCAAAAGGGCAAATTTTCTTAATTTTAGCTTTAAAATCCTACTCCTCCTTCATCCTGTGATGGATTTCATCCATATTTGGTGTAAAACATTATTGGGGAAGGGCAATCATATTTTATATAAATGACCCTGGTATGACCTCTAGGGGCTGATGGGTGTATGGATTTCATCTATATTTTGTGTTAAACATCATTGGGGAAGGACAATCATATTTTATATAAATGAGCCTGGTCAGACCCTTAGGGGCTGAGGGGTGGGGCCCCAAATAGGGAAATTTTCTTAATTAGCTGGCCCACGTCCTGTTTTAAGGTTTCAGTCTCCGATATCAATGAAAATTGGTCTATAGGGGTTTTAATTGATGCCAAACAACATGCAAACGTTTTCGTAAAGATTTTGGTATTCCAAGATGGCCCCTGGCCCACTTCCTGTTTTAAGGTTTCAGTCTCCGATCTCAATGAAAATTGGTCTATAGGGGTTTTAATTGATGCCGAACAACAAACAAACATTTTTGAAAGATTTTGGTATTCCAAGATGGCCGCTGGCCCACTTCCTGTTTTAAGGTTTCAGTCTCCGATCTCAATGAAAATTGGTCTATAGGGGTTTTAATTGATGCCGAACAACATACAAACATTTTCGTAAAGATTTTAGTATTCCAAGATGGCTGCTGGCCCACTTCCTGTTTTCGGGTTCAGTCTCCGATCTCAATGGAAATTGGTCTATAGGGATTTTAATTGATTCAGAAGGGGGAACTTTAGGTGAGGACAATCATATTTTATAAAGGACCGAGCTAAGACCCATGGGGATAGTATGGTGGAGGTCCAATATAGCTTTGCTGAATTTTGGCTTTAAAATCTGACTCCTCCTTATATTAATCCTGGAAGGGGTTACAACCATATATGGATGAAGGGCTACCAAGTTTGTTCAACAAATGACATTTACCTATTTCAGAAACTTACATATTCAACTAAGGAGTTCCTTGTATTGTTTATATTAATCGTTAACCAATACTTTATACTGTGACTTTGTTATTTTGTGCCATGAGTCAGATGACCGTTAAGGCCCATGGGCCTCTTGTTGAAATTTGGCTTGCCTGGTTGCACATATTTAAAGCAGGTATTTGTCTTAAGCAGCCAATATTTGTCAGTCTGTTTTATGGGCCCACAAGTTATTTTTAAGGAACTTGATTTGAAACAGAAATTGCAAAATCCAGTAGCTGCAAAAGAAAGTTTTTTCATATCAGTGCTTATATATATGTCCTTATTTCCCTGTACATAATGTCAGACATTACTAACAAAGGGAATAACAATTTTTTTTTGTTTTTTTTACAGACACTACTTTCTCCCCGTTTACTATAACAGACAATAGGGGTCTGACACCTGTAATGACTGTAGAGAAGATTAAATCCGAGGACAGGTGTGGCCTGGAATGTCTGTCACGATCCTGGTGTCTGTCTTTCACATTACACAACAGTACAGAACTCTGTCATCTGTATGACTCAAAAAACACTGCAGTTACTCCTGATACTTCTCTAGAGCTCCACAGGAAAATAGCAGGTAAGTTCCCTTATTGAATATGATACAGCATGCATGGCTTGCTTCGAATTTAAAAGAATATTCTTTGACTGAGAGTGGACAATTTGACAATTCTTTGTTTGAGAGTGGACTATTTGACAAATCTTTGTTTGACAGTGGAGAATTTGACAATTCTTGGCCTAAGAGTGGACAATTTGTCAATTCTTTTTTTGAGAGTGGACAATTTGACAATTCTTTGTTTGAGAGTGGACAATTTGACCATTCTTTTTCTGAGAGTGGATGATTTGTCAATTGAATTCTATGTCTGAGATTGGACAATTTGTCTTTTCTTTGTCTGAAATTGGACAATTTGTCAATTCTTTGTCTGTGAGAGGACAATTTGACAATTCTTTGTTTGAGAGTGGACTATTTGACAATTCTTTGTTTGAGAGTGGACAATGTAACAATTCTTTGTTTGAGAGTGAACAATTTGTCAATTCTTTGTCTGAGAGTGGATGATTTGTCAATTGAATCCTTTGCCTGAGATTGGACAATTTGTCAATTCTTTGTCTGAGAGTGGATAATTTGACAATTCTTTGATTGAGAGTGGACTATTTGACAATTCTTTGTCTGAGATTGGACAATTTGTCAATTCTTTGTCTGAAATTGGACAATTTGACAATTTGACAATTCTTCGTTTGAGAGTAGATAATTTGACAAATCTTTGATGGAGAGTGAACAATTTGACAAATCTTTGTCTGAGGCTGGACAATTTGACAATTTTTTGTCAAAGAGTGGACAATTTGTCAAATCTTTGTTTGAGAGTGGACAATTTGACAATTCTTAATCTAAGAGTGGACAATTTGTCAAATCTTTGTTTGAGAGTGGACAATTTGACAATTCTTTGTCTAAGAGTGGACAATTTGTCAAATCTTTGTTTGAGAGTGGACAATTTGACAATTCTTTGTCTAAGAGTGGACAATTTGTCAATTCTTTGTTTGAGAAAGGACAATTTGGCAATTTTTTGTCTGAAAGTGGACAATTTGTCAATTCTTTGTCTAAGAGTGGACAATTTGTCAAATCTTTGTTTGAGAGTGGACAATTTGACAATTCTTAATCTAAGAGTGGACAATTTGTCAAATCTTTGTTTGAGAGTGGACAATTTGACAATTCTTTGTCTAAGAGTGGACAATTTGTCAATTCTTTGTTTGAGAAAGGACAATTTGGCAATTTTTTGTCTGAAAGTGGACAATTTGTCAATTCTTTGTTTAAGAGTGGACAATTTGTCAAATCTTTGTTTGAGAGTGGACAATTTGACAATTCTTAATCTAAGAGTGGACAATTTGTCAAATCTTTGTTTGAGAGTGGACAATTTGACAATTCTTAATCTAAGAGTGGACAATTTGTCAAATCTTTGTTTGAGAGTAAATAATTTAACAATTCTTTGTCTAAGAGTGGACAATTTGTCAATTCTTTGTTTGAGAAAGGACAATTTGGCAATTTTTTGTCTGAAAGTGGACAATTTGTCAATTCTTTGTCTAAGAGTGGACAATTTGACAATTCTTTGTCTGAGAGTTGACAATTTGGTAATTCTTTGTCTGACAGTCGATAATTTGACAATTCTTTGTCTGAGAGTGGATAATTTGACAAATCTTTGTCTGAGATTGGGAAATGGAATGTTCTTTATCTTAATTTTATTTGCCCCTCTAAGAAATGAAAGTAGGGCTTTAAATGTTACCAATATTCGTCCCATGTCATTGCTTCCCATCCTGTTCCACTGCATCTTGTTCAAACCCATCATTTCCTACTTTAATTAGTTATATAATAATATGTATAGAGAGTCATTATTATTTTTTATACATTTGAAATGAAATATGTTCTGTGCAAAATAAATTTTGATGATATTGTTTTTGGTATGAATGCCTTCCATCCCTCAAACAACTATTAATTAATGTGGAACTGCATTTTGAAAAATTGAGAACAGATTTTGATAACATGTGTTACGTCATGTTAGACGAGTGTATACCTTTCCAATAAGATTTCTTTCAGTTGTTGAGTTGAAGGTATCTGCTAGGTTCTTAACTTCAAACTATGTCTATGGTCTTACCATTCAAAATCTATTTTATCTGTTACAGCCTGTTCTCAA
Source organism: Argopecten irradians (assembly GCF_041381155.1). Lineage (NCBI taxonomy): Eukaryota > Metazoa > Mollusca > Bivalvia > Pectinida > Pectinidae > Argopecten > Argopecten irradians. The sequence continues at coordinate 14,283,381 of NC_091138.1, read as the reverse complement.
CCATTTTCACCCTGGCATGGGACATCTGTAGTGGACTTTGGAAATACTATTGGTAATCAAAGACAGTACAAATGTGACAGTTTGTGGATGCTTCCTGTCAATATTTATAACAATACCTATTCTTGTCAGGCTAATGGCCGATGGAGTCAAATACCAATGTGTGCTACTGGTAAGATCCATGTAATGTGCTTTCAATGCTAATCAACATACTGGTTTCTCTTACAATAAATTCTAATATAGGCCTGCAGGTGTACTAAATTTTCTGTGAATTCATTTAAGCAATATTAATGAACATCTTTTTTGTGTTGGTTAAGTATATAATATTTATCAGATTTAATGAAAAGTTTGCTAATAACATATTCCCATATTCTTGTGAGCAACTTCATCTGAGTGTTATAATTACAAGCTGTCAAATCTGCTATAAATAAAACCTCTGTATAAAAGAGCCTAATGTTTGTAAAGGACGGACTGTGTGGGAGAAATTTTCATGATCAAGCAAACTTTGAGTAATTTATGTAAATTTCCATTTCCACATTATAATTGACCTCTGTATAAAGGACACATTTTTCAATGTCTCTTTAGTGTCTTTTGTAGACAGGTTTTGACTGTATATTGAATCTATTGTATCCCTGTTACTGTAGAATATCCCCGATGTCCAATCGGCTGGGAACAGTACCAGACGACTTGTTACTACCTATCTGACAACAAATTACCTGGTTGGAGTTATTTGACTTGGGCTGGAGCAGAAGCTACGTGTAGAGCTAAGGACGCATACCTCCTTCAGATCTTCAATAGGGATGAGCTCAACTTTGTCTCTAAGATGCTTGATGTGGATTGTTACGCTAATTTTTGGACTGGAGGAAATGATCAGTTGATTGTAAGTAAACCTGGTCTGGCTATCCTACCCTGATTGTAAGTAAACCTTGTCTGGTTATCCTACCCTGATTGTAAGTACACCTGGTCTGGCTATCCTACCCTGATTGTAAGTAAACCTGGTCTGGCTATCCTACCCTGATTGTAAGTACATCTGGTCTGGCTATCCTACCCTGATTGTAAATACACCTCGTCTGGCTATCCTACCGTGATTGTAAGTACACCTGGTCTGGTTGTCCTACCCTGATTGTAAATACACCTGGTATGGCTATCCTACCCTGATTGTATATACACCAGGTCTGGTTATCATACTCTGATTGTAAATACACCTCGTCTGGCTATCCTACCTGATTGTAAATACACCTCGTCTGGCTATCCTACCCTGATTGTAAATACACCTGGTATGGTTATCCTACCCTGATTGTATATACACCTGGTCTGGTTATCCTACTCTGATTGTAAATACACCTCGTCTGGCTATCCTACCGTGATTGTAAGTACACCTGGTCTGGTTGTCCTACCCTGATTGTAAATACGCCTGGTATGGCTATCCTACCCTGATTGTATATACACCTTGTCTGGCTATCCTACCCTGATTGTAAGTACACCTGGTCTGGCTATCCTACCCTGATTGTATATACACCAGGTCTGGCTATCCTACCCTGATTGTAAGTACACCTGGTCTGGTTGTCCTACCCTGATTGTAAATACACCTGGTCTGGCTATCCTACCCTGATTGTATATACATCTAGTCTGGCTATTCTGCCCTGATTGTAAGTACACCTGGTCTGGCTATCCTACCCTGATTGTAAGTACACCTGGTCTGGCTATTCTGCCCTGATTGTAAAAACACCTGGTCTGGCTATCCTACCCTGATTGTAAGTACACCTGGTCTGGTTATCCTACCCTGATTGTAAATACACCTCGTCTGGCTATCCTACCCTGATTGTAAGTGCACCTGGTCTGGCTATCCTACCCTGATTGTAAATACACCTGGTCTGGCTATCCTACCCTGATTGTAAGTACACCTGGTCTGGCTATCCTACCCTGATTGTAAATACACCTGGTCTGGCTATCCTACCCTGATTGTAAGTACACCTGGTCTGGTTGTCCTACCCTGATTGTAAATACACCTGGTCTGGCTATCCTACCCTGATTGTAAATACACCTGGTCTGACTATCCTACCCTGATTGTAAGGACACCTGGTCTGGCTATCCTACCCTGATTGTATATACACCAGGTCTGGCTATCCTACCCTGATTGTAAGTACACCTGGTCTGGTTGTCCTACCCTGATTGTAAATACACCTGGTCTGGCTATCCTACCCTGATTGTAAATACACCTGTCTGACTATCCTACCCTGATTTTAAGTTCACCTGGTATGGCTATTCTGCCCTGATTGTAAGTACACCTGGTCTGGCTATCCTACCCTGATTGTAAGTACACCTGGTCTGGCTATTCTGCCCTGATTGTAAAAACACCTGGTCTGGCTATCCTACCCTGATTGTAAGTACACCTGGTCTGGTTATCCTACCCTGATTGTAAATACACCTCGTCTGGCTATCCTACCCTGATTGTAAGTACACCTGGTCTGGCTATCCTACCCTGATTGTAAATACACCTGGTCTGACTATCCTAGCTGATTGTAAGTACACCTGGTCTGGCTATCCTACCCTGATTGTAAGTACACCTGGTCTGGCTATCCTACCCTGATTGTAAGTACACCTGGTCTGGCTATCCTACCCTGATTGTAAATACACCTGGTCTGACTATCCTACCCTGATTGTAAGTACACCTGGTCTGGCTATCCTACCCTGATTGTAAATACACCTGGTCTGGCTATCCTACCCTGATTGAAGTACACCTGGTCTGGCTATCCTACCGTGATTGTAAGTGCACCTGGTCTGGCTATCCTACCCTGATTGTAAATACACCTGGTCTGACTATCCTACCCTGATTTTAAGTTCACCTGGTATGGCTATCCTACCCTGATTGTAAGTACATCTGGTCTGGCTATCCTACCCTCATTGTAAGTATACCTTGTCTGGCTATCCTACCCTGATTGTAAGTACACCTGGTCTGGTTATGGTACCCTGTAAGTACACCTTGTCTGGTTATCCTACCCTGATTGTAAATACACCTGGTATGGCTATCCTACCCTGATTGTAAGTACACCTGGTCTGGCTATCCTACCCTGATTGAAGTACACCTGGTCTGGCTATCCTACCATGATTGTAAGTACACCTGGTCTGGCTATCCTGCCCTGATTGTCATAAAGCTTTGTTTTTCATAAATACCATATGGTTGTTATTCCGTATTTGCACATTAAAGAGTTATTTGCACATGCGGGTAGGTATTTATAGTGATATGATGTCATGTGTTTGCGAGCATAACTTTTTAGAGAAAATGACACAAGTTTCACTCACAAAATAATGATGTAACAATGGATACCTACCAGCAAGGGAGATAATTCTGTAGTAGGGAAAGACAGAATATTTTTGTAAAAATAGGATTAATCAAAATTCAATTTTGTGGTTTCTAATGAAAATTACAGAATATAAACTGGTAATTAGCTATTAAGCTACCTTTGCCTTTCTGTAGGGTACTTTTCATTTTCTTCCATCCCTCTGCAGGGTAAGAGGAATGGAGGTCAGACCAGGTTTTGAACCTTGAACTTATGAACTTTTATTGTTTGAAAAGCTAAAAAGGACCTGTAGTTTGTAACTGTTATTTTCGCATTTACCACTAGCCCTCCACTTCTGGGTAGGGAATTGAAAACCCACATGGGGCATTTGCCAAGTGCTACCATGTGTGTCTGCATGATTTTTCTCTGGACACTTCAGATTTCCTACACCATGCACTTTAACCTGGCCCGTCCTTAATGACATTGTGGCCCTTAGGACTCATGGCCCTTATATATCTTAAGTATTTTAGCCATCATTCAGAACATGTAGAAATGGAACTCCATTACAGAACAAATCCTGATATTTTTCTTCTTTTTCATTATTGTTATTTACAGCCCTCTGTTTTTTCCTGGTCCACCAACGAATATGCTGAAATAAAATACTTGCCGTTCCCCAGCCTAGCAGATGGTCTGCAGCCAGAGCCTTATGATGGTATAGAAAGCTGTTTATCACTACAAAGTATCTTCAATGACACTGATTTATCGACATCATTTCTTGTGGAAGAAGCTTGTACCTATAACCAGAGGTTTCTCTGCTTCAAAAAGTGTGAGTATATATATTATACTTGAATTTGTCTCTGAATTATTGTTCGCTTTCGATGATAACTTAGGAAGGCATCTTACAATCTACAATGTATTGAAACTTAGTCAAATTACTCTTTGTAACAGTCAGATTCCATGAACAAAGATTGAGAAAGTTATCCAAAATGGTTTTGGTGTTTTTGAAACCCCAGAATTTTGAGAATATGTGTTAAAGTCCACTTTTGACAAAGTTAATCACTTTGATTTAAAAAAAAATTACTAGAAATGACTAGATGTTCTTTTGTGGAGATAAACTATTGTAAATTTATTTGGATTGCGAAATTAGTGAAAGAAAATTTGCTGCAAAAGAGTCTTTTGTTTATGTTAGAGCACCGCTTATATTATTTCAAACATTGATTATTTATTGTTGACAGTACTGCCTGTTGGCGCATACAACTGTTCTCAGTATGGCGAGAATTCCTGTGCCATTAACTCTCACTGTGCTGATGAGAAATGTATCTGTGATGAAGACTACTTCCAGATTGGAGTAGATGGCGACATGGCGACAACCTGTGAGCCAAGTAAGTGTATTTCTTATTCAGAAACCTATCATACAAATTTTAGTGTTATTAATTTTATTATTTTATTTTGGAAACGCTGTGTGTGGGATTTAATCGTTCATCATAGATGTGTATCTCAATATATTAAACATTTTGCTGTTTTTTTTTTTTCTTTTTTTTCTGTTTCAAAAATTTTTTTTCATTCAATAGACATATAAATAACATTATGTTCCTTTCACAGAAGGACTTGCACACAAATTTCCATATTTAAATAGATTATTCTAATCTTGATCACAAACTTTCACCGCTTTCACATTATTTACAGATGTATTCATCAGTTATTCATCATTACCTCTCAATCATTCATATCCTTTCAAAATAAATTGATATTTGTAATTTCAAATAATTTATTTACATTGTGTATATATACCAGTTAGTTAATATTGCCATGTTGATGTTACTTCCAGTTGTACCTGTTGGCAGCAGCGGTTGTTTCATAGCATCCCACGGACATATCGATAATCTCTGTCCCAATTCCTCGGTTTGTGTCAACGCAAAGTGTAAATGTTCATCAGACACTTACCAGAATGGTCCTGATGGCAGCTTCTCAACAGTCTGTATTAATGGTAATTATCTGGACCCAGTTGTTGAAAGAATGCTTAGGCTAAACACAGTTTTACGACAATTTGAAATCAAGATCACATAATTTCTTGTATTACCAACTTAACAAAATTTTGCGCCATTCTTTACCTTTTTGCTGATTTGAGTGAAGATATAATCACTTGTTTGGAGCAAATGGGAAATGAAAATTTCACTAATTATGTGATTAATCTAATCACCTGTTGACCCAGGAAAATAGATTGGAAGCCAGCAATAAATCTTGTAAATTTGACAAACCATGCTGTTTGTCCTGAAATGTCATTCAGTTGTTAGCTAAATTACTTTTAGAATATATAGAAGAAAATTTTTGCAGGAATGGTATTATCAATTATGGACCTTTATCAAGGTCCATAGCATTATAACACTATATGGACTGAATCAAAGGTCCTTAATTCCTATATTAGATATGTAGTTCCTTTGACAAATGTCAAAAGAATTATCCAATTTATATATTGATTACTTGAAGAATGATGGCTACAGGACGTCACCCTGAAGAACTCAATGTTTGGATAATGACATCACAGAAGGTTTATTGACTTGATGTTACTAAAAATGAAAACACCGAGTCGATATGCTATACATCAACCCTCAAGTGACCATGTATTAACCATTGGGAATAGAGGAAAATCCTAGCATATCTAATGTTTATAGATATGTTCGTTTTATTAATATTAATATATGTACTTTTTTCTCAAAAACAGAAAAACCCACATGTCCAGACACAAATTGGATTTTCTATGATAATCGATGCTATCGAGTTTATCCTGAAGAGTTTAGGGATTATATTATGGATAATAAACCACCAATAGCGGCAGACTACTGCTGTGGTAAATATTCCGCTTACCTGGCAACCATTCACACACAGGAAGACAACGATTTCCTCATGCTTTTAGGGTGAGTTTTTTATCATTTGAAACAGTTTTGGTTGCCAAAATGAAAGTAAAATGGAAAGGAGTATTTGTCATCCTGTTACATCTGTCTTTATGTGCTGTCCGCCTTCAGCCGTGCACTGTGCGTCGTGCATAAGACTATTTATACAAAAGTCTACTCCTCCTTAACCCTGGAGTGGATTACATCCATATTTGGTGTAAAACATTATTGGGGAAGGACTATAATATTTTTAGCCCACCATCATCAGATGGTGGGCTATTCAAATCTCCTTTCGTCCATGGTCTGTGGTCCTTCCTTCCGTCCTTCCGTCCGTCTGTCCATCCGTTAACATTTCTTGTTACCGCTATTTCTCAGAAAATACTAAAGGGATCTTACTCAAATTTCATATGTAGGTTCCCCTAGGGCCCTAGTTGTGCATATTGCATTGTGGAACTGATTGGTCAACAAGATGGCTGCCATGTAGCCATCTTGGATTTTGATAGTTAAAGTTTGTTACCGCTATTTCTCAGAAAGTACTGAAGGGATCTTTCTCAAATTTCACATGTAGGTTCCCCTAGGACAGTAGTTGTGCATATTGCATTTTGGGACTGATCGGTCAACAAGATGGCCGATCGGCCGCCATCTCATGCAAATGTTACATGAACTGCTTCGCAGTTCACTTTATTTGCAAGAGATTAACTTTCTTCATCAATCAATGCAAGCAACAAAATTGACAATCAATCCTTACATAAATGAACCTGGCCTGAAACCTAGGGGCTGAGAGGTGAGGCCCCAAAGGGAGAAAATTTCTAAAGTTTAGTTTTAAAATTCCTACTCCTAGCTCTTAACCCTTAAGTTGATTTCATTAATATTTGGTTTGAAACCTCATTGGGGAAGGACAATCATAGTTTACATAAATGAGCCTGGTCTGACCCCTAGGGGCTGAGGGGTGGAGCCCCAAAAGGGGAAATATTCTTAATTTAAACTTTAAAATCCTACTCCTCCTTAATTTTTGAGTGGATTTAATTTACATTTGTTGTGAAACATCATTGAAGAAGGCCAATCAAATTTTGTATAAACGAGTTAGGTCCGAACCCTGGGGACAGAGCTGCAGGGCTCAGCAGGGGAACTTTGATGAAATTTGGCTTTAAAATCTTACTCCTTAACCCTTGAGTGAATTACATCCATTTTTGGTGTAAAACATGATTGGTGAAGCACAATCATATCTTATATAAATGAGTTAGGTTCGACTCCTGGGGACAGAGGGGAGGGGCTCAGAAGGGGAACATTCTTTGATAAAATTTGGCTTTAAAATCCTACTTCTCCTTTACCCTTGAGTGAATAACAACCATAATTGGTGTGAAACATCAATGGGGAAGACAATCATATTTCATATAAATGAGCACGATTTGACTCTTAGGGACAAAGGGACGGGGCTCAAAATTTTATTAAGGACCGGGGTAAGAACCATGAGGATAGAACAGCGGGGTTCCAAAATGGGAGCTTTGCTGAAATTCGGCTTTAAAATCGGACTCCTCCTTAATCTTTAAATGAGTTACAGCCATATATGTCATGAAACATCTGTATAAACAAATTATTCAAATGAATGACCTTGACGACTATTCAACTCACAGGAGTCAAATAAGCTAAAATCTTTAAACAATTTCTTGTGAAGGGCCTAGAGACTTGACATTTGGCCTACAGCATACTAGGATGAAGGGTTACCAAGTTTGTTCAACAAATGACCTTTACCTATTTCAGAAACTTACATATTAATCTAAGGTGTTCCTTGTATTGCTTAATATTAATTGTTAACCACTACTTTATACTGTGACTGCATTGTGCCACGAGTCAGATGATCGTTAAGGCCCATGGGCCTCTTGTTAGATCACCAATCCCAAAGGGCCGGTAAACTTATGTCATGGCATGGTGTCCTTCGTATGTTTGTCCATCATCCAGCTGTCAACATTTCATTAAAATCGCTACTAGCCAAAGAGTTATACATGGATTAGCGTAATTTGTCCTGAAACATCCTTGGGGGAAGGGGAACAGAGTTTGTATAAGTATTGGCTCTGACCCCCCGGGGGCAGGAGGGGCGGGGGGGGGGGGCAATAGAGGTAAATCCTTTAAATCGCTACAAGTCATAGAGTTCTGTTTGGAATGTAACCAAATTTGGCCAGAATAATTGCTTGAGGAAGGGGAACAGTGTTTCTATAGATTTTGGCTCTGACCCCTCGGGGGCTGGAGGGGTGGGGCCCAATAGGGGAAATAGGGGTAAATCCTTTAAACTGCTGCTATATAGGACTTCATAGAGTTCTGCATACTTTGGATTGTATCCAAATTTGCCCAGAAATATTTATTGGGGAAGGAAAACAGAATTTGTATAAATTTTGGCTCTGTCCCCCTGGAGCAGAAAGAGTGGGTGGGGCCCAATAGGGAAATTAGAGTTAAATATTTAAATTTCTTCAGAAAAGCAACAATGATCTTGTGTTCAGAACATTACTTGGCATTACAACCAGGTGAGCGATACAGGCCTTCTAGGCCTCTTGTTTGCATATTATTATACCTCATGTTTATGACAGTGTCTGTGATTAGTTGAAACACACCACATTGTCGGTAAAAACAATGTATTTCCCTCAAAAGAAATAAAACACTGTATTTCCCTAAGGCGCGTGCCTCCATGGCGACCTCCTATCTTTTACAGGGAGTTATCTCCCCTTTCAATCGTACAACAATGACAGATGAAGCCTAAAACGAAAATTTTGACTCACAACAGATTTAAAGATGCTCCATTGCCGACAGACTGCAGAAACGATATGCTCATAATTTGAATAATAACTTATCTTTACTCATGTATACATGTGTCTAATTAACATAAAAATGCAAATAAGATTAATTGTTTTGTTTTTGATTCATGCGCAATTAGTACTTCATTCCATTTAGAGCATAGTCTCATAAATTTTATTCATGAAGCATCTAATTATGTTTGATATTTTTATATCAAAGTAAAACAAGAAGCTCTTATAGTAAACTACAGGTAAACAGATTTGGCACAGGAGCTTGAGTTGAGGGGGCAAAGGTCATACTTTACTGTACGTATCCTTGATAGATAGTGAATTTATTTCTTTATATCTTCAGGTTAACAAGATCGAGGCGTTGGATTGGGCACCACTTTCAGAAAGCTGAGGCCAGATGGGTTGATAACTCTACAGTCGACTTCCTCAATTTTGGTTATACCAACGCCAACCTCACCAGTGACTATTGTACATATATGGATGAAGTGGGCTACTGGAGACAGTCTGACTGCTTCAATTTTGATGTAACAGATGTTACCTGTGAAAGGGCTGCAAGTAGGTTATGGTTGAAATAGAGATTGAACAGTGTTTGAATTGCCTTCATACCACCTTTAACGCAATCAAAACACTGTTCAATCTACATATCTAAATAAATAAGTCTACTTTTACATGTTCGTCGTCAAATTTAAAATGATGTTGGTTGTTAAGTTGGGTAACTACGAAAGTCAGGATGGCCAAAAACACAGGTCCAATTGTTGAACGTTATAGCTGCAGTTTGATTTGAAATATAAGAAAGACACCTTTCAATTATTTTTAAAACATCTTTGTTTTTCAATTTGATCATTCATCAACAATGTCGCAATGTTGAGGTGGAACGACTACCGGTATGTATCGTTATCAGGGTAGTGATGCGGTCCAAAGTGGAATGAGCCGCCATATTTGATTAAATTGAGGAAAGTTACTGTGATATAGCCTATTGATGGTATGACCATTGAGCTGCTGAATGTTTGTCGTGTATGTATCGGTGTACGAATGCGACATAGACTAAATTTTTCATAGTCATGACTTTTATTTTATTGTTCGGGAAATAGACAAGTGTTTGCATGGTGTGCCTATTTTGAATGCAAAAGACGGAGGATAAAGCTTAGAATACAGTTTCGGATACCTGTAATGTTTTTTCTGGAAACCGATATATGATCTGTTAACCTATATTGTTCGCTTAGAAGTCCCCTGAATTGTTCTCCAATCAGATGTCTGTATATTTACGTGAGAGAAGTGATCGTCCCACATACTGACGTACATTGTAACTATGGAATTCCCTGAAAATTCCGGACAAACCAGCAATTCATTTTGTTGTTTATTACCGTTACAATGCTTGATTGAACACATATTCTGTTTTGATGTCAAATGCATATTTAATTGGATCTTATAACAAGTCTTTATTGTTATTTTGAAATCTGTCAACTTATGACTAGAAACTTTGTTTACATTTCCTATAGTACTGACAACATATTGTCTGTTCAGACGCTTAATGATCAGTCTTGAAACCAAAAAAAAGATCGAAATCGTCTTTTAGTTTACTTTGAATTCAAAGCAAAATTGGCATCTGTGAAAAGGTAAAATGTAAATTAAGTATTTAAAGTTTATTTAGAATATGACTCAAAATCTTTCCTAAGCGGAAACTAGAAGAAGTCGGATCCTGCACTGGGTTTGTATTCATACGTCATTGCGATTACGCTACTTTGAACACAACTCCCCTCCCTTTGACTATATAGTTGCATATGTAAATATGTTTGATTGCCAGAAAAACTAGAAAGGGCTTCAAGTATGTTAAAGATAAAATGTGTTTGATTCCTAACTAGAAAAACTTTTATGGTTTTGAGAATCTAGAAATGTTAACTGGTTTTGTAAGTGGCACGTAGCTGAAAAGCCATGACTGTAAACGAGGATGTTTTCTGATATATTCTGTATGTAACCCTATAGGGTGTAAGTCTCTACCTGTTGTGGTTAATGGGAGCTACTCGTCTACCTTTGTGGCGGATGTTGGTTCCACGTATATATACTCCTGTGTCGCGGGTTACATCCTGGCCGAGTCCCACAGTGGAGCAGTGACCTGTCTGGAAGTTGAGAGGGAATCACTTTGGACACCGCCACCTATGTGTAACAGTAAGTTCCTTATTACCAGTGGTCAGTCCAGTTGTTTGTCCAGTGGTCAGTCCAGTTGTGTGTTCAGTCCAACTATCTGTTCATTGGTGAGTTCAGCTGTCTATCCATTGGTCAATCCAGCTGTATGTTAAGCCATTTGTCCAGTGGTCAGTCCAGTTGTGTGTTCAGTGGTCAGTCCAACTATCCGTTCATTGGTGAGTAAGCTGTCTGTCCAGTGGTCAATCCATCCAGCTGTATGTTAATCTATTTGTCCAGTGGTCAGTCCAGCTATCTATCCAGTGACTGTAAGTTTGAGTTAACAAGATAATTGAATACAACAAAAGAAAAATTTACTGATGAGATAGAAGAGAATAAGACTAATTGAATATCTAGAAACAGAAGAATCTCTTCATGAGGAATAAGATTCTTAAGCTGTAAAACACTTGCCACAGGTTGAGATCTCCTGTCTCACCTCAAAGTGGGTGTTGATTCTTTTTTTTTACCCTGTTTGCCACTTTGTAATAAAGTAATAATGTTGTGTCATTAATGCAAGCAAGGAAGACCTGAATGAATTGTTGTTGTTGTTGTTTCATCATTGCATTGGTGTCATGACATCATGACTGTTCTGCGACGTCATATAATTGTTGAGAATGTACAAAGATCTTGTGTAACTTGTCCTTACCCTAGGGTGGGATAGAAAAATTTCACCCCAATAAAATTGCGGATTTCCCTGTCCCGGGTAAGAGAACTTTCCTTCTAGCAAGGCAAATGTTTTCTGTTCTAATGACAGTGCCATTTATACAGAACTTAATCGGTATTGGTTTGTGTTTCAGGCTTACTGGTTGACATATATGAGTTATACACTGGTGTCACACTGTACGGCCTACAGCTCAGCACTGTGGGGACAGCCTCTGATGGCCTCTGTGCTGTAGAATGCTACAACCATATAGACTGTTCAGTGTTTGTATACAACCCCATGATACATGAATGTGTAACCTTCTCCAATAAATCAGAATCTGCTGAAACCGGATTGGTCAGCCTGCCCAATCACGAGATCTGGATACACAAATATGGTAAGTACGTGTATACTATGTATGACTTAGCCAGTCGGTTGCCCTTAAAAGTGTCAAAATTTAAGAATTATTTGTTTTTGAAATGTCCTGGATCACCGTTATGTTGGAAATAGTAAGAAATAGGTGAACAACCAAAGTGACACAATTTCTGATGTTCCAAATTCAGTGATAATTTCTGTTCTCAAGTACCTTTAAAAAGTTCCTTTGTTGATTTCAGATTACTGTGGTCCAGTGCCCCATGTGCAACACGCCACATACAATGTGACGGGGACGGGACCAGGGAGTAAAGTAAAGTACCAATGTCAAGGTCATTACAGGATCGACAGGATGACCTCTGACACACTCACCTGTAATGATCAGGCCAGGTGGGACCAAGACAAACTTCCTGTCTGTGTCTGTAAGTCATAGCAATTGTAAATATTGGGCTTTATTTCAGAACTAAGTACTATACCACAAATTACTTGTGTTGTGTACCAAAGAAATCAAGTCATGAATATGTTGAAACTTTACAGGTACTTGCCAACATACCAACATATATGAGTGGTTCTGAGTCTGTGTATTGGGCAATCTGTGTATTGGGCAGTGGATACAGCCCTTACAATACAGGGATTTGGAGATACCAAAATGATGTGGGCAAAGTACAATTTACCGTTGATTATAGTCCCACCTTCCGGTGATTGTGACATCACAAAATTCATGTTATCCTATCACCAAAAGTTAACAAAGTTATCAAAGGTAAATTGTTGTGGTATCTCCAAATTGACGTAATTGTTTTCTTGAGAATGGATTATTTCCACAATAACTTGTTGTTATAAAATGTTTCAGCGCGATTTGAGAGGGTCAATGGGTATTTTCCTGCTGGGTATAAGAATGGAAAAGTCGTGTACAGAACCTACTCCATTGCTGACTGTGAACTAGCTTGTATGGAAGAGACCCAGTTCCACTGTGTGAGATGTGCTTATTATTCCGGCGTCTGTTACCTGTTTGATGTTCCTCAAACTGGTAACCGTGGAGACTACAATCTTCTGGACACAGACGATTTTGTGTCCAACTGTGTTTCATCAGAACTGATCGGTAAATATTTAATTCTTTCATTCTTCAATACCTTTATATAATCATCTGTGACTTACACATGTTTAAATGTTCTCCTTATCAGAAAGGTGTTTTCAGACATTTTAAAGCTATTCCTATTAGTGCAACTGAAACGACTTAGTGAATGAGTGAACATTAGTATTCACTATTTGTTATGTAGTATAGCATGCTAGTGAATGAGTGAACTTTAGTATTCACTATTTGTTATGTAGTATAGCATGCTAGTGAATGAGTGAACTTTAGTATTCACTATTTGTTATGTAGTATAGCATGCTAGTGAATGAGTGAACTTTAGTATTCACTATTTGTTATGTAGTATAGCATGCTAGTGTGAATGAAGTGTAGTATGAGTGATAGTGAACTTTATTGTATTCATTAGGAAGTATCACTATTTGTTATATGTAGTATGAGCATAGTAGTGAATGAGTAGTGAACTTAGATCACTATTAGTATATCAGTAGTATATATTCACTATTTGTTATGTAGTATAGCATGCTAGTGAATGAGTGAACTTTAGTAGTTATGTGTCACTGACATGCTAGTGAATGAGTGAACTTTAGTATTCACTATTTGTTATGTAGTATAGCATGCTAGTGAATGAGTGAACTTTAGTATTCACTATTGTTATGTAGTATAGCATGCTAGTGAATGAGTGAACTTTATTCATTTAGTGTATACATGCTAGTGATGAGTGAACTTGTATTCACTATTTGTTATGTAGTATAGCATGCTAGTGAATGAGTGAACTTTAGTATTCACTATTTGTTATGTAGTATAGCATGCTAGTGAATGAGTGAACTTTAGTATTCACTATTTGTTATGTAGTATAGCATGCTGTTAAACAGAAAGACTGATTGGTCAAAATAAACTTTTGTTTGATAGGAATCAAAGGAAGTCTTTTGATACAATGTCAAGTAAATGAGTGAAATTTGCTTTGATATAGGGCATAGGGAGTTTTTATACAGAAAAGGATCCTTGAAATAAAGATTCCTTCCACTTTTTGGCAAACAGTTACTGTTACAGTCTAAAGTAAATTTAGTGGAAGTTGACAGAATGAGATTCTTTTGGTTACCCCATTGTTTTGATATTATACTAAGTCTATTATGAATCGTAGATGCTGACCTTGAGGAATTTGACCTTTGGTATCATCAGACCGTGGAGATTGGAGACGGTGACTTGATGACCTACACAGATGGACAGTCTGCTGAGTTGTGTGCCCAGGCCTGTATCTACAATAACTGTACATTCTTTACCTACCACTGGCTCAACCTGACATGTGCTGTGTTTGGCAGTGCTATTCCAACAACTACTGAAATGCCTTCTGATCCCAATAGTCACGTATACATACGAAGATATGGTTAGTGAAATATTTTTTACTGATGAACCAATTACTCATTTGTGAGGGTGTTAAATACTTCTGTGGGAATATAGGTCACTCGCCTTATATATGATGTTAATTATTTTAGTGTGTGTGCCATAATTGCTGTGGTCCCTTTCGTTGTTTCTATCTGTTTGATATGACACAAGTAGGGTAGGGCTATGTATATAAACCTTCCACGTGCGTTTCTGATTGTGTATTGTGATAGCGGCTATCGTTTGTATCCTTGAGCAGTCTAGGTTAACTTGATGTTTACCAGGATATCGGTGAGTTGCCGCATGAGTTTCCGCGCTCACTGCGCATATGCCATAGATTAGACCAATCAGAATGGGTATGCGACATCGCAAATAGGACCATGGGAAGGGGGTTATAAAAGGGGCTTCACAACTAAAATGGACGACTTGCATGGCCGGATAACCGGCCAACACTCAGGGAGAGATACCTTTCCCACCTCAGGAGCTGATAACAGCTACCACACAGTGCTGACAACAGCACACGTACATTAGTACGTAAACGTTAGGGCACGTGGGGGTGTGTACACGTTAGTTAGGGAGTGGGGCTGTTGCTAGTGTTTACCGGGAGGTGAGGGTGTAGTGTATAAGTTTATAGGTATAGGAGGGGGGTAGATGTACCGTTATCGATAGGTCCTATATAATCCTATAGGGGTGTTCGTATACTGAAACCGTTTATCTTGGTGTATTACTTTTACTTACTTTGTTACCGTTTATATGTATCACTGTTTAATTGATCTAGTTAATTAAAGATGCTCCACCGCCGACAGAGCATAAATGATATTAATCATTTGAACAATAATCGGTGTTTAATCGTGTACATATATGCCTAATTAACACAAAAAATAATATAAAATAATTTATTTCGCCGTTAGTGCATGCGCAATCAGTACTTAATTCCATATAGGATATAGTGTCACGGAACTTTTTCGGGATGCAATTAATTATTTTTCATATTTTTAACTTGAAGTAAAATTAGAAGCTCAAACTTTTCAATGGTGTTAATGGTGTAAAGTAAGTAACTTTTGTAACAGAAGAAAAATACTAAATCGTCTGCTCCTGTTTTTTATAGTGAAAAAATACCATTTGTCAGCGGTGGAGCATCTTTAATATGAATAAATCTCCATTTATCTTTATGTAAGTGTTTGTTGACATGTAATTAAATTGCTCCGCCACATCCTTATGAACTTGGGATTGAGCTGTCTGTAATCAGCTCCGCGTGTGTGCGTGTCTCTACTCTCGGGATTCGTCTGCTGACCGGTGTCGTGGGGATTGTAAATCAAAACTATATACGATCACAACATTTGGGAACTGACGTCCCCTCGACGCTGGTCCCAGGAGTGGGGACGCGCTATTACACTTCTGCCCCTTTTAGCCCCAGAAGCAGCTACACAATGGGTTGATATTTAGGAGGGTGAAATTATCTTTAGCTTCAAGAATCTTGCAGAAATCCAAGCACCAAATGAAGTATTCTTTGACCTGCATAGTGTGTTGGTTATCAAGTGGAATTTATGTATTCTCCAAATTTCTTTTCTATTTTGTCACACATTACAAGGGAGATATAGCCAATTTGATGTATTTTGTTACTTGTACTTCTTAGCTTATGAGCAACATTTAATGGTCTTATTGTGTCGCCTGCAACGCAAGGGCGACACTTACATATCACTATGTCGGCGTCGGCCTTGGCAGCGTTGGCGTCCGGGAAACGGTTTCCATGCAATAACTTAATTATTTATCGACCGATTTCAACCAAATTTGGAATATTGCTTAATATTAATGATATCTCCGATGAGTTCGATAAGGGTCAAAATTTGTCAATATTTGAAAGAGTTGCAGGACTTTAAAATAGTCAAAACAGATAAATCCATGGTTTCCGCTCGATAACTTAAATATTTATTGTCCGATTTCAACCAAATTTGGTAAATTGCTCTATATTGATGAGATCTTAAATGATTTTAATACTGGTAAAAATTTCAATATTTTCAAGAGTCATGGGACTTTAAAATTGTCAAAACATGGTTTCCACTCGATAACTTATAAGTATTTATTGTCCGATTTCAACCAAATTTGGTGTATTGCTTTATATCAATGATGTCTTAGATGGGTTTGATACTGGGCAAAATCCATCAATATTTGCAAGAGTTACGGGACTTGATAACTTCACCTAATTATCAACAATATTTTAAACTGTAAATAAATATTTTTTGTGATGCTGTGTAGGCGACACATCAACTTCCGTGGAATTCTTGTCTTTTCTATTTCGTCACATTACAACTGAGATACATGTATAGCCAATTTGATGTATTTTGATAGGTTGTGTTGCTCCTCCTACTGTGGCCAATGCTCGAGTGGACATCATCCTACAACAGGTACCGGGTACCTACAGTATCGGAGACCAGGTACAAGTGGAGTGTCTGGTCCCTGGTGAGGAGAGAGTTAACAACCATGATGGTCTCATGGTGTGTCAGAAGACAGAGAAATGGTCCACCCCACCGGCTTGCAGAAGTAAGATCTTGTTTAAAAATTGATGAACATGTAGCCATATTTCTTCTTCATGCGATTGACAATGTTCAGTCTAAATGGCATAAATTAATGTTTTCTGTACATTGAATAGCAAATGTTTGGAAGTTGTCATTGTGCAAACAGTTTCTGCTTTGATTATTTTGAATTGTTTACAATAATTTAATTTTGTGCAGATTTTTTAATGAGTGTAACAGGAAAGGAGAAAATGTAGCGGCCAGACCGGGATTCAAACCCGGGACCCTCAGAACACTAGCCGAGTGCTCTACCGACTGAGCTACCTAGTCACCGATGATCAACCCAGTCCAATCCCGCTACACTCCTCCCTCCTTTCTCGAAGTCTTCGCCCTCGAAGACATTCTAGACCCTTCCAAACACCACCACCGTGGGTTATTTAGTTGGGCGCCAATTCTGTAACAGGAGAGGAGAAAATGTAAGGGCCAGACCGGGATTCGAACCCGGGACCCTCTGAACACTAGCCGAGTGCTCTACTGACTGAGCTACCTGGTCACCAATGATTGATTCAGTCCAATCCCGCTACAATGAGAATGGTGGTTGTTTCTATAATTTGCAGAGATGTGTCAATGTATATTATCTAAGTACTGATCATATTCAAGTGCTTTTGGTTCCAGAAATTTTGCACTAATTTATAATTGCACTCATTTATTTTATTTGTGTGATTAGTAGTATAAAATTTTATTGTGACATACTTATCAATTATGATATCTCCAAAAATGTTGTTGCTTTTTTTAAAATTTGACAGCGCCAAAGCAATTACCCGTACATTAGATTCTGCATGTTTTAATTATTGCATTTGAAATATTATATTTTTCAGTTTTAATGATTTTATAAGTTCACCACATTTCATCACAGGTTGTTATATGGGTTCAAGTTAACAAGGTTCAGTTTGGTTTATTTCGTGAAACATCCTGTTATTAAATTCCAAGGTCATTTAAAGGCCTACTACCTTTCCGAAACGAAAATTGAAAGTAGCGTGAATAGACTTCTTATGTATAATTATATATTTCTGTGCAGATCTTTGCCCCAATGGCTGGTACATGAAGGAGTACACATGCTATAAACTGTATGTCTCGGTGCCAAGGACGTTTTGGGACGCATACAAGGTCTGTCACACGGAAGATGCTGGACTTGTAAACCTAGAGACAGTAACAGAACTGCAGTCTTCCGTTGCTGATGTTTGGTAAGTAGATCAAATAAAAATGTCTAACGTTTTTAAATTATCTCAAAAATAAATGTTTTCATAAGATCTCAGAAACACAAGTGATGAAGGAAGAAAATTTTATGACTCATGCCTTATCCAGTTCCAAACGCATGACCTGTGACAATCAATTGCCTAGCCAGACATACCTGTGTTGGTTATGTAACATCACATCCTGTCTGCTCTGTCCTGTCCAGCATGATGGATGGTACGAGGGAGACATTTGTGTTTTACAGACATCCCAAGTTTCATATCTGAAATTATTACTACTCAGATATAAATGAGAAAATGAATTTGGAATAAGTAGAGCCAATAAAAGGCCATTTCTCATGTCAGGTGTTTGTTATTTAATTTGCATGTTTGTTTTACACAAACAATTTGTTATACAGATATAAAAACAATTGATGTAGATTCTGTATATCTACATGATTCCCCAAACTTTATATTAAAATATTTTGTATGTCAAAAAATATATATTAACATGTTTACCTACATCCCAAAGGAACTGGACAGGTGCTATTTCTGACTCCTTCTGGCTGGGAGCTTACACAGACCTGAGTGAGTGGAAGTGGAGTGAGAGGCTTGCTGATGATGTACTGGGTGTGCTTCCTTCCCTTTCTGATCCCATCCACTCTGATCGTTTGGGTGCGGCTGTACAGTTCCCTAGCGGTACAGTCACTGAAGCTCCTGTCACTGACTTGAAGCCTTTTATCTGTGAAAGAGCTGCTGCAAGTAAGTCTTCTATAATCATAAATATCCTCTTTGTTTTATTCAACTATTTCTGACTATACCAATGTTTCGCTAAATTGAGAAAATAGCTTTTCCACGTGAAAATATCGAGCCGTTAATTTTATCAGAGATTTATTTTGGTAATTTGTCAAGTCCCTATGAGGATTTGCCATATTTACGTCACTACTTTAAAAGACGCTAAATATTATGAAATTAATATTTGATATCTTCAATTACTTGGATAATTTTTGAGGATAGCAATTGGTGGGATTGTTAGTTGTTGCTTGCAAACTACAAGCCGAAAAGCTAAAATTTGATTGGTACACTGGATCTAAGTGGCTGTATTTAAACATCTAGTGTCGACTCTTGATTACCACGTAATTATGTATATACTGTTGTACTGGTTTTGTCTGTTAGAATTGGTTTGTCCCCCTGGATGGGAGAAGTACCAGAATCAGTGCCTGAAAGTATTCAACAGCGTACTGATGAACTATACAGACGCTATTACAGCTTGTGAAACAGAAGGCAGTACCATCGCCAGTGTGCCAATGGTATTCAAAGCTGATGTTATTGGGGATTTAGTGTAAGTATAAATTTAGTACAAGGGAGTTTCATGTAAGCATGAAATAGATCTGATTAAAATTTTAACATTTGCACCACAATTCATTTACGGTAAAACACAGTCATAATGTACAATGTTACCCAACCATTTCTAAAAAACATCTTTTGAATACAGATCAGTACCATTTAAAGTTGAAATTCCCCAAACTAATAAATGAAATAGAAAGGTAACACTTACCTGACGAAAAGTATTTCATAACTATGATGTAGTTTGATGTTTCATAACTATGATGTAGTTTGATGTTTCATAACTATGATGTAGTTTGATGTTTCATAACTATGATGTAGTTTGATGTTTCATAACTATGATGTAGTTTGATGTTTCATAACTATGATGTAGTTTGATGTTTCATAACTATGATGTAGTTTGATGTTTCATAACTATGATGTAGTTTGATGTTTCATAACTATGATGTAGTTTGATGTTTCATAACTATGATGTAGTTTGATGTTTCATAACTATGATGTAGGGCATTTAACAATTGTCATTTTATGGAAAACTTGTACCATATGATCCAGCCAACTGCAATGTGAAAAAGTTTACATTGTACTTCCTTGAATAGAAACTGGTAGATTTAAAAGGCCAACTTCATAAGTTTGTTAAATAAGTATTTGTACATTTCAGTACTGCTGCAGGAGAATCTAAGGCCTATGTAGGCTTATATAAACCTATCAATGGTATGTACAAGTTAGAGGATGGTGCTCGTATTCTTCACAAATACCTGTTTACCCAGGAAAGTAGCCTTACATCTGAGCTATGTGGTACACTGCAGACAAACTTTGACTATCTAACTTCTGATTGTGCTACAGAACTGGCATATGTCTGTCAAAAGTCTCTAGGTATGTTATATATTTAGTATTTATTTATTATGTAGAGAAATATATTCAGCGTACAGTTAAAATGCTGATATGGGTGAAATTCTACTTCATATGATGATATAATAGATTAAGTATATATATACAGTGTATATAATATGTACCTTTATTAAAATATGTTAAACCAAAAACATGTACCTTAAGTTCGCGGTTTATGCAAACTGCATTTTGGTTTTGTGTTTCAAATTTTCGATCTATGACTTTATAGACAAAGTCATTTAACCAATGAAAAATGAATATGTTAAAACCAAAATTGAATTATATTTGCATACAATCAATACCTGACAAGTCTGAAAAGGTTTTTGTTTTCGTTACATCTGCTATAAAATACAACAATAAATGTGAATGTTCTTCCCTTGTGGTTTAGATGAAGTTGGGTTGCCAACAGACTTTTCCAGCTTACCATGTTCTACAGACAATTTCTGTAATGATACTAACCTTGTGTGTTCCCGATGGAAAGACGGGTCCACATTCTTACCTCCCCGATGTGTAGGGATAGGTATGTAATGTCTTCAGTCTCAAAGTATTGAATAATCATTCTTTATTCTGACACCTTAAAATAAATGAAATTGGATCAATATCCAAGAGCAACTCTATCACCATTATTTTAACTATATCTGAATAAGTATATAGTGATAGTATGTTACTTATGTTGTAGTTGACCCAGATTTAGTATTGCTTTTGTTGTGCTACCCAAAATGTGTTAAAAGATATGGAGCAGAAATTTGGAGGAGTCATACTTGTGTGGCTTGAAGCTGATGTGCAGTATACAATTGTTACTATGGTTATGTCACTGTGGTCTAACTCTCAAAGTTATAAACTCAAATTAGTTATCAGTTATTTTATATGACAGAAAATGAATGCACTACATAATTCCATCTTGCCCTGTGTAAGAATATTGATTTTACCTGAACAGCCTGTCCTCCGCCATGGGTGTACATTAATGGACGATGCTACAAGTATAACCGCAAATTTCGGACATTTTCTGAAGCATTCCTGGACTGTGTGGAAGATGATAGTGAGGTGTTTATACCAAACAATATCAAGGAAAATTATGATGTCTTCTTCTGGTTACGATCATTAAATACACAGTAAGTGTTACTAATGAAAGTAATTGTTTCCTATTTTTTTTTTCTTTTATACATTTACTTGTGTAAGTGATATAGTAACAGACTATTGGGTGTGAGTTACCTAAGAAAAAGCCTTTCAAATCAAACTATGATGTAGGTCATTTGAATGATTTTAACAATAGTTAGTGCTACCAAGTTTGTTCAAATGAATGACCTTGATCTTCATTCTAGGACACAGGGGTCACAGGGTCAATAAGGCTGAAATCTTTAAAAATCCCATTGGCAATAACTAAGAGACCTTAGTCACCTATTATCTAGCATGTAGCATGTTCGGATGAAGGGCTTCCAAGTTCTTTTCAAATAAATAACTTTGAGCATCACTTAAGGCCACAGGGGTTAAATAGGTTTTCTAAATGACTTCTTGTGAATAACTAAGAGGCCTAGAGACCAGGGCCCGGCACTTTCTCCGACAGATTTTTTACTCAAGTCATAAAATCATATACTTGAGTAAAACATCTGTCTGAGAGTAGTTTTATGGTGCCTGCCCTGATTTTTAGGTCATCTGACCGAAGGTCAGGATGACCTATTGTCATCGTGTTTTGTCCGTCGTCGTGCGCCGTCTGCCGTGCATCGTGCATCGTGCGTCGTGCGTAAGACTATTTATACAAAAGCCTTCGGCGTCGGCGTCAGCGTTGGCGTCCCATTTCACATTAAAGTTTTTGAGCAAGTTTCTGTTTCGTCAATTGTTTAAGCTTAAGTCATCATAAATGTTTATGATTTTATTTTCCTAATGTGTATGGATGCTGCACGTAATAATACAACCAATTTGGGGTCCTTAAGGGGTTTTTTGAGTCTGTTAATTTGTCATATTTCCACGTTAAAGTTTTTGAGCAAGTTTCTATTTTGTCTATTGTTTAAGCTTAAGTCATCATAAATGTTTATGATTTTATTTTCCTAATGTGTATGGATGCTGAACGTGATAATACAACCAATTTGGGGCCCTTTAGGGGGTTTTTGAGTCTGTTAATTTGTCATATTTCCATGTTAAAGTTTTTGAGCAAGTTTATATTTTGTCAATTGTTTAAGCATAAGTCATCATAAATGTTTATGATTTTATTTTCCTAATGTGTATGGATGCTGAACGTGATAATACAACCAATTTGGGGCCCTTTAGGGGGTTTTTGAGTCTGTTAATTTGTCATATTTCCATGTTTAAATAGTAAATACTTGAACATCAACTTCTTCTGAATAGGCGAGCTTTGCTGTTCTCCAACAGCTCTTGTATATAAATGAGCCTGGTCCGACCCCTAGGGGCTGAGGGGTGGGGCCCCAAAAGGGCAAATTTTCTTATTTTAGCTTTAAAATTCTACTCCTCCTTCATCCTTGGATGGATTTCATCCATATTTAGTGTGAAACATCAATGTGGAAGGACAATCATATTTATATAAATGAGATAGGTCCGACCCCTAGGGGCTGGGGGTTGGGGGCAACAAAAATGCAAATTTTCTTAATTAAAGCTCTAAAATCCTACTCCTCCTTCATCCTTGGATGGATTTCATCCATATTTGGTGTGAAACATCATTGGGGAAGGACAATCATATTTTATATAAATAGCATAGGTCCAACCTCTAGGGGCTAAGGGGTGGGGCCCAAAAAGGGCAAATTTTCTTAATTTAGGCTTTAAAACCCTACTCCTCCTTCATCCTTGATTGGATTTCATCTATATTTGGTGTTAAATATCATTGAGGAAGGACAATCATATTTTATATAAATGAGCCTGGTCCGACCCCTAGGGTCAGAGGGGGGGGGGCCCCAAAAGGGCAAATTTTCTTAATTTAAGCTTGAAAATCCTACTCCTCCTTCATCCTTGGATGGATTTCATCCATATTTGGTGTGAAACATCATTGGGGAAGGACAATCATATTTTATATAAATAGCATAGGTCCAACCTCTAGGGGCTAAGGGGTGGGGCCCCAAAAGGGCAAATTTTCTTAATTTTAGCTTTAAAACCCTACTCCTCCTTCATCCTTGGATAGATTTCATCTATATTTGGTGTATACATCATTGAGGAAGGACAATCATATTTTATATAAATCAGCCTGGTCCGACCCCTAGGGTCAGAGGGTGGGGCCCCAAAAAAGGCAAATTTTCTTAATTTTAGCTTTAAAATCCTACTCCTCCTTCATCCTTGGATGGGTTTCATGCACATTTGGTGTGAAACATTATACGGGAAGGGCAATCATATTTTATATAAATGAGTCTGGTCCGACCCCTAGGGGCTGAGGGGTGGGGCCCCAAAAGGGCTAATTTTCTTAATTTTAGCTGGCCCACATCCTGTTTTCAGGTTTCGGTCTCCGATCTCAATGAAAATTGGTCTATAGGGGTTTTAATTAATGCCGAACAACATGCAAACATTTTCGTAAAGATTTTGGTATTCCAAGATGGCCGCTGGCCCACTTCCTGTTTTAAGGTTTCGGTCTCCGATCTCAATGAAAATTGGTCTATAGGGGTGTTAATTGATGCCGAACAACAAACAAACATTTTTGTAAAGATTTTGGTATTCCAAGATTGCCGCTGGCCCACTTCCTGTTTTCGAGTTCAGTCTCCAATCTCAGTGGAAATTGGTCTATAGGGGTTTTAATTGATTCAGAAGGGGGAACTTTAGGTGAGGACAATCATATTTTATAAAGGACCGAGCTAAGACCCATGGGGATAGTACGGTGGAGGTCCAAAATGGGAGCTTTGCTGAAATTTGGCTTTAATATCTGACTCCTCCTTATATTAATCCTTGAATGGGTTACAACCATATATGGATGAAGGGCTACCAAGTTTGTTCAACAAATGACATTTACCTATTTCAGAAACTTACATATTCAACTAAGGTGTTTCTTGTATTGTTTATATTAATCGTTAACCAATACTTTATACTGTGACTTTGTTATTTTGTGCCATGAATCAGATGACCATTAAGGCCCATGGGCCTCTTGTTGGTTAGTAGCATACTGGCATGAAAGGCTACCAAGAAAAATGACCTTAATCTTCATTCTAGTATATAATACAGAAAAGGTTAGCATGTTCGACCTACATGTATATGATTCATTTGTATTTATCCTAAAATTCATTGCAACTACTGTATCTTTGTGTGTGTTGTGTTGTATTGTGCCTATAGTCAGATGACATTGAGGCCCATGGGCCTCTTGTTAGTTTTAAGAGCTAATTGTGAAGACATTATAGTTTTGTCAAATGATTGGTTATATTTCTTGGCTCAATATCTAAAATAAGAATCTGGAAAGTTGTCCCATTCATATTGATGAAGCCATTTGCCTGACTGACTTCTCTGTTATAGGGTAAAGTCATCAGCTGTCCACATTGGTATAGAGAAGGTAATGGGCCCAACTCACATTGCCATGGACTCCAGAAAAACACCCAGTTTTACACGTACAACTTCAAGCAGCTCTAACTATGTGTTGGGGGTGTATGATAAATACCAGGGAACATGGGCAGGTATCGCTAGTGATGATTCCTGTACAACTGTTATGTGAGATCAGGGGCTGGAATCCTACACAGCCTTATGGGTATGTTACCGGTTTTTGTGGCTTAGAGAGTTACAGAACATTTTCAGTGAAATTTGGAAAGGACAAGTTATGTGTATCATTATTTTGTGTATTACAGGTTTTATGTAATCTTTGATATGTGGAATGTTGTAATGTAAAGTAAATTTCAATTTTTTGTCATATTCAACAGATATAAAAAAAATTGTTGGTTCTTTTTTTCAGGCACCATGCATGCATAGTGACATGAATACAGAAAGTTCATCCCCTTGGGACCTGTAATACAAGTGTATGTAATACATATACATACAATTAGCATCATATGAAGAACTGAAGAATGTTGATATGAGTGCTCTTGAAAGTAAACTTTTCCAATATGGACCTAGAAGATCATGAACAGAACATTTAAACAGTATTAATTTATTAAATGTTCCTTTCAACTGTAATCATTAAATAAAATTATGATGCAATACTTTTTCATTGTTTAACTTTGTAGAAATATTCTTTTATATTAGTCCTCTAGATCCAGTGATTATAATTCTTGCATCCATATGCCGGCCCCATTTGTTTTTGTCAGGGCTTGTGAGATAGCTTTTCAATTACTTTTAAAATATAAGGATTTTTTTTAACATATAGCAATATAGTATACCATTGTCATTAGCATTTCATATTCCTCTAAATTCTACTTTACAAAGAGAGTAGACTCAACATATAAATAAAACCATAAAACTAGCAAGTTATCTGAAAAATGTTAAAAATCTTTTTGTCTGAACCAAATTTCACATTTATTGTCTATGTATTAAATACTGTGTAGTAACAGTGAGTATTTACAAACACATAGACTAAAATGTAGTATGTATAGTACTATGTTACATCTCGTCTTTGATTTGAGTTCTAAACAAAAAAAGTTGGTACCTATTGGGAAGTTGTGACTTGGGCGGTGAGGGTGAAATACAGAAGTAAATAGCTACACATGGAAAAAAGAAAGATATACAGTACCATATGGATTCAAAGTTGCTCCAAAATCAATGAGACTAAATAACCAAAAAAAAAAAAAGGCCATTGTAAACCCCCCCAAATATGCAATGACCAGATCAATGATAAAGCACCCTTCCACTTCCAGTTATCTGTAGCTATTTCTTCTATATTTCAACCCCCCACTCAAGTTACAACTTCCCAACCTCATGATTCTTCTGTCTTTTAGGCCCCCCCCCCCACCCCCACCCCCACCCCCCATCATGCCCAACACACACATACCTGATTGATTGTCATTTTATTTCAGGTTCCTATTCAGTATTATTCCTAAAAACCAAAAAGGGTATACACACTGTGTACTCTCAAAGGAGGGGAACCACTTCATTCAAAAATGGAATTTACAATTTCATCTTAATTTTGAAATTTTCAATTTTAATTATTAAATTACTGGACTATTAAAACAGTATAGAACCCCTCGGCTACAGACAAAGTACTGTGGGTACACATTTCTCTTAATTAATTACTTTTCTTCAACTCAATCATCTTTTTCTCCAGAGCACAAAAAAGAACAGGAAACAACAGAAAAGGAAAAGTAACATACATGTAGGCCTATATGTTTTTCTGGAAATTATATATGATGTGTTAATTCTCACAGCATAGGCCTACATGAATGTGTTAGAATTAATTATATTATCAATGTTTGAGAGAATTTCCTAGTTGTAATTCTATAGCAGCTACATGGAATGTACGTTTACATATATACATTGTACGATACATATACATCATACAAGTTTCTTTCCTTCCAGCTGGACATTCATGTCATCTCTCTCCAGAACTCAAATATTGTTTACAAAAAAAAAAAAACAAACAGGAGACATAGATAATTTAATTAAATCTCTGCAAAAAACTACACGAATAATTGAACACATATATTGTACTTGTAAAATATCTATGTATGAGCTAATTTATTTTCACATCTTTGACAGCTACATGCTATGGACGTTCTATGGAACGTTTTCGTGTGGTTTTAAATGGGAAATTATGTTACGATTATTTGTACTTAACCTTCATGATTCGGTTGATGTAAAATACGACGAATGCGATGCTGCAATAATTGCCCCTTGCCGGGGCCCCCCATCTCTGCATCGGCCGAATATTTGTGTCGATTTCCATGTTACAAGATGCTTTTATCGAAAAATTAATTATTACAAAGCATTGTCATTAATGTAAGAATACTTCATTTGCATCAAATGTATCATCTCAAAACAACAATTTGCATTACCGCATTAGTGGTTTATCACACGAAACGAAACCGACACGACTGAGAAACACATGTCCATGTTGACATTTCCACGCAGCCTCGTTTTCAAAGAGTTTGGCGAATTTATATTTAGAACTGTGCTAAATTTACACGGGCTTCCCCAAAATTTCAATGGTCAAAACTGGACACCGTAAGCAGAACTTGACACATCATTATGGTATACAATGACTTTTGGAAGGCCAAAGAACGCATTTAGACTGGTTTCCTTTGCCCCCCCGACTATTCACTTTAAAGATATATAAATTCAACATACATATTTCGTAAAAAAAAAGTCGACGTCTACTGACGTGCTCCCGTGCACGTGGCTATGGAAGGCCGTTTCAGGATAAAAATACCAAAAATACTTAAGTACATAACTTTAACAACTTAAGTAACTTTCATGTCCACTTAAGTGTCTCTTTTTCACACATTAAGTACATAATTTTCGTAACTTAAGTGCTAAAATAACGTACATAATGTCAATTATGTACATAATGGTCAGGTTTTCTCGCACTTAAGTGTTGAATCTAAACACTTAAGTAAAAAGTTTACATAATGACATAATTGTTGAACTTCATTATGTGTTTGCCTTTGTCCATTATGTACCATGTCAACATAATGAAAAATATTGTACATCACTTAATTGTAAATATTCTCTGCCATTTCGTCCCAAGTTTAACATATCTACTTAAGTACTTCATTGTTTTATCCAACTTTTACTTAAGTAGTTTAACATATCTACTTAAGTACTTCATTGCTTTAAACCAACTTTTACTTAAGTAGTTTATCATATCTACTTAAGTACTTCATTGCTTTAACCAACTTCTACTTAAGTAGTTTAACATATCTACTTAAGTACTTTCATTGCTTTAACCAACTTCTACTTAAGTAGTTTAACATATCTACTTAAGTACTTCATTGTTTTATCCAGCTTCTACTTAAGTAGTTTAACATATCTACTTAAGTACTTCATTGTTTTAACCAACTTCTACTTAAGTAGTTTAACATATCTACTTAAGTACTTCATTGTTTTAACCAACTGTTACTTAAGTAGTTTAACATCTACTTAAGTACTTCATTGCTTTAACCAACTTCTACTTAAGTAGTTTAACATATCTACTTAAGTACATCATTGCTTTAACCAACTTCTACTTAAGTAGTTTAACATATCTACTTAAGTACTTCATTGTTTTAACCAACTGTTACTTAAGTAGTTTAACATCTACTTAAGTACTTCATTGCTTTAACCAACTTCTACTTAAGTAGTTTAACATATCTACTTAAGTACTTCATTGCTTTAACCAACTTCTACTTAAGTAGTTTAACATGTCTACTTAAGTACTTCATTGCTTTAACCAACTTTTACTTAAGTAGTTTATCATATCTACTTAAGTACTTCATTGCTTTAACCAACTTCTACTTAAGTAGTTTAACATATCTACTTAAGTACTTCATTGCTTTAACCAACTTCTACTTAAGTAGTTTAACATGTCTACTTAAGTACTTCATTGCTTTAACCAACTTTTACTTAAGTAGTTTAACATATCTACTTAAGTACTTCATTGTTTTAACCAACTTCTACTTAAGTTGTTTAACATATCTACATAAGTGTTTTAACCAACGTCTACTTAAGTAGTTTAACATTTCTACTGAAGTGGTTTCAAACCAAAAAAATATGTCTGTTAATGGTTACCCGACCGACCCTTATTTGTTTTACCCCCGACCCTAATTTTTTCACACTTTTCTACGAAAAAAAAAACCAGTCGGGATTTCGATCTCAGATACTAAAAGAAGAATCCTTCCGACCGATCGACTATATTTTTTTGCAAATGTAACCCTAAACAGACATATGTTTTTTGGTCTAAGAAGTTTAACATATCTACCTTCGTGTTTTAACCAACTTCTACTTAAGTAGTTTAGCATACAATGTATCTACTTAAGTACTTTATTGTTTTAACCAACTTCACGCGTGCCCAGAAACGATTCAATTCAATTCAACCAACTTCTGCTTCTCATTACTTTTGCACGGGGCGAGTTGGTTCGTGGGTGTTTTCTAGATGATTATGTAAAATGTACTTAAGTAACAAGAACCAAAGTTACACTTAAGTAAAACTAAACAATACTTAAGTAAATACAACACATAATGACCTAAAAGTCATTAAGTACTTAAGTGGTAAAAAAAAGACACTTAAGTAGTTTTGGTATTTTATCCTGAAACGGCCTTCCATACGTGGCTGTCCCTTTGATCAATCAGTCAGTTAGGTATAATTGACAGACATGCGAAGTGTGTGGCCCCTCCCCCGTTACTATAGGTAAATATCATTGGCTGGCTAGCTCTAACCACACTTGTCAGTAATACAGGTGATTGACAAGGCGGCGTGGTTTCTGAACCGACCGGTGACCCAGCTATTTAGATTTTTTTTAGACATGTTTCTGAAATAAATGGCATTTTGTATGATTTTTTAAATCATGGTTCACCAGAAAATCTACTAGATTCTACTAGAATTTGTGTTTAGACTACATATATATGTAATTACTACCAACCACTGACAGCTGTGATGTCTGAAAAGCTACCGTAAGGAAAAGAAATCTTCCTTGTAATTCATAGAATAACTCCTTACATCCACAGCATTAATAATTATATATCATGTAAGTTTATCATTAGTGTATGTTTTTTCGGTACAAAATTCTCCGATACGAAAATTCCTGTATTCGTAAACAGATCCTGATGCGATAAACTGTTTTTCTCTATCTTTTGACATCTGCGTCTCATTAATTTAGTTAATTCGCTAATTTGTTGAATGTCTTACCGTTTGTATATAGTTCAATTAGTCGTAGTCTTGTTTTTTCATCAGTTCGTCATCCGTTGGAGTAGAGTTTACCGCGAACATGTGAGTGTCAGCGATGCGTTTGTATTGCGTTGTTCTATATTTAAACTATGCGGTGATCGGCTAGTACACCACTTTCCCGCGCAGTGCTCATGCTACCTGTATCAGCCGCAATGATCGCGGCGCGGCTAGATTGATTCAGAAGGGGGAACTTTAGGTGAGGACAATCATATTTTATAAAGGACCCGAGTTAAGAGCCATGGGGATAGTACGGCGGAGGTCCAAAAATAGGAGCTTAGCTGAAATTTGGCTTTAAAATCTGACTCCTCCTTATATTAATCCTTGAATGGGTTACAACCATATATGGATGAAGGGCTACCAAGTTTGTTCAACAAATGACTTTTACCTATTTCAGAAACTTACATATTCAACTAAGGAGTTCCTTGTATTGTTTATATTAATCGTTAACCAATACTTTATACTGTGACTTTGTTATTTTGTGCCATGAATCAGATGACCATTAAGGCCCATGGGCCTCTTGTTGGTTAGTAGCATACTGGCATGAAAGGCTACCAAGAAAAATGACCTTAATCTTCATTCTAGTATATAATACAGAAAAGGTTAGCATGTTCGACCTACATGTATATGATTCATTTGTATTTATCCTAAAATTCATTGCAACTACTGTATCCTTTGTGTGTGTTGTGTTGTATTGTGCCTATAGTCAGATGACATTGAGGCCCATGGGCCTCTTGTTAGTTTTAAGAGCTAATTGTGAAGACATTATAGTTTTGTCAAATGATTGGTTATATTTCTTGGCTCAATATCTAAAATAAGAATCTGGAAAGTTGTCCCATTCATATTGATGAAGCCATTTGCCTGACTGACTTCTCTGTTATAGGGTAAAGTCATCAGCTGTCCACATTGGTATAGAGAAGGTAATGGGCCCAACTCACATTGCCATGGACTCCAGAAAAACACCCAGTTTTACACGTACAACTTCAAGCAGCTCTAACTATGTGTTGGGGGTGTATGATAAATACCAGGGAACATGGGCAGGTATCGCTAGTGATGATTCCTGTACAACTGTATGTGAGAAGGGGCTGAATCCTACACAGCCTTATGGTATGTACCGGTTTTGTGGCTTAGAGAGTTACAGAACATTTTCAGTGAAATTTGGAAAGGACAAGTTATGTGTATCATTATTTTGTGTATTACAGGTTTTATGTAATCTTTGATATGTGGAATGTTGTAATGTAAAGTTGTCAGAACTGTAGACCAACTTAACATTGTATGCATTTGGAAGCCGAAACAATCAATCAAGATGCTACATTGAAACACATGTGCTGTAGAAGATTCTCAATTACAAAGTTAATGCAAATGGACATATTCTAGCGGTGATAATATGTTTGCTCTTTTTATACCAGAAGCTAAAATAAAATTGCCTTAATTGTGACTAATGTAAATGTTTGATTATATTTTTTGGTCACCTGAGACGAAGTCTCAATTGACCTATTCTAATCGCCTTTTGTCCGTCGTCGTCCGTCGTGCGTCGTATGTCCGTAAACAATTTACATTTTCGACTTCTTCTCCAAAACTGCTGAAGCAATTTCAATGAAATTTTGCACAAACCTTCTAAGGCATAAGGCCAATCAAAATTGTGAATTATATGGTCCCCACCCCCCAGGGGCTGTGGTAGGGGCCAAAAGGGGTAAAATTGAGTAAAATTTCAAAAATCTTGTTCTCTACTCACAGATGTGATAGAAGCAAATTCTCTTCATAGATAGAAAGGTCTCAAGGCCCACTACAAAAATTGTGAATTATATGACCTTAGGGTCTCAGGTTTCCCCCTGAGGAGGTGGTTAAGTTTACTATAGTTTATATTGGGAAAACACATTTTTGAGCATTATTTGGTCATTTGTAATAGGAAATGAGTCAAATGTTGTCAGAATTATCAGTATGAGATGGCCATTTAATCCTATTAACAAATTTTCTATGACTGACCCCCAGGGGCCTTAGGTCAAAAGGGGTCAAATAGGCTAAAACTTCAAAAATCTTCTTTTGAAATTCTGGAAATGGTAGAATGAAACACTTTTCATAAATAGAACGGTCTTAAGGTCCTTTACAAAAATTGTGAATTATATGACCCTGGGGTCTCGCGTTTCCCCCTGGGGAGGGGGTCAAGTTTACTATAGTTTATATAGGGAAAACACATTTATGAGCATTTTTTGCACAATTTTCATTGGAAACGAGTCAAACTTGATTAGAATTATTAGCCTGAGATAGCATTTGATATCATATCCATATTGGTCCAGGCCGACCCCCTAGAGGCAGAGGGACGGGGCCAAAAAAGGGTCAAATAGGCTAAAACTTCAAAAATATTCTTCTAAAATTCTGGAAATGGTAGAATCAAATACATTTATGGATGAAAAGGTCTTAAAGTTTGTTTTTATAAAAATTGTAAATTTGATGACCCTGGGGTCTCATGTTTCTCCTTGGTGAGGGGGTCAAGTTTACTATAGTTTATATAGGAAAAACACATTAAAGGATTTGTGCAGCCAAAATTTTTTTTTGATAATACGTCAGGATATTGCTTTGAATGAATGAAAAATCAAGTCCCACCCAAAGAATCGCCTAGCTTTTAGCGCTATCGGTTGGTTTTGGTTGTGATTTACGGGTAGTGTCGACTACGGTTCAGAGATAATGAGCTACATGTAGGCGGTCACATGGTCTTGTGATGTCAGAGTAGTCCGCGGCTACACAAGGTAAGCCTAGTACTATACATCTATATAGCACATATACGTATACGTTAGATCTACAATTTGAGTTTTTCGAGTAAATGGTTATTCTAGCTTTATGATGTAGATATTTTCAGTTTCAAAACATTCCATTATTGACGTGCTTGATTCGAGATCTATAAAGCTAATGCGAAACTGAGCGTGAACCTTTTAGACGTCATAATAACGTAACTCACTGTTACGCGCGATTCCTCGGAAGTTTATATTAATTAATAATAGTTGAAAATATTATATTTCCTCGAATATAAATTGGTGTAAACAAATTATGTAATAAATATACCTATATATGTATCCCTAGTTATAATGTCTATCCGTCTATATATATAGCTAATGGACATTCCCCTATATAGCTACATGTCACTAGTTATATAACCTTTTTCCTTCTGATTTACTTAAGATGCTCCACCGCCGACAGAGCATACCGGTATGTATCGTCTGTTTCACTGAATCAGGCCAATATAACCGATAAAATATAAGTGGCCTCCTATAGTGGTGTTATTACATCTATATCCATTAGCCGAATGAGATTTTCAGCGATCCCGATTTTAAACTCAAAGCTGCACTCGGTTCTTTCTGTGATAAACAGCCAATGCCGACAGATACAGTTTCTTGTTGTGTTTGGCGATATTTTAATGTTGAAAAACATTGCCAATATTTATAATAAGATGTTGTAATTTTGAAAACTTTCTAATTTCAGGTATAAGAACGTTTGTAGGAAGTCAAAACCCCTAAGAAATCTATGTAAATCTAATGATTTAGTAACTTTAATTTGTTTCATTATTTGTTTCATTATATATTCTAACTCAGGTGACCGTTAAGGCCCATGGGCCTCTTGTTAATATATGAATTTATGTTTTTGTTAACTTGTTCAAAATCAATTTTACCGTTAAATTTGATTGTAAAAAAATATGTATACTTAAAGTAATCAATACTGTAAATCAATTCTTTCGCAATTGAAACCAGAATTTAATTTTAAATCAGCAAATATTAATCCTTGCGAAAATATTTTGAAATGAAAATCATGCAGTTTAATAGCTGCGAAAGTAATTTGGTACACATTATATGTTTATTATGTTACCTTTAATACCTGTGATTATGTCTTGTAGATTATCAGTATGAAGGTTGTTACACTGAGGTGGCCACTGATGAGAATCGTGACCTGTCCGAGAGAACTTTGGTTGACAGTGCCATGACAGTTGACATTTGTGCTACTCATTGTAGAGATCATGGATTCAAGTACTGTGGTTTAGAGGTCAGTATCTTCTGTAGAGGTCAAGGATACAGTACCGTGATAAAAGGTCAGTATCTTCTGTAGAGGTCAAGGATACAATACTGTGATATAGGGGTCAGTATCTTTCGTAGATGTCAAGGATACGGTACTGTGGTATAGAGGTCAGTGTCTTCTGTAGAGGTCAAGGATACAGTACCATGATATAAGGGTCAGTATCCTCTGTAGAGGTCAAGGATACAGTACCATGATATAAGGGTCAGTATCCTCTGTAGAGGTCAAGGATACAGTACCATGATATAAGGGTCAGTATCCTCTGTAGAGGTCAAGGATACAGTACCATGATATAAGGGTCAGTATCTTTTGTAGAGGTCAAGGATACAGTACCATGATATAAGGGTCAGTATCCTCTGTTGAGGTCAAGGATACAGTACTGTGGTATAGAGTCATAACAATAATGAAGTACCAGTTAGTAACACATCATTATACTTTGTATAGTCCACCACATTTTGTACTTATCATGGAAACTATTGGGGACTTTGACTTCCATAAATGACAGCTGAATATTTCAATTTTTAGAAAAACAAGTGGCAATGATTTGATTTTATATATCTAATGATACAGCTATGAAATTTTAAGAATGAATACATTGGATTCATTTATAGTGAATTAAACATTCCATTGAAGACAATTGGGTATATATCGTACATGGATATGTGGTATTCTATTTCATTAACAAAATATATAGGAAGGGCCTGTACATTAATGTCTAATTTTACACCAAGTAGGAGACTGTAATTTACAGAATTATTACGGACATTTTCTAGGCTGGAGTTACCTGTAGGTGTGGTAACACCAGAGGGCGCTACGGACGGTTGGCCACCACTTCCTGTGACGCTGCATGTCCTGGTGACCCTGCCCAGATCTGTGGAGGGACCAATATCATAGCAGTCTATCGCGTTACATGTAAGTTATTTGTGGAGGGACAAATATCATAACAGTTTATCGAGTTACATGTAAGTTATCTGTGGAGGGACCAATAACATAGCAGTTTATTGCATTACATGTAAGTTATCTGTGGAGGGACCAATATATTCATAGCAGTTTATCGCATTACATGTAAGTTAACTGTGGAGGGACAAATATCATAGCAGTTTATCGCATTACATGTAAGTTATCTGTGGAGGGACCAATAACATAGCAGTTTATCGCATTACATGTAAGTTAACTGTGGAGGGACCAATAACATAGCTGTTTATTGCATTACATGTAAGTTATCTGTGGAGGGACCAATAACATAGCTGTTTATCACATTACATGTAAGTTATCTGTGGAGGGACCAATAACATAGCTGTTTATGGCATTACATGTAAGTTATCTGTGGAGGGACCAATAACATAGCTGTTTATGGCATTACATGTAAGTCATCTGTGGAGGGACCAATAACATAGCAGTTTATCACATTACATGTAAGTTATCTGTGGAGGGACCAATAACATAACAGTTTATCACATTACATGTAAGTTATCTGTGGAGGGACCAATAACATAGCAGTTTATGGCATTACATGTAAGTTATCTGTGGAGGGACCAATAACATAACAGTTTATGGCATTACATGTAAGTTATCTGTGGAGGGACCAATAACATAGCTGTTTATCGCATTACATGTAAGTTATCTGTGGAGGGACCAATAACATAGCTGTTTATGGCATTACATGTAAGTTATCTGTGGAGGGACCAATAACATAGCTGTTTATCGCATTACATGTAAGTTATCTGTGGAGGGACCAATAACATAGCAGTTTATTGCATTACATGTAAGTTATCTGTGGAGGGACCAATAACATAGCAGTTTATCGCATTACATGTAAGTTATCTGTGGAGGGACCAATAACATAGCTGTTTATCGCATTACATGTAAGTCATCTGTGGAGGGACCAATAACATAACAGTTTATCACATTACATGTAAGTTATCTGTGGAGGGACCAATAACATAACAGTTTATCGCATTACATGTAAGTTATCTGTGGAGGGACCAATAACATAGCTGTTTATGGCATTACATGTAAGTTATCTGTGGAGGGACCAATAACATAGCTGTTTATGGCATTACATGTAAGTTATCTGTGGAGGGACCAATAACATAGCTGTTTATCGCATTACATGTAAGTTATCTGTGGAGGGACCAATAACATAACAGTTTATCTCATTACATGTAAGTTATCTGTGGAGGGACAAATAACATAGCAGTTTATCACATTACATGTAAGTTATCTGTGGAGGGACCAATAACATAGCAGTTTATCGCATTACATGTAAGTTATCTGTGGAGGGACCAATAACATAACAGTTTATCGCATTACATGTAAGTTATCTGTGGAGGGACCAATAACATAGCAGTTTATCGCATTACATCTAAGTTATCTGTGGAGGGACCAATAACATAGCTGTTTATCGCATTACATGTAAGTTATCTGTGGAGGGACCAATAACATAACAGTTTATGGCATTACATGTAAGTTATCTGTGGAGGGACCAATAACATAACAGTTTATTGCATTACATGTAAGTTATCTGTGGAGGGACCAATAACATAACAGTTTATCGCATTACATGTAAGTTATCTGTGGAGGGACCAATAACATAGCAGTTTATCGCATTACATGTAAGTTATCTGTGGAGGGACCAATAACATAACAGTTTATGGCATTACATGTAAGTTATCTGTGGAGGGACCAATAACATAGCTGTTTATCGCATTACATGTAAGTTATCTGTGGAGGGACCAATAACATAACAGTTTATCGCATTACATGTAAGTTATCTGTGGAGGGACCAATAACATAGCAGTTTATCGCATTACATGTAAGTTATCTGTGGAGGGACCAATAACATAGCAGTTTATCGCATTACATGTAAGTTATCTGTGGAGGGACCAATAACATAACAGTTTATCGCATTACATGTAAGTTATCTGTGGAGGGACCAATAACATAAACAGTTTATCGCATTACATGTAAGTTATCTGTGGAGGGACCAATAACATAGCTGTTTATTGCATTACATGTACATGTAAGTTATCTGTGGAGGGACCAATAACATAGCAGTTTATCGCATTACATGTAAGTTATCTGTGGAGGGACCAATAACATAGCAGTTTATCGCATTACATGTAAGTTATCTGTGGAGGGACCAATAACATAGCTGTTTATCGCATTACATGTAAGTTATCTGTGGAGGGACCAATAACATAGCAGTTTATCGCATTACATGTAAGTTATCTGTGGAGGGACCAATAACATAACAGTTTATTGCATTACATGTAAGTTATCTGTGGAGGGACCAATAACATAGCTGTTTATTGCATTACATGTAAGTTATCTGTGGAGGGACCAATAACATAGCAGTTTATCACATTACATTAAGTTATCTGTGGAGGGACCAATAACATAGCAGTTTATCGCATTACATGTAAGTTATCTGTGGAGGGACCAATAACATAGCAGTTTATCGCATTACATGTAAGTTATCTGTGGAGGGACCAATAACATAGCTGTTTATCGCATTACATGTAAGTTATCTGTGGAGGGACCAATAACATAGCAGTTTATCGCATTACATGTAAGTTATCTGTGGAGGGACCAATAACATAGCAGTTTATCGCATTACATGTAAGTTATCTGTGGAGGGACCAATAACATAGCAGTTTATCGCATTACATGTAAGTTATCTGTGGAGGGACCAATAACATAGCAGTTTATCGCATTACATGTAAGTTATCTGTGGAGGGACCAATAACATAACAGTTTATCGCATTACATGTAAGTTATCTGTGGAGGGACCAATAACATAACAGTTTATCGCATTACATGTAAGTTATCTGTGGAGGGACCAATAACATAGCTGTTTATTGCATTACATGTAAATTATCTGTGGAGGGACCAATAACATAACAGTTTATCGCATTACATCTAAGTTAACTGTGGAGGGACAAATTTCATAGTAGTCTATTTAGTTTCATGTAAGTTATCTGTGGAGGGACAAATATCATAACAGTCTATCAAGTTACATGTAAGTTGTAGTTAGATAAGGAATTAACCCCTGCATTGGTTTATCATGCTGGACCCGAGCTTGATTCCTTGTCAGAACATTCTAACACGAATGTTGTCTGAGGGTAATATTTCATATGTATCTGCTGCAGTTTGGTTAAAAGTACAATAGATTAATAGTCATGCCTACCAATACCACAAACCCCTGTTTTATTTGTTGTAGCCAATGCCTGTGTGGATTCCATGCCTGCCCACCCAACAGATCCTACCATCTGTTTTTCTTTTGTGAACAACTCATTGTTATATTCTGGAGGGATCTCTGATTGCCTGCTACAAGGAACCTACCCAAACTCAAAGGGCAAACTACTTAGTATGGAAAACCCCTATGTTGAGGAGGCAGCATATCATCAGTTGTTTCGAAGTATATTGAGGTAAGTTCTTTTTACTTAAACTTTTTGTCTGACATTACATAAAAAAACTTTTCTAAATGAATACACAATAGAATATTCTGTCATTATGTCCCCCAAACGAAGTGGGGGGACATATTGTTTTTGCTCCGTTTCTTCTTCTTATTATTATTATTACAAGCTAACCGATACTTACATTATATATATCATAAATGACTTCTTAGGTAAAATCTGTGTTTTCGTTTAAATATCACATACAGTGTATATAAAAATAATGATAATAAAAAAGCTAACCGACTTGATGTATAATTCATTTTTCACAAAAAAAAATAATACGGGACGCCACTTGAAACATCATGATATACCCGTTCATATCAAGAGGTCTCTAATTTACTAGTAAACGTTTCACTCATAATTTGCGTGTCCCTGTGTTTTGGCTACTTTTAAGGTGACTAAGATTGCATTTTACGGTCTCGGAATAGCAGTTGAGACGACTTGTTTTACATATGTTCATAGAAATTTAACTGTCGAAAACAGATATATCTAGATTTTATATCCGATGAAAGGTTCCATAATATAACACCACGATCGAGAGTATCGTGGGTAGCGATAGGCCAAGGACACCTCCTTGCAGGCGGTGTATGGGATTTGCAAATTATTTAGTCTAGATGAAATAAACGATTATTCTAATTACTGGTTTATTTAAAAAATGAATGTACTTGCAATATTTCCAACGTTGGACATTTTTGTTTTGCTATAATTAATGTCGATGCTGCTATCGTT
Organism: Argopecten irradians; assembly: GCF_041381155.1. Taxonomy (NCBI): domain Eukaryota; kingdom Metazoa; phylum Mollusca; class Bivalvia; order Pectinida; family Pectinidae; genus Argopecten; species Argopecten irradians. The sequence continues at coordinate 14,243,760 of NC_091138.1, read as the reverse complement.
TGTGGGATGAGATGAGATGAGGAGGTTTTGCTGAGTCATCTCGGTTTTCCCAGTCGACACCAAAATAAAACTTGTATTGTAAGATAGTGACCGTGTATTCTGTTTTCCTGCAACTTTTTCATTATTCATACAGAAGATGGTATTCAAACGAAAGCAAATTGCCTGTTATTTACACGATTTCGCTCAAAGCGAAACACTTGATGATCAAAAGAAGAATGCATTCACTAAACCGAATGAGTATATACACCTTTTTACTACCGTGGGAAATAGGTAAGCGACGTCATTCTGGTGATTGTGACGTCACTGTTTGGCGGGACTGACTGCCGTTTCATTCACTCCTACTAAAAGTGACGTCACTGGAGTATTCGGGATCAAGTCATCAAATTTAGAAATTGAATTAAGTGAAAGAAATTAAACATTTATTTTACTGACATCGTACTATTGTCCTATTGCAATTATTACAGGAAATTCTTATTGTCTGGTATCGAGTTTTGTGCCCGACTAATACCGATATTAGTGCTAAAAATGCATTGTTTCTTGATATTGTTCCGCTTCCTTTGTTGACTTTATATTCGTAAAATGAAATTAACCTGCGAAGGGCGTCAGGGCGCTTGTTTTCAACGGGAATAAACACCGTAGTGATAAAGACCTTCCAAGTATGGCAACAGTAAATAATTTGCATCTGGGAAATAGGGACACAAAAAGTCGATTTTCTCCAATAGTAAGTAAGTTACACTATAATAATGTTGCTGGAACACTTAAAAAATCGTTCTGATTTCAGAACAATTAGAATTATGAAGATACATCTTACAGTATTTTTATTATTATTATTATACATAATGTAAGTTAACAAGCTAACCGATACTTACATTATATATATCACTGGCTTTTTAGGTAAAATATGTGTTTTCGTTTAAATATCACATACAGTGTATGTAATAATAATGACAATAAAAAAGCTAACCGAATTTTATAACATATTTGTATAATTCATTTTTCACAAAAAATAATACGGGCAGCCACTTGAAACGTCATGATATACATGTGCATATTAAAAGGTCTCCAATACTTTTTAATGACATACGTATCAAATTACTAGTAAACGTTTCTGTCATAATTTTAGTGCCCCTGTGTTTTGGCTGAGGTGACCAAGATTGCATTTTACGGTCTCGGAATAGCAGTTGAGACTACTTGTTTTACACATGTTCATAGAAATTTAACTGTCGAAAACAGATATATCTAGATATATATATCCCATGAAAAGTTACATTATATAAGACCACGATCGAGAGCTTCGTGGGTAGCGATAGGCCAAGGACGTCTCCTTGCAGGCAGTGTATGGGATTTGCAAATTATTTAGTCTAGATAAAATAAATTATTATTCTAATTACTGTATTATGGAAATAATGAATGTACTTACAATATTTCCAACGTTGGGCATTTTTATTTCGCTATAATTAATATCGATGCTGATATCGTTTGTGCGATGAGATGAGATGAGGAGGTTTTGCCGAGTCATCTAATTTTCCCTGTCGACACCAAAATAAAACTTGTATTGTAAGATAGTGACTGTGTATTGTGTGTATCCTGCAACTATTTCATTATACATACAGAAGATGGTATTAAAAACGAAAGCAAATTGCCTGTTATTTACACGATTTCGCTCAAAGCGAAACGCAACTTTGATGATCAAGAAAAGATACATTCACTAAACCGAATGAGTGTGTACTCTTTTTACTACCGTGGGAAATATGTAAGCGACGTCATTCCGGTGATTGTGACGTCACTGTTTGGCGGGACTGACTGCCGTTTCATTCACTCCTACTAAAAGTGACGTCACTGGAATGTTCTGGATCAAGTCATCAAATTTAGAAATTGAATCAAACGAAAGAAATTAAACATATATTTACTGACGTCGTAATATTTTCCTATTGCAACTGTTACAGGAAATTCTTATTATCTGGTATCGAGTTCTATGCCCGACTAATGTCGATATCAATGCTGAAAATGCATTGTTTCTTGATATTGTTCCGCTTCTTTTGTTGACTATAAATTCGTAAAATGAACGTAACCCTCGAAGGGCGTCAGAGCGCTTGTTTTCAAGGGGAATAAACACCGTAGTGATAAAGACCTTCCAAGTATGGCAACAGTGAATATTTGCATCAGGGAAATAGGGACACAAAAAGTAGATTTTCTCCAAAAGTAAGTAAGTTACACTACATTAGTTTTGCTGGAACACTTAAAAAATCGTTCTGATTTCAGAACAATTGGAATTATGAAGATATCTCTAACAGCATTTTTATTATTATTATTATATATAATGTAAGTTAATTATTATTATTATTACAAGCTAACCAATATTTACATAATATATAATTAATTTTCAGTCATGTGGATATGACGTACATGTACATAGCAATTATTTTACATGATGAATAATTTGTGTGCCCCTGTGCTTGGGCTTAGGTGACCAATATTACATTTCACGGTCCAGGAATGGCAGTTGAGATGGTTCACACGTTCCTTCCACATATTCAAAAATTCTAAATATAATTGTCGAAGACAGGTATATCTGGATCAAATTATCGATGAAAAGTTACATAATATAAGACCACGATCGAGTACATTGTGGGTAGCGATAGGCCTAGGACGTCTTTTTGCAGGCGGTAAATGGAATTATTATTTGCCTAAATGAAAGAAATGATTTGTTTTAATGTCCAGGAGACAGGAGTCATCTCGTCTTTCCGTGTCGACACCAAAATAAAACTAGCAGACCTATTCAAGGATACCCCCTAGCTCTGCCTACTGTAAAATACTGACCGTGTATCCGATGTAAATCCTCAGATATATAATTATTTATTTTGTAGTAATAGCTACATGTACATGAAGCCCTCACCAGATTTTTTGAATAGTTTGAATAGGCATGTTTGCATGATATATATATATATATATATATATTAAAAAAAAAGAAAAAAAAAAAAAAAAAAATTGCCCCTGGTGGTTGGAATCGAAAGATCAGAAGATCTGCACGTTCACACTAAGACATATTCCTGCTTATTTATATAAAGAGTTATTTTTTTATAAGAAGTTATTTTAATCACCTATCTTTAATAGCAAATATTTGATGATGCATGATTAAGTATTTCCTGATATGAAAAAAACTTTTGTAAATGTAATGTGCATGTAGCTGTTATTTCAACATGAAGAAAAGTTAAAAAATGATAATAACACGTTGATCACAAATCACAAAGTTTTTTGTTGTTCTTTAATAGACCTGGTATATGATAATATTTGTTTGTTTGTTTGTTATTTTATTGATTTTTTTTTTTTTTGTCGAAATGCTCGAACGTCGGTTAAGACACCCCTGAATGAGTTAGATTTTGCCGAGACGAAGCACAGGCTTGTGTTACGTTGATACGGAGAAAACGACAGTTTTCATTTTATAACATTACCATGGAATATCAAAGTTATATGCAGTGAGAAATTATACAATACTATCTTTTTTAGATTATATCTTTTGATCGAACCTACTGCGTATGCATCGTAAAATTCTATCAAGTTGCATGAAAAATCACGATAACTTCATGGTAGGCCTGCAGTCGATGTCAGGAACAGCTCCAATTTGATGCATTCAACTCAAGTATAAAACAGTGAATGCTATTTCCGAAACTTTTTGGACTAAAAATAGTCCATGTGAATGTTTAAGTCTTCAAAGATAGCTTCTTTTTTAATGAATAAGAATATAAAAAAAACACGAAAAAATCACGATAAAAAAAGCTCACGATAACCTTGTCCGACCCAGTAGCCTACCACGGTTTCATTGGTTTCCGACGGCGAAAAACCAAAAAAGATCTTGATTAAGATTTACATTGTGGCCTAGGCCTACTGTTTCTTTTTGTCAAAGTGACGTTTAAATAATGAAATGTTTCAAGATAAACTTACACTGTTATTTTAAGCTATGTTATGCTGTATATGAGTGCAAATTGCCACCATAATACCACAAATGAATGCGTATTCCTTCAAAACGTCAGCTTGCAAGGTCGAAACACCCGTGCTCATAGAGAACTAAAAAGTGACCTCATTGGAATGTTCGGGATCAAATCATCAGATTTTGAAATGTAATCAGAATAAAGAAAATTAAACATTTATTTACTCACATCGCAATATTTTCCTATCACAACTGTTACAGGAAATTCTTATTACCTGGTATCGAATTCTATGCCTGATTATTCTCGATATTAGTGCTGAAAATATCTGGTTAATTGATATTGTTCCGCTACTTTTGTTGAGTTTGAATTCGCAAATTCGAAGGGCGTCTTCCACTTTCTTCCGCCGCACGGGTTTCCGCAGCTTTTCTATGAAACTACTGGGCCGATTATCACAAAACCCTCACATACATACTCATTAGGGTGTGGGATTGTGCATAAAGGTTTTTTTTCCAAACCGGAAGTCAAAGATGGTCGCCAGGGCCCATTTCCTGTTTTCAGGTTTCGGTCTTATCTCAATGAAAATTGGTATATAGGGGTTTTAAGGGATGACGAACAACATGTAAACATTTTTGTATAGATTTTGGTATTCAAAGATGGCCGCTGGCCCACTTCCTGTTTTCAGGTTTCGGTCTCCGATCCCAAAGAAAATTGGTCTATGGGGGTTTTAAGGGATGGCAACATTATGAAAACATTTTCGTGAAGATTTTGGTTTTCCAAGATGGCTGCTGGCCCACTTCCTGTTTTTAGGTTTCGGTCTCCGATCTGAAAGAAAATTGGTATGTAGGGGTTTTAAGGGATGGCGAACAACATGCAAACATTTTCGTAAAGATTTTAGTATTCCAAGATGGCCGCTGGCCCACTTCCTGTTTTCAGGGATCGGTCTTCTTTCTCAATGAAGATTGGTAAAAAGGGTTTTGAAGGGATGGCGAACAACATGCAAACATTTTTGTAAAGATTTTGGTATTCCAAGATGGCCGCTGGCCCACTTCCTGTTTTCAGGTTTCGGTCCTCGATCTCAATGAAAATTGGTCTATAGGATTATTTAGGGATGGCGAACAACATGCGAATGTTTTTATTAAGATTTTGCTATTCCAAGATGGCCGCTGGCTCACTTCCTGTTCATCAGGTTTCGATCTCCGATCTCAATGAAAATTGGTCTACAGGGGTCTTAAGGGATGGCGATCAACATAAAAACTTTTTCGTAAATATTTTTGATATTCCAAGATGGCTGCTGGCTAACATCCTGTTTTTATATTTTGGTCCGATTTCAATAAAAATTAGAATATAGTGGTATTAAGGGATACTGATCAATTTGATAAAAAATTTAAAAGATTGTCACTGGGCCAACTTCCTGTTTTCAAGTTTTCGTCAGCAATTCACTGAGAATTTGTAAATGGGGGTTTTAACTTAAAATTTTAAGGAATGCCATACAGTCATGATAACTACCAAATCAATTCCTCTGAAAATAAAGCCTTGTTTTACCATATTTTTGCGCATATAGTGCACACTTTTTTTCATAAATTATCAAGTAAAAAGTTGGGGTGCGCACTATACGCAGGTACAAGGCATGGCCAGGTCCTGGGTCATGATCAACGAGTTATGCAGTTATGTACATTTTAGGAGAACCTGAATTCCTATATAGAAGTACATTAAAACTTTCCCAAGATGTTCATATACACTGTGCAACTGCATTCTTGATTTGTTGCAATTGGGGGTGCGTTTGGGGAACTATGTAATGGTGTCCATTACAATGAGTACTTGTTACATATTGCAGTTATCTCCCTTTAGGGTAGGTATCGATTGCAACATCATTATTTTTTGTAGAAAAATTACATTATCATCTTAAAACATGATGTAACAATAAATACATACCTGCAAGGGAAGATAACTCTGTAATATGCAAATAAAGAATATTGACGATTGTACCTGTTGTAAAGATCTTGTGTAATACTTCTTTTGTCTATATGATTGTACCTATTAATAGTTTTTATGAACATAGAAAAAGTATCAGTCTAATGGGAACAAGAGCACATAAAATGAATGGTAACCTGATGTGCACTCTCTCATACAGTTACATTGAAAAAGGAATCTTGAGTCCTAAAAGGTTGTTAATCTGGTCTAGTCAATACATAACTCTGCTGTACTGGAAGGAATAGTGATACTTTGAACTTTATTACTTTATTTTTATGATTATTTTTATTACTTCAACTATGAATCATGATAAGTGTGTTACATACCATGCATCTTATTAGGTCATTGCTTACCATATATCTAGTTGTCTTTTCCCTAACAACCTCAAGATACCCTGACCAAGTCCATGGTAGAACAAGTTGTTATACTTAACATGTGTCAATATTTGTTATACTTGTCATGTGTCAATATTTGTTAAACTTGTCATGTGTCAATATTTGTTAAACTTGCCATGTGTCAATATTTGTTAAACTTGTCATGTGTCATTATTTGTTATACTTGTCATGTGTCATTATTTGTTATACTTGTCATGTGTCATTATTTGTTATACTTGTCATGTGTCATATTTGTTATACTTGTCATGTGTCAATATTTGTTATACTTGCGGTGGCCGAGTGTTTAAGATGTCATGTGTCACCACATAGCCCTACCTCTGGTCAATGTCGGGTTCGTATTACTTGTCATGGGTCATTTTTGTTAGGTACTGACCGCTGTCGGTGGTTTTTCTCCGGTGTACTCCGGCTTTCCTCCACCAACAAACCTGGCACGTCCCCTTACATGACCCTGGCTGTTAATAGGACGTAAAACTAAACAAACCAAACCAAAGTCAATATTTGTTAAACTTGCCATGTGTCATATTTGTTAAACTTGTCATGTGACATTATTTGTTAAACTTGTCATGTGTCATTTACATGTTATACTTGTCATGTGTCAATATTTGTTATACTTGTCATGTGTCATTATATGTTATACTTGTCATGTGTCATTATTTGTTATACTTGTCAAGTGTCAATATTTGTTATACTTGTCATGTGTCATTATATGTTATACTTCATGTATCAATATTTGTTATACTTGTCATGTGTCATTATTTGTTATACTTGTCATGTGTCAATATTTGTTATACTTGTCATGTGTCAATATTTGTTATACTTGTCATGTGTCATTATATGTTATACTTGTCATGTGTCATTATTTGTTATACTTGTCATGTGTCATTATATGTTATACTTGTCATGTGTCATTATTTGTTATACTTGTCATGTGTCATTATTTGTTATACTTGTCATGTGTCATTATTTGTTATACTTGTCATGTGTCATTATTTGTTATACTTGTCATGTGTCAATATTTGTTATACTTGTCATGTGTCAATATTTGTTATACTTGTCATGTGTCATTATTTGTTATACTTGTCATGTGTCATTATTTGTTATACTTGTCATGTGTCATTATATGTTATACTTGTCATGTGTCATTATTTGTTATACTTGTCATGTGTCATTATTTGTTATACTTGTCATGTGTCATATTATTTGTTATATTTGTCATACTTGTCATGTGTCATTATTTGTTATACTTGTCATGTGTCAAATATTGTTATACTTGTCATGGTGTCATTATATGTTATACTTGTCAAGTGTCAATATTTGTTATACTTGTCAGGTGTCAATTATATGTTATACTTTTCATGTGTCATATATATGTTATACTTGTCATGTGTCAATATATTTGTTATACTTGTCATGTGTCAATATATTGTTATACTTGTCATGTGTCATTATTTGTTTTATACTTGTCAAGTGTCAATATATGTTATACTTGTCATGTGTCAATATATGTTATACTTTTCATGTGTCATTATTTGTTATACTTGTCAGGTGTCAACATTTGTTATACTTGTCATGTGTCAATTATTTGTTATACTTGTCATGTGTCAATATTTGTTATACTTGTCATGTGTCATTATTTGTTATACTTGTCATGTGTCATTATTTGTTATACTTGTCATGTGTCATTATATGTTATACTTTTCATGTGTCATTATTTGTTATACTTGTCATGTGTCATTATTTGTTATACTTGTCATGTGTCATTATATGTTATACTTGTCATGTGTCAATATTTGTTATACTTGTCATGTGTCATTATTTGTTATACTTGTCATGTGTCATTATTTGTTATACTTGTCATGTGTCATTATTTGTTATACTTGTCATGTGTCATTATTTGTTATACTTGTCATGTGTCATTATTTGTTATACTTGTCATGTGTCATTATATGTTATACTTGTCATGTGTCATTATTTGTTATACTTGTCATGTGTCATTATTTGTTATACTTGTCATGTGTCATATTTGTTATACTTGTCATGTGTCAATTATTTGTTATACTTGTCATGTGTCATTATTTGTTATACTTGTCATGTGTCATTATATTTGTTATACTTGTCATGTGTCAATTATTTGTTATACTTGTCATGTGTATTATTTGTTATACTTGTCATGTGTCATTATTTGTTATACTTGTCATGTGTCAACATTTGTTATACTTGTCATGTGTCAATATTTGTTATACTTGTCATGTGTCATTATATGTTATACTTGTCATGTGTCAATTATTTGTTATACTTGTCATGTGTTATTATTTGTTATACTTGTCATGTGTCAATATATGTTATACTTGTCATGTGTCATTATTTGTTATACTTGTCATGTGTCATTATTTGTTATACTTGTCATGTGTCATTATTTGTTATACTTGTCATGTGTCATTATTTGTTATACTTGTCATGTGTATATTTATACTTGTCATGTTCATACTTGTCATGTGTCATTATTTGTTATACTTGTCATGTGTCATTATTTGTTATACTTGTCATGTGTCATTATTTGTTATACTTGTCATGTGTCATTATATGTTATACTTGTCATGTATCAATATTTGTTAACTTGTCATATTATGTTATACTTGTCATGTGTCATTATTTGTTATACTTGTCATGTGTCATTATTTGTTATACTTGTCAGTGTCATGTTATTATTTGTTATACTTGTCATGTGTCATTATATGTTATACTTGTCATGTGTCATTATTGTTATACTTGTCAATGTCATTATGTTATACTTGTCATGTGTCAATATATTGTTATACTTGTCATGTGTCATTATATGTTATACTTTTCATGTGTTATTATTTGTTATACTTGTCATGTGTCAATATATGTTATACTTGTCATGTGTCATTATTTGTTATACTTGTCATGTGTCATTATTTGTTATACTTGTCATGTGTCAATTATTTGTTATACTTGTCAGTGTGTCAATATGTTATACTTTCATGTGTCATTATTTGTTATACTTGTCATGTGTCATTATTTGTTATACTTGTCATGTGTCAATATTTGTTATACTTGTCATGTGTCAATTTGTTATACTTTCATGTGTCATTATTTGTTATACTTGTCATGTGTCATTATTTGTTATACTTGTCATGTGTCATTATTTGTTATACTTGTCATGTGTCAACTTGTCATTGTGTCATTATTTGTTATACTTGTCAGGTGTCATTATTTGTTATACTTGTCATGTGTCATTATTTGTTATACTTGTCATGTGTCAATTATATGTTATACTTGTCATGTGTCATTATTTGTTATACTTGTCATGTGTCAATTATTTGTTATACTTGTCATGTGTCAATATATGTTATACTTGTCATGTGTCATTATATGTTATACTTGTCATGTGTCATTATTTGTGTATACTTGTCATGTGTATTATTTGTTATACTTGTCATGTGTCATTATTTGTTATACTTGTCATGTGTCAATATTTGTTATACTTGTCATGTGTCAATATTTGTTATACTTGTCATGTGTCAATATTTGTTATACTTGTCATGTGTCATTATTTGTTATACTTGTCATGTGTCATTATTTGTTACATGTCAATATCTGTTATACTTTTCATGTGTCAATATTTGTTATACTTGTCATGTGTCATTATTTGTTATACTTGTCATGTGTCATTATATGTTATACTTGTCATGTGTCATTATTTGTTATACTTGTCATGTGTCATTATTTGTTATACTTGTCATGTGTCATTATTTGTTATACTTGTCATGTGTCATTATTTGTTATACTTGTCATGTGTCAATATATGTTATACTTGTCATGTGTCATTATATGTTATACTTGTCATGTGTCATTATATGTTATACTTGTCATGTGTCATTATTTGTTATACTTGTCATGTGTCATTATATGTTATACTTGTCATGTGTCAATATTTGTTATACTTGTCATGTGTCATTATTTGTTATACTTGTCATGTGTCATTATTTGTTATACTTGTCATGTGTCATTATATGTTATACTTGTCATGTGTTATTATTTGTTATACTTGTCATGTGTCAATATTTGTTATACTTGTCATGTGTCATTATTTGTTATACTTGTCAGGTGTCATTATTTGCTTGTTATGTGTATATTGTTATACTTGTCATGTGTCATTATATGTTATACTTGTCATGTGTCATTATATTTGTTATACTTGTCATGTGTCATTATATGTTATACTTGTCATGTGTCATTATTTGTTATACTTGTCATGTGTCAATATATGTTATACTTGTCATGTGTCATTATATGTTATACTTGTCATGTGTCAATATTTGTTATACTTGTCATGTGTCATTATATGTTATACTTGTCATGTGTCATTATTTGTTATACTTGTCATGTGTCATTATTTGTTATACTTGTCATGTGTCATTATTTGTTATACTTGTCATGTGTCATTATTTGTTATACTTGTCATGTGTCAATATTTGTTATACTTGTCATGTGTCAATATTTGTTATACTTGTCATGTGTCATTATTTGTTATACTTGTCATGTGTCAATATTTGTTATACTTGTCATGTGTCATTATTTGTTATACTTGTCATGTGTCATTATTTGTTATACTTGTCATGTGTCAATATTTGTTATACTTGTCAGGTGTCAATATTTGTTATACTTTTCATGTGTCAATATATGTTATACTTGTCATGTGTCATTATTTGTTATACTTGTCATGTGTCATTATATGTTATACTTGTCATGTCAATATATGTTATACTTGTCATGTGTCAATATATGTTATACTTGTCATGTGTCAATATTTGTTATACTTGTCATGTGTCAATATTTGTTATACTTGTCATGTGTCATTATTTGTTATACTTGTCATGTGTCATTATTGTTATACTTGTCATGTGTCATTATTTGTTATACTTGTCATGTGTCATTATTGTTATACTTATGTTATACTTTGTTATATTGTCATGTGTCATTATTTGTTATACTTGTCATGTGTCATATTTGTTATACTTGTCATGTGTCATTATTTGTTATACTTGTCATGTGTCAATATATGTTATACTTGTCATGTGTCATTATTTGTTATACTTGTCATGTGTCATTATTTGTTATACTTGTCATGTGTCAATATTTGTTATACTTGTCATGTGTCATTATATGTTATACTTGTCATGTGTCATTATATGTTATACTTGTCATGTGTCAATATTTGTTATACTTGTCATGTGTCAATATTTGTTATACTTGTCATGTGTCAATATTTGTTATACTTGTCATGTGTCAATATTTGTTATACTTGTCATGTGTCATTATTTGTTATACTTGTCATGTGTCATTATATGTTATACTTGTCATGTGTCAATATTTGTTATACTTGTCATGTGTCAATATTTGTTATACTTTTTGTCATGTGTTATTATTTGTTATACTTGTCATGTGTCATTATATGTTATACTTGTCATGTGTCATTATTTGTTATACTTGTCATGTGTCATTATTTGTTATACTTGTCATGTGTCATTATTTGTTATACTTGTCATGTGTCATTATATGTTATACTTGTCATGTGTCATTATTTGTTATACTTGTCATGTGTTATTATTTGTTATACTTGTCATGTGTCAATATTTGTTATACTTGTCATGTGTCATTATTTGTTATACTTGTCATGTGTCATTATATGTTATACTTGTCATGTGTCATTATATGTTATACTTGTCATGTGTCATTATTTGTTATACTTGTCATGTGTCATTATATGTTATACTTGTCATGTGTCATTATTGTTATTTATACTTGTTATGTATGTGTCATTATTTGTTATACTTGTCATGTGTCATTATTTGTTATACTTGTCATGTGTCATTATGTTATACTTGTCATGTGTCATTATTTGTTATACTTGTCATGTGTCATTATTTGTTATACTTGTCATGTGTCATTATTTGTTATACTTGTCATGTGTCATTATATGTTATACTTGTCATGTGTCATTATTTGTTATACTTGTCATGTGTCATTATTTGTTATACTTGTCATGTGTCATTATTTGTTATACTTGTCATGTGTCATTATTTGTTATACTTGTCATGTGTCATTATATGTTATACTTGTCATGTGTCATTATTTGTTATACTTGTCATGTGTCAATATATGTTATACTTGTCATGTGTCATTATATGTTATACTTGTCATGTGTCATTATTTGTTATACTTGTCATGTGTCATTATTTGTTATACTTGTCATGTGTCATTATTTGTTATACTTGTCACTTGTCATGTGTCATTATTTGTTATACTTGTCATGTGTCATTATTTGTTATACTTGTCATGTGTCATTATATGTTATACTTGTCATGTGTCATTATTTGTTATACTTGTCAGGTGTCATTATTTGTTATACTTGTCATGTGTCATTATTTGTTATACTTGTCATGTGTCATTATATGTTATACTTGTCATGTGTCATTATTTGTTATACTTGTCAGGTGTCATTATTTGTTATACTTGTCATGTGTCATTATTTGTTATACTTGTCATGTGTCATTATTTGTTATACTTGTCATGTGTCATTATTTGTTATACTTGTCATGTGTCATTATTTGTTATACTTGTCATGTGTCATTATTTGTTATACTTGTCATGTGTCATTATATGTTATACTTGTCATGTGTCATATTTGTTATACTTGTCATGTGTCATATTTGTTATACTTGTCATGTGTCATTATTTGTTATACTTGTCATGTGTCATTATATGTTATACTTGTCATGTGTCAATATTTGTTATACTTGTCATGTGTCATTATTTGTTATACTTGTCATGTGTCAATATTTGTTATACTTGTCATGTGTCATTATATGTTATACTTGTCATGTGTCAATATTTGTTATACTTGTCATGTGTCTATGTTATACTTGTCATGTGTCATTTTTGTTATACTTGTCAGGTGTCATTATTTGTTATACTTGTCAGGTGTCATTATGTTATACTTGTCATGTTCATTATTTGTTATACATGTGTCATTATTTGTTATACTTGTCATGTGTCATTATTTGTTATACTTGTCATGTGTCAATATATGTTATACTTGTCATGTGTCATTATATGTTATACTTGTCATGTGTCATTATATGTTATACTTGTCATGTGTCAATATTTGTTATACTTGTCATGTGTCATTATATGTTATACTTGTCATGTGTCATTATTTGTTATACTTGTCATGTGTCATTATTTGTTATACTTGTCATGTGTCATTATTTGTTTATACTTGTCATGTGTCATTATATGTTATACTTGTCATGTGTCATTATTTGTTATACTTGTCATGTGTCATTATATGTTATACTTGTCATGTGTCATTATATGTTATACTTGTCATGTGTCATTATATGTTATACTTGTCATGTGTCATTATATGTTATACTTGTCATGTGTCATTATATGTTATACTTGTCATGTATCAATATTTGTTATACTTGTCATGTGTCATTATATGTTATACTTGTCAGGTGTCATTATTTGTTATACTTTTCATGTGTCATTATTTGTTATACTTGTCATGTGTCATTATATGTTATACTTGTCATGTGTCATTATTTGTTATACTTGTCATGTGTATGTTCATGTGTTTGTTATACTTGTCATGTGTCATTATATGTTATACTTGTCATGTGTCAATATTTGTTATACTTGTCATGTGTCAATATATGTTATACTTGTCATGTGTCATTATATGTTATACTTGTCATGTGTCATTATATGTTATACTTGTCATGTGTCATTATATGTTATACTTGTCATGTGTCATTATTTGTTATACTTGTCATGTGTCATTATATGTTATACTTGTCATGTGTCATTATTTGTTATACTTGTCATGTGTCATTATATGTTATACTTGTCATGTGTCATTATTTGTTATACTTGTCATGTGTCATTATTTGTTATACTTGTCAGGTGTCAATATATGTTATACTTTTCATGTGTCAATATATGTTATACTTGTCATGTGTCAATATATGTTATACTTGTCATGTGTCATTATATGTTATACTTGTCATGTGTCAATATATGTTATACTTGTCATGTGTCATTATATGTTATACTTGTCATGTGTCAATATATGTTATACTTGTCATGTGTCAATATTTGTTATACTTGTCATGTGTCATTATTTGTTATACTTGTCATGTGTCATTATTTGTTATACTTGTCATGTGTCATTATATGTTATACTTGTCATGTGTCATTATTTGTTATACTTGTCATGTGTCATTATATGTTATACTTTTTATGTGTTATTATTTGTTATACTTGTCATGTGTCATCATTTGTTATACTTGTCATGTGTCATTATTTGTTATACTTGTCATGTGTCATTATTTGTTATACTTGACATGTGTTATTATAAGTTATACCTGCATTATTTTGTAGGCCCACGGCTGGTAACCAGACAGAGTCTGTGGCTTTGTCTTGGATAGGCCTGAATCAGCTAGGTAATAGAGTCGACCTTCAATGGGAAAGTGGCCTTGATGTTACTTGGGGTTTATTTGATGGTGCCGACGGACAAAACTTTTGGCAGGTGAGAGGATATTAGTCAGCGTTCGGTGTCGTGTATTGGATGTTCCTCGGATTCCTTTATTCTGAAAAAGCAAAGATAATATCCAATTTAATTGAATCTTGCTAAAGTTATACTCTTTTCATCAGTCAAAACACACATGGACGAAATTATCAACTGTCTAACCTGTCTATAAAGACCACTCAAGTGACCATGAAAAATGGTCTTTACAACCAAGTGGTCTTTATATGCAGGTTAGATTGTGTTAAAATTGACTATTTGGAACTCAAAATAAAGTAGTGTTTAAGCAGGTGGTCTTTATACAGAGGTGGTCGCTAAGTCAGGTTGACTTTATATCCAGTTTTACTTGGATAAGATTAAGGTTTTGGTGCAAGAGTTCAAATCAAATACTGTTATCCATAACAACTGACATTGATTTCTGTAATGTGTTGAAATGGCTACCAGCAATCACCGAAATGGCCAAGTTAAAGTTTTGGTGCGAGTTGTGAAATACTGTTATATCTGACAACTGAGTCTGACGTGGATTTATTCAAAGATATTGGATTTTAAATCTTAGTATGGACAAATTTTTTAAGGATGAAAATTAGAATTTTGAGAATTTCAAGATGCTCAAGGCGCCAATTCATACTTAACTTTACAACTGACATTGATTTCTGCCTTGATATAGAGGCATTGATGGGCATGATAAGATCTTAGATGTTTAAAGACTGCCAGGGGTGAGCTTGGCTGTTCTCAAACAACTCTTGTTTATTGCGAATAATCATATTTTTTCCCTGTACAGTTTGCTTTCATTACAAATATTTCACTTGGAGGACTTTGGAAGGAAACCTTCACATTTATGGAGCAACATCCATATGCATGCCAAATAACAGATGGCAGCCAGAAGATATTTGGTAATCTTATTCAAATTTACATAGAAAAGAAATACTATTTTAATTTCAAAATGTATCAAGGTTTATCAATAAATCATTAAGATAAGTTAAACAAATTAAACATGTTGAATAAGTGGATAAAAATGAACATGATACTAAAAATGAAAAGGCTTTCATGTGATTTCGGTTTTGAGTGATAAATTTCATTTTTCCTTGCCAAAATCACCATTGATGATCATTGCAGATACATTTAAACCTTGTTAACATAAAATCAGAGGGCCATGGTTAAACTTTCAGTTGTTTGTATCTTTGAGTTAAGTGAACCAGATTAAAGAGCTAGTTATGATCTGGGTCAACCAAATACTTTGAAAGAAACAAGGACCTTGGCTTAAATAGGTGTTAGTGTAAACAAGGTCCAGTTGTACTGATTCACACTAGAATTCAGCACACTGCACTGTATATTTGACCGTAAAATTAATTTTTTGTATATAAAATGGAAAGACTAACAAATGAGATAATATTTCTCTCTGTTAATTAGCAGTCAAGAGAAGATCATAAATTACCCCCCACCTACCCACCCACTCACTTCTCCCCTGCAAGTTTACACAAATTTATTAGTCATATATTACATTTGTAGGTGAAGGGATACAACATCAGCACACTTCAACTGGTACAGTCCAAACTGTACGTGAGGGGGAGGTCGAGACAGCGAGAATGTTTGATTATGGCTGTCTACTGGACAGAACAAGGTGCCCTAATGGTTTTACCATCCACATGTGGGTGAAGGTCATTGATGTGGCATCCAACCATCACATCTTGAGTACAGGGGACTGTATGACTGATATAATAGCCAGTAAAGGATTCTGTCTCTCTTATCTCGCTGTCAACCAGTCCATAGTCGCTCTTGATGTTCGTAACAACACCTGTAAGAGGCTAGAGGTACGACTGCCAACCGGGACAATCCAGACACACCTGTCACTATATTTCACTAACGAGACGGATATGTACCTGTATATGAATGGAGACTACAAAGGCCAACTAAACAATCATCCAGACATTGATATTCTAGGACATGTTGAAGCAAGAGAAGTATACATCAATTACAATGATGGAGCTAATATTGAACTTGAAAATGTTACCTTTATCGCCAGTCCTCCAGATCAGAGGATGCTGGAATTATACAGAGGTAAGTATTCATTCTTTGTAGGCAGGTATGATATCAATACGCTTCAAATCAAAGTAAGCGTATTGAAGAGCTGGCTTTAATCAGATTGGATATCACAGTTGATTTATAGGAAAATGTCTTTTTGGTAGCTGATAGTTTTATTAAAGACCAGGACTTTTTGCAGAGAAATACTTACTTGTCTTGAATATAAAATTTCTGTCTGTGAACCTCATGTACACAGTAGTAATTTGGTTGTTAACTCATTGATTTCTGTAGGTGGTTATTAGCTCACCTGGCCCGAAGGGCTGGTGAGCTTATATCATGGCACGGTGTCCGTCGTCCGTCCGTCCGTCTGTCCGTCAACATTTCCTTTAAATCGCTACTAGTCATAGAGTTCTGCATGGATTGTAACCAAATTTGGCCACAAACATCCTTGGGGGAAGGGGAACAGAACTTGTATAAATTTTAGCTCTGACCCCCCCGGGGGCAGGAGGGGCGGGGCCGAATAGGGAAAATAGAGGTAAATCCTGTAAATCGCTACTGGTCCTAGAGTTCTGCATGGATTGTAACCAAATTTGGCCACAAACATCCTTGGGGGAAGGGGAACAGAACTTGTATAAATTTTGGCTCTGACCCCCCCGGGGGCAGGAGGGGCCGGGCCCAATAGGGGAAATAGAGGTAAATCCTATAAATCGCTACTTGTCCTAGAGTTCTGCATTGATTGTGACCAAATTTGGCCACAAACATCCTTGGGGGAAGGGAAACAGAATTTGTATAAATTTTTGCTCTGACCCCCCGGGGCAGGAGGGGCGGGGCCCAATAGGGGAAATAGAGGTAAATCCTATAAATCGCTACTTGTTCTAAAGTTCTGCATGCATTGTAACCAAATTTGGCCACAAACATCCTTGGGGGAAGAGGAACAGACTTGTATAAATTTTGGCTCTGACCCCCTGGGGGTAGGAGGGGCGGGGCCCAATAGGGGAATGATAGGTAAATCCTATAAATCGCTACTTGTCCTAGAGTTCTGCATGGATTGTAACCAAATCTGGCCACAAATATCCTTAGGGGAATGGGAACAGAACTTGTATAAATTTTGGCTCTGACCCCCTGGGGGCAGGAGGGGTGGGGCTCAATAGGGGATTTAGAGGTAAATATTCAAATTCCTTCAGAAAAGAAACAATGAACCTGTATTCAGAACATTACTTGGCATTACAAACCAGTTGAGCGATACAGGCCCTGTGGGCCTCTTGTATATCAATTTAGTATATTGTGACCAAAAACTATCAAGTACATGACTACTGCAAGTTAACCTTCTTCTCCATTTTTCTCTTTCCTATAAAAATCATGCTGCCTCACATATAACTGTTGACGCAACAATATTGTGAACGGTTTCGGTTGAATCCTACATCAGGATTCTGTCACTGTTACCTGGCACGCTCTCGATAACTTGGTCAAAGTGTTGGTGATGTTATCTTGACGGTGCCGGCAGGTGGCGCTGTTTCTTCATATGGCAGGTAGCAGCAACAGCATCCTGATGTAGTAATCAGCCGAAACCATTCACACTATTGTTGCGCTGACAGTAAGCATAGATTTCTGAAAAATTTCTATGAAATGCGTGAGTGCTTAATTTCGCGATTTGCATACATAAGAATTCTGTGGTGTTGTTATTTTCGCAATAGATACACTTTCAACAACAAGTTCACCTATATACAAAAAGTTCTGTGCAGGGAAAATTTTCGCGATCAAGCAACCTTTGTGTAATTAGTAAAAATATTCCCTTCGCAAAAAATTCCATATTTACAGTATAAGATTGCTGTATTTCAGAGCTATCTATATTCTCAATATGTTTTTATTTGAAGTTGAATTTTCAAATATTTTTCTGAATAGATACTTTGTAAGAAGATGTAATATTTTCACTTGTTTTTATCAGACACCAACAGTCCCTCAGTAACCCAGAATTTGACAGATGTAAGAAAAGACTTTGGTCTGTGGGGGTTAGACCTGACCCCATGGGGTTCCCCAGGAGTGGACGGGGATGGGCTCTCTCTGTCCCGTAAGGCCTTTACCTATGAATTAGGACAGACCACTAAAGAATGGCTTGCTGACCCTACTGTTACTTTTACACTGGCTACCTGGATTAAGGTTCCACTGGAGCTGAAGGAAGATATTGATATTATAACATTCGGCGGTGGTTACGTGACACTGTTCTCCTTGTCGTACAATGCCACCCTGAATCAAGTAAAATTCCTTGTTGCCAGCGCAGACACATCATATTCAGGCGTCTATTCATTAGCTTTGGGAGAGTGGCAGCATATCTCCTTAACATATGACTTGGGCTACTTCAGTGTCTATTTGAATGGTGACTTTGTGGGATCCCTAGGAAAATGGACTGCTGCAACAGATCCGGGTGGTAATTACACTGTCAAGGTTTATGCAGGTTCAGGTAAATATGCAAATACTCATAATATACTGTAAGCACACATACCTCAGTATAGTGGAACCTACTTAACTTGAAATTGCTTAAATCGAAATACTGCTTGATTTGAAATGTGTTATAGTCCTTGCTCATACATATTGAAATTTGGTTAATTTGAAGAGATATTTAATACGATTTTTATCGGACGCCGTTTTTCAGTAAACCAGAATTCGCGAACACAGGATATCCATAGATTTTCACCTTGAATACATTGAAATATGGATAATTTGAAGAGATTTACCTCAAAGACTTCAATAAACCAACTTCTACTGTATTTTGGTGGCATTTCGTACCAGAAAAATGGTCATTACATCAACTTCCTCCTATATGATATATGAAACAAAATCTTTGGAATCTTAAACCTCCCATGTAGAACAGATAAGTCAGTGATTTGTTCCAGTTTCTCGTTGTATGTGAGACTAATAAACATTAAGAGCAATCATTGTTTTCCTATTTTAGCAATGTGTCCTCTTGGTTGGAGGAAGAATGAACTTTCCTGCTATATGATTGGTCAGGCTCCAAGTAATGAGTACTGGCCACAGGATTATTACTGTCAGGAGTTTGGTGGTCATCTAGTCGCGATGGACTCCGGACAGGAACTAGAGTTTTTAGCGAAATACCTGGAGGGCAGGTGAATACAACAATTTATATATCTATTTGTACATGTAGATTAAGTAAGCTGTAAAGCATTCTCTTTATTATTGGAATGTACAAGTTGATGAAAAAAGAAATCTCTATCAATCATAATATTGATGATCTCTGTATGGAAAAATCTTCAAATCTTGTATTTTAATCAATATCAAAACATATTTTATTATTGGTAGCAATTCATAGTCAGTTCTATGATTTAATTTGGCAGTAAGATGAAAACAAAATAGCTGACTTCTAATTACCTCTATATAATTCATAAAGGTTGATTAATTTTTAGAAGCATATTGATGGATTGTAGACTGAAGGGTCAGGATGAACCAATGGTCATCATGCTTTGTCTGCTGTACGCTGTACGTAAACTTTCATTCAAACAACGTCTTCTCGTTAACTGAAAGGCTCAGGGTGGTGATATTAGTTCTTTGGCATGCTTAGATGATGGGCTACCAAGTTTGTTCAAATGAATGACCTTGACCTTCATTCAGAGGTCAAATAAGCCAAAATCTGTAAAAGAGGCCAATAGTCGGATGACAATTAAGGTCCATGGACCTCTTGTTTTGTAGAACTTATTGAACTAAAGGTCTCTGTCTTCTATTTTAACAGTGGTTCTGTCTACACCGGTATCTTCAATCAGGTACAATTTCCAAGCCCTCACAGAGCCTGGTTTGATACCCGTGGTAACCGTCGGAATGATACATATTTTTCTGATCCAAAACCTAATACTGTGTATGAGAACTTTGTGAGTATGTACTTCGACCCTTTCTACAACATGTCCATCCCTGTTCAGTCGGGGAACACGGCACAGAACCTGTCAGCCCTCGGTAACGGCACCAATGTAACAGAGGTAGATACTTCCTTTTCTGGAGTTACCGCGTGTGAGATCAACCTCAGTGGAAAACATTCAAGTAAGTAATACTCCCTTCTGCTTCTGAATTATATCTTTCTTTTGGTATAATCTTTACAACTTAAGAAAGTGTAGATATAATTATTGTTTTAATTACTATCCACAGTTAGCTTCTTCAACCTGCAGCTTAAATGATTTTGTACTACGTTATCAGATATCGACCCATAATTACTTTTGGTGCTTGGGCTGTAAAACTAAAATAAACAAACCAATTTATCATATGAAAAACAATATTTGCAAGTAGCTATATGGATTTGCAAATAGCAAAGCTTATAATCAATTTTTTAGGACTCATACCACATAAATGCAATCAAGGGATTTTTTTTTACAAAATCAATACACACCATCAACGTCCCTTAGGCCATTCACAAAGTTCCTTTAAACTTTAATAACAATCAGCATGCTGCGTTCATAGAAACAATGAAAATTATTATTATCATTTTAATAGTGTTTTTATATTTGTGTCAGCAACAATATTTCACTAATTGGGGAAAACTATGGTATTTAAACTAAAGGTGCTTGACCAGTCTAACGTTTGATGTATTGAGAGATGAAATTAATTTTATGTTGCTAGGACAACAAATGTCGATGAGATGTTTGGATGGATGGTACTTCTTGTATGACCGATGTTACAAACTGACCACTGTTGCTGCGAGCGCCCTACAAGCTGTACGGGAGTGTAACAAAGATAGAGCTGTTCTTCCTCAGATCACGACTAGTGCCAAACAGATATATCTGTCCAACTGGATCAGAAGGTACTAACTCGTTCAGTGATAGGTATAAGGAATAGGGCTATATGTCCCACATGGTAAACGATAGTGTGGTTGAGCCTGGGACTTGCTGTGTATGACATAGAACAAATGATAACACTCAGAGGTATGTTAAGAAGATAAAAATGTCTAAGTCTGAGTGTAAGATTGTGGCTCCTTACCATGAAACTTGCCGAGTAATTATTGGCCAAAATCTTTCAAAAGAGTTGACATCCCTTTTAAGGTCATCTGACCCAAAGGGTCAGGATGACCTATAGTCATCATGTTTCGTCTGCCGTGCACCGTCCGCTGTGCGCCGTCCGCCGTCCGTTTACTTTTCACATTTTTAACTTCTTCTCAAGTTCTACCAGTGCGATTTGGCTGAAACTTGCATGAAATGATCCTGACATGGTCCCGACAAATTGTTGTTATTTTTAGGGTTGATCCGAAATCCAAGATGGCCGCCACAGCCGCCATCTTGAAAACACATTTTGAACTTCTTCTCAAGTTCTAGTGGTGCGATTTGGCTGAAACTTGCATGGAATGATCCTGACATGGTTCCGACAAAATGTTGTTATTTTTTGGGTCGATCTGAAATCCAAGATGGGCGCCACAGCCGCCATCTTGAAAACAGATTTTGAACTTCTTCTCAAGTTCTACCGGTGCGATTCAGCTGAAACTTGCATGAAATGATCCTGACATGGTCCTGACAAAGTGTTGATATTTTTCGGGTTGATCCGAAATTCAAGATGGCCGCCACAGCCGCCATCTTGAAAACACATTTTGAACTTCTTCTCAAGTTCTAGTGGTGCGATTTGGCTGAAACTTGCATGAAATAATCCTGACATGGTTCCGACAAAATGTTGTTATTTTTTGGGTCGATCTGAAATCCAAGATGGGCGCCACAGCCGCCATCTTGAAAACAGATTTTGAACTTCTTCTCAAGTTCTACCGGTGCGATTCAGCTGAAACTTGCATGAAATGATCCTGACATGGTCCTGACAAAGTGTTGATATTTTTCGGGTTGATCCGAAATTCAAGATGGCCGCCACAGCCGCCATCTTGAAAACACATTTTGAACTTCTTCTCAAGTTCTACTGGTGCGATTTGGCTGAAACTGGCATGAAATAATCCTGACATGGTTCCGACAAAGTGTTGTTATTTTTGGGTCCATCCGAAACCCAAGATGGGGCCACAGCCGCCATCTTGAAAACAGATTTTGAACTTCTCCTCAAGTTCTACCAGTGCGATTTGGCTTAAACTTGCATGAAATGATTCTGACATGGACCTGACAAAGTGTTGTTATTTTTTGGGTTGATTCGAAATTCAAGATGGCCGTCACAGCCGCCATATTGAAAACACATTTTGATCTTTTTCTCAAGTTCTACCAGTGCGATTTGGCTTAAACTTGCATGAAATGATCCTGACATGGTCCTTACAAAGTTTTGTTATTATTCGGGCTGATCCAAAATCTAGGATGGCCGCCACAGCCGCCATCCTGAAAACACATTTTAATGTTCTTCTCAAGTTCTATTGGTGGGATTCGGCTGAAACTTGCATGAAATGATCCTAACAAGGTCCCAACAAAGTGTTGTTATTTTCGAGTTGATCCGAAATTGAAGATGACTACCATGACACTATGTCTAATTAATTTCCTACATGTTAAGGCCCTTGGGCTTCTTGTTTGAAATAAAATTTGTTGAAAGAAATTGAAAATGATCCTGACATGGTCCTGACAAAGTGTTGATATTTTTCGGGTTGATCCGAATTTCAAGATGGCCGCCACAGCCGCCATCTTGAAAACACATTTTGAACTTCTTCTCAAGTTCTACTGGTGCGATTTGGCTAAAACTTGCATATGAAATAATCCTGACATGGTCCCGACAAATTGTTGTTATTTTTAGGGTTGATCCGAAATCCAAGATGGCCGCCACAGCCGCCATCTTGAAAACACATTTTGAACTTCTTCTCAAGTTCTAGTGGTGCGATTTGGCTGAAACTTGCATGGAATGATCCTGACATGGTTCCGACAAAATGTTGTTATTTTTTGGGTCGATCTGAAATCCAAGATGGGCGCCACAGCCGCCATCTTGAAAACAGATTTTGAACTTCTTCTCAAGTTCTACCGGTGCGATTCAGCTGAAACTTGCATGAAATGATCCTGACATGGTCCTGACAAAGTGTTGATATTTTTCGGGTTGATCCGAAATTCAAGATGGCCGCCACAGCCGCCATCTTGAAAACACATTTTGAACTTCTTCTCAAGTTCTACTGGTGCGATTTGGCTGAAACTTGCATGAAATAATCCTGACATGGTTCCGACAAAGTGTTGTTATTTTTGGGTCCATCCGAAACCCAAGATGGGGCCACAGCCGCCATCTTGAAAACAGATTTTGAACTTCTCCTCAAGTTCTACCAGTGCGATTTGGCTGAAACTTGCATGAAATGATTCTGACATGGACCTGACAAAGTGTTGTTATTTTTCGGGTTGATTCGAAATTCAAGATGGCCGTCACAGCCGCCATATTGAAAACACATTTTGATCTTTTTCTCAAGTTCTACCAGTGCGATTTGGCTTAAACTTGCATGAAATGATCCTGACATGGTCCTTACAAAGTTTTGTTATTATTCGGGCTGATCCAAAATCTAGGATGGCCGCCACAGCCGCCATCCTGAAAACACATTTTAATGTTCTTCTCAAGTTCTATTGGTGGGATTCGGCTGAAACTTGCATGAAATGATCCTAACAAGGTCCCAACAAAGTGTTGTTATTTTCGGGTTGATCCGAAATTGAAGATGACTACCATGACACTATGTCTAATTAATTTCCTACATGTTAAGGCCCTTGGGCTTCTTGTTTGAAATAAAATTTGTTGAAAGAAATTGAAAATGATCCTGATATGGTCCTGACAAAGTGATACCATATAAAATTAATTTTTACTATTGCCAAGGTAGTCAGAGGACCATTAAGGCCCTTTGGGCCTCTTGTTCTTAAAATAATATAATTTCAATGAAAATTTGTATTTGATATATTTGTTATTCAGAAGCATTTTCACTGCAACATTTTTGTTCACTACATACATGGAATCATTGCTGTTATTGACACTGGTGACCATGGTTACATTGTCGGTATTGATGACAATATATTATTGTTAGTAGAGAAAGGAACATCTGTTTAACTGGACTAAAAGTATAATTACCGTTTTCTAACTAATAAGCACCCAGAGCATTTAAAAGTACTACAAACCTATACAGTTTTGATTGTTTTGGTCTTATGTCCATGCAACGGAAATGAGGCCTCAAAAAGGGGAGGGTGCTTATATGGACATGAGCTCTTATTGGGCCGAATACAGTAAGTAAGCATTGTATTGCAATAGAAGTACATTCTGTAATGGTTTCTTTTGTATTTTACAGCATAATGACAGAAGCAACATTGTACCTTGGTCTTCAGTTACGGCAGCCTATGGCTGGTAACGCCAGCTACTTATGGAATGACATGCGACCTTTACCCTTTACCTACTGGGGAACCAAGCCTGTGACAGGTCTTGGAGCCGATTGTGTTGTAATGAACTGTACAAAATCAACAACCTCTTGTCTTTGGGAAAGTGTCAGTTGTGATAGTCCATACCCAACTCTTTGTGAAAGACCAGCTGGTAAGTAGTTTATAATTTTGAAACCATTCTCATCATAATAAAGATTATGTTGACCTTTATTTTGACCGTAGAACTCCAGTGTCCTACTCTTCATTTCACTGAAAGTTTCATAAGTACCTCGAGTGTCAGGTGTCAGAAGTTGGTCGCTGTGTCCAACATTATGTTTCTTTAACATTTTATACATATGACAGTACGTTGAAAATTAATAATTATAGTCTGAGATCATTCTCTTAGTAGTATGAGTTTTGGTACTTGAACTCTATTATATGATCACAGGTTCACTTGGTGAGGTTAACTCAAGTGCCAAGTGTAGGTCACTGTGACATTAAATTAATCTTTGACCTATAATTTGGAAAAAAATGTTACAACCAATCAACTGTGCAAAACCAGGAGAAAATATTATGTTGAAGGTTCCATGTTTCCTTCAATACATTGAACAATAAAATCATACAAAGGTTTTAAGACTTCAGTACTTTCACTACTTTGATTGTTCTTTGTAACACAGAGTACTTTCAGTAATTTGATTGGTGTTTGTAGACACAGAGTACTTTCAGTTTTGATTGTATCAATTCGATTGATGTATGTAGACACTGAGTACTCTCAGTACTTTGATTATTGTTTATGGACACTGAGTACTCTCAGTACTTTGATTGATGTTTGTAGACACTGAGTACTCTCAGTACTTTGATTATTGTTTATAGACACTGAGTACTCTCAGTACTTTGATGTTTGTAGACACTGAGTACTCTCAGTACTTTGATTATTGTTTATAGATGAGTACTCTCAGTACTTTGATTATTGTTTGTAGACACTGAGTACTCTTAGTACTTTGATTGATGTTTGTAGACACTGAACACACTCAGTACTTTGATTGATGTTTGCAGACACAGAGTGTGGCCCTGGATGGAAGCTATACAAAGACAAGTGTGTGAGTATGGTGAATGTGACTAATGCTGAGGACGGCTGGGCCACATGTACAGTAGCTGGTACTCTTCCTATATCACTTATCACCAAGGCTGATATGGATGAATACATCTACACATTTGAATTAGGTAAGATTAGTTAAGATGTCTCGACATATAACTGCAAGCTCTTAACTTCTGGGTCATGAGTTTGAATTCCATTTTGGGCAGTTGCGAGGTACTGACTGCTGGTTGGTGGTTTTTCTCCAGGTACTCTGGCTTTCCTCCACCAACAAACCTGGCATGACCCTGTCTGTTAATAGGACGTTAAACTAATAAAACCAAAATCCTATCTAGGACATCCATGATCCAATCACTTAGCAAAACATGCCTGCGCCTTACCTCACTGTGCCACAAAGACATCCATATTCTCAAAAAGGATGTTTCAATTGCAAAGTTCTGATCAGCTGTAATGAAAAAAAGAACACACAGTTATTGGCTGCACAGATATAACAAACTTCTTGGGACCAATGACTTTATACACACATATTACAAACATATAAACTGTAACGAGAATAAAAATGAACATGTTATAACCATGAATTCATTGTAAGCGTGTTCTTTATAGAAACATGTTTTACTGTGTATTGAAGGAATATTAGTACAAATTATTGGAGTATCTCAGTCTGTAAATATGTCTGATCCTGAATCCAGTCTCTTCCCTTTTATGTAGGATCCTCCACATGTTTGACCACTGGGATACTGGACATTGGTGGGAATTATGTGATAAACTCCCCTGACATGCTGACCGCTAGCCATACATGTATTGGACTAGACGCTACAGGACCTATACAGCAACCCTGTGCCAATTTTGATTGTGTTATATGTGAACACTGTAAGTATGTCTATTATAATCTCTAGATTCTAAAGTTTGAGATTATTCTGTTCATGGATAATAATGACTATAACGTGAAGCTATTTAATATCTCATTTTCTGTTATTATGCATGACTATATGTATGTACCATAAATGCAATAAGGTTTGCTTGCTTATATCTTGACATACCAGTAATGAGTTTCATGAACTTTCCTTAACTTATGGAAACTCTTATTTAAAAGGAATATAATGTTAACACCAGGTACAGTTCATAGACCCTTGCCATATCAGACTCTTCAATAATGTTACATTTGTGGCTATATATACCTTTCATAATAATGATACCATGACAATGACAATGATTAAGATGTCGTTACTTACATAATATATACTACTAATAATAAAAATACTGTTAGAGGTATCTTCATAATTCCAACTGTTCCGAAATCAGAATGATTTTTTTAGTGTTCCAGCAAAATTAATGTATTTTATTTTTCTTACTTTTTGAGAAAATCAACTTTTTATGTCCCTGTTCCCCCGATGCAAAAATTCACTTGGAAGGTCTTTATCACTACGGTGTTGATTCTGGTTGAAGCTTTCTGACACCCTTCGAATTTGCGAATTCAAACTCAACAAAAGTAGCGGAACAATATCAATAAACCAGATATTTTCAGCACTAATATCGAGATTAAATAAGGCATAGAACTTGATACCAGGTAATAAGAATTTCCTGTAACAGTTGCGATAGGAAAATATTGCGATATGAGTAAATAAATGATTAATTTCTTTATTATGATTACCATTTCTTAATTTGACGATTTGATCCCGAACATTCCAATGACGCCACTTTTTTGTCCTCTATGAGCCCGGGTGATTCGACCTTGCAAGCTGACGTTTTGAAGGATTGAATAAGCATTCATTTGTGGTATTATGGTGGCAATTTGCACTCATATATAGCTGAACATAGTTTAAAATAATAGTGTTACTTTATCTTAAACATTTCTTTGTTTAAACGTCACTTCGACAAAAAGAAAAAGAAACAGTAGGCCTACGTAGGCTACAATATAAATCTTACAGCGTTTGTGGATACAATGCTTCGTTTAGTAGATGAAATTCATGAAATATTGCACAAAAACATCATTAACATACTTCTGAAGCATATAATTAATGAGTTGAATTGAATATGTTTGACATTGTTTGTAAAAAATCTATTTTGGTCTTTAGCCGTCGAAAACCAATGAAACCGCGGTACCACTGGGTTGCGAGCAACTATCGAGATTTTTTCGTTTTTTTTTTCTTATTCATTAAAAGATAAGCGATCTTGGAAGACTTAACACTATCTTTAGTCCAAAAAATTTCGGCAATAGCATTCATTTTTTTATATTTGAGTTGAATGCATCAAATCGGATCTGTTTCCCGACATCGACTGTGCGTTGTATTTTCATGCAACTTAGTAGAATTTTAGGATGCATACGCAGTAGAAAGATAAAATCTAAAAAAGAGTGTATTGTACAATTTCTCATTGCATATAACTTTGATATTCCTCCATGGCGTAAAATAAAAACTGTCGTTTTCTCTGTATCAACGTAACACGAGCCTGTACTTCGTCTCGACGAAATCTAACTCATTCCTCTCAGGGGGGGGGGGGGGTCTTCACCGACGTTCGAGCATTTCAGAAAAAAAATCAATAAAATAACAAAGATTATCGTATACCAGGTATATTAAAGAACAACAAAAAACTTTGTGATTTGTGATCAATGTGTTATTATCATTTTTTCACTTTTCTTCATGCTGAAACAACAGCTATATGCACATCACATTTACAAATTTTCATTTTTCCCATTAGGAAATACTAAATCATACATCATCAAAAAAATAACAATGTTATCTGCTTCTTATAAAAAAAATCACTCTTTATAAAAAAGCAGAAATCTGGCTTAGTGTTACTGTGCAGATCTTCTGATCTTTCCATTCTCACCACCGGCGGCAATTTTTTTTTTTTTTTTTTAAATATATCATGCAAACATGCCTAGGACGTATCCTTGAATAGGCCTGTTACTTTTATTTTGGTGTTGACACGGAAAGACGAGATAACTTCTGTCTCCTTGACATTAAAACAAATCATTTATTTCATCTAGGCAAATAATAATTTGAAAATTCCATATACCGCCTGCAAGGAGACGTCCTAGGCCTATCGCTAACCACAATGCACTCGATGTGGTCTTATACATATCTATTATGTAACTTTTCATCGATTATTTGATCCAGATATATCTGTCTTCGACAGTTATATTTAGAATTATGATTATGTGGAAGGAACGTGTGTACAAGATAAAAGCAACCCATCTCAACTGCTATTCCGGGACCGTGAAATGTAATATTGGTCACCTCAGCCCAAGCACAGGGGCACGCAAATTATTCATCATGTAAAATAATTGCTATGTACGTCATGTCAACATGACTGAAAATTGCGAAAAATTAATTATATATTATGTAAGTATCGGTTAGCTTGTTACTTACATAATATATACTAATAATAATAAAAATACTGTTAGAGGCATCTTCATGATTCCAACTGTTCCGAAATCAGAATGAGTTTTTTAATGTTCCAGCAAAATTAATGTATTTTATTTTTCTTACTTTTTGAGAAAATCAACTTTTCTATGTCGATGCAAAAATTCACTTGGAAGGTCTTTATCACTACGGTGTTGATTCCGGTTGAAAACAAGCGTTCTGACGCCCTTCGAATTTGCGAATTCAAACTCAACAAAAGTAGCGGAATAATATCAATAAACCAGATATTTTCAGCACTAAATATCGAGATTAATCAGGCATAGAACTCGATACCAGGTAAAAAAAAATTCCTGTAACAGTTGCGATATGAAAATATTGCAATGTGAGTAAATAAATGATTAATTTCTTTATTCTGATTACCATTTCAAAATTTTACGATTTGATACCGAACATTCCAATGACGTCACTTTTTAGTCCTCTATGAGCTCGGGTGATTCGACCTTGCAAGCTGACGATTTGAAGGATTGGATAAGCACTCATTTGCGGTATTATGGTGGCAATTTGCACTCATATACAGCTTAACATAGTTTAAAATAATAGTGTTACTTTATCTTGGAACATTTTATTACTTAAACGTCACTTTGACAAAAAGAAACAGTAGGCCTACGTAGGCTACAATGTAAATCTTACAGCGTTTGTGGATACAAGGCTTCGTTTAGTAGATGAATTTCATGAAATATTGCACAAAAAAATCATTAACATCGTGATTTTTCATGCAACTTAGTAGAATTTTACGATGCATACACAGTAGAAAGATATAATCTAAAAAAGATTGTATTGTACACTTTCTCAATGCATAAAATAACTTTGATATTCCATGGTATGAAATAAAAACTGTTGTTTCTCCGTATCAACGTAACATGAGCGTGTGCTTCGTCTCGGCGAAATCTAACTCATTCCTCTCAGGGGGTGTCTTCAACGGCGTTCAAGCATATAAGAAAAAAATCAATAAAATAACAAACAAAGATTATCGTATACCAGGTATATTAAAGAACAACAAAAAACTTTGTGATTTGTGATCAATGTGTTATTATCCTTTTTTCACTTTTCTTCATGCTGAAACAACAGCTACATGCACATTACATTAACAAATTTTCATTTTTCCTATAAGGAAATATTCTATCATACAACAATGTTATCTGCTTCTTATAAAAAAATCACTGTATATAAAAAAGTAGAAATCTGGTTTAGTGTTAACGTGCAGATCTTCTGATCTTTCGATTCTCACCACCGGTGGCAATTTTTTTCGTTTTTTTTTTTTTTTTAGTATATCATGCAAACACGCCTATTCAATCTATTCACAATATCTGGCGAGGGATACATGTACATGTAGCTCTATTACTACAGAATAAATAATTATATGTCTGAGGATTTACATAGGATATATACACGGTCAGTATCTTACCGTAGCTAGGCCATGGACGTGTCCTTGAATAGGCCTGTTAGTTTTATTTTGGTGTTGACACGGAAAGACAAGATGACTCCTGTCTCCTGGACATTAACAAAAATCATTTTTATCATCTAGGCAAATAATAATTTGAAAATTCCATATACCGCCTGCAAGGAGACGTCCTAGGCCTATCGCTACCCACAATACACTTGATCGTGGTCTTATACATATGTATTATGTAACTTCTCATCGATAATTTGATCCAGATATATCTGTCTTCGACAGTTATATTTAGAATTATGAATATGTGGAAGGAACGTATGTAAAAGATAAAAACAACCCATCTCAACTGCTATTCCGGGACCGTGAAATGTAATATTGGTCACCTCAGCCCAAGCACAGGGGCACGCAAATTATTCATTATGTAAAATAATTCCTATGTACGTCATGTCCACATGACTGAAAATTATATATTATGTAAATATCGGTTAGCTCGTAATAATAATAATAAAATCTTTTATTTAACCAGGGTTACATATTTAGACAAGTCTAATTTACAATATGGCCCTGCATCAATATATACAGTTATCACAGACAACAGTTTAATACAGACAATACCTTAATTTAAAAGACATATACAATCATATCAACATGTAAATATGGTTGCTTTCTAAAATATTGGTAGAAAGTATAAAACTAAAATTGTGAAAACACATCCTTAAAATATTTTTGTTTAAAAACAGCAACACTGGGGGCATTTCTAATATCATTGTTCAATCCATTTAGTAAATTAGAACAAGTGTAAACAAATGAACGCTTAAAATAACTTGTTTTAGCATTAGGAATATAAAACTTGTTTGAAATTGAAGATCTGGTATTTCTCATACTAACATCCCTAATATAGGTAAATATGTTACTGAAGACAATAGGAGTATCCCCATGTAAAATTTTATAAGCAAGAACAGCTTTCCAAAAAATAAAATAGTTTTCTATGCTTTCAGATGTTGATGGAGGAGTATCAATTGATAACGTCCATATCAAATCTGAACTTCTGGATGCCACTGCTGTGAAAGATCTTTACTTGCAGGAAGGTGAGTACTAGATATATTTGTTACTTTGTGATTTACTAGCTAATTTAACAAGGAAAACCATATCAAATGTGCTGCTGTTGAAATGAAAGAGAAAACGATTACATTATCTTAAAATTTTAATGTGAAGATTAATAGGGTAATATATTTTGACAAGAAGCTCAAATCTTAACAGATAATGTATACATGATGTGTCATATTAATGATAAGAAAATTTTTAGGTAAATATATTATGCTTCGATTGGATATGAATGGTATACATCATAGAAAAGTTGGCTCTTGTTTAGCATTGACATTATAACCTGGCGACATTGACCATAACCTGGCGACATTGACCATATAACCTGGCGACATTGACCATAACCTGGCGACATTGACCATATAACCTGGCGACATTGACCATATAACCTGGCGACATTGACCATATAACCTGGCGACATTGACCATATAACCTGGCGACATTGACCATATAACCTGGCGACATTGACCATATAACCTGGCGACATTGACCATATAACCTGGCGACATTGACCATATAACCTGGCGACATTGACCATATAACCTGGCGACATTGACCATATAACCTGGCGACATTGACCATATAACCTGGCGACATTGACCATATAACCTGGCGACATTGACCATATAACCTGGCGACATTGACCATATAACCTGGTTACATTGACCATATAACCTGGCGACATTGACCATATAACCTGGCGACATTGACCATATAACCTGGCGACATTGACCATATAACCTGGCGACATTGACAATATAACCTGGCGACATTGACCATAATATAACCTGGCGACATTGACCATATAACCTGGCGACATTGACCATATAACCTGGCGACATTGACCATATAACCTGGCGACATTGACCATATAACCTGGCGACATTGACCATATAACCTGGCGACATTGACCATATAACCTGGCGACATTGACCATAACCTGGCGACATTGACCATATAACCTGGCGACATTGACCATATAACCTGGCGACATTGACCATATAACCTGGCGACATTGACCATATAACCTGGCGACATTGACCATATAACCTGGCGACATTGACCATATAACCTGGCGACATTGACCATATAACCTGGCGACATTGACCATATAACCTGGCGACATTGACCATATAACCTGGCGACATTGACCATATATCCTGGCGACATTGACCATATAACCTGGCGACATTGACCATATAACCTGGCGACATTGACCATATAACCTGGCGACATTGACCATATAACCTGGCGACATTGACAATATAACCTGGTTAAATTGACCATATAACCTGGCGACATTGACCATATAACCTGGCGACATTGACCATATAACCTGGCGACATTGACCATATAACCTGGCGACATTGACCATATAACCTGGCGACATTGACCATATAACCTGGCGGCACATTGACCATATAACCTGGCGACATTGACAATATAACCTGGCACATTGACATATAACCTGGCACATAATTGACCATATAACCTGGCGACATTGACCATATAACCTGGCGACATTACCATTATAACCTGGCGACATTGACATATAACCTGGCGACATTGACATATAACCTGGCGACATTGACCATATAACCTGGCGACATTGACCATATGGCGACAGCCATAACTGGCGACATTGACCATATAAACCTGGCGACATTGACCATATAACCTGGCGACATTGACCATATAACCTGGCGACATTGACATATAACCTGGCGACATTGACCATAAACCTGGCGACATTGACATATAACCTGGCGACATTGACCATATAACCTGGCGACATTGACCATATAACCTGGCGACATTGACCATATAACCTGGCGACATTGACCATATAACCTGGCGACATTGACATTATACCTGGCGACATTGACCATATAACCTGGCGACATTGACCATATAACCTGGCGACATTGACCATATAACCTGGCGACATTGACCATATAACCTGGCGACATTGACCATATAACCTGGCGACATTGACCATATAACCTGGCGACATTGACCATATAACCTGGCGACATTGACCATATAACCTGGCGACATTGACCATATAACCTGGCGACATTGACCATATAACCTGGCGACATTGACCATATAACCTGGCGACATTGACCATATAACCTGGCGACATTGACCATATAACCTGGCGACATTGACCATATAACCTGGCGACATTGACCATATAACCTGGCGACATTGACCATATAACCTGGCGACATTGACCATATAACCTGGTTACATTGACCATAACCTGGCGACATTGACCATATAACCTGGTGACATTGACCATATAACCTGGCGACATTGACATTATAACCTGGCGACATTGACCATATAACCTGGCAACATTGACCATATAACCTGGCGACATTGACCATAACCTGGCGACATTGACCATATAACCTGGCGACATTGACCATATAACCTGGCGACATTGACAATATAACCTGGTTACATTGACAATATAACCTGGCGACATTGACCATATAACCTATTATTGTATTTGAAAATCAAAGCTAACTGGTTGAGTAGTACATTCTCAACATAAGATGGACCAAGTGTTTCTATTAATGTCTTTAAGGTTTATAATTCAGTAATCCTATAATTTACAGCCTACATGAGGATAACCTACATATGGGATATGGAATCCTCTAACGCGACTGCAACAGTCGTGGAGGGATCCCGCATAATGGATAACCAAACTCTGCAATACTGTATGGTGGAACTCCACACTGAGGCTAGTGTCGCCGTCACCACTGATCCAACAATGGGAAACGTTTTACAGATCACAGACAGTCTTACCGGGGCTTTCTATAATCTCAGTCAGTCAGATGCTTGCCTTCAGAGTATTTCTGAGTGTAAGCAAGGTATCACTGTGATGTTTTGGATAGCCGGGACGAACATATCCAACTGTGTACTAGTAGACACTACCGCTAACGAGACTGGGTCTACAGGTGTTAAGATCTGGGTCGATGAAAGGTATGGAAGTTACAGTTTACATTAAATAGTGGAGAAAAAGATAATTTTAGCATAAGGTATATTATATGGCTAAAAAATAGACAAAATACAGTGAAATCACAATCACACAATCATTATGGTAAACCCTTAAGTTATTCAAGTCCAGTGGATTCCCAATAATACTAATGCTAATAGTCCGAGAGAAAAAGTCGTGGATTGAATGTGGTTATTGACTACATAACCAGAATCTGGCAGTACGGAAAATTCACAATCCAGGTGGTTTTAGCTGGGGATGCTCTGATTTTCAAAGGGTCCATTGTATTCTAAGTATACTTGAATATATAATGAAAAGTTCAGTAAGGACTGTTAAACAATTTTAATTAATATACGGGTTATTTGATTTCTAAAAGTTTGAGTCATCAGGGTTCAACCAAATTATGTTTTCATTTTAGCACCGACAAAAGTATGACTGACAATATATGTCAACTGTGTATGTTATTCTAATCTTGAATGTAACTCTGGCAGCATTTTCCATTGTCCTGTCCCTCCTTATAAAGATTATGTTTTCTACTACCTTTAGCGGCCGAAGGCTCTATGCTTCTGTATTAGAGTTGAACTATGTATGGGAAGGCTGGATTTGGGTGGTGACTCAAGATTGGGTTCATATTGCCATCACATGGCAGAGTCATATTGGCCTGAGGTTCCACATCAACTTCCGTTGTGTGTACACAGTAACTAGGAGGGAAATCCAGACTGTCTTTGCCCCTACTGTGGTACCTTCTAGTTCCCTGTATGTAGGGTTATGTACTGACCATGTGCTCCTACATCTGGACGATCTGGAAGTGTATAACTACGCCCTGGAGTCTAGAGAGTTGTTACAGCTACAGAAAACCAAAGGTATAATGTCATATACTGGTTTTGACTCATTAAGCGTCCACATCCCTATAAGGGCGCCCCTCCCCTTTTTCAGACTTCCATTTCCATTTCATTTACTTGGAAGGAAATGCAGACTGAAAATATGAAAATTTTGTTGGTATTCTTATTGATTTCTTTTAAAAATAATTGATTTATGGCTTACTATCATTTTGTGAAAGGTAAGTCCAAATTTGCTTCTATTTAACGCCCCCGATTTGCTTCAATTTTTTAAGCGCCCATATAAGTTTTAATAAGCACCATTGTAGTTATGAGTAATGTTGATAAATACTAGCTTTTAAATAATTTGTTCTCACAGACAGCTTTGTTTCAATCACACTTTTGTTCAATGCTTGAGTATTTCTAGGCCCTCTTTGTCAACATCATTAAATCAATTGTATGTCATTTTACTGAATTCAAAGATGTATTCATATGATATCGAGGTATTGGTATCCTCTTGTTGTAGATATTGAGAAGATGATTGACTTTAATGAGGCAGTGTCTAGCAGTAATATGAACTTAGAAAAGAACATTTCCCTTACGGAAACGGTATGGAGAAACTCCCTGTTCCAGACAGTGGTACGAGTGGACAACCATCTAGGACAAAGTCCAGCCATGTACAGTAACCAGCTCCCACATTGCTTCACAAGGGCAGGTAAGCAGTCATCAAGGAGATCATAAAGGTCATTAGGTCAATATAGGGATTGGATTAAAGGAAAATGGGATGGGCTGAGAAGGTCCACAGGGATGCAATGTGAAAGGGTGAGGTTGTCTTGGAAGATGATGAACAAAATGTCAGGGGAGGGGGTTATAGCGGGAAAGAATAGGTGCAAAGGTGGATGATTGAAAGATCGAATAAAAGACAAAAGAAAAACAACAAAGACATTAAAGAAAAGGTGAAACAAAAGGAAGGCTGAAAGAAACCAAGAAGGACAGGGATACTAGGCTGACAGTAGGGCAGAGTAGGGGAAGGACTAGTGGAGTGAGATTAGGAGAGAAGGTAGAATGCTGATGTGAGTGAGAGAAAGCTGATGAAATCTTATAGAAAGGAGGATGTGGGGTTGCTAAAAGGAAAAATGATGGGGTCAAGTGAATGGAAAGAGTTATGTCGGGCTAAAAACCGAGGAAGGTTGGTCAGATTGAAAAAGATTGGGAAGGAACTACTATTGGGGAAAATCAGTTGTCAAAAGGTCATGGATGAAGGAGAACGGAGTTAAGGCAACAGGATAAATGGTAGAATAGTCTAGAAAAAGAAATGGTTATCAGAAAACAAGTTGATAGGGGAACTGAAGTATGTATTTTATACATACGGTAAATTGTATATAGTATGATTGTATTGAAGTTTTGTCAGGTGTTCCTAAGGATATTTTTTGTGTATGTTCAGATCTATGCAGTGGTCCCTTTACCACCTCTCTCTGGCTCAGACCTTTGTACATGGAGGCTGACCAGGTGTTCCTCACTGCTGGTACCAGTATGGATACAGATATGACCTCTCTGAAGATTTGGTACGACTCCTACACTGACGACTATATACTAGAAGTATTCTACGACAAAATACACTTCACTATCAATTTCTACATGACCTTGTACAAGTGGTCACATCTCATTATCAATGGCAACCTTGGAAACTCTGAACTTTATTTGTATGTAAATGGACAGGCCGCTGTCACCACAACAACCACATTTGTTGTGGACCGTATGCCGCCCGAGTACGATGTCACCTTCCTACGTGTGGGTGAAGTAGGAACATTTGAAATTGATGATATACGCCACTTCCCTTCTATCAAACAAGCTAAGGATATTTATGGTAAGCTTGTTTTTAAATGATTTTATCTGAAGAGTTTAAAAACTGTAGATAGTGCAGCCCATTTTTGTCCTGTTTAATTACATTGCTTCCCATTCCATTGTTTCCCATCCTGTCCAGATTTCATATGGAGGTGAGAAATATGATTATTTTGATGTTGTATACACATTATTAACAGTGTGAACAATCTGATTAAAATACAGATCCTTATTACTACTCCGTTAAATAGAAGATTTTACAACATCCCTCAAGGGGTCATGTTCGGATGCCAGCCGTATACCTTATATTTGTGTACTTCAAATCAAATGCATTTTCTACACATTGCTACATCAGTTGACAATGCCATTTCGTCCCAATATACTAATAACTAATAATAAACTTATACTAATAATACTAATTGTTGTGTTCTTTGGGCGAGATGACAACGTACAAGAAAATAATTCTGACATTATTTCAGACTATTTTGTCCTCTGAAATTCACTGTCAAGATTTTGCAAGCAGCAATTTGATTGGCCAATTCCAATATTCACTTGGACATTCCCCTAATGGGATTTTCTCAGATACTCTTATATCCAACGTAGTGACAATAAGGAACTGTATTTTATTCAGATTGTGTGTAAACTGGTCTGTATTCAATTACCAGTGATTATGTATTCTTACATATGCAATTTATTT
This sequence comes from Argopecten irradians, assembly GCF_041381155.1. Taxonomy (NCBI): domain Eukaryota; kingdom Metazoa; phylum Mollusca; class Bivalvia; order Pectinida; family Pectinidae; genus Argopecten; species Argopecten irradians. The sequence continues at coordinate 14,205,168 of NC_091138.1, read as the reverse complement.
TTCATTCTGATGTCAAGTAGAACTGATATAAATAATGATGTTTTATCAGAGTTAAAATCCTGCCATGAATATGAGCTTGCTGGCTTCAATGGCGTACAACAGTTGGCTATGAACTTCGACCCTTGGGATGGAGCCATGGGTTCTCCAAATGCCACATGTGACCTACAAAGTAAGTAACCTTCACCTTTATGATTTTGTAGTCTTATATCTCAAGTGACCTCTAAAATAAATAACATTGACAACACCATGAATAACCTTGACCTTTGTATACAGCAATTGAATCTCTTTATACTGCACATGACCTACAATATAAGTAACTTTGACCCTATTTGGGGCCTTGACCTTCTGGAAAGTTTATTGACTTAGAGACCTTGACCTTCTGGGAAACTTAACGGTTTACTTGTTACTTTAGTACCTGTCAGTACATGTTGAAGTAATGTATGACATTTATGATATTTGTTTTCAGGTTACCAGACCTTCCAATTCAGAATGGACCAAAATGAGACTTCAAATAGTCTTTATAACATAACTCTGGAGGACACTACCACAAACAGCATGGTATTCACGGATGGTGTACTGAATGAAGCTATCCTTCTGAACACCTCTGGACTTCTTGTTAACATCACTAGTGAAAAATGTTTTGGGAGTATTGCTCATTGTTACTTTGGATTTACCATGGCAATGTGGGTGAGGCCACAGAGTGACCCCTTGGTACCCAGCACTGACCCCTTTGTTGTCATGAGGATGGGTGGCAACCTCACTAGAAATGAGAGTGGTATCAGTATAGAGTGTACCGACCCCACAGGCCTTCTGTACCATTCCAACAGTACTCTCTGTTCCCTAGTCCTGGTGAATCATACCCGTAAATGGTCAACGTCTTTCTATCTCATGTACAACAGTTGGAGCCACCTGGCCATCACATGGAACCCGTACTACACATTAAACCTCTACAAAAACGCTCATTCGGTATCGGACCTTGGGGCAGTAATAACGTCGGAGATTGTCAGTGGATACAGTTTTATCAACCAATCAGAAAGCACGCTGTGTATTGGCTGTTTCCTTGGTAGCAGTGATGTTGTAATGGCTGTAGACGAGGTTTATTTGCTGGATATGGACATGTCCCAGAAAGACATTCGTAAACTCTACGGTAATTCTTTGTAGAATAATAGTGTATATATAATGATCAAATGTTCAAGCATTTTAAGATGCTGTACCTTTAATAATTTAGCACTTCTTCAGGTATATTTATGTCTCTACATTTGCAATTTGCAGTGCAATTTGGTTTTCCATCTATACATCCTTAGACCAAATTATTATCATATTCATTCCTTAATTATTCTCAAATTGTATCTTTTATAATCTGGAAATATGTTGATGTTTTAGGAGTTCATCACTTGTGCTCCAAAGACTGGAAGTACCTATCCCACACAGACATGTGTTATCATTTCTCAACCGCTACTGCTACCCATCCACAAGGAGAGTTAACTTGTCAAAGCTTCGGAGGAAACTTGGCTGATGAAGTGGACTTACAGACACATCAACTTTTTGTACAGATTGCGGTGGAGGGTACAATTCTATTCTAAATTATGTCAACAGTATTTTTCTGATATATGCCCTCATAGAAGAGACTTTATACTGTAGGTGTGGATGTATTTACGAGTGTTTAACTTCACAATCTACATGTGTATATATTTCACAGTGTTGTTGCTTTCATGATAAATATGTCTGTTATCTTTTTGCGACATTGTTTCATTTAATTGCTATATGTTACACATGGGAAAGTTTTTGTGCTCAAAAGGCCCTAGCATTAAAAGCATAAACTTGTCCCTAATACAAATTTGCACATGTACACTAGTGTTAACCATGGCCATGTCTGTGTTGTGCTGACCTATCCTGCTTTATCACCTACTTCCTAATTTAATGTTGAGTCGGGGGCATTTATTCCTATCATATTTCTACGATTGTCTGCAAGACTGTGGTTTATTACTGATAATTAATGATTGTTTATTTCTCCAGATGGATTGACTGGAAAATACTTTCTAAATTACAAACAACTGCCGAGGAAAGGAGCCCATGCTTTGAGAGTTCCTGACGGTAGCGTTAGGACTTTTACCACCTTTAACCTCCCCACGACCTCTACAAGGAAATGTGGGCTGCTATACAAGTCAACGACATGGAAATGGGACGATTGTGATTGTAGCTCAATTAAAACGTTCATGTGTCAAAACAACCCCTGGTGTAAGTCACTTCACCACAATTTTGATGTAACATTACAGCTGTAGAACTACTGTTAATGGTACCAAGATGTATCTGATATGACAAGATTCATAAGTAATATAAGGAATACTACTTATGAATCTTATCATTATTGGAATACTTAATTAATACTTTACCTTATTAATACTTTAACTAAAGCAGCTCAATTTTTGGATTGGAATTTGCCTTCCTTATCAGAAAAAAGGTCTAATTCAGCATCTTCAATTTTACCTGCCACATTGGCCATTTTCAATACAATGTGTACAAACTGAGTAAGTTGTGGCTCTGTCAATGACATTGTTTTGTTTCTCCAACAGATGCCATGGCTGAGCCTTTGTACCTGAATCACTCCTCAATCTCCCAGACTCCGGACCTAGTTCATCAGTGGACAGGCAATGTTGGATACAAGAGGGGAGTAACATCATATACTATGGCATTAAATGACACACAACTACATCAGGTGGCATCAGATCGGTGCCTGGTTGACCATCGTTTCTGTCATAACGGACTGACCATTTCCTTCTGGCTGCAGGTCTGTAACAATAGTGCGGGAGACAATCAGATGATACTGACCACTATGGACAGTCCTACAGTGTATGGACTGGCCGTGTACTGGAACAGGTCTGCTGGTCTGGTTGTGGACATGAGGACACAGGATAACTTCACTAGGACTGTCACGCCCATCTCAGAGTGTCACTGGAACAACATTGCTATATCAATAAATAACGAGACAAATGTGCAGATGTTCATCAACGGGAAAGAGGTGGCTGCAGATCTGACTTACAACGAGACAGACACTGCCGCACTTGTTCTAGGACATGAAGTGCAGGTCTCTATAGGAACACAAGCGGATGGCAGTCAGGGACTTGTCGCCATGCTGGATAATATTACAGTGGTTGAGCATAAAGTCCTGGACGATGTCCATCTTCACCAGACAGGTAATGTTATTATTATATCAAAAGTAACATTGCATTGTGTAACATTATGGAGAATTCCATGTTGCCTTGAATGTTGTACTATAGCCTAACTTTTTCACTTACAGTATATGACAACTTTCCTGACTTCCACCTGACGTTTGACAACCATTCACTAATACTACCCAGTTCTGGAGTGTCTAGTACCTCTGGTTGGCATGGAGATTGTCTGACCTTTGACGGAACAAACTCGACCCAGTTTGAAGGTCATCTATATCAGGATTGCCTTGTGGCCCCAGACTTTTGTTGGGAGGGTTTCACCCTGTCCTTGTGGCTCTACCCTACAACAGATGCAGGAAGCCAGGGAATTATGTCAGCCAGGAGTGACTACAGGGGCCTGGCCATGGCTTACTATGTGTCCTACCAAGGTCTACCCAACCACCACTGGCTGATCATACAGGAGAATAATGTGGCACACAACGTCCCATTCATCCTGTCTAACCATGTCTGGTCTCACATCATCCTCACCTGGTACAGTAATGGCAGCACAGTCCTCTATGTGAATGGAATAGAACAGGGCCAGACGGCATCAACTACAGCTGTTACCACGGGCAACCCTCCACAGCCAACAACCTTCACCCTTGGAGCTATCTCTGGATATAATGACATATCTTCTGGTATATTTCAGGGAGCAATTGATGAATACTGGTTTAGACCTCGACCACTGGAAAGCAACACAATGCTGGATCTTTACAGTAAGCATAAAATCTTCATATATTTTCTAATCATGTCTTATTATATCTGACTAAGATTTCTTGTTAGTATACACCAGTTCATCATGAGATCAGCTATACACTATTATTAGCTCACCTGGTCCGAAAGACCCAGATAAGCTTATGTCACACCGCTGCATTTGGTGTCCTTCCGTCTGAGGGGCAAGGCCAAAACAATTAATTTGTCTATTTTACATAAAAAAGACTTCTTCTTTGAAACTACAAATTTGAATGTGCTCATAATGCATTGATACCATCCTTATGGTATACGGATTTATAATTGCTGACACCCTGGGAGCCTGAGGCTATTTCCATATAATGACTATATATATAATCTGAAACTAGGCATTGGATAACTTTCATATTGCATTCAATTTGGTAGCAACCTTATGGTATATGAATTCAAAATTTTACAGATGGTGGGGTTGACTTCCTGGAGACCTGAGGGGCGGGGTCTAAAGGGATCAATTTTGCTTTTCCCAATTCTAAGAGAATCTGTGATAATTTCTATATAAATTATTGAGTGATACAGGCCCTCTGGGCCTCTTTTCAGAGATGCCTTACCCTGTAAATTGCAAGTATGATTTTGCTATATTGTAGAAAACTCTACTTATGTACGGACCAAGTTTGTAAATAGGTTTGAAGACTCGCCACCTCCTGAGTATGGAAAAGCAACGCTTGTTCAGGCTGTTTACGGGACTGGTTCTAGCCTTGTGTCTGGCCAGGACTGGCTAAACCTAACGCAGAGACTAGTGAACCAACCTAACTGTGTCCTTGACATTGACCATTGCATACATGGCTTCACTCTCAGTCTGTACCTACAGATGATACAGGAGAACGACACAGACCAAGTTATCCTCACCACTGGAGCTCACAACTCTCAGGGGCTCGGCATTGCTCTATTGTACACAGCCATGAACAAAAGTCTGCCGTTCCGACGATACCTTGAGGTGACCATACTCACCACCAACTCAGAGTACAGAACTTGGTTTAACATGCAGTGGTGGACATGGAACTTAGTCACCATTACATTCCATCCAATGTTTGGGGTCAAGGTTTATGTGGATGATATCTTGACCTCAATGAGTGATGCTGGAGCTCCACGTGCCATTGCTCCGACTATTTTCACCCAGGACTTGCTCATTGGGGATGTGCCATTTGGAAATCTCTGGCTCGGTCAATTTGCTGTGGATGACTTGCAGATTCTTGATAGAGCAATGTTTGAAGGTAAAGTAATAAAAAACAAGAGAAGTGTACAGCAAGCATGGGGTGAACCTATGTCTTTGGACTAACAGTACAGTCCGTCCACTCATCAAAATAAGCCCCAACTCCCTCTAGTTCAAAAGAAGGAGAACATATCATTATATACAACTAAAGCCTTCTACTCTATAAACAACTTTGTATTGGTTTAGGTCATCCATGCAAGATGTCTAGGGAACTTTTCATTGGCTTCATTTATTTAGATCTCACCTAACTGGTCAGCTTGTAATAATCAAACAGTGTGATTTTTAGGCAAATTGAAGTTAAGAACTAACCAGTTTATTAAGTTTAGGAACATTCACAATGCTATATCAATTCTAGCTTTGTCATTCTGACCAGACTGAAAATGATAATACATGTATATTGGAATTGTGTTTGTTTTACTTTTTTTCTTCATGTTTTGTCTTTATTTTTGTACTACAGGTGATCTATGGATGCAGCATGTTCACTCTCACCTACAAGTTGATGGAGTGATGGTGTGGGACGACGTAACCAGAGACGAGTGTCACCATCTCTGTGACAACACCACCTGTTCTGTTTTTGCTTTCTGTGATGACGGAGCATTTGGCTCCTGTGTTGTGTACTCTGACAATGTCACTAGTAACTTCTCTAGTGATGCTGTACATAGTCATGCTAGCTGTGACCTGTTTACAAAGATGAACACACTACACCAAGGTAACAATACATAATTAACAAGAGGACTATGGGCCTTAACGGTTATGTGAGTTCTAAAATCTTGTCCTTTCAGTCCCTTGCAGTCAGTACAGTATAGCTTGTCAAAGTTGACTCTCTGTCTTATCCAGATCACTGTATTCTCTGGCGTAATTGTATGGCATTTTTGTCTTAATTTTCAGTAAATATAACCTGTATAATCCAGAAACCTGGCTATACTAGCCAAATATGCTGGTCCCAGTGACACCCAGTTTAGACAGGTTACACTGTAGATAATGTAAATAAATAATCTTGAATCTGATAATCTGGCATTTACATGCTACACATGTGATAAAATGTATCTACATGGGGTTCTTGCTTATTACAAAGAAATCCATCGGATTAACTGACTACTAACGCTAAGCAAAAAAAATTATTGTCAATAACTTTTAATATCATAAACTTTATTTTGGTAGTCCTCAGTTTTATATGCTTCATTGTAGTCATAAAGACCTTGTTTAATATGTTTGATACCTGTAACTTGGAATGAAGTTGAAGGTCATTCATTAAAAGAAGCTTGGTGGCCCTTCATCCCAGAATGCCACTAGACATTGATCAGGTGTTTGGGTCTCTTGTATATTGAAGAAAAGTTGATTTTAAACATTTTTTTGCTTTTCATCCAGTTATCTTGAATGAAAGTCAAGGTCATTTATTTTAACAAACCAAACATAATTGACAGCCTTTCCTTCCTGCATGTCACAGGCCAAATTTCAAATGCTTGGTCCTCTTTGTTGAGAAAATATTGTTTGAAGATAATTAATTCTAAACTCTTGTGACCTTAAATGAGGAATTGATTTTTTTGTTCAGCTATATTTATATATGTTTAGCTGAATCAGTTGTATTTGACATGTTTTCGTTTGATGTTTCAGTTCAGCTATATGGCTGTTTTCCTGCATCAGTTATAAATGACATGTTACTATTGCCGGGCCCTGCTGACATCTCTTCCTGTATAGATGCGTGTATAGACAATATCACCAAGACACGGTATGCGGCCTTCAACAGTCAGTGTTACTGCGGCCTAGAGACAATTCCTATTGCAATTACTGCAGCTGATTACAATACCAATCAATCATGCACAATTCATGAAGTCCTTGTGTACCAGTTGAGTGGCCTTCGTGAATTTCTAAATGTGACTGTTCCGATTACCTCATTAGATGTTATGTTAGATCCTGGGGCGGTAGTCATGGTGGATCAGGACCTATATGTTACCTTTGTAGCAATGACGGAGCTAGCGTATGCAGGATTTAGTATCAGTGCGGGAGACGGACGGGATACATACTACACAGGCCGAAACTACACCACTCTGGTCTACCCCACCATGGGCCTGTACATTCTACACATAGAGGCCCTCAATGAGTTCAGCTGGATGACAGATTCTATTCCCATCTATGTTATGACGTCTTTGGAAGGTGTAGAGATCTACTCAGAAAACATTACAGCCACTGATACAGCCCTGGCAGTAACACTTAATGTTATAGGGGGCAATTATGTGACTTGCACTCTCATATATGGAGATGGGTTTCAAGATAGTGTTTATCATGAGAATACTTCAGTGCCATTCCTGTTTAGTCATGTCTACACCCAGGAGAACATCAACATGATTAACGTGACCTGTGCTAACAACGTCTCCCAGACCCAGACCTGGAAGACAGTGGTCAGTCTACACGCAGTAGAAAACCTTACTCTGACTGCACCACAGTGCTGCCCTTTAGGTGACAACATCAACATCACTTGGTTCGCTGACCGAGGGTCAAATGTGTCCCTCAATCTCTATCATAGTGACCAGTTAGTGTTTGAGGGGGAGCAGTTGACCTTGGCTGATCCAACCAGTTTACTGGTAAATTCTTCAATATATCATGTGACAGGAATACATACGTTCAACTTGACTGTTACTAACATTGTGTCAGCGCTTGTTCAGCAGGCTACAAATGTAAACATTGCAACTGAAATTGGTTCACTGAATATCAACATCTCAAACCAATTTGTCAGAGTGGATGAAAGTTTTTCTTGTGCTCTCTCTATATCTAATATGTCTATTGCTGATGTCATTATAGACTTTGATGATGGAACTACAGACAGTCACTTCTCATTGAATCACACAATGTTATATGAATATTTAGTGAAACACAAATTCTCATCCGCTGGAAGTTTTCTTATCAATGCTAACGCTACAAACTGTTATAACTCTGTGAACGATTCAACGACTCTTGTTGTTGAACATCCTGTTGATGTATTAACTGCAGCGGTCATCACTGTTGCTGACCCTTTTGATCTTCTCAAGGTCAACTTGACTTTGGTCAATGCGTCCACTCCACATCCTACAAGTGCTGTATGTGATATCAACTTTGGTGACGGTGGGACAGAGACACTAAATCCTCTTGTTTTTGTGAATGGATATATAGAGCTAAGCCACAACTACTCAGCCAATGGGATATTTACCATTTCCGTCTTTTGTCATAACAATATCAGCAGTTTCACACACATTGAGAGCGTCAAGGTTGGAAGTGATATTGTTGGATTGTCCATCAATACTCTGAGCCATATACCCCAAGGTTCTGTTTCCTCCATTTCTATCAACATTGACTCCGGATCACTTGTACTGTACTCCATTGACTTTGGTGATGGCAGCCCACACTACAGTACAACCACACCTGTCACATACACAAATGGACAGATAAATGTCACTCACCACTTCTCTCAGATAGCTGTCTACACACTGACGGTCACTGCCAACAACACGTTTGGCACCGTTATCAACAATACCGTCACTGTATCCATCATGGAGGAAGTCACTGGGCTTATTTTCTATGGAAGCCGGATCAGTAAAGTTGGCTGGCCGGTGGACTTTTATATTAGGTTTCTCTCACCTGGTACAGACACGTGTATCCACTTCTCTCCAGGTGATGGTACTGAGTATGTATATGGAGGGGCGAACTGTCCCCTAAAGACTGAGTACTCTGGTTATATCTACATAGACTCTACAGACAATCCACTAGAAATCACTCATGCCTATATCCTTCCTAATACTTACCATATCACTGTACAGGCTGAAAATGAAGTCTCTGTTGAAAATGATCAGATGTCTGTTGTCATCCTCGAGTTCCCTTGTACATTTCCTAAAGTCACAATAATGGGATTTTCCAGCAATATTTCCCGTCCTAGTTACAGCTATCCGTCTGTGGCGCTCACAGTGCGAGCTCTAGCAGATACGTACTGTATGCCGATACATAAAGTTATTTTTGAGTGGAATATAATGAGTCACAGTGGTAGTTTTAATAGAGCCAGCATTAACATGGAGTCCCTCCCATATCTCTATATACCAGCTTTATCATTAGGCTACGGACTCTATGTGATTAATGTCACTGTGTACATAGAAGGATTTCCATTTTTCAATGATACCAGTATCGTGTATCTGTATGAAGATCCAACACCTATGGTCCTGGAGTTGGTTGGGGGTGAGGAACGCACAGTTCCTGTAGGAAGTACTGTACTCCTTGATGCCAGTCACTCTGTGGAACTGGATTTTCCTATTCATCAAACGCTATTTGAAATACACTGGTTTTCTTGGACGAGTCCTGATGAATTTGATCCTGTGATCCATGAAGCATCTGCATACTTGACAACCCTTGATGTCACCTTTCCTTCATTACCTGCTGGGGCCGGTGACAATACAACAACAGTGACGCTCCCTGGCGCAGACTTGGGGCAGGTGATGACCAGGACAATTGTGGCTAAAATGAGTCTAGGCACTCGGGTGAAATGGAAGGTACAAGACATTCTAGTGACAGATACTTCAGTCTCCATGCTCTCTATAAAGTAAGTCTAGAAAAAAATAAACTTTTTTATCTCTTATTTTGTCTATACTTTTAAAATATGTACTGTTAAGCAGCTTTCTTTCACAGATACTAGTGATTAATTTTCACAGAACATAAATAGAATTGAATGCTATTTTATTATATCTTGCTTTACAGGCTGTAATAACAGGTGTGTAGAAAATTGTTACAGCATCATCAGCTCTGACTTACCTGACTTTAATTACAGGTGTGTAGGGAATTGTTACAGCATCATTAGAGCTGACTTATGTGACTTTTATTACAGGTGTTAGATAATTGTTACAGTATCATTAGCGCTGATTTACCTGACTTTAATTACAGGTGTGTAGAGAATTGTTACAGCATCATTAGCGCTGACTTAATTACCTGACTTTTAATTACAGGTGTGTAGAGAATTGTTACAGCATCATTAATGCTGACTTACCTGACTTTAATTACAGGTGTGTAGAGAATTGTTACAGCATCATTAGTGCTGACTTACCTGACTTTTATTACAGGTGTGTAGAGAATTGTTACAGCATCATTAGCACTGACTTACCTGACTTTTATTACAGGTGTGTAGAGAATTGTTACAGCATCATTAGCGCTGACTTACCTGACTTTAATTACAGGTGTGTAGAGAATTGTTACAGCATCATTAGAGCTGACTTATGTGACTTTAATTACAGGTGTGTTGAGAATTGTTACAGCATCATTAGTGCTGACTTACCTGTACGTGTGAAGGGCGAATGTCTTACCTGTACTGAGTACAATCGATTACAGCTGACGTATTTATGGAAACTCTATAAGGTTGCTGGTATACAAAAGACCCTTATACAAAATCTGGATACCTGGACATATACAGGTATTGTCACTGTTAATGTTCTTTTGTCACTTAAAAATTGACTAAGTGCTTCATTCCTTAAAGCCATGGCTTATATTAGATATAACTTTAAGTAACTTATAAGTGATGTGATAATAGATAATCTTTATCTACTTTCATGTGCGATTCATTTTCGTGAATTTCGCGATCAAGATAAATTTGCGAAAGTTTTTCTCCGCAAATTAATATCTTAGACAATTCTTTCACAATTGAATTTGAAGATGTCTTCATTCAAAATTTGAATCTGCAAAACTGTATCATCAAAAATATTTTGAAATGGAAATCACACAGTTTAGTAGCCTTGAAAGAAATATGGCTTACAGTATTTCCGACTAATTGGTAAACGGCACAAATCTTATGGACAAATGATGTGTAGGGAAAAGGTTATCAAAATCTTTTTACATGATTTACATTAGAGATATACAATCCTAAAGATATTTGGTAAGTGTGCATTAGGTATGTTGTGCTTTGTTCTGTAACTATGGTTACGTTTCATCAGGTATCAACAGTGCTAATCTAGCTATAAAGCCAGGATTGTTAGAACCTGGAGAAATGTATGAAGTACGACTGGAATCTGGGGACGACTACTGCAGCCGGACATTTAGGGTAACCTGGTCACCATACAATGGGCAATGTCTGACCAACATCAATCTAGGTATGAATATTGATGCATGTACTTGTTAATGACATTTTGGTACTAATATCTATCTTCATCATGCTTCCTGGTGTCTCAAATGTATTTCAATACAGTTTATCCTGTATATAGAGACAACTTGGCTATAAAGGCCTATTTCCTTTGGATGGTCTTTATAGGCAGGTTTGACTGTAATATACTTTATAATAAATGAACATTGTGTTATTAATAAATCAAATATTGTTAGTGTTATATTGTTGTACAGACAATGACTGAATGAGGGATTTTCGTATTACCTGCATGGTGGCTCTTACACAAACAACATAAGGGATCACTGTAATATATTTACATTTTCACTGCAGTCCCACTATGTAACCTTACCAAGCGCAGTTGGCAGTCATATAGACAATGAACTTCAAGCGCTTATTATGACGTCATTATCATTGTGACGTCACAATTGTCGTGCCAGCGATCACGGAAGACGGCTGTTCAAAATGGCTGTTCCATCCATGACGATAACGAATGATTAATTCATGATATATGCAAAATTCCTTGGGATTTCATCATAAAATTGTAACCAAATGTAAATATAAGCATTGAACGTCTTTAAGTTGGCATTCATAACCAATATGAATGCAAACTGGACAGAGGCAAATTCAACATGAAGCGCTAGCGCGCTTCATGGAATTTGCCTCTGTCCAGTTTGCATTCATATTGGTTATGAATGCCAACTTAAAGACGTTCAATGCTTAAATATTTACATATGCTCCTATATAATCAACGGGAGGGGAGTTGCGTTCAAATTAGCATAAACGCAATGACGTATGAATACAAACGCAGTGCAGGTTCGGACTACTTCTAGTTCACGCTTCGATAAGATTTTGCGTCATAAGTTGACGGATTTTAAAATAACAATAAAGAGTTTTTATTAGATCCAATTAAATATGTATTTGACATCAAAACAAAACATGTGTTCAAGCATTGTAACGGTAATAAACTACAAAATGAATCGCTGGTCGGGGCTACAACCGGGGGGCTTTCCTCAGGAATGTTCGAGGAATCCCATAGTTACGTCAGATGTACATGTGTGTACGGTCACTCATCTCACCTAAATATACAGAACATCTGATTGTCGGTGAATAATTCTGGGAGCGTCTACGCGAACAATAGGTTAACAGATCATATACAGGTTTCCAGAAAAAAAACATTACAGGTAGCCTATCCGAAACAGTATCATCAGTTTAAATGGCCCCGTCTTCGTATTCAAAATAGGCCTACACACACGCAAACACTTGTCTATCCTCCGTACAATAAAATAAAAGTCATGACTGCGAAGAATTTAGTGTATATCGCATTCTTAGGCCGATACATACATGACAAACATTCAGCAGCTCAACGGTCATACCATCAATAGGCTTTATCACACTCACTTTCCTCGGTTGAAAATCAAATATGGCGGCTCGCTTCACTTCGGACCGCATCACTACCCTGACAACGATACATACCGGTAGTCGTTCCGCCTTGGTTATCTCAATTTTTATTCGAAATGGACATTATTAATATATATTATCAAATTGAAAAAAAAAATTATGTTGGAAATAATTGAAAAGTGTCATTGTTGTATTTCAAACCAAACTAAAGCTATAACATTCACAATCGGAACTATATCTTCGGTCATCCTGACTACCGTAGTTACCCAACTTAGCAACCATCACCGTTTTAAATTGTACGTAAAGGTAGATTTATTTATGTAAATATATAGATTGAACAGTGTTTTGATTGCGTTAAAGGTGGTATGAACGCAATGGGATACAGACATATTCTACATGTAGCGCTAACGCGCTACATTGAATATGTCTGTATCCCATTGCGTTCATACCACCTTTAACGCAATCAAAACACTGTTCAGTCTCTATATGACATCTGATCCACAACAGCAAAGACCAGTTTATCTATCACTATTGAGAAACACAAAAATTATTGTCAATTAAGTAATAGACAGTTAAGCAATGTATATTGAAAATTTGAAGAAAAAAGGGTTAAATAAATAGGCAAAATCGATGTCAACATTTATACAAGGCTTGAATTTTGATGTTCAATTTGATTTACGTTTGCAGGTTTGGCATTTAAAAGCAAGTTCATTGTGTCCTGTACTGATTGGCTTGATGAGGGTGACAATGCAGTAAGAGATTATACCATAGACAGACAGTATACCCGTAACTATGAGTTCACCTTCTATCTCATGGTCAACACCAGCACTGAATACAAGAGGACGCCATTTTTCCGAGTACTCGGATCATGGGCTACAGCCCCAGAAATGATGCTCGGCGAAGGTGATCCCAACCTTGACAACCAGGTGGAGCTTGTAGTTACTATCAAAGATTTTTATGGAAGTGTTACCACAATTACAAACTCTGTCAAGGTGAGAATTCCTGGTGGTGTTGTTGTAGTAGGTATGAATGTATCTGTAACCACAGGTGTTCGTTTCTATTATAAGTATAAATATAATACTGGGTCAAGGTCTATAACTCGGCCGGCCATATAACACTACCTAATTTCAGAAAAAGTATGATTATTAACCAACCGTATAAGATATGATAATAGGAATACTCTCAATCGACAGCCAGATAATTTATCTTTAATTTGGTATATGATACAATATAAATCATGCCGTATAAATGTCACTAGGTATCCAGAAACATCGGGAAACAGCCAAATTTCAACTGGTCGGACACTGTGGTGTGATCCGATAAACATGCCAGGGCTCTAATGGGTAACTCAAAAACCACTGCATGTCAACACTTCATCGTCATAAGAATGAAAGTTTGGTAGAAAACAAACTTACCGGTTAGTAAATCTATGGATAATATACCATCCATTTGCCTAACGTAGCCCTTTGAAATTTCCGATTGAAAAATTTATATCTCTAGCCGCCATGTAATTATGTGTGCAGTAGATTTGTTTTGTCGGCGTTGATTGGCTCTCGAAACTTAATTGACCAATCAACGCCGAGAAAACAAATGTACTACACACATATCAACATGACGACTAGAGACACACATTTATACAATCGGAAATTTAAAAAGGCTGTATTGAGCAAATGGATGGTATATAGATAAACACTGACATACCGGTAAGTTTTTTTTACCAAACTTTAATTTCTATGAAGCTGAAATGTTGACATGCAGTGGTTTTTGAGCTACCCATTAGAGCCCAGGCATGTTTATCGGATCACACCACAGTGTCCGACCAGTTGAAATCTGGCTGTTTTCCGATGTTTCTGGATACCTAGTGACATTTTTATGGCATGATTTATATTTAATCATATACCAAATTAAAGATAAATTATCTGGCTGTCGATTGAGAGTATTCCTATTGTCATATTCTAAACGATTGGTTAATAATCATACTTTTTCTGAAATTGGCTAGTGTCATATGGACGGCCGAGTTATAGACCTTGACCCAGTATTATACTTATACTTATATTAGAAACGAACACCTGTGCTGTAACCCTGGTCAGTACTATATACCACAATATATCTCTCAGCTAGGGAGAAATTCTCTTTAGCTCGAATGGTTGGACATACGACTAGTAATCCAGAGGTCCTGAGTTTGATTCATAACGGAGGCAGTGATAAAAACTCCTGCGCTCTATTTACATATCTTTAAGAAACTTTATTACATTATCATAATTATACCCACCCCAATGCATGTTTTAAGTTTCTGACAAAATGCATAAAAGAGCACTTTCAGTAGTGTGTTGTGTCATATACCAAGGTTATTTAAAAGCAGAACAGGCAAGACATACAATTTTGTTTAATTGTTGTTGATTTTAAATTAATTTTTTTTTGGTTCTATGACTTTTACCTACCCAGAGTATTTATCATCTTGTTTCTATTTTGTGTACATCAGGTTATGCCCCCTGTTTATACCTCTCTGGAGACCACAAACTGTACAGAGATGGAGTTGTATGAGGCAGAGAAGGACATGATGGGAATCCTAATGCTGGCTAATGGTATTACAAACAGACTGAAACAGGACATCAGTCGTAATGTAAGTAAACTCAAACAGGACATCAGGCATAATGTAAGTAAACTCAAACAGGACATCAGTCGTAATGTAAGTAAACTCAAACAGGACATCAGTCGTAATGTAAGTAAACTCAAACAGGACATCAGTCGTAATGTAAGTAAACTCAAACAGGACATCAGGCATAATGTAAGTAAACTCAAACAGGACATCAGTCGTGATGTAAGTAAACTCAAACAGGACATCAGTCGTAATGTAAGTAAACTCAAACAGGACATCAGGCATAATGTAAATAAACTCAAACAGGACATCAGTCGTAATGTAAGTAAACTCAAACAGGACATCAGGCGTAATGTAAGTAAACTCAAACAGGACATCAGGCGTAATGTAAGTAAACTCAAACAGGACATCAGGCATAATGTAAGTAAACTCAAACAGGACATCGGGCGTAATGTTAGTAATTATTCACTCAAACAGGACATCAGTCGTAATGTAAGTAAACTCAAACAGGACATCAGGCATAATGTAAGTAAACTCAAACAGGACATCAGGCATAATGTAAGTAAACTCAAACAGGACATCAGGCGTAATGTAAGTAAACTCAAACAGGACATCAGGCATAATGTAAGTAAACTCAAACAGGACATCAGGCATAATGTAAGTAAACTCAAACAGGACATCAGGCATAATGTAAGTAAACTCAAACAGAACATCAGTCGTAATGTAAGTAAACTCAAACAGGACATCAGGCATAATGTAAGTAAACTCAAACAGGACATCAGTCGTAATGTAAGTAAACTCAAACAGGACATCAGGCATAATGTAAGTAAACTCAAACAGGACATCAGCGTGAAGTCGTAATGTAAGTAAACTCAAACAGGACATCAGGACAAACTCAGTCGTAATGTAAGTAAACTCAAACAGGACATCAGTCGTAATGTAAGTAAACTCAAACAGGACATCAGGCATAATGTAAGTAAACTCAAACAGGACATCAGGCATAATGTAAGTAAACTCAAACAGGACATCAGGCATAATGTAAGTAAACTCAAACAGGACATCAGGCATAATGTAAGTAAACTCAAACAGGACATCAGTCGTAATGTAAGTAAACTCAAACAGGACATCAGTCGTAATGTAAGTAAACTCAAACAGGACATCAGTCGTAATGTAAGTAAACTCAAACAGGACATCAGGCATAATGTAAGTAAACTCAAACAGGACATCAGGCATAATGTAAGTAAACTCAAACAGGACATCAGGCATAATGTAAGTAAACTCAAACAGGACATCAGGTGTAAGTAAGTAAAAGTAATCAAACAGGACATCAGGCGTAATGTTAGTAATTATTAACTCAAACAGGACATCGGGCGTAATGTAAGTAATTATTCACTCAAACAGGACATCAGTCGTAATGTAAGTAAACTCAAACAGGACATCAGGCATAATGTAAGTAAACTCAAACAGGACATCAGGCATAATGTAAGTAAACTCAAACAGGACATCAGGCGTAATGTAAGTAAACTCAAACAGGACATCAGGCATAATGTAAGTAAACTCAAACAGGACATCAGGCATAATGTAAGTAAACTCAAACAGAACATCAGTCGTAATGTAAGTAAACTCAAACAGGACATCAGGCATAATGTAAGTAAACTCAAACAGGACATCAGTCGTAATGTAAGTAAACTCAAACAGGACATCAGTCGTAATGTAAGTAAACTCAAACAGGACATCAGGCATAATGTAAGTAAACTCAAACAGGACATCAGGCGTAAAGTAAGTAAACTCAAACAGGACATCAGGCGTAATGTAAGTAAACTCAAACAGGACATCAGGCATAATGTAAGTAAACTCAAACAGGACATCAGGCATAATGTAAGTAAACTCAAACAGGACATCAGGCATAATGTAAGTAAACTCAAACAGGACATCGGGCGTAATGTAAGTAAACTCAAACAGGACATCAGGCATAATGTAAGTAAACTCAAACAGGACATCAGGCGTAATCTAAGTAAACTCAAACAGGACATTGGGCGTAATGTAAGTAATTATTAACTCAAACAGGACATCGGGCGTAATGTAAGTAATTATTAACTCAAACAGGACATCAGTCGTAATGTAAGTAAACTCAAACAGGACATCAGGCATAATGTAAGTAAACTCAAACAGGACATCAGGCGTAATCTAAGTAAACTCAAACAGGACATCGGGCGTAATGTTAGTAATTATTAACTCAAACAGGACATCGGGCGTAATGTAAGTAATTATTAACTCAAACAGGACATCGGGCGTAATGTAAGTAATTATTCACTCAAACAGGACATCAGGCGTAATGTAAGTAATTATTAACTCAAACAGGACATCAGGCGTAATGTAAGTAAACTCAAACAGGACATCAGGCGTAATGTAAGTAAACTCAAACAGGACATCAGGCGTAAAGTAAGTAAACTCAAACAGGACATCAGGCGTAATGTAAGTAATTATAAACTCAAACAGGACATCAGGTGTAAGGTAAGTATCCTTGAACAGGTCATAAGATGAAATGTAAAGTAATGATTTATAGAATTAATTTATATAAACTTTTTACCTTGCTGTACAACACATAAGATGAAATGTGAAGTACTTACAATACAATATTTCATAGGGAAATAGTTATTTTCATCGCACATGACTATGATGAAAAAACTAAAATTTAACATCCATGTTTTTCTCTCTGTTACAGGGTGAAAACCAAGGATATGATGTACAGGTAAGAATTTTGTATTCAAAAGACAATTGTACCATAACGTATCATTACGAACTAAATAAAGCATTTTCATGTATAATCAATAATTATCTAGAGAAATGAGTAGATAATAAAACTTATTTTGATATAGTGACTTTATTCCTTATTTAGGTGATGACAGCCACCATTGATAAACTTGCTGATAACGTCCACCTTATACAAGATGAGGTTCTGGCTGCGAATACAATAGATACCTTAAATAACATGATCACTATGGACAGTACGATGGATAACCTACAGCCTGATAACAAGGTAAAGTTGGCATCAGCTGTATCACTGTAAACCAACTCCTTTGCGACTATTTTTCGCAATTTTCATTTTAAAACAAGGTCACAAAAATCAACATTTCTGGAATTTAAAAACTGAATAGAAATCGAATGTAATGGTGTAGATATCATTCACAGAAATAAACATTCATAACTTTTCAATAACCCATCGGTAAAAAAAAGAAAGAAAAATTCAGAACAATACCTTTAGCGTTCAGTTTTTCATATTTTTCAAAGATTACTACTAACATGAAAAAAGGACAATACAATAGTCAAATCCTTTACTAGGCTCACAATTTGAGTCTCTCAAAGCAACCCATTACAAAACTGTTGAATTAATTTTATTGTTGTAGATGAAAATAGGAGAACTCTACCAGAATATGGCCGGTTCATTGCAGCAACGTTTCAAATCTTCCATGTCATCAGATGAAAAACAAAAGCTAGCAACAGGTAATCAAGCTTGAATGGATCAGGATTCAATGCTCAAATATTCATTAAAGTGGCTTTTCATACATTGGGTTGTTTACTGTTTAGCTGTATTTTTATGAGGTCACTATTTTTACAATTTCCTGAATGGGACATACTTGTGGAAAATGACTTTCACAGTTCACCAATACCTATAATTCTTGAATTTATACAATAATTTTGTCCTTAAGCACTTTAATGAGTTTCTGAATATTTTGCTGGTGCTTACAATTAATGGATTTCTATGAAAATGCAAATTAAACGAAAATAAACCACCCATGAAATCTAACTATTTTACTGTATAATGTTTCTGGTGGAACTTGAAGTGTAAATAAAGCAGTAATTGGTACTAAACTATTCCATTATTTGACCTTTTGACATTGAGTTGTTTGCCTTTTAGACCTGCTGAGTGGTGTAGTTACCTATGCACAGAATACAAAATATTCTACTGATTGTTTATCTGGATGTGATGCTAAGTTAAAACAAGTAAGTATGACACAAAACCTGGATATTCTTATCATCATCGATCCACATGTTCTTGTTGTAAACAATGTTTTTAATATATATGGGTTTATGGGTCAAGCATATACCTTCCTAGATGTTTGGAGCATGATTAAGGTTCTACTAATTGTAACAATTTAGATTGAATGGAGTTGGCTTTTTCACATCCTGTTAAGTGGTCAGATTTAATAGAGTTGGCTTTTTCTCATCCTGTTAAATGTTTAGATTTAACGAAGTTATCTTCTCTCGCCCTCAAATTGCATTTTTGATACCACTTGCTCTCCTCTGTTTTCTGTAGGGCGAGTTTGTTGTAGAGTTTATACAGATCACTCACAACATATCGTCCATGTTACTGGAGGATACCGTACCCGGGGAGGAAGAGAGGATCGTTAACATACCTCAGTATAAAACCACGCTGTGCGTCAAACGTCAGGAGGCACTAGAGGTGCTGAGTTCTACACTGACCCTCCAAGGTGAACCTGTGTTTGATGTGCCTGATCTCTCGGGGATCATCAATATTCTAGAGAACAACTATATAGATGTGGAGGTAAGTTATTTGTGAGACAAAAGCTGGTCGGTTGGTAATATGTGGTCTCTGATGATCTTCAGTTTTTGTTGTACTGTGGGAACTATGGTATCAAGTTGTGGGGGTGGGGGATATGAGTGCTATAGGTAGGTTTGCTTTGTGCCTGTCCATCATCTTCCATACAATTAGATTGGAACTTCTGACTGAAATATGAGTCACTTGAGAGTTGATATCAATTAGATCAATGTGACTTTTTCTTTGACCTCAAATTTTAAGAAAATGCTCTCTCCATTACTATTTGGACCTTGAGAATCATGTGTTGTATATAGGTCAATTTTGGTGAGGGAAATACAACATTTTGGCACATACGGTGGGGGAACTGAAGTCCATTTATCATGTCTGATTGAATGACAGATTTGAATGATTAGTAAAAGGATAATAGATAGTTCAGTTTAAGTTAGTTAATGGATAATAAATTGTTCAGTTTAACTTAGTTAATGGATAATAGATAGTTCAGTTTATGTTAGTGAATATTGATTTGTTATAAAAGGAAGTGAGGTTATCGGATAAGAATGGATCACTTTATTTATGTACACAGATGATGGTTGCAGACAACCTGTATACAACTGATGCCTCATCTGAAAAGATAAAGGCCCAGACTGCAGGCTTAACTCTCCATGTAGATGGCCAGATTCTCCACGTAACTGATTTGGTGTCTGCCATCAGAGTGAGGTCCCAACCTCATGTACTACAGGAACTAACATTTACTTCAGCCAACCTGTCTGCTAGCTCTGACACTAACCTCTTCTACATACAACTTACAGTTAATGAAACAGACGTCACACCTCTGTTTGTTCTTCGGTCTCGGGACGAGAATGTGACCTTGAGGTATTATGTGAAGGTCGGGACACCTCCATTACAGACAGAGTTTGATTTAAATGGAGTTATAACATCCCAGGATCTACAAGATGTGAGTGGAAATGGAACCTTGTGGCAAACAATCATACAGCTTTCCCATCCAACTATTGCGTCGTCACTAGTGTCTGACCCACCTAACATGCTGTATCTAGGACTACGTACAGGTACGTACCACACATATATTGGTGGCCATGGTGACATCGTACAGGTACGTACCACACAGTTATTGGTGGCCATGGTGACATCATTCAGGTACGTACCACACCGACATTGGTGGCCATGGTGACATCGTACAGGTACGTACCACACAGTTATTGGTGGCCATGGTGACATCATTCAGGTACGTACCACACAGTTATTGGTGGCCATGGTGACATCATACAGGTACGTACCACACAGTTATTGGTGGCCATGGTGACATCGTACAGGTACGTACCACACAGTTATTGGTGGCCATGGTGACATCATTCAGGTACGTACCACACAGTTATTGGTGGCCATGGTGACATCATACAGGTACGTACCACACAGACATTGGTACCACACCGACATTGGTGGCCATGGTGACATCGTACAGGTACGTACCACACAGTTATTGGTGGCCATGGTGACATCATTCAGGTACGTACCACACAGTTATTGGTGGCCATGGTGACATCATTCAGGTACGTACCACACAGTTATTGGTGGCCATGGTGACATCATTCAGGTACGTACCACACCGACATTGGTGGCCATGGTGACAGTAAACTTACTTATTAATTTCACAGAATTTGAGGGTGAAAAGAAATTGTGAAAATAAATGCCACAAAACTAACTAAAATACAGGTAAAGGAGAACTCTTGAACCCTAGATTGTGAAATGAAATCTCCTCAAAAACATCCTTAGAAATAAAAATGCAAAACTACAGTACTTTTTTACTATTCAGTGGCATCACACATGTCCATATTGATATTCCCTGGAGCAAAACTGGAATCAACATGTCTGCCCATGCTTCTGTCTGTCCAGACAACTCCTCCTAAACTACTAGAACACTATCAAATTCACAGCAATGTTGGGAACCATGTGTAAATGTGCATGCTATATCTCATTAACTTTTGAATCAATTTTCTTATAATATAATTATAATTTGACACATCACATGATTCAGTAACTGTTTCCATGGACTGAAATGTTATTGGTGGTCATGAAATTTTTGCAAAGTAGTCAATTTTCAAACATGAATAAGTCATTCTTTTTCATTCCATTTTATTTGCAGGTATTTAAGATTGTGGAAATTCAGTTGACTGTAAATTTAACAAAAAATTGAATCCGCCGTTAATAAAAGCAACTACACAGTATTAACATATATTTGTGTTAAACAGAAAACCAAGACAAGAATACCGCGATACAGATAGCTCTGTATGTGTTGGACTGTCTGTTCTGGGATGATGGAGGCAAACAGTGGTCAAGGAAAGGACTTACGGTATGTAGATATCCACACACATAGTGGTTGTTCAGAGAAAATTTAATACTTTTCTAAAAAATAATCAATATTTGAATTTAGTACTTTTAAACTAAAGTCACAATTGTTTTGATACCTTAGATAACGTGTTTGTATATCATGCTATTAAATGAAATAGATTTAGTGCTATTCACGTCGATACTGTTGTAGTGTGCCGTCCTGATTTCATATAGGAACATTTGTATGTTACATTCAAACAAACGTGTTAGTAAGTATCAGGACCATTAATGTGAATGTCCATTTATTGTTTGTTTACAGCTGGGGAATGTAACTACTTACACTGAAACATCCTGCCATACTTCACATCTTACTTCATTTGGCACAAATGTGTTTGTTCCGCCTAACACTATAGACTTCAAAACGGTGTGGTCTAAGTTCTCCGCTGATAATGTGGCTGTTATAGCCACTGTGGGTGGTCTGATAGTGCTGTATTTCCTCGTCCTCTTCTGGGTACGACGGGCTGACCAAAGAGACGTGGCACAGGTATATTATAGTGTGGACTAGACCAATATCACAAATTTTGTAAAACTGTCTTTTTGTGACCATGATTATGTCATTGATAAAATAGAAAAATGACTGTTATGAAGAAAAGTCTCATGTGACCTTCTGCAACCAATCTGTTTGGTGTATCATCTTCATAAACAGCTTGAATGTTAACTTATTATCATTTACCAATTAACCACAAATATTTAGATTTGCTAACTTAGTATTAGGATGAATGAAGTTGTTTAATAAATTGTTTTTAAACTGCAAAGTTATGAGGAACAAGGGACAAATGTGTTTTCATATCCGATTGACATCTTCTCAATAAATAAGTGGTATGATGTCGGGTCAGTAGGAGGAATGATTGACTTATTTACAAAACTTCTCTATAGCTTAAAACCAAAGGACATGATATTTATATAGCTGTATTTTTTTTGTTGATGTCATAAAATTTCTTCAAATTAGTGCTTCTGACCATCAGTCATGGTCGAAATAACATTAAACTTAAACGAAAAAATATGGAAAACGTTGGTTATGTGACTGTCTTGAAGTTTAATCAAGTCAAGTTTTGGATTTCCAACCAGTTATCTTTTTCTGTTACAGTGGGCAATATACCCTCTGTGTGACAACCTGTCCACAGACAGATACCATTATCAGATGACTGTATACACAGGTCTGAGACAGAACTCCGGTACGACCTCTAAGGTCTTCTTTGTCCTTGGTGGTGAGGATGGAGATACTGAAGTCAGAGCCGTGGAGGACAGCAAGTCACGGGTAATATAGCCAGATCATGTGAATTGTGGTCTACATATATAGGTACTGGAATCGCCTCAGAAATTCAAATTATGTAAAGGTCACATTTGGAATACTCTATTGTCAAGTACTGTATTTTGCAAAGGTCATGGTCACAGAATATATCAAAAGTCATATTTTATCTTAAAAGCATCATTGTTTCCATGATACTTCAGACTCTGTAATTGTACCTCCTCAGTTTCAGTTGAAAAAGGTGAAGGTCACAGTTAAATTAGTACAGTATGATAACTAAATGTAGCAAATACTGCTAAGAGAAAAGCTGCATATATTGAATGAATGTAAATGTTACAGTGATTCTTATGATTCCACAAAATCCCCACCCCCTGAAATTCATCAATATATTTCATTGGAATATTGTATTTCTGTGATAAATTTTTTATGAATTTTTATAAGAAAAAAATTCCATTCCTCAGCCACTGACCAGAGGAAGTGTCAATAACTACCTGCTAAGTGTGCCATTTAACCTTGGAAACCTGAACTTCCTGCGAATCTGGCATGATAACACTGGTAAAGGCACAGATGCTGATTGGTACCTTAACATGGTGCTCATCAAAGACCTTCAGAACAACCAAAAGTAGGTCAAGGTTTTCTTGAGAACAAGATAATGGCAATATTTATCTGTGGTATACACTATTTCAGAACTATCAATTGTTTGTAAGATTAAATCTGATTAATGGACACAGATCTATCATAAAATCTTACAAACTTATTTACAGAGAATTGCCTAATGTATTGTTTTCCTTTAATTATCAGGAGTTATTAAAGACCGGGTAAACTCAGTAAAAGTATTTAATGTGGTGTTACTAAAGACAGGGTGAATCCTATTATATAGGGGCGAGAGGAATATTTTACTATAAACATGTTTTTATATCTGGCCTCGGTGGCCAAGTAGTTACATTGATTTGCCATATTACCACTAGCCATTCACCACTGAATTTTCTAATTTGAATCCTACATTAAATGGGCAGTTGAAAGGTTTTTTCTGGGTGTCATATTCTCTAAAGATTGTTGTTGGATTTTGTTGAAACATAGCACACATGTTTTTACATGTGAGCATTATCTATTTCCAGCAATTTTTGTTGTTACTTGTTCTTTTTTTTCTCATTTTGACAG
Source organism: Argopecten irradians (assembly GCF_041381155.1). Taxonomy (NCBI): domain Eukaryota; kingdom Metazoa; phylum Mollusca; class Bivalvia; order Pectinida; family Pectinidae; genus Argopecten; species Argopecten irradians. The sequence continues at coordinate 14,180,519 of NC_091138.1, read as the reverse complement.
CACTTTCCGTGAAATCTAAAAGCATATGAAGAGTTGATGGAGAAACTAGGTTTTGACTTTTTTCCATTACAGGTACATGTTCCTGTGTAACCAATGGATGGCTGTCGATAAAGGAGACCAGGAGGTGGAACGCTTACTACCTGTAGCAACACAAGACGAACTGAAAAATTTCGACCACTTGTTTTACACCAGGACACGACAGGATCTGACCGATGGTCATTTGTGGATATCTGTTCTGTCTCGGCCAACTCAGAGTGTGTTTACACGTGTACAGCGACTGTCCTGTTGTCTGTCTCTTCTCTTCCTCACCATGGTTACCAACGCCATGTGGTACGGCACCATGGATAATCAACAGCAACAAAATGTTCATCTCGGTCCATTCACCTTCTCAGGACAGGAACTTATTACAAGTATAGCTGGCAGCCTTATTGTTGTTCCGGTTAGCATCATCATAATCACATTCTTCAAAAAAGCAGAGAGGCGAGCATCTAAGGACTTGGTCAAAGTAGAAGCAGAACCTGAAGAAGAGAAGCCAAGCAGACTTGATAAAATGCTGCCAAAGAAAGGCCTGGAGCAATACTGTTCAGATGAGTGCTGTGATGAACGTGCGGGCTGTGTGTCCCCGAGTGCTATAGACACTGCACTCGTCCAGCCATTCAGCATGTATAGGTCCTGGGCAGATTTTGAAAATAGAACAAGTCGTCTGATCAATAGTCGGAAAAATCAGCAGATGCTGAAAGAATCTGATGCAGGAAAGAAAAAGAAACAGAAACCGTGGCCGTTTTGGTGTCTGTATGTTGCCTGGGCTCTAGTGATACTGTCTGTCCTGGCCTCAGGTTTCTTTGTAATCCTCTACAGTATAGAGTGGGGTACAGACAAGTCATCCCGCTGGCTAACAGCTTTCTTCTTGTCCTTCATAGAGTCAGTCATCCTCATACAACCTCTCAAGGTGAGAGCTATATAACTCTCCATGTATATATATTGGGATTGCATGTATTTTTCTAATTTTCATAGCGGCTAAGAATAGCAAAAGCTATCTACTTATCCTGTGGAGCGTGTTAGCACTCCTCTGAAGATATGTAGATAGCTTCTGCTATTCATAGCCACTATGAAAATTAGATAAATACATTCAATCCATATATTTACATTATAATAATTTATGAAAATAAAAATAATTGAAAGGTTTGTATATAACATTCAAAATTATGACACCCATGTACGACCAGAAACAAGATTAATGGAACAGTTGGATGACAAAGTCATTCCACGACGTCGCATTTTCAAGCTTCCGCCTTCTGGTTGACCTTTTTTGCAAATAACAAACGATAAACAAGAAATAAAGTTGAAATAAGATGAGATTGACTTATTGCAGTAAATTTTAGTTGATTCTATATCAAGAAAGAACACATTAGATATTATACATTAAAATATTGTGGGGACTATTTTTTATTAATATGAAACAGGCGCATCTTTTGAAATCAGCTGATCGATGCACGAGAATCGTTGTATTCATAGTGCATTCATAGTGTTTTCATAGGCAAATGTTTGTTTTCGTCAGTTGGTTGATTCATATAGTGACAAAACACCCAGAATGTAAATATATTGTTATAGTGGCATGTTATTCAAAAGTCAGAAATTGATATAGAAAATTATGATTTTTTTTTATAATACAACCATGACTGTTTATTATGATCACCCAAGGGACGAAAAATTGTCTTAATAGCCAAGTGGTTGTTACATACAGGTCAAATTGTATTGTAAATATCACTTTGGGACCACATAAGATTGATATCTAATACTTAGCTGGTGGTCTTTATACAAAGGTGGACAGGTTTTACTCTTAGTATAGTTGGTATGAACTTCAAAATGATTTCATGATTACAAAGTGCTAACCTGGTACTTAAAATCAACTTTTACAAGATAATGCTGTACTACTTTTCACAATTTGTGTATAAAAATCAACTTTGGCTCTATCAACAGGTGGTCACGGTAGCGCTTGTCCTTATCCTGGTGTTCAGGCGTGTGGATGATGACGACGAAGAGGCTTATGTAAACAAAATTGTCTTACCAGAAGTTATGGCAACTGAACGACAATCAATACCCTACCCAAGTATGTGTCTATCACCTAGTTATACAATAGTTTATCGCTGTAGGTAGAATTTTTATAAGCACTTTTGGAAAGCATTAACATTCATTGACAGTAAAGAGAGGAATTGGTTTGTGGGCATCCTGTCTTAGTGTGCCATAAGCAAGGAATAGTAACACATCAACTGAATTTAAAAGATAAAAAAAACAAAAAAACATTGTTGAACTAAGAATACTAAGTATTTTATTTTTTTATTTTTCCTTATAAGCTCATCGAAAGCCATACAAGGAAAAAGCATCTGACTTCACTAATTTAGAGAATGCCAGAGAGTATCGAAAGAGAATGAATCGTCTGTTCAACATTGGACGAGAGTTGGGTGCCTACATAGTGTACCTGGTGATAGTTTGTATCCTGACCTACGAAAACCGCAGCAAGAACGCATATCCTACCTACTCTCACCTCGAAAACACGTTCCTCAAACCAGCATCTAAATATCACGCCAGCTATATCAATGTAAGATTTCCTGTTATTATTTTGTTTGTTTTTAGTTTGTTTGTGCCATGGTGAGGTGTATGCTGTTCGGCCATCAAGATCACAAAAGTCAAATATTCATAAATGATTTAACAGATTCTTCTTTATAACTGATGGATCCAAACTTATCCTTTGCATATGGAGTGAAATAAAGTACAACAATATTACCCGGGTCACAGAGCCAAATATCATTCAGACAACTTCTCAAAAACCAGGTGGAGTGAATTGGAACTTAAAATTTGTTTTAAAAAAATATTGATATTGACTTCCATTCAAGGTTAAAGTCAAGCAAAAACTTGAAACTTGTTTTCTTATTGTTGTCATTATAACTCAACATTACTTATCTATGTTCTTAATGTTGGCTTTGATGCACAATTAATTATATTTTAGGAAATATTAATTAAATATATTTATTTAGATTTCCTCTGCTGAGTATTTCTGGAACTGGGCACATGACGTACTGATCCCAGGTCTGTATTCAGAAGGCATGTATTCTGGGAATGATTCGACTGACTACCATGGTTACCTTAGTGACAACATCCACTACAGAGTAGGAACACCCAGACTGAGACAAGCCAGAGTTACAAAAGGTACAGGATTTTTCTTACATCGCTGAAAGGCATGTTTTAAGATGATACTAAAGCAGAAATTCTCTTCCTATCTTAAATTCATCCATACTGTATCATTTCAGTATGCTCAAGGCCAGAAATTGACATTTTCAAAACAAATAGGAAATTTGGATTCAAGGATTTTTACAATAATGTATAATAAAAACTGATGATTCTGATAACAGGTACAGTATGTTTTATATACTTTATCATAGCAACATAGTAAATGTTAGTCAATGTTGAGTAGTTATTGGTCCTTTGTCATTGTTTTTGTATGATCTTTCACTGCTGCTTGACTAGCGCTAACTGATATTTTTCCTTTTTCAGCTGATTGTAGAATTCCCTCAGGGTTCAGGAAGTTTTTCAAAGATTGTTACCCTGACTACGGACTGGACTCCTACGATAGTGAGAGTTATGGTGTGGGCTGGACAACACAATCTGCTAACAACTCAGGCGAGTCATGGCAGTATCAGGACTCACTAAAACTCAACGGTTACCCTGTAGTGGCAAAATACGACTCTTACGGTGGTGGTGGCTATGTTGCCTCCCTCGGCAACACCAATCAGACAGCTACAGATATGTTTAATTACCTACACGACTCAGGCTGGATTGACCGTAACACCCGGGCTGTCCTAGTGGAGGCCAATATATACAATCCTAATGTGAACCTCTTCAGTGTGATTTGTTTTGTCCTCGAGTTCCCTGCGTCTGGATCCATCATCCCCTTCTCTCAGATCTCACCAGTGGCGTTGTATAGATACAATGGAGCCTCAGCCCTTTTCCTGCTCATCCTGGACTTTGTGTTTGTGGCTTTCACGTTGTATTACCTATTTATCTTAGTGAAAAAGATAAAACAAGAGAAATGTGAATTTTTCAAACAGTTTTGGAATGTAATAGACTTTCTGAACATGGCATTTTCTATAACAGCATGTGTTTTCTATGGAATGCATTTCATAATGGTAGAACTGGCCACCAGTGATTTCCATAGAAACAAAGGTATGTTAACATATACTAAATAAACTTTTAGTATACATACTGTAGGATTTATCAGATTATTCTTAGCATTTAGCTTTTATTTCTGTGTTTGGTTTTTATAGATTCACAAATACTAGAGCTTTAGAATGAATTAAGTCATTCTGGTTTTTCTGTAAGCCTTAACTTTAATTTTTATGCAATTATTACCGAAAAAACACAGTACAACAGGTTCTTTTTACTTGTAAAAAGACTAGGGGTTTCTACTTAATCATGAGGAAATTCAATATAAACTAATCAAAGTTCTGGCAAAATGAGTCAAGGTCTTGTAATATATTACTGGGGCAAAACACAAATATAATTGGTTGTTAAGTACCTATTTTGTCAGTAATATGTACCATCTAAATATTTGTCTTATCTTATATTCTTTCTTATATCTATTCACAGATGCGTTTTTGAACCTGCAGTACATTGTATTGTGGGACGCCTTGTTTGGCTATATGTTAGCCTTCCTGCTCTTCTGCTCCATGCTCAAGTTACTGTTGATTCTACGCTTCAACCCTAAAATAACCCAGTTGTCGGGAACTCTACAGAAAGCTAAAGGACCCATCTCAAACTTTATGGTGGTGTTTGTACTGACGTTCCTGGCGTTCGCCCAGTTTGGCTACCTCGTGTTTGGGAGGGTCGACCAAGGGTACTACACGTTCATCACAACTCTTGAAACGCTAATGTCAATGCTGATGATGAAGATGGAGATTGATAACATGATGTTGACTAATGGTCTGCTGGGGTCACTGTTTGTGTTCCTCTTTGTGCTATTTATAGTCTTCATCCTTATCAATATGTTACTGTCTGTCATCAACGATGCGTTTACGGAGGTGCGTAAGGATCCATCGTTCCTGCCAGACGACCCTGCCATGGCTTCCTTCTTACTCAACCAAATCAAGGCTTTCATCCTGGGATATTCAAATGGTAACTGTGACAACGAATTGAAAACTAAACTATAGAGAAAATGGTTCTCCTTTATCAACTCCCTTGGGGGCATATTGTGTTACCATTTGTATGGCCCCCATCTGCTCATGATGTTGCGCCCCATTTTAGTTATACACTAGCTCGCCCGACATCCATTCCACGTTTTTCAGAGTTATACCACTTGTTACAAAATGATGAAACGGCTACTCCTCCTTATCTACTGGAGGGATTTCAATGAAACTTGGTTGCAATTATTCTTTTGCAAAAGTTGATCTGTGCAAACTTGTTAAAAATGGAAATCGCAAAATCAAGTAGCCATGAAAGACAGTTGGTTTATAGTTTTGTAGATGTTTTAGTTCAATTCTTCAAAACGCTTTTATCTAGCCGACATCGATTTATAATATATGGTTTTATTTTCAGATTCCACAAAGAAGGGGACAGAGAAAACAAAGGAGAAAAATTTAGAGGGAAAAATAGATGATCTTGACCTGAGACTACGAGCATACCTTCAAGCTCTTCATCGGGACCCAGATTAGAGTGTTAGAGTGTGTTATCATTGCCTATATAGGTTACTGAGAGTGATACGCATTTGACATATTTTATTCTTGATGTCATAGACTCCCAAAGGTTACACTGTATATGTAGAGAAAAAAGTCATAAGTATCAAATGTGAATTCCTCTTGGAAAAAATTGTTTTGAAGATTTACAACAGGCTGGTTGACTTTTGTACATAAGAAACTCTGCAATGATTGTAAACTGAAGAAATTGTCCTTTGTGTTTGGATATTCCAAAAATAACGATTAAAACACATAAAGGATTGAGATATAAAAGTGTTACCCAGTGTTGTTAAAACTATCAAACTTCATTTTGGAAATTTAGTTTACTGATGTAAAATGTTTTAAAGTAGCCATTACGATAACTTTCATAAGTTTTTAATAATTAGCTATGCAGATTATTATTTCACAGTAAAAAGTGGTTATGTTATGTCATATTTTGTCTATTAGGAATGTTTTTTATAGGACTTAATCAAGTTAGGGAATAAATTTTGAATAACCAGGAAAAATACATGTAATTTTGATGTATATAATTTTCAATATTACAAACATCATTGATCATGACTTGACGACATTGTAACTATATGTTAAGCTTGTGTTACGACATTATGAATTTATTTGACTTTTTTACTAAACCGATATTGAGACATGTGCACATATATTCTATATCATGGTTTGATATTGGGACATCTCTTAAAGGGACAATTCAGTCTAAGAGTACATTGAAATTTGCATATATATCAGAAACAAACCAGTTCTAATGGAAATTAGATTTTAGTTGGTTTTAGTGATATGCCAGAAAGGCCCACTATACACAGTAGTGAATTGTATGTGAAATGTTCAAACTTGCTCCGCCATTACACAATGTTGTCGAACGTCTTGTATTCCGAACCCTGGTCCTTGCCAGCGTTGTTAAGATTTTGCTCTAACAGCAGTGTGATTACGTTATTAGGTGAATGTTCTTGTCTAAAATAATTTGACCAACTCCTCAGTGGTTATGTATTGCATTTGATTAACGTACGTGACTTTGGCTTGAGTATGGGTACAGCATACATGTTATATCTGCTTAATTGTATTGATCAACAATTTGGATATTCAATTTTATCAATCAAAATAGTTAACAACTTCTTTAAATTTGTCAATATTTCTTGTTATAGGCTTCGTAAGGAATGTAGAACAATGCATTTATGTCATTTTTGCTTCATGATTTTGTAACAGAATTAGCCTCACTGAATTGTCCCTTTGACAATAGACATTGTAAATTGACATCACTGTGTACATGATAATTTGACATTCAGACATCATTACTGTATGTTATTTGACAATGGACATACCAGTAATTAACTTACTGCTTGACATATAACGAGACGTGTTCCGATAGTTTGACATTGTGTATTGACATTGGACCAACCATTGATTGTCATTTCATTGAATTGCTATTGCTCAATGAGATTTACATAGAGTTCCTTGTGAACTGAAAATCTTTGTACCATCTTGTCCTGTATATATTTGTGGGTTTTTTTATTGTTTGCCAGCTATGAAATAAAAATTGATTAGAATCAAAACATTAGTCCTTGCTTATTTTTATAACCTATGGTGCTGTATTACGGTTAAATTTCGAGGATGGTTATTTTCTATACTCTATTCGCGAGCATTAAATTCAAGAATTCTAAATACCAGCAAAGTATTAAGATAATCATTAACATACCTAAAAACAGCAGTATTGTGTGGACTCACGAATCATAGGGACCAGTGGTAAAATCACAACATTTAGTCTCCGAAAATATGTCCCTTATAGGAAACATTGATCCCACAAATTTATAGCGCTATACAGTTTATCGTGGACAAATGCAACAAGACCAGATCTAAAGCTATTGACCAACAAACCCTTGTTTTACACCCCCTCTCCTTTAATATCTTTTTATTTCTGTAAGAGGACTATAAGTTACAGTAAATAACACTCTTTTCTTATCAAGATAAACAACATATTTAACTTCTATAATGTTTAGAGTTCATTAACATACCTACACAAAGTAGTGCTCACAGCCATAAGTGTAATGAACTCTTACAATAACTCTTAAGAGCTTTATAAACAACTCGCATTACTCAATACATTACAGACTAAGCCTTCTGTCATAATATATTATAGCTCATTCCTGAGTTTCAACTTCCTTTACAAACATAATACGTGTACTTTTTTCAAACATCTACCAGCTCTATTAGGACTTGGTTGTGGCGCCATGTATATCCCCCGTATGCTCAGGTCACCTGACAAGAGGTGAGTGTGTACTGACGGAGAGTTCCTCTCTGTCCAAAAAGAGGGTGTTTCTACAAGGAACCATTTGTGAAGAGTTGCTGGTGTTGGTATAGCACATCAAACACAATCGAAGAAAAACTGCAATTAAAATTTAAAGTATGTACTTCCAGATTTCTGACCAGGATAGTATACACGGTTCTGTATCTCGCCTTGTGCAGTCCCTGCTTTGATTTGCCTTCTTTATATTTTGGTACATTGTATTTTCTTCTGTACCATATTTTTCCTTTCTGCTACATCAGCTTTCTTCCAGGTAGTGCCGTTAGATGTTTCCACCTTCCTACTGTGGCTGTCCCAACGACATCTTTGTGTCGCAACCAACTCTTTACTTTGCTGACTGCCTTAGATGCTTACCACTTCTTAACATGCGTACAGATGTACTTCTGCGCCTCTAATCCGCACCTTATTAAACTTTGATTCGTTTAAGGTCCTTGTGAGCCTTGCCTTGCCCTGCCCGTCTTGCATTCTGCATGTAGTAAAGAGAAGGGAAGTTGGAATTTTGCCAATTTGCTGTCCTGCTGTATAAAGCCTACTGTAGTGAGGTTTAGAGGAGCCTTCTTTTGTAGGAGCCGTGTTGGAGCATCCTTGTTTTAATTTTCTATGGCAGATATGTTTTGTTTATGTTTCTTAGTAATCTCATGATGTTAGTTTGGTCCAAAAGTGATTCGTCAAACCACTTTCCCATGCATGTGATGATACTTCCTATTATTGATGGCATATGTCCCATGAATCTTAAGTTGGAATTGTCTGGTCACTCTTCTTTATGTATTCTGGACTATCGAGGTTTGAAGATCATTTTTGCACGGCATGCTGTTTCCTCTAGGGCTGTCAGTATCCTTCTTCGTGACTGAATATGGTTGCCCGTGGGGATGTTCAAAACATCCATAAAGCTTCTGTATGGTAGTTGCCTGATGTTTTATGACGTCTTTTGGATTTTAACCTCCTTTTCTCCAGCCGGGATGACTATATTCATACCCATTACGGACAACATACTAGTAACTGAAATGGTACAACCCATCACGATGCCTTCTGCAACTCACGTATAGATGCTGTAAATGTCTTGGTTTTAAAGCAAAGTAGCTCTAGATCAGTCTTCTGAAGAGCTATGGAATATGGTAATGTGCCAGAGTATCCTATGTAAGCTTAAGTGGTATGGCTCTTTATCATTTCAAGATCCAGTTGTACTACTGTCATATATTCGATGTTGATCTTGACCCTACGGATAAGTTGGGTTACGATTCTGGTATGTTCTACGCATGTTGAAAATCTATTAATTCCTCCTGTCTAATCTGATGTATCGGAATACTTATTCTCTGTTATGTATGTTGCCAACCTCCTCGCTAGAACGGGGTATATCTTCCTTTCTATATTTAGTAATGAAGTGGTGCTATTGAAACTGTTTAGTGTCCTCTGGGTTCTTCTTTGGTACGGAGTAGCACTTAGACTTTTGCCAGCAAATTAGAACCCTTCCTTCATATGACTTGAATAACTTCCACAGATCTTCAGACAATTCTTCTAGACCTTATATGGGATTCCATTGGGTTCGAGTGCTGATCCGGATCTGGCTTTTTTGACACAATCGTGGACTCCCGTTCATGGTACTCCTAGTTATTACCCTGCTTTTATCATTTTGCTTGCCCCTGATTGTCTCAACTGCCGTTCATCTGTTAGATGACTTTTCCATTCTCTAAAACTCCATAACTTTGACCCAAATGTTAATTTTGCCAGTCTGTAAAGGTTTGTGGTAAACGTTCTCACTTTCCTGGTTTTCAAATCCTTATTCACTTGAAAAGTTGTTCTTCCTTCTATCTTGCCTAGACCATTCTTCTTTCATTGGTTTACAACTGTATTGTATCGTTTGATGATAGTACTGACTTCCGTTAGAAGTTTCGATTCGGTATAGTATCTTCTTTTGGCGTGTGTCTGGTATTCTTTCCTTTGATCTGAAACGTTCTATACCCACCGCGTACACCAATATTGACAGCAGTGATGTTTCTTCCCTGTGAACGTCACCTACTAACGTCCTATGTAAGATAGGATCAAGGTCATTGTCAACTGCTTCCCGTCGCTTGTCCTGTAAGGAAGATGGCCAGTGTACTACATCCTTCCTGGTGTTTCTATATTCCTTCTTGTACGTCTGAAGTCATAAGATCTGACGACCTGCTTCTGTCTCAATATCGGCCTATTGTACTTCAGTGTGTAGGAGGTCCTCGGCGCTGTGGCGTTCTTCCTGCCCTTGTCCTCCTCTGTTTCGACTGTAGTAAATGCGTTTCCCTTTTGCTTTAAACGTCTATATTTGGCTTAGTTGTTACTATTCGGGTGATTGTGACTGCATCTACTTGTGACTTTAAAGATTTTCATTAATTAAGATCCGTCTAAAAAAAGTAAAAGAAATGTTTGCATAAATCAATCATAATCAATAAATGATCTATCTTTGGTCTCATAGCTAAGAACAAATTAACCCCGATAATCCAGAGATTACTATCACTGACGTGAAATTCACCAATAGATTAATAAAATATCTCATACAGTAGTAAAACTGGAGGCAACTGAAAACACAGATAATTTTAATTTTTGACGTACATCAAAGGAATTGTATTTATAATATGGTACACTGTGCATGGTTGACTGTGTTGCTTTAAAGTTTGACGTCGCTCTCTCTTTTATCTTCAAAGGAAGTTTCTGTATGTGTAAGATGGAGAAATTTCAGTAAAATGGTTAGGTGGCCTTAATTTTATAAACTGCTGTACTTTAGGTAAGTTCTTTCGTATCAGGCGTGTAAACACGGTAATTTGGTAAGTACGGTAGTGGAGCAAGTTCACCTGATCTGTCGCGCGGGAAATAGAGTGCCCGGATTCAGCCATTAAAGATTGATGTAACTTAATTCTCGTCTCCTCATCTTTTAGATTCACCGCATGCACAGATCCCATGTAACATTTTGGGGGCTCGTCCGGGATTGCAGAGAGGTGATGGTGAAAGGACAGCATTAAGAACAAGAAGACAGATTGAAACATGGCAGAACCAGTGGTTGCACGGCGTCAAAACCTCCTAACGGCCATCAGAAGGAAGCTCTACGAAGTCGACTTGGCGGCAGTCGAACGGTTCGCGGCAAGTGTGGAACTTGATAAAGAGGAATGCCTAGATTTGGAGGGAGGAACGATGACGACTGATGTTATCATTGCTGCTGTGGAGGCAAGGATGGAGAAAAGTCTAAAGGAAGACGATAAAGGTATCACACTTCTTACCTTTACTTTTGGATGTCTCCTGTAACAGGAAATAGACTTTGAACAAACTCCGGGAACTCAAGGCGTTGTTTCGGTTTCTACAACAAGATCCTGGCGGAAGGATTTCAAAATTCACGGCCAGATTGGTGATGCAGAAGGGAACATTGGGTATATGAGTTTCCTGCGACAGGTTATGGTGGCGGAGGAGAAGGGTCATTCTGAGAGAGAAATTATCAGTGGTGTCATACAAGCCATTAGTCCTTCAGCTAGCGTTCGAGGTTACTTGGAGGGGCGTCGTGATCTAACTTTACCAATTCTCCAAGCCATAATATGAACATTCTATCAAGGGAAGACACCAGCTGGTCAACGCCCGAAACGCGCACGAGGATGTGACACTTGCCAGAGCTCTGGTCAAGGATCTAGATGCAGTCATTGTTATAAGTGCGGAGGTGACGGCCATTACAGAAGGAATTGTGGGACTTCGGGAAACGCAGAGGGGTCGCTCCGGTGAACAAGGAGAATGTGGTAACCCATGATCAACAGAATACCCCATCTTTAGTGAACATTGACAGTATAAAAGGACAGGTGTTCATCTCGCCAAAGTCTAAAAATAGACTCATTAAATTGATCGGTGACAAATGTGTAGTGAAATTGGGTACGGAAGACCAGATCCATGAAGTATATGGGATACTGATGCCCAAGTGAGTTTGGTGGATGAAGAATGGTTGAGAGAACACGGGATTGAGAAGAGAGTGAGAAATATCACAGAGTTGTTTGAGAGAGAGCTGGTAATAAATTCAACTAGCGGGGAAGAGATACCCTACAAGGGTTGGGTTGAAATTGATGTGACTGTGGAAAATGTGAGATTACAGGTACCTTTCTTGGTTACTGGGTGTAAGGTTGATAGACCCATTGTAGGGTACAATGTAATTAGCCATTTCCAGTCATGTGAAGGGTTTCCTACCCTCTTTCCAGATAAAAAAAGCGTTAGTACCATTAGTGCTGTGAAGGATGTTCTCGGACATGAAATAGCATATGTACTGTTAAGTTAGGTCAAACATATACCATTCCTAAGCACACTATTTTAGTTAAATGTGCGACTCATGCAGGTATTGATCATGGTGGTATGACAGCAATGGTAAGTCCAAACATTTTAGGTCAGAGCTTAGATGAAAGCCTGGAAATTGAGGACACCCTCGTGGAGGTAAAAGAAGGATCAACCTCAACAGTCAAATTACCTATCAAAAAACATTTCCGATAGAGACATACGTCTAAATAAAGGTAAGTGTGTGGGTTCATTGATCACGATTCAGTCGTTGATTACTCTGATGTTACCAGAGGAAGGTGAGATTGTGAAGGAATCAGATCAAGACAGTAGAATTTTGGTGAATGATGCACATGTTTCCTTTAGCAGGGAATTCACTCCATCCAGTGATACAACCCACATTGGTAAAGAATTTAAGCAGGTTGGTCATAATCGCACGCCAGATACTGAATGTTTGGGAAACTCGGACGGTGATTGTTCCTGGAATCCACCAATTGATATTGGTAAGAATTTACTCCAGAATAGAGAGATCGTATACGACAGATGTTAAGGGAAGAATGCAATGCTTTTTCCAGAGATGACCAAAATGTTAGGGGAAGCCACTGATTTGAAGTTGACTATTGAGTTGAAAGATAAGGAACCAGTGCGCAGGACCTATAATTCTGTCCCACCACCTCTGTGCCAGAGTATCCTATGTAAGCTTAAGTGGTATGGCTCTTTATCATTTCAAGATCCAGTTGTACTACTGTCATATATTCGATGTTGATCTTGACCCTACGGATAAGTTGGGTTACGATTCTGGTATGTTCTACGCATGTTGAAAATCTATTAATTCCTCCTGTCTAATCTGATGTATCGGAATACTTATTCTCTGTTATGTATGTTGCCAACCTCCTCGCTAGAACGGGGTATATCTTCCTTTCTATATTTAGTAATGAAGTGGTGCTATTGAAACTGTTTAGTGTCCTCTGGGTTCTTCTTTGGTACGGAGTAGCACTTAGACTTTTGCCAGCAAATTAGAACCCTTCCTTCATATGACTTGAATAACTTCCACAGATCTTCAGACAATTCTTCTAGACCTTATATGGGATTCCATTGGGTTCGAGTGCTGATCCGGATCTGGCTTTTTTGACACAATCGTGGACTCCCGTTCATGGTACTCCTAGTTATTACGCTGCTTTTATCATTTTGCTTGCCCCTGATTGTCTCTACTGCCGTTCATCTGTTAGATGACTTTTCCATTCTCTAAAACTCCATAACTTTGACCCAAATGTTAATTTTGCAGTCTGTAAAGGTTTGTGGTAAACGTTCTCACTTTCCTGGTTTTCAAATCCTTATTCACTTGAAAAGTTGTTCTTCCTTCTATCTTGCCTAGACCATTCTTCTTTCATTGGTTTACAACTGTATTGTATCGTTTGATGATAGTACTGACTTCCGTTAGAAGTTTCGATTCGGTATAGTATCTTCTTTTTGGCGTGTGTCTGGTATTCTTTCCTTTGATCTGAAAACGTTCTATACCCCACCGCGTACACCAATATTGACAGCAGTGATGTTTCTTCCCTGTGAACGTCACCTACTAACGTCCTATGTAAGATAGGATCAAGGTCATTGTCAACTGCTTCCCGTCGCTTTAGTCTGGCAGAATGGTGAAAAAAATGTGGGATTGGTAGTAAAAACATGATTTCTTGCATGATAGAAGGTGGTTACCTGCTGATCAATTTCAGATATGGGGCCAATTGAAATAATCCAAGATGGCCGCCAAATCCAAGATGGCCGCCATTTTTGATAAAATAATGATTATATTGTATATTTTATCATTATAAATTATATAAATTTATATAATAAAAAGATGTAGCAAATGCTTTTGCTATCTTCTACTTTTTTCTTAAACACTTTTTTTTTGCATTTTAATCATTTAAAACCAACATCGGCTTGTTTTTAGATATGACTGACTACAATAGTATACTACTTGGATGACACAAAATGCATGGATTACATCAAATTGGCATAAAAGTACTATTTTGCATGATCATTTAAATAATAAAAATAGAAAAACAGAAAAATACAGTAAAAACTACCAGTTAGCATAATCAAAATTGATAAAACATTGATTTTTTTGATACGGTCAAAATCAACCGGGCATTTTTTTCATGCTGCACTTTAACGCTGAATGCTGTTCGTGAAAAAAATCAAATTTGATGTAAGTAATGAAAACCAATTATATGAAATCATACTGTTTTATGAAAATTTAATGTTTGAAGAAATAATCATCCAATATTTTGCAGTTATATTTCTATTTTAAAAAAAAACTACAAAAAATGTCCCTCTTCTTGTTGTAAAATGCATAGAATAAGAAAATGTCCTTCACTACAGTTTTACTTAAATATCAATATTTCATATAGCATTATTTGAACAAAACATCAATGAAAAATCAGTTGTTAATAACTTGTCATCTTATAAACAAAACAAAAATATCTAAAATATTTGAAAAAGTTTAAATTTCCCTCCTTCACAACTTTTGCTCTGTTATTCGGTGTCATGTCAAATTTCAGCCTGGAATAAAAGTTCCGGGAACTAGTTTAGAATAACAATATTTCATAGTTTTCATGCATTTTTTTGTTATGTTTTCAGGGATAAAATTAATCTGTGATGTACGGGAAAGAGTCATGTGTAGTAAAAAGAAAGCATTTTCAATTGTTGATTCCAATTCAGGAACATTCATTAAACAACCAACAAAGCAAATTGACTGGGATAAATGTTGCTTATGTCAGCAAACAACAAAAGATCCGCTAAGATGTCCCATAAACACAAAAAGAAAAGATATTGAGACAGGACATGGCTACAAGACAATTGCAGAACATATAGAGGCATTCCACAAGCTCAACTCATTGCCAGAAAATATCCTATTTGATAGGCTTACAGAGGGAGATAGTATAGAGAGTAACCTTACAAGACATAGTGCGAAATATCACAAAAAATGTAAGGACCAGCTAAACAGTACAAAGCTTCAACGAATTCGAAAAAGATTCAGTGATGAAAATGATCAGGAAAACACCCCCGTGAAAGTGACTAGATTATATAAAGCCGAAGCACCAAACTCGAAAGAAAAAACAGTGAAAAGGTGTTTTTTCTGTGATGAATCAACAGGGAACTTACATAAAGTAGAAACATTCAATGTTGACCAGCGCATTCGTGAGGCGGCTGCTTTATTACAGGACACATGGATTCTTGGGAAGCTCAGTTCAGCAGATCTGATAGCACAAGGGTCAACATACCATTTGAACTGCTTGGCAACGTTCTATCGAAGAGCAGAAAAAGTCAAATGTAATAAGAAAGTAGATGTTACCATAAATAGGATCCATGGCATTGCCTTAGCAGAACTTGTTTCTTTTATAGAGGAAGCTTCAGCAGAAAGCAATGATCTTGCTCCCGTGTTTAAGTTATCAGACCTTACCTCTACATATACTTCACGACTTAAGCAACTCGGTTCCTGTAAGGAAGATGGCCAGTGTACTACATCCTTCCTGGTGTTTCTATGTTCCTTCTTGTACGTCTGAAGTCATAAGATCTGACGACCTGCTTCTGTCTCAATATCGGCCTATTGTACTTCAGTGTGTAGGAGGTCCTCGGCGCTGTGGCGTTCTTCCTGCCCTTGTCCTCCTCTGTTTCGACTGTAGTAAATGCGTTTCCCTTTTGCTTTAAACGTCTATATTTGGCTTAGTTGTTACTATTCGGGTGATTGTGACTGCATCTACTTATGACTTTAAAGATTTTCATTAATTAAGATCCGTCTAAAAAAAGTAAAAGAAATGTTTGCATAAATCAATCATAATCAATAAATGATCTATCTTTGGTCTCATAGCTGAGAACAAATTAACCCCGATAATCCAGAGATTACTATCACTGACGTGAAATTCACCAATAGATTAATAAAATATCTCATACAGTAGTAAAACTGGAGGCAACTGAAAACACAGATAATTTTAATTTTTGACGTACATCAAAGGAATTGTATTTATAATATGGTACACTGTGCATGGTTGACTGTGTTGCTTTAAAGTTTGACGTCGCTCTCTCTTTTATCTTCAAAGGAAGTTTCTGTATGTGTAAGATGGAGAAATTTCAGTAAAATGGTTAGGTGGCCTTAATTTTATAAACTGCTGTACTTTAGGTAAGTTCTTTCGTATCAGGCGTGTAAACACGGTAATTTGGTAAGTACGGTAGTGGAGCAAGTTCACCTGATCTGTCGCGCGGGAAATAGAGTGCCCGGATTCAGCCATTAAATGGAATTCGGGATAAGCTTGGTGATAATACAGACATTTATGCCACATTGTTACTTAAGTGTTGCAGTAGGATTTACCAATTATGAATGCATATGTTATAATTAGGGATGTATGGTAATTCTAAGTTTGTACATTTTTCATGTTTTGTATTTTACAATTTGGTCTGCAATTGTTGCGAATGATTAAATTTACATAATTTGAAAAATATTCTGATTGTCAATTAAAAATTTTTAAGTACTCCATCGGTATGCTGTTATGCGTTGGCTAATTAGGTTGGTCATACTAACATTGGGTCACATGCCAAGGTACTTTGACACGTTGTCACTTCTCGTTTGTATAAATTTTGGCTCTGACCCCCCAGGGGCAGGAGGGGCGGGGCCCAATAGGGGAAATAGAGGTAAATCCTTTAAATCGCTACTAGTCCTAGAGTTCTGCATGGATTGTAACCAAAATTAGCCACAAACATCCTTGGGGGAAGGGGAACAGAACTTGTATAAATTTTGGCTCTGATCCCCCAGGGGCAGGAGGGGCGGGGCCCAATAGGGGAAATAAAGGTAAATCCTTTAAATCGCTACTAGTCATAGAGTTCTGCATCGATTGTAACAAAAATTAGCCACAAACATCCTTGGGGGAAGGAAAGAGAACTTGTATAAATTTTGGCTCTGACCCCCGGGGGGCAGGAGGGGCGGGGCCCAATAGGGGAAATAGAGGTAAATCCTTTAAATCGCTACTAGTCATAGAGTTCTACATGGATTGTAACCAAATTTGGCCACAAACATCCTTGGGGGAGGGCGAACAGAACTTGTATAAATTTTGGCTCTGACCCCCTGGGGGCAGGAGGGGCGGGGCCCAATAGGGGAAATAGAGGTAAATCTTTTAAATCGCTACTAGTCCTAGAGTTCTGCATCGATTGTAACAAAAATTAGCCACAAACATCCTTGGGGGAAGGGGAACAGAACTTGTATAAATTTGGCTCTGATCCCCCAGGAGCAGGAGGGGCGGGGCCCAATAGGGGAAATAAAGGTAAATCCTTTAAACCGCTACTAGTCATAGAGTTCTGAATGGAATGTAACCAAATTTGGCCACAAACATCCTTTTGGGAAGGGGAACAGAACTTGTATAAATTTTGGCTCTGACCCCCCGGGAGCAGGAGGGGCGGGGCCCAATAGGGGAAATAGAGGTAAATCCTTTAAATCGCTACTAGTCATAGAGTTCTGCATGGATTGTAACCAAATTTGGCCACAAACATCCTTTGGGGAAGGGGAACAGAACTTGTATAAATATATAGTAAAAACAAAATGCATGCAAGATGTATATCTGTTGGCCCATTTACAGAATATATATACCTAATATGTAAGCTTAAGATAGATTGCATTGATTGTTCTATAACATATTTACAAGTATCTATCTGTGTTCTGAATAACTGATGAAGCAGTAGTTATATATAGTGTTATCCTAATTTGAGATAGTGTTGATATTGAGGTGTTTGTTGTAGACACCTGATGTCAGACTAACAATATTATTCAACCCCTAAGTGTTGCAACGTGTTAAAAATATTACACAACTGTGGGAGGCATAAGACATTAAGAATTATTCTTTTGTATTAATGTGTAAATTAAATGATTTCCCTGATATCATGATAAAAGTGTGACTGTAGTAATATATAAAAGCAAAGTACATGCATAATACATGTGCACTGAAAATCCATAAAGAAATTATTTCAAAAGTTGACTGCATTTTAGAAGTTCCCACATGCATTTCAGAACTCCCTACATTCATTTCAGAATTTCCTACATGCATTTCAGAACTTTCTACAACAATTTCACTTAAAGAGGGTAGGGATATATGTGCTCTTTGGGTCAAATATGGTATGAGTAATTGGTTTTAAGTGTTCACTTATAATTAATAGAGCTAGTGATCATTGTTATGTTTTACTTCTACACAAATGATAGATTGTTTATAATTAACTTTTAATGTGTCATTTTGTATGAGGTTGTCATTAGTGTTACTTGTACATGTAATAATGTAGCTGTACCTATTTTTATTGCCTCATTATTGCTAAGTATTACCGCTGACTTCAGGACTCTGTGGTTTTTCTCTGGGTACTCCAGCTTTCCTCCATCAACAATCCTGACACATCCTTAAATAACCCTGACTGTTAATAGGAAGTAAAACTAATAAAACTGAACCCAGTTGGCTCTTTATTAAATCAGTAAATGTATTCGTTTATTTCGATTTCAAGAGCTGGTGATACCGTACCTGTTGATTATAATTCTGTATTACTTAAATTTGCTGTACGGGCCTGCGATACCCTACCTATTACCCGGTATTTATGATTCTGTATTACTTTTCTTTAGGGGCCTGCGATACCCTACCTATTACCCGGTATTTATGATTCTGTAGTACTTTGCTGTAGGGGACTGCGATACCCTACCTATTACCCGGTATTTATGATTCTGTATTACTTTTCTTTAGGGGCCTGCGATACCTTACCTATTACCCGGTATTTATGATTCTGTAGTACTTTGCTGTAGGGGCGTGCGATACCCTACCTATTACACAGTATTTATGATTCTGTAGTACTTTGCTGTAGAGGCCTGCGATACCCTACCTATTACCCGGTATTTATGATTCTGTATTACTTTGCTGTAGGGGCCTGCGATACCCTACCTATTACCCGGTATTTGTGATTCTGTATTACTTTGCTGTAGGGGACTGCGATACCCTACCTATTACCCGGTATTTATGATTCTGTATTACTTTTCTTTAGGGGCGTGCGATACCCTACCTATTACCCGGTATTTATGATTCTGTATTACTTTTCTTTAGGGGCCTGCGATACCCTACCTATTACCCGGTATTTATGATTCTGTATTACTTTGCTGTAGGGGCCTGCGATACCTTACCTATTACCCGGTATTTGTGATTCTGTATTACTTTGCTGTAGGGGCCTGCGATACCCTACCTATTACCCGGTATTTATGATTCTGTATTACTTTTCTATAGGGGCCTGCGATACCCTACCTATTACACGGTATTTATGATTCTGTATTACTTTTCTTTAGGGGCCTGCGATACCTTACCTATTACCCGGTATTTATGATTCTGTATTACTTTTCTTTAGGGGCCTGCGATACCCTACCTATTACCCGGTATTTATGATTCTGTATTACTTTGCTGTAGGGGACTGCGATACCCTACCTATTACCCGGTATTTATGATTCTGTATTACTTTTCTTTAGGGGCCTGCGATACCCTACCTATTACCCGGTATTTATGATTCTGTATTACTTTGCTGTAGGGGCCTGCGATACCCTACCTATTACACGGTATTTATGATTCTGTATTACTTTTCTTTAGGGGCCTGCGATACCCTACCTATTACCCGGTATTTATGATTCTGTATTACTTTTCTTTAGGGGCCTGCGATACCCTACCTATTACCCGGTATTTATGATTCTGTATTACTTCGCTGTAGGGGACTGCGATACCTTACCTATTACCCGGTATTAATGATTCTGTATTACTTTGCTGTAGGGGACTGCGATACCCTACCTATTACCCGGTATTTATGATTCTGTATTACTTTGCTGTAGGGGCCTGCGATACCCTACCTATTACCCGGTATTAATGATTCTGTATTACTTTGCTGTAGGGGCCTGCGATACCCTACCTATTACCCGGTATTAATGATTCTGTATTACTTTGCTGTAGGGGGCCTGCGATACCCTACCTATTACCCGGTATTAATGATTCTGTATTACTTTGCTGTAGGGGACTGCGATACTCTACCTATTACACGGTATTTATGATTCTGTATTACTTTGCTGTAGGGGACTGCGATACCTTACCTATTACCCGGTATTTATGATTCTGTAGTACTTTGCTGTAGGGGACTGCGATACCCTACCTATTACCCGGTATTTATGATTCTGTAGTACTTTGCTGTAGGGGACTGCGATACCCTACCTATTACCCGGTATTTATGATTCTGTAGTACTTTGCTGTAGGGGACTGCGATACCCTACCTATTACCCGGTATTTATGATTCTGTATTACTTTGCTGTAGGGGCCTGCGATACCCTACCTATTACCCGGTATTTATGATTCTGTAGTACTTTGCTGTAGGGGCCTGCGATACCCTACCTATTACACGGTACTTATGATTCTGTATTACTTTTATTTAGGGGCCTGCGATACCCTACCTATTACCCGGTATTTATGATTCTGTATTACTTTGCTGTAGGGTCCTGCGATACCTTACCTATTACCCAGTATTTATGATTCTGTATTACTTTGCTGTAGGGGCCTGCGATACCCTACCTATTACCCGGTATTTGTGATTCTGTATTACTTTGCTGTAGGGGACTGCGATACCCTACCTATTACCCGGTATTTATGATTCTGTATTAACTTTGCTGTAGGGGCCTGCGATACCTTACCTATTACCCGGTATTTATGATTCTGTAGTACTTTGCTGTAGGGGCGTGCGATACCCTACCTATTACCCGGTATTAATGATTCTGTATTACTTTGCTGTAGGGGCGTGCGATACCCTACCTATTACACAGTATTTATGATTCTGTATTACTTTGCTGTAGGGGCGTGCGATATCCTACCTATTACCCGGTATTTATGATTCTGTATTACTTTGCTGTAGGGGCGTGCGATACCCTACCTATTACCCGGTATTTATGATTCTGTATTACTTTGCTGTAGGGGCGTGCGATACCCTACCTATTACACGGTATTTATGATTCTGTATTACTTTGCTGTAGGGGCCTGTGATACCCTACCTATTACCCGGTATTTATGATTTTGTATTACTTTGCTGTAGGGGCCTGCGATACCCTACCTATTACCCGGTATTTATGATTCTGTATTACTTTGCTGTAGGGGCCTGCGATACCCTACCTATTACCCGGTATTTATGATTCTGTATTACTTTGCTGTAGGGGCCTGCGATACCCTACCTATTACCCGGTATTTATGATTCTGTAGTACTTTGCTGTAGGGGCGTGCGATACCCTACCTATTACCCGGTATTAATGATTCTGTATTACTTTGCTGTAGGGGTCAGCAATGCTGTACCTGTTGTTTATAAATCTATATTACTTTGTTGTAGGGACTGGTAATGCTGTACTTTTTGTTTATAAATCTGTATTTCTATGTTGTAGGGGCCGGCGATGCCGTACCTTGACCTTGTGAAGGAGAAAATCAACAGTCTTTGTTCCGGGTTACAGCCATGGCAAGTGGTGCTATACTCCTGTGGTGGCACCATCGTCTTTATCTCTGTCAAAAATCTTCTGTTCAATGAAGAACATAGTGAGTATTGAAACAACACCTGTTTTCTCATTCAAGGTCGATCATGATTGTTATTGTTGATTCTGATGAGGAAATCATGTATAGAGACCATTGGAATTTATTTTATTTAATGCAAAAGTCTGTGACTGCTAAAATGAATATATTCAGGACTTTGTGACTGCTAAAATGAATATATTCAGGACTTTTTGATATGTTTGATTGAAAAAATTTATATTAAAATTTCAAATATCTTTCTTTTCTTCATTAAAGCACTTAAGTATAGAACAATGAACAGTGTTTTCCGGTATGTGAAGATGATTCCCCTGGTTAAAAAGAAAATTGCTGAGGAAAAGAACAAGATGTTAGTAGATATGGAAGGGAGTTTCCATAAGAGTGTGGATGGCTATCAGAAAAGCCTCCCTGCCACAGGCCTCAAAATGGTAAGATATCCATTATTGACTCTTTTTAAAACATGAAACTATGAAGGTTTTGAAATTGAAGTGACTGAATTAGAATTAACGTTTCAGTATATTATTTTCATATTGTATTTGTAGGAGGAAGTGGAGAAATTGTTGACAAAATATAAAAGTTTAGGTGAGTATGAATCTTCATCATTTCATTATTACGGATTTGTGTAAAGATATTGCATAACATGGTCATCTGCAGGATAATATGGATTAAGAAATTGATATGTAGATGCCTGATTTAATTTAGATAAAAGGATTCAAAAGGCACTCAGTATTATACTATGATGTCAGTAGCCCAGGCAGGTAATATTAATTGTGTTCTATTGTTTATAGCTCAGGTAGATTGGGAGAATGGTCAGGTCTCTGGAACTGTGTACAGTGGAGAGGCAGAGCTCACAGAACTCATGGCCAAAGTAAGTCAATCTTATTCCTGTCTTTTTAAATATTGCAAAGTTATCTCCCTTGTTGGTAGTTATCCATTGTGACATGAATTATTTTTGGAGAGAAACTTGACACATAATGTTTTCTGAAAAGCGTCATGTTACAGTCGCAAACACATTCAATCAACATCTACCCATTAGGGCAGATAACTCTGTAACGTGCAAATACAGTCTTAATCATGGTCAATATATGTCAAGTTTTGTCCACAGTCAATATAGAAATTAAAAAAAAATAAAAAAATTGTTATCTTTCTTTGTCTTCCACATGTTATAGACAATCAATGATAAAAAAGTATCACATTTCACCCAAGTATTTCTGTATTACAGACCTACGGGATGTTTGCTTGGTCCAATCCTTTACATCCTGACGTGTTTCCTGATGTCAGGAAGATGGAAGCAGAGGTTGTCCGTATGTGTTGTTCAATGTTCAATGGAGACAAAAATACATGTGGAACAGTAAGTAGATATCTGGAATGATTGTCCAAAAATAAATCAATAGGTTACGTATTATTAAGTGTATATATGACAGTATTGTTCCTAGAAGAAGAAAAACAAGGGTAGTGAATTGTACTCTCTATATTTTGAAATTGATTCTTAGATAAAATCGTTAAAGGGACAATTCAGTCTAAGAGAACATTAAAATTTGTACATATTTCGGAAAAAAAACCCAGTTCTAATGGAAATTAGATTATTCGGTTTTACTGTGATATGCCTGAAAAGCCCATGGTTGTGACATGTGTGTAGATGTTCAAACTCGCTCGCTGTCCGCCATTACACACTGTGGTCGAACTTCTTGTATGCCGAACCCTGTCCCTTGCTCGTAGAGTAATGCAACTTTTGTCTAGAACTGCTCAAATCGCTCTGACAGTAGTGTGTTTACCTTATTAGGTGAATTGCCTTGCCCAAAAACCATTTCATCACCTTCTCAGTGGTTATGTAGTTTATTTGCTTAACGTGCGTGACTTTGGCTCATTCATGGGTACAGCGGCCATATTGTACCTACTTAATCGTATTGATCAACGATTTGATATTTCAACGATATTAATTGAAATACTAAACAATGACGTGGAATTTGTCAATATTTTATGTTATATGTTTCATAAGAAATGTAGAACAATACATTTATGCCATATTTTGCTTCTTGGTTATGTAAAAGAATTAGTCTGAGCGAATTGTCCCGTTAAGGTATGACTTAACTCCTTTAAAGGAAGAAATCTACTGTAACACAATATTTACAATGAACCTCTGGGGAGCAGTAAAATAACTTCATTAAATACATAGTTCGTTATACAGTGGAACTCGGTTAATGCGACCGAGATAAAACTTCGAGTTATCAGAGTGTTTAATTAGGCGAGTTCTTAGCCTACTGACAATCTCTTTACTTTGTATGTATTTTTGGTGCCAATGGAATATATTTAATTTGTCTAAAATTGTATATCCTTGCAGATGTCTTCAGGAGGCTCAGAGAGTATAATGCTGGCTTGTCTCACTTACAGAAACATGGCGCGTGATAATGGCATTAGCTTTCCTGAAATGTAAGTCGGTATTTATAAAGTGAAACTTTACTCTGGTCATCAGAAGGAGTATTAAGAATCATAATTACTGGAAGTTAATGAGTACATTCTGTATTATACTAACCATTTTTAGGTCATCTGACCGAAGTTCAGGATGACCTATTGTCATTGTATTTCGTCCGTCGTCGTGTGCCGTCCGCCGTCCGTCGTGCGTAAGACTATTTATACAAAAGCCTACTCCTCCTTAACCCTTGGGCGGATTACATCCATATTTGGTGTGAAACATCATTGGGGAAGGACAATCATATTTTATATAAATGAGCTTGGTCCGACCCCTAGGGGCTGAGGGGTGGGGCCCCAAAAGGGCAAATTTTCTTATTTTAAGCTTTAAAATCCTACTCCTCCTTCATCCTTGGGTTGATTTCATCCATATTTGGTGTGAAAAATCATTAGGGAAGGACAGTCATATTTTATATAAATGAGCTTGGTCCGACCCCTAGGGGCTGAGGGATGGGGCCCCAAAAGGGCAAATTTTCTTAATTTTATCTTTAAAATCCTACTCCTCCTTCATTCTTGGATGGATTTCATCCATATTTGATGTGAAACATCATTGGGGAAGGACAGTCATATTTTATATAAATGAGCTTGGTCCGACCCCTTGGGGCTGAGGGGCAGGGCCCCAAAAGGTCAAATTTTCTTATTTTAAGCTTTAAAATCCTACTCCTCCTTCATCCTTGGGTTGATTTCATTCATATTTGGTGTGAAACATCATTGGGTAAGGACAATCATATTTTATATTAATGAGCCTGGTCCGACCCCTAGGGGCTGAGAGGTGGGGCCCCAAAAGGGCAAATTTTCTTAATTTTAGCTTTAATATCATACTCCTCCTTCATCTTTGGATGGATTTTATCCATATTTGGTGTGTGAAACGTTGTTGGGAAAGGGCAATCATATTTTATGTAAATGACCCTGGTCCGACCCCTAGGGGCGAGAGAGGTGGGGCCTTAAAAGGGGAAATTTTCTTAATTAAAGCTTTAATATCCTACTCCTCCTTCATCCTTGGATGGATTTTATCCATATTTGGTGTGAAACGTTGTTGGGAAAGGGCAATCATATTTTATGTAAATGAGCCTGGTCCGACCCCTAGGGGCAGAGGGGCGGGGCCCAAAAAGGGGATATTTTCTTAATTAAAGCTTTAAAATCCTACTCCACCTTCATCCTTGGATGGATTTCATCCATATTTGGTGTGAAACATCATTGGGGAGAGACAATCATATTTTATATAAATGAGCCTGGTCTGTCCCCTAGGGGCTGAGGGGTGGGGCCCCAAAAAGGTTATTTTTAGCTTTAAAATACTACTCCTTCATCCTTGGATGGATTTCATCCATATTTGGTGTGAAACATCATTGGGGACAGACAATCATATTTTATATAAATGAGCCTGGTCTGTCCCCTAGGGGCTGAGGGGTGGGGCCCCAAAAAGGTTATTTTTAGCTTTAAAATACTACTCCTTCATCCTTGGATGGATTTCATCTATATTTGCTATAAAACATCATTGGGGAAGAACAATCGTATTTTTAGGTCATCTGACCCGAAGGGTCAGGATGACCTATTGTCATCATGCACCGTCCGCCGTGGTGCGCCGTCCACCGTGCGTAAACTTTTCATTCATATGACTTCTTCTCAATAACTGGAAGGCCCAGGGTACTCATATTTTGTTGGCCTGTAGGTTTTGTTGGATGGAGGGCTACCACAAGGTTCAAATCCTTTTAAACGACTTCTTCTCTAGAACCAGAAGGCCCAGGGTACTGATATTTGGCCTGTAGGATGCTGGGATGAAAGGCTACCAAGTTTGTTCAAATAAATGACCTTGACCTTCATTCAAGGTCACAGGGGTCAAATACGCTAAAATTCTTTAAACAACTTCTTGTGAATAACTAAGAGCCTAGAGACTTATAGTAGGCCTATGGCATGCTGGGATGAAGGGCTACCAAGTTTGTTCAAATAAATGACCTTGACCTTCATTCAAGGTCACAGGGGTCAAATAGGCTAAAATCTTTAAACGACTTCTTCTCAAGAACCAGAACGCTCAGGGTACTGATATTGGACCTGTGACATGCTGGGATGAAGGGCTACCAAGTTTGTTCAAATGAATGACCTTAACCTTCATTCAAGGTCACAGGGGTCAAAAAGGCCAAAATCTTTAAACGACTTCTTCTCAAGAACCAGAAGGCCCAGGCTACTGATATTTGCCCTGTAGGATGCTGGGATGAAGGGCTACCAAGTTTGTTCAAATAAATGACCTTGACCTTCATTCAAGGTCACAGGGATCAAAAAGGTTAAAATTCTTTAAACAACTTCTTGTGAATAACTAAGTGGCCTAGAGACCTGATATTAGGCCTGTGGCATGCTGGGATGAAGGGCTACCAATTTTGTTCAAATAAATGACCTTGACCTTTATTCAAGGTCACGGGGGTCAAATAGGCTAAAATCTTTAAACGACTTCTTCTCAAGAACCAGATGGCCCAGGGTACTGATATTGGGCCCGTAGGATGCCTGGATGAAAGGCTACCAAGTTTGTTCAAATAAATGACCTTGACCTTCATTCAAGGTCACAGGGGTCAAATAGGCTATGATTATTTAAACAACATCTTGTGAATAATGAAGAGGTTTAGAGACCAGATATTAGGCCTGTGGCATGCTGGGATGAAGGGCTACCAAGTTTGTTCAAATGAATCACCTTGATCTTCATTCAAGGTCACGGAAGCAATATAAGCTAAAATCTTTAAATGACTTCTTCTCAAGAACTCATGTAGCATGCTGGGATGAAGTGCTACCAAGTTTGTTCAAATGAATTACCTTGACCTTCAATCAAGGTCACAGCAGTCAAATAGGCTAAAATCTTTAAACGACTATGTTGTATTGTACTAATAGTCAGATGACCATTAAGGCCCATGGGCCTCTTGTTAAGGATCTTTTACTTCTGTCTACGATACATTGTTACCTTTACTTATCATAATCAATGTATGTTTCTTCTCTCTTGTAAATGTACCTGAGATTTTCTTTATTCTGTAGGATTGTACCACTCACAGTCCATGCTGCTTTTGATAAGGTAAGTTTGTAAAATTCATTTACAATTTATTGATATTGATGTCCTATTGCTTAAGTTAAAGAAGATGTCTTGCCTACATAGATAATGAATTTATGAATTTATACTGTAATGAAAAGTAGATACATGTTGGGCTGTCACCAGGTATAAGTCATTAGTCGACACCTTCTCAGGTGGCCTGACGTTCCTCTGCCAACAAAACCTGCATGTCCTTTAAAATCCCATAAAAATCCCAGGGCTGTAAATAAGCTGTGAAAGGGAACTAAAGCCTATATCATAAGATTAGAAATTACAGTATCTATGTAGATTTTCTGTCTATTTTAGGCGGCCTCCTACTTCCGTATGAAGATCACACATATTCCTACTGATAAGGAGACAGGGAAAGTAGACATCAAGGCCATGAGGAGGGCTATCAACAAAAACACATGTATGGTAAGTTTTCTCTTTGTTGTGGCAGTGTGGTAGACATCAAGGCCATGAGGAGGGCTATCAACAAAAACACATGTATGGTAAGTTTTCTCTTTGTTGTGGCAGTGTGGTAGACATCAAGGCCATGAGGAGGGCTATCAACAAAAACACATGTATGGTAAGTTTTCTCTTTGTTGTGGCAGTGTGGTAGACATCAAGGCCATGAGGAGGGCTATCAACAAAAACACATGTATGGTAAGTTTTCTCTTTGTTGTGGCAGTGTGGTAGACATCAAGGCCATGAGGAGGGCTATCAACAAAAACACATGTATGGTAAGTTTTCTCTTTGTTGTGGCAGTGTGGTAGACATCAAGGCCATGAGGAAGGCTATCAACAAAAACACATGTATGGTAAGTTTTCTCTTTGTTATGGCAGTGCATTTAATTGTGATAGTGAATATTATTATGTGCGTTCAACTTGTAATACAAGCCATTGAATGACCAATGTTTAACTTGTACATTCCAGCTTGCTGGTTCAGCACCAGGCTTTCCACATGGTATCATTGATGACATAGAAGAAATTGCCGCAGTAAGTTTTTTGTCAAATGAAACAAACAAAGAAAAGATATTGATGAATACGCTCCTTGTATGTATAAAAATAACTCAAATTTTAACTTGGTAGCATTGTTTTTGACAAAAACATTAAGAGGTTATTTCCTATTCATTGTATAAGTGAGATCAAAGTGACGTTATGCAGACTTTGTAGAATTTTTGCCCTCAGTCATTATTTGTAAAACGATACATTTAAAACTTGGATAATACAGAAAAAGATATGCTGTATATTTTTTTTACAATTTTGTCTCACTTTAGCTTGGAAAGAAGTACAACATTCCTGTCCATGTAGATTGTTGTCTGGGCGGCTTCCTTGTTCCTTTCATGGAGAAGGCAGGCTATCCGATTCCCCCTGTAGATTTCAGACTCCCAGGAGTCACTAGTATATCTGCTGACACCCACAAGGTAAACAACACTGACACCACTGCTAAAATTGTCCATTATATATATCGTAGGTCAAGTCAATGTTATATAACATTTGTTTGTTTATGGAGCAGTCGTTTCTGTTGTTAAATTGTTTGATGTGCAGATATATTTCAGTTTCTGAATTACGATAATCATGTGGTAAAAACATTACATTAAACCTATGCTAGCAAAGATTATTCATATTTTTTCTTCAATGATGTGAATGGCCCTGGCCATTATTTTATTACAATGGAGTGGCAGTTACTTAGAATACAAAGGCTTGCAACCACAGTAAGAAGCTTTATATGTTATAGAAACTATACACACAAAGATTGTATTTTTAGGTCATCTGACCCAAAGGGTCAGGATGACCTATTGTCATCATGCACCGTCCGTCGTCGTGCGCCGTCCGCCTTCCGCCGTCCGCGTCCGCCGTCCGTAAAATTTTCATTCAAATGACTTCTTCTCAATAACCGGAAGGCCCAGGGTACTCATATTTGGCCTGTAGGTTGCTGGGATGGAGATCTACCAAGTTTTGTTCAAATGAATGACCTTGACCTTCATTCAAGGTCACAGGGGTCAAAAAGGCTAAAATCTTTAAACAAGTTCTTTTCAAGAACCAGAAGGCCCAGGGTACTGATATTTGGCCTGTAGGATGCTGGGATGAAGGGCTACCAAGTTTGTTCGAATGAATGACCTTTACCTTCATATAAGGTCACAGGGGTCAAATAGGCTAAAATCCTTTAAACAAATTCTTGTGAATAACTAAGAGGCCTAGAGACCTGATTTTGGGCCTTTGACATGCTTGGATGAAGGGCTATCAAATTTGTTCAAATGAATGGCCTTGATTTTCATTCAAGGTCATGAGGGTCAAAAAGGCTAAAATCTTTAAACAACTTCTTGACTTCAAGACCCAGAAGGCACATGGTACTGATATTGGGCCTTTAGCATGCTGGGATGAAGGGCTACCAAGTTTTTTCAAATGAATGACCTTGACCTTCATTTAAGGTCACGGGCGGCAAATAGACTAAAATCTTTAAACGACTTCTTCTCAAGAACCAGAAGGCCCAGGGTACCGATATTGAGCATGTAGCATGCTGGGATGAAGGGCTACCAAGTTTTTTCAAATGAATTACCTTGACTTTCAATCAAGGTCACAGCAGGTCAAATAGGCTAAAATCTTTAAACAACTATGTTGTATTGTACTAATAGTCAGATGACCGTTAAGGCCCATGGGCCTCTTGTTAAATCTGTAAAACAGGTGTTTTATGCCTTTTGTAGTCTTTATTTGATAAATACTTTTCCTGTTTCAGTATGGTTTTGCCCCTAAAGGTTCCTCTGTAATCCTGTACAGGAATCCTGACTACAGACAGAAGCAGTTCTTTGTCCAGCCTGACTGGCCCGGCGGTATCTACGCTACATCCACAATGGGAGGTATGACAGGCGGCCATGTTATACTACATGTGTCCATATCATCTGAATAGCTGAGATGTGTATTAATCATGGGGATAGCCAATTTGATTAAAATCAAAACTTTGCTTACACTGTCCATAAACATAGTGCATTTAATATTGTACTGTATTAAAAGATATGATTTAAATTAGATTGGAGAATAGTAGATTAATAGTTTATTGTGAAGGCTATGGAGGTTTACAAGTTGGAAAATGAGAATCATTAGGTCAACTGAGACGAAGTCTCTAGTGACCTATTCTAATCGCCTTTTGTCCGTCGTCCGTCGTCCGTCGTGCGTCGTCCGTCGTCCGTTGTATGTCCGTAAACAATTTACATTTTCGACTTCTTCTCCAAAACTGCTGAAGCAATTTCAATGAAATTTTGCACAAACCTTCTAAGGCATAAGGCCAATCAAAATTGTGAATTATATTGTCCCCACCCCCCAGGGAGCTATGGGAGGGGCCAAAAGGGGTAAAATTGACTAAAATTTCAAAAATCTTCTTCTCCACTCACAGATGTGATGGAATTAAATACTCTTCATAGATAGAAAGGTCATAAGGTCCTTTACAAAAATTGTGAATTATATGACCCTGGGGTCTCAGGTTTCCCCCTGGGGAGGGGGTTAAGTTTACTATAGTTTATATAGGGAAAACACATTTTTGAGTATTATTTGATCATTTGTAATAGGAAATGAGTCAAATATTGTCAGAATTATCAGTATGAGATTGCCATTGAATCCTATTAACCAATTTTCCATGACTGACCCCCAGGGGCCTTAGGGGCGGGGTCAAAAGGGGTCAAATAGGCTATATCTTCAAAAATCTTCTTCTGAAATTCTGGAAATGGTAGAATCACATACTCTTCATAGATGGAAAGGTCTTGAGGTCCTTTACCAAAATTGTGAATTATATGACCCTGGGGTCTCACGTTTCCCCCTGGGGAGGGGGTCAAGTTTACTATAGTTTATATAGTGAAAACACATTTATGAGCATTTTTTGCTCAATTTTAATACGAAATGAGTCAAACTTGTTTAGAATTATAAGCATGAGATAACATTTTAATATCATATCTATATTGGTCCTGGTCAACCCCCTCGGGGCAGAGGGGCGGGGCCAAAAGGGGCAAATAGGCTAAAACTTAAAACTTCTTCTTAAAATCAAATTCTTCTAGAACCAGGTCTTAAAATGTTTTATAGAAAATTGTGAATTATATGACTTGGGTCTCAGGTTTCCCCTAGGAGGGGGTTAAGTTTACTATATATAAGTTTATATATGGAAAACACATTTTTGAGCATTATTTAGTCATTATAATAGAATTAGTCAATTGTAGTCAGAATTATCCCTATGCATAGATGATACCCAGAGGCCTTAAAAACCTGGGCTAAAACTTCAAAATCTTCTTCTGAAAGTCCTTTACAAAAATTGTGAATAATATGACCCTGGGGTCTCATGTTTCCCCCTGGGGAGGGGGTCAAGTTTACTTTAGTTTATATAGGAAAAACACATTTATGAACATTATTTGCCTATTTTTCATAGGAAATTAGTCAAACTGGGTTAGAATTATTAGCCTGAAATAGCATTTTAACATCATATCCATACTGGTCATGGCTGACCCCCAGGGGCCAGAGGGGCGGAGCCAAAAGGGGTCAAAATGGTAATTTCAAAAATCTTCTTTTTGAATTCACAGATTTGATGGAACCAGATACTCTTGATAGATTGGAAGGTCTTAAGGCCCTTTACAAAAATTTGTGAATTTCATGGCCCTGGGATCTCAGATTTTCCCCTAGGGAGGGGGTCAAATTTACTATAGTTTATATAGGAAAACACATTTAGGAACATTATTTGCTTAGTTTTCATAGGAAATTAGTCAATCTAGGTTAGAATTATTAGCCTGAGATAGCATTTAACATCATATCCATATTGGTCCTGGCCGACCCCCAGGGGCGAGAGGGGTGGGGCCAAAAGGGGTCAAAATGGATAACATTTCAAAAATCTTTCTCCTGAATTCACAGATTTGATGGAACCAAATAATCTTCATAGATTAAAAATTTATAAAATCACTGACTGACTTCAAGGGCCTGATGGGCCAATATATATTTATAGTGTTTATATGCATGTCTTTGTTTCATTTTGTGTCTGAACTCGGGTGACCGCTAAGGCCCACGGGCCTCTTGTTTATAAAATACAATGAAGTTTATCAAATTATGAATAGATTTTAGGTCAAGATCGAGTTGAATAATAGCAGGTGAATATTGCAATGTTGCATGGTAGAATATGATAACACCTATAATATGATAATAATTCTTTCTTATTGTACCGGTAAATGACAATCTATGAAAGACTTATTCTTTAATAGTAAGCAAAGGTACCACAGTAAGTATTATAATTCATTATAAAATTGTATGTACAGATATTTGAAGGAGAGATGACGTATAGTTGTCTCAACCAATAGAGTAAAGCTATAATAAACCAGTAAACATAGCAATAGTCAACAGTCTGATGTATTTGTTCTTAAAGGAAGCCGAGCTGGTGCCATTATAGCTGCTTGTTGGGCCACCATGATGCACATAGGACTGGATGGATATGTGGAATCCACTCGCAAAATTATCAAGACTGCTAGATACATTGCAAAGGGGTGAGTCACTAAATAATGTTACACATATCATGACAAGGAAGAATGGATCTTTTAGAAGCTAAGTTGAAGGTTATATAAGAAAAAAATGTCAAACTACCTGGAATTGTTTTGAAATATACATAGAATAAAAATTATTTTAATTTGATACTCTTAGGACTTACATAGTTTGGTTATGATTTGTAATGTCATTATTTTGTGTGCAAAGCTCATGTCACTTTCTCTGAAAAACATTACATTATGCTTGCCAATGTATCAATATCTACCAACAAGTGTAAACACCTTTAATATGTGATTACATTGAATATTAGGTCCCCTAGATTAATGTACATAATGTAATAATGTATTTACTTTTTGTTTAAAGTGTGAGGGACATTGAGGGACTTGTTGTTTATGGTGAGCCCCTGATGTCTGTGGTAGGGATCGGATCAGACAGGTTCAACATATTCAGACTGGCAGACATTCTGACTAGTCGAGGATATAACCTGAATGCCCTACAGTACCCTGACAGGTAAGGTCAGCCTTGAGCTGTACAAAGTGTGTATGTCTCATCTGACAGTATAGCAGTGACAAAGAAACACTGTAATATATTTGTAATTTATGGATAAACTATATAATAGATTAAAAAGTGCATGATGTAATTATTTTGGCAAAAATTCAATCAAGGCATTCCATTTCTTTTGTTTTGAATGCCTGAATAACTTCTTTTACCTCACCAACTTTCAGATAACAACGGTCAACATTTCATTGTACCTGTGCTATCTTATATTTTTGGTACTAAAATGGAGTACTGTAAAAGCAGTATTTTTGTGGGTGCTTAATTTAAAGTATATTATTTTCAAGTTAAAAAATAAATTACAATGAACTACATGGTATATAATATCTATTATATGTATAATTTGTTGACTTACAGTCTCCATCTGTGCTGTACACTGGTACACACTAAAGAGGGCGTGGCAGATAAGTTCCTGAGTGACCTCCGTAACGCTGTAGAGGAGATCCTACAGGATCCACAGGACCATGCTATAGGTGGTATGGTAAGTAACACACCCACGGATACACTTGGACTTCATCATTGTATTGTTATACTTCAACCAGTGAGGGAGAATTTGCATACATGTATCCCCCTCTTCAAGTTTTATCCTTCCTGGTCCCACTATGATATATGGTAATGGGAGCATTATGTAAGGCTTTGGTTCATATTCATTGTTGATGCATTTAGATTTCATCACAGTGAAGATCTCTTATTGCCAAACATCATTGCTGTACAGTCAGATAAGAAACTGCCCACATCCCCTTCTCTCTCCAACATCCCATGTATTGGCCTCTATAGCTATGTTCTTTGTGAAGTGGAGGGAGGGTGATATTTTCAGAACTGTACTACTTAATATAATCTTTAACTTTGAGAATACAATGTATATGTATCTATCAACAAAATTGATTCATCTATAAAATAATGCAAGTTATGTTATGTAAATAATGCAACCGATATTAGTGTTATAATGTGGTAACGTTAATGACTGTTACAGGGTGCTATATATGGTATGGCACAGAGTATCCCTGATAAGAAGATGGTTGGTGAGCTCGCTGGATGTTACCTGGAGGCGATGTACAGCACCAACAAGGAGTGAAGTCCTACTGTAAATAGCTTTGTCCATAGAGAGGGAAAGGGTCCTAGCATTGAGTGAGGAAGAAAACCTTGGCATACTCAAGACAGCCATCCCGCGGGAGTTTTCTGTCTATCTGGTGCAGGACTTTTTTTGTCTCACTTTGGACAGATGAATTAATGATTATGTGTGGTATGAGATTAATATTTGATCCTTATAGGGACTAAGTTAGGGGGATATCAACCCCATAAGTAAAATTAACAGACACAAGGATTCAAAATCTAACCCATTTGGTAAGACTTTCAAACCTAGTGTTTATCAACTAGAGAATCTTCCGATTTTAATTTCATTAGCACAGAGGTAAAGTATTACAGAGAGACAGGCAGGCTTGTCTATTGAGAAATAAAAAGTAAAAGTTTAATAGCATTCCATTTAGGTGCTGTGAAATATACATGTGATAAATATGTGATAGACAAATGAGTTTGATAAAATTTCATTGTATCAGACAATACAAAGCATTAAAAAATTGTTAAATTTAGATTTTAAGAAAATTGGATTGACATGTGATACCACTTTTTTTTTATATTATCTGTATTTTCTTGTTATATTCTTAAACACTCCATTGTCTTGAAGATGAGATATGAAATCCACTTTAGAGTAACTTTTATTGCATGAATAGGCTGTATGGAATTATGTGTTTGATGTTGTCTCATTGCTGATATAGTGAGTTTTATAAATTATAAGCATGTCTTCGTTTATACTGAGTTTTATAAATTATAAGCATGTCTTCGTTTATAGTGAATTTTATAAATTATAAGCATGTCTTCGTTTGGGCATTTATTTCAATTACATGTAATTGAATAGGTATTTATAATACCAGGGCCCAGCACCATAAAGCTATTCTGAGACAGATTTTTTACTCAAGTATATGATTTTACATAGGCTTGAGTAAAAATTTGTCTTAGAAAGTTTTATGGTGCCGGGCCCAGTATGTTTCATTGGTGGATTTTTTTTTTTTCATTTGATTGAACAAAAATAATTTAAAAATCTAAGATAATTTCTTTAACCTTTCAACAATACTTGGATGTTCTTTCAAGGTCATTGTTACATGGTTGTTGTTACAAGTTCATTGTTTAAAGGTTCTCATGAAATCTAAGTATTAAAACTGTAATTTCCACTTGCATGTCAGTTTTTTTCTGACGTCTGCAAAAATATATGGAGGGAAACAAAGAATAATGACTGTGATATAGACAAAAATCTAGTGCCATTATTTCTGTAAAAAAAATGAGAGATAAGGACATTTTCATTTTATCAAAATGTAAGAAAAAAATTCCCTGTACACTTTAAGATGGTTGGAAGATATACATTTCCTCTGGTGCTGTGGAACTTGAATATTCCAAGTCCTGTGGACTTTTATATGTATGTAACGAGTGGATGTGTAACCCACAGAGAGATTGTAGTTTGATAAAATAAAACTTAATTTTGTTTATAAAGATTTATTTTTATTTTAAGAGTGCTCATATTTTATATAAGACATTATATCTACAGGAGCTTAGTTTTCTACGCTCGTATCGTCTGTATATGTCGTAATGTATTTAACCTGTATAGTGAATGTTTAGAAGTTTAACTTTAACATGTGAACCTCTGTAGCACATAGTGTGAGTATGTAACACGTACACTGTACATGTAATTCTTAACACATTTAATATGGTAAAAAAATAGATGGGATAGTGTGCATTTCAAGGTTATAAGATTCCCAATGTTCTAGCACAAATTTTTTGGTGTCACACTCATCATAACATGGCTACGCAATCAGAATTCACTGAATTTGAACAAATTAAGTGCATAATGATAGAAGTCATAATATTAAGGCTAGTCCTGTTAGCGAATAACCTATCCTTAAAACTGGAAAAAAATAGTATGAATATTACAAATAATTTCTTACGAACAAGTACCAGTACATTTATTGACTGTTGTATCACTTGTTAGAAATGATATTTTATTTTCAGATACTGAAATACAGTATATATATTTTCACTAAAAAAGAGTGTTATTTTCTGCTCATAAACAGAAAACTAATTTCTAAGGGAAATTATCAATTGTCAGACAGTTAAGTCAAAGTGAAGTAAATCATGACAAGTATTGGTCTAGATTCTATATACATGTACATTTATTTTTATGTAGGTTAATCAGACAGTAGTTTTCTGATGTGTGATGTGAAAATTTTTCTGTGTATGTTTCTCATGATTAACGTTTTGGATAATGAGGGTAATTTATAAATAGTGTGTTTAATTATACAACTGGTTCTGGCAATAATGTTTTGTAATAGATAGAAGATTATAAGTAAAAATATCCAGGTTTATAAGTCAACTCGATGTTATGTGTGTTTAAATTTTGTATATTATATGGGTATAATTATAATTTGCAGATATAATGAAAAATTTATGAATTATAAATATTGTTGTGGAAAAGGTGTTTGGAATGAAAATCACTGAAAAGGCGTTTGGTATGAAAATGCAAAAAAAAAATTAAGTCGCAACAAATCGTTACTTTTTTTACCATAAATGATATTGCATTTAATTTACTGGATATTTCCATTCATTTACACAAAGAAATATTTTTGTTTTAACAGAGTTTTTATAAAAAGGATAAGGCTGTATTTAAACCGTGTAACTGGCTCCAAGATGTAAAACGTCTCAAGTTTATACTTAGCCAATCACAAATGACGTTACAAAATGTTGTGGCATATTTGATTGGCTAAGCTAAAAATGAAGTCTAAGACTGTTGCATGATCATGGAGCCTGGTGTCTGTTATAAGGATTGACTGAGTGTTGACTCAAGAGGACATTTATCATGTAATCATGTAATTCTATATTTACACAGAACATTTATTGGATATTATTAAAATATACATTTACTATCATTTTAAACCCCAGCTATTCCAAAATAATGATAAATATCAAAGATGACTTTTCCCTCTACTATCAATTATATGTAATGTAAATGTTTATAAAGCATAAAATTTATATTTTCCAAAAGCAATATTTAATTTTCTTTATGAAATTCCAAATGCTGGTAAAGGCTCAAATTATCTTCCTCTATATATTCTTTTTTCAATTTCAATGCAAATTAATAAAGTTTTTACATGCTGTTCTTTCAGAAATCATCATTTTTACATGTTGTTTATTCCATACTATGTTCATTGATTGTTGATATTTTTGTGCACTATGGATATACATTGTATCTGGATTTTATTGATTGAAACTTAATAGATGTTCTAATGATTGTCTTCTTTCACAACAGTTTGATGTAACAGGAAACTTTACAAGGTAGCTGTGTACCACTTACTTATTGTAGAATGTACCAGTTATACCCGAGGTACAGCACCACATATTGGAATGAAATTTAACCTCTTACAAGTTTTCAAGATGTCATCTACGTTTTCAAAATTTATGCCCATAGTTGATGTTATACCTGGTCAGAGATTTTGAAAATAGGTTTATTTCTGTAATCAAAAACAAAATCAGCCTGTGAAATGTTGTTAAATGTTGAAACTGGAAAGTGTTGGTTAGGATTATGTATGAAAATATACTGGCTTGTAACAAATAATCTTTACAAGATTTAGAAGTTTGATGTACAGTTATATCAAACATTAGGTATTTGGTGCCTGTAATAGACACGTATGTACATATAGTGAAGAAACATACTGAAGTCTGCATTTATAATAGACTTTGACTAAAACTCACTGAACTTTACTCCGACATGTCAAAAAGGGGAGACAACTTAAAATAAACTTTTGCACGTAAGTAAGACTTAGTCATACCAATAGATGTTTTAAAACTCAAATTCAGTAACAACATCATCCTACAAATTTTCAAATGCAATAAAGCAGTAACTGATCAGGACAAATCTTTGGCAATTAATCATCACAAATTTAATTTTCTGCTGAAAATCTGCATGTAATGGTAGCTAAGCTTTCAGAAGGTAACTTGATATTAAATTGGTGTGATTGAATTTGATTTTTTTTTTCTCATAAATTTTTACCTGAATGAAGATATTTTTTTTCTCTTATAAATTCTTACCTATATTGAAAGGCATCACTTTGTAAAATAAACAGAAGCACAAACAATGCAATGGTTGAAGTTGTGTGAGCTGTCTTTTGTGAATTGTATACAAAATGATGATGGAGCTACATCAACATGTAAATTAAAAGAGAACTTCTGAGAAGACTGTTCTGTAAGTGTTTGAGGTGAAGATTTCATCATATGGTATATAGTTTGTATGCACACACACACTTTGTATTTAAAACAATAAATATGTTGTTTTAATTTGACGAGTCATGTGATATATCAACGTTTTTTGTGTTCATTCTGTTTTATTTGTTGGGCCATCATGCTTTGTCTGTCATTGTTCATTATGCTAAAAATCCGCCAGGAATTATACTTGAAATAATTGCTTTTACAAAGAATAAAGTAGTGACAACAAAATTGGACGTATCAGCTATTGTATTTGACGTAATTAGCACCCAGGGCGCTTAAGTAAATGTAACAAAGGGGGCACATATTAATGAACGAAAATGCAAGTTGTGGACAAAAAATGTCGGCCATAAATCTTCTCTGTACTCACGGTACATTAATCTGTTACAGTAAACATGCATATCAGTATGCCTTTTATCTTTTGAAATGTATTATTATGGCGAGATTTACATGTAAAAGACAATGCTGATGTTAGAGGCATCACATGATGTAAAAAATTCAACTCTTCTCCAGAAAAGGGAAGGGGCGCTTATAGGGGAGGGGTGCTGATTACAGAAGGTGCTTTTGAACAAGTTCAACTTTATACAGTAAACGGATAAATTATTTCGCATTTAGATCATAACGTCTATTGTTACTACACGGGGGCCAAGCTGCTAAGAAGTTCCAATATTCTACAACAAATCTTCACCTCTAGGTTGAAATCAATCAATGATTTTTCTCCAGTTTTACAATTTGGAACATTCTTAAATGACCCTGTAAGTCATCATAATATTATTTCAAGAAATAAATTGAACCAAGTAAGGTAAACTGTGATGACTTCTCAAGTCTCTTATCATTGTCCAGCTCCAGATCTGACAACTGTCACGCAAATCCTTTTCAGAATTAAAAATCGGTCAAAGTTTCAGAAAATTGAATATACATGCATGTAGACATGCATGTAGAGAGCAATATAAATTGGAAGTAAACATCAGGGTAATTGTATCATTCACATCATATAGATCAAATTAGTTTCTTCATAAATCACTTAATATAATACTGAATACAGGTAGCCGGTTATTTTTCGGGGTAAAGTATTTTATGATTTTACCTAATTTGAGAAAATAAAAATTTTGCAATCTGAAGATTTAAACTCTACTTATTTTCACATGAATGAAATTATCAAGATCTCAAAATCATTCTGCAAAATTGCATAAAAATATCCCCACAAAACTGCTAGCGAAAATGTATATGGTATTCTTTAAGTAACCCTTTTTCCCTGTCGCAACCATTTATAAATGGTTGGAAGCAGACAGATGAAAGGCTGTTGTTTATAAAGGTAACAATACTAAAACAAAAACACTATTGTTTCATGTAATCAAAATATGTTTATTGTACATCAATACATAACAAGTAATAACGATATATGGTCCTATCAGGAAGATAAACATTGATCTATAGGCACATAGACAAGCAGCACCAAAAATAAGTATAGCAGTTATTGGTATAGATGGGTGGTATCACCTTCAGTACCGATAACCATCAAAATGCAGCAAGTACTACCCCCAGTAGCTGTAAATGCACAGTAACTATGGTTATTTCTCTAGCATTTAGTGTCTAAGAGTCCTTGTTTGTCTTTGTAACTTCTCCATCTTTTTTATTTTTTCCCCAAATAATATACATATGATAATGACACAGAAGATTACTTTTGGATCCATACATTTAAATGAGGAATTTCACAATGTCATATATGACAGTGTGTTTATGTATCTGTTATGTAAGGGATGGTCTAGAGGTTGAGCTTGTGTAAAAGGGGATGACGATGCTGAGTTTAAGCCAGCGAAACAATTAATTATGATGCTTTTTCTTCAGTCATTTTCAAGTAATTTTGCAAAAAACTGAATCAATGAAAAAGAAATCACAGTCATCATTTAAGTAATATAATGAATGATTAGAATACAATAACATTGCTAAACAAACCTTGTATGCAGTGTTTTACTTTTATCACTCTTTCAAATATCTTGTCCTTATTGGTGATTGATTATAAATCAACAGACACAAGACAGCAACATATTAAACAAGTACTGGTCATATTATACTGGATATTAAAATAGGAAAATCTGGATGTTGGTTAGTTTTTATGAAATACACATACAAATTACAAATTATGACACATTATACCATTGTAGTGTACATTTAATTTGACTAGTACATGATATGTAATAATTTACTATACACCAAATAAAGACTAATAAATTATCCATAAAAACAATAAAAGGCGATGAAGCTAGTGTCTGTTGATTCATATCTATCAGACTAGTATAAACAGAAGGTGTTAAAATTGGTCCAGAGATACAGGGTGTGTGGGTTACTGGTCCAGAGATACAGGGTGTGTGAATTGGTCCACAGATACAGGGTGTGTGGGTTACTGGTCCAGAGATACAGGGTGTGTGGGTTACTGGTCCAGAGATACAGGGTGTGTGGTTACTGGTCCAGAGATACAGGGTGTGTGGGTTACTGGTCCAGAGATACAGGGTGTGTGGGTTACTGGTCCAGAGATACAGGGTGTGTGGGTTACTGGTCCAGAGATACAGGGTGTGTGAATTGGTCCAGAGATACAGGGTGTGTGGGTTACTGGTCCAGAGATAGAGGGTGTGTGGGTTACTGGTCCAGAGATACAGGGTGTTTGGATTGGTCCAGAGATACAGGGTGTGTGGGTTACTGGTCCAGAGATACAGGATGTGTGGGTTACTAGTCTAGAGATACAGGGTGTGTGGGTTGCTGGTCCAGAGATACAGGGTGTGTGGATTGGTCCAGAGATACAGGGTGTGTGGGTTACTGGTCTAGAGATACAGGGTGTGTGGGTTACTAGTCTAGAGATACAGTATGTGTGGGTTACTGGTCCAGAGATACAGGGTGTGTGGATTGGTCCAGAGATACAGGGTGTGTGGGTTACTGGTCTAGAGATACAGGGTGTGTGGGTTACTGGTACAGAGATACGTACAGGTTGTGTGGGTTTGTCCAGAGATACAGGGTGTGTGGGTTACTGGTCCAGAGATACAGGGTGTGTGGGTTACTGGTCCAGAGATACAGGGTGTGTGGGTTACTAGTCTAGAGATACAGGGTGTGTGGGTTACTGGTACAGAGATACGTACAGGTTGTGTGGGTTTGTCCAGAGATACAGGGTGTGTGGGTTACTGGTCCAGAGATACAGGGTGTGTGGGTTACTGGTCCATAGATACAGGGTGTGTGGGTTACTGGTCCAGAGATACAGGGTGTGTGAGTTACTGGTCCAGAGATACAAAGAGTGTGGGTTACTGGTCCAGAGATACAGGGTGTACAGGTTACTGGTCCAGAGATACAGGGTGTGTGGGTAACTGGTCCATAGATACAGGGTGTGTGGGTTACTGGTCCAGAGATACAGGGTGTGTGGGTTACTGGTCCAGAGATACAGGGTGTGTGGGTAACTGGTCCATAGATACAGGGTGTGTGGGTTACTGGTCCAGAGATACAGGGTGTGTGAGTTACTGGTCCAGAGATACAAGGCGTGTGGGTTACTGGTCCAGAGATACAGGGTGTATGGGTTACTGGTCCACAGATACAGATTGTGTGGGTTGATTAGCATTATCTCAAATACTCTTCAGGGGTTTTTCATGTTCAAAAGCATAACCTTTAGTGTTTATCTTATTTAACTAATTAAATGAGACAAAATTATTGTATATTGTAATTTGTGTAACCACTATTTTTAAAATACACAAAATAAATATGTACATCAAAATTACTGTATGAATCAGATAATTGAAATCATGATGCTAAGTATTTTTCCATAAATAAAACAATTACATGTATACCTTTTTAAACTAAAATACATTTGTTAATAATAAATCAAATATATCACTAATTAGCTAAAAAGACACATGCTCCATGTGATAATATGATATAGCTCTGCAGCATGTGTACACTCCACTACAATAACAAACTCAAGCTCTAACAAATATAACAATATCCCAACAAGGTTTTCTATACAACCAATGCAAATTTTACATCAACAGTACGTAGCAATAAGTAATGGGAAAAGGAAAGTAGAACACAAT
This sequence comes from Argopecten irradians, assembly GCF_041381155.1. NCBI lineage: Eukaryota > Metazoa > Mollusca > Bivalvia > Pectinida > Pectinidae > Argopecten > Argopecten irradians. The sequence goes on along the minus strand of NC_091138.1, from coordinate 14,137,657 downwards.
GTGTAACAAATCTGCTGATGGCACAATCAAAAAATGTAAAATGATGTACTGATCTACATAATATATATACCGGTATATGGAGCTAAAACTTCCTACTTAGCGGCTATCTACTATCACTGATAATTGTTCTATCGACTTGTTTGCAGACTTATAGTCAAACTTACGTATAATACATTGAGACATACATAGCTTCATAGAGAGGCGTTTATATATCATGTGAAAGTTTGAGCATTTAACATGTGAGCTTACACCATAATCTACCAGTAAAATTTGAGCAAAAATATCTTAACATAGTCACGTAAGTAATTCTGGATTTCTTTGTTTTGTATACTGAGCTAAAATATTGTCAAGTTTAGTATGTCAGAATAACCAATGTAATAATTTTCATTTACATGTATCTTCAGTTAACTAAGATCATAAAACATTTTGAAACATCCGCCTAAACTGTAATACAATCATGATCATAGAAGTTGGTTTGTGAAGACACATTAAAACAAATTATTCAGAAGTCTACAGAGTTCTTTAATCTGTTTGTCAATGAAACAGATGGGAGTGTTATGGTTGATGATAATACTATGAACCACTTTAGTTTGGTGAGAAATAAATTTTCGCATAATTTCCTCGAGGTGTCTAAAAATTCAAATGTTATGTAAATAATTTAAACAACTTTAAAATGAATACAAAACTGCCAGTAAGAACCCTTGTTTGAGAATTTATATATTTGCCAATATGTTGAAAACAAAGAGTATGCCAACTATTGTATTTTATAAGCAAAAGTAAAGTGGTTCATAGTATAGCAGTAAGAACGACTACGTTTCATGTGAGACACGGCAGGTCCAGTCACCAAAACATTTCCCAATCAATAGTGTTAGAGATGACATTGTTAACACATGAGTGGATTAGTAGTTAATAGCCAGTTTCCTTGCTGGCCATCTTGTTGAAGGATGCTTGGTCGTATGTCCACCCCCAGGTCAACGAGGTGTTATGGGAGGGTGACAAGGAAGCTTACGACGTAAATCAATATCTGTACAAATCAGGGGAAATATTTTACTTTTTTTGTCTACACTGAATCTGAATAATACTGATCTCAACAACTTGCTGAACCAAATCTGATAATAAATGTCTTTTACAGTATGCTACTTGTGTATCCATTTAAGTGCCTCGCCATATAATTTAGAAAATCAACAAATATTTGCCATAATGTTTTACAGGTAGGTAAAAGTATCATTTCTCACTGTCATTTTAATTGATACCTGTGCACAAAAATAATTTGCCTGTAGTACTTCAGTGGATAATAGAAATGATTGAACTTATCCTTCGTTTAGTAATTGATAATACATATAGTCTATAACTCAGTGAATCAAAGAACACAGAAAAGTGTAGGATTGGATTTTGAATATGGTAACACAATATCTGACTTAGATGTTGTGACTATATTTTGAAGAATTGATAGTTTCTAACATCTCTAATCATTAGAAATGAAGACAAATCTCCAGGAATTATTATCGTTTGTGACACATACTTGGGTGACCAGAGATGGAGACAGACGAGAGGATAGTCTGACTCACTACACCTGTTCAATAAAGCTCTACTGAGTCATCAACTGTCAACACCACTATTGACCATTGGTCAGCTTGAAGAGGAAGTAATTGAAAATAATAGCTACCAGTCAGTTAAAGAAATTTTTACCTTATTTCTAGACATGACCACTCCATGTCTACAGATTGACAATATTTTATGCTTTCTCAGATGATTCATCGTTAAGTGGAAATGGGTTCTTAGAAATAGAATATAGGTACATGTATTGCTACTTCCCATCAAATCACCATTATAATACAAGAATGGAACATCCTTTAATAAATACATGTGAAATGATAAATCATTCATGGATGAACACACAAATCCGTTTTGGCAGTAACATTTAGCAAAAGCAGAAAATATTGCTGTTTAAGTGTTTTTTATAAAGGATAGATGGATTTTAATGGCTGAAATTTAATGTAGGATATTTCCCTCCATTGGAATGTTAAAATTTCCTTGAGATTTAAAATTGGTCTAAAATAAACTGCTATATTAAACTAGTAATATGGTAAGCTTTTTAATGCAATCTTAGCATGGTCTTATCAGGCCATTTGGACCTCCCCAATATATACAACCATTCAGAACAATGGAAGCAATTACAATGGACAAAAGGTGGTGGTATGATGGGCGACTACTGTAAATATGTCAGGTCAAGCACAAGATACGATAAAAGGCACCTTAATATGACTGAAGCAGCCAAATGTACACATGCAATATCGTACATACCACCAAAAAGCACCTATCACATGGAAGAGTTAAAACACAAGTTGGTTAACAGATATTGGTCCTTCTATTCAAATGGGATAAAATACTTCAGACATAAATTGGGTTAAAATATGATACAGAATTTACTGTTGAATTACAATGTATTATGGCCATGGACATTTTTTTTAATACATTTTGATGAGTATTTCTGCCACTAAAACATTAATATAAAACCTTAAAACTCCTATAAGTATTACACTTGTTCCCTTTGTAATATGTTTCTGATGACATCTAAAAGAAATGAAAGTAAACATGGCACCAAATCACAGAGCTGAAAACACATACCACATCAAATTAGAGTGGGAGTTCACTTTTAACATTTAAAACACTACAACACAGAAATATCAGCCCATACACTCGAGTATTGAGAAAGAAGCACAGATAAACTGGTATAAAATCTAGCTTTTAACTACTAATATGTATAGTCTTATACATAAAAGAAAATGTTATGTTAATATATATATATACTGTTACATGTTAACTCCTAAAAGAAAGCTATAGCCTTGAGCAACCAGAGTTTGCATAAATTAGATAGAAGATAACAATAGATTTTGGCAAGAAAAAATAACACCATTAAAAGTTAACATTAGATAACAAACTTTACAGCAACACGTAGAATCACATGATCAACAACAGTTTATGAATTAAGGAATAATGTAACTTTGTAATACTGTGCAGTAGATGATCTCATTTACTCTAATAACCTACTGATGATCTCCCTTAGCAAAGCAGTAATACTACAAAATGAATGAACTCTCTCTCCATAAAAATACCCCCATACATATATGTAATTTATTGTAGTTCAATTATAACTAGGGTTACTACACAGATATCCAATGGAATCACTCCTCATGAATTATTTCAAAACAACTGAATCATGGGTATGAAAGATCATTGCAGCATGGATTATCTCCCCTTACATAATTTCCATCCATTTTTCATTGCAATACAATATATTTTCACTGACTGTTTTTCCATTGTTAACCTTGTTATGGTATAAAAGTGACTATCTATATCATATGATTTTCACCCTGTTTATTGTTATTGTGATGTGTGGTCTCCCTTTGTGAAAATTTACTCTATCATTATAATACAGTACTTACATATACTAACCAATACATTTAAATAAAAAAAAAATCATTAGATGGTAATGATACTTACTTAACAATGATAAATTAACATGCTATTTTATAAAATCTTTCATGAAGCCGATGTACAAGTATTTACTTTATAGGTAATGATTTGAACACAATATTGTAGCTAGTCATAGGTAACTAACAATGCCAGGACCTTTCTAAAGTATGGCTACAGATAACTAGCAGCTTGTATTGGATATAAATATGATGGTTATTCAAAAGTGCCTTATGATAACTAGATATATATATATGTACATACTATTGACTATAATGATGTTGTAGCTATTCTATTGTAGCTATAGCCATCCTCAGTCCTAGGTGTGTAGTCACACTTGTACTCAATCTTTTTTAGCAGAGACTTCAATAAAACAAAATCATCTGTTGCCATTACTAACTTTGTTTTGAACAAGCACTGCACCAACAGCTACTTATGGCAAAAATGATACTATATCTGGAGACTCACATCTGTATCTGTAAACATGCATCTTCACATTAATTAAAATTTTAAAGCAGAATACACTTTATATTGAGGCAAGCAAACTGCATCAGATGAATGCCCTCTGAAGCATTGAGATGAGGTATTGACCGGGTAGGTGGGTGGGGTAGGGATGGCGGGGTGGGGAATAGTGAAATAAACCTGGCATATACCTAAATCATTAGTATCCCATGCATGGTCATATCAGAAAAAGGACATTCAGCATATACTGATCAATCTATCAAGCATAAACCATAACAGATTAATAATAAATTACCATAAAAAATTATATTCTTTTCCGCATAGCAAGCCTCTTTTGTTCAGCAAATGTAAAAAGAAAATATATAGCCCACATGATCTACTGAAAATACACTTATTTTGGCAAACTAAAATTTCAGCACAAAATTGATTTTGAACAATATTTTGTAAAGCATAATAATGCTAATAGCACAAAAATGCCTAAAGTATACATAGCCTCCATCTCCTGAAGACCTAAATAATCAATACAATATTAAAACATGTGTGTTTACAGTATTAAAAGTTCATTGGTATACATACTAGAATTATAGTACTATAAACCAACAAAATTTTGAACTTTCTTGCGTAACAACTTTTCATAGCGATTTACTTATCATGATTTACAATTAAAACGTTCTAATGTACATGTAGTTGAATATTTTTCACAGGATTTCATTTTCAGAGTTTTTTTATTGCCAGTGAAATACATGTACTGTACATGTATGTGAAAATTACTTGCAAGCAAAATTAAGTTTGGTTTATAGTACATGAAAGCTCCTAAAACTAGATCCTGGTACGTGTAGCCTAAATGTGTAATTAAATACAGTAATGATATTGAAATATAATGATTGTGTTTCTATAGCTAGTACATTGTATTACAATGTAACAATGTTACAATAGATGACCTTGTACTTAAAATTGCAGTAGTGATTTACGATATTGCAATATTATAATCAATTTATTAATTACTAGTAACTAGTACTTTTTCCTTGACTCTTAATATAGTCTAAATACGCCATCATTACTTTGATCCTAATTCCCCAAATTGAGACTGATATTGTTGTAGCTGAGCTTGTAGTTCTACAACTCGATTTACAGCATCGTTTTTGGATAGCCGTTCAGATTCCAGCTTTATACACAGATTTCTTATCTCGTCTTTCTTTGACTTTTCAAGAGCAGCGACACGTTTTTCATATTTGTCCTTCATAGTGTCTAGTTGTGTAGAAAGTGACTTGATTTGTTTGTCATACTTCATTTTCATGGCTGATATCTGTTCTTCTTTTTTCCGTTTTAAATCATCAATTGTTCGACTTAGATCACGTACCTCCTGTTTCAGTTTGGACTGTTTGTCTTCCTCGTGAGTGCCATGTACAGTTTTCCGGTTCCACTGAGATTCATGGTTACGCATTACATTTTCAGACCCATTTATCTCCAGAGAGTTTCTGTTACGCTTTATTAGACTTGATCTGTCTGGTTTGTATAGAGTTGGAGAGGTAGGCGACGGAGGACAGGGGTCGTTTTTGGCTCTCTCACTCACCCGTCGACCTCTCTCAAGTTTACTTTTTCTTTTCGGAGCTATAGGTCTGTCAATTTCTGCATTATCATCACACATGTTATCCGCAGAACTAGAAGTTTTGTCCGACATGTCACTTAACGGCGACAAATCATTCTGTGGAGATGTAAACACATCATTGTCAGCAAACTGAATGTCTTTGAGCTCCTCCAAGAGACTTGTGCGAATGAGAGGACGATTTAAAATATTATCGTCCGTCAAAGGCTGTAGAATGTTGCCAATGTCCTTAGTGTCCTCCTCTGTGGTCAGGTCGAGAAGTGTGTCCACAGGTACCTGTGGAGGGCTCTCGGTTTCTTTGGTAAATATTTTTTCTGGGTAACAGATCATCATGTAAGCCAACTGTTGTGTGAGGTCAGCTGTTGCCATTAGTAACTCGGGTGTGTTCACCTCCGATACATTGCGTAAAATATTAGGACCTAAAACGGTCCCGAGATTTAGATGTGTCATTTTATTGATAGCTGATTTTTCACCTACCTCATGGAAAAATGTACACAAGAAACTTAATGAATTGTAATTTTCATCAGGAATTTCCGAAATAGCTAAATTAGCTTCCACTACAACTTCCATTTTACTGTCGAGATCTCGAGCATCTTGAAAATTGAGAGCAATATTCATGAACTTTTGATAATTTTGTGAAGGAATGATGGAATCGGGCAGTTCCCTGAGGTACATCTTCATAAGCGACGCCACTGAGTGGACATCTATCTCAGATATATCAAACTTCACCTTCTCAGCACAGTCAAACTTTTCCTTGTAATCCTTAATCAGAGATGTTCTACCAGCCAATCTGTGGAAATAAAGCAAACTGGCTATCAAATATTGCTGCATACATTATTAGTTAAGAGGGAAATAGTCAATCAAAATCATTTTTTTTTCTATAGTTTTCTTATCAAGTAGGATGATTTGGTTGGATTAGTTTAACTTCCTATTAAATATTTCCTATCAGTCAAATCATCGTAACAGGATAGTGATTAGTTGAAGACAGACTAACTAATTCTGATTTTAAAGCTTTCTTATATAAGATAAAAGTACAGTGTCACCATAGCAATTCATAATGTTTGCCATTATGGCTCATAGAAACAGCCTCTTGGGTGTAAATCATGATGGCAAATGTACAAAGCTTAAATAATGCAAGTCAATTATGAAGTCTAAAAATCCATCAATGTACATGCACTACTATATCGTCTGTTGAAGATAAAAGTAGTACAACTCTTCAGAAAAAATCAATATGATCATTCAACAAAGCTGACAACTGTATGTGTCATCTTTGATAACAGAAAATGATTAATTAATTAATCCTAAAAGCCTACCCTTACTTAACTATAAACTGATTATCTATCGTGCCACATATAAGAAATAGAAATTGGGTCAAGATTAGCTCACTAATAATCCAGAGTGACAGGTGTGTATGGGACTACCACGGTAAGGACTGCTGTACAAACAGGAACGTTAAACCATAATACAAGTTGGAACTTTCAGCTACAACAGCAGTTAATGCTAACTCAAACCCCAAAGAGTTGTTGAATTTATCAACCATACTATACCATGTCAATAAGAGCTTCAAAAAAAGGTTATTTTTGTCTTAATTTAGGGTAAATGGTCCAGACTTATTATTCATGTTTTGAAAAATCCGGATCTGCAACTGAAATTTTGAGAAAGACAGAAAAGAAATACACCAGAATTGTGAAATGTGCTAAAAGAGAATTAAACACAAACCTAAAGATTCCTTCCACTTCCATGCCATATTGTCGTAAGAACTCCACACTATGAGTTATGATGAAGGGAACTTTCCTACAATATCTCCGCTCATAGGCCATGGTGTCCTGTAAACTCTGACCGAAAATAGCTGAAAAGGGAGGTAACTTAATGTGTTACATATTCCAGGTGTTATATATTGTATCATCTCCAAAAGTCCTTTGAAATCTGTTTATCAAATGAATCACTTATATCAATTTAAGTTTTTCTTTCATGAGGACATTCAATTTCAGAATATCATTTTTTTCAAAGTTTCATTTGAAACTAAATTTCCAAATGGAGGCCCCTTGGTTATTTTACATATAATCACTGGTCAGTTCCTTACCTCCACCAAAAGGTGCATGCATGACCTTGCGTAGGGCCTTGATCCATGTGTCCCGTTCATCGGCAGTAGCTGCCCACAGCAGGAAAGTGTCATGGTTGGGTGTCATCTTGGACTGGACAGATCCTAAACATTTTAACATTATCACTATATAAAGGAACTAAAATTAATCTTTTTGAAAAAACAAGTCTGAAAATATGTCATTCAATGTTTAAAAAAGCTGCCTTTAGATTTATGGCTTTATTAGTGCTAGCTGTGACCTTCACAGTAGGTCAAGGTCATTTGTCAAAGCGAACAGAAATAATCAAGCTTCTGACATAGCTTACAGAAGTTCTATAGATGCTCTCAAGCTTAACATCTCTTACTGTGCAGCAAACTAATAACCACATGTAAGATCACTTTACACTTATGAGGCATTTATATGTCCACTTCTAGTTTTTGCAATAGGGAGAGTGGGTCAAGGTCATTTATACATGCACGTTTTCAGGCATATCTCTCAGGCACTCCTATCTATGTGAAAGTTTCGAAAATGAAGAATTATTGATTTTCACATAAAATGTCACCACTGTGATATTTCTGGAAACCATTTATGGGCCTAGAATTCATTGGGAGTAAGTACCTTTTTATAACAGCAATGTTATAACAATCTTTTGTTTGATGCTGTGACCTTGAGGCTCTGTAAATTAATTAGCCACAAACACTAATTGTTACTGGGGAGGACAGTAGACAGAAGGCCTCATGATATATATAACACAGGATCAATACAAAGAATTCAAAATTTGGGACACAGAAGAAAACCATTGCCAGGTACCCAGGGAATTTTGATAGTGAGTTATCTGCCTTTTGCTAAATTGGGAATATGTGAAAATGGAGACAAAAAAGCCAATGTATCTGTATTTTATTGTGGTTACTCTAATAATTCACTCACACAAAGTCTTAATGATACACAGACATTCTTAATACAATGACATTGCTTTCCAAAGGCAGAGAAAAAGAACCGAACCCATCAGGGTTTAAACATTTCAGTACAATTGTGTACATTCCTTTGGTTCTGGCCATCTTTTTTTTTTATAGTACATGTATTCTCATAAAAGACATTTCATTATTTCTTTACAGAACATTATTTCATGTGAAATATTTCCTAATGAAAATTTTAGATACCTGATATTTTTATTTAAAACAAATTTGAAATCACTCTTGAATGGAAATGGAAAGGATGGAAACATCTACTGAACGTGATGAACCAATGAAAATACAACCCAGAAAAATACAACATTTTATCTTAATGGCAAATTACAATTTGACAAAATAAAATTGAAGTTTCTGGCAAATTGAAATTAAGTTAAGTATATACATGATATAGGTTAGGTAGATGTAAAATATTTACATAATATTTATAAGATAAATTCTTATGATTTTTGATTATAAAAGGACTCCCAATATACTCTGTACATGTATAAAGAAGGCATGATAATGGTATAATAATTGGTTACAGGTACATGTTCATATTCAAGCCTGTAGAAGTATTTCTCCTGGGTGAACACGTGGTTCAAGTATAGTGACAAAAAGTTTGGGAAAGTCGACAGGGTGAGTACCTTGCATAAGCAGCAATCTGATATGAACATCCATTTATCTAACATTTAGTTTTTACAATTCACTTTTCATTGCGGCAATTCAAATTTCTTGGAATATATTCAGCAAATACTTAAGAATTCTACATAACCTAAAGATAAACATCATGCAGTGAAACAAATTAATGAAGTTGTTCATGTGATGTCATTATGGTGCTATGACTAGTTGAAATATTGATGGACAGAAGGAATCATCGCAAGACAGCATTGGTCAACCATTTATCAATGAATGTCAAAGGTCAAAAGGTCACATAACCTCGCTTGGCTGAACCTATGACCTAACTATGAAATTATTTATATTAAAGACAAAACCTTGATAATCAAAAGGTTTGATAACTGAGGTTGAATCTATCAATAAATTATTTTGTGATTAAATGCCTTAGATACTGTTTTAGTGATTTTGTTTTTAGATATTTGGCTCCAGTGGTACTAAATCATATGCTAAATTCAGTTGCAGAAATGTTCACAAGCTTGAGATTTCTAATTACATTGTAGTAAATCAATAGTCAAATGGAACAATTTTAACATACATACTTAACTGTCCTGTGAAACTGAACGTGAATCAATGCAAGGACGTATATCATTCATTTAAGTGAATTTTCGTAATTTAAAAATACCATACCATCACCAATCAACTTTTAGAAACAAAATCATATGTCCATATATATGTATCATTTTCAACCAGGCAGTGTTTATAAATTAAATTGTATATCATGGATATTATTAAGTAAAACATTTTTGCCGAGATTGGTTTATAAGCTGTTAAAAAACACCACAAAGTTTATTGTAAAACATTAAGATTAAAATTACGTTGTATATAAGCTGTCATTTCATTATTTTATGTGATTACAATGTACCACCATCTTCAATATCAACAATCTTTACGAATTGTTACATTGTATCTCATTCCAAATTAAAGGACATTCAGATCTATCATCAGATCTATCATACCAATTAAGTCATACAAAATGGCAAATAAATTTACATCTATCATTTTTCACCTGAAATTAATCCTTGATAAAATCATGCATTATTTTCAAGTCAAACAAAAAAAGATAAAATCAAGAACCGGCAAAAAGTTGAAGATGTCAAAAATTGTTACATGCTAACCATTTCCTCATGTGATAACATCAATTTTCAACAACATCTTTAAGACAATTTTTCATGCAAAAATTTGAAATCAGTAGTTCAAAATCAATCTCTAGTTGATTTTAACCAAAAGATGTGGTCATTTATCAAAATATTTTGCTATATTAACGAGCATCAACATGTATAGGTTTCTCCACAATCAGGAGCTGGGTACTGAAGTAAATACAATACAGACAGTGATAATGTATAGAAAATATGTGAGATATGTCATGTGACAATCATGTGCCTTTAGAAGTTCCAGATAATACTGTTTGTCCTCTTGCATGTGTTTGTTCAGCTCATTAATTTGTCTTCCTGTTTCCAACAATAGGTTTACAGCATGCAGTGAGATTAGGATGTCAGACTGTGATTCTGTACACTGATTTCCCACATGTATCCGCGAAATGTGATATTGTTCTTTGGAGTATTGTTTTCATGCGCTTTTGCAGACTTAGCCAAATTCATTTCACTCTCCAATATTGAAAGATACGATTTTGAAAATGTCAAAGGCTGAGGTATGTACAAAGGGATGTTTTGTGCTGCATACAAAAAATGGATTTTCCTGTTTTTCTTGTGTTTCACATAGGCAATTTAATAGGATACTAAGAGACCAATGAACATACAAGATCATGGGGAAAAGGATATGGCTGTTGGCCAATGCAATAATAATCTATAAAACAAAGTAGTATATTTATAGACCAATGACATATCATCAGGTGACATAAAAATGACCAACGACAGTCAAGAATACATGGGAACATGGCTTAAGCCAATGACAGCTGCGCATGCCAATTGTACATAATAGCTAGGCAGCCAATGACAATCCAGGAGACAAAGTAATGTGTTCAAATTGGCCAATGGTTAAAGGTGCATGTTTACAGACCAAGTCCACAAGACCTGTATCATTATTATAAACCAATGACATTTTGGGAGACTTAAATAAACATATATAAATATGCATATTCTAAATGTAAAACATTTCCAACATGGTTTAATTGAACAAGAACGGAGAAGAATCAAACTTAAGTTTCAATTCAAATCAATATTCAAGATATGGACATAGAGGCAATTGTTTTGCCTGCGTTCATAAATTACTTATTACTTATTACTATATAGTGACATGTTCAGAGCTCTTGCAGATATAGAAAAAATATGAATGTTCATTGACCAATAGGAATCAAGGAAATATGTATTTAAGATAGATTATTTCCCTTTTAGGCTTATAAGGCTTTCAAATCATCAAACATTTGTTTGCAAGTTTTAAATGTTAGAAAACCTATTCACTGATCAAATTGCAAAATTTAATTTCAGTTGTGTCACACAGAACCACACTGGCGACAAATTGGCTGTTCCTTTTTAAATACTCCCCCCTCCCACACAGACTGATTAAGATTGGCGACATAGTGGCTGTTACATTTATCAATACCCCCTCCCACTCAGACTGATCACCAACACATAGACCCTGATCATAGATCACTATGTGTAATCCTCCAGGAGAAACATCCCCATCCACAGCCATCTTCCTATCCAATTCCATACATTTTTAATCTTGTTGCTCCTTTCTGTTTTTTTCTACTTTAATACCACGTAAATATTCCCGGTGTAATAACATTCTAATTTCTTCCAAACTTGGGTTACATTGAACACACAGCAGCACTACCAATTCAATTACAGAAGCCAGGATAAACGGACCAATATTGTTATACTGCTGTCTAAGAAGGCTAGGTAAGCATACCGGTTAGGTCTGTAGTAAAAGTAGCTTAACACACAGCAAAGAAGGAAACCCTGATATACATAAAAGATCATATTAGTATAAATGGACTTGTAGAGCAAGAAATCATATCTAAAACAACATAAGGTACGATGACAAAATTATCATATCAGTTATTATTAGAAAATTGGAATATTTTTGGGATAATTAGCCCTTTTAAGAAATAATGCATTCAAAGGACAGAAAATTTATTAAGCGTGACATTTGACCTCTTATACTTATTGCTACCTTTTTGTCATGTATATTATATAATATGGCTAAATTACAATATCTATATCAGACATGCGGGAATCCACATCACAAATCAGACTAATTGTTTCAATTCGGACCGACTCTAATTGCAGTAGATGACAACTTGTTTGATCATCTCACCAAACACAGAAACTAAAAGTCATCAATTTAACCACCATTATAACAAGGAAGGCATACAGCCAGACACAAGGTTGTAAATTGAAAATGTGACAGGAACATTTTAATCGTATTCTACATACAGAAAAAGCATCACAAAATAAAAATGGTATGGGCAATAAGATTCAATTGAAACTGACAAAACAGTTATTTTTGTTTTTATTAATGTATCAAAACTTCTTTTATCATAAACATTTCCTGTTCAAGGAAATTGTGCTAGGTCTATACTAACAATTCACATGCCATAGTAGTCCCAAACTTGAGCTAAAATCCCGTCTGATATTATGTCCTTTGGCTTATATGGCATATGTGATATGGATTTTCTTTGTATTTCATGAAGTACATTGCACAATTCGTGATCAACTTACCATGCATCCTCAAGTGTATTATGTACATCAAGATAAATTTTACAGTATTATTTATTTTATTACTATCAATGAATCCACAAAAAAAGTTTTAAAAAATAACAGACTGGGAATAAACCTACATAAAGTAGATTTATACCTATACACACTTAAGCCCAAATGGAAGTAATAACTATTAATAGTACAGGGAACAGCTAGCTATAGACTAAATAAGGACAGTGTGATACTATATAGAACACTAGCTATCACCACAGATGGATGGTTATAGTGTACAACAATACTTAGTTAAGGTCAAGGTGATGCTGGAGTTTAAGGATCATTCTAAGGAGAGGACTTAAATAGGCCATGCCTGCAAAATTCCAATCCTATTGACTCAACATTCTTGCCAATAAAATTGAAATTGAACACAGGATGAGAAAAGGCCAAATTCTAAATATGGTGTCATGCATGCAAAGTGCCAATACCAATTCTCAAAAAAAAAAAAAATCAATTCAAAAATCAATTTTAATAACATTTAACTAGTTAAAAAAATGACCAAATCAATCAAAATTTAAAAAGGTTATTTATTTTAAAGTTGATCATGCAATGAGAATTTAAACATTTGTAACAGTGTTGAGTATTGTAGGAGAGTGGACTGGTGAGGTAGTCTAGGCCTCGGAGTCGGCTGTCGAAGAAAGCATGGCTAAAGAGAGGCTGTAACACGAAGTTAGTGGGACCCACAGATCAAACAGGTAAGACAATAACTATATATAGTACAAACTTCTCTCACCTGTCACACGTTTTTCCTTTTTATCTGAAAGACATCATCGTTACCTTACAAAAAGTTGTACTTATAGAAAAAAGTTTTTGAAGAATCTTCACGATTTTAACTCTCTAAGAACAATAAATAATCCTTCCTCCATATATTGAAGTAAGATATATAGGACGGGACACCACTATAAAGACATATATATACCGGTACATCTGTATACTGTCTCATTTCATGGGTTTCACTTAATGATATTTACAAGGCACAGGAAAAAGAGATCTGCTGTAAAATACTGAATAGCAATAAAAGATTTGTTTGAAAGTGTAAAAAGAAATTCGATTTAACACAGTCATGTCTCATTAACTTGAAATTTTCATCGTTTTCCATTAATATGAGCTTTAAACCTTACCCTTAGCGAATTTTCTGAATTTCATCAATCTTAATAAATTATCTTTATGTAAAACAACTTTTAAACATCATAATTCTTTTAAGATATTTGAACCACTAACAAGAGATCCCAGAGGGATCTTGGCGCCCACCAAAGAATGATCTATGTCTGACAATGGAAAGATGGATCTTCTCTCTACTTTTTAAACTTTTTAAAACATGTACTACACAAAAATTTGAGACAGATCGCTTCAGTACTTTCTGAGAAATAGCAGGAACTAACTTTAAATATCAAAATCCAAGATGGCTGCCTGGCCGCCATCTTGTTGACTGATCGGTCCCAAAGCGCAATATGCACAACAAGCTAGGTTCCTAGGGGAACCTACATATGACATATGAAATTTGATGAAGATCACTTAAGTACTTTCTGAGAAATAGCGATAACAAACTTTAACTATCAAAATCCAAGATGGCTGCCTGGTGGCCATCTTGTCCACCGATCGGTCCGAAAATGGAATATGCACAACAAGAGTCCTAGGGGAATCTACATATGAAATTGGAGAAAGATACCTCCAGCACTTTCTGAGAAATAGCGATAACAAACTTTAACTATCAAAATCCAAGATGGCTGCCTGGCGGCCATCTTGTTGACTGATACATCCCAAAATGCAATATGCACAATTAGGGCCATAGTGGAACCTGCATAAAAATTTTGAGACAGATCCCTTCAGTACTTTCTGAGAAATAGCGATAACAAGAATTGTTGATGGACGGATGGACGGACGGACGGACGGACGGACGGACGGACGGACGACGGACAAAAAAAAGCGATTTTAATAGCCCACCATCTGATGATGGTGGGCTAAAAAATGAATACATAAAAAAAACCCAAAGAAACAATTTGTAAACCTTGTTTGGGGACAACAGTATGAAGTGTGGATTGAAAAAATAAATGATGCCTTAACATCAACTATCTGACGGCAGTCTAACACGGTGTCAGCAGTCAATATCAGTAATTAGAGAGCAAAAGGAAACTTGTGGATTTATTTTTTCCACTGCAGAAAAAATATATAATCCAGTGCTAACAGAGAATCTATGTATCACTAGTGTGCCTCTATAGATCACCCATATGTAGTAATGTTATACCTGGAAAGATTTCCAGAAGGAACTTGTCAGGGTCGTCTGGATTGAAGGCATGCTCAACGACCCTGTTTCCAGGGAGGAAGATGGATCCCAAGGCCTTCAGGTCATCCTCCTTGCTGAAGTAGAAGAGGCAGTCGCCATTCAGACAGAACCAGCGACGGTGCCATGTCTTCACCATCCCTCCCTGCTTCCTTAACCAACCACATTTTCTGATTCGCTGTCGGTGGACAGGGTTGTTCATCTTTATCTTCACACAGAAGAGCCGGCATTAGTCTCCCTCGTCATTGGGCTATAACAAAACAAAACATTAGTGATGTGATTTCTTGTGTAACATTGATAATGTAGATAAACTTGTCATTATTGTATTGTTCTTACTATATACTATATGTGTACATCTCTCTGTAACTCTCCATATCCAGGAAGTAAAAGAAGCGAAGTATTCTTCCTAAAACTTATCAACGTTGAAGTAGGATTTGGACCCATATTAGGTGATAATAAGTGTTTATACAAGTGGTGAGATAACAACAATGTACTGATATAATATACCTAAGGCATGTATATATATCCGACCTATACGTCTGATAATGATGATGAATTTAATCATTAGAAAGTACCCTATATTGATTATTTACACACATACCATCAAACTTTGATGAGCAATCGTGTGACCAAACAACTTCCTACAGCATTATGTAGATAACTGATAATGTTAAATGCTTTGTTTCTGTATCATTAATAACTGAAAGTGAATCATGCAGATACAAGTAATTCACAAAAGACATAACCAGTAATGATTAATCATTATTGGTATTTTTTAAGTCTTAGCAGTAATTTTCGGAGTCAACTTCTTTTTGCTAATGGTAACCTGTGATTTTAATTCACTGTTTAAATACTACATGTATATAGTGTTATGCAGTTTTTTTTTGTCTTTGTTTGAGGAATGATATTTTCCTGATTTTGAAGAAAATTGACAAGGTCGCAACCTCTGATCTACCAAAACATAAGAAATGGGTACCATGGTGTACATTGAAAGCTCCTATAGCTAGATCTCAAAGTTTTTAATGTTTTAAACTACATGTACATGTAATTTTCTAGTATTAAGTAAAATTAAACATTTGTTGACTGAGTTTGAGGTCAACATGGTTTATGTTGAACTAGAGGACCAAACTGTTGCCCGATGCCAGAGAGCACTGATAAAAAGTGATTTTTTGTCTGGTTCTGTCTGTTTTTCACCACATACAGACATATGCCGAGAAGTAATGAGTGCTGCAATTGGTTTACGCACGCTGACAGAAGTTGCCGAGTAGTGTCGAATATTAATTAATTGTGATGTCATTGATGTCATGATGACGTAAGCAGTCAACATTTCATTGTTGACCGGTCAACATCAAACATTTCATGGGTGCAAACATCTGAATTATTGGACTCATTTTACTATAGAATAGTATAGGGAATACAAAATAAAGGTATAACCATGTGAATTGTTGGACCTGCAATGAAATTTATAACCAGCATTCAGGTTTTAAGAAATTCATACACCCTGAAAAAAACACCCTTACATGAAACATTCTTAGCCACTGACCTTGACATTTAGATCCAGAAATATAGATTAACTCAATCAAAGTGAGCTGTTCTTTTAAAGGTAACCTTGAATTTGTATAAAGTGTTATCTGCATCTGTCAAGAATCGAGCTGTTAAGTGATTACTTTGAAATGTTGAACAAATTTCTAAGAACAAAATCTATTTTTGGTCATAGACCAAGGATATCGAGACTGAGCATGGTACTTTCGTACTAGGCATCCATATGATATAAGAGAAATCAATAAAGTAATGAAATTGTTGGGAAAGGACACAAACCAGAAATAACAACTAGTTTATACAATTAACACTATCTATCTTTGTTCTGTTATAAGCTTGTTGAACAACATATCTAGTGGACTTCTGTCTCGTCCAAACCATCATTAGCCAGACCAATCCTAGATTTCATTACGGCGAGAATAATACTGTACTAATATTGAGTTTGACCTCTCAATTCTTCTGTTTGCTCACTCAATAAATCAAATCACTATTTTTGAATTGATTAAAACACTATGTGTAAGAAATAAGCGGTGGTATCCCCATTATGCGGCTAACTAGATTTCGTGGTGTCTGGAGATGACTTGTGTCCACTGGCGCTTACTTTACAGAACAAGAGGGCAAAATGGACCAGCCAGGTCACCATACTGTAATTACATACATACACAACCCTAACTGACAGGCAGACTCGTTTGTGATACTGCAATGGTCTCAATAACTTCATATAACACTGTGCACAGGCGGACAGCCCCCTTGTTGCCCGACCAACCATTAACTTGTCTAGGGACCAAGACGTATAGATAACCATTAATCTGACACCAAATCTACCCCATTAACTTGGTAAAATCTAAGCCTTCAGCTGAATCTCTAATGGGCAGACACAGACTGGGGGTGTACGTAGGTGGATGGCCAGACTATTCATATGTATATATAGCTAGATAATAATTACACAAGTCTTGGAACACTTACGCCTAAGTCAAATCCTGCCTTTTTATCATATTTTTCAGACACAGATGTCAGACACAGAAACCTTTATCAATATCACTATAATAAATGATAAAGTATCATAAAGGAGAAGATGCATGTATAGGATTTATGTTGGAATATACCACTCTTTCATATGTGAATATAAAGGATAGGGATATTCTACTCTTCGATCACTAAATTTCTAAAACCAGAGGCTTGCCAAGTGTAGAATTTCCCTATCTTTCATTTCCTCATAGAAAAGAGTTTTTTGCATCTGCCATGTCAAGAGGCTGTGTAGATGCAATACAGCCTCCTGACGTCATGACTACACCCCACCACTAACCAGGTATAACACACCACTGTGACTACACCCCACCATTAAGCAGCTAGGTATAACACACCACTGTGACTACACCCCACCAATAACCAGGTATAACACACCACTGTGACTACACCCCACCATTAACCAGGTATAACACACCACTGTGACTACACCCCACCATTAACCAGGTATAACACACCACTGTGACTACACCCCACCATTAACCAGGTATAACACACCACTGTGACTACACCCCACCATTAACCAGGTATAACACACCACTGTGACTACACCCCACCATTAACCAGGTATAACACACCACTGTGACTACACCCCACCATTAACCAGGTATAACACACCACTGTGACTACACCCCAACATTAACCAGGTATAACACACCACTGTGACTACACCCCACCATTAACCAGGTATAACACACCACTGTGACTACACCCCACCATTAACCAGGTATAACACACCACTGTGACTACACCCCAACATTAACCAGGTATACACCCCACCATTAACCAGGTATAACACACCACTGTGACTACACCCCACCATTAACCAGGTATAACACACCACTGTGACTACTACACCCCACCATTAACCAGGTATAACACACCACTGTGACTACACCCCACCATTAACCAGGTATAACACACCACTGTGACTATGCCCCACCATTAACCAGGTATAACACACCACTGTGACTACACCCCACCATTAACCAGGTATAACACACCACTGTGACTACACCCCACCATTAACCAGGTATAACACACCACTGTGACTACACCCCAACATTAACCAGGTATAACACACCACTGTGACTACACCCCACCATTAACCAGGTATAACACACCACTGTGACTACACCCCACCATTAACCAGGTATAACACACCACTGTGACTACACCCCACCATTAACCAGGTATAACACACCACTGTGACTACACCCCACCATTAACCAGGTATAACACACCACTGTGACTACACACCCCACCATTAACCAGGTATAACACACCACTGTGACTACACCCCACCATTAACCAGGTATAACACACCACTGTGACTACACCCCACCATTAACCAGGTATAACACACCACTGTGACTACACCCCACCATTAACCAGGTATAACACACCACTGTGACTACACCCCACCATTAACCAGGTATAACACACCACTGTGACTACACCCCACCATTAACCAGGTATAACACACCACTGTGACTACACCCCACCATTAACCAGGTATAACACACCACTGTGACTACACCCCACCATTAACCAGGTATAACACACCACTGTGACTACACCCCACCATTAACCAGGTATAAACACACCACTGTGACTACACCCCACCATTAACCAGGTATAACACACCACTGTGACTACACCCCACCATTAACCAGGTATAACACACCACTGTGACTACACCCCACCATTAACCAGGTATAACACACCACTGTGACTACACCCCACCATTAACCAGGTATAACACACCACTGTGACTACACCCCACCATTAACCAGGTATAACACACCACTGTGACTACACCCCACCATTAACCAGGTATAACACACCACTGTGACTACACCCCACCATTAACCAGGTATAACACACCACTGTGACTACCACCACCACCATTAACCAGGTATAACACACACCACTGTGACTACACCCCACCATTAACCAGGTATAACACACCACTGTGACTACACCCCACATTAACCAGGTATAACACACCACTGTGACTACACCCCACCATTAACCAGGTATAACACACCACTGTGACTATCCCCACCATTAACCAGGTATAACACACCACTGTGACTAAACCCCACCATTAACCAGGTATAACACACCACTGTGACTACACCCCCACCATTTACCAGGTATAACACACCACTGTGACTACACCCCACCATTAACCAGGTATAACACACCACTGTGACTACACCCACCATTACCAGGTATAACACACCACTGTGACTATACCCACCATTAACCAGGTATAACACACCACTGTGACTACACCCCACCATTAACCAGGTATAACACACCACTGTGACTACACCCCACCATTAACCAGGTATAACACACCACTGTGACTACACCCCACCATTAACCAGGTATAACACACCACTGTGACTACACCCCACCATTAACCAGGTATAACACACCACTGTGACTACACCCCACCATTAACCAGGTATAACACACCACTGTGACTACCCCCACCATTAACCAGGTATAACACACACCACTGTGACTATCCCCACCATTAACCAGGTATAACACACCACTGTGACTACACCCCACCATTAACCAGGTATAACACACCACTGTGACTACACCCCACCATTAACCAGGTATAACACACCACTGTGACTACACCCCATCATTTAACCAGGTATAACACACCACTGTGACTAACCCCACCATTAACCAGGTATAACACACCACTGTGACTACACCCCACCATTAACCAGGTATAACACACCACTGTGACTACGCCCCACATTAACCAGGTATACACACCACTGTGACTACACCCCACATTAGGTATAACACACCACTGTGACTACGCCCCACCATTAACCAGGTATAACACACCACTGTGACTACATCCCAACATTAACCAGGTATAACACACCACTGTGACTACAACCCACCATTAACCAGGTATAACACACCACTGTGACTATGCCCCACCATTAACCAGGTATAACACACCACTGTGACTAAACCCCACCATTTACCAGGTATAACACACCACTGTGACTAAACCCCACCATTTACCAGGTATAACACACACTGTTGACTACATCCCAACATTAACCAGGTATAACACACCACTGTGACTACACCCAATTAACCAGGTATAACACACCACTGTGACTAACCCACCATTAACAGGTATAACCACTGTGACTATGCCCCACCATTAACCAGGTATAACACACACACTGTGACTATGCCCCACCATTAACCAGGTATAACACACCACTGTGACTAAACCCCACCATTTACCAGGTATAAACACACCACTGTGACTAAACCCCACCATTTACCAGGTATACCACACCGCTTTGACTACATCCACATTAACCAGGTATAAACACCACTG
Source organism: Argopecten irradians (assembly GCF_041381155.1). NCBI lineage: Eukaryota > Metazoa > Mollusca > Bivalvia > Pectinida > Pectinidae > Argopecten > Argopecten irradians. The sequence continues at coordinate 14,116,456 of NC_091138.1, read as the reverse complement.
TGACTACACCCCACCATTAACCAGGTATAAACACACCACTGTGACTATGCCCCACCATTAACCAGGTATAACACACCACTGTGACTAAACCCCACCATTTACCAGGTATAACACACCACTGTGACTAAACCCCACCATTTATCAGGTATAACACAACCACTGTGACTACAACCCCCACCATTTATCCAGGTATAACACACCACTGTGACTAAACCCCACCATTTGCCAGGTATAACACACCACTGTGACTATGCCCCACCATTAACCAGGTATAACACACCGCTTTGACTACATTCCCCAACATTAACCAGGTATAACACACCACTGTGACTAAACCCCACCATTTACCAGGTATAACACACCACTGTGACTATGCCCCACCATTAACCAGGTATAACACACCACTGTGACTACACCCCACCATTAACCAGGTATAACACACCACTGTGACTACACCCCAACATTAACCAGGTATAACACACCACTGTGACTACACCCCACCATTAACCAGGTATAACACACCACTGTGACTATGCCCCACCACCATAAACCAGGTATATTACACCACTGTGACTAAACCCCACCATTTTACCAGGTATAACACACCACTGTGACTAAACCCCACCCATTTACCAGGTATAACACACCACTGTGACTACACCCCACCATTTACCAGGTATAAACACACCACTGTGACTATATACCCCACCATTTGCCAGGTATAACACACCCACTGTGACTATGCCCCACCATTAACCAGGTATAACACACCCGCTTTGACTACATCCCAACATTAACCAGGTATAACACACCACTGTGACTAAACCCCACCATTTACCAGGTATAACACACCACTGTGGACTATGCCCCACCATTAACCAGGTATAACAACACCACTGTGACTACACCCTAACATTATACCAGGTATAACACACCACTGTGACTACACCCCAACCATTAACCAGGTATAACACACCACTGTGACTATGCCCACCATTTAACAGGTATAACACACACAGTTTTGACTACACCCCAACATTAACCAGGTATACACCCCACCATTAACACAGGTATAACACACCACTGTGACTACACTCACCATTAACCAGGTATAAAACACCACTGTAACTACACCCATCATTAACCAGGTATAACACACCACTGTGACTACACCCCATCATTAACCAGGTATAACACACCCGCTGTGACTATGCCCCACCATTAACTAGGTATAACACACCACTGTGACTACACCCCACCATTAACTAAGTATAACACACCGCTGTGACTATGCCCCACCATTAACCAGGTATAACACACCACTGTGACTAAACCCCACCATTTACCAGGTATAAACACACCACTGTGACTAAACCCCCCCCATTTATCAGGTATAACACACCACTGTGACTACACCCCACCATTTACCAGGTATAACACACCACTGTGACTAAACCCCACCATTTGCCAGGTTATAACACACCACTGTGGACTATGCCCCCACACCCATTAACCAGGTATAACACACACCGCTTTGACTACATCCCAACATTAACCAGGTATAACACACCACTGTGACTAAACCCCACCATTTACCAGGTATAACACACCACTGTGACTATGCCCCACCATTAACCAGGTATAACACACCACTGTGACTACACCCCACCATTAACCAGGTAATAACACACCACTGTGACTACACCCCAACATTAATCAGGTATAACACACCACTGTGACTACACCCCACCATTAACCAGGTATAAACACACCACTGTGACTATGCCCCACCATAAACCAAGTATAATACACCACTGTGTGACTAAACCCCTTGATACACCATTTACCAGGTATAACACACCACTGTGACTAAACCCCACCATTTACCAGGTATAACACACCACTGTGACTACACCCCACCATTTACCAGGTATAACACACCACTGTGACTAAACCCCACCATTTGCCAGGTATAACACACCACTGTGACTATGCCCCACCATTAACCAGGTATAACACACCGCTTTGACTACATCCCCAACATTAACCAGGTATAACACACCACTGTGACTAAACCCCACCATTTACCAGGTATAAAAACACACCACTGTGACTATGCCCCCATCATTAACCAGGTATAACACACCACTGTGACTACACCCCAACATTAACCAGGTATAACACACCACTGTGACTACACCCAACCAATTAACCAGGTATAACACACCACTGTGACTATGCCCCACCATTTTACCAGGTATATAACACACCGTTTTGACTACACCCCAACATTAACCAGGTATATACACCCCACCATTTAACCAGGTATAACACACCACTGTGACTACACCTCACCATTAACCAGGTATAAAACACCACTGTAACTACACCCCATCATTAACCAGGTATAACACACCACTGTGACTACACCCCATCATTAACCAGGTATAACACACCGCTGTGACTATGCCCCACCATTAACTAGGTAACACACCACTGTGACTACACCCCACCATTAACCAAGTATAACAACACCGCGCTGTGACTATGCCCCACCATTAACCAGGTATAACACACCACTGTGACTAAACCCCACCATTTGCCAGGTATAACACACCCACTGTGACTATGCCCCCACCATTAACCATGTTATAACACACCGCTTTGACTACATCCCAACATTAACCAGGTATAACACACCACTGTGACTACACCCTCACCATTAACCAGGTATAACACACACACTGTGACTATGCCCCACCATTAACCAGGTATAAACACACCACTGTGACTAAACCCCCACCATTTACCAGGTATAACACACCACTGTGACTAAACCCCACCATTTACCAGGTTATAACACACCACTGTGACTACATCCCAACATTAACCAGGTATAACACACATACTGTGACTACACCCAAACCGTTAAACCAGGTATAACACACCACTGTCACTAACACACCACTGTGACTATGCCCCACCATTAAACCAGGTATAACACACCACTGTGACTAAACCCCCACCATTTACCAGGTATAACACACCACTGTGACTAAACCCCACCATTTACCAGGTATAACACACCGCTTTGACTACATCCCAACATTAACCAGGTATAACACACCACTGTGATTACACCCCACCATTAACCAGGTATAACACACCACTGTGACTATGCCCCACCATTAACCAGGTATAACACACCACTGTGACTAAACCCACACATTTACCAGGTATAACACACCACTGTGAATAAACCCACCATTTACCAGGTATAACACACCACTGTGACTACACCCCATCATTTACCAGGTATAACACACCACTGTGACTAAACCCAACCATTTGCCAGGTAAAAACACACCACTGTGACTATGCCCCACCATTAACCAGGTATAAACACACACCGCTTTGACTACATCCCAACATTAACCAGGTATAACACACCACTGTGACTAAACCCCACCATTTACCAGGTATAACACACCACTGTGACTATGCCCCACCATTAACCAGGTATAACACACCACTGTGACTACACCCCACCATTAACCAGGTATAACACACCACTGTGACTACACCCCAACATTAACCAGGTATAACACACCACTGTGACTACACCCAACCATTAACCAGGTATAACACACCACTGTGACTATGCCCCACCATTTACCAGGTATAAACACACTGTTTTGACTACACCCCAACATTAACCAGGTATACACCCCACCATTAACCAGGTATAACACACCACTGTGACTAAACCCCACCATTAACCAGGTATAAAACACCACTGTAACTACACCCCATCATTAACCAGGTATAACACACCACTGTGACTACACCCCACCATTAACTAGGTATAACACACCACTGTGACTACATCCCCACCTAAACCAGGTATAACACACCGCTGTGACTATGCCCCACCATTAACCAGGTATAACACACCACTGTGACTACACCCCACCATTAACCAGGTATAACAAACCACTGTGACTACACCCCACCATTAACCAGGTATAACACACACATTGTGACTACACCCCAACATTAACCAGGTATAACACACCACTGTTACTATGCCCCACCATTAACTAGGTATAACACAACACTGTGACTACACCCCTCCATTAAACAGGTATAACACATACTGTGACTACACCCAACCGTTTACCAGGTATAACACACCACTGTGACTAAACCCCACCATTAACCAGGTATAACACACCACTGTGATTACACCCCACCATTAACCAGGTATAACACACCACTGTGACTACACCCCACCATTAACTAGGTATAACACACACCACTGTGACTACACCCCATCATTAACCAGGTATAACACACCACTGTGACTACACCCCATCATTAACCAGGTATAACACACCGCTGTGACTATGCCCCACCATTAACCAGGTATTACACACCACTGTGACTACACCCCACCATTAACCAGGTATAACAAACCTCTGTGACTACACCCCCCACCATTAACCAGATATAACACACCATTGTGACTACACCCCAACATTAACCAGGTATAACACACCACTGTTACTATGCCCCACCATTAACCAGGTATAACACAACACTGTGACTACACCCCACCATTAAACAGGTATAACACATACTGTGACTACACCCAACCGTTAACCAGGTATAACACACCACTGTGACTACACCCACACCATCAACCAGGTATAACACACCACTGTGACTACACCCCACCATTAACCAGGTATAACACACAACTGTGATTACACCCCACCATTAACCAGGTATAACACACCACTGTGACTACATCCCACCATTAACCAGGTATAAACGCATCAGTGTGACTACATCCCACCATTAACCAGGTATAATACACCACTGTGACTACACCCCACCATTTACAAGGTATAACACACCACTGTAACTACATCCCACCATTAACCAGGTATAACACCACTGTGACTAAACCCCACCATTTACAAGGTATAACACACCACTGTAACTACATCCCACCATTTAACAAGGTATAACACCACTGTGACTACAACCCCACCATTAACCAGGTATATGAATGTCATATTTTTAAGACACAGATGTCAGACACAGAAACCTTTATCAATATCACTATAATAAATGATAAAGTATAACACACACCACTGTGACTAAGCCCCACCATTAATCAGGTATAACACACCACTGTGACTTCGCCCCACCATTAATCAGGTATAACACACCACTATGACTTCGCCCCACCATTAACCAGGTATAACACACCACTGTGACTACGCCCCATCATTTACCAGGTATAACACACCACTGTGACTACACCCCACCATTAACCAGCTAGATATAACACACCACTGTGACTACACCCCCACCATTAACCAGCTAGGTATATACACACCACTGTGACTACACTCCATCATTTACCAGGTATAACACACCACTGTGAATAAACCCCACCATTAACCAGGTATAACACACCACTGTGACTACACCCCACCATTAACCAGGTATAACACACCACTGTGACTACACCCCACCACTAACCAGGTATAACACACCACTGTGAATAAACCCACCATTAACCAGCTAGGTATAAAACACACCACTGTGACTACACCCCACCATTAACCAGCTAGGTATAACACACCACTGTGACTACACTCCATCATTTACCAGGTATAACACACCACTGTGAATAAACCCCACCATTAACCAGGTATAACACACCACTGTGACTACACCCCATCATTAACCAGGTATAACACACCACTGTGACTATGCCCCACCATTAACCAGGTATAACACACCACTGTGACCAAGCCCCACCATAAACCAGGTATAACACACCACTGTGACTACACCCCACCACTAACCAGGTATAACACACCACTGTGAATAAACCCCACCATTAACCAGGTATAACACACCACTGTGACTACACCCCACCACTAACCAGGTACAACACACCACTGTGAATAAACCCCACCATTAACCAGGTATAACACACCACTGTGACAACACCCCACCATTAACCAGGTATAACACACCACTGTGACTACGCCCCACCATAAACCAGCTAGGTATAACACACCACTGTGAATAAACCCCACCATTAACCAGGTATAACACACCACTGTGACTACACCCCACCATTAACCAGGTATAACACACCACTGTGACTACACACCCCACCACTAACCAGGTATAACACACCACTGTGAATAAACCCCACCATTAACCAGCTAGGTATAACACACCACTGTGACTACACCCCCACCATTAACCAGCTAGGTATAACACACCACTGTGACTACACTCCATCATTTACCAGGTATAACACACCACTGTGAATAAACCCCACCATTAACCAGGTATAACACACCACTGTGACTACACCCCATCATTAACCAGGTATAACACACCACTGTGACTATGCCCCACCATTAACCAGGTATAACACACCACTGTGACCAAGCCCCACCATAAACCAGGTATAACACACCACTGTGACTACACCCCACCACTAACCAGGTATAACACACCACTGTGAATAAACCCCACCATTAACCAGGTATAACACACCACTGTGACTACACCCCACCACTAACCAGGTACAACACACCACTGTGAATAAACCCCACCATTAACCAGGTATAACACACCACTGTGACAACACCCCACCATTAACCAGGTATAACACACCACTGTGACTACGCCCCACCATAAACCAGCTAGGTATAACACACCACTGTGACTACACCCCATCATTTACCAGGTATAACACACCACTGTGAATAAACCCCACCATTAACCAGGTATAACACACCACTGTGACTACACCCCACCATTAACCAGGTATAACACACCACTGTGACTACGCCCCACCCTAAACCAGCTAGGTATAACACACCACTGTGACTATGCCCCACCATTAACCAGCTAGGTATAACACACCACTGTGACTAAACCCCACCATTAACCAGGTATAACACACCACTGTGACTACACCCCACCATTAACCAGGTATAACACACCACTGTGACTACACCCCACCATTACCACTTTGACTATGCCCACAGTTATCACCAGTAGCATGCTAACCAGTTATATCAGCTATGTATAAACAGTAAGGAACAATCATTGATTTTGCTGTCTATATGCTAGTGGAGGTTTGGTAGATCATATTTGAAAACTAATTTCCTGTGTTATAGTTCTGTTTGTAACAGATTCATTGACAGAGACAGCCAGCCTCAGCAGTGTGTAGGAATGGCGGAGTGTTCCGGTGACTTAACACGAAGGCTAGTCTCCTAGGACGGACAACTTACCACTAACATCACAATGTCATGCAACCCAACTGATGCACTGGTTCATAGGGATATGAAAACACACACCACTAATAGCATTGTGGGGGTTAATATGATACTTTCCCTATACTACAATACTTCAGTTGTTATATTAAAACTCTTCTCATAATCAGCTATTACAGAAATTTATTTGATCTGCCCCGTTTAAATTTTATGGCTAAATTTGCTGATTTGGAAGCCACTGACAAGCTAACAGACAAAGTAGACAACAGCACGATATGTCGACGCAAATCTAAATACAGCTGCTGGTGTGTTAACAGAAACATGTCTAACACTCATCTCTGGAATTCCCAGTCTCTCTCCAAACAAAGTGAACAATTTTTTTTCCAGTTTTGTAACACTTCTCTCATAAAGGTGTATACATGGCATATGTAATTATCTTTTTTTCATTTTAACATCAGTTTGATGTAGACAATAAAAAAATCTATGGAAGCATCCATAAAAGTGATGTAGAATTTCTACTAACTATCCATTTCACTGCATTTACTTAATTAACTTTTTGAAATCAATTTACAAAAGTCAACACAGAACTGTACATGTGCCTGGATGAAAACAAGCAGAACAAGAAATGGGTTGGTTCTATTATATAATCTTGAATTCTGAATTTTCCAAATTCATATTAATATAAGGACATGTTTAGGAGATGGGATGAAAGCTGGAAAACCAGGAGAAAAATCACCAACCTGCAGTCATTACCTGGCCAATGCTTTACATGAAACTTGCAACCCAGAGGTGGAAGACTTAATGTGATAATATGGTAATGCTCAGATATACTGATATACCGGTATGTCTACAAGCGTTTGTTGTATATTCTCATAGCTACATCCAAAACGATAAACCTCAAATAAAGAACAGACTTTCAAGTATAATACTAGTTACAATAAAGATTCCACAAAAAGATATTTCAACAGTAGATAAAACATTTTGTGAAATGGAGACCTACCGATATTGGCCATATATACATGCATTTCATTGAAGATTGTACATGTATATAGTTCAGCCACAGTTAGTTACAATGTCAGAATATACAATGCTAGGCTATATATTACACACCTGTATATATGTATAAACAGGGGCTATGATTCAATACCACATGGACCTTCCAGTCTCTGGAATCCCCCATATTATATAGGTTTGGTGAGGTCATCAACACATGGACCTGTCATCTAAATCACACACACATATATGACAGTACCAAAACTACCATGTATATGTATCTACACCTAATTATACAGAGACTCACATAAATAGTCATTAGAATTTGTACATTTTACTATATGTACATCATTTAGTTCTAAAACTTTCACATAATGAAATTGTCTTAATTAACCCTAGGCCTATGGGTAACACATTTTTTAATTTATTCGTGGATCACTCACCATCTTTATAGGCATGAAACTAATTCCTTTATCTAGCTATAGACTTATTTTAAGATGTGTGCTACAGAGTAAATTATATATCTACATCCTATATTGTTTGAGTACTGAAATGTCACACAAATGTACTTTCAACTTAAACACTACTTCATGATCATCTATTCTTCAGCAATTAAGCATTAATCACTATATTGCACAAAAAAAATCCCATTTTAATTGACATATAGTATCATTTGTCACCAGTTGAAACGTTAATGACACAAATACATTCAATACTGATTCTACTGATTAGTTATAAATAATAAGTATAGTTAAATACATTCTATTCTACTGTACCTGGTCATCATTTTATGTACAGGATAATCCCTATGTCAATATGGGTCTGATAACTGTAACGAACATTGTCTTACCTAAGGTGCTCCCATCTTTACACCTACTTGTACACAATCTAAATATTTACCTACATATATGTATACTGCACCTCAGCTCTATTGGCCTTACACATACACCAGATCCGGTTATCAACAACAACTTTTCACACAATGTAATCAAAGTGGACCAGATTAATGACTAGTATATATATCTCCAGTTGATTATACATTGCGTATTCCCAGAAGGTATATATCTTTTCTCAGTGTACCATTTTTGTCAATATTACGTATCTGTATGCACTCACGAATTGTTTACGAATTAAGATGACCATGGTTTTTTATAGTTTATCTTATCAATCAGCATGTATATATAGCTTACAGGCACCTTTTTTTGTGTGATATAATATATGTATAAAGCATTACATTGTACAGGTGAACAATGGTTTTTTCCCCCTTGGGAAATAAATTCTTATATATAAACATGTTTTCTCCAACTCAGATCCATATATCTAACCTTTTAGAACTGTTTATATTCGAGGAAAATTATTAAAATTGTTAAATGATTAACGGGATTAACAACACCTATCTGTAGCCATTACCATTCCTAATTTATACAGCACATGCGATCACTTAACTCTATTTTACGTGAGAGATAATGTTTAAAACATTATTCTTTCTTCTTATTATTAAATGTTAAGAAACTCGTAAGCATATCTAACTCACTTACACTGATATTCATTTAGCTTTCATCCCCATTTAAAACATATTTAAGTGATACCAAACATCAAATGAATGAAACTACTGCTAGTTCTGCAAAATATCATAAACCTGGACAAAACGTAAAATACAATGTACCTACATTTTCAGGTGAAGTGGTTCCAGTAGCCATTCCTATGGTATACCCATGAAGAAATGCCTAGCTTCAACTTATGCCAAACTATTTTAGACCGTATAAGATTTATTATGATTAATGAGTGACTTCCATTCCATCCTACTCTTCAGCCCATTATAGAGTAAACAAACCTAACTAAGGACCTGATGGGGCATGGCTGCCCCTGCTGTATCCCAGGGGAATAACATTCACCCAGGATGCTGGTAATGTACACTGTTAACCGCTGTTTATTGATATTTACATCAAACAAGTAAATAATCTAGCTTTGACATTTTACATGTGACTGAGATTTTTACTTTAGAACATTGACAAAAATGCCTTAATGCACTGAAGTACATTATCCATGAACAGTCGTCAGGAAATAAACTGATGTTCTATAAACATTCATCCCTACTTATATACATTGAAATTCCAAATTCATTTTCAATATCAAATTATTTATCATACTCCTATTAATCCATTGACAGTATATTTTATAGGTTATATAGTATCCAAAACTACTTTTTAATAGAACATGTAATTATGTATCTACACCTATCTTATAAACCATGTGACAGAGGACTCAAATATACATGAATAGTCATTAGAATTTGTACATTTTACTATATGTACATCATATAGTTCTAAAACTTTCACATAATGAAATTGTCTTAATTAACCCTAGGCCTATGGGTAACACATTTTTTAATTTATTTGTGGATCACTCACCATCTTTATAGGCATGAAACTAATTCCTTTATCTAGCTATAGACTTATTTTAAGATGTGTGCTACAGAGTAAATTATATATCTACATCCTATATTGTTTGAGTACTGAAATGTCACACAAATGTACTTTCAACTTAAACACTACTTCATGATCATCTATTCTTCAGCAATTAAGCATTAATCACTATATTGCACAAAAAACCCATTTTAATTGACATATAGTATCATTTGTCACCAGTTGAAACGTTAATGACACAAATACATTCAATACTGATTCTACTGATTAGTTATAAATAATAAGTATAGTTAAATACATTCTATTCTACTGTACCTGGTCATCATTTTATGTACAGGATAATCCCTATGTCAATATGGGTCTGATAACTGTAACGAACATTGTCTTACCTAAGGTGCTCCCATCTTTACACCTACTTGTACACAATCTAAATATTTACCTACATATATGTATACTGCACCTCAGCTCTATTGGCCTTACACATACACCAGATCCGGTTATCAACAACAACTTTTCACACAATGTAATCAAAGTGGACCAGATTAATGACTAGTATATATATCTCCAGTTGATTATACATTGCGTATTCCCAGAAGGTATATATCTTTTCTCAGTGTACCATTTTTGTCAATATTACGTATCTGTATGCACTCACGAATTGTTTACGAATTAAGATGACCATGGTTTTTTATAGTTTATCTTATCAATCAGCATGTATATATAGCTTACAGGCACATTTTTTTGTGTGATATAATATATGTATAAAGCATTACATTGTACAGGTGAACAATGGTTTTTTCCCCCTTGGGAAATAAATTCTTATATATAAACATGTTTTCTCCAACTCAGATCCATATATCTAACCTTTTAGAACTGTTTATATTCGAGGAAAATTATTAAAATTGTTAAATGATTAACGGGATTAACAACACCTATCTGTAGCCATTACCATTCCTAATTTATACAGCACATGCGATCACTTAACTCTATTTTACGTGAGAGATAATGTTTAAAACATTATTCTTTCTTCTTATTATTAAATGTTAAGAAACTCGTAAGCATACCTAACTCACTTACACTGATATTCATTTAGCTTTCATCCCCATTTAAAACATATTTAAGTGATACCAAACATCAAATGAATGAAACTACTGCTAGTTCTGCAAAATATCATAAACCTGGACAAAACGTAAAATACAATGTACCTACATTTTCAGGTGAAGTGGTTCCAGTAGCCATTCCTATGGTATACCCATGAAGAAATGCCTAGCTTCAACTTATGCCAAAACTATTTTAGACCGTATAAGATTTATTATGATTAATGAGTGACTTCCATTCCATCCTACTCTTCAGCCCATTATAGAGTAAACAAACCTAACTAAGGACCTGATGGGGCATGGCTGCCCCTGCTGTATCCCAGGGGAATAACATTCACCCAGGATGCTGGTAATGTACACTGTTACCGCTGTTTATTGATATTTACATCAAACAAGTAAATAATCTAGCTTTGACATTTTACATGTGACTGAGATTTTTACTTTAGAACATTGACAAAAATGCCTTAATGCACTGAAGTACATTATCCATGAACAGTCGTCAGGAAATAAACTGATGTTCTATAAACATTCATCCCTACTTATATACATTGAAATTCCAAATTCATTTTCAATATCAAATTATTTATCAATTCCTATTAATCCATTGACAATGGCATAATATTATTACAGTATATTTTATAGGTTATATAGTATCAAGCATAGTATAGCATACTTTTTAATAGAACTATTCTGTAATTAAACTGTAAAATCCATGAATCTAATTTCTTGTTGTGTTATCTGGAACTATCTAAACCATGTGATGCCATTGTTTTATAATGCTGGCATGGAACTTAATGCAGTATTATAATATGATATACCTGGCATGTGTCTAATATTAATGTTCTAGAATTTTGTTTGTTTGTTTGTTTGTTTGTTTGATTAATTAACGTCCTATTAACAGCTATGGTCATGTAAGGACGGCCTCCCATGTATGTGGTGTATTGTGTGTATGTTGTATGTTCTGGGTGCATGTTTTGGGAGACTGCAGTATATTCATGTTGTGTCTTCTTGTATGTTCTAGAATACAATACTTGAGTTTAGCAGAAACCATCCAACCATCTTTAAGTTGATCCTAAACCCTTTAACATATGGGAATAAAATAATGCTAAAACAAGGAGCCGCAAAGCATGGCATTTTAAAAATATCCATGGTTTTCTATGGTAACAGAAGAAAGATTTTAAGTACAATGTTGTTGGTAGCAAAAGGCACAACTATATATAGCATTAATCTAATATATACAAAACATTTTGTGTAGTTGAATCAAACATCAAACAGTTTAGGAGTTATAGAATGGGAATCCTGGGCTCATGCTACCCATTCGCATTTTCGTTAATAACGAACCGATCTGGCTATTTGCTAAAATAAATTCATCCTAATTCGCAAAAAATGCTTAAGTTTTTCTTCACACACCCAATATCCAATCACACGGACACAAGCTTGAAACATAGTTTTTTTTTCAGTAGCATTACTTTCATAGCAAGTCTAAAACAGTTGATAAATTAATCAGTTACTGAAACCATATATATTTTAATTTTGAAGGGATGTAAAGTAACAATACGCACGACGGAATATGGTTTAAGGAATGATCAGGATCTTTTGTATGTGTGTACCAGGTCCTTTTCAATTGATGCATAAAATACCTTATTTGATGCTTCTTAGTAATTTAATGTTTTTCATTATGAAATGCTGTGAATGCACAATTTGCTAAATGAAATGCTTATTTGCTAGAGAGAAAAAAATCGCTTTTGCAACTTTTGCTAAGCAAACTGGGAAGTTAGTGTGAGCCCAGGCATCATTTTAGACGGATATACACACAGAGCCCAAGCTCAATATCTCCTGCAAATGCACTTTAATAGCAGGAGGTAATACATTTAAGCAATATGTAAATATTAACCAAGCATTTTGATACCAAACTTAACAGCAACTTTAGAACTCAAAAATAACATATAGAATTTTTTCCAGCATAAACAATGGGTAAATTTCAGCAAATCATAAGGCATTACATGGTTACCATAACAACCTATGCTTTCTGTAAGATTTTATGATACGTACAGACTAACACCACTGTTGAATTGAAGATTTACCTTAAATCAAATATCATACCAAATATGGCACTGTAAGAGCTCGAGATGCATGGACCTATATATGTATATACTTCAAAGACCTTGGAAGTGCTCACAAGCTTAACATTATAATCTAATTTGGTTAATTGAAATGTTATCCTATATATATAGCTATCACCAGGTTATAGATAAGATAGTAAAACATATACAAACCAGTCTATAAAGAGCACACAAAAATGGTCTTTATAGCCGAGTGGCCTTAATACACAGTATACAACCACAATAATAGATCTAATAAATTTGATATGTACCTTCCCCCCCCCCACCTGTATATATAAATTCATTCTAAATGAAAAATGATGAATTGGGCATCATAATATTAGTAGTAACAAATCAAAGTCAAAGCTTAATCAAACAGAAATTGGTCATGCAGTTTTAAGGAGAAAGTAGAAAAGCTCTGGATTGTTTATAACGTGCACTTGATCCAGGCAGTATCTCAACAATTTACATGTGTATACATATTTGAGGATGTTCACACTTCACAGTCACTAGAAGTGGATACATACTTCCGCATTGATAATTCTATAGGAAACAATACAAGGATGCAGACAAGGTAAACATGTAACCAATCAAGGAAATGTGGTTTATTATTTTAACCTTTTGTTGTTGTTAAAACAAGATAATGTGCAGACGGATGGATGGTGACAGAATGGACAGATGGACGAAAGGATATATGCATACGATACATACCTATAGCTTCCCAATTTATATATCTTACAATATATGATATTTATTATGATATATTTTTATAATATATGGCCTTGAAATATTACTGAACAGAAAACATGCCCAATAACATTAGTACATTTACTGGATCCAATTATTTTCAACATATCCTTTTCTAACATTAAAATATGAACCAAACACATGAAATCAGTAATGAAACTGTTTAAATATGATATCCTATTACGGTACATACATGTATATAATTACTGGTACTACATGATCATTCATTGTATCATATGCATATAATAGGCCTAGTATACACTGTAACATATGACAGCACTCAAAATACTTCAGCATTTTTTACAAAACATTTGGGCTAATATAGGACTGTGTACTATTTGCATTTATATTCTTATAGCTTATATCATTAAACATGCACATTTTGAATAAAGCAACTCCTGATAGTCTGTAAATGAATGATTTCATCAATGTGCTAAAATCAAGGATGTAGATATATATAGATAATTGATATATTCACTCAGGGTTTTGGACAAATATTTATGTCGTGAGCGCTTTTGTGTTTCTGCACTGACGAGAGACAGATTTTCCTTTGATATCCACTGGCGCAATGGTAGCTTGCGAGTGCGAGGGTTAGTTACCATCTTACTTTCTGAAGCGGGCTGTCATTCCACAAGATATTGTATTTCAAAATCTTATAATGAAAATTTACCACATTTCGACAAAAACTTGTCCTTAAAGCAAGGATTTGATGTCGTGAAATTGATTAAGCTTTACATTGGTCAAAAAATTCCAATCATGCAATTTGAGTTTGGACCAGTGAAATACTCTTCAAATTGAAATGAACCAGTCCTAATGCCAGTTTCACTATAGATATTATACATGGCAGAACATGTGTTTCAGGACATTGATGTTTATAACTCAAAATATTGTGTTCAAATCACAAGCTCCATATGGCATTAAAATAAACTATAAATGGCAGTATCTGCAGAAAATTAGATAATTGAATCAATCTCAATACAAAACTGATAGCACAATCCTAACTTCCTCAGTTTTATCAAACTCCTGATATGAACTTGTCATGCAGGTTTACACACACAATATTTGTATTGTCTATTGACAAATGAAAAATAGGGCAATAACTGAGTAAATCATTAGTAAAATTTGTCTTTAATTTAAACATATAGATAGTTACCTATAATTACCAATTAAGTGTATAGATATCTTTTAATCATCTTTTCATGCAATAAGGTTGATATTTGACTGAAACGTTCCGCAATATAATATTATGGTTACGTATTTTTCTGTGACAATTATATTCTTATTAGTTCTTTAAAGTTTTATTAGTTTAGTGTCTAGCTATTGACAGTCAGTGTCATTTAAGGATGCCAGGTTTGTTCCGTACCAGTCACAGACGTCAAGTTCACAATTTGCAGACTTGTCGTACAATTTTCCTTCGAAAAGTCTGTCACATTTATATGTGAAAAAATATGTCTTGTTGTGAATTTGATATTTATACGGTTCAGATTTGTTGCCTATAAAGTCAGAGATATGATAAAATACACACCAAGGTTTTAATAATGGTTTGCATAATCATTACTTTGCTCCACTAGCAGTTAATTACCAATTGTAGCTCTCAAAACGACATCATTATCTGTCTAGAAGTCTTTTGAGATGCAATATTGCAGCTATCTGATGACAAACATCTGTCAGACAATGCACTTAAAAATATGTCAACCTCACTACACATCTCTCTGCATTAGGACTCATTAAAATTTCAGAATTAGTATGCTGGACTTGCCTGGACAAATTATACAACAACAAAAATACTGTCGCACTTAATACATATAGACCTAACATACAGCTTCTTCTTCTTCTTCTTATAAGAAACACAAATCCATCGATGCCGATGATTATATTGTGCAGATTGGCAGAGGCGTGATTGTGGAAAAAAAAAGAGTGAAGTTATTTACAGTGATCGTGAAGGTGCATGTTATTTTTTTTTTTATTATTTTCTTTTAGTGACAGTTATAAGATAAAAATATGATAGAAATTTTAGGGAGTGGGGTTTAGGTCTTCAAGTTCTGTTTTTAGGATATGTGACTTGAAGACCTCTAGTGTAGTGCTTTGTACTGTAGCCACCGGTAGGATGTTCCATTGTTTAATTGTGTGTGGAAAAAATGAGTGTTTGAATATGTCCTTGGTGGCAGCTATATGTCTATATGTGAATGGGTGTGATTGTCTCGTCCTGAAGTCTGTCAGATTGAGAATTTGACTATAGTTTATTGCCACATGATGGTGTATGATTTTATAAAATAAAATTAAACGTGTTCTTGTTCTGCCTGTTTGTAGTGAGGTCCAGTTGAGGTTTTCCATCATGTCTTGTACTGAACTTGTGTTGTGGTATCTGCTTGTTGTGTAGCGTGCTGCTCTGCGTTGTGTTTTTTCGATTTGCATGATTTGATTTGTCTGGTGGGGGTCCCATACGGAGGAGCAGTACTCCAGTTTGGGTCTGACTATGGCTTTGTATGCATGTTCTTTTATATGTTGTGAGTTTATCTGTAGGTTTCGTTTCAAGAATCCTAGTGTCTTGTTAGCATTGGCTGTTATGTTGTTGATGTGCGTGTCCCATCGTAAGTTATTTTGTATTGTGATTCCTAGATATTTGCAAGATGTTACTTGTTGTAATTTGTGGTCATGGAGTTTGTATGTATAATTGGTCTTTGTGCGTTTGTTTGAGATGCTAAGGACGTTAATACACTTGTCCGGGTGGAAGGACATTAACCAATCTTCCTCCCAACTACCTGCTGCGTCTAGCTACATAACATATCACTAAAGATTGCAAAAGACATTTGATATGTCATTCTTATTTGTGGCATTAATATTGCAAAAAATTTAAAATGTACCCGGGAAGAATAAACCAGTGCACCTGATCATGATACAGTTTATAGGCCCCTAAATAATTAAGCCTATATTCGCTGAATCGCTGAAATGACATCTTTGGTAAACTTCTGGGCTTGTTTGATGTACGTTGATACTTTCTTCAACTGGTATAGTACTATACATGCGCGTACTATTTGTTAAATTAAACATTTTAGGTGACAACTGACAATATTACAATTAAGAAAATAGATTATCATGATGTAAAAAGTACATAATTATGAAACATGTCAATCATATGCTTAAATTGTCTCTAATGCTCAAACATTCCATTTTGAGCAGACACTGTTAATATCTCATCATAAAAAGTCATGATCAAATGTAATTTGGGGATATGGCAATCGAGGGCTAGCATTGCGTTTGCAACATTTTCAATTTAAGAGTGTACCTGATGTTTTCTTTGCACTTTCGTCGTTTCTATGCAAAAATATCCGAACCAATATATCCTAACTTTTCTTGATGTCCCCCATTCCGTGCCAATACCAACTAGGAACCAGAAATCGATATATTGATAACATCATCCCTGCTGGGAGGTTTACTTCCTATGTGCACATAAAGTGATGACGTAATAATTTTAAAGAATTTGATTTAGTCGATAAAAATCCACAAAACTTTTCTTGTACCTAAATAAAACAACTATAAACTTAAAGATAAAATTATAGGTAAGTTTAACATATATTTTTGTAGTCTCGTTGTAAACGATAATCAAATTACATCAAGACATGCTTACGTCACACGCACCAAAATAGACGAATGGAGGAATATTTATCGAAAGACGTGAGTGAAGACGACCCATAGGATTTCTTGATCGCAGACGGGTATTGGCCAGGTTGGATTGTCTAGGTAAACATGATTTGACAAAACACAGTCTTAACATATTTGTTATTCTGCTTTCCGAAAACAGGTGCCTGCTTATATTGGAAAGTTGCCGATGCGGCACCACTGGCGTGACTTCTCGTGTACGTCCTCGCAAAATCGTATGTAAAAAACTTTAACCGTTCCGGATCCTCTTCTTACAGTTGTGTATTAACAATAAATGATTGTCGTCCTATGGTCAACACATATGGTTTGATGATGAATAAATGTATGCCCTGGTTATCAGTCCTTACATTGAAGTTTATGCTGTCTGTCTGCCATGATATGTGACCCAATGACAGTAGTGGATAATATACTAAATTATCTATTTATGTCTTCTTGTTATTAAAAGTGTATGATTGTTAGCTTAATTATTTAATGTTATAAATGATTGATTAGAAGCTGTCTGTTTTGTTCCTCTTTGTCTTTTTGTTGAAAAGACAGTGAATGAGAGAAATTTCCCATGTTTGACATTTGTCATGTATTTTGGCTGTCAAAATTAATTTTTGTATTTGATGTAATGGATTAAAGATATTTTTGATTGAGATATACCAGTGGATGTTTTCTATCAGAAGCCAGGACTGATTATATATAGGCCTATAGCCAAACTCAAAACTAAAATAAAGATCTTGTCATGCAGCAAGAACCATAATTTACACTTTAAGTTAGTATATTAAGCTTAGTTTACTTAAAATTAGAATGTATACTGAAAAAGTGAAAATTGTGCATATGTAGAAGAACAGGGAAAATACACATTCCTGTCGAGTGCCCCGACCAGGAATCGCACCTGGGTCTCCGGCGTGGAAATTTACGGCTCTACCGACTGAGCCAAAGAAGCTACTGCAACAATGTTAGAGGTATAGCACAACGAGACACTTTTGGAACATTACATCGTGTCTAACCTCTAACTTCCGATAGGCCATTTGCCCGATGCTGAGGGTAACATTTTCAAAGTTTTGATTGTGACAATATAAAACTTTTAAATCATATTTAAATAGTCATCAATGTCAAATACCTACCTCTTTTTAATAATCAACAAGTATTTTGATAAAATCAGCCATAAAATCTATCTAAAACAAATATTTACATCTCCTAACGTAAACTTTCATGACCCAGACAAAACTTCATGTTGATAGCGATCCGGCCGGTAAATAGAAAAAAACGAATTGCAAAGTCCCCAAAACGCTTGATCTGCCTTTACTTTTACTTGCATTCTGCCCACTTGAATTCACGTTTCGTTTTTTGTAGTAACCAGCCGCCATATTTAAAACTAGGTCAAAATGTTACGGAAAGGATTCATCATATCTAATCCGTTAAAATACTATTTTATGAGGCCTCAAGTTATGGTGTTCCTAGATAAAGGGGATAATTAATACCTAAACTGTAAGTACACATCAAAGTTATCACTGTTAGAGCTATAAATATTGACATTATTGCACTTTTCCTTTCGCCTTCATCTGACGTCGGGAGCTGCATTAAAGAAATAACCCTTCAGAAATGAGAGTCGACAGTCAGCAAATTACATCCGATAAAAAAACAGCTGATCAGTCGACTCTCATTTTATGGGAGTACCAAAGAAGCATGCTTCGTCAGCTGAGTGACAGAGACCGTATTAAACACTTAATGTATATATATATATACAAGTCACACCGACCAGCTCCTTTTACACTACTCCCCCTGTTTTTCTTGAGATTTCCTAAATCTCAACCGAGACTCTTTAACCACCTTCCATGGGTTATTTTAGTTGGGTGTCAATGTAGAAGAACAGGGAAAATACACATTCTTGTCGAGTGCCAATACAAGGAATCGAACCCGGGCTGGCATGGAAATCTATGGCTCTACTGACTGAGCCAAAGAAGCATGCTCCGTCAGCTGAGTGACAGAGACCGTATTTAACACTATATATGTACAAACCACACTGACCCACTCCTTTTACACTTGAAATGACCAGCAGTTTCGAGTTACACATTCAAGTTAAAGTTTGTAAGGTTTTACTGTATCCCATTGACTCTCAGCCATGTCATCAGTTCATGGAAGCAGTACCTTTGACCAAGGATTTATAAGTGAAAAGGATTTGTCACTGTCTTTTTACACTACACCTTGTGGGATGCCTATGAACTGGTTATAAAAACTATTTTTTCTCAATAAATACTTGTGTTTTCGAGTAAAATGAAACACCAAATTAAACTTAATAAATTTCACGATGTCTACTTCTTGTTTTGAAGACGGAAGATTTAGAAGAAATGTCGTAAATTTTCATTGAAAAAAATGACATCTTATAAAATGAAGGCTCACTTCAGAAAGTAAGACGGTAAGTCTCGCATCTGAAAGCTACATCAAAGGTTGGGCCAGTGGATATCGAAGGAAAATCAATTGTCGCCCAACGTCGCGGTCTGTATGCACAGTCATGGTCAATGCTCAAACACAAAAGTGCTCGCGATATGTTTGTCCAAAACCCCAAGGGACTTATCCACCTCATCTACATCTTTGCTTTGACTTTTATAAAGACATGCTGACTTATCCGTTGCATTGATAGATTTATAAAGATTCTTCAAATTGAGGATACGTAATCACCACCAATATATATTATCTGCCAGGGAACTAATTTGCATTTTTCAGAGATAAGAGAGAATCAACAGAATTGTCAACTAAATTTTTCAAAGCTTATATCTGAATGTTGCTAGATACTTACCTTAAATTGATTCATTCAACGTGCTATTTAATAGTATTAAACTAGCCTTACTACCTTAGTGCATAAGAAGTCCACTATGTCTAAACTGTAGATAATTTTACTAATCAGTAGGTCTAGTGTAACTGTGTGTCCTTCACTGCATGTATGGATATATCTATGTTTTGGGAGGCTGCAGTATATTCATGTTGAGTCTCTTTGCAATAAGAGAAACTGTCCTTTTTTTAGTATTATCTGAGTATCAATCTTTCTGAAACCAATCACCAGAGATTCTGAAAAGCACACCCCATCCAGTAACATTATACATACTGATAACAGGCAAATCAGTCATCCCACTCACTCCCTTTATGGTGACCATATGCATGTACACTATACACAGAAGCAGAGACTACCATGTTTATAGACTATAGACTATTGTTTGTCTCATGCTCAGCCAACTATAGTGGACAGAACACTAATTAGCCATCCTTACAGGGGTGAACACTCAACTCAAAGTCAAAAAGTGAGGCAAGGTCAAAGGGATATATCAAGTTGCAATACGCCGATTCCGGGATACAACATTCAGTCAGTTTAGTCATGTGACTTTCATCACCACGTGACTTAATTTAGGGCACATTTGAAACAAAATGGCGGCATATGTAATGATTGAACACGGGTGGAAAATTACATATCATGATAGAACAATTAACATTAATTATCGGAACATATTGTATTAAATTTAATCTAAATATGCACGAAAATTGAATTTAGACACTTCATAAGGAAATGACATGTAAATTACGGCATCAAATGGAGCTGTCGCCTAGCAGTTGGAAATCAGCGGTATCTGACGTCTCACTCACAAATATTTCATAACTTACCTTGGTGCATTTTCCCAAAAATCAATAACAAATAAGAAACACAAAACATAACAGTTTATCTTAGTTCCGTTATCGAGCAAGTATTACCGACTATGACCTTTACCCGGACATTGGTATTCTCTGCCTATAAGTGTCACCGCCATGACGGAAAAATGTGCCCTAAATTTTTCGCGGTCACATGACCAAATCAACGTTTTCTACCTCCCACCCAGAAGAGTTCCTTGTATCCCGGAATCGGTGTATTGAGTCGCCTTTATGATCATGCAGTGCATGGGGGCAACAGGTTCAGTTATAATGCCCTACAGACCTGCAGGGCATGGCCACAGAAATGCCTATGCAGTTATTAGGATCTGGTGAAAAGTTCAAATTTTATGATGACTTACTTTTTTTCCTAATACAGATTTTTGGAAAGAGAAATTCATACCAAAGTTAAAGATGTAATAAAAATTATATGTTGGTGGGCTTGATTTTGGGCTATTATGAATCAAAGATGGCTATTTGACGGAAATTGTGATTTTACGAGAATTTTACAATTTTAAGCACACACATGGCAAACCAAAGCAATATTTTGCATATTAGTTTTCTGATAAGTATGAAGTTATCGCAAAATTGACAAAACCAATGTTTTCTTAAAGAAAATATTAATAATATCACGCAGTTAACCCATTATTTTTGCTCAGAACAACTGTATATGTTACTGTCAAATAGTGACCCAGAGTTGGAAGGTTAAAGTCTGGACAACTTTACTACTTGACCTTTGCGTGCCTAACTATTAATTGAAAAGCAGACATCATATATGTTCATATTTACCGGTATATATGTTACATACATGTAATAATAAAAATTTGTCTTTCATTTGTAGATGACCTTGGGCCTGAAGCAAAAAAAGTTGTAGAGGGTTATCTTTAAAGTTCATTTAAACCCAGTACACACCAATGGAGGTATAGAGGGTTGTTTGATTGTCCTTAACCTTCCAGCAGTATGAGTAACCCTCCCGCTGCTGCCCCTCCCAACTTCTACATGGTAGAAGTTGGTGACTCGACATTCACAATTTTGGATCGGTACCAGAATCTCAAGCCAATAGGATCTGGAGCTCAAGGAATTGTGTGGTGATTATTTTAAAATTCCATTGTAATATTATCAGAACTTCAATGTAAAAGGCGATCACTGTTATCCTTCAGGTTTACATTACAGAATTGATTTCTGTGATAGAAAAATATAAGACTTTAAACAAATTCCCTAGTATATACTTGTACATTGATAACTGTTTCTCAAAGGTATATAATTATAATTGCCAGAGTTTTGACAATATTACAATTTTATTTAGTTTTCAAAATTTGAAAATAGACTGATCTTCATCACACTAGGGAGATGATTATGTTTTACTGACATGAAGATTTTAATGTTTTAGTGCTGCCTATGACACAGTGGCTGGAGCAAATGTTGCAATAAAGAAACTCAGTCGTCCGTTTCAAAATGTTACTCATGCCAAAAGGGCATACAGAGAATTTGTACTAATGAAGTTGGTTAATCACAAGAATGTAAGTAAGATCAAAATACTGACATTATGATGTAATCTGTGGCAAATTAGAATTGTCTCTTTCATATCGGAAAATATGTATTTTGTACATGTTATGACATTCAAACAAGTATGCAGCAATGTTACCATATGAGAAAACATGTTTTAAGCAAAGATAAAGCTAGATAGTGCATGCATGTTCATTTCATTAAATCCATTTCTAGAACTGTTTTTTCATTAAAATATTTTCAATAATGCTAAACCATTTTGAGAACTAGACTTAATTAAGTCAAGAATGGGTCAGTGTTTTGTTTTTGAAATGTATCAATTCATTGAATATTAATCAATCTTTTGTATTTGGTTTCCAGATAATAGGCTTGTTAAATGCATTTACTCCACAAAAGACACTAGAAGACTTTCAAGATGTGTAAGTATATAGTGTTAAGTCTATTTCTCTTCTTCACATTTATTTTTTCCAATCTGAAGTAGTGACCATTTATCCACAGAGATGATAATTATTAAATAGGAATACATGTACTACAAAACATGTTCATAATATTAGCAACCATAATATAGAGAAAAGAGAAAAATATGTGTCAAATTTCAGTGTTGTAAAAAATAAAAATGAATGGACACACAAACATATATTGACATTTAATTTGTTGGTAAACATGAACAAAACTGTATCATGTAAAATTTTGCCTAAGAGACTAAATTAAGACTTCATGGGGATCCATTATGTGGATGGTTGTCATTGGAAAATAAAGTGGCGTTCGGGAAAATTATGAGTTTGAAGAAATGTAATAGATATATCAATATTGCACATTAAGTCTGAGAATTACATAATTTTTATCACAAAATCTATAAAGATATTGTGGTGATCATGTTTGGTTTGCTTGATGTGGTGGTAACTTAATGATATAAACATTAAAGGGACAATTCAGTCTAAGAGAACATTAATATTTGTATATCAGATAAAACAACTTCTAATGGAAATTACATCAGTCAGTTTTACTGTGATATGCCTGAAACGCCTATGGTGGTGACACGTGTGTGAAATATTCAAACTTGCTCGCTGTCCGCCATTACACACTGTGGTCGAACTTCTTGTATGCCGAACCCTGTCCCTTGCTCGTAAAGTAATGCAACTTTTGGCTAGAACTGCTCAAATCGCTCTGACAGTAGTGTGTTTACCTTATTAGGTGAATTGTCTTGCCTAAAAATCATTTTATCACCTTCTCAGTGGTTTTGTAGTTCATTTGTTTAACGTGCGTGACTTTGGCTCGGGTATGGGTACAGAGTTAATATTGTACCTGCTTAATCGTATTGATCAACGATTTGATATTTCAACGATATTAATTAAAATACTTAACAATGTTGTGGAATTTGTCAATGTTTTACGTTATATGTTTCATAAGAAATGTAGAACAATACATTTATGCTATAGTTTGCTTATTGGTTATGTAAAAGAATTTGCCTGAGTGAATTGTCTCTTTAAAATATAAAACTGGGTAGTATTTCTGAAAAGAATTATCTCCCCTTAGAAATGTCACTGTATTTTGGAGTGATAAATTATAATCAAATATTTAGATGTATCTAAGTCTACAAGGTGTTTTAACACATTACTATTACTCTGTATTGTTACAGGTATCTTGTGATGGAACTTATGGATGCCAATTTATGCCAAGTGATCAACATGGACCTCGACCATGAGAGAATGTCCTATCTATTGTATCAGATGTTATGTGGTATCAAACACTTACATTCAGCCGGAATTATCCATCGGGTAAGTCACCAGTACATGTTTTTAGACAAATATCACCAAAATTAAATATCACCCCATTTGCAATGTTTGATAATAGTAATTTATTTATAGTTTGGAATAAGTGAAATTTGTTATGCTTCTGTGAAATGCAATCATGTATGTTCTGTTTTTCAGGATTTAAAGCCAAGCAATATAGTAGTAAAGTCAGATTGTACACTGAAGATTTTAGACTTCGGCCTGGCGAGAACACAAGGAACAGCATTCATGATGACGCCCTATGTTGTAACTCGGTACTACCGAGCACCAGAGGTCATCCTAGGCATGGGCTACAAGGAGAACGGTAGGCAGTGTTTTACAAAGTCATTAATATCTGCAGTATATTATTATGTACATATTGTGACGTTATATTGGAATCTTAATTTATTATGTTAAAACTAAGCTCAAGCTAACACTACAATGTAGGGTCTGCTTCAAGACATATTTGGTTGATTGGTCAAAATTTATTTAAAAATGAAGTTAGGGATTTATCTCCCTGGATTCTATTATCAGATCATTTCTGCACAATTTGGATTGAGATTAATTGGTCCGTTGAGCCCTATGTAAGTTTAACCAGGTAATATAAATATAAATATTAACTTTTTAACAGTGGATATATGGAGTGTGGGATGTATCATGGCCGAGTTGATCCGTGGAGCTGTGATGTTTCCAGGCAGTGATCGTATCCTTCCTTTTAAAAATGTCAACATTTAGTCATGCACAGACTTACAATGTTATTAAACTGATTTTTTTTGTTGGATAATGAATGACAAATATTGTTTATGCAAGATATTTTTAGCATTGATTAACTATTTTATAAATCCAGGCCTCTCTTTCTCATACCAATAATGGCAAATCTCTTTGTTTAAGTCTGATATTGAATTTCAGTTTCTGTTCTTGACATGTTTGAACATTTCCTTAACATTGATGTTCAGATATCGATCAGTGGAACAAAATCATAGAGCAGTTAGGAACGCCGTCGAGGGAATTTATGCAAAGACTGCAACCTACAGTTAGAAGTTATGTTGAAAATCGGCCACGTCACGCTGGCTATAACTTTGATAGACTATTCCCAGATGTGATATTTCCTCAGGACAGTGCTGATCATAGTGGACTTAGAGCCAGCATGGCTCGTGATCTCCTATCTAGAATGTTAGTGGTAGACCCAGAAAAAAGGATTTCTGTTAACGAAGCATTAATGCACCCATATATAAATGTGTGGTACGATGAGAATGAAGTCAATGGGGTAAGTATATGGTCACTGTCATTATGTATACCAACCACTTTTATCTATAACTTATTTTGCAGTGTTAGCATGGAAACAGTCTGAACTTGGGTTGTTCATATAACAAACCTGGCTGCCGTGTATGTAACTAGAACCTATTTTGGCACAATCAGGTTTTAGCGCAAAACTGATTTTCAACAAGTTAGAGCGATAACAAATGAATGCATTTATAACCCAATATATTGCTATGTAACGAGATGTAATTTGTTCCAATTAAATTTCAGTGTAAAAGTTTTTAGGGGTTGATGGTCTATTAAATATCAATTAAAGATAAACAATGTCATGTAGTACATTATGGTACCATGAAATTTGGAGCATCTGAGGGTGTGCTTGAGTCAAGAGTGGATTAAAACATGTGTGGTTGTGTTATATTTACAGCCAGCTCCTGACTCTTATGACCACACAGTTGACGAGCAGGAACACACAGTGGAGCAGTGGAAAGGTTAGTATCAACTGTAAAGATTTATTACCCGTACGCATAGCTTACAGTATGTACAGTAAAACCCCTATAACTCGAACAGCAGGGGACCGGATCAATAATTCAAGGAATACAGGGTATTCGACTCATCCGAGGTTGGTCATGATCGACCGTTGACAGTCAAAATATCCGGTCTCCCTATTACAAACAATACATTGCAATGACATTTTAATTACCGTAATTTCAGCATTTTGGATATTTTATGAAAGTATTACATAAAATGAGGGTTTGAAAATACTGACGACAAAGTAAATCAAATGTAAACGATCGTCAAACGTGGTACAAAATACCATATTGGTTAAAACAGACACTGTGTACAATTTCGATGATTTAATTAAAAAAATCATTTAACACATTTACAAAATAAATACACACTGTAAAGTTATTAACCAGCATAGTTACGAACAAACAACGATACCTATGTCTACCTTGTAAAAGCGTTAGGTTACACGTGTTCACGAGGAAAGTTACGAAAATACAATATGCGGGAAAAGATACGGAACACACTGATAAAAACAAACATGGGTCAATGTGATTTGTACGTAGCAATATCAAATTTTGGTATCGTTTATGTCTTTTTATAAAAACCCACAGAAATTAAAAAAAAATATTGAACTTATACAGGAAGTCGGACGTCAGCGATTTCTTCCGACTCTTTTGTCATTTCACAATGCGTACTTTCTATTTTGGTATTTAAGCGAAGATTATTACGAGAGAGACATCGATTATATAATGCCTTTTCTAAAATATTCAAATAAAGCTTGCATCAAACAACGACTGGCGATCGTGAAGGTAGGTAATACTGACACCGTTAATCCCTTATTACCGAAAGGCTTGATACCACAGGGCGTTAGCTATTATCCGTGACGGTCGGTGCAGTCAGGTGTGACACAGGTAAACAATTATCAAGGGCCGAACACCTGTTCGACGAATGCATGGGTACATACTATGTATTTGCTCAAACGGGGATATATTTCTGTTCGAGGAATAAGGGGTATTCGACGAATAGCTGTTCGAGCTATCCGGGGTTTTGTTACATAGATTATATATGGACACGGTCAGGACTGTACGACCAGTTCGACTAATAGGGGGTATTCGAGGAATCTGGGTTCGAGTTTGAGGGGTTTTACTGTATTTATATAGATAGTCACTATATCTTTTTACTAGTACATTGCAATCTTTTTAACACTAAATATTGATTGATGTAATAAGACTTCATATAATGGAGTTTTTTTGTTTTTTTCCAGAGTTGATTTATGATGAAGTTATGTCATTTGAATTCAAAGAAAAGAAGAAGTCACAGACGGCGTCCAATCCTATGCAAAACCATGCTGGTATGTGTTTCCACTAAAGCTTGCATTTAATCCCCATGTTTAAACTATCCTTGCGTCATGTGTGCAAAATCTGCCGCTTACAGCTAGGAGCAGAGAGAAAGAGTATCTGTCTGAAAAAATAAAATTTACTGTAAAATATCTTTGTTTATTTTATAAACATTGACAGTCACATTATCATTCATTATTAGATGATAAAATAAGGCCAATCTGTTTATTGAAATTGGAAAAGTAAAAGAAGTAAGATGATAAATGGGATGGTTATGAAGCCTTAAGACCTCTGTAATATAGATTCTCCTCAAACAGTATGTTCCCCTACAGCACCTTTGCACCTTTAGCAGTCTCTGTTCCCCTGTAGTAGTTCTGCACCATGTATGTCCTAATGTTTCATGAAACATATTATCAGAAAGTTTTATTTGTTTTTAAAAAACATCCATCATTTAAGATTCATATTACAACAAATAACTGCTAAGTGTCATTTCAATCAAGTTACAAAATAGGCCTCGGCAAAAATTGTACAGAATATTTTGAACATATCTATATTCAGGTAATTAAAATATGGCTAGCTAGATTTGGCCGATATCAACATCTAAAATGTACTATTTCCTACAGGTTGTCTGGTATATCATGCAAAAAGGTTAATGTGTTGTTGTGGTGATTTCAGGCAATGTCGCAGAGGTAATGACTGTGCCTATAAACGTGGTGCATCTCTCCCCTTGTGGTGCCCCCTAACTAATACCTCATTGTGGCCAACATATTGGTACACAACTCCAAATATATCACACA
Organism: Argopecten irradians; assembly: GCF_041381155.1. Lineage (NCBI taxonomy): Eukaryota > Metazoa > Mollusca > Bivalvia > Pectinida > Pectinidae > Argopecten > Argopecten irradians. The sequence goes on along the minus strand of NC_091138.1, from coordinate 14,087,273 downwards.
CAAAAAATAATTTTGTATTGGAAACAGAAGCAAAAAGAAAGAAAAAAATAATAACAAAATGTTGCTTTAGTGATTTTGTATTAGATAAGTAACGGTAACATTAGACCTAATGGTAGGATGATTTATTGATTCCATGCTAATTAGGTGTATGTATTATATCTAGCTCTATATTGTTCTCTAACATTGTATACAAAAAAATATTTGTGGGTCGTTGTTTTAGTGTAAATTTGTGTAAGATGCTATAATCTTGCATCCCATGTGAATAGAAGTTTCATACTTTGACCTATGCATCATGAACATGAGAATGTCGGTATAAGTTCACACTCTGCATTGGATGTAGATAGCACACATGTTAATAATACTTATGATTCATCATCATCAATAACAGTTTTGATGTTCATCAGTGATGTATACACCATTCATCAGTAACATATTCAACACATCAGTTACCTTCATCATCAATGATGTAAACAACGTTAGTTTTGTTCATTCCATCCTGATAACTTGAGACTGATCGCCCTATAGCCAGTATGTCCATGAGCATGATAAATTTGTGGCATTGATTGTGATAGGTGGACCTGTACCCATCTCCTATATGTTCCCAATATCAAATATCTATATACAATATCATAACTTGATTTGATAAATAAATGGTAATGATCTGACCTTTTTGACTGCACAAAGATAAATGTAATGATCTGTCTGATATCTAAAAATTCCTTCCAAAAGTCCCACTGTCGTGTCCAGTAATATCCATGAAGGGAATTTGTACCACGTAAAACCAGGTGTTTGTGGCTATTTCATCAAACGTTTTGCTTTAAGTGGTTAAGACTGCGAGCCCTCCGACTGTCCTGCCCAAGCACTGCGTCCTTACCTCTGCTTACAATGCCAGGATGGAATGAAAACGCTTTGTTATCCTTATAAATTTCATGGATGCTGAGTAGTATAGATTTTATACAAATTTTGACATGGCTATTTCTTATTTTGTTCTATTATGTTTTTGATTTTGCTTTGATGTGGACGAAGGTTTCCTGTGATGCTACTCATAATGAGCTGTTATCAAAGTTGTGGTCTCGATATATGCATATCTTGTTTTTGTATGGTTTTGAATCTACATTATGAATGATATCTACATTTAAATAGATGTGTTCTTTTAACTGAATAAAGAAACATTCCATAGTTTTATTCATCTAGATAAACATTTCATTTTATCAATCAGTCAGTTTTCTAGATAGCTTTATAATTTTCTGTCATATAATATTTTCTTGTTTTATTTTCAATATCACATCTTTTCTACACATTAATTCATTACTACATATATTCAGCGATTATTGCCTAAATATTGACCCAGTAACTTTAGGTATAGAATCACTTTTGGTGTTATGAATGATATCAATCTAGTTTTGAATTAAGTGTGTTAAAAAGATGTGGTATATTAAAACCAACACTGCTTAACATGATTACAAGTTCATGTAAATCAGGTAATTCCAAAATAAACATGAATTTTATGTTTTCAGTTGGAGCTGCAAACAACGAGAGCTTGACGAATGACAGTGTGGCGGGCACGAATTCCAACCGATGTCGATAACTGCTGTATATATAGAGCTTGTACCATACTAGGCTGCATAATTTATTCCTTCCTCTTCACCCATGTCTGTCATTTGGAGATGAACATCTCGCAGATTTACACATTCATGTCTATATGTTCTTTATCCCCTGTAACTGATGGCTCATTGGCTTACATTATTATCTGTTGACAAAAAACATGATTTATACTATAAAATTTAATAGAGAGGGAATTTTGATAACTTCTTACAGATTTTATACCAATAGGGAGTGATTTGATAAGAACAGTAATCCACTGTACTCATTCAATGTAACAGTTGTCCCTACGGGTGATCACGGTCCATGTAAAAATGTCTTGCCTTTAGTATTATATTGATTTGTTAGTGCTGTTGTTAAGGTTTAGGACACCTGACCATTTGTTTATTGTGTTGTAGAGGATGGTCACCATTACTCTCTACATTGTTCCACTAGCAGGATAAATATGTCCTGGTATTAAGGTTTTACTATTACCATTTTGTGTTCAATTAAGTTTGGTTTGAAGGTATAAAAACAATGGGTTATCTTCGTGGACTAGTATGCCAGTTTTATTTGGAAGGTTGATTTTATTGGAGCAACTTGAACTGGGGAAAGGCGTTGGGGAGTAGTTTTAATGTTCACAATGTGAAATATGAATTGGTGATCCAAAATATTATGTGATCCTTGAATTTTATCTGCAAGAGTTTGAACATTTTTACGGCATTTATGTCTCTTTTGCATGTCTATTAAATTTGAATTTTGTCTTATAATTTAAATACGATACTTTCATTATGGTTTTATTTTTCAACTACATGTACATATTATATGGCAATTTCAGTCCTCTTTGCATATTTTTACATGGAAATTAGCTACTGATCTGACTACACCATCGACATCCAAATTACAGACAATATGAATGTCAATGAGCCATCGGAAAGTGTTGGTTGTAATTTAAAGATAAAGAAAAGCACTATTTTGTTTTTATTCATGTACAGATAATTTTGATAAATTGTAGATAATATTAAGATATTATATTTAGCAGATTTTTGTACAGTTGGTTCCCATACATCACAGACTTGTCTCTATAGAGACATTTTATTAGTAGGAAATCTGATTAAGGGTGTACATATTATTAGAAAGTAATATTTTTCTTGACATAGTCGACTGTGTGTTTGAGACACAGGCTACTACACCTATATGATGGTATATTGTCTCATGCTGTAAGCTATTTATCTTGTTATTTGTTCATTACTCATTATGGTATAAATGTATTACACAAAATTAACACGGGGTAGGCAGGCACTTCCCGTCTGCTTTCACTCTCTGGTGAAGAAAAAGTTAAAACTTTATTTCTTATACTTGAAAAGATTGTTGAAAGCAGGCACAAAGTACGTGTGATTCCTTAGTTGTAATATTTAGTACTATCTACACTTACATTCATAACAAGTGATTTTTTATGTGAATTGTTAACAAAATTTCCATGACCTGATCCCAACACTGAAGGATAGTGATTTCTGACACCATCTCCATTCTGGGTGACTAGTCAAGCTCCAGCAGGTTATCACTAGATATTGATCATCACTTTGACGAGTTCCTTTGGTATCATAATAACAGTCAGAGACTGTCATGTTACTAGAAGGATTGCTGTATAAACGGAGAATGATGTCCACATCAATGATATATGACATCAGTACAAACTAATTTTGTCTATGCAGAAAACCTTCAGTATTGTCAACCTTTCGGCAGCTGTGCAGTAACAACCAGCACTTCACTAGGTTTATCATAACACCTAATGCACCAGTATTTAGGATTTACCCTGTATCTTGATGAAGTTTAAATTCCATATTGAAGGATCTGTGTTGACATTTACAGAATGTATTCATGCAAAACTGATTCATTAACCGGTGATGAAACTACTTAATGTCAGCTTAAGTATACACCGCACATTTTAATTAGGGTTGGACATACTTCAAATATCATAAACTGTTATCTCTTTTTATGGAAAATTTTTTTACAATAGTGCCTGAATCAGCTTATATTTGATGATGAAGATTAAGATATAAAGAAAAAGCCTTTATGTAAGTTTGAATAAGAAAGGGCTTACAGTAGAAAGTTTGTCACATTGACAAATTAAGTAAAAACTTCAAATGATATAATTTAAGACAGGTAACTTTGATTGTTATTGTTGCAGTAGAACTTGTTGAGTTGGAATATATTTAGACATGATGGCAGTTTATATTTTCTGAAGTATGTTGCGTACAGCTGTTAATTTTTGTCACACTTTAAACAGATCTTCAACAACATTTTTCTGACGTTATAGACCATATGAATTCACTCTTTGTCTGATGTATTTTAGGTTTACCATAAATAGACATTCTATGTCCTCGGGTTTCCTTAGGACACCTGATCATGTTGGGATATCATTACTGTGTGTACATGTCGCGAGTGTTTGTTATCTAATGTCCACTTACAAACAATGGAAATATTTTGAAGTGTAACAATATAGAATATTACATGTTGTAATCTGGTTTTGTTGATACAGTCTCGTCCTCTTACTGGTGGATGAATTGAGCTAGCCACTGCAGCTTTTTAGCCTGATTTTTGCCTATGCATCATATTGGTATATTTTAGGAATTATTTGGTGATGAGTTCTTGATTAAGAAAAATGTACAATGTATTTGGCTCTTGTAACAAATGGACACGATTTTGATGGGCTTTGTGAGATTACTTAATTATCACAGTGTTTTGTGTGTTAATATGTACACGGGAATTCACAAGGGTAGATTTGCCTAAATCGTCACTCTATATGTTGACCTCTAGGAACAAACCGTCCTATATTTTGTGGACATTTAGACAAAACTTCTTTAGTGCTTCCTGGCTACAACACAATCAACATACAATCCAAATTAATTCAGTTGGTATCATGTTGGTTATGTGGATTGATGTTTTGTTCAAATATCTAAAAAAAAATATTTCTGTCATGAAATAAATCATTGCACCATGTGTGGAAGGAAATGTGAATATGAATTTTATGTAAATGCATTAATACTCATTTAAATGACTAATGTTAGTTTGTGTTGCGATGGTAACTAGTCTAGTTGCTGTGTTTACCAAGAACATATCGCCTGGTGTTAGACCAGTTTAAATAGTGTGGTGTATAAAATCAACATTACTCTGTCTCTCAGATTGTTCAGTTAGAAATTAGTTATAAATAAAACAATAGACATGGGTACTAGGTACTCCTATTTCCTACGCAAAGTTACGCTTAAAACTAATAGCTTATTATAAAGGTACCTTGGTCTTGTAATTAGAAAGTGCTGTGTATTTTTTTCTACATTTTAAGAAAAGGATACTAGGTTTAATTCTGCCTGTTGTCTCTAAAATAAATAAGAATCTAATGTGCCCCTCACACGGCGAATTGAATTGACTTCTCTACTACTGAGGAGGGTTAGGTGTTAGCGGACTGGAATATTAGTAGATTTATACTATTATTAAATTAAACAGGTGGTGATAGAAGTCTGTATTACAAAGACTTGTTATGTCTAAGTGCTTTACAATGATTAGCCTTGTTACATCCATTGTTAGTGCCATAACGTTATAACTGGTTAACATGTATCATCGTTGTACTAATGTGTGAGAGGAGCCACAGGGGAAATACACCTACTTTCTTTTTTAGTCAAAACACATTTCTAAGATTTTGTTTTCAAAAGAAGTGTTGTCAAGTTAAAAGTCAATTAAAGGCAAGTAATTCTTTAACATAATTGAATGAAACAAAATATTCCAAGTTGCCAAATGATTATTCTGAGATATATTATGAGAAATACATGTACCAGTCACTAGATATCCGCTAACTACAAGTATCTCTGATCAGCTGATTTGTAATACAGAAGCATTCCCTCATGAAGGTTTGTTTTCTGGAATGTATCCTACAAAAATCGTGTATTTTTGACAAGCAGTGTCTATTATTTACTCTCAAGGGTAGGTAACACTAGCTAACCTGTTTAAGCTAATGTATGCCATTGTGACTGGTACTTATGTGTTAAAACAACATCATATATGGAAAGGATATCACATCAGAGATCATTGTTTGGTGGAACAATTATAAATATTGAATATATGGATATATAAGTAGTCGGGTGATTTACAAAAATCTTTAAAATTTTGATAAAAGTTCTACTGACTATCCAATCAACTATGGATATAGTGACCTTGACTTCTTGTAGGATAAAATGTAACATTCCATTTGCAAACTACTGAACATAATCTAATGTATAAATACCCCTTGGAGGCAACTCTCTTCATTCCTTACAGTGTATGCACACATCAATTGGGAGAGAAGCCTTTTGTTTTCGTTTACAATATTTGATCTGAGAAATCCTCTTGTCTGGATGTTATTTGTAGAAATACTGCATGTTATCAAAGTTCTATCAAAACCATGATATGATTTACGTGTGATATGGCAAGTAACCAGTAACTAAATCATACCTTTTTGTCTAAATAATGTCTTGTCAGTTTGTAAATTTTTGTTTTTGTTTCCCAAACATTTTCTCAGAAATTAGGTGCGATATGAAACCTGTCACTTAAAATTGATTTTTTGATCGACTCAAAATTAAACATTATGCAGTTTAGATGTTATTAGAATTGTAACACATATGTGGTAAAAGGTTACTGATTTATCAAGACATCCAAACTCCAGGCCATATCTTTATATCAAATGATTTCTTAATATTCACTTAATATTCTACACTCTAGTGCTTTGTGGTATTCATCAGAAAAGTTGTTAAGCTTTTTCATAATTGATACTTTTTCATTTTGTCACTTCATTCCATGTTTTTGAGGTTGAGGTCAGGGGTAAGGGAGGGGGGTGTAACATGGGATAAACATATGTGAAATGTTAGCTGTGATGGAAGTGTGAATGCGAGATGCTTAGATCTGAATAACCTGTGAAAGCCTCTTTTCTGAAACTAATGGTTTTTTATTTCACACTCTTGAATTGTTTTAAATGTTGAAGGGTCAGAGTAATGTTATATATTGTTCATTGGATGTGCAATTCAGTAGTATTGTCTTCATCTGTACCACTTGGTTATAACCCATCTGTACCACTTGTAAATCATCGTCCTCACTCGGGGCACACCGGATTGGCTATTATACTGTGATTGTATGCTTTTTGTTCCACCCCTACAGGCACTCCATTGGCCAGTAAGTTATTACCTTAATATGCTGGAGTCTTACCTAAATGCCTGTGGTGTCGTAGTAATGAACACTTGTCTGTTCAGCAGCTGTAAATGTACCAATTTTAGTGTATTCAAATTTTAAAGCATTTCTAAATTTTAGTTATTAATGAATAAGGACAGCCTAGGTTTGTGATATAAAGAAAGTAGAAATATAATTAGCCTTATCCTGGTTGAGTGCAATAGTCCCATTGTTGACAGTGTTAAGATGAACACTAACATCTGTACATTTACAGTGTACCCTCAGTACATGTCGAACAAGGCAGTTATAGATTGTATAGCTTTTAGGTCAAACCACTATACACACCAAGCAGGGCGTTAACAACTCTCTTTGTATATGTACAGATACAATTCAATAACTTTAGAAGCTCAAAGTGAAAATACAAATATGACATGTAATAAGGATCTGGACAAATTAGGTTGTGGTTTGTGCCGCTTTGTAGTGTATTACCGTGTACTATCTGTACATATATTTCTGAGTGTTAGAACAATTTCAAAAGAATCCATGTCCTAACATTTTCCTGTTATGTAACTATACTCGTAATCTCTCAGTCTTCAGAATTAGTTTAATCCTTGGGTACTTATAAGGGTATAGGAAAGCTCCGTCTGGGTGCAAACAAATGGTCTAGAGTACAGGTTTCACTATTTTTTCACAAGTTTTCTCACCATTACATGAAAAAGTGTTCTCATGCTCGCCCACACTTGCTTGCCCCCAAACAGAGATTACCTTATGCAACAGTCTCTGGGTGTTTCCCTCAGTGTATGCTACAGCAACCTCAAATGACTTGCTCTCAGAGGTTCTGTTAAGGCAGCCCTTGATGGCATGTACCCAGTGTCTGTTACAGCAGCCCCTGGTGGCATGTACCCAGTGTCTGTTACAGCAGCCCCTGGGGGCATGTACCCTGTGTCTGTTACAGCAGCCCCTGGTGGCATGTACCCTGTGTCTGTTACAGCAGCCCCTGGTGGCATGTACCCAGTGTCTGTTACAGCAGCCCCTGGTGGCATGTAACCAGTGTCTGTTGCAGCAGCCTCTGGTGCCATGTACCCAGTGTCTGTTACAGCCCCCTGAGTTTGTTACATCAACCTGTGGTTAGTTGCCTATGGTTGTTGATCAGCTATGTGTTGTGACCTATTTGTTTTGTGTATGCCCTACTTGGTGTCTGTACATATTACCGTATGCAGTGTCAGCATTGGGAGGCGGACTGGCTGTGAACCTTGGGGCACTGGATAATCAATATCCATTTTGTGTACGGTTATTCCTGGCATTGCCAATAAAACAGTGGTAAATAGACAAACTCTGTCTTCTTGTTTATTTGTCACCAACTTGTCTAATGTCTCGCTTGTTAAAATCATTGAAATGTAAAGTGTAGACAGTCAAGACCTTGAGACATACGATCCAAACTTCATAACTCAAAAAAGTCCGAGCAACCGTGAATAATGCACACATTCAAGTTAAAGGTATTTTAAGTGAAGAAGAAAGTTTAATCCGGACCTACAAGGTTTCCTACTTACCAGGTATACAAGTTCTTGTTAACGTTCAACTGTACAATCTAACAATCTACATGTACATCAATAATAAAGCAAAAGCTAGGCAACAAATTATCATTTATTCTTTAAATTGCATTTAAATTCATACACTTTTTGTATGAAAACCAACAAAATCCTTATAAACAAATCAAAGTAATTAAAAGTAGTAAGTTATATTACAATGACTGACAGTGCACTGAAATATTACTATCAGATGTTGCTTGGTATCGACTGGTGACACAGGGGAAGCAACTCCTCCATATCAAAATATTACAATCAACAAACAGATAATCCACGAAAGGAGGAGTTAATAATAGTCTGTGGTATATAACGTAGAATTTAGAATATTAGTCTAAAATCAAACACAAATATACAAGATAGTGGTGATCATTGTTAGTAATGAATACGTATATTTTGTTCATTTTGTTGAGTCTAAAGAATAAACATCAAACCACGACAGATTACATAGCTCAATTACCAATGGCTGATGCCGTTTTGTTCTCGACAATCACAGAAACATTTATCAGAATACATTGTACCAAAAAAATAAATGCATGTATTGGTAGATGTCTAGATAAAGTCTTTCTGACATAAACACTTACAAAGAAAGTGTTATTGATATGATCACTTTAATATGCATGTTTAAAATACTTGTACACAAACAATTCCCAGCTGGTCTAAAAACTGACTTCTCCTTAAAGAAATATCCAGAGAACTGTATGGCAAGAATCATTGCCGTTTTCGAGATAATGTTGCCAGTCAAAATCAGCTTTGATCTGATACCTATTGTTATACACATTAAATATATATCACAAATCCCAACCTATCGATAATTGGACAACAAATTGGTGCATGAATTGGTGCAAGCTCTCCCAACATATTACTGATATTACATGTATGTAATTAATAACAAGACAAGCAGTGTACTATAAGCATTTTGAACATCTAAAAGAACATGAAATGAACATCAAAACATTAATCATTTTTGTACTTCACATAGGAATAATCAGATGAACTGTACATCTTTCTTCCTATTAAGGATGCCCAGAGCACTTACATAATGAAGTCCTTCTCTGTCGGCTTTGACAGTGAAACTAAGGGGAGTAACTCTGATAAATCACAATTTTATGTAGACTGCATCTCTCTCTACGGAATGTTAACTAAATCAATTGTTTGATATGGATGAGCATTCCTCATATGTTTAATCACAACACATTTGAAACACATTTAAATTTTCTTCTATCAAACAGTAATTCTATTTCATTCTCTCACAAAGGCAACACGTATACATCAAAAACAGAGACAAATAAAATTGAACATTACAGAAACACATCAAGATGAACATTATAAGTCATCAAATGAAATCGTACATTGTTGTGAAATATATGTAGTCTTTTTAACCCCAAAACAGAGAAGTGTTAAACCTCACTATTTTAATTGTCACACTTGTTTTACCACTGAAAGTAATGCTAAATCATTAAGAACTTGAAAAAGGACCCGATACCAGATTATTTTCAATAAAATATACAATTGTTCTCGTGGATCTCAAAGAAAAATAAAAACAATATCCAGTACACTGTACATGAAAAATATACTTTGCCATCAACGGATAAAATATAAGCACCAAATAGCTGTTGATTTATTGAATCTTTTAACTCCAGTTTTAAGTTTTTAGTCAACATCTAATTCATAATTAACTGGTTACATCTTGTGCTCATTTTACATTGAATCCTCGGTCTTGTAACACAAGACCAACCTAAGATGGCATGAATATACTGCACATGTAATTCCTTAATACAGTATGGATACAAGCTTATGGCACCAAACACACAAGGTATCCAATGGTAATTTAGCAAGTTAATTAAAGCTATATTAATGATCACCTTTAGATACATGTACATGTATACACATTGTAGTTCACATGCATAAATGAAGTCAATCTTTTACCACTTTGTGTAAAATGCAAAACTCATTCAGTCACAGTTGTCTAGAATAAATGACAACAGGCATAGCATCAAGTAAAGAGTCAAAGCATACCTTATCAGGATACATGACAATTTGTAGTAAGATTTGAAAGACAATGTGATAATTTCTATACTAAATACTAATACTAATGGTTCTCATTTAAGCACTTTGGCAGCGGTTTCTAAGATAACCCCAAGCACACTCTCGTAGTATTTACTTCGCGAGTCCATGATATCAAGGCATAGACTGTAGTGATCACATCCTGTGATGATACGGACCGTCACATCACCATAGATCTCGCGTATCGCCTCGGCCAGTTTAGTAGTGGACGACAGGGGAACTACATAGTCCTCGGTACCATGTAACAGGACTACAGGGGGTAAACTACAAAACATTATATAAATATAATTATACATACATTATGTAAATAAGACAGCAGGGGTCAACTTCAAAACATTATATAAATAAATATCATTTAATGATATTATATATACATTGTATAACATTTAAGCGGGACCACTGAGGTAATTATCAATATTTAAATATTTAAATGATCTGTCTTGGAGTTTGACCACAAGGTACCCTTACCTGACTTATCTTGAAGTTTAACCACAAGATGCCCTTACCTGACCTGTCTTGGAGTTTGACCACAAGGTACCCTTACCTGACCTGTCTTGGAGTTTGACCACAAGGTACCCTTACCTGACCTGTCTTGGATTTTGTCCACTAGGTGACTTACCTTACACTGCTGGAAAGAGTCCTGACCAGAGAGGAAGGGGAGAAACGGTCAAAGTGTTCATTTCCATACATAGCTCTGGCCATCTTGGATACATCTTCTACACCTCGCATATACTCATGTCCGAAATGATCGCTTATATCATAAACACCAGCAAGCCCTAGAACAAAGAAAATATTACTAGAATATAAAATTTTTCTTTGTCAAACTGTTGTCAGAAGGTTTTACAATCTACCTTTGTATGCATCATTAGGACTTCATGGGAAAATGAAATCAACCTAAGACTTTATCCCATTTAAAATTTTAATATCCTAATTAGATTATACCGTATAAGAAAAATTGTGGAAATAAAAAAAAAATGATGTTTGAATACATCTTTACAAAAACACAATCATTTTCTACATTATATGCTTTTCACTCTAGTCAATTTACAAATGAGACCAAGTATTTGGAAAATTTTGGTTAATAAATACATGTTCTTTCTGAAGATATCAATTTATAAAATATAATAAGAAAGCTTTGCTAGCTACTGGTATCTACACAACATACCCACAATAGCTTTAATGGATTTCCCCAGTTCCAGTAAGGTTGGCTGATGATCTGATGGTCGGATTGTCACTATAGATTCATTCTCACTGTGATCTTCCTCCTCTTCTTCCTCTGCTTCACCCCCACTCACCTCATCCTTGACCTCTGTAACCTTACCTCTGACCTCTTCTGCACTGACCTTTGTGACCTCTACATTGACTGGAGTGACCTCAGACGTATCCTGGCTGACCTGTCTATCCATAGCACCTCCTTGACTGTCGGGTGCGACCTCGTCCTCCCCCTCATCTCTGTACTGGATACCAGCTTCCCCTGCTCCTTGTTCGGAGCTTGTAACATTTCCATCCTGGTCTGATTTCACCGATATCATTTCATACATACTGGTGGCCCCACTTGAATCAAGAGGGCCCCCTTTGTCCCCATTATCATTGAGCACACAAAACGACCCTGATGACCCTGAGCTTTCATCTAGAGTGTCAATTCTGCTCCTCTTATTGCCATCAAAGTGTGAGTCCTGGAACCTCAGGCTCTCCTGCAGCATCTGCCTGGATTGGCTAGTACTGCCACCCTGCATCAGTTCATCATGAAGCAGTTCTAACACTGTCATCATACACAGGTGGGCTCCCGCGGAATGTCCTACCAGCATAATCTTTTCCTGTATAGAAATGTCAACAAGATTGTCAGCAAAACTTCTACCCTTTAATTCAACACTGTTTGGTACCAGTGTGTTACAATGACCTTAGTATATCATAATTTTAACATGAAAACATTTATGTATGATATTTAACATGAAAAACTATTTAATAAACATAAACTCTTAAAATAGGGATGTTGTAATGGCAAACAACTGAAAATATGAAATGAAAGTTATGCTTTTGACAAATCTGGAAAAATACAAAAGATTTCAAATTTTCGTCATATAATTACTACACACTTATCATCACTTTTAAATGTTATCCATTCTATGAAGACCTACCTTATCCCCTCCATATATGTCTATGTTCTTGTAGACCCAGGACACACTGTCCACTACATCCTGGACCATATCATCTACAAAACCCTGCAGGAAAGAGGTAAAGATTATACTACAGCTGAATCAAAACCTTAGAATCGTCAGTGACTGGTGAAAAAGTTAAGTACAGCTAGAGAAAAACTGAGTTATTCGTCAAGATAATATTGCTGTATAAGTTGATAGAGACAGAAAAGGTCAGATCAAGTAAACCTGATCAAAATGTGCTGTTTATATCATTAAAGCTTTAGAGTGATTGGACACTAACAAACAACAACACTTGCCTAAAAATTACTTAGATGTACTGGTTTTACACCTACATTACTATAGAACACCTACAGAACTATTTTCCATACAGTTGGATTACTATTAATATTTAGTTTCTGGTTACCATCTATGTGACTGCCTTTTACTAGACGCTAGGTTAATCTAACTAAATGTGTCGTTATAGTTGACATTTTCTGTTTACTAAAGCTAGATGTTGATTGACTAATTCATCCCTGAAGACACATTTGAGCTCTTCCAATTCAAATGCAGGAAGAGTTCATTATGAATTTTCAGGGGTGAATGAGTTAACAATCTACTTGATATAGTCAGTTTCTTAAAGCTAGACTTTGTCTCAGTGATGTTAACTAAAGCTCCTACCTATGTAGTAAACCTAATTATCAGCAATTCCTACCTGTGGATAGGTGGAGTAGTTTGGACAACAAACCAAGACCCGGAGTCTGTCAGCAAGCTCGGAACACAGCATCCCATACATACTCTTGTCACCAGCACTCCACGATCCTCCGTACACAAACACGAGGACTGGAAGAGGTCTGGCAGGAGTTAATCCTTGTACTCCAGGTATGTACAAATCTAGGGTACGATTGTTTCTCCCATATACAAAGTTCTACAAAATATAAAGCAAAATAAACTTTAATTCAGTATAACACATCCATAATGAACACCCTTACAACAAATTGATGGTTACAAAGTAGTTGTTTACATTCCAAGGATCCTATAAAATACCTGTAATATGTGTATAACCAACTGGTTTATAACCATGGCTTACTGTATTGTTGTTCTTTACACATGTAAATGATATGTAAACATCTTAGTATGAGGCCAGGATTATTTTAGATAAAGCCAGCCATACGTTTTAGATATTTAGTAAATTTTCTAGCAGACAATGTTTTTGATCTGTCACATTTGTGGAAAATTTTGTATGCAGTAGGTTTTAACTCTTCCGTCATTGCACATTACAGAGTAACCTGCTGCTTGTAGGCATCCATTGTGACATCATTTATTTGTAAGTGAAATTCACATTGTTTTCTCTGAAAAGTATGATGTTATGCTCGCAAACACATGACCTCACAATTCATATTTACCCACATTGGACAGATAACTATAATATGCAAAGACAGAATACTAAATGGTAAATGGATTTTTTGCAACAAATAAATAAATAATACTTTTTTATCAATTATTTTTTCATAGAAAGTGCACTGCATTTCTCTAACAAAAGTCTATCCTTATCCTTCTATCATCAAATAGAGTGACAAGTTGTAGCATTAGTAATACTTTACCTTGCGTAATTTTGATATATCAGCCGACCTGTAAAACATCTTCCATTGAATGTAACGTGGAAAGTATCGTAAATTTGTTACAAGTTTTTGAAGTATTGCATAGTTCATTGCATACACTTTCTTTGGATGAAAAGCTCTCCGGAATTTGTGTCCAGTTTGTGGCCAACCATAGAGAATATTGCACAACGTGGAGATAGTGTAAGGAACGACGACAGCACTCGACGCCAACACCATCACACACTTTGCCACGTTACGCAGCATCGTGGACATCTAAATGTACTGATCTGAAAAAGTGAAAATAAAGTAAAATATACAGCAATGAGTGTAGATTTGAGTTTGAGATTTTTGGCATGACATATATAATTACATGCAGAATATACTAAATGGTTAAGATTTTTATTTTGTACTTATTTAAGTATTTATACCTTTGAATATAACTGTAAGTATCATTTGTGATTATTGGCGTACTTATTAAAGGCCCAATATCCATATCTTTCTTATTTTTTTCATGATTTAGAAGAATGTTGAAAAAAAATCCTGTTGTAAATCATGCAGACACAGGACTAAATCAAAGTCAAGATGAGCAATAATGATTTGGAATATTTTGATAAAAATCAAATAAATATTAAACATCGCTATTTGGGTCCCACTTAGTCAAACAAGCCGAAGTTAGCCAACATTGTAACGTCGTTGCAGAGAACATCATTTGACTACCATAACTACGTGACATCTGTCCGAACTCTTCCGAAAACAGGTCATAAACTGTCTGACTTCCGTAAGGCAATAATCTTAACTTCTATGGCGACCAGTTTAAAATAAAGGCATGATTACATGTATCGACTTTCAACAATTGCTGTACCAAAGTTATTAAAAAATATTATAAACATTCTTTAATACATCTTAATTTCAACTACATGTACATCTACAAATACTAACAATATCCGACTCAAATTTAATATGAATTTTTGTTGATAGTTATGTATAGTGTGGCTTTAAAGGGACAATTCAGTCTAAGAGTACGTTAAAATTTGCATCTATATATCAGAAACAAACCAGTTCTAATGGAAATTAGATTTGTTGGTTTTACTGTGATATGCAAGAAAAGCCCATTGTAGTGAAATGTATGTGAAATGTACACATTTTGGTTGGATGTCTTGTATTGCGAACCCAGTGTAGTAAAAAAACATTTTGTCTAGAACTCAAATCCCTCTTACAGTAGTGTGTTTATATATATATACGTTATTAGGTGCATGGTCTTGTCTAAATATAATTTCCCAACTCCTCAGTAGTTATGTATTGCATTTGATTAACGTACCTGACTTTGGATCGGGTATGGGTACAGCATACATGTTATACTTGCTTAATTGTATTGATCAACAATTTTGAATTTCAATGGTATCAATCAAAATACTTAAAGTGAACTGTCGGGCAAGGATGGCTAAAGTTGGTGAAATGGTGTGAATGTATCCAGTATTATTTCTTATGAAATAGAAAAATAAAATCTCTCGTCAAAATCTGTCTGCGTGCGAAAAAATTAATTTAAAGTATGGGAATTCTAAAACGTCCTCCCGGCTCACTAACGTCTGTGGTTACATTTCCACGCAGCCTCGATTTCAATGCTTTCAACTTTTCTTTACTTTAATGGTCAGAACTGCGAAACTAAGCAGAACTTGACCGTCCTATTAATATGTGAGAACTTTTGGAAGGCCAATGAACGCATTTAGACTGGTTTTCTTTGCCCGACTATTCACTTTAACAATGTTGTGGAATTTGTCAACATTTCTTGTTATATGTTTCATAGGAATATAGAACAAGACATTTGTCATATTTTGCTTCGTGGTTATGTAACAGAATTATCCTCATTGAATTGTCCCTCTAAAGTATTTATACCTTTGAATATAACTATAAGCAACATTTGTGATTATAAATATACCGGTATTTCTAATACCCAGTACCCATTTTGGTAGATCCGGCCTTCGGCTGCCACTTGCCGAAGGGTAAATTGCGCTTCATTGTGCTGTATAGTTAAATATAGTTAATTGTGTTTGTTTTGTATGTCTTGATAAAGGGGCAGATCACCTCGAAAATTTGACATTTTTTGTCTATATGATCGGCAGTACTTCCTTGTCCCATATTTATCATTTGAAGTAATTTGTATCCAACAGACTTACGTTTGATTGGATCCCGTGTCATCTGGAAAATCCTGTTGATATTACTTCTTTGAACTTTAATACCCAGTACTAAATACATGTAGTAACGGTTCTTATTTTAAGACTTTGGCAGCAAGGGCTTTCTAAGATAACCCAAAGTGCCAGCACTAAGAACTTTTTAAGTATTTACTTCTAGGGTTAACTTAATATCATCTACATGCAGTACCGAGTACCGTGCCAAAAGTATTCCTTCACATATCATAATTTTACTATATATTTCATGCATTATGACAAATTTTCAATTTATACTAATAATTTTGTTTTCCACTCAGTTCCTTGACTAAATATTTAATCCATTACTATCACAAACATCAAAGGACATCCTTATTGACACAATTTCAGATATTCTGAAAGGTTTTGTACTGGTTATTGAACTTATTAATTTCAGAAAGTTCAAACACAGGGGTTTGTTATGCATGATAATGGGAATAACATGATAATGTAGCAGAATTGGACTGGGTCAAACATTGATAGAGCATTCGGCTAGTGTTCAAGGGGTTGGGTTTGAATCCCAATCTGGTCTTTTCATTTTCTCCTCTAGCTCCTATTACAAAATTTGCAAGCTCGTTTCAAGTATTGGGAACACGCAAACTTGTGTAACAGGTGAGAATAAAATGTATCAGCCAGACCAGGATTCGAACTCGGGACCCTCCAAACACTGTAGCCAAGTGCTCTTCTGACTGAGCTACCTGGTCACCGATGATCGACCCAGTCCAATCCCGTCTTCGCCCTCAAAGACATACAAGACTCTTCTAAACACCAACACCATGTGTTATTTAGTTGGGTACCAATTCTGTAAGAGGAGAGGAGAAAATGTAGCGGCCAGACTGGGATTTGAACCGGGAACCCTCCGACTACTAGTTGAGTGCTTTACCAACTGAGCTACCTGGTCACCAATAATCAATCCAGTCCAATTTCGCTACACTTGTGAGTTGTGTCTTTGCAGACCAAGACTTGGAGAAAGGAGGGAGAAATGCAGCGACATGGTCGATTGAGAATGACCAGGTAGCTCACTTGGTAAAGCATTCGCGAGCGGTTGCTGTTCTGTATGCATTCCTATAAATCCCTTTGTTTCAGCGCTTTAGAAAAATCGTCTGCAAATTCGAGATTTTTTTGGAGATCTCGGATTTCCGTTTGATTGTGCACGTGGATATCAAGAATCTTACGTGTACTTCCTACAGGCAACATCTACATTAACTGTTAGTGTAACATCAATATCTTTATCAGTTTATCGTTTGCATTGCATAATCAGATAATGTATTATGTCACATCAAGTAAAGTATGGAATTAATAGAGCCATACAAGTTTTATGTTCAGTAAATATTCGAGTATTTAACGATTTTACGATTAAAGATCAATGAAATATCACAGTGTCTACTTTACTGTGTGCGTCATTGTTTCAGCAGCCTCTGTTATAAAAATTAGGACGTTTGTCAAGTAGACCTGTGTTAGGATGAAATGAGATAAAGTCTGCCTAATATTCAATGCGACATCATTCAACTTATGGGTTGTAAGAATCAGTGTCATTTGCTTAACGTAATAAGAAAAAATCCAATTCTAGTAATTCTAAACACACCCGAATATAGGGATGAATCTGCAACGTATCCTCCCGCAATCTCATTCCATTCAGGAGGCGGCCATTAAAGTAAAGTCAGAAGTTTGTTTTCGTATTTTTTTCTCAAAATTGTTTTAAAGGTGCAAGTTCGAAAAAAAAATTATCAAAAGTATTCAAAAAACAGTTTTGGGCAATCAAACCATAACGTAAGATATTAGAAGATCAGATATACGTGTATTGCGAATATAGAATTTACAACTTAGGCAAGACCAAAAAAAGGCCCAGAGGGCCAGCATGTTTGCTTTTTAATATGAGCTTTGCTTTAAGATATGTGAATTACTTTTGGAATATTAAAAAAGTTAACGAAATATTAGAAGACACGTTAATAGTGAATCAATTAAGTATAACAATTAACTCATTTCTCAACGCATCGTGATCGAGTGCCACTTGATTCTCCAGGGGCTACTATCAATGACGTACGCGTCGTGATCCCATGTATTATCTTAAAGTAAAACAAGGCTGTAGGTAGTTCATGGCAATAAAACTGACCAATCACATGCATATGTTACATGGGATCTGTGCATGTGGTGACTCTAAAAAGATGAGGAGACGAGAATTAAGTTACATCAGTCTTAAATGGCTGAATCCGGGCCGGCACTCTATTTCCCGCGCGACAGATCACGTGAACTTGCTCCACTACCGTACTTACCAAATTACCGTGTTTACTCTCCTGATACAAAATAACTTACCTAAAGTACAGCAGTTTATAAAATTAAGGCCCCCTAACCATTTTACTTAAATTTCTCCATCTTACACTCTCCCCTTCCAAAGAAAATGTCATCGACATTGCTGACATTCGCCTTAACAAAATTAATAGTCCTTCTAGCATATAATACATTCTGAGAAGATACTAGAACTAACAAGTATTTGGGAAAATTTCCTGTGCTTCAGCACCAGACAATTGTCTGTTTGTAACAATAGGATTAAATGAAGCTGTACACTCTCCATTGGTCCTGACTATTGCCTTGTTTCTGTAAATCCCTAGAATTCATCTATCTGGTTCTCGCATATATATCTCCGGACTCCACTTGTCTAACAGTAAATTAGATAATCCAACATTATCAGCAGTTCCAAACAGGACTTATTAGAACATCCCTAATAACAAGGAATTCTGCCATGTACTGATAAAGATGCAGACTTTGATGTTCCTCCTGTATAAGGTTCGGTTGGATAAGATAAGATGGGGCGATAAGGGAAAATTCCCAGTGGACAATAAAATCAGAAAAGAAATCCGTAAAAAACATAGATGTTGGGAAAAAGCGTTCACCAGTAAGACAGAATCTGCAAAGAAAGAGTACAACAAATAGAGAAACAAAGTAAAAAAGTTAACACGCAAGCTCTGTAAAGACTGTGAAAAATCTATAGCAAAGGAAGTCAAAACAAATCCAAAACGCTTCTGGCAGTATGCAAAATCCAAGACTAAAACCAGCAGTTCTATATCCGAATTGCAGACATCACTGGATAGTGACTCTTTAACCACAAATGATTCAGGAATAGGGGAACTATTGCAAAATTATTTCTGTAGTGTCTTTACTCAGGAACCCCCCGGAGAAATACCTAACCTGGAAAATCACAACATAAATAGCTACTTACATCGAGTTACAGTAAGCGAGAAACAAGTTTACGAAATACTAGTAAAACTGGATGTTGGTAAATCTGCGGGGCCGGATGATATTCACCCAAGAATTCTTAAAGAACTAGTCAACTCTCTAGCAGTTCCACTCGCAAAAATCTTTAATGTGTCATTAACCTCATCATCTTTACCTAGGGACTGGAAAGTGGGAAACATCACTGCAATTTTCAAGAAAGGTCAGCTTAAATTGCCAAGCAACTATAGACCAATAAGTCTTACTAGCATAATATGCAAGGTACTGGAGACACTAGTCCGAGAAGCCATCGTCAAACATTTTAAAGAAAACAAATTTGTTCAGCAACAACCAGTTTGGTTTCATTTCTGAGAGATCTACTACTCTTCAACTACTACATGTTATGGAGTCATGGTCCCAAATACTTGATCGGGGTGGAAAAATTCGATTGCATTTACACAGATTTCATGAAAGCATTCGGCACAGTGCCACACAAAAGATTAGTAGAAAAAATTAGAAGTTATGGGATACACGGCCAACTCCTAGACTGGATATATTCATTTCTATCATACAGATAACAGCGGGTATGTATAAATGGCCACCGTTCGAACTGGGGACCAGTCAGTAGCGGCATCCCTCAATGTAGTGTCCTGGTCCTATCTTGTACGTCATATACATTAACGAGCACCAGACAATTGTCTGTTTGTAACAATAGGATTAAATGAAGCTGTACACTCTCCATTGGTCCTGGCTATTGCCTTGTTTCTGTAAATCCCTAGAATTCATCTATCTGGTTCTCGCATATATATCTCCGGACTCCACTTGTCTAACAGTAAATTAGATAATCCAACATTATCAGCAGTTCCAAACAGGACTTATTAGAACATCCCTAATAACAAGGAATTCTGCCATGTACTGATAAAGATGCAGACTTTGATGTTCCTCCTGTATAAGGTTCGGTTGGATAAGATAAGATGGGGCGATAAGGGAAAATTCCCAGTGGACAATAAAATCAGAAAAGAAATCCGTAAAAAAACATAGATGTTGGGAAAAAGCGTTCACCAGTAAGACAGAATCTGCAAAGAAAGAGTACAACAAATAGAGAAACAAAGTAAAAAAGTTAACACGCAAGCTCTGTAAAGACTGTAAAAAATCTATAGCAAAGGAAGTCAAAACAAATCCAAAACGCTTCTGGCAGTATGCAAAATCCAAGACTAAAACCAGCAGTTCTATATCCGAATTGCAGACATCACTGGATAGTGACTCTTTAACCACAAATGATTCAGGAATAGGGGAACTATTGCAAAATTATTTCTGTAGTGTCTTTACTCAGAAACCCCCCGGAGAAATACCTAACCTGGAAAATCACAACGTAAATAGCTACTTACATCGAGTTACAGTAAGCGAGAAACAAGTTCACGAAATACTAGTAAAACTGGATGTTGGTAAATCTGCGGGGCCGGATGATATTCACCCAAGAATTCTTAAAGAACTAGTCAACTCTCTAGCAGTTCCACTCGCAAAAATCTTTAATGTGTCATTAACCTCATCATCCTTACCTAGGGACTGGAAAGTGGGAAACATCACTGCAATTTTCAAGAAAGGTCAGCTTAAATTGCCAAGCAACTATAGACCAATAAGTCTTACTAGCATAATATGCAAGGTACTGGAGACACTAGTCCGAGAAGCCATCGTCAAACATTTTAAAGAAAACAAATTTGTTCAGCAACAACCAGTTTGGTTTCATTTCTGAGAGATCTACTACTCTTCAACTACTACATGTTATGGAGTCATGGTCCCAAATCCTTGATCGGGGTGGAAAAATTCGATTGCATTTACACAGATTTCATGAAAGCATTCGGCACAGTGCCACACAAAAGATTAGTAGAAAAAATTAGAAGTTATGGGATACACGGCCAACTCCTAGACTGGATATATTCATTTCTATCATACAGATAACAGCGGGTATGTATAAATGGCCACCGTTCGAACTGGGGAACAGTCAGTAGCGGCATCCCTCAAGGTAGTGTCCTGGTCCTATCTTGTACGTCATATACATTAACGACCTTCCGGATGTTGTGACTAACTCAATAACCTACCTGTTCGCAGATGATACTAAGATTTCAAAGAGATCACATGCGCAGCTGACATAACGAAATTGCAAAATGACATGACTGCACTCCAAGAATGGTCGGACAAATGGCTCTTAAGGTTCCATCCAGATAAATGTGTTGTGCTAACATTGGGTAAACCACCAGATCATCCTCACCATTACCATCTCACGAAAGATAACAACAATTACCAGCTCAAGACAGTGGAAAGTGAGACCGACCTCGGCATCACGGTAGACTCCAAACTTACTTTTGATCAACACATTCAGGCCAAGGTCAACAAGGCAAACAGCATTACTGGCCTTATCAGAAGAACTTTCACTCATTTGGATGAGGAGAACTTTTTAATGTTATATAAGGCCTTAGTTAGACCCCATCTAGAATACGGAAACACAATCTGGCAACCTCATAAAGTGGAACACATAACAGCAATCGTAGAAACGTCCAACGATGTAGCTCACAATAATTATTCCCCATCAATTTATGTGATACTTCCGTTTTCAAGTTTAGCACTGGAAAAATTAAAAATTACGACCGCCTACCTCCCCTTGACGAATTGATAAGTACCAGAGCGGTGATCAAGATACTAGACATACAAAATTATCAACAATTAAGATCATAATCTAGTACACCCACAACCTGCAATCGTAATACACAATGTTCAAGTCCTGGGTCACCAAAAAAACAACAAATTTTTTTCAAGTAGGATCTCTTAGAGACATAGGAAAATAATGTTTTTAGCTCCCGCAATGTATCTCCATAGTAATAATTTCTCCACTTGATGTCGCGTTAACATCACCTAATACTTTCAAACTTTTTGAGGCACACGGCGAGCTGTCACATGGGTCACTGGAAAAATGAAAATATACTGTATGACTATCGATCCCCCCCTCAACCGAGAAAGATGCTAAAAAAGGAGCTAAATATAGAGGCCATAGCCGGTGTTCAGAAATCATCCTAAGGTATCCTTAGGTATAAGCCCATGGAGGCGATCTCAGAAACCCAGATACCTTCTGTACCATTGGTAAGTATATATGTAGGTTGTCCTAACTGATCATATGTCAATAGCTGGGTCGTGTTCCTTCTCCTTTGAGGTCTCCTCGAACTATCCGAACTTCTACCACTACTACTTGTGCTATGGTTCAACATTTCTGCTTCCGAGTCCTCATCGTCCGCAGCTGTTCCTTTCTCTGTTTCGGATGACTCTGTCTCGGTCCCTTCCTCTCTTTGGTCAGTATCTTTATCGCTGCCTATCGGCAGTGAATTGTCAGCCTCGAGTTCCCTACTTTGTTCAGATACAGCTCTAGTGTTACGTGTAGGCACTGCACGATTAAATACATATTCATCTGGCCCACTTGAACTACTACTATCAGACCGCTCCTGCCTTCCTGATACAGTGGTCTCTCGAGGTCTCGTATTTACCAGTTCTCGTCTCCGACTCACCCGTCCAGGTTGGATATTCCTATCTCTGTTAGATTTCTATGTAAAATTTTCTTCCGACCTGATCCATCCTCGGGCTCTACTTCATAAACTGGTGAGTCCTCCTATAGCCTTCTTCTCACCACATGAATCTTTCTTTCCCAATAGGATATGAGTTTACCTAGTCCCCCTCGTTCACCAAGATTCCTTACCAGCACTCTGTCTCCTGGTTTAGTAACGAGCTTCGTAAGGTCTGGTCATATCTCGCCTTAGCTCGACCGGCTACTCTTTTGACTTTTTCTTCAGCACATCTATGAGTTTCTTTCATCTGCTCCAGCCATTTTCCTATGGCTTTCCGGTCGTGTCCGTTATGTATCCCAAACAGAATATCCACTGGTAACTTCGGAGTCCTACCGAAAATGAGATAAAAAGGTGAATACCCAGTACTCTCATTTCTGGCACAGTTGTAAGCGTGCGTTACTCGATGTACATGGTTCTTCCAGTCCAACTTTTCATCTTTGTCTAGAGATCTCAACATACCCAGGATTGTCAGGTTCATCCTTTCACATAACCCGTTCCCTGCTGGATAATAAGGGGTGGTTCTGCTGTGGATGATTCCACACTTCTTCTGTAGCTCTCGGAATAACTTATTCTCAAACTCAGCTCCTTAATCATGTAATAGCCTCCCTGGAAAACAAAACCTTGGGAAGTAGTCATTGAAAAGTTTGTCCGCTGCTGTCTTTGCCGATTTATTCTTTGTCGGGTATGCCTGGACAAAGCGCGTTAAGTGGTCCACCACAACTAATAGGTACTCATAACCTTCCTTGGCGCGTTCCAAATGTACATAATCAATAGCCACCAACTCAAAAGGATGAGTAGTATGGAATTGTTTAAGTTCTGCTCTGGGCTGAACGGGCGGCTTCCTATCCTTAAGGCAATGACACACCTTTCGCATTTTCGGGCAATGGGAACGTTCCCTCGCTAAGCCGTAAACACGTTCAGCTCCAAGATGTCCCATTTTCTCGTGTAACTCTTGGAACACTATCTTCTTGTACTCAGCAGGAATTCACAGCTGTTGGACAGTTTCACCAGTGTCTAGACAACATGAACGGTACAATACATTACCCTTCAGACGCAATCGGCTCCAATCTCTCAGCCATGCCTTTAGGAATGGTTCCTCGTGTCGTAAATCTCTCTTGGATGGTTCCTTCCCACGCCTTACGTCTTGAGCCTTGGCCATCTCATCTCTGCTTAACGTCTTGATAGCTACCCCAAGACCTTTCCAACCATCTTCTTCCACTGCTGCCACCTGACATTGTCTCAGACCTTCAATTCCTTCACCAACTTTTACAGATGTTAATACTTCAACCATTTCTTCTTTCCGTCTAATTTCGGTGCACTCAGAAATCATCTATATCCAACGGTATTCTGGAGAGCACATTAGCAGCTGTATTTAACCGGCCTGGCTTATAGCGAAGTTTGAAATTATAATCAGCCAGTTCTGTTACCCATCTCTGTCTGGTAGCATCCAGCTTGGCTGTCGTCAATATGTAGGTTAACGCATTATTGACCGTGTACACATCAAAAGATGGCGCGTAATTGACGGATCGCCTGCTGTCAATCAAGACGCACATGACTTTGCATTTGTGTATTGTGTGTGCTACGATGTATGCTCCGACAATGAATATTTGGTCAATACAGAAAATCTCGGGAGCGTTCTGTTACGGCCCATTTAAGAGCAAGAAACTCTAACTTACCACTATGAAGATGGTAGTTCTTCAATGTTCTGGACCCATACGTCACTACAGCTTGCTTACCATTGCTCTGACTCTGATAAAGAATTGCACCAAGACCCTCTTGTCATGCGGTAATATCCAAGCAGTTCCAATAGTTGCCGAACCTCACCGATTGTACTAGGTTGTTTTTCCTTTCAGTATACTCACAGCCTTTGTGTCTTCAGGATCCACTCTACATCCTTCTGTTGAGACCAATTGACTAAGATGGTTGTTGCCAAGTACAAATCACCGCAAAACCACTCCTATTTGAACTAAAATTACACTAGCATTGAATAAAGGTTTAATTCCCTGTCTCCTAAATTTCTTACCAAAACTATAATGCAGCATATCTTCAACAAGTTGTTCAAAAGTACGAATGAACTCTTGAGAATGCCTCCTGGGCCCCCCTGTCAAACCGTAAAGGTGATAACGCCAGCCCCTCATCTAGACCCCCCCAAGGTGTAAAAAACATACACCACACAGCCATACAATATGAGAGCTGAAATAGGGATAAGAACTCTTTATGAATCCACCCTACAATTAAAAAGGTCTAATGATGTACTCCATTATCCTTGACTTCCCATACAGATGGGGGTGGGACAAGAAATAACAGTTGATCTTGGCGCACATGTTACCTTGATCTTAACAACTCAATAGTACAACTTCAAATCAGGGTGTCTCCCCCATACACTTATGGGTACATCCCGTGGAAAAATCAATGCATTTCTTTCCTTCCAGCTGGACATTCATGTCATCTCTCTCCAGAACTCAAATATTGTTTACAAAAAAAAAACAACCAGAGACATAGATAATTTAATTAAATCTCTGCAAAAAACTACACGAATAATTGAACACATATATTGTACTTGTAAAATATCTATGTATGAGCTAATTTATTTTCACATCTTTAACAGCTACATGCATGGACGTTCTATGGAACGTTTTCGTGTGGTTTTAAATGGGAAATTATGTTACGATTATTTGTATTTAACCTTCATGATTCGGTTGATGTAAAATACGACGAATGCTATGCTGCAATAATTGCCCCTTGCCGGGCCCCATCTCTGCATCGGCCGAATATTTGTGTCGATTTCCATGTACAAGATGGCTTTTATCGAAAAATGATTACAAAGCATTGTCATTAATGTAAGAATACTTCATTTGCATCAAATGTATCATCTCAAAACAACAATTTGCATACCGCATTAGTGGTTTATCACACGAAACGAAACCGACACGACTGAGAAACACATGTCCATGTTGACATTTCCACGCAGCCTCGTTTTCAAAGAGTTTGGCGAATTTATATTTAGAAACTGTGCTAAATTTACACGGGGCTTCCCCAAAATTTCAATGGTCAAAACTGGACACCGTAGGCGGAACTTGACCATCATTATGGTATACAATGACTTTTGGAAGGCCAAAGAACGCATTTAGACTGGTTTCCTTTGCCCGACTATTCACTTTAAAGTGTGATAAGAGCTATGAGTTCATCCCCTAGTTGAGGTTGTGATATGGAATAAATGTTATACTCTCAATACAAAATGTGTATTTTTGAAAGAAATAATTAATTTTGAATGCAAGAGGTACTCAAATGTAACAAGATTGCTGCCCAAATTAGTTTTTAGATAAAAGCATATATGAGATTAATTTTCATTACATTGGTTGATATATGATTATAAAACATGTACAGTTGAACTGGGTAGACTTGAAGCCAGTAGATCCATGGTAAAACCTTTGCATAATCTCAGTTAAGTCTACTTCCATATACAGTTAAAATTGCAACAAAATATAAGAGTTAAAATTTACAAAATTCACTTATATCCAATTATGAATGTTGTAGCATGACCAACTACAGCGCCATGAAGTAATGTGTAACCAGGTAGAGATAGATCTCCAGGACCATCGTCAGTTCCCTCCCGAGAAGGGTGCTAAGTCCCGCCTTATACAAGATTACTTGGAGAAGGAAACCTTCCTGGAGAGTGAGGTGACTGATCACTTTTTATGAACTCTTATGAAAATGTTATTTAATATGGATATATAGCTTTTTGTTTTCTTTCTTTTTGCTTCCTTCCTTAAACAATATATGCTGCACTTGTACTTCTCAAAAAGCATTGTACACATCTCTTTTGATTGTTGTACAGGTTTCTTTTAGTCCTTTATGTTGTTAATTCATTTGTAAATCTGATCTCAATAATATCTTTGCGTGAAGGCCACTGTATCTATATTTTGTATATTGTTATTTCTTGGAAAGTGTTATATGAATGTTCTGGCTTTTGTTTTGTGGTACTGTATTTGTAAAATCTCCTATTCATAGCTAAGACTGTGAGAGCTTCTATCGTCATTCTGTAATGCTGTTACATAGTATAAGGGTTGACATTGTCAGTTAATTAATTATCTGTGTTTGTTACTTACAGCCACACCGTTACATCTTTGTGTTTTCTCTGTTTAGTTGAAGCGCTACAAGACGTATACGTATCTGCTCCAGTCTCGGATGACTGCCTACCCCGAGTTGGAGCCTTCCCTGGTCGAGACTGTCATCGGGGAAGACGAGGAAAATGTACAGCCAGACGAAGCGAAAGTGCAACAGACACGGCCGGTGCAGCGTTCTCTGTCTGATAGGTACAGTTACCGAGCCGCTATCTATCAAAATCAACATATAGAGTATGATATAATCTGAGTGAGAGTCTGAAGCAAAGTGCAATAAGTAATGTGAATATAGACACTGGTTGATGATGGTTGTTGAACGAAAGGAGACTGAAATCTTAAAAGTGCTATGGTGTGAGGAAGGTTTTATACTAATGACATTCTTTTTGATATCTATATAAC
Source organism: Argopecten irradians (assembly GCF_041381155.1). NCBI lineage: Eukaryota > Metazoa > Mollusca > Bivalvia > Pectinida > Pectinidae > Argopecten > Argopecten irradians. Next base: position 14,059,565 of record NC_091138.1, on the reverse strand, counting down.
ATGTATACTAATGGATCTGGTACATGTTGGGGTATATACTGGTGTTCACTAACTATATATATACATGTAGATTAGCTCTCCAGTACGACCACATCCATCACACTGCATGCTGACTAGCTGGTAGGAAACACTGCATGATAATAATGCTAGAACATTATCCACATATGTTAGCTGGGCTGTCACATCCAACTCGCGTATACGATGTGTAAACAGTCCACCTGCCAAACACCTAGTACCAGAGTAGAAGATGTGTTACTAATTTTATATGATAAGTATATATATATATGGTTGACTATATTTATTTACTTGATATGTATACTTTAAGGATTTATAACCAAATGAAGCATTACTGAAATATTTCCTGAGGTTTAAGGCCTTAGATATTAAAGGTCCATATTATTAGATTGTGTATTCAGACCAATTAACATTATTAGGATGTGTAATCACATTATAGATATAATTATTTCATGATATTTGATGCAATCATTTCGTATTTGAAATATTTAGCTATTTCGTTCACTACAATATTTTGCCTCATTTCATTATTGAATTTAAATTAAGGAGGAAATCCAAGACATACCATTTCTAACTGATTCTCAAACGATTGTGTTCTTAATCGACTGTGTCATTGAATGCTAATTATGATATCAAAATAATATTGACCAAAGCATTGTTAGATCTTCATTTAGACAAAAAATATCATGTATACATGTCAACATACATTTACACTTGGTTTTCTTTTGAGAGGAGTGGATTAGCTCTCATTCCCTGTGTAAATTTACACTGGGGCTCTATCTGTCATCAATCTCTCGCACATTGTCATGGCATACAAAGTTTTACTGATCTGTATTACAGATCTGACAATTCATCTTCCACTGTCTGTAAACAACATGTATTTGATATGTCGATCACTTTGGGATAAAATGGATGATAAATTTGAGGGACTCTGATGTGGTATGAATTAAAAATTAAATCTGCTGCTACAAGCTCATTATATAATGGGGATATAGATAAATCTATTAACTCTGGTACAAAAGATAATGAATTGAGGTAGTTAAATATATTCTTGGAGTATTATGAGAAAAACATAGTGTTATCATATATGGGGAAACATCTATGATATCACATGACTGTTATAGAATTTGATTAACTGTTTAATTTATATTCTTTTCTGTCAAAAGAGGGCATAGTATATATAGGCAAGGCTGGATATGAAATTTGATAATATTACATTATTACATTACATTTTAGACCAAACATGGGATATATTTATGAAACTTTCTTTTTTGTGCTCTGATATGTATCCTGGTAAGTTTGATAGGTTGATCAGATCAGGTAAGGAATACAGGCCCACTTGGCCTTTTGATTAAATTCAGAGGCTATAAGTCTCCTAATGGTCGATGTCCTTGCTATTCAAAAGTTGAATGATAAACTGTAATTTTGTATTAATTGAAAGTTAATGTTATCTAAATTAAATATTGAATATACACTTGTTTTCCAATGATGATTGTTGTAATAAGTTTTGATCTTTGAAAGCTGTTTATTTTGTTTTTATGTGATTTTTACTGCTTTAATTATTTATTATGAAGTTGATGGTAATGATTTTAAATTTTCTTTGTTTTCATATACTTTATTCATAAATTTCTTTCTTTGAAAGCTATTGTGCCATTATCGATATATATCCTGACAAGGTTTCTATTAATCAGTGATATACGCTTCCATTAATCTAATCATATACTTAGTTAACGTAGAAAAAGACAGAAATTCTATATTCAACACAAATTATACAAGTATATTTATCTCTTGAGCAAAATGTCTAGTCAGAATTTGTGATGGTTCAATCATGTCTCTATCTTCCATATACATGCAGTTGTACTTCTTAGGTATTATCATTCATATTCAGTTTGAATGAGTTTGCAACATATTGAAAAAGAAAAAAAAGGTTTGTAAGAGATTTGCTTTAAATCAAAGTAGCTAGATGAAGTGTATATGTTGAATGACGACAGGGTCCTCCTTACATTGTACTTTGTTTTTGTATTTGCCAGGCCACAGGATATGTTGACTGTTGGTACCCTTGTCTGACACTATTGGTATGAGAAAGATTTTATTACAAAAAAACTTTATGCATTGGTGTGACATCCTCTGCATTTTCTAAAGTTTTTGATAAATAATATATAGAAGCGGTGTGTTTGAATTTGCCAAAACTGCCTTTTTGTGCATTTTGTTTCATCTAATGACAGAATTAAGCACATGGAACCAATGATGTCATTTTGTGTATTCACAATATTGCACTCTGAAATACACAATATATGTATACATATCTATTCTGCCTGTTGAATACACGTTAACAAATAATCTTTACTTTATAGTACTGATGGAGAAAATGCCACTAATTGACGTTAGTAATTGGACAAATGATCTAACATTTGCACTCCCTTAGCAACATTATCACAAGGAATGATGTTTATATTACACAACAATGCCAGGTACTAACTAGGTCTTACAAACCCTGTAACATGTGCTTCAAGTAACTCATACATTGGAAATTACTTATTTTGTTGTTGGTAATGCTAGCTGTGTTCATATTATCAAATGATGCTGATGCCAGTAGAAATCCCTCACCACTTTGTTATTTAGTTTATAGACCATTGTAAATTGTAGGAGAATGGCATTTTTAGTACTACATGCATGGCTTCACTTCTTTATTTACTTAGTGACTTGAGCATGTTGTAGCTCTGCATCGTACTGTAGCGATCTGAAGTTCATACCAAGCTTTATTTTATTGACAGTAATTCTTTATGTCATAACATTGACATAACTTTCAAAACATTTTGTTTAACTTCTGCATTTTTCGGGTTGAACAATGAAAATGTCTGCAATTGAAATAGATAATCAGTAGCATCATTAGGTGAAGGAAATACAAGATTTTTTAATTCAATAGCTTTTACCTGCTAATATCAAAGGTTAAATATGCATCTGTATAAATTCCTGTGACTGAGTAACGAAGTGGTCTAGAGTTATGATGTTTGGCCATGATATATATCAGAATACATGTTATTGAGCTTCTAAATATCCTTTTCATATATGTCTGAAAAATCCTTTTCATATATGTCTTAAAAATCCGTTTCATATATGTCTTAAAAATCCTTTTTATAAATGTATTCAAACAACTTCTGATGGATGATAGGTTGACAAAGTGTTTGTATGAAGAAATGTCAAGGTAATCATCATTGATCCTGACTCCTAAAAACAGAGTTAAAAGTGTTTAGGGTGTTCAGAAACATCATTTAGATAAAAGTGACTCAAACATTAATTCAGGGAAAGTTAAATTATATCCAGTTTCCAGTATACAAGCTTTCATGACCACTTGAGGCAAACCCTAGGATGGTTTTTTATCAATATAAAAAAAATCATAAATTGATTGTCTATATGATGGTGTTATGTGGAAAAACATGTGACACGGGCTGGAATGTGACACATGGGTCAAGAAGTCAGACAGATTATTGTGTTACCACTACAGAGACATCAGGAGTGGGACCCAAGCTCTAGGTTGTAGATGGCTAGGACTATAACAGGGTAAAGTGTTAGTAGTCCTTCACAATGAAAGTAGTCCAATGTAATAAAGGTTTTGACTAAATTTTTTATTGTCTTTCAAATACCAGCACAAATTTAGATCCTTAAATATATCCTTGAATATAGTTTTTAACAATCAAGAATATCTTCATATATACAGTTCTCCCATCACCATATTTTAAAACATGATACATAGATTTTCTTTTGATCTAAATTCAATAGTATAGTTGTATACATTGTATGTAGGTCTAAATCAAAATAAATTTGGAAGCCATATAGATGAAGTTTCAATGGTAATGTTTGGTGACCATCACATGTTGAGTTTCTGTATACAGTAGTATATCTATAGCTGGGTCAGGTTATTTTGATATCTTTCAAAAAATTGTGTTCCAAACGTTTACCATTTTTAAAATGCTAGTCTTCTGTTTATACAGAAATATGTCTAAAGCTATGTATTGAAGTTTCCTTATCCTAGATGTAAACAATCATGATACCCGCTATCCGTCCCATTTTTAATCCAATCATTATTCTGAATCATATCATGGTTTATCATGATCATTTGTCTGTTATAGGGAGTTATAGTGTTATGCTGAAATCATTTGTAGGAGATGTCCATACCTGTGTGCTGTACTAATTTACAACAGGTAGTCCTCTATTTCTAGCTGTTATGAAGGGGTAGGTCTAGGTATATTACTGCACTTCAGTATCAGACTGTACAACAAACTTGAGTCTACTCATCTGTATGGTGAACATGTGACCTAGTCTAGTTGACCTCTTATTTTACCTGTCCTACTGTTGTCTTGGTAATTAAGCATCAATCTCCCTTCATCGTAACTGACACTGTCTAAATCAATGGCAGTTTAGCCATTTTTATACTGCCCTTCTATACTTAGATCTTCCATGGACAAGTTTTGAAGTAATACCACCTCCATATCAATGCCATTTATTTGTGCCATTCTTCAGTTAAACATTATGAGGCGTTTTCATATCACTAGGGTATAGTAATAGTATCCTCTATGGGTGTTGATTAATGTGTAAGAGCCTACCATGATTTAACAGTTACGCTCAAAACAGGTCATATTACTGCCGACCTCGTCATTGGTATTAGCTGTATTCATTTGTATTTATTATTGTCAATAGTGTTGCCATAGATACTTATTTGTTTATGAAGGCTGTTGCCATGGAAATGACCTTTCATTTGTGCTGGCTGTTGTTGTGGACACAATATTGTTTAGTTTGTTTTTGTGGGGTGTGCTACTGATGCAACATTCTTATATCCTCGTTCCTGCCATGGGTACAGACAAAATTCATTTGTGGTGGTTGTTGCCATGGATACAGCCTTTATTCATTTGTGCTAGTTGTTGCCATGGATACAGCCTTTGTGCTAGTTGTTGCTATGGATGCAACCTATGTTTGTGCTGGCTATATACATTGTATAGCTATTCATTTGTGTTGATCTTTGCCATTGATGCAAACTTTATGTCCAGTTGTGCAGATTGTCGCCATGGATAGTATACAAATAACTATCAGCCAGTGCTGTCTTCTGCCAGGGATGCAGACTTCATTTGTTTGTGCTAGTTGTTGCCATGGCTACAACCTGTGTTTTTGTGGATTGTTACTATGGCTACAACCTTTATTTGTGTTGGCTGTTGCCATGGTAATTATCATATGGGTTTAAGTAAATATAACAACAACCACATTATTTTGTAATGTGCTATTCTGTGTAATTACTGTGTAGGATTGTTTATTGTGTTGAACTTCAGGTCATTCAATGTTGCTTGTATTAGCCTAGCTTTGTATGCCTTAATATAGTCATATAGCCCTAGTCATCAGTCATTTTGATATCATTTAACATAGTAAATGTATGAGCAGACATATTTATTACAGTGTGCTTCATTTTGCATATTTTAATTTAATTGCTCAATTGATTGTTTCTTTGATGACATAATGAATCTCTTTGTTTAAGTGTTCTTTTTGTGTAAGGGTATAAGTTTGTGTGTTTTGTTTTAGATTTTGCATGTTATTGTGGTTGGTAGCTGTATAAAAGATTTACTTGGGGATTACAGGGTGTCTTTGGTCTCATTACAGTGCGTTGTAGAATAATGTTCCCATAGTAGGCTCTGTGTATTGCAGAGGGAGATGGCCAAACGGTTCATCTAAACATTAATAAATTCACCTATCTTAACTGTATGGATCCTAACAGCTGTTACATAGACAGAAAAGCTTATGTACACTAGAAATCTCTATACTTCACAATAAGGCAATCTGTATTCAAGCATTCATCTAGGGCATGTATCTGGAAATGTCAATATTACAGCAGATAAACTTCATATAGTATTGACTATATAGCCCTCCCTGTATTGTATTTTACGTAGTCACAGTTCATACTTTTATTATTTTCAAATCATGAAAAACAGGTATTGATGAAAATTACATTGAAAATTTGGTCTTATCTAGGTAATTAATTTATTACATGTAACTGTATGATCATCCATGTTAATGAGATATGACCATCATTGCTGACCTGTGTATCAAAATGAAAATCCAAATGAAGGCCATCCTAGTGACCTATCGGTCATTGTTTAAGGTTAACCTTTGAACTTGTCCTCTATATCTTTATGGGTGTAAGTCTGAGTACACTTGTCCTGGTCAGGGTGGTATACTGGCTAAATAGTTGTGTTACTACGGGCTTTATCATGGGTATTACATAAGCATGTCTTTGTTTCCATGGTTCTACTATCTAGCTGTATCGTATCCGTGGTAATCTACATATTCATGTCTAGCATACATGTAAGTCAGCATTTCTACCCAAACAAATGATTTGCTGAAGTGTTAGTTTAAAAGTACTCATTGCACATCATAGACAAGGTGATTACTGAGCTCCATCGTTAATACAGGTGTATTAATACATTAACACCTTTATGTATCTACCTGTATCAGTACATAACACATACTTCTGCACCCATTCTTACACAGGAGTAGCAGGCATCGCGAAAGTTGAAAAAAATGGCCAGACATTCATACCTGCAAGAACTGTAAGTAAGCTGGACCAAACAATATGTTCCCGGAACGAAAATAATAAAAAAAAAATTGAAGTAAAATTAACTTTCTGTTATTGGTGTCCAGGCATTTTTGCCTGGTTCAGTACCTGTGTAATCAGAGACGCCATTTCTTTCTACTTCAGGTACTCAATAATTGCAAGACATACGATCCGGACCAGATTTTTAGGTCATCTGACCCTTTGGGGGCCAACTCAATGAAAATGGATGTTGTCATACATTTTTTGTATTTGGTGGATGGACTGAAGTATATATGACAGTCATGTGATTTTTTTTTAGATACGAGATTTGAAAAATTATTAAGAAATTGGGATATTTACTATTTTAGAGTTAATGTCCCGATTTTTTTAACAGTTTTTCAAATCTCGTATTTTTTGGAAAAAAAATCACATGACTGTCATCTATACTCATCAGTCCATCCATCAAATACAAAAAATGTATGACAACATCCATTTTCATTGAGTTGGCCCCCTGTGCGTCGGACCGGCAAATTTCGCGATGTCTGGAATAGTGGCATAGTACAGTAGTGATCCCTAAACAAGTTCATGTTCACAAGCCCTTTCTTGCTTCATAAAACTGTTCAAAATTCTTGTTCACTAGTACTCCCTCCCATGACTTGTAGAACTAAACTTTTAGCTATGGGAAAGGGTGTACATGTATTTAAGACCTTTTACATTAATCCTTAAACCAAAGACATCTTAATTAAATCAATTCAGAAAGGTGCTGCACATTTTATCCCTACAGATCATACATTAAGTTTCCATGTAGTCCATTACAGTCGGTCATTTTTTTGTCTTGTCTCCATTTGTTGGTTCGTTATGATCTTTTCAATAATTTATGTCATATATTATAATGTATATATATATTTATCATACACATATTGAATTTTGTAGAAATCTCTGGTAAAGGTTGAACATGTGTGTTCCTTATAAATGGTCTGTTTTTAGGTCTCCTATGGAGGGACCATGAAGATTTCAGATCTTAACACTTCCTGTATGAATTCACTATCAGTCCCTGTTTATATTAGACAGAGCTACCCCTGATCTATCGGTATCTTCTCATCATCATATTTTATCCAGTCCACAAATGGGTGTCTATCTCTCTGTACCAGTGTATCCCATTCTCTATTTGCATATTACAGAGTTAACTGCCCTTGTGTGTAGGCATTGATTGTTACTCTAAGTCTATGTCAAGTGTTTGTGAGTGTAATATAATATTTTTCAGAGAAAACAAAGTAATTTTACTTGCAAACTATGATGTATTAATCATTACCTATCTCCAAGAACAGATAACTCTGTAATATACAGAGACGAAATACCTCTATTACAATTTCTCGTCAAAAACAGCATAGAATGCATTTCTTGCATTGTTGCTATTCTTTCAACATTTCTGTATTTTATACCAAAGAAACACTTGACATGTATAACTGTTATGTTGATCAATCTTGTGCACTTTGTAAAAGTCTTCTGGTAATTATAATACAATACAACTTCCTAGAGACGTTTTTGACAAAACATATATGTACAAGGTTAAAACATCTGTGTTTTCTATCAGTTCAAATTCTGTAAGGATATTGGTTCAAATCTATACACTTATTAATATTGTAATTGAATCAAAGTTTTACTTGTTTTAGAATCATGCTTTATTTTAACACAGCTGGTTTTGCATAAAAATGATAGTTTTCATCATTAGTATTAGATCAAAATAAACGTTTGTGACTTTATTGATTAATCACTGATGCTCTTCTTTAAAGTATTGTTAATTACAACCAGGTTTTATTGTGTTTATATGTGCTGTACTATATTTTAAGAAGTGATTTTATTGGAAACTATGGGTTTTACAATTTGGCTAGCTTCATGTGTTCATCAGTGCTCTGGTTTCTATGCTTTCTAGAATTGCAACTAATGGTCTCAATCACACATTGATTTTTCTCTGTTACTCGTAGATTTTTTTTGTACAAAAGGGGCGTTTGTCAGACAATCTGTAAGATGTATTAGCAATACTATATTTAACTATATAAAATTTCTGTTACCTTCCAAATATTGGAGCCCTCAGCTTGTACTTGGATTGGTCTTTATGTATAATACACCTATGACCCAACTCTGGATATTCAACTCTCCCCTCTTCTAGTTGTTTCTCTTCTAGTCAGTCATTTTGAAGAAGTAGTCTTAGCAAGCACACTGAAGCCAGCTTGCGTCTTGGATAATGGAAGAAGTTAATGATTAGATAATTACTAGCAAGGTGCTGACATAATGAAAGTTGACATAGGAAATTTTTCTGGAATTATGAAGCTCCTGCTTAGAGTTTATTGTAATATGATACTGTGTACCAGGTGTATAAGTAAAAGAGGGTATTATAAAAAGTTACTGGGTCGATGACAGTGTAAAGCACACTCATTAGTTAAGAAATGATGATAAAAAAACTGCTAGTTGATAGAAATGCTATGCATCCACTGCCTCTTTTTTGGGAATTCTGATATCTGTTTGATGAGAGAATTCAAATTGTCAGGCGGTGTTAATAAATGGTGGAGTATTTCCCTGGAGTTGTGGAGTTGATATTTAGAGTTGGGTCATATCTGTATGTTTGTGTGTTGGTACCTCCCAGAGGTATAGTGTTTGTGAGTGATCTCACCCTCATGTCCAGCCCAATCATGTGACCGTCATGTGACTGTCTGTAGTACTGCTCATACATTTATTCCACCTGGAAGTGTGAATGAATAAATACCAGATAAAAAATCAGCTCTTTTTGTTATTTGTTTAATGTTTTCTCAGACTTCAGAAATTTACATAAAGTCAACTTTTTGCCCTTGCTTAAGGGAATTATACATTCTGTAAATTTATATTAGGGCAACTTTATACAAAAATGGTTAGATAATGAAGCTACAGCGGCTTACAGATAGAGAGTGCAGTGAATACAACACTCACAACAGAAACTGGGTGTCTGCATCATATCTTATATATATATATAAAGGATTCTTCATATATGGTAATAAAGATTTAGAAGAATGAAGATGTGACCTTGACCTAGCCATATGTTAACATAGCAGTCTACATACAGTAGTCTAGTAGCAGCCTTGTAGATCTAGTGTTCTGTATACTGACTTGACACCAAGCCTGTAGAGTTCCTTTCACATGTTTATTTGTAAACTTTCCAAATCCTTTATATATGATGAAAAATACAAATTTGCAACTATCTTTTCATTTCAAAAGTGTGCACTATAAAATACTGTTTGAAAAAAAAGGATACATGAAAAATATTTTTTTTCACAACAAACGTTTTAGTAGTTAGTAGATTAAACATCACCTTATACAGAAGCTGATGGGCAGGTTTAAATTGTCCTGATAACGAGTACCATATCAGAACAAACAGTTAAATCATCATTAATTATAATTATAAATAGAAAACACTACTGTTACATTTGGTGAATTCTGTAATCACTATTCAAAGAATAAATATGGTATTTCTTTGTTGAAAAGTACACTGAATATTATGGTTTATGCATTTCTTTGAATGCTTGCATATTAGAAACTTTTGCTTATTTACTCTTTCCTCCTGACAATGTTGATGATATACATGCATTGAAACAGCATTTGCATGTGATTAGTATGACGAGATATTGGCAGTCAGAGAAGCCTTCAGTAAGGACTGAACACTGGATGTGTGGTGGCCGAGGTGACAGAGGCTGGAGAGAACACTAATGGGGCAGAGACAGGTGCTTCCTTGTGGTGTGGTTACTAACTATCATTAACGAGTTCATTAACAATAAACAGTTGGCCTTGGTAATGGTGGCTGGGTATTTGATTTGACAAACGTATGAAGTCTTGGTACACGTACTATACATTATAAGAGAATATACCTCAGTATTGCCCCACTCGAATGGCTTTGTTGGTTACTGGAACTTACACAGCAAAGAAACCAGTGATATATAGGAAGCAGCCTAAAGGATTGATATTCTAAGCTCCAGATTACTACACAGTAATATATATTCTGATCTACTAGAGTTAGTACTACATAGTAAAACAAAGGGAAGTAACTGATAGATCAGAATGGTGTTTTGATAGTGTTTTACTAACATTTCAGCACATATTAAGGTATTATGTATTTCAATTAGCTATTGCATGGTATGTCTTAAAATTCTTAGATCAAGTATTATCGCCCCTACCTCCTCTAGATCATGCAGTATCTCTCCTTACTCCACTAGATCAAGCATTATCTCCCCTTCCTCCACTAAATAATGCATTATCTCACCTTCCTCAACTACATCATACATTATCTCCCCTTCCTCCACTAGATAATGCATTATCTCACCTTCCTCCACTAGATCATACATTATCCCCCCTTCCTCCACTAGGTAATGCATTATCTCCCCTTCCTCCACTAGATGATGCATTATCTCACCTTCCTCCACTAGACAATGCATTATCTCACCTTCCTCAACTACATCATAAATTATTTCCCCTTCCTCCACTAGATAATGCATTATCTCCCCTTCCTCCACTAGATAATGCATTATCTCCCCTTCCTCCATTGGATCATGCATTATCTCCCCTTCCTCCACTACATCATGAATAATCTCCCCTTCCTCCACTAGATCATACATTATCTCCCCTTCCAGCCACTAGATCATGCATTATCTCCCCTTCCTCCAATACTAGATCAAGCATTATCTCTCCTTCCTCCACTATATCAAGCATTATCTCCCCTTCCTCCACTAGATCAAGCATATCTCCCCTTTATGCATTATCTCCCCTTCCTCCACTAGATCATGCATTATCTCCCCTTCTTCCTCCACTAGATCATGCATTATCTCCCCTTCCTCCACTAGATCATGCATTATCTCCCCTTCTTCCACTAGATCAAACAATATCTCTCCTTCCTCCACTAGATCATGCATTATCTCCCTTTCCTCCACTAGATCAAACAATATCTCTCCTTCCTCCATGATATCATCCATTATCTCCCCTTCCTCCACTAGATCATGTATTATTTCCCTTTCCTCCACTAGATTATGCATTATCTCCCCTTCCTCCACTAGATCATGCATTTGTACCCTTCCTCCATTTTATCATTCATTATCTCCCTTTCCTTTAATAAGATCATGCAATATTTCCCTTTATAATTACCCTCTGTTTATCTCGTACCTATGCTTCCTCCTGTTATCATCCCAAGGATGTGATCACCTTCAGTATTGGGCACTGAAACTTCTTCAATATTATTTCATTTTGGCCTTGTGTTCACAAGTAATGAATTCTTTCTATAGCCATTTCAAATACCATTGAAAAGATTCCTACAGGGGAAACATATCAATGTTATCATCAAATAATTATCATTGAAAAGTACCATGTAAAAAATCATGTAAATATCACAAAGGGAAATAACTCCTAGCATGAAAACATTTCCAACAGGATTACCTGATAAAATACAATAATTACAACACCTCGGGCATTTGAATTAATTGTCAGTCAAATAATTAGATAACATTACCAAAACACATGTACATGTCCTACATTCATATGTGCATACTAAGATGAAAGTATCAAAATGCATTATCTAAATAAACTGAATTCAGTAAAACAGTAGTCAAATGGATAGTTCAGAAATGAGGACCATATTTTAATGCAACCTTATAAAATAAAGAACTGGGAAAAATTTAACATTGGGGAATGTTTAGGAACTTCATAACCTTGACCTTACTTTAGTCTCAGCACGCTGTTTCAGTATAGTAATGATGAAGTTTTGCATCATAGTGAGAAAGTCAAGGACTTTCCACCAAACTGAAACTTTGTCCCAACTTGTATAGGATATGGTTTATGGGTAAGTTGTGATGTTCTAGGAATAGACCTGATCACATGTCTAATATGTATAAGGAAAAAAGTGACCACATTAGAGTTCATACCTGGAGGTCACAGAGGAACACAGAGAGATGAGTCCAGAGGTCAACGGGGATCAGGCCAGGTCAAGCTCCTTATCGAGATGCAATAGAGGTCACATGGTAAGCAGGAAAGGTCAAGTCCCATACTAAGATCTTACCAACATCCCAAGGCCATCAAGAAACATCAGTCATATAGATCCTAAGGAGGTCACAAGATCATCAGGACAGGTCAAGCCTGCTACCCAGATCTGATGGAGGTCAACCTTCTTAATTTTTATGTTATTTAGTTTACATATAGAATTGTATTGTCTAATTATTATAACTGTTCTCATTAGATGCTAACAAAGGGATTTGTATTGTGAACAGGTAACACTTTTATTCCACATTTTTCTTGGTTTCATTTCACCACTATCTGTAATCTGCATGATATGTATAAATGTATGTATCTCATTTAAGTTTTGAGACAATTTGATTTTGAATATAATTATTCTTACCTACTTTCAATTGGTTATTGTTATCTGAAATATACTAAATTTTCATGGTAAAAAATACCTCTTCAAAAGGTTACTTTTAAGATATATATTTCGAGTATTTCAATGCTTTAAAACTATGATTTCCCAAACACATGCAGTATTGCACAGTTTATTTTATGATTTCCAGCACCCCTTGTTGTGTAGATAGTCTCGTCCTCAAGTTTTGAAAGCATGTGTGTGGTGGTGTGCGATATTCCCAGTGGTGATTTGTCTAACATGTCTTTAATTGGGTCAGCGTCTACATTTTCTGATGATATAAACTTTGTCGTCTGACAACATACAGATTTGCATGTTAATTATCAAATATTTCTTTGACCTAAATTTTACAAATTAATACAGTATAGCTGTAAATTTTTGTGGATGTGACATTTTCTCTTCATTGTTATCTTAATAATTTGATATGTAAAGTATTTAGATGTAGATCATCCTTGATACTCCAGGGGTACTGTCACTGTCATTATATACACCCGTGGACTGACTATCTCATAGTAAATCTGAAAATAATGGAAGACACAGGTAATTTGGTCTTTTGATGTACATTAAAAGAATTGAATAACGGTACACTGTGGTTAACTGTGTTGCCCATTGCTCTGCAAACTTTAAATGAATTCTCTCCAGGCCTGTGATTGGTCTGTTTTTTCTCCTGAACTGCCTTCAGTTTTTTAGTCCATGGGTGGATAAACGTCATTGATAGTAACCTCTGGAATATTTAGGATGGATGTATATATTTAAATGAGCCACCAAAATTCAGCTATACAGTATAAAATGTAAATGAATTATAGCCAAATACTTTAAATCTTTGAGAGGATCTAGATCAGTTTTACCTTAAGTATCCTAAATATTTTGATTCTGGGTTTCTGGCTTGTGTTCGTCTGATTATGACCATAGATAATCAATAATCTTTTATTTCCTTGTATTTGCAACAAATAATATTTTCCTCCTCATACACAGACCATTAGGACAGAAAAGTAAATTGTGTCTTGATAAAGATATCACTTGTCTACTGTACAAACCAGATGGTAGCATTATACTTGTTAATTACATTAATTACATTAGCTCCATCATCAAAAAGGACTCAAGTTACAATTTCTCAAAATGAGGAAGTGATGTCATGCATCTGGACTGGTCATATTCATTGTAGTAAAGTATTACAAGTATATCTGTCACTCATGTCAGCTTGGATATTATCTCTATGTGTCAATAAGGTATTGTTTAACTTGATGCAGATAATTTCAACACCTTATCTTAACTTTCAAACCTTTGTTCCAAAATCTGGTCTAGAGTGACTAATATATCCATATCCAGTTCAGAAATTATCAGCTATGGTCATTTTCAAGATTTCTCTTGGCCAGTTCAAAAAGAGTTGCTGTGAAGCATTCTCGGGCAAGGGATATTAATTTTTGTAAACAGAAAGCAACCTTTCATTATGGATATATATATAGGGCCTACTGCTCTTTAATGCATTGCATTTTGTAATTACAATAAAAAAAGCTTACAGATGAGCAATGCAAGTTCTGCTTAATATGCCTGGGCATGTTCTGTTTTCATACGCACCATGATATATCTCAATTTTATATCTATCATTGCATTGTGTAGGAATATAACTTCGTAATTTAAAGGGACAATTCATAACGAGAACATTAAAAGTTCTAATGGAAATTAGATCAGTCGGTTTTACTGTGATATGTCTGAAAATCCCATGGTGGTGAAATGCGTGTGAAATGTTCAAACTCACTCTCTGTCCCCCATTACATATTGTGGTCGAATATCTTGTATGCCGAACCCAGTCCCTTGCTCTAGAGTTTGTCTAGAACAGCTCAAATTGCTCTGACAGAAGCGTATTTACCCTATTAGGTGAATTGTCTTGCCTAAAAATCATTATATCACCTCCACAGTGGTTATGTAGTTCATTTGTTTAACGTGCGTGACTTTGGCTCGGATATTGGTACAGCGTACATTTTGTACCTGCTTAATCGTATTGATCAACGATTTGTAATTACAACGGTATCAATTAAAATACTAAACAATGACGTGGAATTTGTCAATATCTTATGTTATATGTTTCATAAGAAATGTAGAACAATACATTTATGCCATGTTTTGTTTCTTGGTTATGTAAAAGAATTAGCGTGAGTGAATTGTAACTTCGTCCCTTTAAGCATTGGCATGCTAAAACATATTCAGTGCAGTAATACATCAAGTAACTGCTCAAAGAATTTCAGAAAAAAAATATTCAGCTAAGGTTATCTGTGGTATATAAAGAAATTTGAATTTAGAGAAATTAAATACATTACAGTACAATTAAATTGCAAGTCAATACCTTTTAGACAAACACTTAACTAGATTCATTAAAGTAAATTCTGGTAGACATAGTAATTTTGATGCTGCATTCATTTAACACCACAGTATTTAACTTTGGTATTTCCACAGGGAGTCCACTGCCCAGGAACACAGTACAGGGGAGTCTGACCTCAACAGCTATATCAATACAGAGTCGGCCATCACCCACCTCTGATTACAGTGACCTTCAACTTTGAACTTTTCGAGCATAAGATGGAATATGCTATTGAAAAATGGAGATTGACTTATTCAACGTAGAGTCGGACACCACTCAACTCTGCTCAAGTGACCTTGAATATTAAGTCTTGCATTGAATTTGATCTTTGAACTAATTGAGAAGAAGATGGACTAACTGGTATACTAAGTCAGTCACCAATCTCCTGTAATTAAAGTGAACTTGAACTTTGAACTATCAGAGAATGGAGATTGACTAATTCAATCTAGAGTTGGACACCACTCAACTCTGCTCAAGTGACCTTGAATATTGATGGTTTTGAATTGACCTTGATCTTGAACTATCTAAGGTCGGTCACAGACTACGCCAATACAGTCAGCTATGGTACATACATACCACCTCAAAATAAATTGACATTTAACTTTTGAACTTTCGAATGGCTGCATGTAGGTCAGAGAAAAAGTGTTATTAATTAAAACAAAGTTGGTCCAACAAGTATCTAATTGAAGTGGCCTTGACCTTTGAAGTGTTTAAGGTCAGTTACAGTCCATGTCAATCCAGAGTCGGACGTCTACCACCTCTGATTGGTGCCATTTGGTGGCCTTGAACTTTCGAATATGGAACAGTTTTAAGTCAAAGACAATAGCAAATTATAGTATGTTATAGACTTTCCTGAGCAGAGGCTCATTTAAGATCTCTTACTCCATTAATGGAGCTAGTTTGGTAATGGATTTTGGGTGTATCTGACTTGCTTTACTGTTCACTTGTAATTTTATTAATACATGTCATGCAATAATAAACACATATTTCATTTATAATAGGTCATGTATTATAACAATGTATTAACCCCTAGGGATCAGATGGTCCAGCGACCTTGTCAGGATCATGTCTCATTGTTAGTTATATGTTTAGCCTTAACCAAGATAAACGTTCAACTGTTGTACAGTATTACACCAAGTAAGTGATATTGGTAAGAGTGCAATTTTAATAAATATTTATATAATGATCACTGCTTAGAATGGCTTACATTTATATGTATAGTTTATATTACAATGTAAATTAGAAAATTAGATTTCTAGTTTGAGATGAAAATTTTAAAAACATGTATTTATTGCTAGCTGTAATGAAGCCATTTTTGAAATCTTTAATATTGGAAACCATTCTCCCTTGCAATGATCTCCCATGTTGTAGATTTGTATGTATTCGGCTAGGATGCTTTTAACTCCCACCTTTTGTATGGATGGGCTGCTGTGCAATAAATAGCCTCGTTAATGTTTATAATCAGTCCTGTTGCTTGTTGCGTGTGTAGTATTTAATGTCCATTCTTTGTTCATTGCTATTATTTTTTTTCGCAGAACTTTGTTTTTTATATTCACCAAAGTTTATTTATGTATATTAGAATGTAGAACATACATTGCTAGGATTATATTGAAAAATTATCCCTGTTTAGATTGATCTTGGAATCAATCATTCATTCATTAATTTAGTTAAAAAGTTAAACAAAATTGACTTTTCAATGAACATATATCTCATTAGTTGAAAGAATATGAAGTGAACAGCTTCCCTCTAGAAATGTTTGACAATTGTGAAAAAAAAAGCTTTTGTAGTAAAATTCACCCTTTTTAAAGAAACCAGATTGATATTTTACATTGATATTTTATGGCAAAAATAAAAGAATTTGATCATATATGACAATTTTAATAAAATCATTTGTAATGCACACTATAAGTCATCTGCTGATAACAGAATATCTTAATACTATTTAGAAAGCATTTTGTGAAATGGCTTTCCGTTGATGGAAGAAAAACATAAATCTTTCTATTTTTCTAAACAAATGTGTTTATAATTCAACAAATTCACCAAGTGTAAGTTTTTATTAATAAAATTAATTTTTATGATGCAAGTCTTTTTGTTTTGTCTATGAAGTACATTGTGGAGACTAGACAATGGAAGGGACATAACTCTTTTTGCCAACTTCAAAATTTGTGCAAATTATTGACATTATCACAAAAGCCTTTGTTTTTATCCATACAACATCCATTTGCAAGCTTCTCTTTGTTGAAATATTGCAACTAGACTTGAAAATAAAGTTTGGGATCATCCTTGATACTCCAGGGGTTACTATCACCAACATTTTATCTACCCCTGGACTATCTTCTAGGAAAACTGGAGGCAGTTCAGGAGGAAAAAAATACCAATAACAAGCATACAGAGACTTTCTTTAGAGATTACAGAGCGAGAGCCAAGCCCAACTTCAAACCAACACAGTCAACCACAGTGAACCTTAACAAATGCCTTTGATATATATTGAAGGATCAATTTACCTGCGTCTTCTGTTGCCTCCAGTTTTACTACGAGATAGCTATATAGCCAGGGGTGGATATAACGTCAGTGATACTAACCACTGAAGTATTGAAGATGGTTTAGGACATGCAGTTAAATTATCTCCTGATCAATATTCTACTTTTAATCCTAGGAAGAGACTTTAAATTTTCATCTTTATGAAACATTTTTGAACAGATACCAAAATTTTATCTCAACTTTTGACAAATTAACCTTCATGATCAAGTTCACAGAAAATTTTTATCACCAAGATATTTTTCCCTAGGTTTTCATAGAACAAATAATTTATATCTTGCCTTCACTCTGTACCCGTTCCGACGTTGTCCATCTGGCAGAAGTTTTCCCTCAATCGTCCAGAGCTACGTCAATTGCATCGATGTCAAATGTTTTGTGTGCAGCTGTCAGTAAGGTAGTCAGAGTACTACTTGACTTGCCTCCCACTTACAGAATGTAACTTATTGTTACTCCATTGTGTAGCTGTTCTGCTTGTGGAGGCCTCTTCCATTCAGGAGCTAGTAGGAGGAAGATCTTCAGGAAGAGCATCATTCGAGTTGGCATCAGCCATGTTGCTTCTATCCCTGCACTTCTACTAGTCCTCTAGGTCACTAGTTTGAAACCCATGTGCTCATCAAGCAGTTGCCAATTACTTTAGCAGATCAAGCTTATTCCTGCTTAATGGGCACATCCTTAAATGACTCGAGCTGTTCATAAACTTAACCCAACATTGGCTTTCAGTCATGTCTCACAGCTTTCCTCCAAAGAAATGAAAGATTTTATTGAATTTTTTTTTCATCATTTATTAAGAATTCAAAGATTTCTAGAGTATACAAATACTTTTTGGTATTCAACCTTCTAAATCAGTTAGAAAGATACCTCCGCTAGAAGTTTACTGTGGTCCAATTGTTTATATTGTAAGAAGTGTTCAGCTTTTTCTTTGTAAGAGAATCATATTTTTGCAAATTCCAGTCTTTCATTAGGCCAATACAGAAAATGGATTAAGAACTCCCTGTTTGATACTTCCTTTACTTCGTGCTAGTAAATGGAGTATCAAACAGCTGATTTTAATCAGATTGGAACTCCCTTGGTTAGTTTTACAATTTTCACAAGGATTTGAAAATTATCTAAAATATATCGGCCTAATTATGTTTTGAACTGGACCACAGTACCTTCAAAAGACACGAGATGTAAATAAGCTTCTGATATAAAGCTACTGTCCCACTAAACGGTATAGCATTAATGAACCATAGTGTATCAAACATTATCCTGTTGGGAAACCACCCTTGATTAAAGACTACGACCAAGGATGACCAAGTATTACAAGAAACTGGCGTGTTCTATTGCACCTGTTGCCTATCTGGTACTAGTTCAGCTATGCATCAGGTCCAACCCTGATTTCTCGAAACAAACTTAGGTCAAAAGCTGACTTTATTTAAGTCGTAAATTTTCATATACCGATATTAAGTTATATAAGGAGAAAAACTGAAGTTTTTACTCAAGTCAGCACTTTTATTTCCAGAACACGAGGCCAGATAAGAAGTAAATGAATGCAAAATAGGCAAATATGTATAAGCAATGAACAAATCAGACGGGTAACTACTGGTAATAAACATGCCAGCATATTTATTTCGGACATCTAACGGATATTGTCTTATGGTATACATTTCAAAATTTTGAATGTTCATAATCTTCAACCATACAAAAACCAGTGTAGAGACTGAAAATGTTTATTAAAGGAATATGTTTAGACGTCCATTAGCACTTGACTGTACAGTGTAGTGCGACTAGCTTACGGGCATAATGGAGAAACCCCTGGTTGAAGGTACGGTACATTATTCTTCTTAGCAAATCCTATGATTTGGTGTAAATAGAGGATACTGCCTTTAGAATGGAAGTTTTCTCAGTCATACACATGGAGAGTATTCCTTAATTATTCATCAAGATAGATTTATTACCAGTCAAAGACATCATCCTTATCACTTTTTTTATTGTTGTTTTGTACATGTCTGAATGTGATAAATTACAAACGACGACCACGTCGTCCTCCCTTCCTCCTGGTACTGTCTGATGGGATGGGGGTGACATCCTCTGTAAAACATATAATGAAGTAGTTAGAACATTTGTTTGGCACAGAAACCATCTGTTGGACCTTTCAAATGAATGAATTTCAATATGTACACTAGTGCCATATCAAATTAACACTTTGAGAGATTTAAACATAACTAGTGCCGATTGGCAGCATGTACCAAGTACATATATTATTGACCCAATCGGATTGAGAATAACTTCTGTATTTTAAATCTGATTGGGTCAATAATATATTCATAGAGGATCTGACATAATTTCATTCAAGGTCAAACTCTGGTGACCCTTATGAGTCCTGTACATCAATTCAAAGCATTAAAAGACATTTCATCACAGTTTTACACATACATGTAGGTATGTTGTGCTCTGTGGACGAAATTATTAATTTTCAAACACAAAGAAAAAGATTTTATAAGTTTTTACAAACTATTTCGTCCTTGACAAGAAATTCCGAAGTTGCAATTTGATTGAATGCAACCCAGGGTGGGATGTTGTTTGATCCTCTATGAAACGAGAGTGAGAATAGGATCTGTATTTTAATAGTTTAATATATACCCATTGGGTCACTTGCCAATCTCAAAATCTGACATTTTCTTCCTTAAAGCGAATGCCCATACTCAAAACAACACTTACAATTTAAAAGCAATACAGAAATCACTGTGGATTGTGAAGGATAACAGCATGGTGTCACAGCTTAGCTAAGACAAGTGTCCTGTCACACACAATATCATCTCAAATGCAACAAACCCTTAAAGTGAAGTCAGCCAAAGAAAACCAGTCTATATAAGTTCATTGGCCTTCCAAACATCCTTACATATTATAATGACAGTCAGGTTCTGCTTATATTGTCCAATTTTGACTATTGAAATTATGGAAAAGACCCCTGTAAATTTAGTGAAGTTCTAAAAATAAATAAGCCTAACTCTTTAAAGGCCAGGCTGTGTGGAACTACTACCAACACAGATATAGCCAGTCGAGAGGACGTTTTAGGAATCGTATAATATGAATTGACTTCTTTGCATGCAGAGTGATTTTGACAGGAAATTTTATTTGTCTATTTCATAAAAATTATAATGGATATATTAACACCCTTTTTACCAACTTCAGCCTTTCTTTGCCCTACTTTTCACTTAAATACCAACATAACTATTTCCTGATAGAATGTAACATCATAAGGTAATTTTCAGAAACTTCGACTCACCGATTCTGCCAATCTTCATTCCTGAACGAGCAAGAGCTCTCAGAGCTGACTGGGCACCAGGTCCTGGAGTTTTAGTTCTGTTATAAATAAAAATTAAAGTTTAATAGTTTGAAAGTCTACTGATTTAGATTTACATGGCTTTTAAATTATATTCCAAAAGATGCATTTTGTTAGACAACATCTCAATAGCAATCACTTTGTACCCTACCTATGCAAAGGGAGACAACAAGTGAAAAGCCCTCATCAACAACAGCAACCAATAGTAAAACAGAATAAGAGATTATCAATATTTGGAAAGAATATTGATTGTTCCTGATTTCTAAACTATTACCCAATCCTGAAGTCTGTTCAACACCAAGCACATGTTTATGGTATGGTTAACAGGTTGTGTTAATGAATGTTTGTCAACAATAAGGAAACAAACGAAAGAGAAAATTGGTGATATAAACTCTTTATAAGGCCAAACAAAATTAATAAGTTGGTTCTAAGGCCACTTTTTCTTAAAATAGATGAGGGAGGGAGGGCTTTTTTTCTTCTTTTTCATTGTAGAAAAAAAAACCAAGGGATTTTTTTGATTTTTTTTTTAAATTTCGAACACAATAGGAGGTAAAATTCACCAAAGTTTCAATTCAAAAGGATTTCGTAACAGCAAATTATCAACACCTTGTTAAATACAACACGTTTGTTGTTGACGACGGTGGTATCCTCGTGGTAGGGCTCCGGTAATGACAAGTTTCCGAGCGGCCGCGAAAAGCACATCAAAAGCATTTTGTTTACGGTTCCCACTATATGTATCACCCGTTTCGTCATGATCACAGTATTCAAGTTTCGTTTGGGTGCATGCACCATCAATAATGTCATATCGGATGTAACGGCGGAATGCTGTGACAGTCTCCCCAACCTTCATGTTCATCATTACTTGATCGAATCCAGACACTTTGCTCTGACTGATTGACGCCGTCATTTTGTTCAGCATCAGTTTCTCGGGAAAAGTCCAATCTTTGGGTCCTTATGTGCCCTCCTTCAATGATTGGAACAGTTCGGTCAAAGTACAAGCATCGGAGAATCCACCGATAATGTTCCATGGCAGTACGACCGTGGAACCATGCCGAATGTGGACAGATACCAGCGACATTACCACACGACCGTATCACAATGTTGTGTTTTGCATATCACTTTGGCGCTTGGAACATTCATTCACTAGTATTGCAGACAAACGTTTAAAAGATGTGCCATCTAAAACTGCTAAAAAAGCCAGAGACGGACACTTTTTTATGAGAGCAACCTCGTGCGTTTGCCAATCAAGACCTCGTTGGCGCTTGGAATACTCGTAGTGTGAATGCAGTCGCATTTTTGAGATGTGCTGTCTAAAATCGTACAAAAAACACGGATACGGACATTTTTCCTGAATTTTGGTCCATGCATACATTTTTTTTTTTTTTACTTTTACAATAAAATCGGCAATGCGGGGCTTAAAAATGATATGCACACTGGCCTGAGAACCAACTAATTAATTTTTTTTGGCCTAAGACAAACTTAATTCCATTTTTAGTTACAAGACATAAACAAATGGTCCCATTTAATTCAGGAAATGTTACACTTTTGATAAACATTTTTTTTTCTTTTAAATAATTTCACCGCAAATAAGACCCCCCTCCCAGAGAAGAAATAAAGGTCAAAAGTGGTGGGGGGTCTTATTTGCGGACAACCCGCCTGATAACATCGATCTATGAGGTCGCCATCTTGGATTTTTTAATGTCCTGTCATCGTTGTAACAGTCGTATGACAGATGGGTAATAGCAAGATGTTCAAGTATTTATAATAATAATGAAGACGTATGAGTAAAATTAAATCAAATATTATGACAAATTAAAATATAATTTGTTAAACAATATTAGGGCAGTTGTAAGTCTGAAAGGAAACGCACATTTTTGCAAGAGTCACGCGGACATTCACCAATGAATCAAAACGAAGAAACAGCATCATAAGCAATGTCATTTTAATCTAGAAGTTTTAATAATCGTATTGTTATTTTAAAATATTCAAATTAGGTTATTGTTTTCGATCACAACTACATCTCCGTCTTAGTAAACACGTGAATCAATCGCCGTGAATCGGAAGGACGATCGCCGTTCAGACTCAGGCCTATTTAAAATTCACTGCAAACGTTTACATATCAAATTTGTTCATAGACAGAAGAATTTACGTACATTTGTCTCAGTCAAATGAGCAAACGATCGTGATTTAACTTCAACGTGCCGACATGCACTGATGCAGTTGTTTGTAACATCGTACACACATGTGTAGGAAAATGGCGCCGGGTTGAAGCCATACTTTCACATTTTCACACCGGGTCGTGTTTGGGAATTTGATCGGTATTGCTATTGATACGACGATAGTTTTTGATAATATTTCAGATATTAATCCAAGTATTAACTGCATTAAAACATCGTAGCAAGTATTTTTGTATCCAGAGTAAAATACGAAACTTTGCGGTTAATCATATTATACTGACTGCGTAAACAAAACATGGCGGCCGAAAAGTAAAGCATGGTTTCTCCAACTGATCGTGAACTACAGGTACGTTACGTTCACAAATAAACATATTTGAAACTGTAAATGCCTTAAGTAGATGTTTTAGGTAATGATTGTATTAAGTTAGAATCCACGAGTGCAGAAACGATCTGCATCAATGACGAATATCTTTGCCGATGCATGTAAAAAATGACAAGCCGTACGAACACTAAAACGTGTTGAAGTGTTCATGGAAACAAATATCGGCGTATTTTGTTGAAAATAGCCTCTGATTAAATATAAGCACTGTTCACATTTCGTAGTTATTGATAATTAAATTAAATCACCCGTGAATTAACTTGAATTAAATGACAAAAATAACAAGCACACAAACAGTTCTTTACTACGTGATTTTTCTATGCCGATAAAATAAACAAAAAAAAAAGTTCCGATACAAAGTCATTTTGGTGATATTTTTAATTACTCCATTGCTCAAATCCATCATCCAGTAAACTGAAAAATAGGTGGGGGGTCTTATTTGCAGACATCCCCCCTAAGTCTGAAAATGTGTCAAAATAGGTGGGGGGTCTTATTTGCGGGAGGGGTCTTATAAACATTTTTTTTCTTTTAAATAATTTTCACAAAAGGAGATATTGAAGGCCAACTGGACAAGTTTTTGAAGATGGCTTATAAAGTGTCCAAATATGATGGAGCATTTTATGGGATGACTCTTGAAATCATTCTGAAAATCTTGTATTTCAGAACACACTTCAATTTCAACCTTCTCTATAGACATTCAAATATATTCACTTTAAATATTTGTAAATTGGTGTATTTGCTTCTTTTGTAAATCCTCATCACATCTTCCAAAATTTCAGTAGGTATTATATATGTATTTAATATACTATATAACTTAAACAAAGCAGTTATTTGCCATAAAGCACTACACTGCACATTTATATAAGACAACACAGGTATCCTCAAAGTTTTAACACATATCTTTTACAATTCATAAGCTTAGATTTGCTTTATTTTGGCCGATGTCCTATCAAGGTGCCAGGTTTAGGACTACCAGGAGACAAAAATCACAAAACATCAACCTTTGGTCAATACTCAGTACCTGACAACTACCCCACACAGCTTTCAAACATGCAACCCAAAGGTACATCCTTGATACTCCAAGGGTTCTGATCGCTTACATTCTCTACACCACTAGACTATCTCATAGTAAAACTGGAGGCAACAGAACATTACAGGTAATTCAGTCCTTTAATGTACATCAAAAGAGCCGTATAACAGTACAATGTGGTCGACTGTGTGGCTTTGATGTTTGGCGTTGCTCTCTCTGTAGTCTTCAGGGGAAATATTTGCTGGCAAGTGATTGGTCAAATCTTTTCTGCTGAGCTGCTTCCAATTTTACTATGGGATAGTCCAGGGGTGTAGATAGTGATCGGAACCCCTGGAATATCGAGGATGCCCAAAGGTGAATATAATGAGCTATGTCAATCCTGTCCTTAACAACTTGCGACATTTTCAAAGTTCAAACCTTATGCTCCTTCCTGCCACATGAAATCAAGAGTCAGAATTTAAATTATACAAAAGTATGGTTCTCCGTCCTCTTAGGAAATTTGGATACAATCCACTCATTTAATTACCTCCTATTCCCCCATTCGGTCATTTACCTACAGCCAAGATTGCACAAACTCTGTTCCCCTTCCCAAGGATGATTCTGGCCTAATTTTGTGAAAATCTAGCTCGAGTTAACAAGTTAAAGGACATAATTTTTTTTATTTTAACTTAAAATTTTTGCTTTGTTTAATCTTACCTGTTACCACCAGTGGCCCTCAGTTTAATGTGCAGGGCATTGATTCCAAGAGTCTTGCACCTCTCGGCAACATCCTGAGCAGCCAACATAGCAGCGTATGGGGAAGCCTCATCTCTGTCGGCTTTGACCTTCATACCTCCAGTCACACGGGCAATGGTTTCTCTATAACAGATGTGAAACACACTTTAGGGTCAAACAGGCATTGGTTTCTCTTTTATTGATTTTTAACAGTTAAAAAACTATTCCAGATAATGTCTATTACCTATGCGGGATAGTTCTGCATTTGAGTAACAGTCCTGTATTTGAGTGATAATTTTGTTACGCAAATGCAGGATTCTGTGATATGAAAACTGATAAAGTTGTTTTTAACATTGTTATAAAAAAAAGGGCATCATAATAAATTTTTGCATGGCACCATCACTAAAACAACTTTCCACATTATCACTCAAATAAAAACAAATTTCATTATCTGAATGTTTGTAAAAGTCACAAACAAAATCATCTCTATTGCTTACTATGGGGCTAAAAATAGAACACCGGTAAAAGTCAATCAACCATGACATTTGCACTAAATTTCCCTGATGGCTATAAACTAGGCTATGGAGAGCATCTAAATTGTCACTTTATTACAAAGTGAGATAACATAATTCATTAGTTCATACACAAAAACAAAGTCTTTAATCACTTTTGGCTATCTGAAAATTATGACACCCTTTTTTTTTTTAACAAATTTTAAAAACTTTATCCATTTTCATTTCATAATATCCTGCATTTGCGTAACAAAATTATCACTCAAATACAGGACTGTTACGTATACTCGAATGCAGGACTAACCTGCATATGCGGGAGTGTCCCCAACCTGTTGAATTTAATAAATGTTATACAGGTAATGAAACCGACTAAAGCGGTCACATGCCAGCCAGGGAGTTCCAAAATGGCTGCTCAAAGTAGTGATTGAACAAGACATCGTTTACAAAATGAGATGGTGCTTTGTTTTTAATACATATCACTAAAAGTTTTGAGAGAAAAATATCTCCACTCGTGATTATTTCTGTAATAGACCCTTTAATACGAGAGGTAGGTCAACCCGACTTGATTCTCCAGAATAAAGTTTAGAAGGCTCGAGTAGGGATTCTGACGAGAGACATCTATCAAGCCTTTGAATTCATTAGAGTCTTGAGGAGGAATCTCAATAGGGTTACCATATAAATGCCAACTAGACATATCGAGGCAATACTTCATGGACAGGGATCAGTCTAGATTTATTAAAGTTTATGGGTAAATTTCCCCTCAAGGAATGAATTCCCTTCTGGCCTAAAATTCCCCTTAAGATTTAAAAAATTCCCCATTTGAAGTTAAAACAAGAGGCCCAGAGGGCCTGTATCGCTCACCTGGTTTGTAATGCCAAGTAATGTTCTGAATACAGGTTCATTGTTTCTTTTCTGAAGGAATGTTAATATTAACCTCTAAGTCCCCTATTGGGCCCCACCCCTCCTGCCCCCGGGGGTCAGAGCCAAAGTTCTGTTCTCCTTCCCCTAAGGATGTTTGTGGCCAAATTTGGTCACAATCCAAGCAAAACTTTAGGACAAGTAGCGATTTATAGGATTTACCTTTATTTCCCCTATTGGGCCACACCCGTCCTGCCCCCGGGGGGCTAGAGCCAAAATTTATACAAGTTCTGTTCCCCTTCCCCCAAGGATGTTTGAGGCCAAATTTGGTTACATTCCATGCAGAAATCTATGACTAGTAGCGATTCAAAGGATTTACCTCTATTTCCTCTATTGGGCCCACCTCTCCTGCCCCCAGTGTGTCAGAGCAAAAATTTATACAAGGTCTGTTCCCCTTCCACCCAGGGTGTTTGTGGCCAAATTTAGTTACAATCCATGCAGAACTCTATGACAAGTAGCGATTTAAAGGATTTACCTCTATTTCCCCTATTGGGCCCCGCCCCTCCTGCCCCGGGGGGTCAGAGCCAAAATTTATACAAGTTCTGTTCCCCTTCCCCAAAGGATGTTTGTGGCCAAATTTAGTTACAATCCATGCAGAACTCTAGGACAAGTAGCGATTAATAGAATTTACCTCTATTTTCCCTATTGGGCCACACCCGTCCTGCCCCCGGGGGGCCAGAGCCAAAATTTATACAAGTTCTGTTCCCCTTCCCCCAAGGATGTTTGTGGCCAAATTTGGTTACATTCCATGCAGAAATCTATGACTAGTAGCGATTCAAAGGATTTACCTCTATTTCCTCTATTGGGCCCACCTCTCCTGCCCCCAGGGTGTCAGAGCAAAAATTTATACAAGTTCTGTTCCCCTTCCACCCAGGGTGTTTGTGGCCAAATTTAGTTACAATACGTGCAGATCTCTATGACAAGTAGCGATTTAAAGGATTTACCTCAAGTAGCGATTTATAGGATTTACCTTTATTTCCCCTATTGGGCCCCGCCCCTCCTGCCCCCAGGGGACCAGAGCCAAAATTTATACAAGTTCTGATCCCCTTCCTCCAAGGATGTTTGTGGCCAAATTTGGTAACATTCCATTCAGAACTCTATGACAAGTAGCGATTTAAAGGATTTACCTCTATTTCCCCTATTGGGCCCCGCCCCTCGTGCCCCCGGGGGATCAGAGCCAAAATTTATACAAGTTCTGTTCCCCTTCCCCTAAGGATGTTTGTGGCTAATTTTGGTTACAATCTATGCAGAACTCTAGGACAAGTAGCGATTTAAAGAATTTACCTCTATTTCCCCTATTGGGCCCCGCCCCTCCTGCCCCCAGGGGGTCAGAGCCAAAATTTATACAAGTTCTGTTCCCCTTCCCCCAAGGATGTTTGTGGCCAAATTTGGTTACATTCTATGCAGAACTCTAGGACAAGTAGCGATTTAAAGGATTTACCTCTATTTCCCCTATTGGGCCCCGCCCCTCCTGCCCCCGGGGGGTTAGAGCCAAAATTTATACAAGTTCTGTTCCCCCTCCCCCAAGGATGCTTGTGGTCAAATTTGGTTACAATCCATGCAGAACTCTATGACTAGTAGCGATTTAAAGGAAATGTTGACAGACGGACGGACGACGACGGACGACAGACGCCGCGCCATGACATAAGCTCACCGGCCCTTCGGGCCAGGTGAGCTAAAAATGAGCGTTTTTGTAAGACAATTTCCCCTGTGACTTATTTTTCATTTTTTTTTTTTAGACTTTTGTTTGCAAATTTCTTCATATTTATCATACAGCTACATGTACTGCATATTTTATGATAAACTCAAATTTTTCATTACTGAGCTAAAATCTTGCTTTAATAAATAACAAATTTAAAAATAAAATTAGTTGTTTTTCAGTACTTTTTCGTCAAAATAAATATAATTTTGGACCATCCAAACTAAGAAGATTAAAATTCCCCTATGTTTCGCCAAACTTTTGCCCTATTTTGAAAAAGGGTAGTTTCCCCCAAAACCTAGATTGATCCCTGATGGAATTTGCCTCTGTCCAGTTGGCATGAACTGCTAAGAATGCCAACCGAAGATGTTCAATACTTAATTAAATCAAAAATCTTGCCGTACTATATCTTTTATATCTTACTTACTTTCCTGACAAATCTGTGACATGTACAAATGTGTCGTTGAAACTGGCAAAAATATGTGCCACACCGAACACATTTTCACCCTCCTTGACCTGTGGTCCAAGGACCACTTGCTCCTCCTTTTGCACCTTCCCCTTACGTGGAGCCATTCTAAAAATTAAAATACAAAAATTGAAAATACAATCATATTTGAATTAGACAGCAAAACAAAAGTTTGTTCAATAATCAAAACCTCAATTACTGAGATGCCTAGTATTACAGTGTAAGGGAAATAGCATTATTGACATAATGAAGGATGAAATCCATGTTAGAGTTTGAAGCTACAAGTAAACAGCAAGAGAGTGTAGTGTGTTAGTGGACACTTTGTAATATACAAACTGAAAATTTGACCGAGTGCTCCCATAATATGGCCGACAGTCTCAGTGCAGTTTCTCTGAACGTTATCGTCGAACTACTGATCACCAAATACACAAAGAAAGAAAAACACAACATAGCCAGTCACCTTATTAAATACGTGTCAAAACTTTCGTCAATCGCAAACAATTTTAAGTCAGTAACACAAAAAGGAAAGTAAATAATTTTACTAAAAATATGTTGTAAACATCATTCACATGGAAGGTAGGCCCACTTCAAAGTCATTTTACAAGATAGCTGGGGGATATATTTCAATAAAATACATATTAATGGGTTCTATGTAAATATATTAATTATTGGTTGTGAAATGGGGGATCTGCTACTCTTATAATAACCCGATGTAGCAGGATTTATTTCTCGGTTCATTTTGTCATATTCTAACCTCAAGTGAGCGAGATGTAAAAGACTTCCGGTGAGATTTCATCGTGACATCTCGAGACTTGAATACGGATTATCACGGAAACACCCGACCACTCCCGAGTAATTTGTTATTGTTGTGTAGACTGAACACGAAAAGGGGTGACTTGGCACCCTATTTTTCCACGTTTCAGTCTGAATAAGAGACAAATGAGTACTCTTACAATAATGTAGGTATTTGTGGGGGATTATCTAAAATATTTATCCACAAAATGATTGCATCGATTGACTAATCGGTGTCTAACTCCGGGCACTGGTCTCGGAGCAGTCGACACCGAGCAGAAGCCAGGGTTCAGTTCAGACCTGTGCTTGGGTGTCATTTTCCTGAGAAGTCCTGTCATCATGGATCTCCTTTTTGACTGGGATAATGAAGGGGATAGGTATTCTTTCGAAGACAGTGATCGATTTGAAGAAGATTCATTGTGTTCGTGGATAAGCGAGCCCGAAAGTCTTTGTAATAATTGGAGAGGATGGAAAAGACAAAATGGAGGTCAAGCTTCGACAATTGTTAAAAACCAGGGTGAGTTGGCCGGAAATTGTAGAGATTACTAAGTACCACAAAGACCTTTGTTTTCTCAAACCTAGTACTGAAATTTAAATGTTGTTTTTCCCCTATCAAATGTATCAGAAACAGCAAAATTATTTATGCCGACAAGACCAGGGACGAGAATAACCTGCATTTGTAATTTGCATATAATATTTATTACAGAATGCACGATGCATCTCCGAATACTGATGTAGTGGTTTTCACTGTCGTTGACCAACGGGATATTCTATTTTCAGCTTTCTTGTACCGTATATTAATATCAAATGTTTTAATAGGTGCTAATATTAATGGAAGTATAAACGTTACAGGACCTATGTGGTTGTCAATTATATTTTAATATGGCACCTATAAACATGCCATATCTGCATAAGAGGTGCATCTCTTCAGAATGCAAATCACATTTTGACACCTTTCTGTTTATGAGATTTCCAGAATCCAGATATAACCTGTGTTGTGACCAAATGCAAAAAAAAAATTGATTAAAATAAAGGATTAGTAGAGAAAATACATATTAATTGTACCATTAATTACACATGGGTGAAAGGTAATAATATTTGGAAAGACTACCTCCACCAAACAACCCATTATAATGTGTACACATGGTTACATGACTTATTGAATTGTATATATATTTCTGGTTGTTTTATAGGCCATTGAATCAAAAATAATTTCCAGTGTCCAAATCTGAATTATATATTTTCATGGACCCGTCCCCTTGTCCTTAATTATACCAATCAAGTACAATATGTATGACCCAAAACCTCAGTCTGGGTCTCACATGTAACACTTAACAGTAAGTATTAAAGTAGCTTTATTTTTAAAAGAGACATGTTTTCAGAACCTTTGTGGCCATGTGTGCATTGAAAGTTATACCTCCAGACTTATTTTAAGAATTAGATTTACCCAAAGGCAAAAAATTCATATACAATAACAATTATTTGAATGCCTTGTAGCAGTTATATGAGGTTAACACCCTATAGCTACAAGTATATAAATGTTTTCTTTCTTTCCAGTCAACCTATGAAATCATGTCTAAAACATTGTTTTATTGGTTCAACACTAGCTGATAGATTATAATTAGTAAATTAGTAAATATAATCTGACCTGAAGTATTTTTTTAGATTTTTTTCTTGCAGTGAAATCTTCTGAAAACTTCAGTTGTCATGATTGAAAAGACTTTTTAAAATGTGGCTTTGTAAATATACATGTACTTAACTTATAACTCAGTCTCTTGTTGGTCAAGATGAAAATAGGTGAATGGGAGAAAGTCCATGGCCATGTGGTAAAACATGTGATTATTATGACCTACATGTCACTCCATGGAATATAGCTAATATACACCGTAGCTAATTCCAAAGCTAATTAACTTTATTAAGGCTTATACATGCATGGACCATTTTCCAGATACTGGTCATACTTTTGTTTTCCTGAAATTCCTCCAAAACCTGATACATTTATAGGTATAGCTATAACAGTCACATTTAGCATACATGATGTATGCTAAATGTGACTGTTATAGCTACCTATAGATAGACTATCTAATAAGATCTAGTAAAGTCCATTTAAAAACAGAATGTACTTAACTTGCCATAGAAATGGATTATGATTGTCATTTGTTCTCAAAATTTTGTCCACAGAGCAAAAATGGTTTCTTATTCCAAATTCAACAACAACCAATATAATATGAAATTCTCCTTGATATCCCTATCATCAGTCTGCAAATCATAAGTACTGTATTCAACCCAATAAGCACCCAGAATGTTTAAAAAAATTGAGAAAAAAATTAAAAAGTTCTAATAAGCCATGGTTATATCAAATCTATACAGTTTCGACCTTAATTTATATTATACCTGGGCAATTAAAATTGAGGCCTCCAAAAGGGTGAGGGGCGCTTATAGGGACATGGATGTTTATTGGGTCAAATACAGTTGATTACTGTGACATGTATGTCAGTAACTAAGTAATTTTTTTTCGTTTTAATTTAAGCTATATGGTAACTTTGTAAGGCAATGTTACAGTGGCAATTTAGTGGCAAGATCTTGATGATCCTGTCTTCAGCCAAAAACACAACATTTGATTTATTTTTAGACAAACTTTGTGTATCCTTTTTTTTGGAATCAGACATCTAAGATAGCCAACATATCATCCTCTGATTGGTTAAAACATACCATATATCTGCTTACAATCTTTTTATTGTTTGCATGTGAAAAGGAAAGTTACTTTACAACAAGTCTGCAACCATTCTTTCATAAAACGATTTTTTTAATTCATACATTTTTCAATTTTGTATGTAGTAGTTCCAGTATTGCTACGGCCCGGATGACCCACTAATTTAAATGCGATTGACCTCTCATTTGCATGCGATTTTTTCTCTTTTCCTCTTCCTAGAACAAATATGCTGCCATAGTGCAGTTAAACAACTTCTATGGTATTTCATTAAATAGAATAGTTTCAAACATGTCTACAAAAACTATAACATGAACGTCTATAATTGAAAAATAGTGAGGATAATTTGCATCAGTGGTAGCGATCGGTGGCCTAATTCTCGCCTGCATTTGCATATATATGTAAACATCCGGTTTGGGTAACACTAAATAAAGGAATTGTCAGGATTTTGGTATGTAAGTAACTAATTGTAGTTTGATGTATACATTCATAATCTATTATGTAATGACAATTTTTTAATTCATCCCGACGTAAGAAAGATACAAAAGTTGTTTGTTTTTACATGTATTATATTGATAGTCATTTTGGAGAACAGGTACGTTCGTATTGTGATCATGTCATTACGATGGCCCACTGAATTTAACCAAGTCTCACTCAAACAGACGCTTGTTAACTACGTACGCATCAAGCGTCTGGGTGATCTATGCAGAAGCTAACAAACACGATAAATTCTGAGTTACGCTGGCTCCTTATCATTTCGCACGGATTGTCAACTAACGCATCCTTTCATTAACGAGAGAATATTTAATACACGGATACAGATACAATGAAATATCGTGACACTCAGCAATAGTGTAAACGGCCGAATGTAAACAAAGACGTCATCACGCAAAGCGGACCTGTGATGTAAACTTGCAAGTCAAGAGATATTTTCCATTTAATTATCGAGCGTAATAAATACATTCTCATATCAGAAAAACACCGAAGAATATTTGAACACTGCATGTTGCAAGCCACCTTGCTAGTAAACTTCGGAATTCTTTTCGTATTTGGAGACAGAAGCAGTGAAAATCGTAAGTTTCATTTCGTTTTGCTTCTTTGCCTATCACGCCTATGGGTCGGTATATTATAATTATATGAACTATTTGACAGACATCGGCACATTAAGTGAACTTACAACATCATGAGTATGTGTGAATTCCTGCTAACATCCATATAATCGACGTTTTATTTTAT
Organism: Argopecten irradians; assembly: GCF_041381155.1. NCBI lineage: Eukaryota > Metazoa > Mollusca > Bivalvia > Pectinida > Pectinidae > Argopecten > Argopecten irradians. The sequence goes on along the minus strand of NC_091138.1, from coordinate 14,025,697 downwards.
TACAACGCAACAAAATTGAATATCACTTTAAATTTGAAGTAGTTTGTTGTTATATAATTAGCAGTTGACAAGATTCATTTTTGGTATTATTTTCTAATGCGATGACATCAAATTTAATATTAATGCATAGAGTCAATTTACCAGATTGTCAATATGTCTATAAACATCACAAAGCATGTGTTTATTTGTAGGCAAAACAATGCATGATATAGATCCATACACAATACGTATATATGTGTGTAATACACATGTGAATACAGAATTTCTTTAGATAAATAGAAGAATTGTAATGCTAGATTTATTTAAGACAATTGATATCTGGGATTTCGAAATTGGCGGTATGAACTTAAAACATCGATTAAACAGTCACTACATATATAACTTCATGGATTCAGAGAATTTATAATAACACTTACCAAAATAAACAATAACCTGTGCACTGTAATACATGGTAAATTTAAACTTGCTCAATATTACAGTATTTGGTTTAAAGTAAGTTTTGCTAACAGTAAAAAACATTGTATTTTATCAATGTGTATCAGGTATAGGAGACAAATTAATTATGATGCTAATATATTAAAGATGCTTCACCGCTGACAAATGGTATTTTTTCACTATCAAAAATGGCAGCAGACAATTTAGTATTTTTCTTCAGTTACAAAAGTTACTTACTTTACACCATTACCGCCGTTGAAAAGTTTGAGCTCCAATTTCACTTCAAGTTAAAAATATAAATAAAATAATTAATTGCATCCCGAAAAAATTCTGTAGCACTATATCCTATATGGAATAAAGTACTGATTGCGCTTGACCCAAAGGCAAAATTAATTATTTTATATTATTTTTTGTGTTAATTAGACTTATGCATACACGATTAAACACTAATTATTGTTCAAATGATGAATATCATTTATACTCTGTCGGCGGTGGAGCATCTTTAACTCAAAGTACTTGTGTACATGAGTCCAGTTTCTTCCTTTTGTCATTGTTAGATGATTTCTGTAACTTTTTTATAACAAATTAAGAATATTGATATATATGTTAAATTTTATAATTACAGGACTCATTGGCTAGTCATCTGAAGCAGATTCATAATTGTTGAAGACTGGAGATTATCAGGATTACTTTGGAAGCAGTGAAATGATTCTAAGGATGACTACCAGGCATATATTAAACTAGCTGCGACAGCATACATGTAGCTCTGGACAACAAGCATATGGGTTGGCGCTTCTCATTCGCATTGTTTCGTAATGCCAATTAAAACACAAAAATACAAAAAAGTAAATCCAGTATATTTGCAACTTTGGAAAGAGTTGTCACCATTTGACATATTGCCGATTGTTATTAATCTGTGGAGAGATAGAAGGTGTTTAAACTTTTAACTTCACAGACTGACTCACATGTTAGTCTTTCGGTTTTGTTGTAAAATTCATACAAACAAAAATAATTTTCTTGGCTTGAATGAAACACACTATATATGTTCTGACAGACGGTCATTATCAGAACTACAATTCTGTCCCATTGACTGTAATGTTGCAAAACATCAAGTGATGACAATTAGCGAGTGTCGAGTAACTTTGCATTTAGATATATATAGAAATATCCTACATTTATTATATATAAACTGATAATTTATTTACCCATCATCACGCCTGAGTTATCATTACTACAATGTATATTTCAATGTTTCACATCTGTGACACGGCCATATAAGTACATTGTATATGGAATGACATTCATTTATTTGCTACAACAGAAACATATTAAACAGTTTACTTGTTGACTTTGTGCAGTGTGTTCACAAAAATGACACAAAGTTTAACGCTTCTGGTGACATAGCCCATTAGTTGTTCCATTTAGTTGATGCCTCTATCAAATGTTTTTACAACTGTTTCTGATCTTGTTACCAATATATGTACAAACAGTTGTAAGTAATGTGACATTAACAACAAGTTGCCAATAATGTGTGATTACATGTACGTTAATTTCATATTCTTAACATAATTAAATGGGAAAAAAACCTTTAAAACATAACAAAAAAAGTATTTATTTTAGTACATAAACATAAAAACCGATCATTGATTTACAAGGTCAAGGAGAGTAACTTGTACATGACAATTTCAAAATTGACTAGGGTACACGAAATTCGGCAGTCCAGAAAATTTGTAATCTGGGCGGTTTAGGCTGGGAACGAAGGTTTCCAGATTATCGAGGGTCCAATGTACATGTCAATGTATACAAATAACACACTGATTTTGAGAATGGTTGTTTTAATATGCTGTTAAGAATTCTCAGTGTCCATTTTATGCATTATATAGAGACAGTATCATACTGAATCTAACTTTGATATGACTTTTCTTCAATATTGCAGCAAAGTATCAAGAACTGCTCTTTACTTAATAATATGCCTGAATACATTGTGTGTATCACAGAAGAGAACTAGAAAAAATAATGTATTGTGATGTTATTTCATGTTTGTATTAAAGTATTTTTGAATAAACATAATTCAAAACAATTCAGTTTTGATTTTGATGCAGTAACCAATTCTTTAAATGAACATTTGACCCTTAGTTTTTGTCATTTCATTTCTTCTCTTGAAAATTATCTAATTAATTGCCTTTTGCCACATAGTTCATCGGAAAAAAATACTTGTATATTATATGCATTGCACATAGTTCCTTATAAATGAGGTCTGTAAACAACATTTGCAGCATAAGCCATGAACTTTGTAAAAATGCCATCAAGGGATATCCATGTGTCAGATCATACTTTCTTCTTAATGGAGTCTTAATGTTTCCCTTGTTGTCATTTTACTGCAGATTGTTATTAGCTGTCTCCATGGCTTTGTCCTCAAGATCAATTATCAAATAATCATAACTACAATTTTTTTTTCTTTATTTTGTTATTCAGACAATTATATTCAAACATTAGAGAAAAGGTCACATGACACTGACTGTAAATATTTGTTGAAACTGTTGAATTCAAGATAGGTTCAAAGTTCAAATCTAAAAGAAATTTTCTAGCATTTTCTTAAAATCTTCTCATAATTTTTAGATTCATCTTTTGATATGAGGAGGAATAGTTGTCTGCAATCTCAACAATTTATCCAAAATTAATTAAATGAATACTTGGAAGATAAATAACCCAACTTGATAATGACATGGGACTTGCAAGAAAATACACACCCTAAAATGTTACTAATGACATATTTGCCTTCTTTGAACTAAAATTTTGTTACATCAATGCTTTTTCAGTTCAGTACTTACAGTACTTTGATTCAATTTTGTATGTAGTAGTTAGTAATGCTAAGACCATGTGTTGGTAATATTAATTTTGGGATAATTATAACACACAAATTAAAATACATTTAAATTTTGCATGGGCAGTTTATATGATAATGTGATATTCAAATCCAGATTACTATTAAACTAATTTGACTTGGAAGGCTGTACAGAGCATTATAGTGTGAAATACACGAATAATAGCATCTTGATATGGGCAAAGCCGGTGTGAGTCATTACAAGGTATCCCTGGTTGTTGTAGCTCATCACACATCATTCTCTGTGGAATAGCCCCAAGCTTGCAGAATCATTTCTATATAGACAATGATAGGTTTTCCATTGTTGATTAAGAGAGATTTCTGTATAATACCAATGATCATGACATGTGCTATTGCGATCAATTTGCACATCACACATAAAAATGTCTGTCGTTCTATTTCTATATGTTGAGGTTTGTGTGGGTGCACAATGCCTGTGCTATTCATCACCAATCAAGTGTTGCCCGGTCAACCTTGTTTTAGTAGATCTTTTAGGACACTGACCTTTCCGTCCCATATAACATGTACATAATGACTACATGTACAGGTGTATAGCTTTGGCCTTCAAAGAAGAGTACAAATATATATATATATATATATACCATGACCAGTAATTATATACAATGTATAGCAATATATCATTGTTGTTTAGCAGATCCGGTTTTGAAAGAAAACATTTCAGAAGATTTGATAATTATATAAATAGCAATAAATTTCTATATCCTGAACATTTTTTATCGTATTTTCTTCAAGGAAATTTTCTTGGTTGTTCCTTGTAGCATTTTTATGTAACCATGCTTATACAGGAAGCTTAAGATTGCTAAGTAATTACTGTTTGATAAATTAAGATGACAGAAAACAGTATGTTATACAATTATGATTTAAGTGCGTAAAACATTATACAGACACAGTATATATATAGAAACAAAACATTTTTTAGTGCAACTGATAAAAGTGAATATGCGATATAGATAATTTACAGATATAAAAAGATATCCATAAATGTAATTGTGAATGCTTCATACTGTGCTACAAAGGTGATGTGTATATGCTCAAGGATATATATGGATTGTCCGGAAGTGTGTTTGTGTGTCAGATTGTGTTGTGGTTCTCTGGCAAAGTAAGCTTTCAAAGGATGATGTATATGTGTGGATAGAGTGTTATCACCACAGCCCAGTTAGGTTGTGTTCATGCTTAATTACACTACTGCTTTATAACAACAAGGGCTCTAGTCTAGAAAAGGAAGCTCCCACGAAACATTGTCTGTCCCTGAATAGAAAAACACAAGTATAGCTACAACTAAAAATATACATATATGTATATTGATGTGCTTCATAGCTTATTTTAGTTGGAATTCAATCTTGTAATAATTACTTTTAATTTTTTTTACTTTTTTTTTTTTATTTTTCAATTTTTATCATAATAAACAATACAAGACAATACAAAACATGAACTTGCATATCTATACATGCATGCATACCTACAAATGTACATGTATACATCATACAGAATATAGATCATAATTAATTCAATAGGTCTAAAGTTGAGCATTTTACTTTCTATTACAGTTTAAGTAGAGATGGAATTATATAGGAATTTGTTTTTAAATATTTAGGAATTGCAAAATGTATTACCACATTGAACTTAATTTTTTATACCTAGTCTACATGCACACACCCTCACATACACACTATCAAACTAACATACATATATAAATAGTATAGTTGCATACATAATATCTACCCATAAACATACGTACACCCGCACGTATATATGCATACATATACCCGCGCATGACATGTACACATACATTTATACATGTACACAAACACACATACCCTCACTCACCCATATACATACACATATATATAGACGTGAAACAAAAATATTATTACATGGGGATGGGGACAGGGGGGGGAGCAAGCCTCAGACTGAATTATTGCAATTAATATGTATGTAATATATTGATATGCTTCATATTCATAGCTTATTTTAGTTTGAATTCAATCTTGTAGTTATTAGTTTTAAAGATATTAAAATATACTGGTATTTGTTCGATATATAATTATAAATACATTTGATGCAAAAGAAAGTAAGAAATTGTCTTATCAAATTATTGTGAAATTTCATTTTATATTAATATGCAATGATTTTACTAACTTTCCCAGCAGTAACAGATCTAGATTTCATCATGGAAGGTTTTATAATACAGTCCACTCCAAAATGCTTTTCTCCATGAATAAATGAATGTCAAACTTAATTGAAATCTATGTTAAGTACAAAACCTATTTTTTAAACATGTTGTACTGCTAGCTGATATAAACCAAACCATAAATAAGCTTTCTAATCAGCGTTCAAAATTAAAGCCTGTTCGACTGCCCATGACCAGCAACTTTATAGTCGGACAGACAAGTTTTACCATGTAGCTGGTCCTTTGACCAGGAACTTTTGGTCCGGATAGAGGATATACATAACAAAAATGGCAGTAGATTTGTGGAAAGGTTTTCTGGTTTTCAGTCAACTTTGTTGAGAGCCTATGATACTGATCCGGACATGCATATATATATTTTTTTAGAAAATTACCTTTTGTTCTGACCTTAAAGCTGACGTTGGCATAGTAAACGCGTGTAACAAAGGTAGACGGAACCTCAACAGTTTAATAAGTGTAGGTATTCATCCTGGCGGGTTAAACCCTCTAAAAAGTGCAAATCTCATTAAGGCAATTATCATACCAGGTATGCTCTATGGATGTGAACTTTGGGCGAATACTACGCAGAAATCGAATGATATATTGAATACAACAATACGGTACGCTGCGCGAAGATGCCAAAGCTTTGAGAAAACATCACCCTCAGCTATAACTGCCAGGGCTATAGATCTACCTGACGATATATGGTCGGATGTGGAAGTTAGGAAACTGTATCTATGGAACAAGCTGTGTCGTGCTAAGTCGTCTTTTGTTTGGAAAACTCTCTTTATTATTCGTTTATGTACATTTATGTTTACGCCACAAAAACTTAGAAACGTCAGCTTTATCGTGGATATCCTCGACACAATGGTGAAATTTAGCATTGAAGCCTTCTTCTTTGACTTTGTTATCTCCGGTGAATTTTATAGAGAATTTCAGTGGAAATCGTTCATTAAAAACGCAGTGACAAATTTTTACTTTGATATATGGTCGGAAAAATGTAAAAATCGTCCTAATTTATCATATTATAAGGCAGTTCATCATTTTCTTGGACCAAATCCCTTATGGGATTTAACACTGAAATTTCCAAAAAATACGTGGAAAATTTGTGAATTGGTCAAACTTTCGTACCGGGTTGAGCTTAACGATGCAATTTGCAAACTGTGCAACAAACGAGTGGACAATGACGTAAAACATTTCTTAGTTGAGTGTCCATCACTGTACAAAAGCAGGGACAACTTATATGATCAAATTGTAAACTGTATTAGCGTAGAGAAATACGTTAGTTTTGACACATTAGAGCCAGATGAAAAGTGTTCATTCATTCTTGGTGGAAGGACACTTATTCAATTGGAGGATATCGAATGGCAGAATATGATGGTTGCTCTAAGCAATGCAGTGGAAGGGATGTTTACGGAGATGAATGTACTCCTCAATGACTGAGTTCTTGTAATTATTATGTAAATACGTCCGTTTTGCAGTTAAATTGAAATGTTAAAATGACATGTACGCAATCTCGATTCAGAGGAAATAAAGAATGTCTGTCTGTCTGTCTATATTTTTTTAGTAAAATTATTACTTTGCTAGTAATTATATAAACTACGTAAATGAATTGTGACTTCGTAAGGACCAGTACTTTTCAGTCAAGACAGGTAACTTTTAGGGTAAACCAGTTCTTAGGACCAGCAGGAAAAAATCCTTAAGGGAGAACACTGTTTTAAATGCTGCTGTTTCTTCTTGGTACAATTCATCAAAGATACTAAAGTAGCCAAAACATGAGTCTAGGAGAGTATATATTCAACCAATTTTGACGTACCAAGTAGCTATATATAGCCTGTCGTCAACCAATTATCAAGGTGATGTTATGGACTGATTCCCAAATATTTATGCTTTAAAACTGTTATCCAACGGTTAAAGTTTTATGGTCACCCTGCAAAGTTCCAATGTCAAGCAGACCCCTCGCTCCCCCATCCAAAAAAATGCCAAAATTGCAAATTGCATGCAAGTCTCTCTGTTTGGCATAATATCAGACTGTTATTTTAGTAAAAATTACCTTTTGTATATATTTCATAACTATTCGTTGTAGAATCTGATGGACCAGTTAAGCCTTTGGTGGAATTGGCAGCCATGGCTGTGGCCTGCAATATACCATTTGAGGAAGTGGAGATGTTCCCTCAGCCTATCCCAGAACAACTTCAACTCAGGATAGCCTTTTGGAGTTTCCCAGAGAATGAAGAGGATATAAGGTATAATACAATTGCAGAAAATTTGAATTATTTGAAAATTGAATATTGGATAAAATATTTTGTATATGCTTGATAAGATGTAGATTTCAAATTTACAGTCAGACTTTAGGGGAGACATTTTTTTCAGATGATTATAGTCTTATTTTTAAACTTACCAAAAACAATTATGGATATACATGTACTTATTTTGCTACTTATCAAGACAAGAGCATTATCTTCATAAGTTTGAATGGAAAAATACCTTTTAAATCATATTAGAAAAAATATATTCAAACAGCGTACTACTTCAAATCCTTGTTTATGATGTTGAGTTAAAGTTGTTTATATTCAAGAGACTTAGCAAGATAATTTGTTTAAAGTATATCTATCTCTGTATCTAAATTGAACTTTGTGTTAAGTCATCCATAGTCTTTACACATACTTTAAACTGTCTAATTTACTCTTACAGTAATTTTGCATAAATTGTTCTGAATAGTCCTGTCTTAAAACTGCATTTACTGGTATTATTTGTAGCAGTTACAAAAGCTATAAATAATGTATGCTTTAAATCTAGTTAGTATCAACCCACACTTAGGACAGTACTGAATTGTACTTGTTATTTTCAGGCTGTACTCCTGCCTAGCTAATGGTAGTGCAGATGAGTTCCAGAAAGGAGAACACCTTTATAAATTTAAGGCAGTCAAAGATGCTCTACAGATTGGTAAGATTATCGTTGTGATGTCTGAATCAATTTCTGACTAGCACATGCAATGGTGTATTATAAACTAGCACAATAATGCTATGAATGAATTCGCTGAATAAGAGACATATATCAAGTCTAAAATATTGATTGATAAGATCTTTCTGAGTCATCACACAAAGATGTCAGGTATATATAGTAGATAACTTAACAAAATAGCTGGGTGAATGCTAAGATATTACACAGTAACAATTTCGCTCTTACTGTACATGCCTAGCTATCTGGTTCAAAACTAAGAACTACATTTTTTCATTTGTTGACTTATAATGAGACACTGGCTTTTGTCTGCTGCAGCACTTAATAAACTATGTTTTATTAATTATGATGATCAAAAAGTAACGACAATCATAGCAGCGTCATCAGAGTGTGGCTGGTTCTTATGCTTATTTACTGTCGACTGGTTTTGCGGATGTATAGGGCTTCTTTAAGTTTGATTTTGTTTATAGTTATATAATTGTGTTTTGTGTTGTATTTTGTTTATGATTATGCATGTATATATTTTGTGTTTTATTTTGTATTTTAGGTTTCCATCTGAGTGCCACTGTAATCCCACCTCAAGGTATAGTGCAGGCTAAAGGAAACTTCAATGTGGCTGTTGTATTTGACAGACGGCGTATATCATCCTGTACTTGTACATGTAACAGTGCAGCATCCTGGTGTTCACATGTAGTAGCACTGTGTTTATATAGAATCCATCAGGTAAATACTAGTTGAAAATACAAATCCATTACAGTGATATATTGACTTTTGATAAGAAAAAGACAATGTATACTTTAAATGCATGTAAAAAAAATGAAATTGATTTAAAAGATTTGAAAATTATTTATTCATGTATGAATTCAGATGTTACTTAGACTGTATAGTCTTGTTTGCAATGACGTTTTAAATATCAAAATGGTCAAAATCATTATCAAATTTCCATACATTTTATTTAATTAATTACAATAAAAATTACTTTCTTAATCCAAAGTTTGCCAAAATAATATTGCATTATAATTTGTTTCTATGTGTGTAGTGCAACGCAGTTTGTCTGAGGGCCCCTGTATCTGAATCATTGTCTAGGCTGCACAGAGATCAGCTACAGAAATTTGCTCAATATCTCATCAGTGAGCTGCCACAACAGGTCAGAAGTTTTCATTTATAATAATCATATATTATAAGTTTGAGGTGCTACACTTAATTAACATATACAGTATTGAATGTTTATCCTAAAAATGTTCCAGCAAAATTATTTTCTCACACGTGACAAAATGTGCAACTGATGTGAATTCAGTTCTGAAAAAGATTGTACTAGCAGATATCTAATACAGAAAACGTATTGTTTATTTATAGATTTTACCAACTGCCCAGAGACTGCTAGATGAATTGTTGTCATCTCAGGAAACCGCCATAAACACTGTCTGTGGTGCCCCAGGTAATGTAGCTATTGTATCTAACTATAAGCTAATGGGTGTGTTTACATGTTTCCAAATTACTTTAGATTTCATCTACAAGATACATAATGATTAAATTATTTATATAATTGTTGGGCTTTATATGTTTTCAGATCCTACTGCTGGGCCATCTGCAAATGAACAGACATCATGGTGTTTGGACGAGAACACTCTACATGAAAACATCAAGAAAACTCTTGTGAAATTCTGTGTTCCATCTCCCATTGTTTTCAGGTCAGTATTCCCTCAATCTATTTATAATTCAGATCATAATTCCCATTTTATTTCATAGAGTATCTGAAAACATTCCATTAGTGGTCCTAATTCTGATGTTTCATAGCTATATGGGATCTGACAATATCCCATTAGGGGTCATGTTAGGATTACGATTTGAATGTTAAACATTCATCTGTATGTTTGAAAAATCTTTCATTACTAATTGAGTATTCTACTAAAGTTGATATCTGTAAATAGAGCTATTCAAAAATGTTTTACTTCTGTCAAACCTTTTGATTGGTTTAATGTCTTATTAATAGCCTGGGTCCTTTAAGGACATGCCAGAGGTAGAAGGGCAAGCGGGAATGCCCAACGAAAAACCACAACCAGCGATCAGTATCTGGCACATACCCTACCCCATTTAATTCAAACTCGCAACCCACAGGTGGGAGGCTTTTGTTAATATGTTTGGATATCAAAATAACCACTCTGCCACCACAGCCCCTAATACGTCCAACCATAGATTTGTAGTCATTTTAAGAATGTAATAATTTGTTTTCCAGTGATGTTAACTACCTGTCAGCCACTGCTCCACCAGCAGCTGCTGAGTGGCAGAGTCTACTTAGGCCACTGAGAGGAAGAGAACCAGAGGGCATGTGGAATCTGCTCTCAATCGTCAGAGAAATGTTCAGAAGGAATGACAGTAACGCCATTCCTCTGTTGGAGATCATCACGGATGAGGTCTTACAATGTGAACAGGTAACATATTAGACATGTATATTTTTTACTTTTGGGTCAATTGCAATTTCATATTGGTATCTGCAAAATGAATAATCTTATTGTAGAAAGTCTCTGTTTATCTGTCATGTGCTGATTTAGTTGTATTTGTCATTATTTTGCTTCAGAACATAATGCCCTTTTTACGCAAAATTATGGACTCTCACTTTTATTTCATTGACTCTAGGTCTTTCTAACACAATTATACTTTAATATTTAATAATATTTCAACCAAATTCTGTAAAGATTAATATTGATACTGGCACACATGAGTAGATAACTGAAAAAATGTTAAATGGAATATCAAATGTATGATGGAATGAAAGACTTAAAATACTGACTGTCATGTTTGACATTTGTAGATCCTGATCTGGTGGTTCACCACCAAGACAACAGCCAACAACAACAACATGTGTAGAGGCAATGGAAGTGGTGGTGCTAACATCACACAGCATGCTGCCGCAAGTCTGTGTGAGGAAATAGTGACACTCTGGAGATTAGCTGCCCTCAATCCCAAACTCTCTCCAGTTCAACGGAACGACCTCAGTGTAAAGTTCAAGGAGTGGCATCTGTCCACAGTGGAGAAAGTGAGGAAGGCTAGAGGAGTCAGTATCAACAACACAGGAAACGGTCTCAAGAAAAATGAAATAGAAAACTTTATTGGGTTTAAGCCTGGTATAGAGGCATGTAGTTTAGCTTGGGATGACTATCCAATTCCTGGTGTGACATATTCAGAAAAGGACGGTTCTTGTTTCAAGTATAGGTTCAACAAATCCCATGACAGTGATAAGAAGCCGTCAAGGATTCAGCCAGTCACAGTATGTTCAGAAAGTATTATCAGTACTGACAATACAACTACACTTGCTCAAGCACAAAACATGTTACAGGAGCAACATCAAAATGCTCAGGACTTAGCAAACTACAACAGCAGACGACACGGTCATTCTAGTCCCAGAGGCTCCAACACAAATGATGGTGCCATTAGCTCTGGTTCAGAGGGTTTCTGTGAACCAGAAAGAAGTAGTTCTCTGTACAGAGATTCTGACTCAGGATCAGAAATGAAAGAAGTGAATTCCAGAAGTAATTCTATAGATGATCAAGAAGGTTTTCCTGGTCACGCTTCTCTCCCTAATAGTTATGGCATTGGAAATAGATCAGAAGGTGCCTCTAATTTCTCAGTATTTTCATCAGACAAGTCTGGAGATGTGTTCCATGCTTGTGACAATGCTCAGGATAATTCTACTTTTGTGATGTCTGCTGCAGACACACAGGCTTCTGGATCTGCCAGGGCTGAACACTCGTCAGAGTCCCAACAGTCTGGAGATGAATATCATGTGTATTTCTGTGCTAAGAACAAAGCAGCAGATGCAGACAAGCAGAAAAAGGATAAAACAGATGAACCCAATTTCTTTGCTGGAGTGAAGAATATGGATCAAACGCAAGATGTAAGCAGATAATTGTCATAAACCTAGATAATAAGATAAACAGTATATCATTTGACTGTCAAACTGAAAACTTTTAAAAATACAGTGTAACTTCCCAAACCGAACCTTCTCAAAACCAATCACCTCTAGAAACCGAACATGGATGTCATGTACAAAATGAATTCCTCTTTATTAATTAGTAAATAAAACCTCCCAAAACTGATCCCTCCCAATTCCGAATACCTGACTGAATTTTAGATTGGAATAGTCAAATGTAACTAAAATACACTTCTGAAAACCAGCCTTACCTGAGCGACACCGATAGCTTGCATTACATTGAGGTCTGATCAACCGATCGTAAAATACACATGTACCTGTAATGTCCTGTATCCATAGTTGTCGCATGTCATATCCTGGGGCATGTATACAGGTGTGAAAGCTATATGTATATGTACAGGGTATATTTAGCGAAGGTCTACCACGTGCACTGGCCGTTTGTTTACTGTAGGAAAACAAGCAGAGCTAGTAATAAAAAGAAAGTTTTGTATTCAATTTTGAGAGTCTCACACAGGCTATTTATTTATTTAAAATAAAGCAGTTGTTGGGTAACGTAAATTATCTATATGAAGAAGCCGAAGCCATGTATTGTTTTGGAAAATGACCATGTCATATAATGACTGGCATCGACTGATCATCGTGTAATTGATTCTTGACGTAACCGGAAATGATCTGCGGTATGTAGGTTAGTGCAGACGAGAACATCCCCAAGAACATTCGGGCAACTAACTACGTTTATAATCGGTAAAAAAGTCAAGATTGTTGTAACCCCTTCCTTTTGAACGTATGATTCTCTCTTTTGTGATAACATTCACATTAACAATTAATATCGGTCGGTTATAAAAAAAACACTAGGCATTTAGGCAGTACAGTATAGTGTAGAAAACTACTTCCGATCAATTAAATCTGGATCGTAATGATCAATGTTCGGTTCACTTCTCCAAACCGAACCCTCTCTAAACCGGCCGAAATTCTATGCACCGACCATGATTGGTTTAGGGAAGTTCCACTGTATATATTTCATGAAAATTGAAAACATGGAGGAAAATTTAGATAGTTATTGCCAATCAAAAGAGCCGTCACTAATTATAATTTAAGTTTAATCTCTTAAACAAGAGTATAAGAAAGTATTCTTTGTAACAAATTTGTAAAACAACACATTTTATGTTTCCCCTTATAGGTCCTCTTTGCTAGAGCTGAGGCCCTGCATGCTCATGGTCATACAAAGGAAGCTTGTCGCTTAGCCCAGAGACTTGCTGAGGAAATGTTAGCAAATCCTTGTGATCTGTTAGCTGAAACAGCAAATCTCCCTAGCATTAAAGGTTTGTATTATAAAGTCAAATGTATACAATATAATATATATAATATATAATAGTAAAAGTATATAATATCTATATATGAAAAAGTATGATGGTTAGGCAAGGTCAATTTTGAGTGTCCAAGTACCCTTAAAGAACTTTTTACTAATATAGCAGTATTATTTTGTGCACACACTTGATTCAATTTACTTAATAAATAAGTTGTTTAAAAGGAAAGTTCAAAGTTTTCTCTAGCCTATATTAAAGTGCAATGTCGCTAAAATTTTGGATGGAGCCTTCTTGTCAGAAAATAAATTACAGATTGATAAATTAACTTTAGTTCAAATGGTTGTAGATAGCAAATTTTGATCAAATCATGACATTTTGTAGTAGTTTGCTTTTAATTTCTTAAGTGGGTAGTGCTTTCTCCACAAATAGATGTTCAGATATTAACAATTAGATCAAAGTTATGCATTACTAACAATAAATTATCATTGTTATGTACTATGTAGGTAAGAAGAAGAAAGCGCTGACCAACATCAGTCTGATGGCCAGTTCCACACTATCCAAGGCTGCCTTCTTGTCCAGTGTGTTGGCAGAGGAGCACGAATGTTTCCATCTGGCCTTCAAAGTGGGCATGTTTGGACTGGAACTCCCCAGACCACCAGCTTCCTGTAAAGCACTGGAGGTGGGTAGCAATGCAGGATTCAGTTTCATGTGCTTCCATATACATCAGTTACATAGTCAAAAATTCCCATACAAAAATAATAGTTGTCTATGACTTTCATCTTTAAAATCTGCTTCTGTATAATGTCTTATTGTTATGCATGTTCTTGAATGAAAGTCTGTCAAAAATACATCAAAAGAAACTTTACACAACCCAAAACAAAAGGGTCTGCACTATTCATGAAATGAAATCTAGATCAACTTAAAAAAAATGCGAAGTGTTGATGGAGAGTACAAGCTAAATGATGTTTTCCTACTCTTGCAACATTTGCCTAGATAATTATGCTCATGTATCGTATGTATCATTTGTTGTAGGTAAAACTAGCATATCAGGAAACAGAGTTGCTGAATCTGCTGAAGAAGATACCACTTGGTCCAGCAGAAGTGAATGTGCTGAGAGACAAGGCAGAACAACTTCGTGACAGAACTATTAAATCTCGTGGTGATGCTCTTCTGCCGCTCACTCTAGCCAGCTTTATATTTGATTCCCTCTGCCTGCCAGGTTTGTAGATTTATAAATACAATCAGATAACAATTTAAAACAAAGTAATGTGTTTCCCATAGAAAGCCTACCATAATTGTCTATGAAAATAAGAAATATGTGTAAGATGATTGTCTATGAAAAAAGAAATATGTGTAAGATGATTGTTTATGAAAATAAGAAATATGTATAAGATGATTGAAATAGGGTAGAAGATTATGAAAATCAGAAATATGCCTACGATGATTGAAGAAGGTAAAAGCTTAATATTTATTGTTTAAACCAGTGATTGAAGACCCATGATGATCATATTTCTTGGTTATGTTTCAGTATTCCCTTTAGGTAGCACCAACAGCAGACCTCCCAGTAGGTCGGTACAGATCAGTATAGCCAGGTCACCAGGAGATGAGAAGCTTGGGTTTGAAGGAGCTGTCGCAGCACTAGGTAAGGTCACATAAACATTCTTTTTATGCCCTCCACCATGAATGTGGTTGAGGTATGGTGTCACCCATAACTGTTTTGTTTCATTTCATCTAGATTTCATACCAAGATGGGCATCATTATGTTTTACAAGCATATTTAAGTTTAATCATTAATAAAGTCAGAAAGTTTAAACCAATTGGTATTATATCCTGATTGATAACATTTACATATTACATTTACAAACAATAAAAGCACAGGATCAAGCTTGCATAGAACTGAGGAACATTTTGCTTTTGAGAAAAAAAGTTCTTATTGTCTTAAGAATCCCTTGCTATTTCTTAATTTGAAAATGTATTGTAGGTATGAAAGCCAATGTATCGGAGGCAGATCACCCACTTTTGTGTGAGAGCACAAGGAGACAGCGAGGAGAACTAGCCATCACAATGTTGGTCCATTACAAAGATGATCAGGTCAAGCTTAGCAAGGTAAAAACTTTTCTGAACATTTTTTCAATGAAAATACTAGTATGACATGACATAAAGAATGTCACTCTGTTTGACATGCGGCAAATCTTCTATATTTGTTGTTATAAAGTCACCAGCTACTGCAGGAGAAACCAAATTCAAAATGATCCTGGCTATTCATGGGTCGATAAATTTTAAAAATTAAGGTGGTTTATATCATCTATCTTCATAGTTACATTATTCAGTGAAATCTATATCGTTTTGTAAGACTATAAGTCTTTTGTCTGAAATATGTGTATTATTGCCATTTGACAAATCTTGATATATATAATAAGTTTTTATGAAACTCTTCTTCAGATCATGGATAAGCTGCTGGACAAGGAAGTTCATCAGCTGTACAAAGCTCCTAGTCTAGTTAACTACCTGGGTAGTAAGTCTCCCTCCGCTCCACCTGCTGCACCAATCCCAGCCGTTCATCCTACCCCCACCACCGGTCAGTCTGTACCTCAGGCCTCCACATCACAGGCCGGCTGTTCAAATGTTAGTCAGCCACAACAACAAAGTTCTGAGGCCAGTGGTCAAGCAGCTTCAGCAAGGACAGTATCCAACACAATGGTGACATCTACATCAGGTGCTAGGCCAAAACTCACATACCCTCTTAGGTATAACAGGTAAGATGGAATTAATTTCTTGTCTCTGGCTTTTTCCCACCTTAGAGAGTTTAGTTTGACCAGTATCTAACAGGCATCAACGCTGTATGAATGGAAACAGTTTTTAATACCAAAACCAGTATGTTATTTGATAAGCAACTCTCAAGGTACATTCAATTTTATTTGATTGTAGTGGGAAGGATACAGACAGTTCTGCAGTAGAGGAGGAAGAAGAACTTAAAGCTCTGGAAGCCAAATTAAGATGTATGAGTATGAAGAAAAAACCTTCACAAGGTATGAATTTCATTTCATCCTCATTTTATGTCTTTTGATAATACATATAATTTTTTTTTTTTTTTGCTTGGAGAAACAGAATAAAAAACCTTATACAATATCAGTCCGGGTGCCTGAGCTCTAGATCTGATGTACCCAAGAAAGGCATTCAAGCATGACCTAGTTAAGTCACCATGTGCACAGAGAGTGAGAGACTGAACAATGTTCTGGCAGATGACTATTTTGAACAGCAAAGCAAGTCTATCCTACCAATATCAATAATATAATAAACAGTAACTTCTATGTAACAAAGAACGCAATTAACAAAGTTCTGACAAAGGAAAGAATTATTTTACAATACATCAAGAACGTAAACCATCTTGCAATAGTCCCAAGGATAATGAGCGATAGTGCTACATACATACACCTGTTTCCGAGGATGATTTCATATAGGCTTGTGGGTATATATCTGCAGGTTATTTATTAATTATTTGTTACATTTTTGAATGTGCAAAATATCTTGGAGTAGGAGCCTTATAGATTCATATTGTACTGGAAATTAAAATTTTAGGAAGTAGTTAACGAGCACTGAATGTGTAACAGACATATTTCTAGTATTGATATTTTTATTACGTTATTCATCTTGGGTATGGCTAGTAATGATATTATTATTACATTATTCTCCTAGGTATGGCTAGTATTGATATTATTATAACATTATTCATCCTAGGTATGACTGGTATTAATATTATTATAACATTATTCATCCTAGATATGGCTGGTATTGATGTTTTTATTACATTATTCATCCTAGGTATGGCTGGTATTGATATTTTTATTACATTATTCATCCTAGGTATCGCTAGTATTGATATTATTATAACATTATTCATCCTAGGTATGACTGGTATTAATATTATAACATTATTCATCCTAGGTATGACTGGTATTGATATTATAACATTATTCATCATAGGTATGACTGGTATTGATATTATTATAACATTATTCATCCTAGGTATGGCTAGTATTGATATTATTATTACATTATTCATCCTAGGTATGGCTAGTATTGATATTATTATTACATTATTCATCCTAGGTATGGCTAGTATTGATATTATTTTTACATTATTCATCCTAGGTATGGCTAGTATTGATAGTAGTGCGCCTGAGACAACATCCAGTGACAACTCTCCCACTATGGTGAGACGTACGTGGAAACACCAGGGGCCAGGCAGTGACTGTGGCAGTTCAGGGGACAGCAGTGATTCTATCGGATCCAGTAGCTCAGGGGACAAGGACGCCAGGAACAAACTCAGAGAAAATGAAAGGTGACAGCACTGCTGTTTATAAGTCATTTGACTTAAACTTCATAAAATCTTCAAATGTTGATACAGAAAGAGATTTTCTTTTGAAAGAGAATTTTGGATAGAAATCCAGAGTTGTTATTTTGGCCAGAAAACATTCTGTAAATTCTAACGATGTTATTCATTTCTGTTGTAGCCCACCCAGTCCTTTAGGTGCCAGATTCATGCCATCCCAACTGATGGAATCTAGAATCCTTACTCCAGGAATGGCCAATGTTAAAAATCCTAGGTAAATGGACCGTACAGTCTAATTTGATTGTCTTGTTTTAAATGCTTGAGTGGTGATTTATGGGCATTTCAATTGGAAATACATGTACATGTTTCAAGCTTTCTTTTGTCAATAAATGTAAAGCTTCATTGCATGTATATGTAAAATTCATGTCAAAATGGTTTTGCTATTGCTTTAATTGTTCAATGTCTATGTAGAAAAGCTATTATGCTGTCATGATACCTCATTATCATTTATCAATTTTCAGGTACAAAGGGAAGGCTCGTATAATGCCAACAGTACCCAACCAGCCAAGTGAGGCTTCAGCACATTTTATGTTTGAGTTGTCAAAGACAGTTTTAACAAAGGCAGGTGGTAATAGCTCCACATCGTTGTTTACACAGCCTAGCAATACCAATACCCATACAGGTCCCCACAGAAACCTCCATCTCTGTGCCTTCCAGATCGGCCTGTATGCCTTAGGTCTCAACAACTGTGTATCTCCTAACTGGCTGTCACGGACTTACTCTTCACATGTGTCCTGGATCACAGGTACTCAGAACTTGATTGTAAATCTTAATATTCAAGTTAATATTTTTCTTAAACAAATGATGTAATTTTAATGCTTCACACATGTCAGGAACTTTCTTGAACATTGTGATATTGGAAAACCTGAGTTTTAATTAGCAGTCACAATATTGAGTCTTCTATTGAGCAATTTATTTGATTTATTAAATCTAAAATGCTACATCGTATAAGCATATTTTTTTATGATTTATTAGATTGTAAATCAGAATGTTCTTTATAAAGATTGTTGTGAATTTTGAAGCATCTGGTTCAAATAACAAAATCTTATTTATATCTTAAAGCTGTTCTTCTTAATGTTCATTACTATTAATCTTTATCGATGTTGTAGGACAAGCTATGGAAATTGGAAGTGCAGCCATCAACATGCTGATAGATACATGGGAGGGCCACCTCACACCGGCTGAAGTTGCTTCCTTGGCTGATAGAGCTTCCAGAGGTCGTGATCCAAACATGATCAGGGCAGCAGCAGAACTAGCTCTGTCCTGTCTGCCTAATGCACAGGCTCTGAATCCATCAGAGGTCCAGCGGGCCCTGATCCAATGTAAGGAGCAGAGCAGGGAGATGTTACAGAGAGCTTGTTTGGCCGTCGAAAGTGCAGCCAAGGGCGGTGGTGTGTATCCAGAAGTTTTGTTTGATGTTGCCAGACAATGGTTTGAATTGTCAGAAGAGGCTGCAAAGTCTAGTCATAATCATTCATCTATAGAGACTGCACCCCTTAATCATGCTGCATCAGAATCTAATGACGCTGGTGTTCCACCTGCGGCAGTTGTGACTGCTGCGAGTGTGGCCGGGGCTCCACTGCCTACCGACAGGAGGAGTCCGTCCTCGCTGTCAGTCATTCCATTCAGCTCCACCCCTCCACATTCGTGTAATCAAGTGACACTGACAAACACACCACAGATGATGCCTCGCGCTGTCAATAGTCAGATTCCTACTCAGCCTGTTGTGCTGTCCTATGCCATTCCTCAAGCAAACCCTCACCATCCACAGCTACCTCATCACCACCAGTATGTTCAACATTACGGATATGTTCAACAGATACAGCCATTCGGACATCAGTACACCGCGCATCAGCCTATCCCCATGCAGAACCCCAACCTTCATCATTTTGTACCTGCATTCACATATCAAAATCAGCCTCACTTCAATAACATGCAAGGAATACCAACTCCTGCCAGTATGTATCCTGCCAGTGCAGCACCACCATTCCGGGCCCTCACTCCTGCTGTACAAGTGTTCCCTAGTCATGCACAGTGTCATCCTCCTGCTGTCCAGCAGATTCCCACATCCTCAGCAGGATCTGTTCAGCCTTCACATCCTATAGAGGTAGCATCTGATGGCTCCTCTCAGTCTCCTAGTCCGCCCCAGTCTGCTGCTGCCATCCAGGGACAACACAATGGTCAACATACGACCACCAATCAGGTCCAGTTTAACTATCTGATGGCTGCCTTCCGTGTTGGTATGTTAGCTCTTGAAACATTAGCAAGGCGTGTACATGATGACCGACCACAGGCGAAGTATGCCCGCAACCCACCCTATGGGGAGGATGTCAAATGGCTCCTTAATATAGCTATCAAATTAGGTAAGTTCTGTTTGTTACCTAACAATCATATCATGTTAAAAGGGAATAATTCATGTACCATGTGATACCTGAACACATTTGTGTTTGACTAGTATTTCCAGTGGTGATGGAACGTAACTATTTGTAATCTTCCTGCTGAAATGATGTTAGTGCGGATAGCATATTTTGACATGTTCCATCACCAATAGAAACAGTAGTCCTGCAAAACATTATCGGGTATCATGTGGCACTAGTACTTAAATTATTCCCATTCATTTGGAACATAATGATTGCATTTAGTGTATTGTAAACTGGTGAATTTTTTGTATCATTTTATTTCACAATAAAAACAACATTTTCATGCGTGCTACTGTTAACTTATATACAATTATTATTACCTATCATGACCAAATTAAGAGCACCTTTTGGCTTAGATAAAGATTTTACATTTCAAATAATAATAAGGTGATAGTGATGAGCTTGTGAGGGTACACTATATTTCTATTTTTATCAACATTTTGAATGGCAAAGCATGGATATTGTCATAAAACATTCCATAGCTTTAAATATTATAATTATGATTATCATTATGTTGTGTTTATGTTGCAGGTACAAATTATCTCCAACAGTTTTGTGCCAGTGCAGTGAATGCAGTGGTCAGTCCATTTGTTTTATATGACATCTACGTTGAAGGTGCTCACATCTTGGCCAGGAACAATCCGTCTATTCCACAAGGTCATCTGAGACCAAATAATATACTCAACCCTCTGGTCCAAAAATGTCTTCAAATGTAAGTAGTACTATGTAAAGGCTTCTACTCAGTGGATCTCAATCATATTTACAAGTAGATTGACTGGTTTTGAAAAATTTTCTTTTAAAGGAAATAAACTTAGAAATCCTGCAATACAATGGTTAAAGATGCTTCATCGTTGACAAATGGTAATTTTTCTATCAAAAACAGGAGCAGACAAATTGGTATTTTTCTTCAGTTATGAAACTTACTCATTTTACACCATTACAAGTTTGAGGTTTCCAATTTACTTCAAGATAAAGATATTAAAAATAATTAATTGCATTCTGGAAAAATTCCATGTCACTATTTCCTATATGGAATGAAGTACTGATTTCGCATGCACCAAAAACAACATAAATGATCTTATATTATTTTTTGGCGTCAATTGGTCACATATATAGTCCACAACTAAACCTCAATTACGGTTCAAATGATGAGTATCATATATTGTCTGTCGGCGGTGGAGCATCTTTAAAAGAAGGTTATATTGTTAAAATTTAAAGAAGTTAGGGATATACCCATCAACACTAAATATTCTGTAGATTTATTGAATTAACAATATATAATTAATAATGATTCAAATCTACTCCATTTTTAGTGTTTATCAAATCCTCTTTACCTTCATGTGAATCTACATTATCTTTGAAGCTATGTTAGAAAACTTGATATGTCTGATTCAGTGTTGGTTTCTAGACAGAAACAGTAAATACAGATACTTTAAATTCTGGGCATTTATAGGGCATACATATATGTATGAACACGTTCAAAATACCATTTTATTTTTGTGGGGATGATATTTCACAATTTTGTGGGACATAACAATGATTGCAAAAGGAGTAGATATGAAAGGACCAGTATTTGGCCTTAATTTTTCAGGCCGAAAAATATTAACTCTGATCCACATCAATTTCACATCAATAAATACTCTCATACTTGCCATTCATCAAAACATAACTTTTTATAACCATGTACACGATGTGCTCCACTTATGACGTCATCAAATGGATGATTTTCCTCTTCTCGCCAGATTTTGCTAGAAATTCATCATCTTTAGGTTAGAAAAGGCTTGAAATGGATTTGGCTGCCACCTTGGAGCAACTTTATATTTTGCATGGATATGCGTAAATACACGATACACAACGTGTGAAAATCTCTTTCTGCTCCACGAAGGCGGCCACATTCATTTTTAGAGAAAACCACTCAAAAAGTATGATTTTTCAAGGATTTTTGTGAAAAATGGCGGGAAACTGCATGTTGATGACGTCATAGTAAACATAATTGGCACATGCGGGATATTTTCGAGATGTAATGTGTTAGCAAATGTATTCAACTGTTATATGGCAAAATATGTTGTTCTTTACTGGAGAATTAATTTTGCAGCCATATTCGAGTCTTAACGTACCTTCTCCTTTGGTCTACAACATATAAAGAAAGAGTTGAATCATATGTACCCTTAAAGTCAAATTGCAAAAACTTTGACCTGCAAAAATAACCGGCTGTATGGTGGCTACTGTATCACTTTACTTTAAATATGTATCAGTATGTATCACTTTACTCTAAATATGTATCATTTCATCACACTCAATATTTTCAGGTTCATCCAATGTGCTCACCAGCGTATACACCATATCAACCCTTCTGAGTATGACGATTTCATAAACACCATCTGCAGTGCCAGAAATGCCTTTTGTCTCACACCAGGAGGTATGGTCCAATTTCAAGAGTTTCTACAAAGTCTACGCAGGACCAAGTCGTGCCGTAAGGATCTCTGGGCAAGGATAGTCAATGGCCTAGCCACTGGAAACGTTTGATGGCGATTTTATATAGACCACTGACAATTACAATATCAAGATATCTATTTCTCTAAAAAAAGAATAAGCAAAAAATACTGTTGTGTATGGAGATGTTTATATTTTTGTGGAAGAAGAATTCAATTCATCCTTCAATTCAGGATTTTACAAGGATTTATCAGATAACATGACGTTATATTTTAATGAAATTTTGAGTTTATTACAAACAAAAAAGAAGAGTTATCATACTTATTTGACTTTTTTCATTGTGTTGGTATATTCTATCTCACATCAGTGTCAAAGTGATTCATAATCTATTCAGGTATCATACTCACTATATTACGAGATATGTTTATATTATGTTGATAATCTGTTGGTTATATACACATTTAGTTTTACTTGTGTATTGTGGTTGATGATTTCATGTTGAATTTATACACTGTTCACTGACGTGTATCCTTTTGTTTGTTGATATTGTATGAATATTAGTATGTTTTACTGTTTAATAATGCTGATTTTGTACATCTGGGATAAACAACCTCCTTAATCCACTAATGCCAAATCTAGTGTGATTCAGTTTTGATAGATGTGTACATAGATTGTGAAGAGATTCATGGAAAACCAGTTTGAAATTAAGATGTGATATTCCATCACTAGAATCTTTCTCAGAGAGAAGATAACTGTCATCAGAGTATAATGGTAAAATTTAAAATTGGGCCGGAAATATTTAACAGGGTACATGCATGTTATAGTAACAGTATCTAACGGGATAATTGATTGGGTTAGAAGTATTTAACATGATAATTGATTGGATAAGAAGTATTTAACATGATAATTGATTGGGTTAGAAGTATTGAACAGGATAATTGATTGGGTTACAGGTAGTTAACTGGATATTTGATTGGGTCAGAAGTATTTAACAGGATAATTGATTGGGTTAGAAGTATTTAACAGGATAATTGATTGGGTTAAAAGTGTTGTACAGGATAATTGATCGGGTTACATATATTAAACTGGATATTTGATTGGGTCAGAAGTATTTAACAGGATAATTGATTGGGTTAGAAGTATTTAACAGGATAATTGATCGGGTATCTGTTATGAATGAATCTTGTGTGATACCAGAAGGGAATTCACAGGTGTTGTTAACTGTCATCTATGCACAATTTAAGTTTTGTTATGAGTGCGTTCACCTCCGACAGATTGAAGTTTAAATGTTGGGTATGTTAGATCTTGTGATTTCAAAGTTTGACAAACGCAACATCTACTAGGATGAATAATTATACCAGATACTCAAGTAATATTGAGTGTTGGATGACGTTATCAAAACCACATCATGATAAAACCTGTAAACTTTTATACAGTATTAGTTTTGTTACCATTACACTTTAATCAAGTTTCAAAAATTAAATAATCATAAGGAAAGTAACTCTCTCATACAGCACCTCAAGTGTATTACAATGTATTGTTCTTGATGCACTTGACACTCTGATTTAATGTCGTTTTAAAAATATTTTCAAAACTATTTATTGTGTTATAGAATGTTTTGCTGTTATCTAAGGGGTGAAATAATCTTTTAAAAAAAATGTTGGTACATGTATACAATAACAGAAACAGTTTGTTTGTTATTAAGTCAGACTCAGTCTGTTAGAGACTTTAGTTCCAATATTGTTAAATTACATCTATAGCAATTTAATATTGTCCTTAAATAGCAGTTCATAATTGATGTTAAACCCTTTCCATTCAGCATTTGATTTGTGCATTGTCTGAATCAAGAGAAAAAAACCAAAACATTTTGAAATGAAGTTTTTTTATCATCCTGTAGACAAAGTATTATTGTTATGTACAAGATAGGCATCCTAAACAGTAAATTGATATTAATTTCTATACTGCATGCATTGTAAATATATTTCCTTTGTATTGTTTTATAACTAGAATATATTTATATTTATTCATTCATTTGTGATTTATTTAATTAATTTTTTGTTGTATTTCTTTCTACAATGATAAAATGTCCATAATTGCCAATTAAAAAAAATTTCCATGATTTAAGAAAAACAAAACAAAACATCTTTCAATGTTCAGTTTTATATGATTTATTTAATTATTCTTATATAAGGGGTATATATTTTGATGAAATGGTCATCATTTAATTTATTGTTCAGTGAAAAAAAACCATTATCAATGATATGGCTAACCTACACATAAAAGCCTATCCTATAAGGAATCAATTTTCCTTAGCTGTAGACAAGACAGAGAAATCTGTTACATATCAAATGTTCTACTATAGGTAGACTATACAGCCTGATGAGGATTTGTTACATTTTCTTGTGCCATGGTGGATAAATTTTATAAAATGTTAATATTTCTATATTTTATAGACCAGTCAACATTTAAATGAACATTCATTTCTGTAAAATATTAACCTTTCTCTCAACATGTCTAGTGAGATGACAAGAGATCATGTAGGGAGAGGGGACGGGTGTCTGGGGAGACAAACATAGGAATCATCACTGTTTTATTGTAATGTGTATATGACCATATAAACCAAGCATTTTCTGCAGCACCTGTTTGTATTTATATTTGTATATTTGTTTCCAATGTTGATTATAGTTATCCGAGATAAAACAAAAATTTACTCACCCTGCGACTGTTGATCATGAAATATCTGATAATATTATTCTGTATTTAAATGATGTAGAAATGGTTATGTTTATGTAATTTTTTAAAAAGACAAAATTATAATACTCCCAGCATGAAATATGACTTGCATATATATATACATGCAAAATGCATTATCAAATTTTTGTTCCAGAAATGTCTCTGAATTTTTTTGTACTGCATACTTGTGTAAATTCACCCTAGGGTATTGTATTGCCAGTTTAAATACTAAGAAATTACATGATTTGGCTTCCAGAGAAACTGCTTAGTATTTCCAACTGTGAATGTACTGATTTGGATGTAATTAACTGTTGGAGTGTTTGATTTTGACTCTTTGTTTAATCCATTAAGAATAGATTGTTTGTGTATGTGTTTAACTTCAAAGTCCCATCTTTGTATGCTTGAAGCATATTTGGTAATGTTGAATGTTTTTTTCTTGAATTTTGAATGCATAGAGTAGATAGCATTGTTAACTTAAAATAGTCTAAAAAGAGTATTCTTAAGCATTAAAGTCAGTTGAGAGAGTAAGGAGTAATAATGATTATCACAAAAACTACAGTAGGGTTTAATCAGTAGTGCTAATTCAAAATAAATCAGCAGTACTTCTTAAGCAGCGATACTGTGTCTTTCTAAATCAATGGTACTCTTTATTAAGCTTTAGTACTGATTAATTTAATACAGCAGTAGTTTTACTGCTTAGCATCTAATAACAGTATCCTGAAGTAGTACTCTTCTACATTTTATCAGCAGTACTTTGAGCAACAGTACTCTTGGAAAAACAGCTGTACTGATTTAAGCATTAAATCAGCACTACTGTTCAGCAGCAGTACTCACTTATGTTAAGTCTGTAGTCTTTGTACTAGTTAGGGTTAGGAACATTAATCAGCAGTGCTTTTAGTTAGAGGTACTGAATGAATTATAGAAATATACAAGGAGTAATAACATTACTACCTAACAATGAATATAGGGTACATGTAAAAAAAAAAAAAATTAAAATAGAGTTAGATTAAGGAAGTTAACAGCAGGCTGGATGATACTTTAATAAAATGGTCAACACTTTGCATCATCGGTTACCCACGTTAATCAGCCTATGGAGCGTAGTGGAGTTTAGACACTGGGTTTCCGAGGGTGCTCACTTTGTTGTATAAGGAGAGATGTACGTGTATTTGTTTGCACAGTTGCTGATAGTATTAGGATATAACATAGCCTTACTACAATAAATTGGATCAAAATTAGATAAAAATAGAATATAATAATGGTAATTAAAAATCTAAAATTAAACATGCAATATTAAATAAGATTGGGTTGAAAATGTGTTTGTATTGGTAATGTGAATCATTCAATAGGATTTTCCATTTAATATTGCTTGTGCCTTCATATCTTGATACATTACTTACGCCACATTAGTCATTTCAACTTTGTCAGCAACACTTGTGCTTTTGTGCTCATTTTTGTTTTGTTCATATTATTGGCTGTAAATGTGGCCAACAGCTGATATGAAATGTTAATTACCTGACTCCAACATCTGTATGTGTTGTATTTAACTAGTCACCCTGGTAAATGATCTCCTGTTCAGTAATTATGTTACCAGCGGCAATTCATTCTATTTAGCAGTCAAAAATATTGTGTTTAGTGCAAAAATTAGCAGGTATAGCTTTTTGTCAAAATATTTTAGTATGGATATCAAACAAAATTCAAATTGATTGCATAATTTATGTTAAACTATGTCAAATTGATTTTGATCTCATTTGAATATATTCATGTATACATATTTATATAAGCAACGAATAGGTATCACAGTATACTATTAATTAATAATCAATATAATGCAGGCTCTTTTCTCTTTTTACTAGAATTGAGATAAGATTTTCAGGAAAAGTTCTTTGTAATTTGCAAATACATGTAAAACAAAAGGTAGATGAAAGGGGGTATACATACAGGGTACATTTGGATATCTGAAGAAACATTCCTGCTAGCTCATAATTTGTAACCCATTTCCATTTTGTGTGGAAACTCACTATTTATTTGGATATCTATGTATGGAGATTGATCCATTACAATGTAATTTGTAAGCCATTTAATCAATATAATCAATGTTCTGATATGGTTATTTGGAAATAAATTTTTATGCAATCAATTTGATCTTCAGAAAGGTACTTATCATGTTTGGTATCGCCCAACTGGTGGGTCTTTTCACCGTCACATGACAAGTCGGCCACCGTCACATGACAAGTTTGTCTCTGTCATGTGACCTAGTTTGTCTCTGTCATGTGACCTAAATACCATATGACCAGTTACTCCACCCATTCTGTGTAGAAGCATGACTTATGCAATGAAGCAGCAGTGTAAAAGTGTACACCCCAACTTACCACATCAGAGCATCTGTTCACCACAGAGCATAATGTTGGATTACATCCCACCATCTGTAGCAGTTATAGCATCCACTCATGTCATCCAAACCGTAATAAAGTAATGTATTAGATATATTTGGCTTCTGTTGTATGTTTATTTGTGTATTAGTAAAGGCCTGTGGCATGGCGTCTGTTCGTCTTTCCATCTGTCAGGCAGGAACTTTTCCATCTACCATCAGCAATATCAGAACATTGAAGAGATTACATGTCTAATATTGGATATGTAGTGTACCTGAATCAATTTTGACCTTCGTCAAAGGTCACACGGGTCAATTGGGCTGAAGTTAATAGAGATCCGATATATGGCTGGCAGTCTACTGTGATGAAGGGTTACAAAGTATTTATGCGACTTCTTAATAAAGAGGTTTAAAGATATGGCATTATCTACAGCTTTCTGGAGAAAAAGGTTACTAAAATTGTTCAAATGAATGGTGACCTTGCACAGTTCACAGTTGCCAAAGAGACTTAACTCTTTAACAAAAAACGGTACAACAAACACATTCCCACAGCTTCTGGTCATGTCCTCTACACAGAATGGCAAGACCACTGCAGGTTTATCGCCTCTTTTATTACGAAAGGACATCAAAGGCATTGCTGGCGATGTCAAATCTGTCAAGCCTTTGGAATCGGGTGATCTCCTAATAGAGGTTTTCCGCAAGCAACAAGCGGAGAACCTCCTTGGAACCAACAGTTTTGCCGGCCTCAGTGTGTGTGTAGAAACACACTCGTCATTGAATTGTAGCAAAGGGGTAATCAGGTGCCCGGCCTTGCGTAATGACAATGAGGCCGACATACTGTCATATTTCCAAGAGGAGTGCATTCCGGTCACATACGTGAAAAGAATCATGACCAGAAAGAGTGGGAACTTGGTCCCAACACACACATTCATATTGACGTTCGCTACACCAACGTTACCACAGAGCGTAACTGTTGGTTACCAGCGGTATACTGTCACCGTCTACATACCAAATCGCTTGAGGTGCCGTAACTGCCAGAGGTACGGCCATCATGAGAGCAATTGTAGACGTAAGATGGTATGTCAGTACTGTGGCCGTGAAGAGACGAATGTGACATTGTCGACCGTCACTGCGTCAATTGCGGGGGTGACCATGCTGCGTCTGCTCGTACCTGTCCTACCTGGAATCGGGAGAGGGAGATATTACAAATATACCAGAAGTGTCTCTTTCCCGAAGCTAGGAGGATAGTCGAGTGTTCAGACCTGAATGTGGCAACTTATGCACAGATCACTCGCGCAAAGACGCCTGTTGACAGTGTCACAGTCAAACATGCGTCAGTCCATTCCTTGGTTGATAAGCCTAACTGGGGCAATGTTGTCCCAGACATGGCTGATGCTAAGGGCTGCAAAGAACCACAGAACACAGAACCAACCTCCAAAACCACAATACAAACAACAGACAAAACCACCTGCTGGCAATTCCACCGGCGTCTCCAGGACTTACACAACAAAAAAGTACAAAAAACACCAAGCATAAGAACAAAGTTACCGGCGCTTGTCATAGACGTGCATTATCTTCAACGTCTATTGACGTTAAAACGCTTCCTGATAACGCCAAGCGACCAGCAAATACACCACCGCAGGAACAACGCCAGACAAAAATCACCAAGGTAAAGCTAGTGAGGCTCCTTGCACTATACAACAAACCCGGTAAGGGATCAGATGACCGTATCCTTGGTCGGAGCATCTATGATGTTCTTTCGGACGACAGCGAGTTTGGTGACAGCACATTTAACGTCACCAAACAACCTACTTGTCCGACAAACTATCCTCAGGGAGCACCATGACCAACACAATCATACAATGGAACATAAAAACACAGGGTCACCAAAACTTGAAGAGCCTATTCCTTGTTGGAATCTACATAAGGCCGACTTGGTACAATTTAAAAACTTGTGCGCAGAGGAGCTCATCGAGGATAATATTTTGAACTTTGATGATGCTATTATAATTTTCATAGAAGCGCTCACTTCTATCGCTACAAAAACCATACCAAAATCTGTGCCAAAACCTACAAAGTTCCTTTTCTCAAATGATTCATTTATCAATAGAACTAGTAGAAATGCAGCTCTGAGGCGGTACTTGGCTTCGCCAGCCATCTCAAACTATAACAATTTTAAAATTTGAAGAGCAAAAGCTCAAAGTTCTATCAAATCCGACAAGAAAAGTACTTGGAAAGAGTACGTCTAAAAAATTAATTTCAATACATCTTCGAAGAAAGTTTTGAAAATGATCGGTAAAATCCCACCTCATTAACAAAAATAATCCGAAATAGCTGACGCCTTTGCCAAACATTTTGCTAAAAATTCATTCGTCAAAAATCATTCAAACAAAATTCAAAAATTCAAAAAAGAAAAAGAAAAGAGACGTCTTAATTTTAAATCCTCCAACACTGAAAGTTACAATAGGCCTTTCGAGATACCAGAATTCCTCGAGTCCCTTGAGAAATCAAAGGACTCGTCAGCTGGACCAGCTGATGAAATTCCATATATCTAAAACCATTACCAGACTCTTCACTAAAATGTCTTTTAACTATATTTAACCAAGTCTATTCTTATGGCAAAGTTCCCGAGTCTTGGAAGGAATCTACTATTATACCCCTTCCAAAGTCCGCGAAGGATGCTACTGATGCCAATAACTATCGTCCTATTTCATTGACGAGCTGCATTTGTAAAACTCTAGAACGTATGATAAATGCTAGATTAGTTTGGTTCTTGGAGTCAAACAAAATTTAAAGTCCTTCGCAAAGCGGTTTTAGAAACCGCAGGGGAACGGTTGACCACTTAGTTAGACTAGAAACATTTATACGAGAAGCTTTTGCCAAGAAAGAACATTTTGTTGCCGTATTCTTTGACCTTGAAAAGGCGCACGACACAGCTGGGCAATATGGAATCCTGAACGATCTTCATGGTATCGGTATACGTGGTAATTTGCCAAAGTTTATTTCAAATTTTATATCTGACAGGCATTTCAAAGTTCGAACGGGTTCAACTTATTCAGAAACAGAACCACAGGAGATGGGTGTCCATCAGGGTGGTATCCTGTCTGTCACACTTTTTGGATTAAAAATTAACAGCATAACCAAATGTCTTGGCCGATCTACGGAAGGGTCTCTATTTGTGGATGATTTCTTAATCTGTTACAGATAACAAAAACATGCACACTATAAAACGACAACTGCAACAATGTTTAGGCAAATTACAAAATTGGGCTGACGAAAATATATGAACTTTTGTCAAAAACGAAAACCACACAATGATCCTGACCTCACGCTCAATGGATTTAAAATTTCAGTAGTTGAACAAACTAAATTTCTTGGACTAATATTTGATTCGAAAATATCCTTTGTTCCAAATATCAAACATCTGAAAGATAAGTGCTCGGAGGCGCTGAACATTCTACGTATTCTTTACCATTCTGATTGGGGTCCAGACTATGAAATGCTTCTACGTATCTATCGGGCACTTATTAGATCAAAACTTAATTACGGCTCGATTGTCTATTGATCGGCTCGTAGCTCCTATCTACAGATGCTTGACCCTATCCAGAATCAGGGACTTCGTCTCGCACTTGGAGCTTTTCGAACAACACCTGTGAAGAGTCTTCATGTGGAAGCTAATGAGCCATCTCTAGACGATCGACGAAAGAAATTATCCTTCCAGTATGCTGCTCAACTGAAATCCAATCCCAAAAATCCCGTATTTAACCTTGTATTCAATCCACAACATAAAGAAATATTTACACAAAATCAAAAGCTCATACCAATATTTGGCATCAGAATTTCAAAATTTTTGCTGGAACTAAATATAAATTTCGACACCATTAACGAGTACACCGTATCGGATGTACCACCATGACTCATTCAAACACCTGATGTCAACTTATCTCTACATGAGTGGGCAAAATCCAGTCATTACCCGAAGAACACAAATCCTCCTTTCCGGAGTGCATTAGGGCTTTCCCTGATCATGTTCAGATCTACACTTGCGGCAGCATGCTGTACATCTAATCACTGCTACTCTATCCGACTCCCGGATGTTGCCTCTATTTTCTCTGCAGAAGCATGTGCTATCGGTCTGGCGCTTGACCATATCGAAGAAAACCGCATTGAAAAGGTAATCATCTGTTCCGACTCTCTTTCGGTTCTTCAGGCTTTGAAATCATGAATTATGATTATAATTTTATTTTCCTAATGTGTATGGATGCTGAACGTGATAATACAACCAATTTGGGGCCCTTTAGGTTTTTTTTTTTAGTCTGTTAATTAGGGCTTTTCACCAATTTGGTGAAAAGACCTATTGTTTTTGTTCTGTTTTTTTATTATTATTAGGGCTTTTCACCATGTGGTGAAAAGACCTATTGTTTTTGTTCTGTTTTTAGGGCTTTTCACCATGTGGTGAAAAGACCTATTGTTTTTGTTCTGTTTTTAGGGCTTTTCACCATGTGGTGAAAAGACCTATTGTTTTTGTTCTGTTTTTTATTAGGGCTTTTCACCATGTGGTGAAAAGACCTATTGTTTTTGTTCTGTTTTTTATTATTATTCTTCTACACTTTTTTTTGTGTCCAAAAGATCTTCAAAATGGTAAGAGGTATGCCAATGGCCTTATTGTTATATTGTATGGCATGAGTTGAAGGGGTGACCGCAACATTTTTAAGTAGGTCAAAAATCCAAGATGGCCGCCATGACGTCATACCTAAAAAGTTTAAAACAGCCATAACTCAAAAACCGTTTAAGATACAGCAAATATTTTTGATGTTTTATGTAGATCGTATAAAAGACTAACTTTTATTCAATTACAGCAATTAGGTCAGAGGTCAAACAAAAAAGTTCGCTATGGGGTCAAAGTTCGCGAATTTTTATTTTTTTTGATTATCCGAAATTTCTTTTTACATATCGATGCAGAATGTCATTCTGATGAATTTGGTGTCTTTTATTTGTCGGTAGCACTTCCGGTTAATGCTGTATGCCATTTTGAAAAACAATCCTTTGATCTTTGCTAAATTCCCGCCAAAATGTTTAACATTATATATTGTCGAACTGAATGACTAATATAGTCTGTAATTGCTATAGAAAAGACCCCTCTAATGTTCTCTAACGTTTGATATGATTTTTATCTTCATCAAAAAAACGATATGACATAAAGACAATGACTACTGCTAGGTTTATTATCGGGATTCATTAGTAGTAAGTAAGACTCATGATGGATTTAGACTTTGCTTGATATTGAATATGAACTTGGATAGCACAAAAACTTTCTATGTATGAATGAAATCAAAATTGCAAATGGAATGCTGTATGACTTTAATGATTATAAAGTTCCTTAAAAATGAAGATTGGAACCAAGGTCATTTAAGGTCGTGCCAGGTTTAGGAGGTAGAGTCAGTAACTTCATTTAGGTTTTAAACCTTGAGGTGGAGGGCTAAAACCTCTGAGGTGGAGGGCTAAAACCTCAGAGATGGAGGGCTGTGGTAATACGGTATGTCTTAATCACTTGGCAATTGCCATCCTCTTATAGAAGCCAAAGCATTCCATAAATCTTCATATAAATCATTGAATGGAGAAAGCAAAGATACCCGTATAATCTGTGTTAAATGTATACCACATATATAAACCCTGACATCTCTCACCTAGCCTCCATCACATTTGTCAACCTTTAATTTGTATATCCCTATCTTAGTGTGAGAGCCCGCTGCCGATCTAGATCCCCCCCCCCCCGCTTCCTACGCCCCTGTATTTGTCAATAACATCATTAAGAATTTGAAGAAATTTTTCATATATGTCATTAACATCATTTGAATGGCCAATTAGAGTATAGAGTATCTCAGTCTATTGATTGTAATTCGTTATTAATGAAATCCCAGTTGGCACTTTCAAATTGATAAAAAGTTTTTTTGTAAGATTTTTCACGCAGTGTTTTGAAAACAAGATTTAAAAGAATAGTACAATGGTCACTACAAGTTGGAGGTAGTACCTCAGTGTTACTAACAATGTTAGGATTGTTTGTAAAAAAGACATCAATACTTTTAGCAGATGTGCAGTTATGCATGTTGGTGTTTGGATTAGGCTGTCTAGTTGGTATTTTGTTAAAATAGTGTGTACATGTGAAGTGTTGGGGAGTCTCATCATGTCCTGATTGATGTCACCAGTAATGATTACATTAGTGTTCAAGTTAATCAAGTTTTCTATAAGATCATCAAAATGTTGCCAATAGTTAACTCTGGAGTTAGGTGGACGATAGATGCAACACAAAAGATTTTTTTTATTAGAGGTTTGCACTTCTATAACAAAATTTTCAATATTGGGGTTTTCCAGATCAGTTCGTCTGGTAGATATTAAGTTTTCTTTGGTAAAAATCAGTATACCACCTCCATTATCTTTTTCTCTATCTCGTCTGAACATAACTGGGTGTGAATTTAGTGCCAAGCTATCATCAGTTATAGTGTTGTTTAAGTGTGTTTCAGTTAAGCAGACTATATCATATTCCGAAAATTCAGTTTCAATAATATCTGATTTGTTTCTAAATGATCTCACATTAGAAGGAATAACTGACAAGTTAGATAGGTAATGTCTCTCAGGGGGTTGACCAGGATTGGGATGAACATCACCACTTAGAAGTATTAATAAATTTGACAAATAGAAAAATAAAAGAAAAAGTATTTTATAATGTATACATATGACATTTATGAAACCGTTTGGGCTTAGTAGAAAAGTGTAGTCTATTGGCCCTGGATTAGGATGGATGTCACCAGATAGCTCCAATAAGAAAATACTCTGATGGGCAAACAAAACATTTTTGATTTGCATAGCAATAATTTGAATTATTAACATGTATAGGGTAAACAACAAATAAGCACTTCCACACACACATTCATACCAAAAGTAGAGATTAAATATACATTTTAATAGAATATTACTGCTAACTTTAGTAGGTAGCAGTTCAATTAATATAAGAATTACTCTGAAAGAAGAGTATTTATGTAACATAGACAAGTTGTTATTTAGTTGCGACTTCACAAAGGTAATTAATTAAGTAATATTTGGTCTAAATATAGATCTGTGGTTACATATAAGATAATATATATACAAACAGCAGTTTGGATACAGTCAAAGGGGGACAATAAAATAAATAAAATAGAGTAGCTAGAATAGTATGTACATTATAGCTTGTTAACAGCAACAACGGATTTGAATACAATCAAAGGGAGACAACCAGTAAATATAATATAGCTTGTAATTGGCAATACATTGTAATTGGTTTGGATACAGTCAGAGGGAGACAACCAATAAATAAAATAGAGACAATAGAGTAGCTAGAGTAGTTTGTAGCCTACATTGTAATTAGCAACAACACATTTGTCCTGTTAATTATCTAGTGATAAGTATTTAGGTAAAAATTATGAGCAGAAAACACTAAAATACAATATGTAAAAGCCAAGTCTTGCTATTTTTTTTTAAATACTCAAATTATTTGATCTATTGATATAATATAGGCATTATTGCTAACTTATTAGTGGCTATTTATATCACTATACAGCCATAAAAAGGAGAGATATTATAACATAGTACAAGAATAGCTAATACAAGGTCAACTCATAAACTCTGAACGAGATAGTTTTAACTAGTCCGCTAAACCTGCCTATATTATTAGGTTTTTTTTTAATTTTTTTTGCCTAATATATAGTCAGCTCGCGGTACCTCTTAAAAATGTGAAATCGTAGGCCAGATTTGGCTACGCTACGCTACGTCAGCGGCATATTTCTAATATATATATATTTGCAAAAAAAAAAAAAAAAAAATTAAAACGCCTAATAATATAGGCAGGTTTAGCGGATCATGTACACGTCTGTTCTGTAGCTAAAACCGGCAAGGTATACATTATAATTGGAAATGGTGTAACAATAAATTAACTGATGTGAGCGAATATAATCAGTATAATGCATAAGATCAAAATTAAATTCAGGGATAACTCGTAGAATTACAAATAACGTTTCGTATTTCTTCACGGCTATGTGTAATATGTATTTTAATGCGTTCACGTATCGATATAGATATTATGCTCATCATAAGCGACCGTGCTTAGTCACATGACTTCAAAGACTCGATCTGACCGTTGGTCGGAATATTCCCGCTTAATCCATTGTTCATGAGAAGTACGGCGAACTGACAACACAATTTTGAGCTTCCGAATTGCAACACTTTATAAAGGCAAAAGGCAAGTCCGTTCTGAACATTTCATTTATATGATATATATATATATATACAATACAGTATTGTTTAGATTTAAAGACTTATTAACAAAGTCTTACATTCCCGTATGTGAAGTAATACTGGCATAAATCACAGGGACCTGGCAAGAATTTTATAACCAACGGCAACGGTATTTATCTCTCCTCTCAAAAAACCTAAAACCACATGTACGTTTTTTGTATTGTTTTTCTCTTTGTTTGATATAATATGTGAGCCACCGAACATTGAACATACTCATGAACATATCTCAGTTTCTACATGCAATTTCTACATGTGCACACATCACAATCATTTGAGTTATCGCACAAAATTACAATTACATGTATTTTTTTTATGAAAACCATGAACTTCTCAATATTTTAAGGTTTAAGACCCTGTTTAAACTAGTGATGTTTTTGTATGCCTATACATTGTATATCACTGTATTCACTTCTTAGGTGTATTTGCATAACATACATATACATGTACCTTAGTTACTAAACATCCTCGATATTCCAGGGGTTCCGATCACTTACGATCTCTATACGAGTAGAGATAGTAAGTGATCGGAACCCCTGGAGTATCGAGGATGGTTACTAAAAAGTGTCAATGCATCCGTACTAACTTTACTAGATATAATACTGTTGACTCTGTATAGGCTGATGTGTTGTTTGTAAATTTTGGCAAATTATGCAAAAAATGTAATTTTTCAGTTTTGCATGTCCACAGGGTTCAGTACATATTTCTGTCACCAAACAACCATGTCATTATGTTTACTAGTGTTTATAGCATGTAGTAGGAACGCTGGTTTGACCGGATTCGACTTTATAAAGGCATACACATATACATTGTTTGGAAAATTTGACATTATTTAGGTTTTCTTCAACTACAGCTTAGACATGATATATTAAACAGGGTCTTAAACCTTAATTGCCCATTCAAGATCTCATTTTACACTCTTCTATTTCAGGTTATACACGGTTATTTCAGTAATACAAACTTTATTCTAGTCCTACATATTTTACTATTAATTTGTATGGATATACATGTAAAACCTGGTCAAGGCACAAACACTGATATATTGACTATATTCCACATAAATATTCGCAGCTTAAGAAATAAAATAACTCACCTCCAAAACATTGCAGGTGAATTCCACGTATAGTATGCATCACCGAATCTCATTTAGACAGCACTATTTCTGATGACGATATACAGACCGTGTACATTCCTATGGTGGAGGTGTTGTCGTCTATATATATTTTTATTATATTTATGCCAAACGTTGTCTTGACTTAGAATTTCCATCAGGTGAAGTCGTATGGGTAGAATATTCTTTAATAATTCCTCATACCTCCTTTACACAGTTACAGACCCAATGATAGTATAAATCCTCTTTGGGAACAATTTGAAAACTCCACTGAAACCGCACTTGATGAAAATCGGCATGTAATAATAGTTGAAGACTTGAACATTTGACTCTCAGAAACCCGTCACATATACTTAGTGATAGTATACGTCCATATTCCTTTTCCAATGTCATACACTAACCTGCACGTGTAGGTCAAACGCGCGCTTTGTCACTAGATCCCGTACGCGTGCTGGTCAGCGATGCGTGCGAAATAGAGCTTGCCGGTGTTATCGATGTATGTAGATCACGATATATTTCTGATCATGATATCGATGCCACTATGATTGAAATGTACCAAGGATTTATAAGTGAGATATACGTCCTTGAATGTACTAATAATTGTTTACGTTCGATCTGGTGACCATGGTATAAAAATGCTAATTACCGATCTTATACAAAATATGCCAGGTCCCTATGGTTGTTATTTAGAGGCGCTCAATCATGTAATGATATGAGTAAATTTTTTTCTGAAAAAAAAATACTCGGACTATGCCCATGTTTGTATTCCCACTAAAAATATTATTATAAGACCTAATGATAAGCCGTGTTTACCTATGAATTACGACATGAAATAAGAGTGAGAAATAGGTTACATAAAAAACTTAAACGTAGCTATCCATTGCTAAATTTAGATAAATTTGAAAAAGCAATAATTTTAAAACGCAGAACCAGGGAATTATTTTTCGCTAATGTAAATGGACTATTAGACAATTTTGCCAAAAACAACCAAAAAGATTTCTGGAAACTTCTGCGTAATTTAATAAAGGGTTGTGATAGAGTTTCTAATATCCCCATTAAGATATCATGTTAATAATACTATTATGGTAGATAATGAACGAAAAGCTAATGTTTTAAACGATTACTTTATATCTATATCAACCTTATGTGATACTGGTGTTCCCTTACTATATGTTAATACCAGAACACAAAGTCGTTTGGGCGATGTTTTTTTTACGCATACTGATATTATCGATATTCTAAGTTCCTAGACATAGGCAAAGCTGTAGGTTTTGATAAAATATTACTGTAATAAATATATATATATGTATACTGTTGGTTAAAACATTTCGTGCCAGGTCCCTGTGGACATGGTAAATAGACTTATCTGATTAAAATACTCCTTATAACCACTCCGTTCAAAAGAGGATCTGACAACATCCCATAAGAGGTCATGTTCGCATGACCTTTATACCACCTGTACATCAAATCAAAAGCATTTTCTACTCCTAGCTACATCAATTGAAAACGCCATTTCGTCCCAGTATAAATATACACTTAGCTTTGTTGTGCTCTTTGGGCGAGATGACTATGTACTATGTACATTAAATAATTCTGACTGGTTTTTTTAAAACTGTTTCGTCCCAAAACAATTCTGGCAGCAGCAATATTTTTCAAAAGGTCACCAGAACGTGACCCCTAATGGGATGTTGTCAGATCCTCTGATCAAACGTGCATAGTGATAATAAGGATCTGTATCTTAATCAGATTGGGACTAGTCTGGAGTAGCTGGGGCTAAAAAGGCTAACTTTGGTCATATTTACTGAGCAATCGGAACTCCTCGGGCATTCTCTAAAGAATACAAATAAAAAAAAAATATTTTCTCGTTTACGGAAAGTGATGAAGGTTCCCGATTGATTTACTGAGTTAAAGGCCCTCTGGGCCTCTTGTACTTATTATATTTGGTGATTTAATATCCTGGTTGAGGATTATTTTCAGAAATTACCAGAGATTATATAGTACATGTAGTTTGTGTAATACATAAAGGGAGACAATCTGTTCCCACTCTATAACATTAGTCTAGGGGAGACAATCCATTCCTTTATAACATTACCTCCCTTTAATAGATAATGCTTTAATTTCTTTTTTCCTTTTCCCAATTATCATTTCATCTTTACAGTATATATAAACATATAATTACATATACTCCTATACATACACTTTTACTCACTTTCACACCCCCATTCAAATTTCTGATTTATATTGGTCAATCAATCTATATCCATCTTTCCATACTTTTGTTAGCTTTCTTTTTTCTTATAAATAATCATAATCTTTATTGTATATTTTCAGAATATATTCCACACTCATTTGCTTTCATTCTCTTACTCATTCATCATGGTTTAAGATAAAAACATAAGAAACATTTCGTTATGATTTTTAGTTATAGATTCTTTAGTATATTGTCACTGTAACTTTTTGTAATATAATTTTTTGTGAATTTAGAATTAAGTGTTTTTATACCCCGCCCAACGAAGTTTTATACCCCGCCCAACGAAGTTGGCGGGGTATATACAAATGGGTTCCGTCCGTCCGTCCGTACGAATGGTTTCCGGAGCATAACTCTAAAACCAGTAGAGATATTTCCACGAAACTTCATACACACATTGGTCTTATGGTCTAGTAGTGCCTTTTGCTATTTTTAGGTTTTCATTTTTTGCATTTTTTCCGTAACCATGGAAGCATTGCTGAAAATATCATATTTTTGTACCAGGTTCGTTCCGGAGCATAACTTTAAAACCAGAAGAGATATTTCCACGAAACTTCATACACACATTGGTCTTAATGTAAAGTAGTGCCCTTTGCTATTTTAAGGTTTTCACTTTTTGCACTTTTTTCTGTAACCATGGAAACATTGCTGAAAATGGCAGATTTTTGTGTAAGAATCGTTTCCGGAGCACAACTCTAAAACCAGCAGAGATATTTCCATGAAACTTCATAGACACATTGTTCTTATGGTCTAGTAGTGCCTTTTGCTATTTTTAGGTTTTCATTTTTTGCACTTTTTCCGTAACCATGGAAACATTGCTGAAAATATCATTTTTGTACCAGGTTCGTTTCCGCAGCATAACTGGAAAACCGGTTGAGATATATGCACGGAACTCCATAGGCACATTAGTCTTATGGTCTAGTAGTGCCTTTTGCTATTTTAAGGTTGTCACTTTTTGTACTTTTTCCTGTAACCATGGAAACATTGCTGAAAATGGCAGATTTTTGTGAAAGAATCGTTTCCGGAGCACAACTCTAAAACCAGCAGAGATTTTTTCATGAAACGTCATAGACACACTTTATGTAGGACTTCTAATTTTGTATTATGCTTTACTTTTAATTTAATATACATGCAGTAAAACTCAGATATATCAAACTCAATTACTATGAACATTCACTTAATTCCTATGTAACTCGTCGCTGTTTAAAACAAATCAAAAATCGCACTGTTAGCTGCTGAACTTTGTTAAAGCTAAGATCAATTCTGGTATTTTTCAAAGAAGCAAATATTTTTAAAGTCGGTTTCACTTTGTTAAAAAAAATATAAATATGTTTGTATATATTCTTCAATTGCAGTTGGGTTTTAAAATACTTTCCCTATACTCTGACTAGCATATAAAATTAATGCATTAATTGATTTAGCTCTCCATTGGCGGGGGATCTGAATGACTATGTCCTTGTTTATGATGGCATCTAGTTTATCTTTATACAAATATCTTGCTATCTATACAGGTGGTCCTGAGATGTATTGTCTCCCCTTCATTGGTCAGCCAATCAAAAACGTTTTGCAAACTGATCGTCGCCGAGCTGTGCAGGAGATCAAAGGGATCCGAACTATTTACCGTTAAAAGTTTTGCTAAATAATAAGCGGTATCGCTGTAATTGAAATTTATTGATCATTTTACACTTGAACAGCAAGCTGAAAACAGCTAACCGGGTGTCTCTCAATCCATTTGATATTTATTATAATTTAATTATATTAATTAACTATATGTTTCAGTTTTCCCAGATCCATTTGACGACAGGAAAGGCAACATGGTAAGCATCCTTGTATGAAGACGGATGGTTCACCTCCATGAATGGTATACTTGAGTCGTGAAAAACTACCAAGTGCATTTAGGTAAGTATACTCTCACTGTGACAACACCCGGTATATCAGCCAGGTTAATGCATTTTCATCAATTTGTGCGCAAATGTGCCATGCGACATTGCGATAATGTACCATGCGACAGTGTGTTTGCCACATGGCTCATTGTTGTATTGTCGTCATGTCGCCCATGCGACAGTGCGACAAAGCCTAAATCAATCACCATAGAAATCAGAAATATCTAGTTTTCGACTTATCAATTGGAAGGGAAAGTCGACCATATTGATTGACGTTTCGAAATAAGCAATTGATATATATATATATTGCCATTACAATAATTATGTATTTTCTTCTCTCGCAATGGTAACCACGATGTTTCAGTTTTCCGAGGCCCTACGACGACAGTAAGGGCAACATGGTAAGCATCTTGGATGACGACGGAGGGTTCACCTCCATGAATGGTATACCCGAGACCCGAGTGACGACAGGAAGGGCAACATGGTAAGCATCATTGGATGACGACGGAGGGTTCACCTCCATGAATGGTATACCCGAGACCCGAGTAACGACAGGAAGGGCAACATGGTAAGCATCATTGGATGACGACGGAGGGTTCACCTCCATGAATGGTATACCCGAGACCCTAGTGACGACAGGAAGGGCAACATGGTAATCATTAGATGACGACGGAGGGTTCACCTCCATGAATGGTATACTGGAGTCGTGAAAAACTACCAAGTGTTTTTAGGTAAGTATACTCTTACTGTGACAACACCCTCGCATGGCTCATTGTTCCAATGTCGCATTGTCACACATGCGACATTGCGACAAAGCCTAAATCAATCACCATAGAAATCAGAAATATCTAACTTTCTACTTATCAAATAGAAGGGGAAAGTCGGCCATGTTGATTGACGTGTTAAAATAAGCACTTCATACATATATTGCTATTACAGTAATGATAGATTTTCTTCTCTCGCAAATGGTAACCACGAAACGTGGCCGTTGTTGGAGACTATATGTTTCAGTTTTCCGAGACCCGAGTGACGACAGGAAAGGGCAACATGGTAAACATCCTTGGATGACGATGGATTGTTCAATTCCATGAATGGTATACTGGAGACCCGAGTGACGACAGGAAGGGCAACATGGTAAGCATCCTTGGATGACGACGGATGGTTCACCTCCATGAATGGTATGCTGAGAGTCTTGAAAAACTACCAAGTGCATTTAGGTAAGTATACTCTCACTGTGACAACACCCGGTATATCTGCCAGGTTAATGTATGTTCTTCAATTTGTACGCAAATGTGCCATGCGACATTCCGATAATGTGCCATGCGACAGTGTGTTTGTCGCATGGCTCATTGTTTCAATGTCGCATTGCGACAAAGCCTAAATCAATCACCAAAGAAATCAGAAATATCTGATTTTCGACTTATCAACTGCAAGGGAAAGTCAGCCATATTGAATGACGTTTCGAAATAAGCACTTCAAATATATATTGCCATTACAGTACTGATATATTTTTTTTCTTTCGCAAATGGTAACCACGAAACGTGGCCCTTGTTGGAGACTATATCTTTCAGTTTTCCGAGATCCGAGTGGCGACAGGAAGGGCGACATGGTAAAAATCCTTGGATGACGAC
The DNA here is from genome assembly GCF_041381155.1 of Argopecten irradians. Classification (NCBI taxonomy): domain Eukaryota; kingdom Metazoa; phylum Mollusca; class Bivalvia; order Pectinida; family Pectinidae; genus Argopecten; species Argopecten irradians. Next base: position 13,982,446 of record NC_091138.1, on the reverse strand, counting down.
GGATGGTTCAACTCCATGAATGGTATACTGAGAGTCTTGAAAAACTACCAAGTGCATTTAGGTAAGTATACTCTCACTGTGACAATACCCGGTATATCTGCCAGGTTAATATATTTTCATCAATTTGTACGCAAATGTGCCATGCGACAGTGCGATAATGTGCCATGCGACAGTGTGTTTGTCGCATGGCTCATTGTTACAATGTCGCATTGTCACCCATGCGACAGTGCGACAAAGCAAAAATCAATCGCCATAGATTTCAGAAATATCTAAGTTTCGACTTATCAAATAGAAGGGGAAAGTCGGCCATGTTGATTGACGTGTTAAGATAAACACTTCATATTTATATTACCATTACAATAATTCTATATTTTCGTCTCTCGCAAATGGTAACCACGAAACGTGGCTGTTGTTAGAGACTATGTCTTTCAGTTTTCCGACAACCGATGACGACGGTAAGGGCAACATGGTAAGCATCCTTGGATAACGACGGATGGGTCACCTCCATGAATGGTATACTGGATATCCGAATGACGACAGGAAGGGCAACATGGTAAGCATCCTTGAGTGACGACGGATAGTTCACCGCCATGAATGGTATATCCGAGACCCGAGTGACGACAGGAAGGGCAACATGGTAAGCATCCTTGGATGACGACGGATGGTTCACCTCCATGAATGGTATACTGAGAGTCTTGAAAAACTGCCAAATGCATTTAGGTAAGTATACTCTTACTGTGACAATACCCGATGTATCTACCAGGTTAATGCATTTTCATCAATTTGTGCGCAAATGTGCCATGCGACAGTGCGACAAAGCCTAAATCAATCACCATAGAAATCAGAAATATCTAAAGTTCTTCTTATCAAATAGAAGGGAAAGTCGGCCATGTTGATTGACGTATTAAAATAAGCACTTCATGTATATATTGCCATTACAATAATCATAATTTTCTTCTCATGCAAATGGTAACCACGAAACGTGGCCGTTGTTGGAGACTATATGTTTTGGTTTTCCGAGACCATAGTGACGACAGGAAGGGCAACACGGTAAGCATCCTTGGATGACGACGGATGCTTCACCTCCATAAATGGTATACTGAGAGTCTTGAATAACTACCAAGTGCATTTAGTTTAGAATACTCTCACTGTGACAACACCCGGTATAACTGCCAGGTTAATGTATTTTCGTCAATTTGTACGCAAATGTGCCATGCAACAGTGCGATAATGTGCCATGCGACAGTGTGTTTGTCGCAACGCTCATTTTTCTAATGTCGCATTATCGCCCATGCGACAGTGCGACAAAGCGTAAATCAATCACCTTAGAAATCAGAAATATCTAATTTTCGACTTATCAACTGCAAGGGAAAGTCAGCCATATTGAATGACGTTTCGAAATAAGCACTTGAAATATATATTGCCATTACAGTACTGATATATTTTCTTCTCTCGCAAATGGTAACCACGAAAAGTGGCCCTTGTTGGAGACTATATGTTTCAGTTTTCCGAGACCCGAGTGACGACAGCAAGGGCAACATGGTAAAAATCCTTGGATGACGATGAATTGTTCAATTCCATGAATGGTATACTGGAGACCCGAGTGACGACAGGAAGGGCAACATGGTAAGCAACATTGGATTGCGACGGATGGTTCACCTGCAGGAACGGTATACTGAGAGTCTTGAAAAACTACCAAGTGCATTTAGGTAAGTATACTCTCACTGTGACAACACCCGGTATATCTGCCAGGTTAATGCATTTTCATCAATTTGTACGCAAATGTGCCATGCGACAGTGCGATAATGTGCCATGCGACAGTGTGTTTGTCGCATGGCTCATTGTTCCAATGTCGCATTGTCGCCAATGCGACAGTGCGACAAAGCCTAAATCAATCACCAAAGAAATCAGAAATATCTAATTTCCGACTTATCAACTGCAAGGGAAAGTCAGCCATATTGCTTGGCTTTTCGAAATAAGCACTTCAAATATATATTGCCATTACACTAATTATATATTTTTTTCTTTCGCAAATGGTAACCACGAAACGTGGCCCTTGTTGGAGACTATATCTTTCAGTTTTCCGACAACCGATGACGACGGTAAGGGCAACTTGGTAAGCATCCTTGGATAACGACGGATGGGTCACCTCCATGAATGGTATACTGGATACCCGAATGACGACAGGAAGGGCAACATGGTAAGCATCCTTGAGTGACGACGGATAGTTCACCGCCATGAATGGTATATCCGAGACCCGAGTGACGACAGGAAGGGCAACATGGTAAGCATCCTTGGATGACGACGGATGGTTCACCTCCATGAATGGTATACTGAGAGTCTTGAAAAACTACCAAGTGCATTTAGGTAAGTATACTCTCACTGTGACAACACCCGGTATATCTGCCAGGTTAATGCATTTTCATCAATTTGTACGCAAATGTGCCATGCGACAGTGCGATAATGTGCCATGCGACATTGTGTTTGTCGCATGGCTCATTGTTTCAATGTCGCATTGTCGCCCATGCGACAGTGCGACAAAGCCTAAATCAATCACCATAGAAATCAGAAATATCTAATTTTCGACTTATCAACTGCAAGGGAAAGTCGGCCATATTGAATGACGTTTCGAAATAAGCACTTCAAATATATATTGCCATTACAGTACTGATATATTTTCTTCTCTCGCAAATGGTAACCACGAAACGTGGCCGTTGTTGGAGACTATATGTTTCAGTTTTCCGAGACCCGAGTGACGACAGGAAGGGCAACATGGTAAAAATCCTTGGATGACGATGGATTGTTCAATTCCATGAATGGTATACTGGAGACCCGAGTGACGACAGGAAGGGCAACATGGTAAGCATCCTTGGATGACGACGGATGGTTCACCTCCATGAATGGTATACTGAGAGTCTTGAAAAACTACCAAGTGCATTTAGGTAAGTATACTCTCACTGTGACAACACCCGGTATATCTGCCCGGTTAATGCATTTTCATCAATTTGTACGCAAATGTGCCATGCGACAGTGCGATAATGTGCCATGCGACATTGTGTTTGTCGCATGGCTCATTGTTACAATGTCGCATTGTCACCCATGCGACAGTGCGACAAAGCAAAAATCAATCACCATAGATTTCAGAAATATCTAAGTTTCGACTTATCAAATGAAAGGAAAGTCGGCCATGTTGATTGACGTGTTAAGATAAGCACTTCATATATATATTGCCATTACAATAATTCTATATTTTCTTCTCTCGCAAATGGTAACCACGAAACGTGGCTGTTGTTGGAGACTATATCTTTCAGTTTTCCGAGACCCGAGTGACGACAGGAAGGGCAACATGGTAAGCATCCTTGGATGACGACGGATGGTTCACCTCCATGAATGGTATACTGGAGACCCGAGTGACGACAGGAAGGGCAACATGGTAAGCATCCTTGGATGACGACGGATGGTTCACCTCCATGAATGGTATACCCGAGACCCTAGTGACGACAGGAAGGGCAACATGGTAATCATTAGATGACGACGGGGATGGTTCACCTCCATGAATGGTATACTGAGAGTCTTGAAAAACTGCCAAGTGCATTTAGGTAAGTATACTCTTACTGTGACAATACCCGATGTATCTACCAGGTTAATGCATTTTCATCAATTTGTGCGCAAATGTGACATGCGACAGTGCGACAAAGCCTAAATCAATCACCATCGAAATCAGAAATATCTAACTTTCTACTTATCAAATAGAAGGGAAAGTCGGCCATGTTGATTGACGTGTTAAAATAAGCACTTCATATATATATTGCCATTACAGTAATGATAGATTTTCTTCTCTCGCAAATGGTAACCACGAAACGTGGCCGTTGTCAGAGACTATATGTTTCAGTTTTCCGAGACCCGAGTGACGACAGGAAGGGCAACATGGTAAACATCCTTGGATGACGATGGATTGTTCAATTCCATGAATGGTATACTGGAGACCCGACGACAGGAAGGGCAACATGGTAAGCATCCTTGGATGACGACGGATGGTTCACCTCCATGAATGGTATGCTGAGAGTCTTGAAAAACTACCAAGTGCATTTAGTAAGTATACTCTCACTGTGACAACACCCGGTATATCTGCCAGGTTAATGTATTTTCTTCAATTTGTACGCAAATGTGCCATGCGACATTGCGATAATGTGCCATGCGACAGTGTGTTTGTCGCATGGCTCATTGTTCCAATGTCGCATTGTCGCCCATGCGACAGTGCGACAAAGCCTAAATCAATCACCATAGAAATCAGAAATATCTAATTTTCGACTTATCAACTGCAAGGGAAAGTCAGCCATATTGAATGACGTTTCGAAATAAGCACTTCAAATATATATTGCCATTACAGTACTGATATATTTTCTTCTTTCGCAAATGGTAACCACGAAACGTGGCCCTTGTTGGAGACTATATCTTTCAGTTTTCCGAGATCCGAGTGACGACAGGAAGGGCAACATGGTAAAAATCCTTGGATGACGACGGATGGTTCAATTCCATGAATGGTATACTGAGAGTCTTGAAAAACTACCAAGTGCATTTTCAGGTAAGTATACTCTCAACTGTGACAACACCCGGTATATCTGCCAGGTTAATGCATTTTCTTCAATTTGTACACAAATGTGCCATGCGACATTCCGATAATGTGCCATGCGACAGTGTGTTTGTCGCATGGCTCATTGTTACAATGTCGCATTGTCACCCATGCGACAGTGCGACAAAGCAAAATTCAATCGCCATAGATTTCAGAAATATCTAAGTTTCGACTTATCAAATGAAAGGAAAGTCGGCCATGTTGATTGACGTGTTAAGATAAACACTTCATATTTATATTACCATTACAATAATTCTATATTTTCGTCTCTCGCAAATGGTAACCACGAAACGTGGCTGTTGTTAGAGACTATGTCTTTCAGTTTTCCGACAACCGATGACGACGGTAAGGGCAACATGGTAAGCATCCTTGGATAACGACGGATGGGTCACCTCCATGAATGGTATACTGGATATCCGAATGACGACAGGAAGGGCAACATGGTAAGCATCCTTGAGTGACGACGGATAGTTCACCGCCATGAATGGTATATCCGAGACCCGAGTGACGACAGGAAGGGCAACATGGTAAGCATCCTTGGATGACGACGGATGGTTCACCTCCATGAATGGTATACTGAGAGTCTTGAAAAACTGCCAAGTGCATTTAGGTAAGTATACTCTCACTGTGACAATACCCGATGTATCTACCAGGTTAATGCATTTTCATCAATTTGTGCGCAAATGTGCCATGCGACAGTGCCATGCGACAGTGCGACAAAGTCGCCTAAATCAATCACCATAGAAATCAGAAATATCTAAAGTTCTTCTTATCAAATAGAAGGGAAAGTCGGCCATGTTGATTGACGTATTAAAATAAGCACTTCATATATATATTGCCATTACAATAATCATAATTTTCTTCTCATGCAAATGGTAACCACGAAACGTGGCCGTTGTTGGAGACTATATGTTTTGGTTTTTCCGAGACTCTAGTGACGACAGGAAGGGCAACACGGTAAGCATCCTTGGATGACGACGGATGCTTCACCTCCATAAATGGTATACTGAGAGTCTTGAATAACTACCAAGTGCATTTAGTTTAGAATACTCTCACTGTGACAACACCCGGTATAACTGCCAGGTTAATGTATTTTCGTCAATTTGTACGCAAATGTGCCATGCAACAGTGCGATAATGTGCCATGCGACAGTGTGTTTGTCGCAACGCTCATTTTTCTAATGTCGCATTATCGCCCATGCGACAGTGCGACAAAGCGTAAATCAATCACCTTAGAAATCAGAAATATCTAATTTTCGACTTATCAACTGCAAGGGAAAGTCAGCCATATTGAATGACGTTTCGAAATAAGCACTTGAAATATATATTGCCATTACAGTACTGATATATTTTCTTCTCTCGCAAATGGTAACCACGAAAAGTGGCCCTTGTTGGAGACTATATGTTTCAGTTTTCCGAGACCCGAGTGACGACAGCAAGGGCAACATGGTAAAAATCCTTGGATGACGATGGATTGTTCAATTCCATGAATGGTATACTGGAGACCCGAGTGACGACAGGAAGGGCAACATGGTAAGCATCCTTGGATGACGACGGATGGTTCACCTCCATGAATGGTATACTGAGAGTCTTGAAAAACTACCAAGTGCATTTAGGTAAGTATACTCTCACTGTGACAACACCCGGTATATCTGCCAGGTTAATGCATTTTCTTCAATTTGTACGCAAATGTGCCATGCGACATTCCGATAATGTGCCATGCGACAGTGTGTTTGTCGCATGGCTCATTGTTCCAATGTCGCACAATGCGACAGTGCGACAAAGCCTAAATCAATCACCAAAGAAATCAGAAATATCTAATTTCCGACTTATCAACTGCAAGGGAAAGTCGGCCATGTTGATTGACGTGTTAAGATAAGCACTTCATATATATATTACCATTACAATAATTCTATATTTTCTTCTCGCAAATGGTAACCACGAAACGTGGCCCTTGTTGGAGACTATATCTTTCAGTTTTCCGAGACCCGAGTGACGACAGGAAGGGCAACATGGTAAGCATCCTTGGATGACGACGGATGGTTCACCTCCATGAATGGTATACTGGATACCCGAATGACGACAGGAAGGGCAACATGGTAAGCATCCTTGAGTGACGACGGATAGTTCACCGCTATGAATGGTATATCCGAGACCCGAGTGACGACAGGAAGGGCAACATGGTAAGCATCCTTGGATGACGACGGATGGTTCACCTCCATGAATGGTATACTGAGAGTCTTGAAAAACTGCCAAGTGCATTTAGGTAAGTATACTCTTACTGTGACAATACCCGATGTATCTACCAGGTTAATGCATTTTCATCAATTTGTGCGCAAATGTGACATGCGACAGTGCGACAAAGCCTAAATCAATCACCATAGAAATCAGAAATATCTAAAGTTTTTCTTATCAAATAGAAGGGAAAGTCGGCCATGTTGATTGACGTATTAAAATAAGCACTTCATATATATATTGCCATTACAATAATCATAATTTTCTTCTCATGCAAATGGTAACCACGAAACGTGGCCCTTGTTGGAGACTATATGTTTCAGTTTTCCGAGACCCGAGTGACGACAGGAAGGGCAACATGGTAAGCATCCTTGGATGACGACGGATGGTTCACCTCCATGAATGGTATACTGAGAGTGTTGAAAAACTACCAAGTGCATTTAGGTAAGTATACTCTCACTGTGCCAACACCCATTACATCTGCCCGGTTAATGCTTTTTCGTCAATTTGTACGCAAATGTGCCATGCGACAGTGCGATAATGTGCCATGCGACAGTGCGATAATGTGCCATGCGACAGTGTGTTTGTGACATGGCTCATTGTTCCAATGTTGCATTGTCGCCCATGCGACAGTGCGACAAAGCCTAAAGCAATCACCATAGAAATCAGAAATATCTAATTTTCGACTTATCAACTGCAAGGGAAAGTCAGCCATATTGAATGACGTTTCGAAATAAACACTTCAAATATATATATCGCCATTACAGTAATGATATATTTTCTTTTTTCGCAAATGGTAACTACGAAACGTGGCCCTTGTTGGAGACTATATCTTTCAGTTTTCCGAGAACCGAGTGACGACAGGAAGGGCAACATGGTAAAAATCCTTGGATGACGACGGATTGTTCAATTCCATGAATGGTATACTGGAGACCCGAGTGACGACAGGAAGGGCAACATGGTAAGCATCCTTGGATGACGACGGATGGTTCACCTCCAATGGTATACTGAGAGTCTTGAAAATACTCTCACTGTGCCAACACCCATTACATCTGCCCGGTTAATGCATTTTCATCAATTTGTACACAAATATGCCATGCGACAATTCGATAATGTGCCATGCGACATTGTGTTTGTGGCATGGCTCATTGTTCCAATGTCGCATTGTCGCCCATGCGACAGTGCGACAAAGCCTAAATCAATCACCATAGATTTCAGAAATATCTAAGTTTCGACTTATCAAATGGAAGGAAAGTCGGCCATGTTGATTGACGTGTTAAGATAAGCACTTCATATATATATTACCATTACAATAATTCTATATTTTCTTCTCTCGCAAATGGTAACCACGAAACGTGGCTGTTGTTGGAGACTATATCTTTCAGTTTTCCGAGACACGATGACGACAGTAAGGGCAACATGGTAAGCATCCTTGGATGACGACGGATGGGTCACCTCCATGAATGGTATACTGGAGACCCGAATGACGACAGGAAGGGCAACATGGTAAGCATCCTTGAGTGACGACGGATAGTTCACCGCTATGAATGGTATACCCGAGACCCGAGTGACGACAGGAAGGGTAACATGGTAAGCATCCTTGGATGACGACGGATGGTTCACCTCCATGAATGGTATACTGAGAGTCTTGAAAAACTGCCAAGTGCATTTAGGTAAGTATACTCTTACTGTGACAATACCCGATGTATCTACCAGGTTAATGCATTTTCATCAATTTGTGCGCAAATGTGCCATGCGACAGTGCGACAAAGCCTAAATCAATCACCATAGAAATCAGAAATATCTAAAGTTCTTCTTATCAAATAGAAGGGAAAGTCGGCCATGTTGATTGACGTATTAAAATAAGCACTTCATATATATATTGCCATTACAATAATCATAATTTTCTTCTCATGCAAATGGTAACCACGAAACGTGGCCCTTGTTGGAGAACTATATCTTTCAGTTTTCCGAGACCCGAGTGACGACAGGAAAGACAACATGGTAAGCATCCTTGGATGACGACGGATGGTTCACCTCCATGAATGGTATACTGAGAGTGTTGAAAAACTACCAAGTGCATTTAGTTCAGAATACTCTCACTGTGACAACACCCGGTATAACTGCCAGGTTACTGTTTTTTCGTCAATTTGTACGCAAATGTGTCATGCGACAGTGCGATAATGTGCCATGCGACAGTGCGATAATGTGCCATGCGACAGTGTGTTTGTCGCAACATTCATTTTTCTAATGTCGCATTATCGCCCATGCGACAGCGCGACAAAGCGTAAATCAATCACCTTAGAAATCAGAAATATCTAATTTTCGACTTATCAACTGCAAGGGAAAGTCAGCCATATTGAATGACGTTTCGAAATAAGCACTTCAAATATATATTGCCATTACAGTACTGATATATTTTCTTCTCTCGCAAATGGTAACCACGAAACGTGGCCCTTGTTGGAGACTATATCTTTCAGTTTTCCGAGAACCGAGTGACGACAGGAAGGGCAACATGGTAAAAATCCTTGGATGACGACGGATTGTTCAATTCCATGAATGGTATACTGGAGACCCGAGTGACGACAGGAAGGGCAACATGGTAAGCATCCTTGGATGACGACGGATGGTTCACCTCCATAAATGGTATACTGAGAGTCTTGAAAAACTACCAAGTGCATTTAGGTAAGTATAATCTCACTGTGACAATACTCGTTATATATGCCAGGTTAATGTAATTTTATCAATTTGTACGCAAATGCGCCATGCGACAGTGTGATAATGTGCCATGCGACATAGCGACAAAGCCTTAATCAATCTCCATAGAAATCAGAAATATCTAAAGTTCTTCTTATCAAATAGAAGGGAAGGTCGGCCATGTTGATTGACGTGTTAAAATAAGCACTTCATATATATATATTGCCTTTACAATAATTATATATTTTTTCTTCTCACGCAAATGGTAACCACGAAACATGGCCCTTGTTGGACACTATATGTTTCAGTTTTCCGAGACCCGAGTGACGACAGGAAGGGCAACATGGTAAGCATCCTTGGATGACGACGGATGGTTCTCCTTCACGAATGGTAAAAAAAAGTCGTGAAAAACTACCAACTGCATATAGGTAAGTATATTTTAACTTACATAATTGTAAAGAAATTATTCTAAATAATGAATGTTTATCATTTTTTGCAACTATACGTCATTCGAGAACTCGACATGCGCCATGCGACAGTGTGTTTGTTGCATAGCGCATTGTCGTACTTGTCAAATGACATATTGTCGCACTATCGCATGGCATATTGGCGCACTGTTGCATGAACCATTGTCGTATTCATTGACGTTTCGAAATAAGCACGTGATATATACTGCTATCACGCTAATTATATACTTCTTTCTCTCGCAAATGGTAACAACGAGTCGTGGCCGTTGTTGGAGACTATGTTTCAGTTTTCCGAGCCCCGAGTGACGACAGGAAGGGCAACATGGTAAACATCCTTTAATGACGACGGATGGTTCGCCTCCATGAATGGTAAAAAAGAGTCGTGAAAAACTACCAACTGCATATAGGTAAGTATACTTTAACTTACGTTTTTGTAAAGAAACTATTCTAAATAATGAATTTTTATCAATTTGGCATGCGACAACTCGACAATGCGCCATGTGACAATGTGTTTGTCGCATAGCGCATTGTCGGACTGTTGCATGGCATAATGTCGCACTGTCGCATGGCGCATTGTAGTATTGATTGATGTCTCGAAATAAGCACATCATACATACTGCTATCACACTAATCATATACTGCTTTCTCTCGAAAATGGTAACCACGGGATGTGGCCGTACCATATGTTTTAGTTTTCCGAGACCCGAGTGACGACATGAAAGGCAACATGGTATGCATCCTTGGATGAATACGGATGGTTCACCTCCATGAATGGTAAAATGAAATCGTCACGAACTACAAACTGCATTTAGTTAAGTATAAAAACGTGACAAACATATATCCAGAATATCTGCTCATATTAATTGTAAAGACACTGTTATAAATATTGAATTTGTCTCACTGTCGCATGACATATTGGCGCACTGTCGTATGACTCATTGTCGTATTCATTGACGTTTCGAAATAAGCACATCATATACACTGCTATCACACTAATAATATACTTTTTTTCTCTCGCAAATGGTAATCACGTACGGTGGCCGTTTTTAGAGGCTATATGTTTCAGTTTTCTGAGACCCGAGTGACGACAGAGAGGGCAACATGGTAAGCATCCTTAGATGTCGACTCATTGTTAACCTCCATGAATGGTAAACTGGAGTCATGAAAAACTACCAACCGCATTTAGGTAGGTATACTTTGATTTACGTATTTGTTAAGAAACTATTCTAAATAATGAATTTTTATCAATTTTATCGACTTTTCGCCATGCGATAACTCGACAATGCGCCATGTGACAATGTTTTTGTCGCATAGTGCATAGTCGGATTGTTGTCGGACTGTTGCATGGCATACTGTTGCAATGTCGCATGGCGCATTGTCGTATTGATTGATGTCTCGAAATAAGCACATCATTCATACTGCTATCACACTAATTATATACTGCTTTCTCTTGCGAATGGTAACCACAAGAGGTGACCGTACCATATGTTTTAGTTTTTTGAGACCCGAGTGACGACAGGAAGGGCAACATGGTAAGCATCCTTGGATGACGACAGATGGTTCACCTCCATGAATGGTAAACTGAAATCGTCACGAACTACAAACTGCATTTAGGTAAGTATAAAAACGTGACAAACATATATCCAGAATATCTGCTCATATTAATTGTAAAGACACTGTTATAAATATTGAATTTGTCTCACTGTCGCATGACATATTTTCGCACTGTCGCATGACTCATTGTCGTATTCATTGATGTTTCGAAATAAGCAAGTCATATATACTGTTATTACAATAATTATATACTTCTTTCTCTACAAATGGTAACCACGTGGGGTGGCCATTTTTGAAGACTATATGTTTCAGTTTTCCGAGACCCGAGTGACGACAGAAAGGGGAACATGGTAAGCATCCTTAGATGTCGACTCATGGTTAACCTCCATGAATGGTAAACTGGAGTCATGAAAAACTACCAACTGCATTTAGGTAAGTATACTTTAACTTACGTAATTGTAAAGAAATTATTCTAAATAATGAATGTTTATCAATTTGTGCAACTATACGCCATACGCCATGCGACAACTCGACAATGCGCCACGCGAGAGTTTGTTTGTTGCATAACGCATTGTCGTATTTTCGCATAGCATATTGTCGCACTATCGCATGACCCATTGTCGCACTGTCGCATGACACATTGTCGTATTCATTGACGTTTCGAAATAAGCACGTCATATACACTGCTATCACACTAATTATATACTTCTTTCTCTCGCAAATGGTAACCACGTACGGTGGCCGTTTTTAGAGACTATATGTTTCAGTTTTCTGAGACCCGAGTGACGACAGAGAGGGCAACATGGTAAGCATCCTTAGATGTCGACTCATGGTTAACCTCCATGAATGGTAAACTGGAGTCATGAAAAACTACCAACTGCATTTAGGTAGGTATACTTTGATTTACGTATTTGTTAAGAAACTATTCTAAATAATGAATTTTTATCAATTTTATCGACTTTACGCCATGCGATAACTCGACAATGCGCCATGTGACAATGTTTTTGTCGCATAGCGCATTGTCGGACTGTTGCATGGCATAATGTTGCACTGTCGCATGGCGCATTGTCGTATTGATTGATGTCTCGAAATAAGCACATCATATATACTGCTATCACATTAATTATACACTTCTTTCTTTCACAAATGGTAACCACGTGAGGTGGCCGTTTTTGGAGACCATATGTTTCAGTTTTCCGAGACCCGAGTGACGACAGGAATGGCAACATGGTAAGCATTCTTGGAGACGACGGATGGTTCACCTCCATGAATCGTCACAAACTACAAACTGCATTTAGGTAAGTATAAAAAAACGTTAACGACGTATATCCAGAATACATGCTCAGTTTAATTGTAAAGACACTGTTCTAAATAATGAATTTGTATCAATTTGTGCGACTATACGTCATGCGACAACTCGACAATGCGCCATGCGACAGTGTGTTTGTTGCTTAGCGCATTGACGTATTGTCGCACGACATTTTGTTGCACTATCGCATGGCATATTGACGCACTGTCGCATGACCCATTGTCGTATTCATTGACCATATCAATATAAACTACTATCACACTAATAATATACTTCTTTCTCTCGCAAATAGTTACCACGTACGGTTGCCGTTTTAGAGACTATATGTTTCAGTTTTCTGAGACCCGAGTGACGACAGGAAGGGCAACATGGTAAGCATACTTGGATGTGGACTTATGGTTAACCTCCATGAATAGTAAATTGGTGTCGTGAAAAACTACCAACTGCATTTAGGTAGGTATACTTTGATTTACGTATTTGTTAAGAAACTATTCTAAATAATGAAAGTTTATCAATTTTATCGACTTTACGCCATGCGATAACTCGACAATGCGCCATGTGACAATGTTTTTGTCGCATAGCGCATTGTCGGACTGTTGCATGGCATAATGTTGCACTGTCGCATGGCGCATTGTCGTATTGATTGATATCTCGAGATAAGCACATCATATATACTGCTATTACATTAATTATACACTTCTTTCTTTCACAAATGGTAACCACGTGAGGTGGCCGTTTTTGGAGACCATATGTTTCAGTTTTCCGAGACCCGAGTGACGACAGGAATGGCAACATGGTAAGCATTCTTGGAGACGACGGATGGTTCACCTCCATGAATCGTCACAAACTACAAACTGCATTTAGGTAAGTATAAAAACGTTAACGACGTATATCCAGAATACGTGCTCAGTTTAATTGTAAAGACACTGTTCTAAATAATGAATTTGTATCAATTTGTGCGACTATACGTCATGCGACAACTCGACAATGCGCCATGAGACAGTGTGTTTGTTGCTTAGCGCATTGACGTATTGTCGCACGACATTTTGTTGCACTATCGCATGGCATATTGACGCACTGTCGCATGACCCATTGTCGTATTCATTGACCATATCAATATAAACTACTATCACACTAATAATATACTTCTTTCTCTCGCAAATAGTTACCACGTACGGTTGCCGTTTTAGAGACTATATGTTTCAGTTTTCTGAGACCCGAGTGACGACAGGAAGGGCAACATGGTAAGCATACTTGGATGTGGACTCATGGTTAACCTCCATGAATAGTAAATTGGAGTCGTGAAAAACTACCAACTGCATTTAGGTAGGTATACTTTGATTTACGTATTTGTTAAGAAACTATTCTAAATAATGAAATCAATTTTATCGATTTTATCGCCATGCGATAACTCGACAATGCGCCATGTGACAATGTTTTTGTCGCATAGCGCATTGTCGGACTGTTGCATGGCATAATGTTGCACTGTCGCATGGCGCATTGTCGTATTGATTGATGTCTCGAAATAAGAACATCATCATATATACTCCTTTCACATTAATTATACACTTCTTTCTTTCACAAATGGTAACCACGTGAGGTGGCCGTTTTTGGAAACCATGTTTCAGTTTTCCGAGACCCGAGTGACGACAGGAATGTAACATGGTAAGCATCCTTGGATGACGACGGATGGTTCTCCTTCACGAATGGTAAAAAAGAGTCGTGAAAAACTACCAACTGCATATAGGTAAGTATACTTTAACTTACATAATTTTAAAGAAATTATTCTAAATAATGAATGTTTATCATTTTGTGCAACTATACGTCATTCGACAACTCGACATGCGCCATGCGACAGTGTGTTTGTTGCATAGCGCATTGTCGTACTTGTCAAATGACATATTGTCGCACTATCGCATGGCATATTGGCGCACTGTTGCATGAACCATTGTCGTATTCATTGACGTTTCGAAATAAGCACGTGATATATACTGCTATCACGCTAATTATATACTTCTTTCTCTCGCAAATGGTAACAACGAGTCGTGGCCGTTGTTGGAGACTATGTTTTCAGTTTTCCGAGCCCCGAGTGACGACAGGAAGGGCAACATGGTAAACATCCTTTAATGATGACGGATGGTTCGCCTCCATGAATGGTAAAAAAGAGTCGTGAAAAACTACCAACTGCATATAGGTAAGTATACTTTAACTTACGTTTTTGTAAACAAACTATTCTAAATGATGAATTTTTATCAATTTGGCATGCGACAACTCGACAATGCGCCATGTGACAATGTGTTTGTCGCATAGCGCATTGTCGGACTGTTGCATGGCATAATGTCGCACTGTCGCATGGCGCATTGTAGTATTGATTGATGTCTCGAAATAAGCACATCATACATACTGCTATCACACTAATTATATACTGCTTTCTCTCAAAATGGTAACCACGGGAGGTGGCCGTACCATATGTTTTAGTTTTCCGAGACCCGAGTGACGACAGGAAAGGCAACATGGTAAGCATCCTTAGATGACGACGGATGGTTCACCTCCATGAATGGTAAACTGAAATCGTCACGTACTACAAACTGCATTTAGGTAAGTATAAAAACGTGACAAACATATATCCAGAATATCTGCTCATATTAATTGTAAAGACACTGTTATAAATATTGAATTTGTCTCACTGTCACATGACATATTGGCGCACTGTCGTATGACTCATTGTCGTATTCATTGACGTTTCGAAATAAGCACATCATATACACTGCTATCACACTAATTATATACTTCTTTCTCTCGCAAATGGTAACCACGTACGGTGGCCGTTTTAGAGGCTATATGTTTCAGTTTCTGAGACCCGAGTGACGACAGGAAGGGCAACATGGTAAGCACACTTGGATGTGGACTCATGGTTAACCTCCATGAATGGTAAACTGGAGTCGTGAAAAACTACCAACTGCATTTAAGGATTGAATCTTGCTTTGGTCAATTTCATGGGGTGATGAATTGAGTTGCTCTTGAAACAAATTGAATGACCTACTGCGAAGTATATAGATAAAAATGGTTATGGACCAGTGGAGGACTGACAACCATCGCGAAGTTATGATTGGATACGTAATAAACACATGGAATATAACATATGAGGAGTACATAAATAAAAATGGTTATGGACCAGTGGAGGGCTGACATAACCATCGCGAAGTTATGATTGGATACGTAATAAACACTTGGAATATAACATATGATGAGTACATAAATAAAAATGGTTATGGACCAGTGGAGGGCTGACATAACCATCGCGAAGTTATGATTGGATACGTAATAAACACTTGGAATATAACATATGAGGAGTACATAATAAAAATGGTTATGGACCAGTGGAGGGCTGACATAACCATCGCGAAGTTATGATTGGATACGTAATAAACACTTGGAATATAACATATGAGGAGTACATAAATAAAAATGGTTATGGACCAGTGGAGGGCTGACATAACCATCGCGAAGTTATGATTGGATACGTAATAAACACTTGGAATATAACATATGAGGAGTACATAAATAAAAATGGTTATGGACCAGTGGAGGGCTGACATAACCATCGCGAAGTTATGATTGGATACGTAATAAACACATGGAATATAACATATGAGGAGTACATAAATAAAAATGGTTATGGACCAGTGGAGGGCTGACATAACCATCGCGAAGTTATGATTGGATACGTAATAAACACTTGGAATATAACATATGAGGAGTACATAAATAAAAATGGTTATGGACCAGTGGAGGGCTGACATAACCATCGCGAAGTTATGATTGGATACGTAATAAACACATGGAATATAACATATGAGGAGTACATAAATAAAAATGGTTATGGACCAGTGGAGGGCTGACATAACCATCGCGAAGTTATGATTGGATACGTAATAAACACATGGAATATAACATATGAGGAGTACATAAATAAAAATGGTTATGGACCAGTGGAGGGCTGACATAACCATCGCGAAGTTATGATTGGATACGTAATAAACACTTGGAATATAACATATGAGGAGTACATAAATAAAAATGGTTATGGACCAGTGGAGGGCTGACATAACCATCGCGAAGTTATGATTGGATACGTAATAAACACATGGAATATAACATATGAGGAGTACATAAATAAAAATGGTTATGGACCAGTGGAGGGCTGACATAACCATCGCGAAGTTATGATTGGATACGTAATAAACACTTGGAATATAACATATGATGATTATATAAATAAAAATGGTTATGGACCAGTGGAGGGCTGACATAACCATCGCGAAGTTATGATTGGATACGTAATAAACACTTGGAATATAACATATGATGAGTACATAAATAAAAATGGTTATGGACCAGTGGAGGGCTGACATAACCATCGCGAAGTTATGATTGGATACGTAATAAACACTTGGAATATAACATATGAGGAGTACATAAATAAAAATGGTTATGGACCAGTGGAGGGCTGACATAACCATCGCGAAGTTATGATTGGATACGTAATAAACACTTGGAATATAAAATATGAGGAGTACATAAATAAAAATGGTTATGGACCAATGGAGGGCTGACATAACCATACATTGTTTATTGAATCTTGATATGCGCTTAATTGCTGATGTCATTTTGCAATATGGCCAATATATACAGGCATACTCTACTACAAAATTCATGTACATGTATATCATTTACGAGATAGACTGATGTCTAACAGTTTCTGCACGCATACAATAGACAGTACACTACATTTGTAACACACCAAAAATAACAGGTTGAATATGTGTCAGTTTAACGTAATATGTTCATTTTTCATCTTTTCAATTGAATATTGTTTTCATTTCCATTAAAATTGTCGTCTCTTAATAAATATTGCTATTGTTGGATTGAAAAAAATCAACAGACTGAACTCAATAGCAGTGACACGTTTTTGTTCATTTTTTTAAATGATGGAGACAGTTTTCCCCAACTCCTACTAACAGCTGCAACATTGCACCAATACTCTTCTCACTTTTACATACCTAAATATAAGTACATGCAGCTACCACACAAACGCTTTAACATATTGTGTCTTTGTAACTACGAGGGGGGCCCATTTTCTGTAAGCCTGTAACAATAACATTGCAAGATAATGGATTCAAATTATTCGATTTTTCTATTTATTTTTTGCCATTCAATATATAAGGAATTATCTGTTAAGAACTGTCCTTTATTTCCTACTTACTAACAGACATAACAATACCATATGTCCTGTTAATGACCAAATGACATGATGACATGCTAAATTAGATTTGATGTTCGTACCCAATCCTTGTCCCTGACTGCCGAGGCCATTTCATGAGTGCCTCCCCTGCTGTGTAGATATTAATTGCTTATCTCCGATATAATATTTGTGTTTTGATGGAAAAGATCTTAATTGAGGTTTGCTGGCTTCTGTCAGTCAAGTACCTTTATATCACCCTACACGACACTCATTAGTGTATCTTTTGACTTAAATACTACTATACCGTTTTATATTCTGGCACATTTTAACCTGTACAATCATGCAACAAACACACATAAACATAGGGTGCAATTGGAGGGCCTCCACGTGGCGCACCTGGAAACACTGGACATTTAGACCGATACAGATTGTCTGTAGCGCGTTTTTTGTCAAGTGGCTAATCTCCATAAAATAGTCTTCTTCAATTTTCCATAAAATGTATTTTTTTGACTCGGACCTGTACATTATAGATCGTTTCCCTTCATTTCATCTGTGACATTCCTTTACTTTAATTTTTCTTGAAACTGGGATATGATTTCCTAACATAATGAAAAAGCTCCAAGAGTTATCTCCCTTTCGCAAGTCTCTTCATTTAATCTGCGACACTCCTTCAGGTGTCGCCCCACTAGTATGAAATGAGAGACGTAAGGTGCGATAACAGAGTTATCATGTTAACACGACAACGTTTACCTACCAACACGCTTATAACCGCAAGTTAATTAATAAGGAAACTGACAGATTCTTTGTAACGATATTTTAAAGTTAAGTAAATCCTGGCGTGATCTATCGACTGAGATAGATGTTGACTCTGCGAAAATTCATTTGAGGGAGAAATTTTGGGTCAAACAGGCAAAAGTCGACATTTTCATCGCTAGTTTCTGTTTAATTAGTTCTAGCAAACAAACACTCATAGTTGACAAATTGAGATTTTACACATTAAAAGTAATTCTGAACAAAACGGTATTTGAAAATGTTATAAAGAACAGACGGTCTTGGAA
This sequence comes from Argopecten irradians, assembly GCF_041381155.1. Lineage (NCBI taxonomy): Eukaryota > Metazoa > Mollusca > Bivalvia > Pectinida > Pectinidae > Argopecten > Argopecten irradians. The sequence goes on along the minus strand of NC_091138.1, from coordinate 13,963,250 downwards.
ATGAGTGGTATTTCACAGGTTCCCAGTAAATTTCCACGGCAGACGTGATATTTTGGGACTTGGGCCGCGCCTTCCTTCAAAGCTATTCTGACCGATTGGACCGACGAGTGTGCCATTCACAAATTGGTCGTATTTATAAAAAATATCTGTTTATTCTATGATATAATTACTTGAATTTATAAAACATTTTATAAGTCTTGCAATGATATCCAAAAATTACAGGAAATTATCTGGACCTACATCTTGTGAGGAGACCTTCTCATAGCTCTCAATTAACTGTTTGGCAAAGATATGGCTACCTCCACAAGGACGGTATGGTTATCTGATGGCGGAGAAGACAAGCATCTGCATGTAGCCTGTAACAATGGAGAAGACATGAAGACTCGAGGGAAGAAAAAATAACAAACACGAAGCCTTTGATACCATAATGAGGTAAGCCAGATCTGCTACAACGATGAGGAATGGGTTAGGAAATATGGAAATTACGATAATGAAGGAATGTCAGAGAAACAAGGTACTGATGAAAATGGAGGGAACATGAAACTTGTGGAAATGAACATGTTTGATGAAAAGTTTAAGTCCAATTATCAGACACATTCTTCAGTTACAAAATGATTCAATACACGAAAAAGTCATAGATGATGTAACAGAAGTCATTGATGTTGGAATCATTGTAATGAATACCTTTCAGTTGGCATTCATAGCCAATCAGACGACCATCAGGATAATGACAACCATCAAGATAGTGACGACCATCAGATGGCAGACATTCCTGGATAGTGACTAAAATTAAAATTGGTACTTTCCCAGGTATAATATGTTTTTGAGAATGAACGTTTTGTGTTATTTCTGTAATACTCCAATATTTAGTAACAGTGCATAGCACTTGTTGTTCGACTTGTTCAAGCTGTGTTTAAACAAAAATACACAGTGTATTACTTGCAGAAATGTTTCATTTCACAAAAAGTGTTATAAGTAACCAATTTATGTACTTTTTATTTGGCAAAAGTATCTGGCCATGATTTATAAGTCAAAAAACGGCAAATCAAAGTGATACACATGTAAGCAGCCATGTTGGTTTTCTAAAAAGGAAATGGTAATACTTCTAATGTTATTTTTTTCGAAAATATTCTCAAATTAAGTAAACATTAAGATATGGATATATTTACTTTTTTATTTAATTTTTTCTTTGAAGAGACATTGGTAATTTTAGTAATTAATATATGAATATAGAAATGATTAATTTGATTAAGAAACGGCACTTTGATTTATACTGGATTTATTAGTGTTGAAATTGTTATTTCAGAAATAAGAAATTTGAAATAAATTTACTTCAGTTATTTCAGGAAAATACGTTATTCAACTTATTGATCTTGAATCAACTTTAAATATCAAAATACCACGACCGTTGTCTCTGCGCCGGTTTCTGTTACTTCTGTCCCGGCTCCCTTTGACACGATTCCTCAAGGGCCATACCAGATATACTTTGGGTCTGCCCCTTCGATGACTGTTCCTCTTCTGTTACAGATGCCTAGTCCAGGTCAGCAGTTTGTTCCGATACCAATACAGCCATCCCGCCTCAACAAAGTCCTGTCCAGGTGGTTCCTCAAAATGCCATTCCGACTCAGCAGTTCGTCCCTATACAGATACTGCCATCCCCTCCTCTACCAAGTCCTGTCCAAGTGGTTCCTCAAAGCACCACTCCATCTCAGCAGTTTGTCTCGATTGTACCACAGGAATCCACGATGTCGCGTCTACCATCACCACTTCGTCCGTCACCATCCAGCCCTGGCCCATCGCGAAGCAGCAACTCGTACTACAAACGTCAAAACGAAGAGGTCGAGAAAGGCAGGGTTGTGAGGACTGCAATATTATCATTTGAAGAATGGACAGAGACGATGAAGGCTAGAAGCTACACCACCAGAGAAATCCCAAGATTTAGGGATCCCTGATCTCCGTTTACATATACCAAGTGCTGAACAACAAGGCACGAGGGGGGGATATAAATATTTTAATGCTGCCTAGCAACATTGCTAGAAGGTCCCAAGCCCTTGAAAAAGCAGAGGGGAAATATTTGTATTCACTGAAAAAACCCCAACAAACACTGTGATAAATCGTGTAGTGTCGATAGCAATTCCTATGGTGAAGTGGCTATCACAATTGTCACTAAGTGGCAGGAGACCCGGGTTCGATTCCTGGTGGGAATTTCAGCACAATTGGTTTGTTACAGCTTTTTTGGTCATATTTTGATATCTCGAGTCATAATTATATGAAGGATCATTCAAAGATAAAATTCTTGGTTCATGTTGCGAATTAAATTGTGTAATTGTATATGATATTTTCATTTTGGGGTCATTTTGCAAATTAAATTGCGTAATTTTATGTGAAATTTGCATCATTTTTTCTTTTCATTTAAAAAAACGAACAAACACTGTGAAAGACCATGTAGTGTTGAAAGCAATTCCTATGGTGAAGTGGTTATCACAATTGTCACTATGTGGCAGGAGACCCGGGTTCAATTCCCGGTGGGAATTTCAGCACAATTGGTTTGTTACAGCTTTTTTGGTCATATTTTGATATCTCGAATCATAATTAGGTCTTTTTCACCACAGGGCTTTTCACCATGTGGTGAAAAGACCTATTGTTTTTGTTCTGTTTTTTAGCTCACCTGGTCCGAAGGACCAAGGTGAGCTTATGCCATACCGTGGCGTCCGGCGTCCGTCGTCCGTCGTCCGTCGTCCGTCCGTCCGTCCGTCAACAATCGACTTCTTCTCTATAACCGCTGGTCGGATTTCAACAAAATTTGACTGGTAGCATCCTTTTGGGCTACTTACTGAAAATTGTACAAATGATGGGGCGGGGCCAAAAGGGGTCAATTTGGCTATTTCCATTTAAACGACTTCTTCTCTGAAACTAAGCATGGGATAGCACCCAAAATGCAATGGTAGCATCCTTATAGGGTGGGGATTCAAAATTGTACAAATGATAGGGCTGACCCCCCCGGGGGCCTGAGGGGTGGGGTCAAAAGGGGTCAATTTGGCTATTTCCATATAAACAACTTTTTCTCTGTACCTAAACATGGCATTACAGTCATAATGCAATGGTAGCATCCTTATAGGGTGAGGATTCAAAATTGTACAAAGGATAGGACTTACCGCCCCGCCCCCCCCCCCCCCCGGGGGGGGGGGAGGGGCGGGGTCGAAAGGGAGCAATATTTGCTATTATCATATAAACGACTTCTTCTCTGCAACTCAGCATGGAAGAGCACTCTGCAATAGTAGCATCCTTATAGGATGGGGATTTAAAATTGTACAAAGTATAGGGCTGACTCCCTGGGCCTTAGACGCGGGGCCAAAAAGGTCAATTAGGCTACTATTTTCATATAAATTACTTCCTCTCTGAACCTTTGTATTGGATAGCATATTTGTATGGTATCTATAGCATCATTATATGGTTGTGTTTCAAAATTAAACAAATTTTGGAGTCAATTGTACTAATTTTTCTCATTGTAAGAGTCTTTGTGATAATTACAAAAAAAAAACAAAAAAAAAAAACAGGTGAGCGATACAGGCCCTTTGGGCCTCTTGTTATTATTATTCTTCTACACTTTTTTGTGTCCAAAAGATCTTCAAAATGGTAAGAGGTATGCCAATGGCCTTATTGTTATATTGTATGGCATGAGTTGAAGGGGTGACCGCAACATTTTTAAGTAGGTCAAAAATCCAAGATGGCCGCCATGACGTCATACCTAAAAAGTTTAAAACAGCCATAACTCAAAAACCCTGTAAGATACAGCAAATATTTTTGATGTTTTATGTAGATCGTATAAAAGACTAATTTTTATTCAATTACAGCAATTAGGTCAGAGGTCAAACAAAAAAGTTCGCTATGGGGTCAACGTTCGCGAATTATTATATTTTTTTGATTTTGCGAAATTTCTTTTTACATATCGATGCAGAATGTCATTCTGATGAATTTGGTATCTTTTATTTTTCGGTAGCACTTCCGGTTAATGCTGTATGCCATTTTGAACATTCCTTTGATCTTTGCTAAATTCCCGCCAAAATGTTTAACATTATATATTGTCGAACTGAATGACTAATATAGTCTGCAATTGCTATAGAAAAGACCCCTCTAATGTTCTCTAACGTTTAATATGATTTTCATCTTCATCAAAAAAACAAAATGGCCGCTATGACGTCATATCTTAAAATTTAAAAATGCTTATAACTCACAAACAGTTCTTTTCACAGATTTCATCCAATAATATTTTTTGCAGATAATCTTAAGCGTAAAATTTTTCTCTCTACATGTTATTACAAAAAATGGCAACTTCCGGTTTTCGGTGCGGGTCAAATGTTAAAGGTCCTGTTTTTAACAATAAACTTGAAAACTTTTCTCCTTAAGTTCTGTAAGGTCTATGTTCTTCATATTTCATATATAAGATGTCCAGGGGATGGGCTATGAAGTCAGATATAAGGAATGACCTTGGCCCATATTCAAGGTCACATGAGTCATATATGTTCAAATCTTTAAATGACTCAACAATAACCAAAATGACAAGAGTCTTCATACGTTCAAGGTCACAGGGGTCCAGAGTTTAAATATACATACCGGGGTATATATACTTAACAACACCGCAAGTCAGATGACGTTAAGGCGCATTCGATCACGTTATCATTTGCTCAAACGAATTTGGAAATATGAATTGGATTAAGATGAGAGTTCTCTTCGGCTGATCAAACTTCATGTAGATCTTCACTAAAACATTTTTATTCGGGGCTGAAAGTCAAGGTCATTTATTGGTTACAACTTCAAAACCCATGCATTACCTAGTTCTTAACTTACCTGGCAATGACGGTATTGTAAACTAAATATAGTGAAAAGCCCGCCAAATTGTCTATGACAATTTCTAGTTTGTCATATTTCCATGTTAAAGTTTTTGAGCAAGTTTCTATTTTGTCCATTGTTTAAGCTTAAGTCATCATAAATGTTTATAATTTTATTTTCCTAATGTGTATGGATGCTGAACGTGATAATACAACCAATTTGGGGTCCTTTAGGGGGTTTTTGAGTCTGTTAATTTGTCATATTTCCATGTTAAAGTTTTTGAGCAAGTTTCTATTTTGTCAATTGTTCAAGCATAAGTCATCATAAATGTTTATGATTTTATTTTCCTAATGTGTATGGATGCTGAACGTGATAATACAACCAATTTGGGGCCCTTTAGGGGATTTTTTAGTGTGTTAATTTGTCATATTTCCATGTTTAAATAGTAAATATTTGAACATCAACTTCTTCTGAATAGGCGAGCTTTGCTGTTCTCCAACAGCTCTTGTTATTTACTACGTTACCTCAGTGTTTTATAGCAATTCCTCAGTTTGAGAACAATTAAATTAACATTATCTACACGGACGAACAAAATGACTGTAGAAAAAATGAAAGTTTTGTATTGCCGTATTCTCCATAATAAACATACAAGCACCTAAAATATTTAAATGAGGTATTTGTTACGATGATAACGATACCAAATTTCAACTCAAATCGAGGAGATTACGTAATTTTAATACAATGGCGATAACAGAATTCGAGAATTATGTTTGTGCAACAGTTATATATGTGAATGTACTAGGGTCATTTTTCAACAGACCATCCGTTGATAGTTTGCCAAGGTCATTTTTCAACGGTCATTTTTTCAACAGACCTGCCGTTGAGAATTGACCCTAGACACTGTAAATTCTCAACGGCATGCTCAATTTTCAACGGCATTCGAGGTCCGTTTTCAACGTTGAAAACTGACCCGAGGTCAATTTTCAACGGAGGTCCATTTTCAACGTTACAACGGCACTATATACCACGAACAGTCTGATACAATATGTATATTGTAATGACGGCACTATATACCGCGAACAGTCGACGACTATATACCGCACTATATACCGCGAACAGTCTGATACAATATGTATATTGTAATGACGGCACTATATACCACGAACAGTCTGATACAATATGTATATATATGTAATGACGGCACTATATACCGCGAACAGTCTGATACAATATGTATATTGTAATGACGGCACTATATACCGCGAACAGTCTGATACAATATGTATATTGTAATGACGGCACTATATACCGCGAACAGTCTGATACAATATGTATATTGTAATGACGGCACTATATACCGCGAACAGTCTGATACAATATGTATATTGTAATGACGGCACTATATACCGCGAACAGTCTGATACAATATGTCCATGTATATTGTAATGACGGCACTATATACCGCGAACAGTCTGATACAATATGTATATTGTAATGACGGCACTATATACCGCGAACAGTCTGATACAATATGTATATTGTAATGACGGCACTATATACCGCGAACAGTCTGATACAATATGTATATTGTAATGACGGCACTATATACCACGAACAGTCTGAGAGAATATACATTGTGAAATCATCGAATTCCAACCCTTTAGGTTGTCAGGGCTTTGCAAATCGTTTTGTTTCTTTTGATAATGAAAAAACACATGGCTACTGACTCCGCTGATTTCTTTTATTTACACTATATAATATACGATTTACACTAAAACAAAATATCAACACTATCTATGAATATAACATATATTTTCATAAAACACCCACACGTCGTGTATACACTGAACCACACAAACCCTCGTAATACACATGTAGTATTGAATTGTGACCGACTGTTCAGGATCATATCGCAAAAATGTTGTGTAAATATTTATTGCTGTCAACTTTGTTTGGTCCAAGTCATAAAAGTTCTAAACTGTAACTGCAATAAAAACTAATTGAAGTTATTTCGTGGCGATTAATTTTAGCGTGTTCTAATTTTTCGCCTCTTGAAATTGAATCGCACACGAACCTAAGTTGGTTTACACTGCAGGGACATGGCACGAGTTTTTTACCAACAATATATATATGTGTGTATATTATGTAGTATGGGACAAAGAAGAAATCCCAACCGTGTGGACCAAAAATGTGTCAAATTTTCGGGGCGATCTGCCCCTTTATCAAGACCCACAAAACGAACACGATTACATAAAATGATACGAACAGTAATATGGGACAATGACACTATTTTCATTTCTTATCTGTCCCATATTTACCATTTGAAGTACATTGTAATTCGTATCCTACAGGTATCCCATGTCATCTTTAAAACCCTGTTGATATAACTTCTTTGACCCCAATATTATGTAGTATAATCCTCTGTGGTTTACTGTAAGAGTTCGGAAGATACGAAGCAGTCACTATCCTGGATTAACTGATGGAACGAACTTAATTGGTGTATGGAAGCAGGATAACATCAGTGGTAATAAGAAATACGTATATACTATTAAATTAATTTCTGAAATGTTGTCTATATAAATTATTATATGGTCTATTACATGTACACGTACCTGTTAAACACTAAGATATCAACGTTTTATATATCAACGTTAAACATATACATATCCGCTATATGTCCGACAATTTAAGAATAGTATCCGAGGCCATTTTATTGCACAACACTTGAATAAAAGTTGAAATTATGAGCACATTGATACCAGTTCATACGTTCATATGCATTAAAGTCAGGCGAATACACAGCGTTAATTAATACAGAATGGCTGTCAATTCCCAGTATATAGTATAGTGATCATTATCGCTAGTAATATCCTCCAATATCATCCTTAGAATGAAACGACGTGTAGCACAAAAATCCTTAAATCCTTGAAAATAATTCTTTAAATGAACGGAGCATCCTTGTATGAAGTGACGATGAGTCTTGCTTTTTTGACTGTTGGGCATCTGACCCGAAGAAAGTTTGGCGCGCGAATTTTTTGCCCAGTTGACACGAGAGCCAGTCCTGTACACTGTCCAGTCCCTCGCCCGTCGTTGCCACCACAGGGAACAACTCGTACGTGTTAGAGACCATATTATCCAGGTCCAGACCCTGTCTCACTTCCTCTAAAGTCAGCGGTGTCCCCTCTTCTGTGTCCCTCCGATTGACAAGCACTGCCATAGCAGCTTTAGTGCAGCCCATGTCCTCAAAGTAAGAGAATCCATTTTTGGCCAATGCTATGTGGTTCGATGGTCCTCGGTCATTTACTACGTAGATGATGGCGTCTATTTTCCGGTAGTACTCCGATATAACACGCGGACACCGAACGCCGAACATGTCCCATGTAGCTGCCTGTACGTGTTCCCCGGTTAGAGCCTCCAACCCCCAGTAATGGGCTGTAAGCTTGTCCTTTACATTCCCTAAGTTGAGGTTATGTAGGACCGATGTTTTCCCTGTCCCTTCAGGACCTATTATCAACACTGTCACTTTCTTGGACAGCCATAGTTTCCCTAAGGATTTACCCATGTCTACAGTACTCTATACCGGACCGTACGAAGCTCCGATATGTGGACACAATGTTTATATATACCAGGCCTGTTGTCAATATGAAACGTCATCGCTATTTTTAGGCCTAATTAAGAAATAGTGTACTGCTACAAATGATTTATCATAGAAAGGAAAAGGTAAATAAGACACAGGCGATGGTATTTTTTATATAAAACATTTACAATAATCAACCTATCAAAATCCTAATGAAGTGTCAAGAAAATTAGTATTCCAAAGTTGTGGGGGTTATCTCCCCTTCAACGCTACGTCGTACAGGTATTTACCTTGAATTCATAGATTTTAACCAACTTTCGTGTTATACAAAAGCGTATTCCAAGTTTTCTTCATGCAATATGTTGTCACATAATATTGTCGTCTAGGATACACCTTCTAATGATAAATAAAGTGATAAACAACACCAAAATAAAGCGGCGTTATGTGTAAATATACGCTTACCAACATAGTGTCGACAAATATGTTTATTTTTTACTGTTTTAAAAAAAATAATACCGAATTAAAGCATTATTTTTCATTGGATTAAACGTTTTATTTAAATCGGCATAAAATTCAGAAAGAGCTAAGATTACAGTTAAAATGGTAAGATAAAAAAAAAACTTTTTCGAACTTAATTATGTCACATAACTGTACATGGTTGCGAAATACCTATGCCCGACCAAGCTGATTGTTGATGTAGAATGTATCAATGTGATATCTTCGTCAACTAGGCCTAATATGTCCCATTATCCGTCCAATCCCTGCACACGTAGCCTGTAAAAACCTCGAAGGATAAACCACGGTTAAATTATATTCTATCTTATTCATCCATATAATACAAGTGCTGACTATACATGGGAAATAAACATTTTGATAAAAAAAAAAAAAAAAAAAACAAATTAGGACCAAACGTTCACATTAATTTGATCAACACTGAAATGTTTGTAGACGACGCAAGCCGTGCCATCTCACGATGACCTGGAACACATTATGAAATCAAAACAAAACAATATTTGTCAAAAACATTTTATTGCTATTGAATTGGGATGATGAAATACAGGGTTTTATAGAAGGTATTCGATACAAGGTACATTCATTTTATACAAAGTATTCGATTTAATACAAGGTATTCGGTTTTATATTCATTTTATTTGCATTTTACATCCACAAACACGGATCGATAGCAAATTAGTCCAGATAACGTTACATGTATTAAACAATAATAATAAAACAACAACAACTATGCATTCAGCAAGCCCGCTTTCCTCAGTTCAAACGCCCTTTTAATCCTGTACAAGTTGTGGCACATTAGGTGACAATAACTTTACTAAATTTACATAAAGAACATAAAGTTAATTTTATATTTAGATCAGAAATTTTTTTCCTACAGTATAACCCCAAGGATGCCCATACAGCTCGGGGAAAAGTTGATTTGTTCAAATGGCGTTTTATCTCTAATTGAAAATTCATCAAAAGTTGAATTATTCACACTAGCTCTTTTACTTTCATTTGCAATTTTACTGTAAAAGTCAGCATACCATATTTCAGAATTATATATTAAGAATGGTCTGACTAAAGAATTATGCAACTTTTCCCCTAGCTGTATGGGCATATCAGCTATTTTATTTAAATATTGCCTAATTGAGAACAAATCTTTTCTGTTTTTTCTTTGCACTAAGTTCCTTAGCAGCTAACATAATTTATCGTTGTTACATAAAGTTGTAACTAAATATTTATACTCAGAGACTTGATCAATTTCCTGATTTTTAAACATAAACGGTTTCACATTATGTTTGGTTTTGATATTTCTCTACCTAGTTTGGAAGATCATCGTTTTTGTTTTCTGAGCATTTATTGATAGCTGCCATTTTTCACAGTATTTTTACAATTCAATTAATGATTTCTGCAGTCCCACGGAGGTTTCTGATAAAATCAATAAATCATCCGCAAATGACAAACTACCTACTGCTAAATCCCCTAATAGTAGTGGATTATTATTTACATTGACTGTTAAATCATTGATGTACATGTTGAAAAAGGCAGGACTTACACTATCCCCTTGTTTTATCTCCAGAATATTATTAAATATTCTGTAGTGAACGTTTTAAATTAATTGGGAATTGCATTTTCATACATATTACTAACAATTTCGAAAATATTTTTGCGATTCCATGCTGTGCAAGCTTAAATAATAATCCATTTCTCCATACACTATCGATGGCTTATTGAAGTCCACAAAACCTGCGTAGACTTTTCTCTTTGACTGTGAGTAATTAATTAACAAGGTTTTAACAAAATATTCGATTTTATACAAGGTATTCGTTTGTATATACAAAATGTAATCTACAGTTTGATTGGGTCCAACTCTATATATACCGCCATCTACCCTAACTACTTTGTTTATGTATCTGGAAACTACCATATTATAAACAACATGGACACTGTTTGTGATGTTATGATGCTTCGAATTTAAACTTAAATTTACGTTGTGAGGGCTTTAAAAACGTTTTGTTTCTTTTGATATTGAAAAAAAACCATGTCTACTCACTCCGCTGATTTCTTTAAAAACTTTTATTTACATTGTATAATATACATTTCACACTAAAACAAATATCAACACTATCTATGAATATAACATATATTTTCATAAAACCCCCGCATACACTGAATCACACAAACCATTCCTCTCGTAACACACGCAGTATTGTATTTTGACTATGTTCAGGATTATATCGCAAAAATGTCGCTGTTTTTTCAATATGTATTGCTGTCAACTTTGCATGGTCCCTTTACATATATTATGTAAATATTATATAGATAATACCACATTCAGAACTTTGATAATCTCGGTAAATATGGGTGAAATCAGATCTGATACTGTAATCAAACTTATTGTCGTGGTGAATTAATTTTACATCTTTTCCCACAGCTACGATTTAAAGAGTAGTAAAGCAGCAAACGAAGATGAGTATGAAATCTGTGTCCAGATAATAAAAGTTATACATTGTAACTGTGATTGAAATTATTTCGTGGTGATCAATTTTAGCGTGTTCTAACTCTGCGCTTCTTGAAATTGAATCGCACACGAAAATAAGTTGGTTTACAGTAAGCTATCATTCTAGACCATTAACTAAACCAGAATAGGGTCCATCTATGGAACAGCCACCATTAACTAAACCAGAATAGGCTCCATCTATGGAACAGCCACCATTAACTAAACCAGAATAGGTTCCATCTATGGAACAGCCACCATTAACTAAACCAGAATAGGTTCCATCTATGGAACAGCCACCATTAACTAAACCAGAATAGGTTCCATCTATGGAACAGCCACCATTAACTAAACCAGAATAGGCTCCATCTATGGAACAGCCATCATTAACTAAACCAGAATAGGTTCCATCTATGGAACAGCCACCATTAACTAAACCAGAATAGGCTCCATCTATGGAACAGCCATCATTAACTAAACCAGAATAGGTTCCATCTATGGAACAGCCACCATTAACTAAACCAGAATAGGTTCCATCTATGGAACAGCCACCATTAACTAAACCAGAATAGGCTCCATCTATGGAACAGCCACCATTAACTAAACCAGAATAGGCTCCATCTATGGAACAGCCACCATTAACTAAACCAGAATAGGTTCCATCTATGGAACAGCCACCATTAACTAAACCAGAATAGGTTCCATCTATGGAACAGCCACCATTAACTAAACCAGAATAGGTTCCATCTATGGAACAGCCACCATTAACTAAACCAGAATAGGCTCCATCTATGGAACAGCCATCATTAACTAAACCAGAATAGGTTCCATCTATGGAACAGCCACTATTCTGGATTAAATGATGGAACGAACTTAATTGGTGTATGGAAGCAGGATAACAGCAGTGGTTATAAGAATTGCATATATAAAGTACTATTAAATTAATTTCTGAAATGTTGTCTATATATATTATTATATGGTCTATTACATGTACACGTACCTGTTAAACACAAAGTTATCAACGTTTTATATATCAACGTTAAACCTATACATATCCGCTATATGTCCGACTTATGGCCAATTTAAGAATAGTATCCTTAGGCCATTTTATTGCACAATACTTGAACAAAGTCAGGCGAACACATAGCGTCAATACAGAACATCTGCCAAATCCCAGTTTATAGTATAGTAATCATTATCGCTAGTAATATCCTCCAATATCGTCCAGAGAATGAAACGACGTGTAGCACGAAAATCCTCAAATCCTTGAAAATAATTCTTTAAATGAACGGAGCATCCTTGTATGAAGTGACGATGAGTCTTGCTTTTTTGACTGTTGGGCATCTGACCCGAAGAAAGTCTGGCGCGCGAACTTTTTACCCAGTTGACACGAGAGCCAGTCCTGAACACTGTCCAGTCCCTCGCCCGTCGTTGCCACCACAGGGAACAACTCGTACGTGTTAGAGACCATATTATCCAGGTCCAGACCCTGTCTCACTTCCTCTAAAGTCAGCGGTATCCCCTCTTCTGTGTCTCTCCGATTGACAAGCACTGCCATAGCAGCTTTAGTGCAGCCTATAGTCTCAAAGTAATAGAATCCTAGTTTGGCCAATGCCATGTGGTCCGATGGTCCTCGGTCGTTTACTACGTAGATGACGGCGTCTATTTTCTGATAATATCCGGATATACCACCCGGACACCGGGTACCGAGCATGTTCCATGTAACTGCCTGTACGTGTTCCCCGGATAGAGCCTCCAACCTCTGATACTGGTCTATAAACCGGTCCTTTACATTCCCTAAGTTGAGGTTATGTAGGACCGATGTTTTTCCTGTCCCTTCAGGACCTATTATCAACACGGTCACATTCTTTGACAGCCATAGTTTCCCTAATGCTTTACCCATGTCTACAGTTCTCTATACACAATCATTTTAAGACGGACCGTGCGAAGCCCCGATATATAATAAGCCAAGGTTTGTATATAGACACACTGTTTATATACCAGGCCTGAAGTCAATATGAAGCGTCATCACTATTTTTAGGTCTGATTAAGAAATTGTGTACTGTCACACATGATTTATCACAGATTAAAAAAAGACACAGACGATACATGTAGGTCCAGTGAGAACTTTCTCTCGGATGGTATTTTTGTATATGTAACATTTACAACAATCGGCCTACTAAAGTAATAATCCAAAGTTGTGGTGGTTATCTCCCCTTCAACGCTACGTCGTACAGGTATGCACAATACTAATTTGATTTTAAATTACTTCTGGGTTCCATGTATTAAAAAGCGTATTCCTTCAGTATTTTTTTATTACTGTTCACGGAAAGAAATTAAAATATTGTAAATACCGAATTAAAAGCATTATTTTTCATCGGATTAAACGTTTTGTTTAAATCGGCATAAAATTCAGAACGAGCTAAAAAAGTTAAAATGGTTAAAATGGTAAGATTATAGAGTAAAAACCTTTTGCGAACTTAATTATGTCACATAACTGTACATGGTTGCGAAAAACCTACGTCCGACCAAGCTAATTGTTGATGTAGAATATATCAATGTGATATCTGCGTCAACTAATATGTTGATTTTGACTGTTCTTGTTTTTAGAACTAAATACCGATAATGCTCATTATCACCAATAAAGGAGGGAAATAATTCAAGGTGCTACAAAGCAATATTCCGTAAGCTTACATTAAAGTCTAAAACTAATAACTTCATAGATCGCTGATTTTGTCCACCATTTGTAAGCGCCGGACAACTTTTCTCTCCTGTACGGTCTACTTCACACCACTAGTCAGCATGGACAGAGACATGCATTTCAAAAACAATCTTTTGAAAATCCTCCATTGGGCATTATCCGTCCGATCCCTTTACACATCGGCTGTTAACACCTCGAAGGATAAACCACGGTTGAATCATATTACATCTTATCATCTATTTAATACAAGTACTGATTATACATACTACATAGTTAATAATAATTTTCATAAAAACCTAGTTATGACTCACCCTTCACATAAATTTTATCAACACTGAAGTGTTTGTATGAGACGGACGATGACCTGGAACACATCATCTTATATATATTCAAAGAAAGGTTAATTAATTAATGGTATATTTTAAACAAGATTGTCCTGAACAGAAAAAAAAACATATTTAAAAGATTTTTTACTCAAGTCGTAACAAGTTCAGTCTTCAGTGTTATTAATGATATAAAAACAGTTTTGGTAGAAAAGAAATTTCGAAAATGCTAATCTACAGATCATAATATCTGAATGATCAACACTGAAATGTTTGTAGATGACGGAAGCCGTGCCAGGTCACGATGACATGGAACACATTATCACATCAAAACAAAAACAATATTTGACAAAAACATTTTATTGCTATTGAATTGGGATGGTGAATTACAGGGTTTTATACAAGGTATTCGATCCAAGGTATTCATTTTTATACAAGGTATTGGTTTGGTTATTATCTACAGTTTGATTGGGTCCAACTCTATATACCGCCATCTACCCTAACCATAAACCAAAACAAAGTCACTATAGGGCACGTCTGTATACGAGTCGAGACACAACTCACGTGCTTCAGTATTTACATATCACGTGAGCGCAGATGAGAACGGGAATCTCAAACGTTTCACGGTTCAGAAAAAAATCCGGCCATTCGTATGACCACCAGACAGACCGCTCCACGTAAAACGCACTTCAGTCGACGCCTCATGTTTGCTGACTTGTTCCAGTGTTGAGACCAACCTTTATCCGGAACGTCTGAGAAGAAAATTAAAATAGTTGTCTTAATGGTATAATGTTAAAAGTTTTGTTATACAAGAACTATCGCATCCTCGATACTCCAGGGGTTCCGATCACTTACGATCTCTACACCCCTGGACTATCTCATAGTAAAACTGGAGGCAACAGAACAGAACAGGTAATTAAGTCATTTGATGTACATCAAAAGAGCCAAATAGCAGTACACTGTGGTTGACTGTATGGCTTTGAAGTTGGGCGTCACTCTCTCTGTAGTCTTCAAGGGAAATCTTTCCTGACCTATGATTGGTCAAATGTTTTCCGCTGAGCTGCCTTCAATTTCACTATGATATAGTCCAGGGGTGTAAAGATCGTAAGTGATCGGAACCCCTGGAGTATCAAGGATGGAACTATCGAAGATGGCTCCAAACTTTACTTTGATGGTCAAACTGCTGTTATCGTTCAACCCAAAGTTTTCTTTAAATATAGTTTCATCTCGCTAGTTGTTTCATTTTAGGGGTATTGGATAAATTAATACAGAACAATCAAATATGTCTGTACCACCGAAAGGACAAAGGGAAATAGGTCTTAGCACACAGACAAATTGTATCAACACTGGTCAATTGGGACCATAAAAAAGTGGTTTTATCAGTCAGGGAGGGATGGTAGGTTTGACTGTATAGACCTATTGTGAGAATGGTATCCAGGTGACATAACCTCGCTAGCCATAGGTATTCAGTCTGTTATTTTCCTTTCAAGGGCATATCGGACTGAATACTCTTGGCTAGCCAAGTTGTACCATAATATATTATTATCTTTCTAATACCTTCTTACAAATGTAATTAAAATGTATGGCAATAAATGACTATACCCCTTGTTCCTCACCTATAAGTTTACCGATCATCGATGACCTTTGTCCCTTCATCTTGCCCCTCCCCACGCCTGTGTGGACAAACTAACTTCCTTCATGCCGATCTGACGGTGTCGACTTGGGAGCAAGTCCGGGAGAGGGCGCTGTAGCGTCTCGGAGAAAAGAAGTCCAGAAAATCCAACAATCGTCATTAGGACTCCGTACCCAATGTAAGGCAGTGTGTAGTGGAAGTTCTGAAACCAAGATTGGGTTACTTAGTAACACTTGGGGGTTGGTATACATCGAGTAAGAAAAAAATTGTTCATGACTGAAAACCAAACAATCAACGATCATCTTGCCACAGTGAAAGTGTTTAGAAACATCACTATTGTAATTCAAAATGTGCCAACAAAACTCCTCTGATACTTTTCTTAGTTACAGTAATAACTTACTAACTTCAATTCAAGTAGAATTTTGAACTCATTTAGGTATCATAACATATCGCTAATTTAGATATCAGAACATATATTCATTTACTTATCTGAGCGCCTCACTAATTTAGATTGGAGGTATCTACACACGTGGGATTGCTTACCTTAGAAAAGGCCGAGAGGACCTGTCTGCCAACGGTACAGCCGACTACAGCAGACATGATACCGACGGATGTCCCCATACACCTGCAATGGCGTGTACATGTACCATAGTCAATATTTTATAAAAGAAGGAAAATGGCCTCTGCACTAGGCCTAATGATTATGGAATAAGAAAATTCTGTGACTGTGAAGAGACAGTGCTTTGAATACAATGAAATCGTATAATCGAGGCGAAAAGATATCGTGACCGTAGAAGAAGGTAACTCTATGAGTCCGAAGATGTATTTCGAAAGCCAAAAAAGGTCAATGCTTTGTTACGCCACCCGAGAAAGAAGGCAATGTTATGTAACCCATGTAATAGGCGACAACATTTTGTTATGACTAAGAAAGAACGCAACCTTCGTAGCGCATTTGGAAGAAGGCGTTCCTTTGTTATGACTGCGAAAGATGGCGATCCGTTGTTATTACTTATTATCGTGAAAAAACGCAGAACCTTAAGGCAGATCGTTGAATCGTATCATTTATGCACTACTGCTAAAAACGAATCTAACAGTTGGACTGTAATAGATCTTGTAATTACTAATAAGATATGAAAAAGACTATGGTCCCTAAATGGTCTATGTTTCCTCGACTTCTTCTGTTATTGATAGACGAGCATATTTCTATGGTAAGGTAATTACAATAACTACTATACGGTATACGTAATTTAGCAGAGGAAATGTTGTAAGTGTCGTTACACCTATTTACCTGATGGCTGTGGGGTATGTTTCTATGGTGACGAGTCCAGTCAGGGCCATTGAAGCAGTTACTCCTAGTTTGCCGAACACGGATATACTGGTGACCATCTGTTCGTCCTTGTCCAGATTATTGGTGATATGGAGGACAATGATACACATCAGAGCGAACCCGGACGACGTCCCATACAGGAACAGGCACCAGCGGCGGCCAATACTGCAACAGACATAAGTACATTACAATTAAGGATCCCCATCTTAATGTTGTGGATACTCTATATCACACAGAACGAACTTGTTGTCAAACATTAAAGGGTATACAATGTCCCCATCTTAATGTTGTGGATACTCTATATCACACAGAACGAACTTGTTGTCAAACATTAAAGGGTATACAATGTCCCCAATGTTGTGGATACTCTATATCACACAGAACGAACTTGTTGTCAAACATTAAAGGGTATACAATGTCCCCATCTTAATGTTGTGGATACTCTATATCACACAGAACGAACTTGTTGTCAAACATTAAAGGGTATACAATGTCCCCAATGTTGTGGATACTCTATATCACACAGAACGAACTTGTTGTCAAACATTAAAGGGTATACAATGTCCCCAATGTTGTGGATACTCTATATCACACAGAACGAACTTGTTGTCAAACATTAAAGGGTATACAATGTCCCCAATGTTGTGGATACTCTATATCACACAGAACGAACTTGTTGTCAAACATTAAAGGGTATACAATGTCCCCAATGTTGTGGATACTCTATATCACACAGAACGAACTTGTTGTCAAACATTAAAGGGTATACAATGTCAGCATCTTAATGTTGTTGATACTCTATATCAGATAGAACGAACTTGTTGTCAAACATTAAAGGGTATACAATGTCCCCAATGTTGTGGATACTCTATATCACACAGAACGAACTTGTTGTCAAACATTAAAGGGTATACAATGTCCCCAATGTTGTGGATACTCTATATCACACAGAACGAACTTGTTGTCAAACATTAAAGGGTATACAATGTCCCCAATGTTGTGGATACTCTATATCACACAGAACGAACTTGTTGTCAAACATTAAAGGGTATACAATGTCCCCATCTTAATGTTGTGGATACTCTATATCACACAGAACGAACTTGTTGTCAAACATTAAAGGGTATACAATGTCCCCATCTTAATGTTGTGGATACTCTATATCACACAGAACGAACTTGTTGTCAAACATTAAAGGGTATACAATGTCCCCAATGTTGTGGATACTCTATATCACACAGAACGAACTTGTTGTCAAACATTAAAGGGTATACAATGTCCCCATCTTAATGTTGTGGATACTCTATATCACACAGAACGAACTTGTTGTCAAACATTAAAGGGTATACAATGTCCCCATCTTAATGTTGTGGATACTCTATATCACACAGAACGAACTTGTTGTCAAACATTAAAGGGTATACAATGTCCCCAATGTTGTGGATACTCTATATCACACAGAACGAACTTGTTGTCAAACATTAAAGGGTATACAATGTCCCCAATGTTGTGGATACTCTATATCACACAGAACGAACTTGTTGTCAAACATTAAAGGGTATACAATGTCCCCAATGTTGTGGATACTCTATATCACACAGAACGAACTTGTTGTCAAACATTAAAGGGTATACAATGTCCCCAATGTTGTGGATACTCTATATCACACAGAACGAACTTGTTGTCAAACATTAAAGAGTATACAATGTCCCCATCTTAATGTTGTGGATACTCTATATCACACAGAACGAACTTGTTGTCAAACATTAAAGGGTATACAATGTCCCCATCTTAATGTTGTGGATACTCTATATCACACAGAACGAACTTGTTGTCAAACATTAAGGGTATACAATGTCCCCATCTTAATGTTGTGGATACTCTATATCACACAGAACGAACTTGTTGTCAAACATTAAAGAGTATACAATGTCCCCAATGTTGTGGATACTCTATATCACACAGAACGAACTTGTTGTCAAACATTAAAGGGTATACAATGTCCCCAATGTTGTTGATACTCTATATCAGATAGAACGAACTTGTTGTCAAACATTAAAGGGTATACAATGTCCCCAATGTTGTGGATACTCTATATCACACAGAACGAACTTGTTGTCAAACATTAAAGGGTATACAATGTCCCCATCTTAATGTTGTGGATACTCTATATCACACAGAACGAACTTGTTGTCAAACATTAAAGGGTATACAATGTCCCCATCTTAATGTTGTGGATACTCTATATCACACAGAACGAACTTGTTGTCAAACATTAAAGGGTATACAATGTCCCCATCTTAATGTTGTGGATACTCTATATCACACAGAACGAACTTGTTGTCAAACATTAAAGGGTATACAATGTCCCCAATGTTGTGGATACTCTATATCACACAGAACGAACTTGTTGTCAAACATTAAAGGGTATACAATGTCCCCATCTTAATGTTGTGGATACTCTATATCACACAGAACGAACTTGTTGTCAAACATTAAAGGGTATACAATGTCCCCATCTTAATGTTGTGGATACTCTATATCACACAGAACGAACTTGTTGTCAAACATTAAAGGGTATACAATGTCCCCAATGTTGTGGATACTCTATATCACACAGAACGAACTTGTTGTCAAACATTAAAGGGTATACAATGTCCCCATCTTAATGTTGTGGATACTCTATATCACACAGAACGAACTTGTTGTCAAACATTAAAGGGTATACAATGTCCCCATCTTAATGTTGTGGATACTCTATATCACACAGAACGAACTTGTTGTCAAACATTAAAGGGTATACAATGTCCCCAATGTTGTGGATACTCTATATCACACAGAACGAACTTGTTGTCAAACATTAAAGGGTATACAATGTCCCCATCTTAATGTTGTGGATACTCTATATCACACAGAACGAACTTGTTGTCAAACATTAAAGGGTATACAATGTCCCCAATGTTGTGGATACTCTATATCACACAGAACGAACTTGTTGTCAAACATTAAAGGGTATACAATGTCCCCATCTTAATGTTGCTGATACTCTATATCAGATAGAACGAACTTGTTGTCAAACATTAAAGAGTATACAATGTTACCATCATAATGTTGTGGATACTCTATATCACACAGAACGAACTTGTTGTCAAACATTAAAGGGTATACAATGTCCCCATTGTTGTTGATGCCACTATATCAGATAGAACGAACTTGTCGTCAAACATTAAAGGGTATACAATGTCACCATGTTAAAGCTGTTGATACTCTATATCAGATATAACGAACTTGTTGTCAAACATCAAAGGGTATACAATATTTCCATCTTAATGTTTTTGATACCACTCTATCAGATATTATAACGATCTTGTTGTCAAACATTTATGCAACACATATACGCTGGTTTTACAAAAGTATACGAGCATCATTCAGGTTTTAGTCTGGAATGTGGTTTTAGTTCTATTCTGTGCTATATGATTGCGAACGATGTGTACGGGTATTTTTGTGGCGTTGGTTTGTTCATGCTGTGTCATTTTGTGATAGCAAGAATACTTGATTTATCATTAAACTCTAACAAAGGCATATCCTAAATTCGCTACATCACATACTGACAACGGACAGACCAGTAATTCATCTCACGGAATTTTCAACCACACGTTCTCGTCTCTTAGATACAGACACCTCAATCCGACTAAAATTGTAAACAGCAATATTCGTACTAACTCGATTTGCCCTTTTCTTCTTCTCGAAAATATCTTTCAATCATCTTTTCAATTTTTAACTCTTCTGCTTCTTAAGCTCTTCCATATTATAGACTGAAAGAACCTTCTTAGAATGCTTCTCTTAAATGAGCGCAAATCGAGTTGGCATGGAGACGTCTGTGTATAAGAAACCAAATCAGTATTACACATTTTGAGCATACACAACCAATTTTACTTACTGCCAAGCTGAAAAAAAGACGAAAGGAAAGAAAAATCCGCACCACAAAACTGAAAAAGTCGTTACACTGTACTATAATTTCAACTGGGGATTCATTTCGAAACTGTTTGATATCGCCAGCTTATACAAGTGCACGATGAAACTACATGTAATGTGGTTAAGTAGACTAACTATAATGGATACCCTATAGTACCAAAGGACCATAGGGACACAACCGTATGCCGAAAAAGCCAAGTGTTAAAACTAACTTTGCATATTATACCATTATCCATAAATAAAAAAAAGTTGAAATTCAGGAAATATCGGGTTATCGATCGTTTGACTGTCCCGGAAGAGCATGTCGCGTGTTCAGAACCCGTAGCATTTTTAAATCCAAATAATGGATGCAAATGCATTCTCTGAGGGCGCTATCGATTTGATTATAAAAATATAATGTGCTCTTCGATGAATCTTGAACTGTTTCAAGGCTGATTTTTCTCCTTCCTTCATTGTAGCTGAAGACTAAACTACACAACAGGACGAAAGTCAGACACAGTTCTCGTCAGAAAATTCGAGACTATAGCAAAGCAATATTTTATCAACATACTTGTCTATCACCCAAAGTTTCCTGAAATATTACCTCCGATATCAAATGTTATTAAATTCCCATTATAAACACTAATGGCACTTTGACGAGAAAGCTATTGATTGTCGTAAACACGCCAAAAACAATTGTATATAGGAAGACCATCACACGCTGACGGATGTAAAGCATCTAAAAAGGGAGATTGAAAGGTTTTAAAATTAAATTTATACTGTAAGCATATGAAAGATGTGTCATTTAGGAGCCAGATTACTTTTTGTTCTTCTTTTGGAAAATAATCTGAAAGGTTGAATATGTATAGTCATCCAACTTCACTAGCCAGGAGTACTAGTATCCAGTCCGATACTCTACCTGTTTCAGAATGGGTATCGGATTGAATTCCCTTGGCTAGCGAAGATGATAGTCCTTCAGTTCACCAAAGTAGGTGTTTGTGACTGATAGTACACTGTCATGTGTAAACATCACACTATGCTCCCTTTATGACATAACCAGTCTTGTCATATTTTCACGCAAAAAATGGGATAGCACTCTAAAGAGACAAGAGGCTCGATTATACCCCGGTCTCCCAAAACGTACACACTCGCTTCACATACACGTATCGCTAGAATGAAAAGTCGTCTTAAATTTCCTGAACTGTAAGAAATATAAGCAGAATGAAAGAAAGCGAAACCAAATCAATCTAACCATGGTAATTACTTCAAGGCAGAATCAGTTTATTGTGCGCAGCAATGCAGTAAGTATATGGTTGTTTGGTGAGCATTTCATTTCTTTCCCTTGATTACCAAGTAACGGAACCTGTTTTGACACTTTGTGTTTGTCTTGCATGTCAATCAAATGTGTGCTTATCGACTGTAGTCATACCAATACAGGGAGAACGTTTTCCTTAGCCAGACAAGCATGATTTGATCGAGTTCTAATTATGTTATAAAACAATCGCATTCTCTGTTCCTTAATATACGGGTCTGTACATGATAAACTTCAACAATTTTGAATTTGTTTTAAAAAAATTCAGCCAGTTTGGTTGTTAAGTTTGAAGATTGAGAAAACATGCAACCGCTTATGTAACTTATCATATATGAGAAGCGGGACATAATCTATAAATAAAAAACTATATCAAAGTTCAGATCTACATTTATAATGAAGGATAGGAACATTTGAAGAAAAAAGTAGTCTCGCACAATTTCGAAAGAGGCATACCTCGACCAAAGTCCATTTTCAACTGTTAAGGGCCAAAGAAATAATATCAACAGGATTTTCCAGATGACACGGGACCCAATCCAACGTAAGTCTTTAGGATACGAATTACTTCAACTATTAAGAAACACATTCTCCGTTATTTTCCGAAACCTCATTCATTTCCAAAAAATATGTGGTTGGAATTCTAACGGGTTTCTCGTCAGCTCTGTTCAAGATTTAAGGTAATTGATTTCACGTGCTTTTTTCATTCCATCTGTATTACGTTCTTCATAAATATTGAAAGTTTGTCCAAAAGAAGAATGGTCTGGTATTGTCTCATCAATATTAGATTGGATGGCCTCCTCCCCAGTATACACACTAAAGCCTGACTGAGATCCCATGGTGAACATAGGGAGTGTGATTGAATCAGTAAAATAACGTTAATAGACCCAGAGTATTCTGTGATGTAGGGCATTTAGAGTGCATAACTACATAATGTGCACATAAAGAGGAGATTTACTCGATTTCGGCTCGATTCTATCTCTACAGAAAATCAGATAAAATATTAATGAATTATTGCACTCACATTAGTCTGTACCCAGTGCATTCATTCGCTCAATGACCATATCAACATTTCAGGAACCCCGCTTAAATTTATAAAAACTCTAAATTTCAGATGAGAAGGATAAAAATCGGGAAACATTTCCACTGCACGAAGACTACCACAGCGGGAACTCCGTGTGTGCGGTATCTTATGTAATACCGAACTCCTACTGAAGTTCTAATTATGCCGCCTCTTTTAGTAATTAAATCACAATTCCATGCAATATGGTTGTCATTATTTCAACCCTAGATGTTTTATGTTATTGAATTGATTCACCGAAATCAAACGCCTATCTGCTCAAGAATTTATGCGAAATTAGAGGCGTTTTTCATCATGGGCGCCTGGAATAATAATTCTATTCTCGTACAAGGTTTCAGAGAATGCACTTAATAACAGGTAAATGTGTACAAATTAGTTTGATACCATTGTTTTCGTCCTCATAGCACTGTTCTTTGATCCTAGAGACAGATATAGGTTGATTTAAGGCAAAAGCCAAAAGCAGAATTGAAAATAGATTCAACAAGATCCCTTAATATCATCAGGAAATTGAAAATGACCAACAGTTCAGGAAACATCAACTTTACTAATTTGGGTATATGCGATACTCATATGCGGTACATGTCTGCTAGGTGGCAGGATTTATCAGACAAGTATTTATTTCATCTCTTCGCCATCGAAACCCCGCAAATTACCATAAAACGAAACCCGTTTTCAAAAATCATCAGATGTCATAAACTTTTATCAAAAAAAAAAAATAAAATAAAAAAAATACAAGTTTACTACTTGAATAAATGTCATATTTCATTTTGTTGATGCACCTACCATTTGTTAATGACGATGGCGGAGAACACGATGGGTAGATCGATGGTGTATGTGATACAGATGTCCACGTAAACGTTTCCGGTAAGACTGTCCATCCGGTCCAGTAAACACCGGTAGACGGCGCAGCTGATGGACCTAGAGCAGTTTGGCCGATAGATTAACATACAAAAGGTCTATCTTGTATGTGCCGTATCTACATTTGTTGAATGTAAGAGTTTTGGGAAATTGCATTTTATCTGTGTTGTGTTTTTATGATAACATGTTCATTTGTTTACATAATAAAGATGCACAGTCGGAGAAAGTGGTTAAGTGTCAAATGGGATAGTAGCGTAATTGATCGAATATTTCTGTTTAAGAAAATGAAACAATAATCCGAGTTTTGGATACCGATTGTCATGCAATATGTTCACTTGTGTAACCTTGCCCTAAGCTAAGGGCAGTAGTTTAGAATCGGGGCAAAGCGTG
This sequence comes from Argopecten irradians, assembly GCF_041381155.1. NCBI lineage: Eukaryota > Metazoa > Mollusca > Bivalvia > Pectinida > Pectinidae > Argopecten > Argopecten irradians. The sequence goes on along the minus strand of NC_091138.1, from coordinate 13,938,278 downwards.
AGCTGAGTATTATCAAAAAGTCATGAATGGTGAAGAATGCCCTAAATGCATGCGACCAAACAATTATTTGTTTTCTTAAATATAACAATATTTTCTTTAGATAAAGGGAAGACAAGACAATTGAAAAAGACGTACCAACATACAATGGCAGCGATGGTATATCTACAGGATTTCCTTGTACGGAACAGATCAGTAAAAGTATGAGTTCTTTTGTGCATAGAATTCAGGACGGCGAGTCTAGCTCGATCACACAGCAACGTCACATCCGCCACGCAGGTTGTATTAGCAGACGTTATTTCTTTAATGGCAGCTTCAGATTCGGCGAACCTCTCTCGACATCCGTACCATCGGAAACTTTCTGGAAATATGCTGTTGATAAAAATAACGTTGTTTAGATAGTCATCAAAGATATTTTGGGAAACATTATGTGCTTGAAACTGAAAACTGAATAGCTCTCTATTGCATATCTAACATAGATGAGGATAACAAAGGATTTTTTTTAGACGAACATAATCTATTTTGCCTTTTTAAAAATGTATTGGCGTTAAACCAACCTTCAGTTTGTAATGTTTTTGAAAGTGTTGAATAGCTTTCAAGGCCAAAAATCAAAACTACATACAGACTGTTCCAATGTACAAATTTCTCAAAACTCGTTTGTCAATGTTTCGAAATATCAGTAAGTAAGTAAGGAAATATGTTTTGTATTTTAACAGGAAATGACATTTGTTTCTGTCTGTGGTTATTAGAATCGATTGCATTCAAGAATTCCTCTGAAGAAACAGAAAGGAGAATTCCCACCAATTACCATTTCTTATGGTAAATCATTCAGTTAGAGTATTTTATTGTGATAGTTAGAGACAGGCCGAGACTTACTGGTCCATTACGGGAGATCTGCCCCGGAGAACAATACGTCACATTGTGGTCTATATTGCCTCTCTGTGTAGCCAGCGCTGGCAATATACAGACTATAAATAACAGAAAGTGGTCCTCGACCGTAATTGATGCTCCGATTCCTGAAACTAGGGCCCGTCCCCCGGGTGTAATCACGACCCGTATGAATTACTATTGATACACCGTGGGGTCAGTCGTAACAGTCTCGTAATAGTCTACTGGACGAAACTTCCCCATTTACCCATATACATAACTAACTTCGTCTTTGATGGATAGGAATCTAACGTTATATAATTGTTATGTACTTTGCTGACCGATCGATTAGCTTGCCATAAATAACTCTAAGTTTTATGAACGCTGGCGTCACCTTAATTGACACTGTTCTAGTTCTTGTCTTCACATGTATTCCAAAGACAGAAGGAATATGCTCAATCACACCAATTACGTAAGGGACATTTCAAACAGTTCGGTATTGACGCAGTAAGGTCGTTGACCAATCAGTTAAAAGCATATTCAAAATATTTTCATGTCATACGATCTACTTTTGGACAAAAAGAGCGAGGTTAGTTGTTGCGCTTCCTTTTGTTTGAAGTTGGTAGGGTTTTTGGACATAAATTCTTTTGTAATTTTATTAAATGAAAATAGTTTTCCTAAAATGTTACCAACGTCCTATGACAAAGTTGATAACTTAACCAATGCGAGAACTATATTTGAATATTTTGAAAAGCCTTCACTGACAACAAAATTATATAAACTACAACATAATTGTTGTGGGTCATACTCGGTTGTGTTCCAAATTAATCATTCAGAAAACTCCGAATTCGTCGAAAGAAGACTAATTTCGGGTATATATTTTGTTATAGGAAAGTATACAAACTCCATCGTCGGAGACCCACGGGTGATCGCACTACACTACGCTACACTTGTCACCCGTGGGCAAACTCCAGGTAAAATCGTCGTAGGTAATTTATATGCATGAAGAATTTGATTGGTTCCAGGATAGTTTTACGATGGGATTTCATCCAATCAGAGTAAAGGTTATGTACAGTATACGGCAGCACAACAAAGTTGACCAACACTTGCACCTGGCGAATGTTTGGGTACACGATACTGTGAGCGCACGAGCGGTGTATACACGTGTGTGTATGGGCCAGGTAAACTATGAACAAAAGCGTTGTTAGCTTCGTTCATAGCAGTATAGGACTTTATTAGGTATTTCTGTAATAATATTATGCTTTATAAGGGTAGAAATAGCTATTTTCATTTCAGTGTTTTATACTAATAGTCTTAATGTTATTAGGTATAATGTACTAATTAGGGCATACGTATGTTGTAGCTCAACGTCATGGAGCTAACAACGCCTTGACCTACATATTGTAACCAAACACAGCTGGTTGACACTCACTGTGGTCAACAACTCCATTCTACCCTTGATGTCATACCTCCACACTCGCCATACTGCCATGACATATGTGGTCATAAGAGATAGTTTTGCGAAGATAGAGATCTGTATGATTTGTCCTTGATTGTTTTTATACAAAACTCATATGTTATTTATTGGCGCCGCCATTTTATGTTTATCTTCATTCTGAAGAGTTCCGAACTACATATCGAGTACTCTAACTGGTTAATTCTAGTGTGTGAATTAGCATATTTTACGACGATTTTACGAGGAGTTTGCCCACGGGTGATAAGTGTAGCGTAGTGTAGTGCGATCACCCGTGGATCTCCGACGATGAAAAAAACTCATGCTATATCAATTACTTAAATGTCACCCTTTAGTTTGCCGAAGTACTCACAAATATGTACCAATGAATGGGAGACTGGTGGCGGAGGTGGCGATGGCGAGGTAGCGCCAGTTCTGTGTGAGCCAGCTCTCGAAGGAAAGCACGAGGACTCCCAGCGTCCACAGACACGAGCAGACACAGACGTCCCGCCAATTCTGGCCGATATGTTCCACCGTCAGTACCATACTGGTCACCACGAATCCACCTTTAATGGAGAAAATATTTATTCTATCTCAATTTAGTGCATTTTATAACTAAATTTATCAATGTATGGATCGTCCGGGCAAAATTACATTGCAAGTCTATTAAGTTCAAAATAGCATGCAAAATTTACTGCAAATTAGATGAAATAGCTTTTGTAGATTGTGTCCATTTGACAAATTGCTGTAATATTAAAATAGGCGAAGTTACTGAGAAATCGGTTTTGCTCTGTCTGTTCAAACCCTATGGACTCAATGTACTGATCCATGTTGTAGTAAAGGGGTTAACGACAAGACAGGTTAATGGGTAGAACAATCATGATGACCCAAATATCGCTGATTTCACTTTGATTTACTTGTCATTAAGGTATGGTAGTAATACAGTGATGAATGGGAGAAAGAGAAATCCATTTCAAAAAGAAATGCTATACATGTCTGGAATAACAAGTTGTAACATAACATATGGTTTCAAAGAGGTTTTTAAAACCCGTATAGAACTAAAGTTGCATACCAGCAAACAGACCGACGAGAGTTCGGAACAGGAAGAAGTTGTACCAGTCCTCTGACAGAGCCACCATGCCCTGGGCCATCGACATGCCTGCGTACATAAGGAACAAGATGACTTTCCTACCGACAAGGTCACCAAAGAATCCTCCAACGAAGGCCCCGGCGATCATACCTCCATTCTGGCCATACCATACATACTCATACAGGACGGCGTCTGGTCCCCACGTCATCCACTAGAACACAACAAAAGGATGATCTAATTATTCTTCACATAAACCTAAACTTACTGTTGCCATGGAGATAGTTGTGCATATATATATGTAAAGATGAAGGATGTCAGCTTCATTTTTCTGACCAAGTGTATTATACAAGAGGAGCAGCAAAGCAATAAGCGACTGACATGTGCATCATGTGGACGTAGTCACAATTCGAATGGATCTTGTTCTATGATCTAGACACAAAACACGTAGTTTGTACCAAACCATACAAAAATATTACGGTACCTTTTAAAAAATGTAATTCTGGGATTTGTAATTGACAATAAAATCTTCAAGAAAAATATACATAAACATTCAATAACACAGTTCAGAGTACAAGCTATGTCCAAAAAACGTTGACAGCCCGGGACAGACCTACCTTCGGTAAGATCCATCTTCCATCGAACGTACGGTTTCCCGCCTCCTCGCATCCTCGCGTTTCGACAACTGTCGTCTGTCTGAACGGAGACTCAGTACTATTGGTGAAGTTTCCTGTCACAGTGGGGTCTCTTGTCACTGATTTCAAGCACGGTTGTTCCTCCCACGCGTTTTTCTTGAGGAAGGTAAGATACATGAGGATCATCCAACATAGGGATTGTAACAGTGTTGTAAGTAAAAACAGACGCTTCTGGTAGAATCCGAATTGACGTGTACGACTAAGAATTGCTTCAAACGCTTTGGCGCTTTCATCGCATGTCATGGTCCTCGGAAATCATGGTTTTATCGTGTCTTGGTCGTGTTCAAAACATGGCAGCCGTCGCTCTGGTAACTGAAAGACAAAATGTAAGTTAAATATACGTTGCGTTAAAACATTAGAATTGAATTTAAATAAGACAAGTTTAAGTTGTGCTTTATGTTAGTAGTGAAGATTTAAATACAGTAAAAAGGATAGTTTTAAACGAGGGATTGGACCGACAAAAAGTAATGCCAATGTCAAATAAAGCGCCAGTTTCGATTATCACGTTTTGTTTCAGTGCTATTAGAAGTTTGTAGATTCGTAAAAAAAATGCAATCGCGTGGACTACATTTTGATTAATTCAAACTAACTCGACAAGTATTTTGTTTTGTTATAAACCCCGTAGATGCTTCAGCTTTGGACAATTCAACGAGTTAGTCCATGTCCTCTCTTTTGATGCGTTTACATTGTTTGATATATTTTTTTAAACACATCCATGTTCCAATGAATATCAATGAGATAAGTTTTACAGTGAAAACAAATGGAAGCAGCAATACTATCAGTGAAGCTTTGTTATTGATAAATGGTTTCGCAATATTACACATAGCCATCGACCTGGTAGTAGGCTATGGTCATGCTTATGAAATAAGTTTACCGTAGTGTAAGTCTGTACCTAAGGATATGTTACATACAACTCTGAGAGAGACGCACTCCACACAAAGTCAAAGCAGAAATATCTGGTAATTAATTAAGATGGATTGATCTGGGATGTATGGTTGTGGAACTTATCTATCATAGCGTACCCAGTAGCTATAATTCATCCCATGCGAACAGAGTAGAGAGCCAAACCTGGCTGCAGTGTTGGCCAGTGCTATTGGTAGTTGTCGTGAGATAATCTAACTTCTGATAATGTTTTTCTTTGAGCCCGAACCAATATTTTATCCTCGCGTAAAAATATACGTCACTCGCTGGTAATAAACCAATCAGGCACACTGATAGCACATATTTTAGTATCACAACATCCTAGTATTTTATTAATATTTTTTTACATATTTCCGAGATAAATCACAGAACGGGATGTGCTACTTTCAACGATGATTCTAGCAAGATGCTTTTTGTATAATCCGTTCATCATAATGACGCAAATATATAGCATTGGCTGTAATATATAATAAACCCTACTACGTCTTTGCCATACTTCCTGCTATTGCCTTCAGGACTGTACTTTTATATTAACACTCACAGCGTCACATTCCCTTGTAGCGTACCATGATTCAATTTATTAAACATTCTAAGGCCTGTTCCAATCATCCTGCTTTTTGTCAGGTCAGTTGTCGACTGCTAACGACGGAATGGAAAACAAAAGCGTGTTCTGAAATGAGGTAACGCTTTATGGTCTGAATTGTCATCTTATTTGGAAATTCCCGATATGCTATGATGTCATATTCGTCCGGCACTCCTTAATAGGTCCTATTGAATCGTTAGTGCCTTCCGGGTTTCATTTGATACAATATAGCACGATGCTTTATACAAAGGATTATTGTTTCGTTTTTTGTCTTTTCGGGAGTTTATGAAAAAACTTGTCTCCGCGAATTCCCATTTACAGCATTGATTCAGATAGGAAATTCCGGACATTTTTTTAATGCTCATCATGCGAACTGTTTGAAATGGAAATCGCAAAATTTAGTAGCCGCGAATGAAAGTTGGTTTACAGTATTCATTCCCTTTACTGTGATGCTGTTCGGCATACTGTTTTTGAAAAAAAAGTTGAAAGGCCTGATTACGATTAAAAGAACATTCCATTTACGAGACAGTCGATGGAAAAAATAAAACAACAAAACTAAAAAAAAATTCACGAATTGTCGATCTGGGTCTTCCGTAAACACTCAATACTTTTTATTTAGTATGCTGACGTAATGAAAGTGTCCTAATCACATTAACCAATTGTGTGGCTACTAATTGGAACACACGTGCCAAATAATTACGTGATAATGGTTACAATAACAACATTTGTGAACAAAGCTTTTACAAGTTTAATTAGTTTAAACGTCCTATTAAAAAACATGGTCATCTCAATACGTGAAATACGTGAAAGGTTTATGTTGAAGAAAACCAAAATACCTGGAGAAATGCCACCGACAAGACATCAGTATTTGGCAACTGACCCACATAGGATTTGAACACAAGATCCACATTTGGAGCATCGTGGTTATATGTCGGGACATTTTAACTACTCGACCGCCGCTACACCGACTGCCTCATAAAGCTGTTTCATTCGTTCAAAGAGTCGTTAGTGATGTCACTACCAAAGTGTGTGTGAAAGGAGGCAGACAAATTCGAAAGTCTATTTTTATTTGATCAATTGTTTGGTTCAGCTTCTAACCAAGAAGTCTTTTATTCTTTGAAATCAATAAATAATAATTCAATGACTGACCAAACACCAATTTAATTTTCGATATTTGTTAATATTTTGTGTGTGTTTTGCACCATCTTATGAGATAACAGGTGGTAGGCCCGACTGCTGGTGAATTGGAGACCGCTCAGGTACCATAATTGTATCGGTCAGAAAGACTACCGCCATAGCGTTCATCTCGAAAACTATACGTCTTCTCAAATTTTAGTGGTGACACTGCAGCTCTACTGATGCAATTAACTGAAAATGGTAGGAATGTTAACAAGTCAATAAATAAAGAATTTTATTGTTCTGTCTCCAAAAATCTTTGACATAATAACAATGTTTTTATATTATGCGCCGTCGGGTTTGCTTTTTGATGATACTTAAAAAAAATTGTTATCTGGTATCGAAGATGACCGCCACGACTGTCATCTCATAACAACCTTGACAAAGCACGCTTTAGGTAGTCATAGTCTTTGAATTAGAAATTAATTGTAACAAGAATTTTAATATAACTATAATAATGACAATTTTGTTTATTTACGTGTCATAAATCTCATTTACCGTAAGATACATTGTCATAAAAAAGAATAGTGCTTAAAATACGTATCTAGGATCAATCTTTGCAAAGAAACTGTATAAAGGATGTATTCTTCTGAGGTTTCAGTCCCGTTGAAGTCTCGTTTCGACAAAGATCAAAGAAGTTATGAGATTTTCAAATATATTTTATCAATATCTGTAGCAAGTTGCCAGATGCAAATTTTGTCAAAAAATTACATTTCTATTTTCAATAGATTTTTTTATACAGGGATTTTAAGAAATGGCCCATTTGGCGGCCATTTTGAAATTGTGTGTTTTCCTCTTTGAGTAGAGCCATAGTTTAACCAATTTTTTACTGAAATCGTTTTTCCTTAAATCATCACTGCACCAGCATTTTTAGCTGTATCGAGCTAATATTTGCTGTTAATCTTTACTAGGTTCATGGTTCTTAAAATATTGAGCATTATTGCGTGAAGTGATACGCTTTGTCACTTTATTTTTACATTTAATGGTAATTTGAGCACTTTTATTTTTTACTCTAAAATACTGAAAAATAACACATATTCAAATGGGGCAAAAAAGTAAGCACACTGACCCCCCATTTTTCTGCCTAATTTAGAAAGAACAACCCATTCCCTATTGATATGCAAAATATTAACAAAAGTTTAATACCACGACTGTTTCTATAAAGGGTTAGATTTGGCAAAAATGGCTGAAAATGGTGTATTTTGTAGCTCAAAATTAAGGGGTAGGAGTAGCATATTTGTTATTCTGAGAAAAAATATGAGTCTTATTAATCAAAATTTGTATATTTTTAAAGAAGACTACAGGAAAATAAATTCTTCAAACTTCCATACACATCAAAAATCACATTAGGAAATTATGGCTTTAAACTCTTGTGTATATGGTCAAAACAGCAAAAATCCCAAAAAATCCACTATTTTGTCAATTTGGTATCTTTGAGTGACAATAGCTCAAAAACAAGCACACCGAAATATGTTTTTTCTTTCATTTTCTTGTATGGTATGAACTCCTATTTCCAAAAATCTATATGAGAAAAATAGTTTAATACAAGAAAATTTTGACTTCTCAGAGGTGTACATCCTTAAAGCAATATTTAAAGATGCTCCATCGCAGACGAATGGTATTTTTTCTTTACAAAAAAACAACAACAAAAAAACCCCAAAAAAAACATGGCACTATGGCCTATATAAAATGAAGTACTGATTATGCATGCACCAAAAGCAAAACAGATTATTTTGTATGCATTTTAGTGTTAGTTAGACTCATATAAACACGACTATAGATCAGTTATGGTCTGTAGGCGGTGTAGCATAATTTTTGTGGATTTTCAGAAGAAAAACAAATTAATTGAAACATTCTCTGAATGTCACCAGTACGGCACAATTTGAGTTTTCCAAGGGTCGGAGATACCTGCGAGATCCGCTCAATATGCGCCATCAATTATTTAGAGACTAATGTCATTACATCTTTAAAAGGTTTTAGTGCAAAAGACATTCTTTTATATGTGATTTATCCCAGATTTAAAATTGTATGTTCAATATAAAAAAGAAGTGATTCTCAGTCCAATAAGCTGATAAGATACTGGTTAGTTATGACATATTGACATGCCACGCCCTATACAATATCTCTGAATATGTAACTTAAACCTTGTAAACAAACTTGAAGAGCGGTCTTCCTGGAAGGCAATCCAGTGAACGATGAACAATGTACTTTTCTCATGTTAATAATCTCTCATGTCATTAACATGGAACGAACATTTTCGATAACTCTGAATAATGTTTTTCTTTGAACCATAACTAAACCCCATCCTTACGTAAACATCTGCGTCAGTGGACAGTGATAAAGCGTTTATGTCCATAGATAACATAAAGTTGATATATAGTGTAGGAATGTTATGCTTCAAAACAGAAACGGGGTCTGTAATTTAAAAGTATGTCCGGTGATTAATATGCAACTTCCTGCATTTTTATCAACTGCACTCAAAACTGCATTTGACTGCGCCAGAGATTGGAATGGTCTATGGCTTTCAACGTCTATAAAACCAGCTGTTGTCGAAGTTTAAATTCTAATCTCGCAAAATAATGACTTTCTGTTATCACCTTGTTGCTTTCTTTTTTCTTCATATCAACATCACATAAACTGTATTTTGTCTGAAATGACAAATCTTTTATCTTAACCCGAAATCTGTGTCTAGTCCGAAATCAGATCAATGATACTATAATAGAAATAGTGAAACACTGCTATACATTGTATTTGTCAATTAGTGGTTTAATATAATGTTTTTGTGGAGATGATGTTTGTTTCGACATTTCCAAAATATTAGCAGTTTTTCACCACCGCAATTGTACCTTGAAATCATAGTAAAACGGCATCAAATGTACTAAATATTTTAAATGAGTAACACCCTAATCGACTTGACGTCAACTGTTCTGGACCCTCTTAGACAAAGCCTCACAATATTTTCCGAAATTATCCGATTTCCCCAGTTAGCCTTTGGCCTCAATGAAGGGTCTTTATGGCCCGTATTACAGTGGACTGATCCGTTCCTAACCACGACTGTTTATATGCAATAAAATAAAGTACAACAATCTTAACATTTTGATATGTCAGTAGTGTACATGACTGAACTGTTCGCTCTACTTCTACCGACTAAAAGGACTCGAGCAACGCCAAACTCTGAACAGAACCAGACATTGATCAATGTCCGTTTCATGTTTGAAACTTCCGCTTTACCACGTGCAATAGACGAACAGGGACCCCCACAGTTGCGGCATTAAATAAACATACGATATATATTTATAGTCCACTGATCGCTTTCTCTGATTTATGATGTAAATTCGTTTGGTATTTTGGACGAATCAAATTAATTGAACCAATAAAAGTAGGCTGACTGGCTGGATATGTTAACGATAAATGCTTTGCTGAAAAAAAAGATTTGGGCCGTAGATGAAGGAGAAAGATCTCATTACTGCCACGGTAATGAGTAATTTGTTTGTAAAGATGTAATTAACCACATACTGTTCCTAATGTGAACACATGTGGCTCTCATGGCAAAACCCAAGGTACCGCCCTACGTGGGATTCCTAACGTTGCTATCAAATGAGAATAAAACTAATATTATGAAAAAAAAAGAATATTTTGAAAGAAATTGCACCAAAGCCGCCAATAAACTTAATTGGTGTCATTCACATAGTTTCCGATTTAATTGAAGATATTTTAACTGTTCTGTTGTATTGATTAAACTGCATTTTCATCGAGCAATAAAACAATACAGTACAAACATTGATAACACGCTTACTTTATCGAACAGTACAAGTTTAATGGCCTCTAATCTTCTTGGGATAAAACAATACTGAAAATACATGTCTCTAATCCATATATGACTTGAAACACACGTTTACCTTGCATTTATTTTCAAACTTTTTATTCTCCATTCATACACTTCATTATGGTGATGAAATGACTAATCATCGATTATGTTCTTACTCTTCACTCCTTTTTCTCACTGAACCATGGTAATGGTTGATCATAGACTAGCTAAGACCAGATACACCGGAAGAGTCAGCGTTGTCTGATTCATCGGTGATACCCGGTATTATAAACTAGGTAAAATCCTTCCTGGTTTAGTAACCCGTTCATGCTTATGTCTATGTCGATCTGGGTTTTTTGTCAAGTATATCTATAACAAGAGCTTTTTATGAGAAAGGGTCAAAGAAAGTCGAGAAAGATCATGTTAAACCTATGGTTAGGTTTGAGATAAAAATAGAGGAACAAATTAGGCTGCTTTAATGGGCATGGGGAAACATAATTAAGAAAACAGTCCATATTTCAAATTCATGAATACATCTGGATTGAAAAGAAGATATAAGTCAGAAAGTGCCTAAAACTATATCGATTTTTTACAGAAGCAGCTGTCAAGGTAATATCAAACACCCGTTATCTAACTTTTACACGTTAATGGTACGTGTCTGAGATAGATTGGTGATTGTCTAAAGCTGATTGGCTGTGATAGGTAACGATAGTGTGAGAATGATGTAACCTCGTCTGTATCTCATCAAAGTGTGATGATTTAAACTCCGGCATTTAGGATAACTGATGACTACCTGTCATTTAATTTGCCTTCGAATGAGGCTGGTGTGTGTAATCTTTAATCATAATGCTCCATTCACACACGTTAGTGACACTAATGAACTGCTAAATCCTTATAGTCGATATGTAAGAAGCAGAGTGGCACGGCCCGTGGCTAACAAACAAATACTACTGTTCGTGTGTCAGAGTATATATTTACAAATGTCGGCAAAAACACTTCCGCTCTCTTGAAATAAGTAAATAAATATCCATCTATCGTGACGACCTCGCCTGGTAGCTATAGAGTAGATAGAGAACTATGCATCTGCCAAATAACCAAAGAATCTTTGTTTTGGTTTAAACGACATGCAGGGTTAAATAACTATTTGCATCATTACACACGCATAAAACAGCAAGCGCTACTTGGCATGAATCTGCAAATTATTGAATTAGCGCATTGACTTCCGGTTAAAATAATTCCACTTCATATAACATTCACATCATTTAAAGTAACAGCAGTCTCGTGCTATTTGTCGAAGAACAAAGAGTTAAATAACAACATTATTGAAGTATCTTCTTGAATATAATAATAATGTAAATAATGCACATTGCAAATCATACAACATCAGTGAAATATTATCTATGACATAACAGTAACTATACCTTGTGTTTATTATACATAAATATTATAAACCATGGACTTGGCCATGAAACTTACGTATAATTACGATTAAATTATTATCTTTAGATGTTTACCTCGGTTGATATTCTGCATTGCTTGGAAGTGAGATAGTCTATATAGTCTTTAAAAACAATTAAATCAAAGTGGATCAGTGAAGGGTTGATAGTATGATATCACTTATGATGCCATTTATTTGAAAAAGAAACCTACATCATCTTGCAGCTGCCGACCGCTCATCACGATCCATCATGTCGACCTGTCCCGCCTATTGAGGACCTGGCCGAGAGCGTGACGTCATTAACATCATAACATCAGTCATTCAACAAGCTGTTGCTGCAGATTTAAGCAATCAAGGTAGCAATCAAGTTTCATCAGAGGAGTCTTCTGTTGGTGTTCTCGGGGATGTTTTCTTTGAAAATAGCCCGGTATTTTAATTAACAGTGCAGCCTCCCGTCCTACAGGCTGATTCCAATCAATATGTAATATAAAAGAACGTTTCATGCAGCTATGGTTCTACCGAATTTGATATTAATAACTTGCATTCCATAAACCCTGCATTCTTTTCACATTTTTTTTCTCGAAGACAGCAACAAACCCGCTCTCGTTTATTTGACTCTAATAAATACACCTAATATTAAAGATTGTTTGCACTGAACAACTGTGCAACATCTACAACACATGTCCTTATTCACGTAGTAGGTTTTAACTGAAATTCCTCTGCCCCCATCAATACACTGACCGGCAAAAGTACCGTTCAACTTTGTTGTTGCAATAAATAGGGAATAAACAGTGTTTTTATTGCGTCAACAGCGGTATGAACGCAATTGAGACAATGCTACTAAATACAGGAGACATTTTCTAATTTCAGAACTATGTGTAATTGCATTGCGTTCTTACTGGCTGAACATGTACTTTAAAATCAGCATTTTAAACCCCAAGTTCAGGTTAAACACAATGTAATAAGACATTACAACTCTATTCTAAGCATTAGCAGACCAAAATGTTTCTAATTTGAGGCTGGGTGTTGTAACCGGATGTTTTAGACTGCCGTTTCCCTTTTTATATTATGATTGCTATTTAACATTAGTGGCGTCGACAGAACGCTTAAAAAGTTTCAACATCGAACAAAAGATTCCAGTTTGCTGCCCGCTGAGAAATAATAAAAGTCAGCGGTGTGTGTTGAATGTAGAATTTGTTGTGTCATGACCCGCTTTTACAAGTCGGGTAAATCAAACTTATTATTGCAATTTGAGGAAACTTCAAACTTCTCAAGGGAAATGTAATCAAAGTGCTAACATCTCTGTCAGAAGCAATTGAAAGAAACCAGGCTCTTCACAACTCTCGACAGTATAACAAATCGCGTGTTTTACAGTGTGTCAAAGATGGCTAAAGGGATAACTACACTCGTATCTGGTGGTTATCGCGGTACAGAAGAGAAAATAGAACTTGGCCTAGTTTTCCATGATTTAATAAAAAAGATCAATTTACAAGTGAATATCAATGTGAATTTGCATACCATTGTGAGAATCTTCAAAAGATTAACTGCATTGTCGATATGAGGATGGTTAAAGCTAATGTTAGTGTCAATGTTAATATCAATGAGCCGGCCACTATTGACGGAAACGTTAGAATCCCATCGTTTGGTACTTTTCCATAATTATTGTATAAATGGACAATCATATTTCATATGGACATTGTTGTCGACGTTTATTATCGTGACTGGATATATCTTTATTTAATATTGTTAAAAGGTTCTTTTCAGAGAACTGTTTCCTTAACTCAAAATTTGATACATTTCAGGACCATTGAATTAAAAATTATTTCTAAGGATAACATTAGAAAAAATAGTCGATTCATAGAATCATGTGTTATAATACTTAACCCACTTGCCACCGTAGGCCCATTATCGTTGACGAATATGTTTGTAATATTAGAGAGGACTTTATCATAAACGGGTTTTCATGGATGGAGGATGTTGTGCAAGTGTGTAACAACCATTATTCAAATACAAATATCAACATTTTAACTGTAGACCTATTATGTAACCTTACCAAGTGCAGTTGACATCCATCAGTCTATGAACTGATGTTCGCTTAGAGCCATTATTATTGTAACGTTGTGCCGATCACTTAAGTTGACGATAATGGTTTCTTTCTTCAATATTGATGTAAAATATCTAAGAATGTCATCATAAAGTGTTACCAAATGTAAATATAAGCATATTATTAAAATAGTATTTAAGCATTGAACGTCTTTCAGTTGGCAAGAAGTTCGAAGTTTTTTTCAAGAAGGCGTGCCGATCAGTTTAGCAATACTGAGGTTAGTCACCTCAGCCGAGACATTGATGTGACGACAGGATGATATATGTAGGAGAGGATATGGTTTATGTAGCCATCCTCGGAAGCCTAATGGATCTGTGACAGAGCCCGTCGTATGTCTTACACAGAGTCGATAAAACACCATCGATGTGTACGTCGATATATCATACAAAAAACAAGACAACACATATATAGCATAAATCATATGACTTGCAAATCCAGCATAGATCATATCTCGATTGTAGATAAGATAGGACTATCCTCATAAGCACATTGTAAACAAAAACGACCTTGTGAAAGCTAAATGGGTTAAATGACCTTCCTAAACGAGAACGACCCTGCAAACAGGGACATGTTTAATCGGCCTAACAACAAACAAGAATAGCGTTCTCCCTAAAATAGACTTTTAATTCATTAACCAACAGAGGTTTTATAACAAATGAAGGTCGATATGGTGTTTGGTTTAATTTGTACGTACTAATGATGTTCTAATGGAGTCACAGAACAATAGTATTAACTTAATGACGCTTGTTGAAACAGTTTCGAACGAAGAGCTGTAAAGTTGTTCCACGGCTCCTTTACGTAGGAGTTCACAATTCATGTATCAGTGAGGATAAAGTAGATTTATTTGTTTTAAACTCCAGTAAAGAAAAACTTTTGATACTTCGAAAAAATATTTTGATTTTTTTGACTCTAGAATTTATATAATTCCAATAGTGATCAGGTTATGGATTCTCAGTTCTGACACCAAAGTCTACAATTCACTTCCTTGTCTCTGGTAACACTAAATAGTACGTCTTGGTTCCTTCCAATAACCCTTGAATTGCTCCAGAAACACCCACATCATTAGTTCCCTCCGGTAACAACTATAACCTCGATCGACTGCCTTCGGTAGCACCAAATAGCCTTGGTCTCTTCCATACATTGGTCTGAATTCTTAATTTCCTCCTTCAGTAGTATTTTATGCCCTACGATTACACCGATAACTTGTTGAATACAGCAACACCCAAACCACGATTCCCTCAATTGACACCAAAACCTGAATTACCTCTGGGTACACGAAAATGCTCGACTCTCGTAAACAACCAAACACTTGACATCTGAGAATACTGGAAACTCCCACGGATTTCCCTTCAGTATCAATACTATTCTTTATTTCCCCCAGTAACACTAAAACTCCAGATTCTCTTCATTAACATCCAATCTCTTGTGATAAATCCGGTATCTCTTTCTGTCAATGTCCGGCCATAACCGTATGTATTAATGGCGCTAGCACAGGCGACGAGGTCTTGTCCCAGGAGAGCCTTGATGGATGCTTGTCCCGTTCTTCTAATTACAGCATTATGTAATGGAGTAGGGAGACGGATCTCGGGAATATATCAAACATAAGGAAGGATTACTCCCAGTACGCACGCGCGTCCCTCTGGTCATACACACCGGCCGTAATCACATGCGATGAAATAGTTACTTGCCAAAAGATTACAAATGTTGTATATCACGTAATGGTAATTACATGTTCCAGCAAATACTCGAACGTCCAGACTGTTTCTTTATTTGACAATTGTTCATTTGAGTCCGAACTCCAAAATATTCTTAGACACATTATTTCCGGTATAATGTTGTCTGGGAATTGATATACTAACAAAGTGATATTTCCAGAAATCGGTTCCAAAGAGAAGGTCTGGATCAAGGCCTAATTCCTATGGACAGAATACGATTTCGGGTACGACTTTTTTCAAAAGTTTTCATAAATGGTTTCACATATAAACACATGAATAAGTAATTTACTTTCCTTTTGTATCCCTGGTAACGTGCATGACATTGTTACGCTTAACTGATATATGTTATGACGACGTACATCGTTACTTACAAACTACTTATCATTGTTCCTCCAGCTTGGCGCTTTCTTTTCGTTTCCACTTTATTGACTGTAATCTGTCTTCAAACGTTTTTGTCGTATCTCACTATTCTTGCTAGTAAACTTCTAACGGCTGATAGAACAAATTGACGATTTAACTTTATTTAGCTTTGATAGCATTCTATCAAGAATTTTAAATTATGAACACCGGAAATCTTATCTTCAGCGTACATCAACATGCCATGGACTAGAGGTAAGTTCCTGTATGTATAACAATTATTCCTACTTAAATACCATAAATCGAAGTGTCATCAGACGTAAGACGTCCATGTTGCCTTATAAGAAGATCGACTACTAGCGAACTGCTACATTTGCCTGCCAAGGGATTTTTGTTATCCAGCTATTATGCAGTTATCCAACATAAAAATGAATGTTAGTATCGCTCTTTGCAAAGATAGTACGGCAATGGCGTCCACAGGCTCTTCCATTTAGAATGATGAGGAATGATCCGTTTTCATTAAACGTTTTTCAAATTGTGAAAATTATCAGGTACACAAAACACACAGGTATACGGTGTTCTTGTTATAGCTTTACCAATAGACAGTTCTACCGTCTCTGTGACTTTCCCCGAAGTCGATCTATGGAAATTATTCCAGGCCCAACTTTTCTCCCTCAAATAAAAACTGAAAATTCGCCATAGGAAAGCATGATATACGTTAAGAAAATATTTACGTTAAAACTTTCCTAACCTAATATTTTCCAATACAGGATGATAAGTAAGGATACTTTCTTAGTTAAGAATTGTTCAAACCGGGCCCAGATAAAAGTAGTGTCGTTTTCGATCTTAATTCCACATTTGATAAATGGTACATATTTCTGTAGGCATGAAAAAACCCATATGTAGATGTGCTGTAGAATGATAAATCGATCTCTGGTTTTGCCACATACCTGAATGACAAAAAATTCTAAGTTGTCATTTATCACACTGTCTGATCCTATAAGTTATACCCATGGCTTCAATTCATCATTCCATGTTGAAAGGCTAGGGCCATTCTTTAATTAGGTAGAGTTATACTGGTTACGTAGATGGTGGTGCTGATTTCAATCAACTGTTTATATATGTCGTGATAATTATATCTGACATTCCCTTAATAAATGATTCACCAGTGTGTTTGTATTTCAAGTAAAAATTAAAGCATGACGATGACACTAATCAAACTAATGATCATTACGAAATTAATAGACACCACACATAATTAACGGTAAATTACTAAAGTTGACCAACTACATCATCTTTTGTAAAGAATCAGTACGCTCAATATCAGTACATTATATCTCTATTGTATTAGATTAAGTACTAGGGGAGACCATAAAAACCACAATCATTATGCAAATTGCTTAGCTTACATGTTACCACATACATCTTATTCAAAGACACTGGCAACTAGAAGTATATCAACGTTTACAATTACAAAGACTTGGAGCAGAGGCGATAGTGAGCAACATGAAAGCTTGGGGAAGAGAATGCTATCGAAATGGCAAATATATTGAATTACGCATGTACTCTTACAGGTTTTTGTTTCTGTGTAATCTCTTTGCAGTATACCTCTACCTTAAGTGAATGACTATAAACTAAGAGTGTTTGAATGGTTTTAATGTGTGTTCGGTATGTCCCTGATGAACACCATATCTTGTTGGAACCCAACACTACAAGGGTTACGTCTTCTGTTGGCATACAAAGAATTCCACAAAATTATTCGACATATCGTGTTGGCGAGACTATTGAAGTACAACAATAAAATTATAACATGAAATATAAAGCGAATGTTGTGATGAGCTTTTGCATTACATTTCAAAATAATGTTGGCATCATGTGATGCTTTAAAAACATACCGACATTCCCTTGGTGCATTGCGACCCACTTGCAAAATGTACTTTGGGGAAGAACGAAGGTTTATAGGGGATCTGCTGTTGACACTTCACCCACATTTCTCAAACTATACATTTTCCCAATGATATAGATAATATTTTTCTTCCAAACAAACCTGCGAGCTAAACATATGGTGCTAAGGCTTTTGCTATCCTTGTTTTCATAAATAACTTGTACATAATTGAAGCCATTGTTCGGTGAAAAGACTTCGTTCATCAATCTCCTATGCCAATTTTTCGCGTAAATTCTGTAAGTGAATACGGGCTGTTATGTTTTCACTTAATTTGAATTGGCTGTACGGTGCTTCTCAAATGTGTGTAATAAAAACGACAGAAATGTAAACCCTACGGTAGATGCTGTAGACAGCTGGTCTCCATAACTAAAGCTACCTAGCTAGACTTAATGTTAGAGGTAAAACTGGTACCAGATCAATGTGAGTTTGGCAAGATTACGTCAAAAAAAAAAGAAAACCTTAAAAAAGATGGGAGGAAAGGCATAAAACATTTATTTGAATTATCATCCCTAATTTGTCGGGCACGAGTTGATGTATTGTATTCCAATGTTTATTGTCTGTGTTTAAATGTCTGTCGAGAAGCCCTCTCAAAGTTTAGTGTTCAACAAGCAATTAAAGACGAGCATTAAATCTTCAGTCCAAAACCATACCCAAAAACTTAAAGGTCCTCCTTATTTCTGTAGACTTTATGATTACCTAAAATATTTCTCGGTGCATAGCATTGTCCGAGTCTCAGTATTTTGATTATTTTTGTAATATCAAAAGGTATCTTAGTACACATTTTAGTTTTTTATTAGTTTTTCCTCCATTCAAATAAAACACGACTGCCAACTGTATTTGGGACGTAACGTCAAGGTAATGTCTTTATCAATTACGTTTACGTGTGTAGACACGTGCTAGTTGGTTATTTTGGTATGAAATGGATTTTCCTTTGTATTAATTGAGTAGTTATTGTTTTTATTTGTCCCTTTCTTTTGTCAATAAGATATGTCTGGCGCGACTAAAATTTAAATAATATTTTTATGATTTGTGATGAACAATATCTATCATTATCTTGGTTTTTCAAAACATTTACCGACAATCTGATCCAGACTCTCACTGTCTATAATGTTTCTTTTTACAAATTCTGAATGTGCTTCTATAACTCCGTTGAGTAGAGATTAAAATCCACATTCGTCGTTGGTGAGAATCTCAAAATGAAAGCTGGTATGATCAATGTACATTTATTATTTGGGAGACTGCGGTATGTAAAGTGCTACAAACAATTGAAAGTTCTTATCTTTCAATCCATGGATTATCTCAAATAAGCGCCAGATGGAACGAAAGTTCGGAATGATACCTTATAAAAGACGTGGAATGTCAGAAATGTGTCGTAGCTTAAGTAAAAGTGACAAACCAAGAAGAGCTTTTGAAATGTAAATCAACACCAAATATACCAACATTTTAAGAATTACAATAAGTAGAATGCATCGGTTTATCTTTATTTTAATTAGATAAGAGATTAACATCTCCAATTGAATTTTGGCAGTATTCACAATGATAAAGATTTTACATCTAATGTGCAGTAAAAAGAGCACACATGGTCAAATCAAGAAACCAAGTCATGATCTACAACCTTATTTCACATTTTAATAAATTGACATCTAAATGATATCAGAAGATAGATTTTTTACATTGTGTGATGCTTTTGTAGTTACTAATGACCATAAATCATCAGACATGTTTGTGGATATTTTTAATGATTACTATTTCTCATTTCACCAAACCTGCAGGTTTTAGTTGATTATTAAAGTAATCAATTCGACCAGTTGAGGCCTATATAACTTAATGTGATACTTCACCTTAGCTTGGGATATAGGGATAGTGTTATCTTTTCTCTATTATGTATGGGATGGAGTTGCTGTTATCATAGATTGTGTTTCTCTCGATTTCATTGAATTAAGATCTTTTCGTGTATTACCGCCTCAAGAGTTTGGTGATCATGGGGTGTTTTCATATATTGTATTTCAGTCAGAATTCTCTCTCGAAGTCATGGAATTTTGATAGAGATCTTTTCATGAATTATACGTGTTACAGTACAGTCTCTAGAGTATGTGACGATTGGGTGTCTTCAGACGGATTATTTTTCTATATTCTCTCAATTTCATGGAATTTAGATAGAGACCTTTTCAATGATTGCGTTTTATAATACATTCTCTCGACTTTGGTGTTGAATAGATGTTTTATATATTGCATTTCACCCAATATTCTCTCGATTTCATGGAATTTACACTGAAATCTTTTCATGGATTGCGTTTTACATAACAGCCTCCCGAGTCACGATTTGGTGTTATTAGAGATTGTGTTTCTACATGTATATTATCTCGATAACTTTAATGAAAACCGATTCAACTGTAAAATTATTTTAAATGAGAAAAATGATTTTAATGAGAATTGCTGAAACCATAAAAGGATATTATTACTATCGGTGTCAAGTCAAATTTTCGAAATGAGATAATATAATTGGGGAAATGTATTGGCGGGTATATTAGAAACACCCAAACGTTTGATATAGGCAAATGCGGTGCACAATTCATTAATGTATGTTGTATTTCAGCGTACATATCTTTTGCAATAATATTTGGTGTCTTTGTCAGAGCGATAGCACTATAAAAAAGACAAGAGTTTCACTATTAGTAGATGTAACAATTAGACTATACGTAGTCTTCTATAACACACACGCATTGATAAAATTTCAAACAGGAGAAATCTGCCTTGAATGACCTTAGATGTGATAGGAAGTTAAACTTTTAACATAAAAACTAACTAATCATGATCTGGTGACATAAGAGCAGTTATTGCTTTACTTTACATATTATAACAACAGAAAAAGACTTACACATACTTGTAGAAGGGACTACAGTTTTATGATACATGTATATAAATGACCTAAACAGCAACTCTATACATGTATTATACAGAACTTTCACAAAGGAAGTCATCAACCAACTTATTTTCGCGATTCAGTTTTAAAATGTAGACACATTTCACTGTTGTACCTGTCTTTAAAACATTTTCGCGATTCCCAATACCATTGAAAGTACGCGAAGTACAATCGCGCGCGAAAATAAGTTACTTAACATTATAGCTTGTAACGCACAAACAAAACAGTCATAAGTATACAGTATATGGATCTGTAATAGGTGTGTCAGCATTGGGGATAATTAAGTTAATAAATACCAATCATTACTCATTCAAATAATAAACACGAATTAAGCAATGTAGCAAGTCACTGACTAATGTGTTTGTTGGGATGTGACTCCAGTTTGATCGATTATAAAACATCACATCAGCATAATTCCGGAAATCAAGCAAAATTTTGTATTTTTGCTCCAGCATTTGCGAATAACAATCATTAATTATCTCTCTCGATCCCAATGAAAACAGATATCAAAGAACAGCTCAACAATCCACAATACATGCGTCGAGAGACAGTGTCGATAATATGGCGTCAGAAGAGGGAACAGGCTTAGGTGTATATCCTCATCAAAGCCTTGTTCTGTAGCCACAAAGTAACTGTTTTGTTGGTTGTTTGTTTGAGTTTTACGTCCTAGTAACAGCCAGGGTCATGGAGGGCGGTCTCTCCTGTATGTAGTGTCAGGGTGAATGTCTGTATGTTCTGGGTTTACGTCCTAGTAACCACAGGGACCTGGCACGAAAATTTTTAACCAATAGTATACATATATATATTATAGTATCAAGGGTATGAACTCGGCGGTCGAGAAAAACGGACCTATTTTTCTAAAACCGTGATTATTTTGATAACTGGGTTCTTTACAACATTGACGGATATCTTACCTTAAGGAGAAATAATTTATCTTTCCATTGAGTGCTTGATGAACAAAATTGGCCAAGTATTGACGAAGTTATGGCTTGATGAATTGGGAAATTTACGAAAAATATGCTAGGTAGACATTTCCCTGTCCGGTCGAAATGTCGTCTCGGCTCTAATGGGTACCTCAAAAACCAAGCCAAAATCACAAAATCTACGCTTGTGGTGGTAAACAATACCCATAACCGTGTTCATCCACAATCTTCTTTGGAGGTGTCATGACTCGTACTTTGTAGAAACTCCATTTAAACATCGTGTAGCTCACTTACTTTAACCGTCACCGCCATGTTCATTTGTTCTTCGGAACGCTTCTCGAGTTTACCGACAAGCACAACATAACATAATTTGCATAATGTAGTCAATATATGTAAAGTCGAGAAGCGTTCCGAGAGAAAAATGAACATGGCGGTGACGGTTAAAGTAAGTGAGCTACACGATGTTTAAATGGAGTTTCTCCAAAGGACGGGTCATGACACCTCCAAAGGAGATTGTGGATGAACACGGTTATGGGTATTGTTTACCACCACAAGCGTAGATTTTGTGATTTTGGCTTGGTTTTTGAGGTACCCATTAGAGCCGAAAGGACATTTCGACCGGACAGGGAAATGTCTACCTAGCATATTTTTCGTAAATTTCCCGATTCTTCACTCCATAGCTTCGTCAATACTTGGCCAAGTTTGTTCATCAAGCACTCAATGGAAAGATAAATTATTTCTCTTTAAGGTCGGATATCCGTCAATGTTGTATAGAACCCATTTATTAAAATAATCACGGTTTTAAAAAAATAGGTCCGTTTTTCTTGACCGTCGAGTTCATACCCTTGATACTATAATATATATATATGTATACTATTGGTTAAAAATTTTCGTGCCAGGTCCCTGTGCTAGTAACAGCCAGGGTCATGGAGGGCGGTCTCTCCTGTATGTAGTGTCAGGGTGAATGTCTGTATGTTCTGGGTTTACGTCCTAGTAACAGCCAGGGTCATGGAGGGCGGTCTCTCCTGTATGTAGTGTCAGGGTGAATGTCTGTATGTTCTGGGTTTACGTCCTAGTAACAGCCAGGGTCATGGAGGGCGGTCTCTCCTGTATGTAGTGTCAGGGTGAATGTCTGTATGTTCTGGGTTTACGTCCTAGTAACAGCCAGGGTCATGGAGGGCGGTCTCTCCTGTATGTAGTGTCAGGGTGAATGTCTGTATGTTCTGGGTTTACGTCCTAGTAACAGCCAGGGTCATGGAGGGCGGTCTCTCCTGTATGTAGTGTCAGGGTGAATGTCTGTATGTTCGGGGTTTACGTCCTAGTAACAGCCAGGGTCATGGAGGGCGGTCTCTCCTGTATGTAGTGTCAGGGTGAATGTCTGTATGTTCTGGGTTTACGTCCTAGTAACAGCCAGGGTCATGGAGGGCGGTCTCTCCTGTATGTAGTGTCAGGGTGAATGTCTGTATGTTCTGGGTTTACGTCCTAGTAACAGCCAGGGTCATGGAGGGCGGTCTCTCCTGTATGTAGTGTCAGAGTGAATGTCTGTATGTTCTGGGTTTACGTCCTAGTAACAGCCAGGGTCATGGAGGGCGGTCTCTCCTGTATGTAGTGTCAGGGTGCTGAGGAATGTCTGTATGTTTTGGGTTTACGTTCTAGTAACAGCCAGGGTCATGGAGGGCGGTCTCTCCTGTATGTAGTGTCAGGGTGTTGAGGAATGTCTGTATGTTTTGGGAGACTGCGGTATGTTCATGTTGTGCCCCCTTGTAACAGTGGAAATTTACATATTGTGTGCCGTAACTATGCGTCGTTAAGGTGACATGCAAATCAATAATTTCCATGGTTTGAATAGATCAACCCTTCCCCCTCGAACAAAACTACTATCAGAATAAAATTTATTTCAACTGCTTAAAGGCCAACTACCTTTCCGAAACAAAAATTAAAAGTTTCTTTAAAATATTTAGATATTTATCCATTATCTAAGATGAGGTTACAACACCAAACAAATGCGAATTTCTCTGCGTAATTGATGTTAACAGTGAAGATTCAATTCGCTGTTTTACCGTCTGGTGCAGTAATAGTCAACTAACGCGCTGTAATTAGGACGACGGCGGAAAACATAAGACGACCAGTGTTATGAAAATTAGCATTTAATGTATTGTGTAGAAGGTGATGATAAGTGTATTAATAACTGTCAGCTTACAACATTTGCGACTCTACAAAATTATCAATCTTTGATTTACATTCCCATTTTGAAAAGAAAAAGCCGTTTCGGAAAGGTAGTGGGCCCTGAAGAAGAGAAAAAGAACTAATGGTTTTAGATAATAATACCTTCCGTGAAAACAATAGTTTTTCAATAGAATGAAATGATAATAATTAAATCAATTATACAATTTATATGATAATGGGAGAGCTTGTTTGGAGAAAGGAAAGGCTATCCAAGAGAACAATGTGATTGAGCAAGTTCCTCTTTACGAGAAGGAATGGTTAACTAAGGCTGTACGGAAAAGGAGAAAGTATGGCAAATAAATGTTCGGAGCGCGAAGGGATAATGAAAATAAGCGAGGAAGGACTTTTAGCAGGAAGGGTTTCTTTGATATTTGCAAGAAGGGTTAGATACTAAAGAATATTAGTAAGAACAATTTATTTGCAAGTAGAGCAATGCTTGTTGATTGACTAATAAAAGTTATAGAATGGCCATCGATTTTACAGGGTCATCAGAAAACATGTTTCTCTTGGCACAAGTCCTGTATTTCTTTAATGGAAGGGATGTGATTTACTCTTTTCAAGAAGCGAATATGTATAGAGAGCAATGTGTTCTTTTCGGCAAAGAATCTATAAATATGAGCAGCATTTGTTATGTTTTACGAGAAAGGGTGGACAAGTGTGATCTTTATAAGATGGACGACTGTAAGAAGGACTGGATAACTATGAGAGCAGCTCGTTTGTCGAGAAGGGTTGGATAAATGCAAGGATAAATTGAAGAGCAATTCATTCAGTTACATAGATATTACAGCTATTCTTTCACGAGACGGGATAAGTAAGATATTAATTTGATCCATATGAAAATGTTCTATGTAAACTGACACGTAGTACTGAAGTACATATAACTAAACAGTGCCTTTTAACGCTCATAAATCTACATCGATTGTTTTACATGACAAATTGAAAGCAACACGGTATACCAACAGCTTAAGTTTAACTCCAAATTCATGTCGCTTCAAGTAAACTACTTAAACACGACGTCGATGTCTATACCACTTCAGCTCGTCACACGTTAACCCTCAGATCCTTACCGACGGTTACAGTTAGTAACCCCTCCAAACTGTACCATTCCACGTGGCTTAAACACTCAATTGCATTTTTGCATTGCTCCATTTACCGCAAATCTTCCGTGCATTTGCTCCAATAATCACATTGCTTTCTTATATAATGCAATTTTCGGTCCAATTAGTAGCCGAAGTTGTATTAAGTTAATTGGCCCTTCGGTTAACATTACAGAACTCCATATCCTTGTGTACAGTGGTTATGTGGAGGGGCACTGTGTATTATCTCTATTGATATACCCTCCTTAATTAGACATAGGAGGGCGAGGGAGGAACACAGGCTCACTCACACGTAATACTTACTTAAGATATTAACGAAAAGATAAGGAAATTGCTTACCCAAGTATTTTCAAAAGCGTTAGAATGTATACCAGTGTATAATGGTATGCGGAACGGAATTTCTCCTTTATAACAATGAATTATCCTTTACATCAATGGTTATAATTACATTATCCCCTAAAAATTAGCAATACATTGAGCTAAATCGTCCGCAGTAGAAGGGTTTACATTGGGTATACATGACAGAGACCTGTGTAGGTACACCAGCTCCACATAACATATCATAACGTCTAGGTGTTCTCTACCGATGGATCAAATTTTAACGTAAAAGTCGGGATTCTCAATCTCTCTTGTTAAAGGTTTCAATTTCATTTCACGGCTCCCGTAGCGGAAGTTTATATTTTTCTGGGCTTGAGAATGTACGGTTTTTGTTATTTGATATTGTCTTACATTTCTTATTTTTTCCCCGATCGACTTGAACATTCTTTGCAGATGCTGTCGTTTGTCATTGTTTTAACGCTGTAATTTCTATTGTTAATTCTAAACCACGCGTATATCACTTGCATAAAAATAATGCAGTGTTAACGACCAGTATACTAGGAATGGCCTGACCAATGTTACAGTAATACCGCATAGAAAGCGAATTTGTTCCATAGAATGATGTTAAAGTTTGTCCAGACCAGACAGCCAGTTCCTTGACTTTGTTATATCATACAGTTATCAAAACCAGACAATACCGCGGATGTAAATTGGTGAAAAAATGAGATCAATGAAGCCATTGTTTCTAACAAACCCAGATCTAGTAACCTCACAAAATGTATAGAAAGAAAACAAGTTAGCTAATAAAAAACGTTAACTTACCTCCGGTGATTCAGCGCTTTCATGAGCATTTATCCAAAATTGTAATTCGCAATATTAGTATCTAGAGAACAGAATCACTGAAAAATCGAAGCACTTGAGGCGAACTACTTCGTAATCACCTAAAAGCACGTCCTGCTAACGTGCCAGATATGAACACGGGATTACACTTTGACTTTTTTTAATTCGTGATGTAGCATGATCCTTGACGATTGTCACAATCCAGGAATGCATTTAGTGTCGGATAGCAGCACGCGGGTCCATTCATTGACAAACGCACCCAAAACACTAAGCAAATTGTTGCCGTGTACATATGTACGAACGCACCCTTACTACTACTGTAACACTGATGCGTGGTACGAACGCACCCTGGCCTGAGGGGAACTTCGAGTGTATTGGACATATGATGTCAGGTTAACGTGTTTACACCCCAGGAGCATGTCATTAACGCCGGCGTCAATTTCCATTAATCCGCGTGCAGGGATGGTCAGTTAGTCCAAATGACGTAATATACAATCTGTAACGTATTGAACATGTTACGGGGTGGACAATGGACGTGAAATCGACCCAACACACTGACCAACTGTTTCGACACGTGTACCCACGTGCTCGACACGGTGTAGTGTTACTATGCTTGAGGTCTTCTCAAAATTAGGTAATAATTCATTGAATTCCAATAATTGAAAAGTTGACATGAATTAGCTTGTATAATTACATATAATACTCTGAAAGACATTTTGTCGTTAAAGTTGTGCCAGCTATCAATTATGTTAGTTGAGACATTGACATCCTGGCAACATTAACTCTGATCACTGTCAAAAACAGACGTGCTAGCATCCGTATGTAACTAAATCATATTTAGTCTAATACTAATACCAGTTATATTAGATCTAATGGTTTCCCCCTCATATTCATTATACATTACTTTTTTGTCGAACCTAATGGTCTTCGTATGCCAAATGTACGCAGGATGACCCCTATAGCGTTCCGTTATCCCGATGCTGGATTGAACATTTCAGCTTTTGCCAGCCGTGAACTCGACCAATGACCTCATGATTATGGTTGCAATCTAGTCTGGAAGTACCTTTGAACTCAAAAGTACAAATCGCTGAATTCACGTTTACATATTGTGTGTCTTATTGGGTCAACACTTACATAGTTCCCTTGTATTCTTGAATGGTATGGTTCCCAGGCCTATTTTAAACAAAACGTTCGATTAAAAAGAAATCAATTTGTTGCGTATGCCTGCACGAATTCGACATTGGGACCTCACAGGAATTATTTTTTTTCGTGAAACCCTGTTGAAGGATCGTAAATTATCGGATATGAAAACAACTTTCGGAGACAACCATGGAAACGTGGATCATTAGCGATGAATCACTTCCGAACTTGCTCGCAAATCATTTCTTGTGTCGTACGATTCCGTAGTGTCACATGGTCACGGCCACTTTGAGACATGTAACGACTGTTTTCAGAATTCATGGTTTCTCTTGTCTATTACAAACATCCGCACATGGATGACTACCGGTTGTAAATACTTCAAATATTAGACTACAACATATAGGTACAATCGTGCCTACAGATCATGGTTAATATGATGTGGCTTAAGATACACACATCCTAATGAAAGACACAAACATGCAAACCAAATTATCCATGTATTATACAAACCATGTACGACCAGGGTATCGACAATATCAATGGCCATGTATTTGATGACAGATAACTGACGGCACACAGAATCGTTCGAGGTCTATCATTGCATCTCGGCTTTGGCTCATAGCTGTGCAGCAATTCTGTGCAGCGCCGTTCAGGATAAACGTCGACTTTTATGAGCTGTATGCCAACCATTCTTTGCTTGGATATTACCATGATGGTAAAAAACAATGTTGATGATGAAATAAGCATTTCATCGTTTTTATATGTTTACGTATATTTTATATTTTAATATCTCTATTCAGAAGTTACTACAATACATCATCGCGGTACCGCCGGTTCCCCTAAATAGACAGATTGCAAATCTATGATACTGTCTGATATCGAATTCTGACAAATTGTTATATAACAAACCAACTTTTGTTTTCATTTCCACAGAACAGTGAAATCGTGTACATAACGAGTATGCATATATATCCTATCTAGAGATTAAATAAATAATAATTCGTATTCGTGGTATAACGAACATTTGTTATGAGGATCTGTGCATTAATAACCTTTGTATTATGACAACAACTTGAATTGTATACAACAGTCAATGTATATTGTTGTCTCATGTCCTTGACATGGAGGTTTTGTATATTTTGAATATCAGAGATACATTGATAAACGTTCCATACCCAAATTATTGTTTATACATTTGTACGATATATCAACTTAATCTGTCTTAGGAAATCAAATTATACATATATCTTCCTTTTCGTTTTGACTTAGAATGTGAATAGCCCATTGCTTCACCTTGGTGTACACCTTTCGAGGTTTGAAATAGACCTCTGACCTTTGACAATGGTATCGAGGTAACAGGTATCTAATGGCTACTATACTGCGAATGTCGTCAAAATTGTCCAAGACAACAGTTTGAAATTTTGGCCAAATATTATTAGAAGCAAAACAATAAATTGGAACACGCTTTAATTAATATAGTTATAATATATGTGCCTTTTATTCAAATGCGAGATTTTGGGGAAAGGGTAAGGAGGTTATCTTGTTTACCTAAATTAAAAAAAACAACAACACAGAAGCTTCTGGTTAGTCCCTTATTAATGATGTAACAAGTTATCGTTTGGTATCTCATTGCTGACAAAAACCTAAACATGATTAAACATTGTGGTCCGATGTTTACTTAGACTTATTGGTACCGTATAACTGGATGATGAGTCGCCTCTAGTCATACATGTCGGGTTTGTATATAGTAACGTTTGTAGAGGAAGACCCGCAGACTGCGCGTGAGAAACAAGGCTTTGTTAATTAGTTAGAGAGTACAGACGATGTCGAGACCCGAGGTGACGGAGTGCATAGGTCAGGACTAGATGGCGGCAACCGTATGATTTGTATTACGTTTGTTGACAGATAGCCTATAGACCTATCCGAGTATTTCATTATGTACGAAAGGGGCTTCTGGAGGTCTTATAGCACTGTACAAATGTTTCCAAATAGAAGAGTTTTTGAATATGTCTGTTCAGAGAGAATAAGTATGATTGTAATATTGTGTGTTGTCTATCGAAACCGTACCTGGCCTTCAGACAAATTCAATTTTACGTGTGTAGCCGTTTCTATAACAACTAATAAAATCATGAAACATTAGTTTCGTTCGTTTAACAATCTTATTGTAATTATGGTCAAGAAAGCCGAAAGTGGCAAAGGTAAAGCTTTAATTAAAGTTTTAACATTTGAAATAGCCCCACGTTTTCTGGAACCGGTCTAAAAATATCACGAACCTATCTATTTTATCATATTATCAGGCTAACCGGGGTTGATGTACTTTGTTTCTACGTGTTCGTTCATAAAATTCCCAATTGCTGCAGGCCAACGATATATATACACGCTAACAGTTAATCTATGATGAACAGACGTGTAGTCACCATTGACATTAATGAAGCCTAGTAATGTCCGTTCTCCTATTTTACTCTGTCGTATCAGAGATCATGACGTTACTATGATTGCACTTGTTAGTTTTTTCTCCTGTGTGCATGTTTTTTACCAAACATCATCATTCAGACAAAAAACGTAAATACATCTTACACTGCAGCATATATCTATAAATTCTCTGTAAAATCTTGGTCTACGTTACGTTTGACTACAATAACCAATCCGTACACAGATGTCCGGAACGGTTCCTTTTCTGATTTGATAAATGTCAGTCGTTATCTTCAGTGAATGTCAGATTGTCCCAGACAGAAATCCATACATGCTTTACGTTCTAAGCCCAGTCGTTTATTTGTGTTGACTTCGGAGCATTTAAACAACGACAAAAGTCAATTGTTGACCTGATCAAGTCCGTGCCGAAACTGGATAGTTCCCCAAGTGGCCGTTACAACGTCATTTAGACCAGCCAATAGCCATGATTTCATTGCTGTGACGGAGCCGATCTGCACAGAGATGGCGGGTACAGAACAGAGCTGACGAAATTTACACTCATATAAGATGGAGAGACAGTTGGACATGTGTACTTTTAGTAGACAATAATATATCCGAGGCTATCATGCCGACAAAACAACATCCAAACTGTCACTCGGAGCAATTGTAGGTTTCAAGCATACAAACACTACAGACATTGATAATTTAACTATCAT
The DNA here is from genome assembly GCF_041381155.1 of Argopecten irradians. Classification (NCBI taxonomy): domain Eukaryota; kingdom Metazoa; phylum Mollusca; class Bivalvia; order Pectinida; family Pectinidae; genus Argopecten; species Argopecten irradians. The sequence continues at coordinate 13,907,537 of NC_091138.1, read as the reverse complement.
CGTCGCCATTCGTCGGATTTTTTGTTTGTTGTTTATCTGTCTTTATTTAGGCATGATAGATAATGATTAATTTGGTAAGTTGATTGCAAGACTTTACTCATTTACTAAGTATCCAGTAACAAAGAGTTGATCAATTTAATATCCAACTATAGAAGATATTATTATTATCTTCAAGCATGCAGCAAATTGCTGTTAAAAAAAATGATAATAATATTTAATCTTTGTAACGCATGAACAACTCTAAAGCATGGTTCGATCTGGATATATCATAATTTTGCTTGCTTGTAGTAAAAATCCATATCCACAGTGAATCCAGCTGTAAGTCGGCAAGTGTATCTAGATCGAGCGTAAAAAAGGTTTATCTATAGTATACCGTTAAGGCCAAAGGTCAATTATCGCTTCTCCATTCTTTCAAACTTTGCGAGAAGGAGAGAAGGAGCGAAAACACGACGGCGAGGGAGCAATGAAACTTTCGCTCCGTCGCCGTCGTGTTTTCGCTCCATCGCCGTCGTGTTTTCGCTCCATCGCCGTCGTGTTTTCGCTCCTTCGCGTATAGGGCGAAGGAGCGTTGAAATTTGGCCTTAACGGAACACCATATTTATCCATTATGTTACAATAGATTTCTATGGCATAGCAAGGTAAAGTTGGACAGTTATTCGTTTTTCGTTGCGAAGGAGCGATATTTGGAATTTGTCCCTAACGGAACATCATATTGTTTAGAATAACGAATAACTGTTCCTCCATGCAGACTGCAATACTGAAGCTGCACAACTATTTCATTCCATGGCATGTATGTTCTACCAAGAATAATCTTCTCTCGACTTTGTGAAGAAAAATCAAATAAAGTATAGTTTTCAAGACAATGCTATAAATTTCACTTAATAAAACAAGGTAACATCGCAAAGTATTTAATGAGAATATACAACGGATTTAATTTGATAAATCCACCACAGTGATATACGGGAACATGTGACGGCTTTAATTTAATCACAGCAGCGCTGAACATTGTCACCGATATATCTATTTCTCCTGCGACATTGATTTTTGTAATATTAGTTTAAAGCCATGGTCATATAAGGCCGTGTCAGGTTTTTGGCAGAGGAAAGCCGGAGTACCAGGAAAAACCACTAAACAGCGGTCAGTATCTGGCAACTGTCCCCATATGGGATTCCAACCCGCATCCCAGAGGTGGAGGACTTGTGGTAATATGTCGGGACATCTTAACCACACGGCCACCGAGGCTCCTGAACCAATAAACAAATCACCAGGTTTACACGAACAAAGAGGGTGAATATCAAACACTGTAATATCCATCTACCGAAATCGTATACCCTAACTCAGTATGATAAGTATGTTTTGTAGAAAAATTGTGCTGTTGTCCGTCTGGATTGGCACCAATACTTTGAATCAAATGTAGGACTGCATTAGAAAGCTAAAATCGCCTCCAACTTAAATTCTAAGCTAGCTGTGGTCATACACAGTCAGAGATATCCTAAAGTCTACTTCAAAGTGCTCGTCATCAACGATCCAAATGGACTGACCCGGGACTTGTCACCACGATGTGTCAACAGAAATCGAAATTGTGGTTTTAGTAGACATTATAATTGCCTTTAGAACCCCGCCAACGCGTGAAGTTTGTGGGCGTTTCATCGAAAATTACTCGAATTTGTCATTGATTTCCGTACTCAAGCTATATAGTGTACCTTTAATGTTTCCTTCGTTATTGGTTAACCGTATGGGGGGAATGCGAGGCTCCGAGAGAAGATTCCATGTGTCTACATATATGCATGGACTTTGAATTAAAGGTCCATACTTATATCCAACACACATGACTGTTATTTAAATAATGTTATGTTATCCGGCCAGGTGTAGTCACGTGACTCACGTCCAAAAATTGAGAAACAAAACACAACCCCTGACAAATAGGCTAGCCCTGGACAGTCACACGTATATCCAAAACATGAAAATATGTTTTAATTATTTGATCATGTGTAAATTATGTTTCCATTCATACTGTATTTAACGACTAAAATCTATCCCCTATAGTCGCTGTGTAGAGGATGTCGAACTCATGAGGCCATCTTCGTAGATAAAAGATTAAGGCGTCTATATAGCATTCCTGGTCATTCTTAATTACCAGCCCATGATCGCGATAAAATCTAGTAATTATTGGTGCATCATGGATAAATTGTAAATTCTACGTTATAAACGTTTACAAGTATCAGTCACAGGTTCAGATATAGCTGTACTTCTGGCACAATCTCGTTCCGATCAACTTGACTGACATAGCTGTACTGACGTTTGATCATTACACACATTTGCTCTACCAGGTCAAACGTTTTGATGTACCGATAAGATTTATCAGTAGTACAGCGGATATATACAATTCGTACGGGTCATTGTGGACCATGTAGGCCATGGGCTGGGAGGGTCCCACATGCACCCATACCCCCTCCAACCTCCGAAGCAATATTTTTCTGAACCCTTATGATCCATTGATCACAAAATCAAAATGTTAACATCGCATAATTTGGGATGAACTTCCGGTTGTCATCAAGATGGCCGCCATTTCGAATTTCACTGAAAATCGGAAAAAAGTCATAACATGGATATTTTTCAACCGAAGAAGACAAATGAGGTAACAAAATGGCAACAGTATCAAGAAATACACATGAGGACCAAATAACTCAATATATGTAGTGATTTTTACGCAGGAAATGAAAAAAATAGGATGTTAGGCTCGAAAATGGCATTTTAGCAAATTTTTCATATTTGGCTTGAGGCAGCAAAAATGATTCCCAACAGCAAACTATTATTTCTAATCAGTTATTTGACACTTATCAATCAGTAAAAAAGTATAGAAATGCAAAAGAGAGTTATTGTTATACCATCACTTGGTTTACAAAACATCACTGGGTGCGTATACTGGGCTTATGATTGTTATTTTTTCCAAACCGTTGACACTAGTTTCCTGGTGTTTTAGAATTTCCTGAATATAACATTGGCTATTGACGATTTATATCTTCGCAAATTTGAATTTAAAATTGGCTGAATATCTAAGTGGGAATCCATTTTCATGTCCGAAATTTGTAGACTAGTAGCGTCTAAAAATGATTTATAACAGCACAACGCCAACTAATAGGGTATCAAATTAAAACTGAGGTAAACCCGTGTTTCCGTTAATACCATGGCACCTTTTTTTGTCTTTAAGAATGAGCACATTTCCTGTGTATAACATAAGGAAATGTCAAATGGTTACTACAATGTCACATATTTCTTCACTAGTTCTTAATGATAATCATTAACATTATGCATGCTTTCTCGCCAAAGTGTCGTCTTTGTTGTCGATGAGCTGAAGAGCTGATGTGACATTACATTATCGGTTCACCATCGTGGTTCTGACTTGTCAACCCTCCATGGCAAGATTTGACATCAGGAACACCGAGTAGAGGGATGTGGGAGCTCTTCGTGTTTCAAACCTAGTGATTCACATATCGTATATGATGCTCCAGACTTCCCCGGCATGATGGAAAAGACACCAGATCAACATTCTGCGAAAGGTTGAGATTGTTCTCCTTAATTCGTATGAAGCCCAATCCCTCGTTCTTGTGAACCTTCAGTGACCATAAATGACACAGGTGAATTCTTTTGGGCCATGAATAAGGTCTGCAGTGAAGTTATACTCTTTGCTTAGTCTGGAAAGCACTGTAGAGAACTTTTTCGATATTCGCCAATGGTGTTTCCACGCATACACCAGATATGACACAACCACCACCTTCAAGGGAGTGGGAAACGTCAGGCCATTGAAAAATATTTAATATTTATGACCTCATTAATGACCTCGAGGAAATAACCTGTGCCATCTATGGTCGCACGAGGGTCCACAAGGTTAATGAATGGTGCTTCATACGAATTATGGAGCTGTGTGCTAAGGAAAACTATTTCCATCATTCGAAGATTATGGATCTGGTGTAATTTCGATTATGCCAGAGAAGTCTGAAACAGCATATACGGTATGATATAATCTGAAGGAGAACCCACTTCCCTGAACCTGTTGTTCCTGATATGAACTCTGGCATGGATGGGTCATGAAAGATGACAGGCTATAACAACACTGGTAATGTAGTGTCACATCAGCTCATCGACATCGAAGACGACGCTTTCGACGAATTGGATACTGATATCTCGATTACGCTGATTCGGACTGCATGCATCAGGTATATCAGACATGCCGAGTCACTTCGGTGGATAGAGCAGTGAGGCGAGAAAGCACGCACAATTATAATGGTTATAATTGAGAACCAGTGAAAGAAATCTGTGACACTGTAGTAACGATCTGACATTTTGCTTATGCTATGCATAGGAAATAAACAATGAATGTGTTCATTTTCAAAGACACAAACGTTTTGGAAACTGTTAATGATATCAAAGGAAACGCAGGCTTACCTTAGGTTACATTTGTTACGCTATCAGTAGGTGTTGTGCTGTAATAATTATTTTTGAGACGCTGCTAGTCTACAAACTTGCAAACATGAAAATGGATTTTGTTAGGAAATTTTGAAGTTAACTGACTTGTCCCACCAAAATATTCTGTCAATTTAACACTCATTTTTTCATACTTATGAGCCGTCAATAGTCAATGTTCTAGGAAATTATAAAACACCAGGAAACTGTAGTCAGCAGTTTGGAGTTAGAAAAGTTGCATATGTCAAGCATACAAACCTAATGATGGTATAACAATAAGGATCTTTTGTATTTCTATATTTTTATTGTTGTTGTTTTTAAATGATTGATAAGAGGTCAAATAACTGATAACGAATAATGGTCTGTTGTTTGGAAATAAAATTGCTGCGTAAAGCCAAAATTGAAAAATTTGCTAAAAATTTTGAGCTTAAAATCCTATTTTTTCCATTTCTTATGTGGAAAATAACTACACATATCGGATTATTTGGTCCTGTTATGTATTTATTGATCCATTGTGGTCATTTTAATACCTCATTTGTCTACTTCGGTTGAAAAATGTCAATATTATGACGATTTTTAGTGCAATTCGAGATGGCGGGCATATTGATGACGTCATAACCGGAAGTTCATCCCAACTTAGGCAATGTTAACATTTTGATTTGTTATCAGTAGGTCATATAAGTTCAGAAAAATATTGGTTCGGAGGTTTAGGGGGTGCATGTGGGACTCCTAGCCCATGGCCTAATATGGTTTGACCAAAGCACGCCAAATTAACCTGTAGAATACCTTGAGTAACTAACGCTTACAAAAAAAAATGCCAATTGCCAAATATTAATTATCTTAAAATTTAATTCATGAATATATATGGCTTCTCCACACAGAGCTCTGTATTTGGATATTTAAGGGCTCCTCGTTCTCGTGTGGCAGTTTAACACCATATAAACCGAACCAAATGTCCTTAATTTTCATATTTTTGTGATTGTGTTTGAATGGTTAAAGGAATAGTGATGGTCTTTAAAAGAAACTCAACGTTTCGGCAATGTTACTTCCCAACAGCAATATCAACTCAGTGTTTCTGAAATGCTTAATATCGACCTCCACGTGACCATATATTAACCAATGGAATTAGTGAAAAATCCACAATATGTGATCATTGAATCGTACATTATATACCGTGATCGGATTGAAAATTTAGGATTTGGTGAAAGTCTTGATATAATGTAAACGCTATAATTTTACATTACGTACTGCATAGTTATTTCTGTAAGGACATAGCGAGTGTGACACATCGGTGTACCTCTCGATAAACTAAATTCCTTAAGGAATACAGCCAGACGACTCTTGCCAAGACTTCTTTCGGGTCCATTTTAATTCTGTAAAACGTTAGATGGCCTGGCCTTCGACATAAGTCTTCAGGCAACTTCCTTATACTGATTTGTAATACAGCTCGGATAACAATGATACCGGTGAGATTATGCACGGCCATTGACATTTTGTTGTTAACATTTATCCTCATAATGATGTCCCATGGTCGCCATTAAATGGTCGTATGCCAGATGCATGGTGTCGGCATACAGCCGGCCTGGTGATCGTGGACTGACTGAACACTCGTGGTCTGTGGTTGCTGTCTAGAATTTTAACAATATTATGTGCAGTAAATAAAGATGAGACCAGTCAGATTTTAACAACTATGATCGATTTAATTAGTCCAGACATATCACAATGTTCCCTTGACATGGTGGAATTTCATTATCACGACCTCGAGTTTCCGAGAATCACAGCGAAGCTCAATAACTTTGCAATACATGGCATTGGTAAAATGATATTGCTTTAGTTCGTACATTATTTCAAATTTCGAAGAAAATTTCAATGAAAATGTCAGAGTCGTAAAATGCATGAAAAACATTTTATCGTTCGTTTTTGTCTTTACGGCCTTGCTCTGTTCTAAACATGCATTAAGTATTGAATTGTATTTGGTTAGCGGTTTTGGGTTGGTGAATACCAACTGGACAAAGCAAAGTCAATGAATCACGCTAACTAGTACTGTTTGTGCGCTGATGACTGTCAAATGTGTTGTTTGGTAACATGATTTCAATACGATTACCGACATAAATAATCGAAAGTTAACAAACAATCAGATATGGAAAAAGCATTAGACCAATTGAATCCAACATTTAAATTGAGAATGTTTTATATTTTCAGTACAATGCCATGTATATCATTTTTCGATCACGTGTGAGAAGGAGGGGTACTTGAATATTCTTAGAATTTTAATGCGTTTTTAAAATAATGACTTATACTGTAAATTCATATTTTGGATATTTTAGAAGTAATCTTTTTAGCATCAATCGCGTCATCAATCGCATCATTGCGCTAAATAGGTATTTTGTCATTGCGTTCCTGCAGCGATTATTGCGATTGTACTAATTCATCATTGCGCCATTTTGTTCAGAATTGGGTTTTTTCTCACATTATTTAGAACGTCAAAACAAGTACGTTTACAATTACTAATGGTGTAAAGAACCCCAATCCCTGGTATCATAAGTCTAGTATACTAATGGCATTACGTGTTTCTAGCTTGGTAACTTCTAGTCGCAGTAAACTATAGGCGCTGGTAGTTAAAACTCTCATGACCATCATTAGGACTCCATAAGACGCTACTATACTGCTGATGAACTTCCACAAAACTGAGACGGGATTAAAAAACATTCCAACAGAGACTGGTGGGGTTTAATAGGAAACAACACGGCCTGTGGTAACTAACGACTTCCACTGTCGTTATCATAAGTCATCCTTTTTGATCAATTCAAATGAAAACACATTTCCTGTCTCACTACACCAACACATGCAACAGCATAGCACTAGAGCATTAACGTCTCCGCCATTATACAAACTACTTAAAACATGCGCGACTCGTGTGAGGATATCGTTGTTGGATCAAAGCACTTCTAATATGTACATTATAAAACGTTTGTAATTGTGTACCATTCCCCGAGTGATAAACCCCTGTATAGATCTGTATAGAGAGCGGCCCACGATGATTACATTGTTACATAACCAGATATCGGGTCATTGATTGATAATACAATGATACTCAGCCTTCATCAAGTATCAAATTCGAATTGTGAGCATCCACCTCCATCAAACACGAAATTTGATTGTTGTCAAATCCTCTCTGGTTTTGAAGTCGCCATGAAATATCGATTTGGCTTAGAATAGATTGTGTAGTCGCTGAAAACAAAACAATTAATTTCGTGAGAAGGGAAGTAGTTAGTTCCAATTTGATGTACACGAACAACGTTCACCGGTAATTAACTAAAAACAAAAAATAAAGTACAATGTCAAGGTCTTTCAGGCAACTCATCAGAAATTGTAGACGTTCAAAACATTAGTATGATTATGGTGATGGTGAATACTTCATCGTCGTCGTCGTCGTCGCCGCCGCCGCCGCCGCCGCCGCCGACGCAAACACGGACGACGACGACAACAATGATGATGAAGATGACGGTGGTGATGATGATTTCCCTTTCCTATTATTTCAAAAGGCACACACTGGAGACAACGCAAATTATAAAGGTCATACCAGTTGGTATTAGGGAAGCTATAGATTTCATACTCTTCGTGAATGTCTAGGTTTTGCTGATTTTCATTTGGTATAGTTTATTGTGTTGGAAACAGTCTGATACTATTAAATGTATAGAGCTTAAGTTTGTTGCGCTTGTTAATGTGATCTTGTTGATATTGTAGATCTTGTAGAGTCTATGGGCGCTGTGCTGTCCAGAGAAGGATAATGTGATCTTGTTGATATTGTAGATCTTGTAGAGTCTATGGGCGCTGTGCTGTCCAGAGAAGGATAATGTGATCTTGTTGGTATTGTAGATCTTGTAGAGTGTATGGGCGCTGTGCTGTCCAGAGAAGATTAATGTGATCTTGTTGATATTGTAGATCTTGTAGAGTCTATGGGCGCTGTGCTGTCCAGAGAAGGATAATGTGATCTTGTTGATATTGTAGATCTTGTAGAGTCTATGGGCGCTGTGCTGTCCAGAGAAGGTTAATGTGATCTTGTTGATATTGTAGATCTTGTAGAGTCTATGGGCGCTGTGCTGTCCAGAGAAGGTTAATGTGATCTTGTTGATATTGTAGATCTTGTAGAGTCTATGGGCGCTGTGCTGTCCAGAGAAGGTTGATGTGATCTTGTTGATATTGTAGATCTTGTAGAGTCTATGGGCGATGTGCTGTCCAGAGAAGGTTAATGTGATCTTGTTGATATTGTAGATCTTGTAGAGTCTATGGGCGCTGTGCTGTCCAGAGAAGGTTGATGTGATCTTGTTGATATTGTAGATCTTGTAGAGTCTATGGGCGCTGTGCTGTCCAGAGAAGGTTAATGCATGTTGACGTCGGATCTAGAGATATTGAGTTGAAAATGATGTAGGGGTAACGCTCATCAAAAGAGTTTTGTTATGATAGAAAAGATCTGAACATCTTGTTTTATTGTTGGAGAGTCTTCAGTATGTTTTTTCCGGAGACGTTACTAAGTAAGAGATTGCTGGTGTTGAGTTTGGGATTATTGTGTCGGAAAAGGTCGTGGTCCATGGCTCTTGAGTAGAGCCGAGGTAAAATTTGCTAAATGTCATACAATTGTTATCCTAGAGGTTTGTATGTTACTCTTTCAATAGGTATTGGTTTAATGTTCAGGTTTTTCTCTGTTAGTTCTGTGGTTATGTCCAGAACCATTATTATTGATGAGGTTCGAACCTGTCAATGACTATGATTATAGCTCATGAAGTACCATAGTATTCTGTTATTACTGGAAATGCACGTCAGTAAGTTTAACATATAAATGTCTAGTTCTGGTGTTTGTGACGTTATTTTTGATTAAGTAACTAGATCATTTCATTGATTATATGGCGTTCCAGTGCTGTCAATGTCACCATACACCCCACAGTACGTAACATGATTAGAGACAATTGATATCAAACGGTTCTCATGGGAAACATTTGATTGTCCTTGACAACAAATCACATGACCAAACCTATCATTGGACATCGACGAAACGTCCTTATTAGGATCACGCTTTGTCTGGAAATAGAAACGATGTGATCCCCTGGGTCAATATCATATATTTGTTGGGCAGTGTGTCACTATAAACGTATCCTTGGTGTCATATGTAGTTGGGTCTACACAAAGTAGGACGGCACTCAACGTCAATAAACCAGCCAATACTATACATGGGATTTCTCTAACGTCTCCTAACTGGATTTCAGATTGACAAATATTAAATGATGGTCTTTACCACAGGAAATGTTAAAGGCGTTTATTCTTTATTTGGATTAAGTTCTATTTTATTCGTCAGTAAAAACGTTTTGTATTTGAAAAGACCTTGCGTATTGAATTCCAATATTCTTTCTTTTAAAAATTGTCAACCTTAGCATTAAATTCCGTACTGAAGTTTAGTTGTTAAAAGTGTTGATCGTAAGTTTGGGCACATCGTGTTTTATCCATCTTCAAAAGCGCACACACCCTTGAACAATGTCGGATGTTCAGAACAGACGTAAAACTGGAATGTTTAGCGGTTTGCATATTGTTTGAATTCAAACTTTGTCATCTGATCGATTGGAGGACATTGCCTAACTCCTCTGATAATGTCAGTTTCTCACTCAATTTACCAGTGTAGCGGGATTAGACTGTTTCTATCATCGTTGACCAGGTAGATCAGCGGTATAGCATTCGACCAGTGTTCGGAGGTCCCGCGTTCAAATCCCGGTCTGACCGCTACATTTTCTCTTCTCCTTTTACAAAATTGGCGCCCAACTAAGATACCCACAGGGTTGGTATAAGGGTCTCGTATGTCTTCGAGGACGAAGACTTTGAAAAAGGAGGGGGGATTGTAGCGGGATTGGACTGGGTCGGATCATCGGTGATCAGGTAGTTCAGCGGTAGAGCATTCAGTCATTGTTCGGAGGTCCCGGGTTCGAATCCCGGTCTGGCCGCTACATTTTCTCCTCTTCTGTTACATTAGATTCTGCTAAAGTTAAATCCATGTATACAATGCAGTGAAGACCATGATGGTTGCCGTCCATTCAGAAAAGAGAAAACTGGAACACTTGTACAACGATATCACATGCTGATCATATCATCATGGTCAGATTATCTAGCGTTTCACGTGGAGATAGCCTACATAGGTCATATCAGGACAATCGGCAGGCACGTGGGTTATTTCTATCGTGGTAATGTTGTCTAATTTGAAATCTGGCACCCACTCAAAAATCGTTTTGATTTGAACTCACACGGCCGGGATATAAAGATGGAATCAATAAAGGAATAATGGAACGTATGTATGAGTTTCCCTGGTCACGAGAGGACAGAATCAATCGCCAGTTATCGCCATATCATCGTAAAGTAACCCTCTCCATGGCCAAAGGAGCATGTGTACATGTGCTCCTTATCAAACGTAACCAAGCGCAGCACCGACAACAATACTGGATGTCTATAGCCTGGTCAATGTACTCTGTATACTCCAAGGACTACTCGTGCCAAAATGGTCGGAATTATGGCTTTATTTATTGGAATGAAGAATGTAAAAAGAGTTTGAATAGTGAAGTGAAGGTCCAAATTCAGCTTATTTTCATAATCGTTGTTCTTGCTGAACAACATATGAAAAATGTCCCGAACAACCTAAATTGCATGTTATACTTTCTGCTGGTGCTAGAAACTAGACCAGTTCGTTGCCTTTATTTTAACTCCACAGTTGTATGGATCACAAACCTCGACAATTAAACATGCATTATATGTATCTCTTACTCTAATACAGTGGCCATACGGTTAACATGTAAAACACCTTATTATCGTGTATACAATATTTCGCGTAATTATTTTCGACGTACTCGCGAATATAAAAATTAGCGTTCGCCTTTCAAATATGCTATTGTAGCGGATATTACCTTCTGAATTACAATATGTATTATGTGATCCATTTGAATACCATGTATGAATGTATGCATGTTTATGCAACTGATGAGTCAGCAGACCCAAAGTAAATAAAACTTGAACTTGACTGGGTCGAGTACAAAGGTAACATGTTTTACACTACAACAGATGCTAGGACTTAGTGTTATTAATGCACTCGTATTCTGTATTTGGATGTTACAGAGTTATCTGTCCTTGCGGGAGGTATTGTGACGACCCGCAAGGGAGCTAATTCTGTAATGTGTGGCATTTGGATTCACGTTCGAGGGCCCTTAAAATTTCGTACGTGAAAAATTGTATCTCGCGAACAGTATACTGTAGATAGACAACAACTTGTGATGATATACACATTATATCTAACGGGTGAACTACATTTGGAAAACATAATGTCTTCTTATTTCTGGAACCATAAATATTGATAGCTATGGAATAAAACACTCGACAGGCCTCCCGCCAGACAATTTATAAATGTTTTATGGATTTATTTTCATGTAAACGATCAATCCAAGAATGGTTAAACAAGAAAAAATATATATGCCGTGTGATAAAATGCTAAATAAAGCCCAAGCTCTTATGTAACGTGGCCCAGATATGAAGAAGATATTGGATTTGACGGCGTATCCATGTGTAAAAGTTTCATTGCATTCATGATTGTGGGGATAAACTACATTAATTTCAATACCAATATCTCCTTTAAAGCAGACGAAACTTCTACTGTTGATCTAGCTAGATCTAATTTGATATTTGAATACTGCATATAGATTTATGACCAAAACATATATTGATTTTTATGTCGACTTTTGTTCCGTAACGAGCTGCACACCCCGTATCAATGTCAGCGGTGTGTTCTTATACTGATTGTAACGTTTAGCATGCCAAAACCTTTCACCAACCAAATGTCTTATGTATGGATCTCATGAAACAGTCTTGTAAATAGTTAGGCGAGGACCGACATGTTACCAAACAGCACGTGGGCTTGTAAAGTTAGTGATCTCTAGGTGCTTACATGGCATCTGCAATATGCATGAAAAAGATCATATATGTATATTGTTCTCCTTTTTTGCGTGTCTTAATGAAGACAAAAAGAAGAAATGGATACAGTACATAGTCTAGATGATATGAATTGTTATTTCAACTGGTCCTTAGTTCTCCGCGTGCAATATGAGTCCCATCAGAGCCTCATATGGGGGAACTGCTGGTGAAATTACTGTTACAGTCTCTTGTCTAGTATCTGTTATATATCTCTCAGACGCGGATTAGGTTATATTGGTATTTTCACCAAGATAGTGGTCAATGTGAATGAAGCTAAAAATAAACAATCAAATCGTGAATTGTGTTTAAGGCCATTGTTGGCTGGAAATACAGCGTAATACATTGTATAACAATTCTTCAGACGAAAGCGTAACCAAGCCGGTATGTCATTTTTGTCTATACTATACAATTGATGTCGAAGACGACAGACAGTTCAAGTCGATTCGTTAACACTTACATGGTCGGCTGGTCATTGGTCGGATACGACAAAAAATGTATTACTCAAGGACGTACATGGGCGATCATGTAATTACGTCCTATAGGTATAAATTACTCTAATACTTACTCACAAATCCTATATTGCTTTTAACATCCTAAAGTTTTGTACTGTAAGTGACTGAATGGATTTGATCGATATTAAACTTGAAGTTGTGTCTACATAGACTCTGACACCTTGGGAATACTATACAGTAGCTCAACGTCAATTTATCATTTTACATAACGTCACCAGACCAGAATCTCCATTGACTGTAAAGTAAAACGCCCCTAAGGGATAGACGCTGATATTTAGATATCGATTTTTGTAAAACTTCATTCTGCTCATAGCAAAAGTGTCAGTTTGGAAACAACCACGTGTCGTTTTCTTTGGTCAAATTAAGTTTCTTTTCTCCTTAGCTTCTTTTAGTTCCTCGAACTTTACATTTGCCGAAAGAAAAAGGATAATTATTATTTTTTGACAGTGAAAATTTAAGCATACACGAAGTCCCTGTGAGAAATCATGTATCATGTTTGGATAGAAAACGTGTCCTTTGGAAATGCTTCAATACACAGCCTCGATCTGAGGGTGTAAGAGTGCCAATTGATCATTTTTTGCCGTTTAAGGCATCTAGATCAAAAAGCGGTAAAAATCATATTCTACATTATACTTTATACGTGATTTTAACCGATTTTTGATCTAGACCCCTAAAACGTCAAAAATGGTCTATGGGCATTCTGAGTTATATAAACTGTAACTAATTCTCATATCCCTGTGCTTCAATACGCAGATTTGACATTTTACAGCATGAAATTGGCGACAAAATGCAGCAAAAACTTCTTCAAATCCTTAATCCATTCAGTATATCTGGTTCTAATTAAATTAACCATAGGACACTGAATGAACCAGAAATGAAATACATTTGTAAATGGTTGGCCAAAGGGCAATAACTCTTCTTAGATATGTGGTTTGAAATACCAAAATATGCATAAAACAAAAATGATATTTAGTAATCCTAATTTTCATCAGTAAATAGTTTAAAAAATAGATGCACAACCAAACTCCTACTTTATGACTTGATTAATAGCTGACAGATTAAAAATTCCCGGAAAAAAAATAGATATTGTTGGTTCCTTTGCCGGTAAATTATAATCTTCATCGTGGTCATTGAGACGCTTAAAATTGTAAACAGTCGTGGCTAATCACACCCAGGCATTTGTCATCCGCTTTTTATAGACATGTATAATAAGTACTGAATTTATAAATATACCTCACAATCATAGAGTCAGTGATAGTCTGTTTATGCTGTCTCTGATATAAAGGAATTTCCTGCATACAACACAGTAGTCCTACGAGTAAGTATGATTCCGCTGTCACCCAAAAACCGCCGGCTTGTGGACTTACCGGTAAAATTAAAAGCAAATAATGTTTACATTACCTAAACATGAAAAATGTATTTGATTCTGGTTGGGAAAATCAAATTTTCGGGTTACTTTTAACACAATTATAACTGTTTTACACTCAAAATGTCCTAGTTTTTAGGTTTTTATCTTTTTATTGTATTTGTTGATATAGCTACTGTTGTAGCGGAAAAGATATTCAGAAGGTGATATCTTTTCCGCTACAACAGTAGCTATTGTTGATAGTACATGTAACCAGGTAGGCCTATTATGGTTGCTTAACTAGCTTTATTTAAGACATTGTATTAGAAGATCAAATGACAAGATATTTGCAATGGTCTTGTTGGACCATCTGTAACTAGATGAATTGTTACATCTACTGTACAGAAGCTTAATTGACATATTGGAGAGTCCTTTCATGGACTCCCATATGTTACTGATGTAACAGGAGAGAATAAAATTTAGCGGCCAGACTGAGGTTCATATAGTACCCAGGATCTCTGAAAACTAGCTGTACCGACTGAACTACATGTACCCGGTCACGTACTGATGATTGACCCAGTCCAATTCCACTACACTTGCTAAATTTTCTTTTCCACAATCAATGGTTTTAATATGGAATTTAAGACAAAACTTCAGAAGAGCGCAGCTACAGGAGAAACCAATTGTAAACACAGTTAGAATTATAATCTCAGCACAAGATCGTTTAAACTTGTAGTCTGATCATTGGATCTTTTAAATGTAATTCTTCAACACTGTTGATGGATGTTTTGTGGTTAGCAACATATCGACAATCGTCATATACAGGACAGAAAGAAATACATTCAACTTGAATAGCTTCAATCTTGTTTTCTCTCAAAGGTAGATAACTTGGCAACATAAAAATGTGCAAGAATAGTTGTTGTCATCTTTGGCAACAAGATTCATGACGTCATGGCTGACAGTGTTGCGCTCAACAACATGCAGACTATATCATTTTGACCATTTTGTTTATCCTGATGACACATTTCATTTATAGAGAAAATTTCAAATCTTGTTGTGCTGATAACGAGAATTAAAACATAGCTGTCTGCATGGAGGCGCAACACTTTTCCCAGGGGACACGATTTCAAAGTCCATGGGTATATTGGATTGTATTGGAATCTATATGCTCACACACATGTTATGGTCACTAGAGCTTTGCTCTATGCAACAGATATAGAGAGCTGCGCACTTAATATGAGGCAGTATCCAGTACATTTTTTCTAGTTAAAAGTTGGCTGTGATACCGCATAAATTTGGTTAAGCATAATAATGATTATGATATTGATCAAAAATACCCACTAGAATTGCTATAATAGAGAAAATTCTGCACAATGTAAGTGGCCTAACTTGTATTTGATAATATTTTTTTGAAAAATTTTAGGTTTATTGACTAGATTGGATAGGTTCTATCCTCGTAACACAGATACCCACTTTAATTGATAAAGCATCCACCTAATCTCCCTCCTTTCCTGTTAACTTCAGTTATATGTTAATCAGATTCACTATTGAGTAGAGACATACATAAATGTATATGTAATCATATTCCTTATAAAAATGAGCAGAATTACCTTTACTAGGTTCTATATTTTTAACTTAATTTTTTTCAGCTGCAGGTGCTTTCATTAAATAAACTAAGATGTCGTCCCAATCATTTGAACAAACAACAGAGCAAGTAAGTAGCAAATCTTTGAATGTTGAAAATTACCTGTTATACATTTCATGTTATTTTAATGATTTGATAACTTTGTCCTATGTTTTGATATTTATATGTTTTATAATGGTTCTTATTACTAGAACATTTCTAAAACAGTTATGTTCCTCTAGTCTTTGTCATATATGTCCATAAATTCATAACTTTGTCATTTCAAATCTTGGGTTTTTAGAATAAAAAGTATATTTTTATAAGAGGGAAGAAAAGTAAAATGCTGAAAATTTGTAACTGTTAACATGCACTCAAATCAACTGATCAGTTTTTTACATGTATTCATCTAGCAAATTATGATTCCTTCTTTTATTAGGTGTTATTGGAACCATACAAATACATTTGTCAAATTCCTGGTAAAAAAGTAAGGGGCAAACTTGCAGAGGTAAGTAGTCACATCAGATTATCTTCCTTTCATTAGGTGTATCAGCCATCTAACTTAGTGTTATAAAGTCGTCTATTCTACCATTAACGAAATGTGTTTCAGTAAATGGTCTGTCCTTATAATCAGTTACATTGACATGTACAGCATAAGATATCAAGAGACTTTGGTAATTTATGAAGAGTCTGTGTTAATTGGTTGCTGCATGACCAGTATTGACATGATTTTGCTAACTGTTATACCATGATACATTTGAGTTGACCCCTATTGCAAGCCATTAATAAAATCATAAAGTTTAATTGGCCATATTTGTATGTTTTATAGATTATTAATATAATGGCTTGGTGATTGAAAAAAAAATTATTCTTTCATTTCTTTGTAGGCATTCAACCACTGGCTCAACATACCACCAGAAAAGCTAGCAATTATAGGGGAGGCAACCCAGATGTTACACAATGCTAGTTTATTGTGAGTATCCATCATATTTGTTATAGAAATAATGATTCATTGCTGTCTGATTTTAAACTAAAATCTTGTAACAAATATTTTTTCTATATTATATACAAAAAGTGACATGAAATACTACCATTTGATTTTATTTGTTCATATATTTTATTTTGATTTCAGAATAGATGATATAGAAGATAGTTCAAAATTAAGACGAGGCATTCCAGGTAGGTTGCTATAAAAGTATTTTGAAAATCAATAATTTTATGTCCCCTTTCTTTCTGAATTACCTCATTCCTTAATATGGAATGTGGAGGCTAGGCGTAGTACTAAAATATATTTCCATCTGTGTTGTCTAAGTGGTTAATGTGTCCCGAAAGCCCATCACTTCCTTTCTCCTCTGGGTTGTAAGTACAAAACCCATGTGAGGCAGTCGTTACTTGCCAGGTACTGACTCTAGGTTAGTGGGTTTTTTTTTTCAACCTACAAAACCATAACATCGTTCTATGAGTAAATGACCCTGCTATAGAACATTTAACAAAATGAACCAAAGCTACATATAATTTGTAGATTATGTACATATGGACCTGTTTGACTTTCATCTTTTCAGTTGCACACAGTATATACGGTGTACCACACACCATCAACTCTGCTAACTATGTATACTTCCTGGGACTACAGAAAGTGTTAAAACTGGAGCATCCAGAGGCAACCAAAGTCTTCACAGGTAAAGTAGAATAATTTGGTTGATCATTAATTTGTTAGGTCTCAAGTTCTTAACCAGTATTTGGGTGATTTGCCAGGCATTTCCAAGTCCAATTTAATATGTCTAAGGCTAAGTTTTTATCTTTTTCCTCGTATTTGTCCACAGAACAACTGTTGGAGCTCCACCGTGGACAGGGCATGGATATATACTGGAGGGACGCCATCATCTGTCCCACGGAGGATGAGTACAAAGCCATGGTCACTAAAAGTAGGTAGTGTGTAAACTATCTATTTCTAATATCAGAAGATAACATTTAAATTTATCGCCCATTGGGTAATTTTCATATAAAGATTAATTTCCCCGTTAATGGTAATAGGAAAATAACAAAGTTATTGCATCATATCTGGTAATAGGATTTTAGTGGTATACCTAATATATGTATTTGTTTTCTGATCAAAATAAACATATTATATTATTAAAAAGATGTATCATTATACCTTCTATGTTATGTAAAATACCGAGAATTATCTCCCCTTTTCTGGTAATATTTCATGTGTCATACTTGCTTCAGCAGAAAGTACTAAATGACATATTTGTTATGTTACAGAGACTGGTGGACTATTTGGCCTGGCAGTCCGACTGATGCAGCTGTTTAGTGAGAACAAGAGGTATGGTGCTGTGATTCAGGAATATGTTTGACTATCTCAAATGTTTCTTTACCTCATCTACACAGAATACATTTATTTCATGCTTTTTAATGCATGTTAGATATGATAAAACCAAAGTTTAGTTTAGCTTAAGAACTATTCAAAAATGTATCAGGTTAACTTCTCTCTGCTTCAATTCTCAATTTGGAAGGTGGATGTTTGATGAACAGTGGACAATGCAATTGGTCAAGATATCAAATAATGGAAATAATGATTATTTTCATTTTACAGTGACCTCAAACCAGTATTAGACGTGTTGGGACTTTACTTCCAAATCAGAGACGATTATGCTAATCTGATATCCAAAGAGGTAAGTCTTAAAGGATGATCACTCCTGTCTTGTATTTGGTTATGTAATGTGTGCTAGATTTACAATCATAAAGTCATTCTAATCATGTACCAGAGTCACAGAATATCCTGGGCGTCCTTGCAATATACTGCATAGTAAAACATTGAAAGCTAAAATCTTGTAAATTTTGTGAAAATTGATGTTTGGTTCACCTGATTGTCTTGTTACTTCTTTGGGGAAACAAACATGATTTTTATATCATTTGAGAAATGTTATGTTTGTTCAAATTACAGTATGAAGCAAATAAAAGTTACTGTGAGGATCTGACGGAGGGTAAATTCTCATTCCCGATCATCCATGGGATCCGATCTAGTCCAGACAACAACCAAGTCCTCAGTATCCTTACTGCACTCAACTGTGGTTAATAATGAACTTTATGTGAAATTCTTAGTAGTTAATGCTGGAAATCATTCAAATTCACACCAGTAGTTCATATTACCACTACCAATCAAACATGATTTTGTCTGTCATAGTCTTTAGTTTGCTAATATTTACAATTTTGATAAATTATATTAAACATGCCAAAATGTAAACACTTGCTTTGATGTTCATTGTATACCTATGTTTTAATTTATAGTAATAAGACTTCATCTAAATTGCATTTCCTTGACCAATATAAGGCATATTACGACAGAAAACAACTGACAATGATGTAAAGAAATACTGTGTGGAGGTTTTAGAAAAGTTAGGATCTTTTGTTTACACCAGAACGGTACTTGAAGAACTAGAAGCAAGGTAAAAATCCTGTGATATATTTTTATATTTGAGAAGTAACCAATCAGTCTCCCAAAAAGAACTAGAAAAATAGTTGTATTTTCTTCTGCAGTTTTTCTGTAGCATTCTGTCTTTGGAACTCCATACTTTTGTAATTCTCAGTACATATAACAAGTCTGTTAAGACTGTGACAAACACTTATCCATTTTGGTAATATTGCATAACCTTTTTTTGTCTCAATTTTTTGTGTTAGAGAAGAAATCTTGATATTTCAAACTCATATACCCCAAAAAATAAGATATTGTAGTGATCATGATGGCATCAGTTGGTAATATTAAGGCTAAGAAATGATTGTTGTAATATGTTATTAGAGTGATAACTAATGGCTATATGTTTCAGACTGCTGAACCTGATAGAAGATCAGGGTGGGAACCCTATACTGGTTAGTCTGGTTAATGAACTGAGGAAGGTGTATAGAAACGGACAATGAGCAAATCTATAGACATGAAATAGTGGACTTGTGCAATCTCAGTGTATATCTGTAATGTATGTGTCTGATGCTGAGTATCTAGCCTGCGTGTACTGTAGGAAGCAGACTGTGTTTATCTGTAATGTATGTGTCTGATGCTGAGTATCTAGCCTGCATGTACTGTAGGAAGCAGACTGTGTTTATCTGTAATGTATGTGTCTGATGCTGAGTATCTAGCCTGCGTGTGCTGTAGGAAGCAGACTAAGTGATGACACTACAAAGTGTATCTATTCCTGTGTATAGGACAAAGTAATATCAATTATATTATTGAAATATTTGGTATGGGGCCAATGTTTGAACAATACTCTTATCCTGTCACAAAGGATACAGATATTTAGCTGAAATCTGTTAATTTCATATTGAAATCTAGAAATAATGAGATCATGCACTGAATTATAATAGGAAGTACATGTATTACCTTTGCATGCAATATTTAGCCATCTTCTATAAAACACTGATACTGATATCTGCTATACTCATTTAAAATAGTTAAATCTAAAGAGAATTCATACTTGAAAAGAGTTTGTCAACTGAAACTAGAACACTGACACGTCAGAAAGGGCCCCGCTATGTGTCTGACGTGCTTAAGTGGAAAAGTAGTATTTTGACAACGAATTCTTCCGTGTTAGCTATATGTTGCTAATAAATAATTAATGTCAACATTAATTGGGAAACTGATGATGGTACATTATTATAATTCTTTGGAAAAAGTCTTCCAAGTATTTAACTTGAATCCTGATTCCAAGCTAACATTACATTAAGAGCATACAATTAACTCAAATAAATTTGACCTTACCTTGACTTAGTAACCTTGGCCCATGACCTTACCTTTGGACAGTCAACTCCTTGTTTAATTCTGAACAACTTTGCATCATAATGTTATAACAAAATGTTTATCAGTTAAGAGCAACAACATTGTGATTTTTTTAATGTTAAAATCCAAGATGGCCGATTTTTTAATTTAATTTCAGCCTGAAAAATTACCAAGCAGATCTAGGATGGATGGGGAATCATCATGTAAAATATGGGGAAAATACTCCACTCCCTTCCATCATTAATGTGCAAAAGAAAAAAAACGGACAGACGGACGGACGGACAACCTGATTACTATAGGGCACCCGCATCTCGATGCGGGGCCCTAATAAGGTTTTTAATATCAATTCTAAAACAATTTGCTCAAGTGTCCAAGATATTGGACTATAGAAGATATATGTTAATACTAAAAAGTTAACATTTCCCTGGTTAAGTATGAAACTGGACTGGGATTTCCCTCTTTCTGTATGCAGCTCGACTGGGATAACCCTCTTTCTGTATGAAACTGGACTGGGATTTCCCTCTTTCTGTATGCAGCACGACTGGGATAACCCTCTTTCTGTATGAAACTGGACTGGGATTTCCCTCTTTCTGTATGAAAATCAAATGGGATATCCCTCTTTCTGTATGCAGCTCGACTGGGATAACCCTCTTTCTGTATGAAACTGGACTGGGATTTCCCTCTTTCTGTATGAAACTAGACTGGATTTCCCTCTTTCTGTATGAAAATCGAGTGGGATTTCCCTCTTTCTGTATGCAGTTCGACTGGGATTTCCCTCTTTCTGTATGAAACTTGACTGGGATTTCCCTCTTTCTGTATGCAGCTCGACTGGGATTTCCCTCTTTCTGTATGAAACTGGACTGGATTTCCCTATTTCTGTATGAAACTCGACTGGGATTTTCCTCTTTCGGTATGCAATTCGACTGGGATTTCCCTCTTTCTTTACGAAACTCAGCTAGGATTGACGCTGACAGACCATCAATCTCTGTTCTCTGGATGAAATCATTGTCTTGCTCCTGAAAAGCAGCTGTTCAAAAGCTATCTTGTAGACTAGAACAGAACAATTAGTAGATTCACCATTCATACAATTGAGATTTTTTATTGTCTTTCAGCTAAATAAGTATTATCCGTGTTATTAATGAAGAAAAACCTTGCTTTGTGGCTGTGTGTATTGACAAAAATGTATGAAAGTTTTAAACAAGTATTTTTTACTGATCTCCTTTGTGATTTTGTTCGTTTCACCTTTTACAAAATACTTCATACAATTTTATTCATACAATCATTTGTAAACATGAGGAGTGAAGTTAAACTTTTATGTATGGTGATACAGATGGCAGTACTTGTACTGTGTTGTATAGTTATGTCTGAAGGTCAATTCTGGTCTGTGTATGACAAAAGACGTTAGTATAGACACTGTAGGAAGGTAAAATAACATGAGTTGTCTCCCTCTGATTTGAGTTTTGCTGTGCGCATGCGTGACAATATGTCTATGCCTTAAAGGGACATGAACCTTAAATAAGTTGTTCTGTATGCTTAGGTATGGTTTTCAGATGTTTATTGAATATTTTATTACAATGATTAGTAATCTAAAACGACAGGAAAATGTGGGGAATACCTTCCTCAAAAATGATAAAAATAGACCGTCATATTCTATTTTTGGAACACAAAACGACAGCTGGCCGAAAGCGAGGTTATAATGAACAACAAACTTGCTGACATGACAAGGAATAGTTGTTTTCCACATTTTAAGATTATTTTCTAATTTACGATGGTTGACAAATGAAGTTTAAGCCTTATTTGTTATTTGTTTGTATTTAGCCTAAGAATTATAAGTCAAAAGTCAAACGAGACTTATCATTCGACAGGGCACCGCGAAGTGAGGTTCCTGACTTATTGCACATATGTACATCACGCAAGTATAAAGTGGGGAGTTGCTCCCGTCTCTTGCATTTCATTGATCCATTTATATTTACCTACTTTCCAAATCGCACACGTAACTGACTCTTGACGTACACTGTTTTCTATCAGAATTCGTTTGTGTTCGCTTCACCTACGTTTTTGACCTAACATTTTGTTTACATTTGTGCAGTGCATTGTGGGAGGTCACTAAAGTTCAACACTACTATACTATCGTTACAAAATTCGACCAGGCCGGTTCAAAATACAGAAAGATGGAATTTCCATTATAATCATTTTATTTGACACATTTGCACAATAACTGATATATATTACTTAGTAAGGTATCTGATACGTCTTAACTATGTATTTTACTCAAATTTACATGGTTTATTGAGGTTCATGTCCCTTTAACTATAATGGCCGTTAGCTTGTTAAAACGTCACATTAGCATCAGTATCTAAGTGTTGAATGTGCTTTTTGACATTCAGAATGTTAATGGTGTGACAAAGAGCAAATGCTTGTGAACAAATTCTTCCAAATGCCAATAATAATTCTACAATATACAATTATCAATAAATTCATGACATTTACTATTCAATGGTTTGTTTTTGAATTACATACTTGGAGTGTTTTAAGTTGGTAGTCATCTTAACAACATTTGTATAGTTGTATTTCCACTTCACTATGATGCTCTATGACAAGCTGCATTGCAAGAATATATCGTCGGGAAGTGGAATTACAAGTTCAATTTAATTAGGTAACTATAAAGTAACTACATGTGTATATAAAGTAGAACTAGAAGAAAAGTTTGGTTTGTTTGAGTTATTCCCCTTTATGTTTCATGCCAAAAAGCTTGTTCTGTAGTACCATGGGAGGAAATGTCACTGATGGAACATTTCCGACTTCACTCTTATAAATTCCTCGGGAAAACTTAGAAATCATTAAAGCTGATAGTTCAGAATTGAAATATCAACATGAGATAAAAAAAATTCTGAAGTTTGAATTTTCTGAAATATTATTTGGATGTTCTAAAACCCAATTTATAAATCTTTGTGAATAATAACCACCTCATTTTAAACAGTATCACAGGAAATTAGTTTTGATACAAGTATTTACTGATGGGCTTTCTTTATATTGTAATACAAGTTTCTTTGATAAAGTCCTTACATAAAACTGCATATACACAATCTCAATTTATACTTTCATAAAAAGCTAGTACATTATTTACATATGATATGTACTAACATACATACATTCTATCTTGTCCTTCCACACTAATCATGCACAAAGAATGATTTGAGTGACATATTAAGGATGACCACAAATCTTGTCACACACAAAATACAACATGATTATACTACAAAAACAACTACTGAACACAGACTATTTAAAATAGGCATCCTGATCCCCCATCAGTACATTATTATTACAGAAGCAGTATGATTACTATTGGATAATTTGGCCCAAGAAAATTGGAGTTACTCCATAGAAACTTTGTGAAAATGTCATTATCGATAACTGAATTGTTCTTTTTTCTAATGTAATACAAAACAATATCTAAATGCAAAAAGGCCAATAACTCTTCATCAATACCTACTGGTTAGGTATATATAAAGTTAGGTCATTGTAACAATGAATATTAAGTAGGGATTGAGGATTACATGTTGGTAAAGCCCTCGCTTCTTCCATGATATAGTAAGAATCACTAATGTTTAATTGAATAATTTTGTTCAATCTCTTGAAATCCTTAAACTTCTAACACCTCTCTGTGGAATGGTTGATCAGTTTATGGACGTCCTCACATTTTTGTTTAATGTTTATTTTAATGGCACAGAATTCTGCTGTTCTACATGTTGTATTCCTCACTTTAGTTTCAGACACTTTGTTCCCCTTTCCTTAGAACTCTGGTAGTTTGCCTTCATTTTCCACATGGTACAATATATCAGCTAGAGCATATTCTATCATTGTCTGTGAAGCAGCATCAGACATCTGAAATACAGCATCATACTGAATGGTAAACAACCTGCAAGATTTTTTCTATAACCTTGTTGAACAAGGGTTCTATATCTGTCAACGCCAAAATGACTGAATCGAGACATTATCATAGACATTTTTAAATTCCACCACTAATTGAGAAAATATATCAGGTAGGGTCTTTTTCTTGAAATGAATACATGAGTAAGATATGATCTGTGTTAACATTATTTGGCTTATTACCACCATAGAAACTTCACCAGTTAACAATGTTCTGACAACATAGTTTATTGTTCTCTATTATTAGGATTACATTTTAGGAAATCAGAAATACTAGTGTTCCAAGGAAGTAAACTCGGACTGATACTGTTAGCAAGTCATTTCCTGTTGGGATGGATTTTAGCATAAAAACAATATCAAATTCCATACAAACACTGATACTTACTGGCTTAAAACCTTTAAGGCCCTGTGGTGCACACTTAAAATCAGGTCCAAAGTTTACAGTTACCTAGAGTGAAATAAGGAAATTTACTTATATCGGTTTGTGTAAATCTACCGATATGATTTGATAAAAATGATGACACTATATCAGACACTTACAACCAAATAGGGAAATCCCTGAAGCTTTTCTTTTTTATAAAATTAGTTTCTAGGGTAATCCGATACACATTTACAACTGTACCTACTTATATTATGAGAAACGAGGGTTAAAACATATTGCACAAATAAAGCTTTTCTTTAGCTTTTCAATGAGATGTAAGAGCATTTTTATGCATTGAGATATAAAGGTAATTTTTTATATAAAGCTTTACCTTTGCGTTTTTATACAGCAAAATAAAAGGGAGATTCTATAAAGCTTTACCTTGGCGTTTTTATACAGAGAGATACAAGGGTAGTACCAGCCCTCGTATACATCCTCAAAAGCAATCCCCTGGGACACTCCGTTCTTGTACATAATCATCTGAAAAACCATCAAAACAATCAAAATACAGATCCTTATTATCACTACATTTGATAAGAGGATCTGACAGCATCTCATTAGAGGTCATGTCCAGGTGACATTTGGAAATGGCCAATCAATTTGCTATCATCAGAATCTTGAATGTGATTTTCTGCGGATGAGATAGTTTGAAAAAACTGTCAGAATTATTTTCATGTATGTAGTCATCTGGCCCTAAGAGCACACCAAAGCTAATCGTATATGTAAAATGTTACGAAATGACGTTTTCAATTGATGTAGTAATGTGTAGAAAATACATGTGATCTGAAATACAGGTGGTATAAAGGTCATCCGAACATGACCCCTTATAGGATGTTGTCAGATCCTCTATTGAACGTAGTGGTTATAAGGATCTGTATTTTAATCAGATTGCCATCAAAACACATTCAATAAAGTATATTGTAAACTACTGTAAACATACATACTTTAGTGCAAAGTTAATTTTGAACAGGTTAAGTGCAATGATGAGTTAGCACAATGATCATATTGGCTGTATATAAACAATATACTGAAATACAATTTTGCTTACGCGAAAAGTGCTAAAACGAGAAATCATAAAACATGTATGTTAAAAGTATTTTTTATCCTTCTCCCTTTACATTCATAGCTATAAATGTTTACAATTCATAAAGTCCTCTCTTGTTACTAAAAATCTGGCACAGAAATGGAAACATTCCAATTAAATTGTACAGTATTATGTAAAGTAATGATTGTCATGAAAATACCTTAACTCGGTACATATTATGTGATTATGATTTATCTAGCTATAAATGTATAATGATGTGCATTGGGAATCCTTCCATACATCTTCCTGTTCCACTGTTTACAAGATATCAATAACAAACATCAATAGGACCTTATTGTATCAGCTTACCTGATTTATTGTACATACATGTTTGATTACTCATAAGCAGATTAAGAGCCACACAGTCCAATTAGGTGTCTGGGCATCTGTCAAGTCTGCACACGGATGCAGTGAAGCTCCTATGACTCACAGATATTAGATCTTACAACCATTATGGCCAGTTTTACCTGATATTCCTAGTTCTGTTAAGACATTTCAGGACTATCCCTTTCTATATGCCAAATTCAATATATCAGGAAGCATCTTCTGTATTTAAATTAAGTCTTAAATTAAACAACACAGAGACATTGATTACGCTGCTTCAGGTGTATTCAAATTACCTGTTTTCTTCATTAATTACTTGCTTTACCTTTGCAATCACCTCCCATACCTGAATCAATCACAACCTATTTGCCTTCTTCATTAATTACCTATCTTTCCAATAAATTGCATGCTTTACCCATGTCAATACCAATCATAGCTAAATAATGATTACCTGTGATAATACCTGAATCAATCATCACTCCCAATGATTACCTAAGATACCTTTGTGATAACCTGCATACCTGTGTGATTACCCATCCTACCTGTATTGACCATCACTCACCTGACTCCCCCGTATAGGTTTTAGACTCTTCTCTGTTTCTGTTACTTGATCTTTTTCCTCATAGTACAGATGACTCTTAAACTTCACCAACGGCTGCAGAGTAAAAACCATTAATGATCTCAACAGATATTGCATGATTCAAAACATTCCGAGATGTGAGGAGTTCATCACATTACATACTAGACAGCTGTACCATCAGACTTCAAATCTGGTCATGTGTTTTTGAGAACATTCAGCTGATTTCTTATATTGATATCAAGAAGTATAATTAACTTTTGAATATGGTAGTTCTAGATATAAGTTATGGTGTAATTTGCTAGTTTTTTTTTAGAAGGAAAGTTATTTCCAAATAATGAATAAATTACACACAAAGTTTCACAGAAAATTTAAGTATTAGTATATAGTTTATTGATTTTGCCATTCAAATGACGCTTTATCAGACAAGAGGCCCAGAGGGCCTGTATCGCTCACCTGGTTTTTTTTTTAGTAATTATCACAAGACTCTGACAATTAGAAAAATAAGCAACATTGACTTCCAAAGTTTAATTTTGAATCACAACCATACAATGATGCTATTGATACCATACAAATATGCTATCCAATACATAGGTTCAGAGACAAAGTAATTTATATGAAAGTAGTAGCCTAATTGACCTTTTTGACCTCGCATCTACATGTATTGCCGTCTAAGGCCCCGGGGGTCAGCCCTATCATTTGTACAATTTCAAATCCCAACCCTATAAGGATGCTACCATTGCATTATAAGTGCTCTTCCATTCTTAGTTACAGAGAAGAAGTCGTTTATATGGAAATAGCTAAATTAACCCCTTTTGACCCCACCCTTCAGGCCCCAGGGGGGGTCAGCCCAATCATTTGCAAAATTTTGAATCCAAACCCTATAAGGATGTAACCATTGCATTATGAGCGTAATCCCATGTTAAGTTGCAGAGAAAAAGTCATTTATATGGAAATTGACCCCTTTTGACCCCGCCCCTCAGGCCCCCGGGGGTCAGCCCTATCATTTGCACAATTTGGAATCCCCACCCTATAAGAATGCTACCATTGCATTATGGGTGCTATACCATGCTTAGTTGCAGAGAAAAAGTCATTTATATGGAAATAGCCAAATTGACCCCTTTTGACCCCGCCCCTCAGGCCCCCAGGGGGTCAGCCCTATCATTTGCACAATTTTGAATCCCCACACTATAAGGATGCTACCATTGCATTATGGGTGCTATACCATGCTTAGGTTCAGAGAAGAAGTCATTTATATGGAAATAGCCAAATTGGCCCCTTTTGACCCCCGCCCCTCAGGCCCCCTTGGGGTCAGCCCCATCATTTGTACAATTTTGAATCCCAACCCTATAACGATACTACCATTGCATTATGAGTGCTATCCCATGCTTAGTTTCAGAGAAGAAGTCGTTTATATGGAAATAGCCAAATTGACCCCTTTTGACCCCGCCCCTCAGGCCCCCTGGGGGTCAGCCCCATCATTTGTACAATTTTGAATCCCAACCCTATAACGATACTACCATTGCATTATGAGTGCTATCTCTTGCTTAGTTTCAGAGAAGAAGTCGTTTTATGGAAATAGCCAAATTGGCCCCATTTGACCCCGCCCCTCAGTTCCCCGGGGGGTCAGCCCCATCATTTGTACAATTTTGAATCCCCAACCTATTAGGATGCTACCATTGCATTATGGGTGCTATCCCATGCTTGGTTTCAGAGAAGAAGTCGTTTATATGGAAATAGCCAAATTGACCCCTTTTGGCCCCGCCCCTCAGGCCCCCGGGGGATCAGCCCCATCATTTGTACAATTTTCAGTTAGTAGCCCATAAGGATGCTACCAGTCAAATTTTGTTGAAATCCGACCAGCGGTTATGGAGAAGAAGTCGATTGTTGACGGACGCCGGACGCCGGACGACGGACGCCGGACGCTGCGGTATCCCATAAGCTCACCTCGGTCCTTCGGACCAGGTGAGCTTTATCAGATAAAATAAGACAAATATACACTGACATTCTAATATAAGTCTGTTGCAATATCAAAGCCAAGGTGGGGCATCCATCCCCCTATGGCCAATTACTGGCCATAGGGGGATGGATTTACTCTCTGTAAAACAACATATCAGAAGATGGTTAACTCATACATCCCTGGAATCTTGGAATAAACCCTTCCAGTGTTTGAATTAGAATAGTTCATTTGTATCTGCAGGGTTGGTTGAATCAATCCATGACCAACTGACCAACATTTGCAGACACACAGCCACACAGAGGTGAAGGATTCAGACAACTAAATTGTGATTCTTATCTCTCAGATTCCTGATAAATATTTGTAGTCTGTAATTGGTCTGCTGTGATGGATAGCATCTGGTAGCCACCTAGTTAGAAGTGGACTACTCACTTGACCAAGCATCTGTAAGCCATACACTTCACTTATAGATTAATTCAAGGACCAGACAAACTGCAAATGCATATGTACAATTATATGTTTAAAACACATTTTTAATAGAAATCAGTCAAAAAATATGTGAACTGGTTGAGTCAGCTAAAGAAACTCAATGCTTCATGTTGAAATTATAATGGCCTAGTTTGTATTCCTTCTTTAACAACAGTTATATAATATGTACATGTAACTGTACATACAAATAAAAGAGTATATGTTGGATCAGAAAACGAGCTTATATTAAAGTTAATGTATTGTATTATTACTTTTTATTGCTCTTGTGTTTCCCCAGCTTTTCATTTTGATATGGAGGTGGGATACAATACAACGATAACATCAATATAAATCTTAATCATCCTGTTTAACTGGATGCATACATCATGCCAAGAGCAGTGTGAAAGTTAAGCGGGGAAGCCAATGAGTATTCATATAAAGCCTAATATTGCTTCCTAATCGGGACAATCTTATGGTACAGAAAATGTTTCACACACATGCAGTGAGGAGTGAACTATAGCTCCTATTTGTAAGCACTGTGAACTATGATAGCAGCATATTTTGCCCCTTGGTGTGTCTCTCTCCCCCTCCCCCAGTGTGTTACAGCCTTGTAGTGGCAGTAGTTATGGAGAGAGTACTTGACCCGAGGGGAATCCTGGTACATACATACTTCCCACACTCACACACAGCCAGCAACCTAGGTGAGTACCAACTCTTACCAGTCAATATTTCAGTTTTTACATGTAAATAATAAGGGTGTTTTGAATAGAAAGGGTGTTTTGAATATAATCTCTAGGATTTACATGACTCAGGCTTGTAAAATGCATTGTTAGCTTTACAAAATATATATCATTGCACAATTTTTATGTGCCATGATTATGTAGAAACTTTATAGTATAACTATATGAAAACTAATTGATAACTGAAATGAAACCAATGTATCATCATATGGCATACATCATTTTTCAGAGTTTTCATGAATAAATGTCGTCTAGAAACTATCAATGCGTGGAGATTAGTTGGGAATGTCACTAATGTGGAGATAAAACTGATACAAATTCAAAGACACAACATGGCATTAGAATATTCCTAGCTTCATTTCCCTAGATGTATGAAGTTAATGGATGTGTATCAGTAATTGTGACCTGCTCCTTCATGTAAAGACAAAATACATCCCCATGGCAACACATAAAATCATAATGCATGATCTCTCTCCAGTTACCATTGAACTTTTAGTGAAAAGCATCACTTGGTAATTGTTGGGTCTGGTTGGCTGATGATATCTCCGAGAGCTCATTATCCTTCTCCGATAGTTAATACTTTACCACAGGAGAGAACACTTAATAGGAAAATTCTTAATAACTAGTAAAATAATTTTTTCCAGTGCTTCCTAAAAAAATCAGAAGAACTGTAAACAATCTGGGAGTGTTTCATAAAATGACAGTAATATTGAGGTTAAAATTAATAAGATTTCCTTGTTGCTATGGAACAGCCTCATTCTGATATAACAAAGTTTAGTTTTTAAATGTGAATGCTGTTACAACACAAGCCCCTATCTTTAATGGCCTCTGTGTTAGTGTAATAAAACTGTGATGTAAAAATACTATTAGTGTCATATGTAGAAACATCACATTGAAATAATTGACCAGATGTTTTGGAATTTGAAATGTCATTTGGAGAGAGAGCTGGGATTTGTTGTGCAGCACAGCTGGGTTGTGATATGGGTGAGTGAGAGAGAACCTAACAGATAAAATTATCACCTTAGATAGGGTACTGTTGTTACATTCCGACCCCCTACCCCCACCCCTAACCCATCTAGTCTGGCACTTTCTTATGTTCTTATCATCAATCTATCCTCCACAGTATGTTTGTATTTGAAACATTTAGACTTTGGGATAAGATGAAGGAATAAAAACATACACATATGAAGTACCAGTAGATATGTCTCTGACTTTGATCTGTCTGGAAGGTAAAGGTTTCATATAAGGAATACACCTAAAGGCATTGTAACTACCAATTCCTTAATTCTTCAAATTAATTTCAAAAATACCTGTATTATTGTTAAATTGGATAAGATTTGTAATATTTCTTTTACAGTGGATGTATTATATAAAATTGCAGTGATTGTACTTTAAACTCTGAGTGTCTTTTCCATTTGGCTATCTATCTTACTACTTTTGGGAAATTACACACTCATTTAGATTATAACCAATAACCCCCCACCCCCCCCACCCAAAACTTCTATAAGTTTTTATTGATGGAGGTCAAAAAAAAAAAAAAAAAAAGGAGGTCACAGTGATTTAATATTGGTATATGAAAGCAGAGTGAATTAATGGCCCACATATAAAGAAATTTGTGAAAAACCATAATGAATGTAGCTACACTTCAAGATATCTGCATTTTCTAAAAAGATCTCTAAAAATAATTCAATAACTTTATTGTTGGATTTGAAAAACATGTTCTGACTGCTGGAAAACGTTTCATTCTACAAAGAACAACTTTTGGCCCAAATGCACTGCAAACTAGGTGTTGACACTAATTATGAAGGAAGCAGACTAGATCTGGAATGTAGGTACTGGATGGAATCTGGTACAAGTTATTCTGATCTCTGAGCAATAGCACATTACAAGACTGGATACTGGAATCATCAACATACAGTATGTAGGTGGGTTACTATCTCAAACATTACAAACCTCTGAGTTATTGTATTAGTAGCGTTACTCATGGTGAGACTCATTTTCCTTGAAGAGTCCGGTAATTCCTGTAAATACTGTATATCTTGTATGTTCCGACGCACATGAGAAGAGTCTGACTCAATGTGCAATCAAATTGAAATAAAGTCAATTATTATCATTATTATTAAAACAGAAAACACACAAACAAAACTGGTTCAAAAGTAGTAATAAGTCAATATTATATGTTCCATAACACATCAGTAAAAATATACAAAAAATTATAAACAGATGACTACAACATCTTGAGAAAGACAGAATTCAAACAGATTGCTTAAACTCATTACAGACAACAGGCCTTGGGCTTCCTGATCATTGAGAAACATCAAAACATATTTCAGACTTACATAAAATTAAAGTATGTGACCTTGAATGTAGACTATGGTCATTTATTTGAACAAACTTAATGGCTCTTCATCTAAATATGCTACATGTATTCAGTATTAAGTATATGGACCTCTTGATTTTCAATAAGTTGTCTTGAAGGATAAGCATAACAACTAAGGGATAACCAATACAAAAACAAAGCATAGGATCATGATCTCTATGAGCTTTTGAGCTGAAACTGATACATCTCTTAACGGTACATTATTTCCAATTTCCTAAAACATTCTGTAATAATGCAGACACTGTTAAGTTTGTTTACTGGCAGTTCTGACACATGGCACTTGACCTAGCCTATCTCCCTGTGTTTAACATGTACAAACTATTGTCTACAAAACAATTGGAAAAGGATCATTAGACAAAACCTTCACCCAAAACATGGACCACCTGCCCAGTCCTATCAGGACAAGGCTTAGGAATTTGGGATTGGTGTGTTTACCTGCCAAAAAATTTAAAGGCAGACCCATTTATCACCATTGAGAAACAATACACAATATGTATTTGTAAAAAATAGAATTGAACATGATTCTAAAAATACAAGATTTTAATATCCACTTCTTAGAACTAGAACAAACTTGGCCTGACAGACTTCTTAGAATTTTACAAAACTGTCTTGATCATCAGACAATCTCTGTGCCTTTATATTTGTTTTATCTTTAGTATTGGGATCCCCTGAAGTTGCTCACAAACCACTTCATGGATTATTTAGTTTGTTTTTATTCTAAAATTGTCTGTAACTTTAATGACATACACTGTCTGGGTCATGAAACAGATTTACCTGAAAGAGATATTAGCATGGGAATTCTGTTCATACAACTACAAATCAGATTTGGATGTCTTTATA
Source organism: Argopecten irradians (assembly GCF_041381155.1). Lineage (NCBI taxonomy): Eukaryota > Metazoa > Mollusca > Bivalvia > Pectinida > Pectinidae > Argopecten > Argopecten irradians. Next base: position 13,874,102 of record NC_091138.1, on the reverse strand, counting down.
AGCTTCAGATATACAGAACATGCTTTTTTTTCTAACAACATTAGATTATTCTCTAGGACATCGATAAAAGCAAATTATTGCTAACTTCCAAGAAAAAAAAAATGGTCACATTTATCCTTTTATCCACTATTGGCATCAGTAGGATAAGGGCATACCTAATTTCAAATATAATTTCAAAGTAGAAGCATGCAATGTATAAATAATAAACTTAAACATCACTACTGAGACCTAGAGGCCCTCATTATCACTGGTTATTCCCTACCATACCTACTGTATCAGTTGGCCCAGCATCTGAATCTTTGTCTCCAGAGGGTCAGGCGACTGTGTGCTTCCCTATCAATAATTAATACTGTCAGAAATTAACATTGATTTGGTTAACGCCAGTAATTTTTGTCTAGGGGAAAACGTTACCCTGTAAGTCTGGTAGATAATCTTGCACCAAACAGCAATAGTGTGACTATGGGGCAAAAAATTATCCTAGGAGGACTGGTACAACTAAAGATCTTGTACCATACAACATCTAAATGACCAGGGAACCTAGTACAAGATAATGTACCAGACACCAACTAAATATGGCACAACATCGTGCATAAAGCCAGTTATTTTTGTGGGTAGAACATTTTGTGATATTGATTTACAACGAGAATATTAAATCTAAACGAATAAATACTTTTTCAATCTGGTTATAATACTATGTAATTTTATGATTCATGCATTGCTCATTATTTTGAATATGGATTTAATGTTAGCCTCCAGAAAATTGCAGGCTGTACTGTATTAGTAGTGGCACTATGGGAAAATGTTAACCTAATAAGTATAAGATCCTGTCCCATACAAGATGTGTGACAAGGGAAAGGTTACCTAAGATCCTGTCCCATACAAGATGTGTGACAAGGGAAAGGTTACCTAAGATCCTGTCCCATACAAGATGTGTGACAAGGGAAAGGTTACCTAAGATCCTGTCCCATACAAGATGTGTGACAAGGGAAAGGTTACCTAAGATCCTGTCCCATACAAGATGTGTGACAAGGGAAAGGTTACCTAAGATCCTGTCCCATACAAGATGTGTGACAAGGGAAAGGTTACCTAAGATCCTGTCCCATACAAGATGTGTGACAAGGGAAAGGTTACCTAAGATCCTGTCCCATACAAGATGTGTGACAAGGGAAAGGTTACCTAAGATCCTGTCCCATACAAGATGTGTGACAAGGGGTGAAAGGTTACCTAAGATCCTGTCCCATACAAGATGTGTGACAAGGGAAAGGTTACCTAAGATCCTGTCCCATACAAGATGTGTGACAAGGGAAAGGTTACCTAAGATCCTGTCCCATACAAGATGTGTGACAAGGGAAAGGTTACCTAAGATCCTGTTGCATTACAAGATGTGTGACAAGGGAAAGGTTACCTAAGATCCTGTCCCATACAAGATGTGTGACAAGGAAGGTTACCTAAGATCCTGTCCATACAAGATGTGGACAAGGGAAAGGTTACCTAAGATCCTGTCCCATACAAGATGTGTGACAAGGGAAAGGTTACCTAAGATCCTGTCCCATACAAGATGTTGACAGGAAAGGTTACTAAGATCCTGTCCCATCAAGATGTGTGAAAGGTACCTAAGATCCTGTCCCATACAAGATGTGTGACAAGGGAAAGGTTACCTAAGATCCTGTCCCATACAAGATGTGTGACAAGATCGTCCATAAGGTTACCTAAGATCCTGTCCCATACAAGATGTGTGACAAGGGAAAGGTTACCTAAGATCCTGTCCCATACAAGATGTGTGACAAGGGAAAGGTTACCTAAGATCCTGTCCCATACAAGATGTGTGACAAGGGAAAGGTTACCTAAGATCCTGTCCCATACAAGATGTGTGACAAGGGAAAGGTTACCTAAGATCCTGTCCCATACAAGATGTGTGACAAGGGAAAGTTACCTAAGATCCTGTCCCATACAAGATGTGTGACAAGGGAAAGGTTACCTAAGATCCTGTCCCATACAAGATGTGTGACAAGGGAAAGGTTACCTAAGATCCTGTCCCATACAAGATGTGTGACAAGGGAAAGGTTACCTAAGAAAATCTGTATAGAAACCTGCTACATACCAGTCCCTGGAAACTGTTGTTCCTTGACAATAGGAACCTGCTACATACCAGTCCCTGGAAACCAGTCCCAGGAAACTATTGTTCTTGACAATAGGAACCTGCTACATACCAGTCCCTGGAAACTATTGTTCCTTGACAATAGGAACCTGCTACATACCAGTCCCTGGAAACTATTGTTCCTTGACAATAGGAACCTGCTACATACCAGTCCCTGGAAACTATTGTTCCTTGACAATAGGAACCTGCTACATACCAGTCCCTGGAAACTATTGTTCCTTGACAATAGGAACCTGCTACATACCAGTCCCTGGAAAATAGGAACCTGCTACATACCAGTCCCTGGAAACTATTGTTCCTTGACAATAGGAACCTGCTACATACCAGTCCCTGGAAACTATTGTTCCTTGACAATAGGAACCTGCTACATACCAGTCCCTGGAAACTATTGTTCTTGACAATAGGAACCTGCTACATACCAGTCCCTGGAAACTATTGTTCCTTGACAATAGGAACCTGCTGCATACCAGTCCCAGGAAACTATTGTTCCTTGACAATAGGAACCTGGAACATACCAGTCCCTGGAAACTATTGTTCCTTGACAGTCACTTTATAAAGTCGGGTGATAAGAAAGTGTCATTCTTATAAATTCCAAAGAATAATTAAATACATCTAAAGAGAGGGCTAAATTGAATGCTAATCATGAATGAATTAGTAGATTAATATGAAGGATGAGGAGACAGAAATGAATGGACCAGAAGAGAAATAACAGTGATGTATATGGAAAGACAGATATTGTTTTAGACTTATCAGTAGACCTATCTAAAACCTCTTGGATACCACTTTTGACACAAAGTATTTTAGGAAAATTTATCTATGTTTGTATTTTTAGCAGATATGTAATCGCAAAGAGATCTAAAATTGTTGATACGACAGAAAAAACCCAGACAGCACTACCATCCCTCTCTTCTGACTCACAGCATCATATCTGGTACAAACATCATGATGACTTTGTCGTCTATACAAATCAGGGTTACAGTAGAAATGGTCTTCAACAGTATAAAAGTCTCTCATAATCAGGTGACACAAGTTTGAATGGTAGTATCTAGATGTAAATATGTACTGTTGTAGGCATTCTTTAACAGCAATAAATATTTATCACATAACAGTATGTCAGAAACATTGCCAAGATATCAGCCCAGAATATGATGAAACAGCGCTGGCTTCACAGAGGCAGAGATGGTATTCCTATCAATGTTAGCCGCCAAGATCCTCCAGAAAATGTTTTCAGTAAACACATTACAACTAATGAACAGCCTAAGAATGTTTGGAAGTTTTCAAATTCTTACCTGACAACCCAATTTCATCCTTCTCAAAGGTTATAATGTCAATGGGATATATTCATTTGGTAGGTTGCTGTTATAACTCTTTACTACATGAATATAATAACCACAATTAGTAAACATTTTTGTGCAATGAAGACACTATGGTACCTTGTTTCGATTATGAATTAACACATTCTTCAATGACCACCAAGTTTGTTTACTTTTGTTTTTAATGTCTACTTACAGCTAGTGCCATAAAATGGCATGCCAGGGAAATATAACCATGACAAAAATATTATGACCTATGTTCAGTACCTGACAACAACCTTATGTGGGTTTCGAACTCATAACCCAAAGTATTTACTATTTGAACATGGAAATATGACAAATTAACAGACTCAAAAAACCCCCTAAAGGGCCCCAAATTGGTTGTATTATCACGTTCAGCATCCATACACATTAGGAAAATAAAATCATAAACATTTATGATGACTTAAGCTTAAACAATAGACAAAATAGAAACATGCTCAAAAACTTTAACATGGAAATATGACAAATCAACAGACTTAAAAAAAACCTAAAGGGGCCCAAATTGGTTGTATTATCACGTTCATTATCCATGCACATTAGGAAAATAAAATCATAAACAATTATGATGACTTAAGCTTAAGCAATTGACGAAACAGAAACTTGCTCAAAAACTTTAACGTGAAATGGGACGCCAACGCTGACGCCGACGCCGACGCCGGGGTGACAACATTAGCTCCCCCTATTCTTCGAATAGGCGAGCTAATAAGATAGTGATATAGGTATAGAGGTGACAGTGATGTGGTTCTCATTAACATTCCAGCTTACATAAACACCCCAATAGACATGTATACACATTAGTTATTATTGATTTACTGACTAGCCCCACCTGTATCACATTCCAACCACAATGTTCATAAGATTATCACAGAGGAAATGTTTTCATCAACATGTCAATTTTTTTTCCTTTTTTTGAAATTCTATAATAATATTGATAAGATCATCATGAGAAAATCGTTTCATCATTTAAATGTTTTCCTTTTCTTGAAATTCCATCAACAATATTCATAAGACCATCACGAAGAAATATTTTTCTTTTCTGTGAAATTTAAAGTGCAAATAGAAATAAGATAGCAGAATTGAGTGATTCCAAATTTAATTTTCCTACAGAGAAAGCATCTTTAAACACTTACAGCACTTGAGCTGCAAAGAGCTGATCAATGGTACGATAACATTCATACATGTGTATCAGTGTAACAGAGGAGGGAAATGAACAAATCTGAAATAAAAATGGCACCTACAGAGACAGGTTAATTGTGTTACAACTACAGTATAGAGACAGCTGTCTCTACACAAATAAAGAACTCATAGAAGACAAATAAAGAAGTAAAATTGATACTGCCTGTATATAAAGTATCTGTGCTATAGGTTTAAGGAATATTTGTCCTGCCTCGTCTTCCCTCTGTCCTGGTGTGTATTGCTGGGTATGAGTCAGCCTGTCACATCAGCCAGGACAATAGAACCATACAGAGACAGGGCTCTCCTCACGATATTTATAGTACCCAGGGATAAAACACTAAAGGTCAAAGGAGCCATGGACATTACAGGACGAGCCACCATGATGGAGAGGTGATTGTTTTAAATGTTCTCATGCATTTCCTAGTCTCCTGACTGTACAGCTACAGTCTATAACTACAACACTAGGTGATGACATTCGGAATGTTTTACGTATCTCGTTAACATGATATTAGTTTATTGCTTTGTAAAGTGCATTTCCATTTTTATGACTTATAGGGGTAACCTGAAGCAGATCCATTTAACAATCCATGGAATTGTGAAGGATTTAGCTGCTAAAACACAAGTTAGCCGTGACATGCAGGCAGACTTACAGTGTCCATTCATCAGCTGCCTATGGTTACCATAGCAATAATTGAATGCTCACTCACTGAGAAATTGTTCCTGCCACTTTGTCTTGATTATAGATTTAACAGTGTCAATCTATCTGTTGAATAAATCTAATTTATCACCCCAACAAAGGAGAAATAACCTTATTTTCAAAGTAAAAACTTTAAATCAGACATGATGATCAATAGCTGAGGTGTAAAAGCCAATCATAAGAAATGGAAATTTTGAGAATTTAACCTGAGGCTGTGTGTAATACACCATTAAACAAGACCAAGGGGAGTGATCGGATCGATATCTTTATACCAGATCTGTGGAAATGATACATTGGTACATAAGTCAACTTTTTGTATTGTTTGACTTTCAATATCTTGCCATATTACATTTGAATCATTTCAATATCCTACCATATTACACTTACTTTATTTCAATATCTTACCATATTTCATTTATTTTATTTCAATATCTTACCATATTACATTTGTATCATTTCAATATCTTACCATATTACATTTATTTTATTTCAATATCTTACCATATTACATTTATTTTATTTCAATATCTTACCATATTTCATTTATTTCATTTGACCTGATAAAAATTTGTTTTTAATATGACTTAGATTTATGATTTATGATTTAGCGCTGTTTTGCGGAGGAATAAATCTCCAAACTTAAGGAAGCTCTATCAGAAATATCTTCATTGATTGATATTTTAGTCTGCATGTCTACATGCAGAATATTGGAAAGTTATTCAGTTTGGAATTAACTTATAATACACAAAGAGTACTGATGTTTTAACATAATGATATTTACTATGAATGATAACAGACAAACAGATTTTAATAACAGTGAGAATTGTCAAAAAGACTGATATTAAAAATATAACATGTCCAGCGTGAAATTAATTTTTGTTTTGCTTTTCCACAGATCCTTATCCCTGAGATGAAATTACAAAGATAGAAGAGCAACATGATTAAGGGATGGATCTTGACCTAAGCTGAAATGAGCTACACTATAAACTAATGCAGATCTATGTGAACCAAGATCAGGCTAGAGTGAGCACTAGTTTACCAACACAACCTAAAGTGAATTACACTACAGTAACAAAGCCAGAGTGAACTATATACCATGTGAACTACAACACAAATTATCATAGTGATCAAGATATATGTTTATGAATACAGCCTGAAGTGAACTATATAACAGGCAAATGTTAACAAAAAAGGTCAAAAGTGAGTTATGCAGCTTGAAGTGAGCTACATTGAACAGAATCACAGGCTATAGTGAGCTAAAACATATAATAAAATCAATGTGAACCCCAACAGGCCAATAGTGTTCCTAACCCTGCCTGAAGTGAGCTACATCATTCAGTACCACAGCTCCTCAGATAGTAACCAGATTAGGTGGATGCATACCCTACAGATCACTACAAACAGAAAGCACACCCTAGATTAAAGTCATCCTACAATAAACAGATATTGTTCTGTGTAAATATTTTACTGCCTAGGAAGCAGCAGAGATTCAGGTGAGAGCATTACAGTGTTTGTAGCTGACCCAGGCCTGTTTGTGTAGTAAGCCTGCAGCCCGACAGTCACATCCACAGGTAGTAGCAACAGCCTCCAATATAATGCTTGGAATATACTCAAAAAATAGTACCAACACACACTGGTCGTGGTGGTGGTGGTGATGTATCAGCAGGCTGAGAGGTGTTAATTTGATAGAAAACCCTCATGATTGTGCAGTGATTCGCTTGGATTTACTTCTACTACAGAACAGTGTGGGATCCACGTTCGTATCTGCTGTAAACAGGAATAAATGTCTTTCAACAAACGAAAAAAAAATACTAGCATGCTTCTATTTCTGTTGAGGAATTCATTACACTGTAAAAGCAAAGAATAAATCTCTTTACTGCTGTGTACCATGTGGTCTGTGTACATGTGATTTAAAGTGTTTCCATAGAGAAATTCCTGTGTGGAGCCTTATAAGATGAGGGATACTACAGTATCCAGTGTGTGTTTCCTTGTGATCTGTGTAGGGGCTGGCTGGGTCCCTGGAAGCTGTGGCCAGCCCTCCCCACCTCCTCGTCAGACCACTGATCATACCCGATCACTATTATTACACAAACTGAGAGCCACTCAGGCAGACAGTCATACAGTCAGTGATCAGAGAGCTCATACAGATAAGGAAGTCCACGATACTTATACTATACAACGGTCAAAACACACACCTTTCCATGCTAATTTTCAGAGCAGGGAGCCGTCACAAGTACAAACTTTAAAAAGTACCTCAAAGTTTTCCGACAGTTTGAAACTGTCTAGATCTGAGGATGAGTTAGCGAAGTCTCGAGCTCTGAGTCAGGAGGTTGGTGATCGGGAGAGTAACAACAAGTCTATGTCGAAGATGGTTGTGACCATTATAAGTACTATTACTGCTCTCGTCAGTATGTCCATGCTGGTAGCTCTATTTCAATGTTGTTGTCGTCGTAAAAAACGACGGAGCAGCGAGGCGAAGGGATCAGACGATAACGGAAAGACATTGGTAGATAACGATGGAGGACAGAGTATCGTAGAGGAAGTAAAACCTCTTAACGAGGAGGAAGATGGAGAGAAAGAGGAGTAAGTATTAACAATAAGTGTGTATAAAATTGTGTGGCCGACATTACACCAGTGTAAACAAGCCTCTACAGGTCTCTCCCTTTATAACAGTATATAATGCACTTTATCACTTTTTTTAAAATTTAATAGAGAATAATCTGAATATTAATATCCTTCATTAAACACATGTAATATCAATTAACATAAACTTAATAATTAAAACTTCACCAATTTGTTTAATTAATATGGTATACATAAGAAGGAAGTAAAATGACCTTCAGTTAGTTCTACCAGTAACTAATAGAGGATATAATTATTAATTAGAGAGAATTGGGTGCAGCCTTATAAACAAGCTAGGGAGAAGTATTAAAGGGAAAATGTCATGTAGCCCTTAACATTCCTTGTCAAGGGAATTGGATCTAGAGGGTATTAGAAAATGATTTAAGGTTTGAGAGAAAACAGTGGAGTTCTAATTGAAAAGAGTATCAGAGGAGATGAGGTACGATACAGCTACTTATCCAGGGTCAGGCACAATTTTAAACCAAAGGAAAAATAGCTTATCTTTGAGGCACATTAAAACTTGCACGTGTTTGTAAACATATATCAGAAAAAAATTCTTGATCTGAAAGATTGTTAGAGCTAAATACTGTATGATTAAGAATAAGATTGTATAATATAGCATTTTACCTGTAAATATGAGTGGCAATTTATATTGGAAGAAAAAGTTTGAAGACAAATTAAAACTAATCAAGCTTGACACGACAACCAGACAATTAAATTTATTTGGTTATTTGAAGTTATTGACAAATACGACTTGGTGCATACCATTTTGCAATGAATGAAATAAGACTGCACCTTGGAATGTCCTACAAATGACCTTTAACAAGCATTATCTTCTTCAATTACATTGGGATAGTTTAAAATCATTCAACAAAAGGAATACTCTCTTAAACATTTTTTTATGTTGGAAGTAGAGTCTTGTCAGCATAAAATGCAAGATGATATGCACACTTCCTTATTTCAGTTAAAGAAATTTTAATGGGTTATGCAAAAAGAATTAAGACATGTTAAGAATGAAAACTTTCTGAAGTTATCTACAATATGTGTACACACTAAACAGCAAACATGCAGATGGTACACATGTGTAAGGAAGTGATACATCCGCAGGTGCATTACAGATAAAAACTATACACCAGTGTAAAACCATACTTCAAACTTAACGTGCGGATTGCACGATATATATGGGATTTCAGTACCATAATAATAATGTAAAAAAACTATAGACACCAGACGTCTGCGTTCCTCGTTACACCTAGTATAACATATAGTGAGCTATGTATGAAGTATCACTACCATAGTAGAATAGTCTGGTGTTCTTAGTTCACACAGAAGTATGTTATTGCTAATCATTATGAACATATAGACATCAAACGGTCTGCCTCCCTAGTCAGCCTCTTTGTCTACGGCCTGTATAAGGTCTTTGTCACATTCTCCTTTGATGAGAAAGCCTTAAGTAAAGTAAATTAGATGTATGGGGTAACTTCATCATATTTTATAATTGTTCACAGCAGTATACTGTTCCTTAGTTATAATATATTACAACACCGACCATGAGAGTCTTAAAATTTCTCGTAATATAGACAAAATAATCTATTAGATAGCTGATATAATAGAGAAGTAACCAACAGAATTTTTTTTTTCATCAGAATATTTAGAAAAAAATAAGTTCTAACTATAAATATTATACTACATATTTAGAGTTGTCTCCCCCCTGAATATATGCCATACATGCACTTGTTGGGTACTTGAAGGTTTTGAGTTTATCTGGATTAGATCTGTGATGTGATACAGAGACCTGGCTTCCTGCTTCCAGTTCAAGGTCTGGTACTAAATTAAAGGCAAGATAAATCTGTATAATCTCTTCATCTCATCCATCTAAAACACATCCACTCAGAGTTAGTATTGGAAGTGGTAGGAGCAAGATGTGAGGGAAGGAATGGGATTATAAAAGTCTTAGGGAGGGATCATGATAAAGGGAGGTAATAGGTTAAAGAGGGAGGGTTTGTAGGGGCCATGGGGTATAGAGGGTCATGGAGCAAGGAGAGGGAGAGCAGATCATGGATGGATAATGATACAGAGTAAACAAAAAATGTATGCCTTAATAAAGTAAAGTTGAATCAGGAATAATACTCTGCATTCCTCAAATAAAGTCTAAACAGAAGCTGCAATATAGCATACTGGTTCTATTCGACAGTGAAAAAAGATATTCATAGAGAAATTACAACTTGTACTTTGTGGGGCTATAATTTGTAACCTATATATAACTGTATAATGAGTAAGGTATTACCTGTGGTTACTTTCAGACCTTGTGTTGAATTAGATACCACAGATGAACCTGTGGTACTGAGGTAGGTAGAATCAATATAAACTTCACCTGTATATATTCACTCTAGGCCTGATATACTGTTGACTCACCTGTCCCTATCTAGTCACTACTATCACCTGTATATAATCTTTGATATATAGTCACATATTGTACTCAAATCATCTATCACACTATTCAGATTTTATTCCACTGTGAGACATGCAAGTATGAAACAGGAGGTCACCATACATATAGACATGCATGTATAAAGGGCACATAGCGTGACAGTGCATTACAATATGTATTAGTGATGTACATGCACAATCAATATTTTTTTTGTTTTTTTTTTCTTCAAAAATTTACATGTATTTGTCAAAAGTTATGCTACATATAGCAAATAAGTCTTTCATTTTGATAAAGCTATGATTTCTATAATAGTAACTTTCTATAAAAGTTACTTTCAGACCTTGTGTTGAATTAGATGCCACAGATGAACCTGTGGTACTGAGGTAGGTAGAATGAATACAGCCATGTGTACAGGTAGGCCCTTATCATCATCACCAATAGACTGACTTTTTGTGGACATTTACCTGCCTATGTACTACTATGTACTTTTATTACCCATAATTATATATAAGTTACATAGATTGCATTCACCTATCCACTTATACCTGTACACTTCTTCTACCCTCTGTGTACTTATTGTATTACTATCATTGCATCTGTGATACACCTGCTTGAAACAATTGTACATTTTCTACAGTATTTAAGTTGACGTCTGCATCTCTTAGACTGACATTATCACCTAAGGTATTGCTCCATTTGCTATCTGACCTCAATTGCAGACACCAAATTACGGAAACTTCAAAGTAGTACCTTTTGTTATCAATAATGTATTATAACAACAACAAAAAGTGTGTATACACTGGCTATTATTAACATCATTAGAATTTTCTCTGTAGTCATCATGTGGAGATTCAGTACCAGTAGTTTGTGGTATACAGTATATGCTATTTATACACAGCTAAACAATACACAAACCCAAGGAAAATTGCATGAATCATAAAATCTTAAGGGTTGAAAGAGAGGAAGGAAGTTATTGGTTGGCAGGTATCTGCACAGCAGATTTTCTATATTGCTGAATAAAATACAAAAGATATTGCTGTAGGTTTTGTCTATATCACAGACTTAGACAGTGTTCTGTCAGCATCTACAGGGCCTCTATATTTGCTTTACTTATGTACAGAATTCAAATAGCGAAAACGCTGATTCAAGTCACAATAGTTATTATATATTTCTATGAATATACTGGTATGATTAAATGTCAAGCAGACAACCTGCATTATTGATAAAAACATGAAAATGCTGCAGTGCAATTTACGGCAAATTCATTTCCATCTTTAGAACTCTGCAGTATTGATTTATCCCAATAGAAATAGGAGAAAATTCCTGAACATGGAGAAATTTTACAAATTCAAACTTTGTTTTGTTGCAGAAAACATGACAGAGAATCTTCTGAAGAAAAAGATGTGTCTGTCCGAAACAGAATCAAGGCCTTTGAGGAGAAGCCCACAAGTCCCTCCTCCAATGAGATCAGGGGTCAAGTGATGAAGAAACGGCCAGAAAGTGATGCCTTCAAGGTGTTTGAAAACAAAGGCATCCTTATAGGCATGGTAGGTATAATAAGGAGAAATGTTCTAATGAAAAGGTGTATAACAGGTTCAGTTATAGACCTGAAACTATACAAGTGAAAGTTGTAATATACACTTTTTCATTGAAGCAGGTCAAGGTCATAAATTTTAACAAACTAGGTCAGCACTTTTCCTAGTATTCTATTCAAAAGCATCTTAATTAGTATCACAGGTCTAAAAAGGTAAAAGGTCCAAATGATATGTATTCACCAGATGCTTTTATAGACCAGTTCCATGTTCTGCTATAATTTCCTCTTTTTTTCCATTGAATTTGGTCAAGGTCGTGTATTACAACAAACTCAACAGCTAATAATATTCTTCCAATATCATGACATTAGGATTTTAATTTAGAGCATTTAACACTTGTAACCTTGAGAGGTAATCAAGGACATTTGAACATATAAAATAGTCCTTTATCACATCATAACAAAGTACATGATGCCTTCAAGGTGTTTGAAAACAAGGGCATCCTTATTGGCATAGTAGGTATAATACGGAAAACAGTCCTAATGTAAAATCTCTGATTTCTGACAAAAAATTCACTGTGACTCCAGATGTTGTTTCATAGTTGTTTATGTTAACATGGATACCACCTCTATAAGCATGTGAGCTAAATTCTGCTGACTAGAACATTTTCATCAGATACATAAACACATCATTGAAGCAGATTTATATCATCAGCAAAAACATTAGGTATAAATTGATTTCTGATAAAAACAGTCATGTTAAAAATCACTTCAAAGACAAATCAATAGATTTCCATTAATCTTGCAATGATTCCCAGATTAAGGTCACCAAGTCTTTGTTATACTAAAGCTCCACCACACACTGGTATTGTCTGTAGCCAGACTTCTAATGCTGAAGACAATGGGAATCAGATAATCCAGGGCAATCTCAGTTCACTGGGGAAGGAACTCGGAATAAAAGTAGAACTACTGTATTTAGGAAACAATAAAAGTCAAAGTGCAATCAGATTGCAAAGTGAAACAACACAAGGCAAAGATAGTGAAGTTCTGGTAAATGGTTTTGATATCTGAAGTACAGGTAGCATCAAAGTTAACACAGAATGGAGATTTAACATGTTTTACATACATGTTGGTCATAGACTGTGGTAAACATATACAACCTTATGATAAAAGCCACGGAGATAAACATCTGGCAGATCACCAATAACTCTGACTTGTGTTGAAAGTTCCCCCATCATTATCCTGGAATCCATTAGCAAGGCAGAAAGAAGATTCATTCAAGTGTACTCGTTTAGTGCAAAGGGAAACAGAAGATGGTGTTTAATGTTGGGTAAAACTTAATAAAACTATCATCACCAACACTAGCTTCACATCACAACATCACCATCATGAACTTACGGTGGCATAGAGGGTTCAAGTTCGCTATGGTTGAAAAGTAAGCATGGTTCATCTCTTCTGGGCAGTAGGTTCCCTGGCAATAGGAAGCAAGTGCCAGGTACTAACCATTGGTTGGTGGTTTTTCTCAGGGAACTATGATATTCCTCCACCTCCAAACTGGGATACACACTTAATGACTATAGTTATTAACAGAGGAAGAGTCCAAATGTGACTGACTACACAAAACAGTTCTGAACAAATCAGAGATCATGGCAGCTATTTTGGATGGTTGGTCTAGATAGTTCCAGAGATGATATCAGTCATTAAGATGGAACAAAACAGGCAATGCTATATGCACTCCCATGAAATGACAGAGGTATAGATATTTATGTATAGGGTATTAGCTGTTTGGTATGGGCACAAGGGCACTAGAGTGATGTTGTTTAACTTAAACGGTGGCAGGTAATCAGCATTGTCCAAAAGGATGTGGAGTCAATTTGATGTGGCCAAACAGGAAACTTAGCTAACGCTATGACCTTGAAGAAAGTTTTTTTCCCTTTTCCCATCAAATTATATGAACTTCAAAAAAATATGTTTGTCTTATACAATTAAGCCGGCATTGAGGTAAAACTTTAATCTAAAATAGATAGTGGTGACTGTTAACTGATTTTCCTACCAAACAGGTGGTATGGTCTGTTTTGTGATCCTACACCAAATGTTAGGGTGATTACATGGTGTGTTAGTATGTCTGTAGTATCCTCCCCACAGCCTTGCTGGTGGTCATTAGTACACTAATCAAGTGTGAGGAGATATACCAGGGCATGTTATACACACGTCTAACTCATACAGGGTCAAACTAAGTAGGGTGCAGCTTATAAATATAAACATGAGGTCAAACTAATAGAGGAGTATCTTATAGTTATAACATACAGGGTCAAACAAAATAGAGATGTATCTTATATACACCCTTAAAGAAATGTGTCTTTATATATACACACAGGATAAAGGTCAAACCCAAGAGGTATATACATTTAGAGGAATATAAACATAACATATAGGGATTTACAGATATCTAATACATACAACCTTGTAGAAAGATAACTTAACATACACACAAGGTTAATTAAAGGTCAAACTCAAGAAGTATATATCTTGCATACACCTTTTAACTCATTCACCCCTGAACTTTCATAATGGACTGGTCTAGTCTTTTATTTAGAAGAGTTTAAATGTGTCTTGAGGGGTGAATAAGTTAGAGAAATACATAATTCACTGGCTATTCTCCTCTCTGAAATATTTGAAATTGTAATGGTTCAAAGTTCAGACCCAGGGAAATATCACACCTATTGATTGAAGCCTAAATATTTGTCTGTCCTGACCATATATGCTATAGATATGGAATAACACTGTCACTAACACTTGGTAGAGGATATTTGTTGTTACATAACAACTCCACCAAGGCCTTGCTATGTGATGATAGCAGACAGGTGTCCCATACACATTCTTCTATGTATCCTCTGTATCTATATATAAGTTACTGCTGCCAGCACAGAATCATAAGTACACCTTAAGCTTTGCAGGGTAATTACTCTATACAATGCTGCAGTTGTTCTATTAAATCTTAAGTTTATTACAGGATGAAGGTATTTCATATCATTTTTTCATTTCATTAAATTTTATTTCAAAAACGAAAACGGAGCAAACAACAGACAGTGCCTATATTAGTTTCCTCCAAGTAACAAAGAGTATATAAACATACGATTTAGCGAAATATCAGTTTTTAAACATATTCTCAAAAGCTATAAGAAAGTAATACTGGGTATATTTCTAATTTAAGAAGTATTGATGAAGACTATTATTAGTATTTATATATATTTACAATGTTCAAAATAAGCAATAAGCCCCTATTTACTGTCCCTATA
Organism: Argopecten irradians; assembly: GCF_041381155.1. Taxonomy (NCBI): domain Eukaryota; kingdom Metazoa; phylum Mollusca; class Bivalvia; order Pectinida; family Pectinidae; genus Argopecten; species Argopecten irradians. Next base: position 13,858,833 of record NC_091138.1, on the reverse strand, counting down.
GGCACACACTGACTTAAGTTCACTTACATTGAACTTAAATAATTCTATGAAATATAGCCACCATATTAATTTCTTATTTTGTTTCTTTTGCAAATTGTTTTTTGTTTTGTTTTAATTATTATTTGTGCAATAAGTTTGCGAAAAGTCTTAACTTTGTCTCATTAGAAGCCCATCCCTCCCAATTTCTGCATTTTCTTCTGAACACATGTACGATATTGGAGAAAATAACAAAATACTCCAAAACTATTTGAGTAATCTCTGAGTTATACATTCTAAACCACCTTCACAATGTCTGGAGCTAGGCAAGACCATGTATATAAGAAAACAAGGAATCCAATGATATTATTGTTGACAGACAAATATAATAGATTTGAAACACATGTTAGTATATACAATGTATAACAGACAGTCATATATCATCAGCATCACATGTGTGTCTCATTACCATAAATTATTATTACCAGTAATACTTGTCATCACATTGAAGTGTCTCATATAACTACGTAGATATTTTATGCTATTTAATAATAATTCATCAAATATGTCATTAAAGAATTATCTATAAGTACTGATAGGGAAATTTGAATAATTTTTAACATTTTCCCCTGTAAGTCCAGGCCAGAATTATATTAAGTAGGCGTAAGTGCCCTAACCTCAGTGTTTTGACATGAGTGTACCTGTTGACGAGGTTTGGGGAGATTGATGCCTCAGGTATATATATCCCACAGTGGTGTATACAGTGACAACATTATGTGTGTAGGCACTGCCAAATCAGGAAGTTCCCCAGGAAGGATTAACTAGCACTTTATATGAAGTTACTATAGGGATTAAAAGTTAACTGTGTAACACACTGACATGGGTTCACTCTTCAGTAAGGTAAGATATTTACCCTATAGAAAATCTATTTATTTCAGTAATATAACTATCGATTTAAAACTCTTCTATTCTTCAGCTAACTCTACAAGGTATACCATTATTTAAAAATTATGTACATGTGTAGTTTAAATTTTTCGTTTTAGAACCTCCTTTTGAATTACAATTTGAAAACCGTTGAAATCTTTTCTATAGAACTAGCTGTGTGTAGTGGTCCTGTACAATAGGGCTTACCACATGTACCACAAATATTGTCAGTAGGTAGCCCCCAGTCATAAACATAGCGTATACATTATATAGGTGTCACATATATACATACTGAAATCCTCGTTGAAAAGAGTCTTGATATCTATTTATAAAAGATATTTTAGTCTCCATATCTTAAGGAATTATGAACGTAGATCTTAAAATATACATTATTTAATACAGAGACCACCTAGCTATGAAATAGTTTCAACTATTTCTACATATAAAGCATCCATCAAACTCAATAGACAAATTTCATGATATTGCTATATTTCTATTGTCTAAAATTTTTATTCAGTTAATTAATTTAATCTGTTTTTTATGATGTACTAAAACTTCAGTGCATGATATATAGACAGGATATAACGGGCTATCCTCTACACCAGCAGGGTTTTACATCATTGAACAGTGACTCAGTTATTATTTATAGCCATTTGGTGTAATATATTACTCACATTGCTTTCCTCACTCACTAAAAATAATAATATTTATTACTTTTTCCTTATTAGTTTGAATTCCATGTTTTATATGCTGATGAATCTGCTTCAAGTCCCACTTAAAGAATGAATTTAATGATTGCACGCGATAACCTAGTCCATTATAAAATCTGAATTAACAACTAAAATTACTAATAAGGGGAGTGAAGGATGAGGACTACAGTTAGTACAGCCAAAACCATGCTTGGTGATAGGAAGAGACAAAGACAATGTAGGAGTCCATCTCAACAGACTGAGGAGATCTCAGTTGTTAATCTGTTTATTCATGATCGACCTCTAAATGTCTCAAGTTATATGCTTGGCTATATTGAACAGTTATCACTTCAACTCAATCTGTTGGGTTCTAGACAAGGAATCAAGAGATCTTGGTTTTGATCGGGTTTATAACCTTTTGACAAGATTCATTTTAGCCTTGCTCCTAACTTACATTGCTAGGCATTGCCTATAGGTAATGGATTGATCTCCAATAGAAAATTCATTACCTGGTATCAAGTTTATATTAGGTAGAGCACTCGACTAGTGTTCAGAGAGTCCCGGGTTCGAATCCCAGTCTGGCTGCTACATTTTCTCCTCCCTGTTACAGAATTGGCGCCCAACTACATAACCCACTGTGGTGATGTTTGGAAGGGTCTCGTATATCTTCGAGGGCGAAGACTTCGAGAAAGGTGGGAGGAGTGTAGCGGGATTCGACTGGGTGGATCTTCAGTGACCAGGTAGCTCAGTCGGTAGAGCACTCAGCTAGTATTTAGAGGGTCCCAGGTTCAAATCCCGGTCTGGCCCCTACATTTTCTCCTCCCTGTTACAATTGTATGGTAGCCTAATTGAAATTATAATTATTATTATAGCAAATCATTACCTCAACATTATTATTGCTATAAACCCTCATATTCAATTTCATTTTGTATTTTCAGTACTTAGGCATCATACTTATGTTTAATTACAGGGCAGAACACCTAAGCCCAAAGTGACAATCGAGGAGAGTGATGGTGAGGAACTAGATCAGGACAAAGGAAGTCAGTCACCATCCTCTATCAAAACATCACCCACAGTGAGCCCCAAACCTGGAAAATCACCCGCTGTGAGCCCCAAACCCACTAAAGAGTAGGTATCCACTTCAAAAGTGATAAAGACTGTGGAGTTGCTTCCCTTTACCATTGCAATATACTCATAAACATGTGCTACCTATGATAATGTTTATATGTATTCCCTCTTTAATTATGACAAAACTTACTTATCTAGATCTGAAAGAAGAGATCAAATTCTAACTGGGTTACTTATATATTAATAAACGGTGAACTATATATTAGCTAAAGAGCGTCTGACTAGTGTTCAGAAGACCCAAGTTTGTTTCCCGGTCTAGCTGCTACATTTTCTCTTCGCCTGTTACATATCAATTAGAGTATAATTTCTGATAAAAGATATGATCTTCCATCCCCAGTCGACTGTACCCAGACAACCCAGATGTGGTTATTGCCAGTGATGATGAGGATGATGAATTTGCCGTCATCAAACGTGAGAGTGAGGTCCTTAAATCAGTAAGTGTAATACAACAGCAGTACATTGTGAAGAAAAACAAGATCAATATATCTCCAGTTGTAAAATTCAATCCACAGAAAAATAAAACGCTAATAGATTTTTTTATTTACAGTTCCAATTCCACAGACAATTTTCAAAGTAAATTGCACTTCAGTTACAAAAGTAAATTCAAAGTTTTCTTTTATTTGATTTTACTTGCAGGTTTATCAAGATACTGCACCATTTTTGAACCAGTACCTTAAATATTCTTAAATTCGTACAAAGCATAACATTTAACATGTCATTTTGTCTCTTTCAGTTTTCAAAACCCTCTGCGCCAAAGACAAGAAACAGGACTTCACAGGCCATAGGAGGTCGTAGGGCGAGGGCGACCAATAGTCCTGTCCCTAAACCTGTTAGCATGGTACGTAATGTAATATATAGAAAATCTAAAAAATTTTCAGCATACATTTCTCCCAGTCATCCTGCTATAAGACACACAATGTAAACATAAATTGAATATTTGAAAATATCAAGGAAATCCCGATGGATTATTCTTGTATTAACAAATAGATTGCCAGTAGACTCAAACTTTATAACAGTCATGTAAATATAAACTTCTAAAACGTTTTCATTTGCTTGGTGTTTGTACAGATTGAAGAAAAGACAGAAGACAAACATGAATCAAGTCTAGACACAAAGGAAAGTGATGATTCTAAAACACGAGAGGAGAAACAAAAGTTACTGGAATCTGTTATAGACAAATCAGTGGTTAAAACCAAGGAAACTCCAGTAAATAAATCTAGTACTCCTTCCTCAGACTCTAGTCCCGTGTCACAGTCAAATATAGATACATCTGGGAATATATTCTTACAAATCGATCCCACTGCTAAACGGAGATCAACGGGATCAACCCCAGTCCACAGTCCTGAAAAGGAGCCCCTTGCTGCAGGTGAGTTGTACAGACCTACACAAGTTATCTCTCTTTGGGTGAAACCGAAAGACATACATATACACATTAATAACTGTAACACAAAAACACAAGATAACTATCTTATGCTAGACATGCACACAATTTCTCTCATCTACTATGAAAGACTCACAAATTTATTGTTTTCTATTATACCCAGTACAAATTATCTCCTGTTAAGACACCAACACTTCTGTCTAGTGACAGAAACCATCACAAAAGTTGTATTGAGATGATTACTTCATGTAAAGTTATGTGCTATTACTATGTGCTATTTATGTAATTGATTTATAGAGCGACCAAAGAGTACCCATGAAGTGGTAAAAGTTAGTCCGAGGCCCAGTCCTAAACCAAGTCCTAAACCTGTACGGGACGACCAACTCATGAAAGGTAAGTTACCACTTCTAGCTCTATTAGTGAACATTTCTGTGGTGCCGAGCTCATGACACTTGTCTATTAGAAACATCAGTCATCCTTATAAATTATATTACAGGTAATTTTAATTATATATTATATTGGACTCTAAAACATGTTTCCTCTGGTCAATGTCAACAGGTATACTCATGTACAAAGAACAAACTACATTTCTTAGGATTCTCCAATGTGGCAGTTACTTTTTACTCACTTGCAGCAATTTTAATCTGATTTCCTATTATCTGATGAAGCACTTGTCTTTTACAAATGTAATATTTTTAGTTCAAAATATGAAATCAGACCGAATATTCATATTGTCTTTAAATTCATTTTTACAGCTTTATCAGAAAGACTCAAGAAATCCTCCCCTGATACAGAGGTTAGTATACTATTATGTCATTTCTATTTAAACTTCTTATTCAAAACTTCTACACAATCAAGGCAAAGGGAGATAATCAGTCTAGATAATAAAGAGAAGAAGTTAAAATTTGGAGAGTGAAGATTTTAAAAGATTTTAACAGATTTAAATTTAAATGTACATCAGACACTTTCACAAACCTTTGATTTTCCCCATGAAAATTGTACTGAAGTTAAGTTCCTTTTCTTTTTCAGAAAGCTGATGACTTGTGACAGGAGATCCAGAGTTATATAACCTATTTTTGTACTAGTCCAGACGCCGTAGTTGGAACTCCATTTATTATTACATTACAAAGCTGTTATTTTGGAGAAATGTATCAATCATATCCTGACATATCTTTAAAGACAATGAATGATTGTATTTCCTTAACGTACATGATACTTCCTGGTAATATATCCGACATTTTTTCAAGTATATAAGAACAAAATCTTGTTTTACGCTAATTTATCAAAACATTCTTCACAGTTGAAACATTTTTCTGAGTACAAACATTTTCCTGAGCACAAACATTTTCCTGGAAGGTTTGCAATATAATTCACAGCAACTGTATCAAGTGTGCTAATCATTCATCTATTTTATACTCAACAGCTATGAAGCCTGCTGTTTAAGATTTTGTCCATCATCTTTTTTTTGTGATTACTTTTGAACCATGATTATACGATAAGTAAAAATAAAATACCATTACCAATGTGGGCTAATTTTAACCACAAAAGTTTCCACTCATAGTTTGATTTGTAAAACTCTAACCATAAAAGAATGCATGTACAAATATCTCATGTCATACAGTATACTGTACAACTCCATCATGAGAAATATCTGTTCAACATATACAAATATTAAGCCAAGTGATATATTGGTATCATGATGTGTCAATGTATTGTCGCAGCCTTAATTTGTACATCATCAGAATCAGCACTACAATGTATTGTAAACCACCTTTCTTTAATATGCCATTTACTTTTCGTGATCACGGTAAATTCAAAACAGTTAATCTCTACTAATTAATATCAACCAAAACTATATTGAAACATATTTCCATATACCAATTTTAAATCTGCAAAATATGATCACCTTTGAAAAAGAAAAAGCAAAATTTAGCAGCTGCGAAAGAAAGCTGGTTTACAGTAGTAAAAATTCTCAACATATCCACAATGAAATGACATATGTCCTCAGCTTAAAGTATTATTGTGAACATTTACACTTAAAGCTTGTGTTAATGTCTACTTGTAATTTACAGTGTGTTTACTATCAGGCTTATCACTGCTTGAGAGAGGTGTTGGAATGATTTTTTAAATGTTAAATTTTAACAATACCCTCACATAAAGGGTCACATTTTAGTCATATAAAAGTGATAGCCAAATATATATGCACAAAATAACATACAGTGAATGTGTTGCTGATGTAAATATGTTTTTGAATGTGTTTTTTTTTATTAATGCTCATTTTTAGATGGTTTAATAATTAGATATTTTTTGTGTTTCACACTTAGTTACCTGTTGAAATGTTTAGTGAGAGAAGTGTTGAATTATTTAGTAAAATGGTACAGTATTATTCTATACATGTATGCTGTTATGTTTTTATGATAATAATGATTTAATAACAATTAAAAAGTCTCCACTCTATCTGTCCAAAACAATCTTACTTATCATGCACATTGAACATACTTCCATTATGTTAATTACATATTCTCAAAGTCTAATAAGTTGAACTTCATTATATAATTCAAGGACTCTTATGTAGGTTGACTCTTAACCAAATTTGATAATCCTATCACAATAAACCAGTATCAACTGAACATGACACAGTAAATTGATATCATCAATGAAATGACAATCATTCTACTCTAACAGCATAATTTTTAAGTTGTTCAGTTACAGACAATAAAACATGTGTTACCAGATTAGCCATTTTCACTCATAGACTGTATCACACATGTAAACATTCAATATTATATCATACTGGTAACATCTGGAGACGTGACATCAGGTCTCATCAGACAAATTGGTCACTGTATCTGGTACTAAACCCCCAATAAGCCAAGCACATGTAAGAAACATCTTTATATCTGATACTTAAATAATGGTCTACAGACTTATATCAGTAATTGGAAATACGACATATTGGAATTTTTTACAAGATCCTTAAATACCTTTACTTACATGTATTGGCCAGACTTTGTTTACTGAAAATTAATGGTCGTCATTCATTCTTTCACTCTCTATGCTATTTCTTTTAGTCTTAATTAAGTCTGAATCCCATTGGATTAAAGCTTTTGAGTATGGACAGACTATATAGCTACTATAAGATTTTTATAAAAAAAAATTTTGAAATAAAAAAATTAATGAATCATCAAAATTTTTGATGAAACTTATTTGTGTTTTATCAGCAGTTGAATACCCCCGGTACAGTACATGTAATAGATCTATAAATACATACAATATCGTTAAGGCATTGAAATGGTTATATTCACAATTGACCAGATTACATTGAATTTGAAAGGCCGAATCAAACTGATTCTATTAAATACCATTCTCTTTGAAGACATCATTATCTTCAAGCAGAAACTTTAAAACAATGTACATGTATGTTGGTGTAAACAAACAAAAGCTACACTGCCAAAACAAATATAGGTATCAATACATTATATATTCCTCTTGTGTAGAACAATATCAAGTGTGCTTCTTTCAATAATGCATTGTTAATTTACTTGCTGTTAAAAGTTTATTGATATTTTTGTAACAGGTGGTTAAGGAATTAATAAAATATTTTTTGTCACATGACATATGATTTTTTGGGTTTCATTTTTATTTGTTATCCAAGGGTAGAAGTAACTCTAAGCCGCAGTCATGTAGTTATTAAACTTCAATAAAATTTTCTAGAAATGGTTGCAGGACAGATAATGTTGAAGCATGGATGAAAACATTCTTGTAAGGGGTTTATAGCTCCTGTATACCTTTATCTAGTCCTTAAAATCAAAAGTGTAAACAAATGGATAATAACCCTCAGTTCCAGGTGAAAATCACAGTAGTATTTATTTAACCGTGGTACTGTCTTTATTATCATGAACAATTCATCAGCCATTTGATTGGTTCCACAAGTATCTGGGCAGAAATTTTGACCAATTAAGGTAATGTTTACAGATCTGGCTGTATTTTCTTCACATAGTAATATGGCACCCTGCTGGACTTTTACTTACACCTCAAAATTGATTTCTTCACATATCTGTCCTGAGTTGTTCTTTTATCACATATCTGTCCTGAGTTGTTCTTTTATCACATATCTGTCCTGAGTTGTTCTTTTATCACATATCTGTCCTGAGTTGTTCTTTTATCACATATCTGTCCTGAGTTGTTCTTTTATCACATATCTGTCCTGAGTTGTTCTTTTATCACATATCTGTCCTGAGTTGTTCTTTTATCACATATCTGTCCTGAGTTGTTCTTTTATCACATATCTGCCCTGAGTTGTTCTTTTATCACATATCTGTCCTGAGTTGTTCTTTTATCACATATCTGTCCTGAGTTGTTCTTTTATCACATATCTGTCCTGAGTTGTTCTTTTATCACATATCTGCCCTGAGTTGTTCTTTTATCACATATCTGTCCTGAGTTGTTCTTTTATCACATATCTGCCCTGAGTTGTTCTTTTATCACATATCTGTCCTGAGTTGTTCTTTTATCACATATCTGTCCTGAGTTGTTCTTTTATCACATATCTGTCCTGAGTTGTTCTTTTATCACATGTCTGCCCTGAGTTGTTCTTTTATCACATATCTGTCCTGAGTTGTTCTTTAATCACATATCTGTCCTGAGTTGTTCTTTTATCACATTTGTCTGAGTTGTTCTTTTATCACATATCTGTCCTGAGTTGTTCTTTTATCACATATCTGTCCTGAGTTGTTCTTTTATCATCATATCTGTCCTGAGTTGTTCTTTTATCACATATCTGTCCTGAGTTGTTCTTTTATCACATATCTGTCCTGAGTTGTTCTTTTATCACATATCTGTCCTGAGTTGTTCTTTTATCACATATCTGTCCTGAGTTGTTCTTTTATCACATATCTGTCCTGAGTTGTTCTTTTATCACATATCTGTCCTGAGTTGTTCTTTTATCACATATCTGTCCTGAGTTGTTCTTTAATCACATATCTGCCCTGAGTTGTTCTTTTATCACATATCTGTCCTGAGTTGTTCTTTTATCACGTTTCTGTCCTGAGTTGTTCTTTTATCACATATCTGTCCTGAGTTGTTCTTTAATCACATATCTGTCCTAAGTTGTTCTTTTATCACATATCTGCCCTGAGTTGTTCTTTTAATCACATATCTGTCCTGAGTTGTTCTTTTATCACATATCTGTCCTGAGTTGTTCTTTTATCACATATCTGTCTTGAGTTGTTCTTTTATCACATATCTGCCCTGAGTTGTTCTTTTATCACATATCTGTCCTGAGTTGTTCTTTTATCACGTATCTGCCCTGAGTTGTTCTTTTATCACGTATCTGCCCTGAGTTGTTCTTTTATCACATATCTGTTCTGAGTTGTTCTTTTATCACATATCTGCCCTGAGTTGTTCTTTTATCACATATCTGCCCTGAGTTGTTCTTTTATCACATATCTGCCCTAAGTTGTTCTTTAATCACATATCTGCCCTGAGTTGTTCTTTTATCACATATCTGCCCTGAGTTGTTCTTTAATCACATATCTGCCCTGAGTTGTTCTTTTATCAAATATCTGCCCTGAGTTGTTCTTTTATCACATGTCTGCCCTGAGTTGTTCTTTAATCACATATCTGTCCTGAGTTGTTCTTTTATCACATATCTGTCCTGAAAATTGATTTTTTATCACATATCTGTCCTGAGTTGTTCTTTTATCACATATCTGTCCTGAGTTGTTCTTTTATCACATATCTGCCCTGAGTTGTTCTTTTATCACATATCTGTCCTGAGTTGTTCTTTTATCACATATCTGTCCTGAGTTGTTCTTTTATCACATATCTGTCCTGAGTTGTTCTTTTGTGACATATCTGTCCTGAGTTGTTCTTTTATCACATATCTGTCCTGAGTTGTTCTTTTATCACATATCTGTCCTGAGTTGTTCTTTTATCACATATCTGTCCTGAGTTGTTCTTTTATCACATATCTGTCCTGAGTTGTTCTTTTATCACATATCTGTCCTGAGTTGTTCTTTTATCACATATCTGCCCTGAGTTGTTCTTTTATCACATATCTGCCCTGAGTTGTTCTTTTATCACATATCTGTCCTGAGTTGTTCTTTAATCACATATCTGTCTTGAGTTGGTGAATCTGAAGTTTATATCCTTGATAAGAAAGCCAATCACCTGTATACTCTGTCATTGGAGCGCAAAATTATAACCAGTTACAAAAAATGCAGGCAGTGTAACTTATGTAACTTAGGGTAAATAAGTGATAGTGCCATTCCCACGTAGGCAACTAGAGTATCAGATATAAGAGAGCAAGCAAGGGCACTCTAGTTGTATGCTTTGGTTTGTGTGTTTAGTTTATGTAAGGACAAGCTAGGTTTCATGGTGGAGAAAAACCAGAGTAACCAGGGAAAAACCACTGACCTGTGGTCAGTATCTGGCAACTGAACCGAGCGGTGGAGGGCATTTTGGTAATATGTCAGAACATCATAATCACTCGGCCATGTGGCCCTCTAGATGTATTCATAAGACACTTTACTTATCAACTTTTACTTAATTATTAACTGTCTTTAAACCTTATCGGACATGCAAATCACATAAGTGACAAAGTAACACTGTAAACCTACTTATTTTAGCATGTTCTTTTTTCTTTTATATTATTAGATATATTACATGAGTATAAAAGGATTCAGTGACATGCCTTTATGGTGATCATAATGCTATATACATAATACACTAATTGTGTAATAAGCAAAATCATAATTTAGCACTATGTGTTAATAAGTTAATTTAGCACTGTGTTTACAACAAGAAAACTGCTAAAATAACATTACAACTTTGATACAATAACTGCTAAAATATGTATGTTTACAGCACGAGTATCAGTGAGTATGACTTACCCGATCTTTGTAGGTCTGTGGTAGGATCTTCCTGATATCCTCAGGCTCCGGTAAGTGTATAAAGAACCCTATAACATCACCCTCCACATAGCCAGAACTGCTGTAGTGTTTACCCCGACTCTGGTGGAACTTGGTGCCTTTCCGGGATCGCCAAGAGTAGCTGAACTTGTCATAGCCAACTGGTGCCTGCAGATTACCTACAAATTCAGAGGGTTGCCGCTTGTCATGTGAAGAGGAATGCAAATGATACATTAAACCATGGATGAGGTTAAAAGGAATCAGTTGACAATTTACTGATTAAGAAATTAAGGCACTCACACCAATCAAAACCAATGAGACAAATACCTAATTCTTGGGACCAGCCAATCCTTGAGGCTGTATCAGCAGGCATCTCCTCAATCAGAACTTCATAATACCAGGCACCACGCCTCACTCCTACATGACAACAAACATTGTAAATTATAATAGGAGAACTTTACCCTGTATTAATAACCTCACCTTTATTGAGTTGCTTTTATAATCATCAAATATTTTATTTATGTAATCTTCATGGCAAGAGTGATTACAATGTCAAGTTCTAGTGAAGGCATTGAAATTACTTATATTTATATACATTTAATGTGAGCTACCATGTTCATAATTTACTGACACCTTCAGTATAAAACATGTAATAACTTTAATTACTCGGCAAAAAATTGAAAACATTTGAAACAAAAGGCCCATTGGCCTTAATGGGCATCTGACTACCTTGACATATGTCATCTAGGAAATTAATTATATTTTGAGTCATGGTAGCCATCTTCAATTTGGGATCCACTAGAGACGTGACATCACTGTCAAGGTCATATCAGGATCATTTCATGCAAGATTCGGCCAAATCGCACTGATAGAACTTGTTAAGAAGTTCAAAATATTTTTTGGATTTCGAATTGACCCAAAAAATAACAACACTTGGTTGGGACCATGTGAGGATAATTTCATGCAAGTTTCAACTAAATAGCACAGGTAGAACTCAAAATGTGAAAAGTTTACGCACAGCAGACGGTGCATGACAACTGATGAAACATGATGACTATAGGTCATCCTGACTCTTTGGGTCACATGACCTAAAAACATACTTTAATAAACAGAAGATGGATAGAACAAGTGTAAATGAAATGTTAGTTGATACTGAAACTTTCAAGGGATGAAGAGCATATTGAGGATACAACTAGGTGATGACAGCTCAATTGAAAGTGCCATTTCACATGTAACTAAAAAAAACCCAAGTAATATGCTTACAAATATGTTATGTTTAACATAAACAAAATTTACCATGTGTGGCCCTGATGAGACTGTAACCCTTATCTCCAGTTACTGACAGTCTGTCTTCTGATACTTTTAGCTGTGGAGCTGTCAAAACAGAAAAATAATCAGAACAAAATACAAACGTCTTAAACACCTAGCTTGTGGCAGTAGATTGACAGTACAATATTTTTAATTTCTGCCACTTTCCACAGTGTCACTACAAAACCTTTCTTTCACATTTTTTGTTTGAACTTTTTGAAAATTCAAACATACTTTCAAGACCATGAAAGTACAATAATTCACCACTTACAGTATAACATTTCTTTTTTGTTTAATAATTCAGATATCACAAGTAAATTCAATATCATTATCAATCCTAAATCTTATGTACCAGCTACTGTATATATAGTTGTTTATCTAAGTGGGGCAAACATTTTGCACATCTTGAACAGTAATAAGCTATACAAGCTCCTTATTGTCATTCTCTTCATTTTATTTGTGTGTATCTAAGTTCGCAGAAATTAAATTGATTGCGAAAATAGAGAAATTCAATTCCATGCAAATAAAGGCAACTATACAGTACCTCTATATCTACCACTAATTTTAAATCTACAAAAGTACCTCTGTCATTAAGAGCCATGAGAACCTCCCCTCCTAAGAAAGTTCTATACAGATAGCCTGGTATAGGTTTGCCTGCCCAGTCAAGACTCTCATCAAACGCCTGTCGGTTGGGAGCATGTGGATCGGACTCGGCCAGAATGTAGCGGTACCCATCCTTGTTAAAGGGATGTTCCAATGGATAACCATGAGGGGCTAGTTTGGCCATGGTGTTCACATCACTAAGCAACAAAACAAATAATGTTTGCATAATGCAGGTAAAACAAAGGTTAGGGATAAGTACAATGCTAAGAAACGCAGCAGTGAAGATCAGGGCCCAGCACCATAAAACTATCCTCAGAAAGATTTTTTACTCAAGTATATGGTTTACATAGACTTGAGTAAAAAAATCTGAGAAAGTTTTATGGTTTAGGGTTGTATGCAAATGAAAAGTAAATAAAATAAACAGAACCTTGTTTATGCAAATGAAAAGTAAATAAAATAAACAGAACCTTATGTATTTAATAAAATGGAAAGTTATCTTCCATCTGAAACATCTTTTCTATACATTACTGCAAATGAACTTGTTCTATCTAATCACTCACACATATTTAAGCCTAATGAATTTTTCAAAGCAATTTAAATTTTTTCTGACGATTAATTTTTGCGATTTCTCATTTCTCACGAGTTATGCAAAATTTAATTGCAAAGATAAGTTGGTTTACAGTTCCTCTTACCCCGGACAAGGATATCCGATGCGAGATCTTCCACCAAGGGTAAAGAAAAACTACACAAGATCTTTGCATGTGCTCACATAGGGTAAGAAAAAAGAATCATTCACCCTCTTTGGGTTGAGGTAGGAGATCTCAACCCTCAGGATAAGATTCTTAAGTGTTTGACAACTGAAGAATCTTACCCCTTGGACTGAGATTCTCCTGTCTCCCTCCAAAGAGGGTAAAAGATTCTATCAATCTTTACCAGAGATATTTTTGAAGAATATTGGAGATATTATGATTTTTTTCTTTTTTCTTGTTAACATACCTTCTTTTAAGTCGTGATCCAACTGGCTGTATGCTGTCAGGAGCTTTTCTTTTGGTTCCCCGACCTTTACCTGTAAAATTTTAAATTGGGATAAATCATTACCCAATATATTCCTTTTACTCACTGTCTACCAGTAACTTTCCATAAGCCATCAGTTTAAACTAGAGTTCTTTATGCAACCTTCATTAAAAGTCAACCAAGTCTGGCAGTTCATAGTATAAAATGAACTAATGATAGACCCAATATATGGACTCACTGTCTACTAGCGACCCAGTCTTCTGGCCTGCCTGTAATACACTGCCTTGTTTCAATAATTCATAACCAGGGCCAACTTTGGTCAAATCCTGCAACAATTCAAATAACAGAATTATTAAAATTATTCAAATCTATATTGAATAAACCTAGTTTATACCACAATAAATTCAAAATACAGTACTGGTTACTAGAATATCTGACTCTTTAATATGTTACAACTCACAGAGTATTAGTATAATACTTTAGAAAGTTAATGTAGAGAATGATTTTATAAAAAGACTTACTGCCATGACTAGGCCGTAGTGTGGGTCCCCTATTGTCACCTCAGACGAGGTAAACAGCTCGGTCTCTTTAGTCTGTAATTAAACATTAAATATAATGTGTTTGAATAATAATTGATTATACAAAATTCATTTTTGAATTCAATGCATTTTTTTTATTATTTCACTTTTTTCTCCTTTATGCAGATCAAGTCTTATATTGTAAACTACCTTATTTTGGTTTCATCTTTAGTTGATTATAAATGTACTAATGTTGAGATATCCCAGTTCAGTGGACCCATGTAAGAATCTGTTAGTTTATAGACAATTAGACAAAATTTGATGAGAAATCAATCATTGTTGCATTACTAACTTTGTTGAATACAGTTAAACAAACTACATGAGTATATTACCAATGTCTTTGTGACAGTTGTATGCCACGTTGTTTTGATTCTCCTTGGCATTGTTGTTAGGTTTTCCCACTGCTTCTCAATAAAGGGTATGATCTCCTGAAAACAACACATTAACAAGAGGCCCATGGGCCTTAACGGTCACCTGAGTTAGAATATTTAATGAAACAAATAATGAAACAAATTAAAGACATATAAACACTATATGCTGGGCCTTGAAGTTGGTCAGTGATTTATAAATTTGTTTTTTTAGACTATGAAGAGTATTTGCTTCCATCAAACCTGTGAAATTAGAGGTAATTTTTGAAATTTTAATCATTTTGACCCTGTTTGGTCCTGCCCCTCTGGTCCCCAGGGGGGTCATCAAGGACAGATATGAATGTTAAAATGCTATATCTTAGGCTAATAATTCTAATCAAGTTTGACTAATTTCCTACGAAAGTTGGGCAAATAATGTTCACAAATATGTTTTTCCTATATAAACTAAAGTAAACTTGACCCCTCTCCAGAGGGTAACGTGAGACCCCAAGGTCATATAATTCACAATTTTTATAAAACACCTTAAGACCTTTCCATCTATAATTATTTGATTCTATTATATCCAGAATTTTAGAAGATTTTTGAAGTTTTAGCCTATTTGACCCCTTTTTTGCCCCGCCCTCTGCTCCCAGGGGGTTGGCCAGAACCAATGTGGATATGATATTAAAATGCTATCTCAGGCTAATAATTCTAATCAAGTTTGACTCATTTTATATGAAAATTGAGCAAAAAATGCTCATTAATGTGTTTTACCTATATAAACTATAGTAAACTTGACCCCCTCCCCAAGGGGAAACAGGAGACCCCAGGGTCATATAATTTACAATTTTTATAAACAAACTTGAAGACCTTTTCATCTATAAAGAGTATTTGATTATACCATTTCCAGAAATTTAAAAGAATATTTTTGAAGTTTTAGCCTATTTGACCTTTTTTGGCCCCACCCCTCTGCCCCAAGAGGGTCGGCCGGGACCAATATGGATATGATATTAAAATGCTATCTCGGGCTAATAATTCTAACCAAGTTTTACTCGTTTCCAATGAAAATTGAGCAAAAAATGCTCATAAATGTGTTTTCCCTATATAAACTATAGTAAACTTGACCCCCTCCCCAGGGGGAAATGTTAGACCCCAGGGTCATATAATTCACAAATTTTGTAAAGGACCTTAAGACCTTTCTATTTATGAAAAGTATTTGATTCTACCATTTCCAGAATTTCAGAAGAAGATTTTTGAAGTTTTAGCCTATTTGACCCTTTTTTTGCTCCGCCCTCTGCTCCCAGGGGGTCGGCCAGGACCAATGAGGATATGATATTAAAATGCTATCTCAGGCTAATAATTCTAACCAAGTTTTACTCGTTTCCAATGAAAATTGAGCAAAACATGCTCATGAATGTGCTTTCCCTATATAAACTATAGTAAACTTGACCCCCTCCCCAGGGGGAAACGTGAGACCCCAGGGACATATAATTCACAATTTTTGTAAAGGACCTTCAGACCTTTCTATTTATGAAAAGTATTTGATTCTACCATTTCCAGAATTTCAGAAGAAAATTTTTGAAGTTTTAGTCTATTTTGACCCCTTTTGACCCCGCCCCTAAGGCCCCTGGGGGTCAGTCTTAGAAAATTTGTTAATATGATTAAATGGCCATCTCATGCTGATAATTCTGACAACATTTGACTCATTTCCTATTACAAATGACCAAATAATGTGCAAAAATGTGTTTTCCCAATATAAGCTATAGTAAACTTAACCCCCTCCCCAGGGGGAAACTAGAAACCCCAGGGTCATATAATTCACATTTTTTGTAAAGGACCTTAAGACCTTTCTATCTATGAAAAGTATTTGATTCTACCACATCTGTGAGTAGAGAAGAAGATTTTTTAAACTTTACTCAATTTTACCCCTTTTGGCCCCTCCCACAGCCCCCGGGGGGGGTGGGGGGGGGGGGGGTGGGGACCATATAATTCACAATTTTGATTGGCCTTATGCCTTAGAAGGTTTGTGCAAAATTTCATTGAAATTGCTTCAGCAGTTTGGGAGAAGAAGACGAAAATGTAAATTGCTTACGGACATACGACGCACGACGGACATACGACGCACGACGGACGACGGACGACGACGGACAAAAGGCGATTAGAATAGGTCACTTGAGACTTTGTCTCAGGTGACCTAAAAAGTAACTCTAGTTTAAAATGAGGGGGTCTACTGAATTTCAATTTTGACACAAGTAATGAAAAGCTCCCATTAGTTATTACTAAAGCAATTGTTTACAAACTCTGTTGATTTGTATGCATCTTGATTTCATCAGTTTTTCTCTGCATAATTCAACACTAAAACTTCCATTACATTTACTGTCATTACACAAAGTTTTGTTAATGTATCAGGAGATAGGAAGAATATGCACAATTTATGATAAACCAGACATGTTAACCCTACCGATTCTGGCGGAAGTCTACCGCTTTTGAGACTAATATTCCGCCTACCGCTTTAATATCCAAATATTCCGATTTCTGCAAAACATCGTCTTCATTTTTTTTCTTCCGATTTCTGAATTTTTCATAGTCGGTTGGGGCTGCCTTGGTGGCTTCAAAATGCATACCAGAGTGAGCAGGGGGACTGGCTTGATAATTAGTAAATAAAGGAGGTGTGAACACTCCCTGACCAACACCCACTGGTGCAAATTAGCAGCCTGGGGCTAGTTCCACCTTGGCTTGGTGCACGTGGTGTCGCTTGCTTAGCCTATTTCACATGTCTGAGTGTAACGATGTGTATTACGTAGGCCTACCGTGAGGAAACAATCATCTGGCCTTTCAATAAATTTTGTGCTTAAAACTAGTAAGTATCATTTCAAAAACAAACACTACTTATAATTGAAATGATTTACTCACGTTTTTAATGTAAAATAGGCATAAAGTGTCTGCTGAAAATCACAAGCTTTGCAATCGTAATGGCCGCCATTTTGGAATGGGGTGATTCTAATAAAGGAGCCGGATTTTAGTATATTTTTTCATGATATCACTAAAAAAAAAAATGTTTCAGGGTGATTATTTCTCTAGAATATTGGTGTAAATTTTAGAAACAAATATTTGTATTTCTTTCTTGCATAAATCAAAAGAAAATGAGTCCAGTATGTATTACAAAAAAAAAAAAAAAAAAAGTGGAAAAAAAACCCAAAACAAATAGACAAAATGTATAATTAAAATAGGTGATAAATAGCATTGAAATAAAAGTATACAATGTATTTATTGGCATTTTTCATCTTCCAAATTTAATGTAAGCCTTAATTAATATTTGAAAAATACAAAATGAGCCACCAATGCAAGGCCTATGGTAATAATTAAAGTAAATCATAATTTGTTAACAAAATATGTTTTTGTAATTATTTTGCATATTATTGATATTATATCTCTCCAAAGGTTAACATGTCTGGATAAACCTTAGCAATTTTATTCTGAAGAGACTTCCATTCTTGACATATGTACCCATTTGGTTCCCATTTTGATACCTTTTCTTTAGAGAACAGTGTTTTTTCCTCTCCTTTACATCTGGCCTGGTTAGTTAGATTGGCTATTGTGGTGTAACAGATCTGTGTAAAACCTAGTAAACAATAAATAACAGGTACTATAATGGGAAGGTCACCAATTATCCAATAAAAAGAATGTTTGTTCTCACCTTGGAAATTTCCAGCAGTATAACTTGAAAATCATTTTACTTTGTACATATTTATTTTACAGCTTGTATTACTTGTAATTGTCAAATATTGTGGACTAATTCAATTTCTTCAATAAATTACATGTAGCAATATAGTTATTATACATTAAAACATGCGTTAGAAATCACCTTTGCACAGCATAGCAATCACCTGCTTAGTAATATAAAACAACTTTTGGTGCTTAAGCATGTACAATTCAGTCTTTGCACATTAGAGTTAGCTCCCTTGCAGAAAGATATTGATCGTGATACCATCATTTTGCGAGTAAACTTTGTTTTGTTTTCTTTGAAAAGTATGCTCGCAAACACATGACATCACAAAATGGCTGCCTTCATAGGCACGGATAACCTCGTAAAAAATCCCAAAGCAAACGCGGCTATATCGCAGCATTTTGGCCTTGTAGTACGTAAAAGAGAAAGAAATAGCGAGGAAAACATTGCTGGATGTCGATCGTGTAGGGCAATTGTTAAATGTAGTGGCAGGACAACGACCCTGACGACTCACTTGCGTCGCCATCACACAGCTACTGCAGCTATAGAGTCCCGTCCAGTAGTGTAAGTGTTTGCAAACCATTAGGACTGCTTACATGAAAACATACACATTGTACATTATACTTACTGGCTTGTTTTCTGTTGAAATATTCCAGACCATTAGGACTGCACTGCTTACATGAAAACTGGTAGTTAGTCATAAAGGGAATACAGGGTCTGAAACAAAAGTACAATTTTATTTTTATTGACAAAGAAAAAATTCTAAAAATTTACTTATATATTTCAAGATGCTCCATTGCCGACAGAGCATAAAATGATATTAATCATTTGAACAACAATTGGTGTTTAATTGTGTATATGTATGCCTAATTAACACAAAAAATAACATAAAATAATTTATTTCACCTTTGGTGCATGCGCAATCATTACTTCATTCCATATAAGATTTAGTGCCACAGAATTTTCTGGATGCAATTAAATTATTTTTCATATTTTAAACTTGAAGTAAAATTAGAAACTCAAACTTTTCAATGGTGGTAAAGGTGTAAAGTAAGTAACTTTTGTAACGGAAGAAAAATACTATATCGTCTGCTTCAGTTTTTGAGTGAAAATATACCATTTGTCAGCGGTGGAGCATCTTTAAATTACCATGCATTCTTTTTATTAATCATTGATAAAAATAATGTATTAATCAAACTGATTCAATCAGGCTTTTTAGACACTTGACTTTTGGTGTAGAATTTATTTTCCATACCCTGCAGTGTAGCAGCCTATACACTCAGAATGGAACCATTTATAACAATATCCACACTGTAGCTCTACTGTTCCTAGATTTCTGCCTTTTCCACTGAAATAAAACAATAGCATATGTAAACAAACCATAATGTTCTGCTTAAATTACCACACCTGGGTACATATGTTTCTTTCAATTTGTAAATGGCATCAAGAACAATTATACTTATAAGTAGCAGGGCAATATTTAAAAAGTGTTCATGAGTTGAAACAGAGGAACTCAAATATTTCAATTAAATTTTAAGGGTAAAATCTACCATAGCCATCATTCTCTTCTAATGCGTATATGTATAATTATTTATTGAATGAGAATCTGAACTATTGCAA
Source organism: Argopecten irradians (assembly GCF_041381155.1). Lineage (NCBI taxonomy): Eukaryota > Metazoa > Mollusca > Bivalvia > Pectinida > Pectinidae > Argopecten > Argopecten irradians. The sequence continues at coordinate 13,838,627 of NC_091138.1, read as the reverse complement.
AGAATTCTTAATGCCTAGAAACCTAGTTCTCAGGTTGAAATCCATTGAGCAAACTATTGAAGCATTTTGTAAGAAACAAGGGGCCCGTGTCGCTCACTTGGTTTTTTGTTTAGTAATAATAACAAAGACTCTTACAATTAGAAGAATTAGCAAAATTGACTCCAAAATTTGTTTAATTTTGAATCATAACCATATAATGATGCTATAGATACCATACAAATATGCTATCCCATGCTTAGTTTCAGAGAAGAAGTCGTTTATATTTAAATAGCCAAATTGACCCCTTTTGACCCCGTCCCTCAAGCCTCCAGGGGGTCAGCCCCATCATTTGTACAATTTTGAAACCCCACCCTATAACGATGCTACCACTGCATTATGAGTGCTATCCAATGCTTAGTTGCAGAGAAGTCGTTTATATGGAAATAGCCAAATTGATCCCTTTTGACCCCAACCCTCACGCCCCCGGGGGTCACCCCCATCATTTGTACAATTTTGAATCCCCACCCTATAAGGATGCTACCATTGCATTATGGGTGCTATCGCATGCTTATTTTCAGAGAAGTAATTAATATGGAAATAGCCAAATTGACACCTTTTGACCCCGCTCCTCGGGCCCCAAGGGGGTCAGCCCCATCATTTGTACAATTTTGAATCCCCGCCCTATAACGATGCTACCATTGCTTATGAGTGCTATCCCATGCTCAGTTTCAAAGAAGGAGTCGTTTATATGGAAATAGCCAAATTGACACCTTTTGACCCTGCCCCTCGGGCCCCCAGGGTGGTCAGCCCAATCATTTGTACAATTTTCAGTTAGTGGTCCATAAGGATGCTACCAGTCACAGTGATTTTTCTCCTTATATAACTGCGGTCGGAAAAAGACCCCATTCCCAATGCTAAACCCTCCTATATTTTTCCCAATTACAATGAAAAATTCCCAAATCAAACTGCTTAGACAAAAAAAATGTCCTGATAAAAGATTTTTTTGTTGATATAATACAGGTCCATGTAAAAACAGCATGTTACATCAAATAACACAGTTATACAATATTTAATTACCTATAACGCCATGTTCAGTAATGGGTTACTTTTCCTAAAACCCCTCTTTTCGCGATTAAAAATTCCCAATTTGTGTCAAAATTTTTCTCTCCAAAATACCCTGAAAAATCACTGAGTCAAGTTTTGTTGAAATCTGACCAGCGGTTCTAAATGGAGAAGTCTATTGTTGACGGACGGACAGACCAGTGAGCTAAAAAAGGACTACAGGTGGGGTCAGTCAGCTTAAAAACTTACATACCACTGACTTCCTCTTAATAATTCATATTTTTCAATATTGAAATAAAACAATCAATATAGTTTACCAATAGCACTGAGAAAATGTGTCTGTCGGATTGTCTTCAGATTCAGGTTTTGTTCCAGCTGCAGGATTTTGCGTTAAAACTGAAAAATAAATTATCAGCTTAAGTTAATCATAAATTAAATGTTTCTATATACATGTATAATACTTACAAAGTTGAAATTTAGTATGGGACAATTATGCAAAAGCAGTGTTAAAAATAATAAATTATCTACTTGTGCATCCCGAGTCCTGAACAAGTAAAAATAGAATTCCTTTAACATTGTGAAATATATCTCTGCCTTTTACCATTATAGATGTAAATGACTCTTGAGGAATAGTTGTAGAATTGATTACTGTAACTGAAATTCATTTTCTTTTGAGACTGATATTTTCAGGAGGAATGCCAGAATTGTCTTAACTTGTCTTAACTTAAAATAACTACTTTGATCAGTTGTGTCTTGAGAATCTGCATTAGCTGATGAACTTGCTTGAGAAGGAACATCATTCATGGAGGTATCCATTTCAGTTTCCATTCTAAAACAGAAAAATGACAAACAAAATATAACATGTCAATAAGTGATCATGAATTGAGACCATTAAACCTACATACATTTACTTATTTGTGCATATACTGTAATGTTGAACATTAGACAGGAGTTCACTACCTAATGCATTATGCCCTCATGCAATCCAACAGCAGCTATTACATCAGTAGTTAAGCCTTACTCTTTCACAAACACAAATATTGAAACGAAAGGTTGGCAACCGACGACATAGGTCTAGTCAATAAAAAAGGATACCCTGATGAACAAGGGGAATAACTCTACTTCACATCAACTTTAGTGTTTACATGTTGGTTTATGGATGTATTGGAAGGGAAATCATATAACTGTTTATAGATAAATAAATTGATGACATATTATATATCATTATATGCTATTTGAGCACCTCTGAATACAAATGCAATAATCATATCCATCATTCTTGTAGTTATTAAAAAATCTTTCAGCTGCTGCAACTGAGGATTACTCTAAGAATGTAGCTTAACTATCATTGTTTAAGTATATGAAAGTGAAGATAACAGTAAAACAAGTATTGAAAATAAATCATGTCAAGACTTAGACTTAGATAGCAACCTCTGTTGAGATGTACTATCATTTTTTTCCGGCTCTGGGATTTTGTCTCCCGCGTTGTCCTCCATATTGTCAATAAATGGTGATCACGCGAGATTTCAGTAAGGATGTCACCGGATGTAGAATTTCAACTCAATTTTTTGAAATATTTCTGCTGTCTCACTCATTCATATCTATCAAAATTGCATAATAAATGAAGATGATTGTTAATTTTATTGCATGATGTTGTTATTAACTGGTTTTGCATAGTAATTGTTTATACTTCAGTCACGTGATTCACTTATGAGACGAGATTTCCACCATATTTTGGTAGCAGGTGCTCGATGACACCTTCTGATTCATCGATAATGACACTGTCATCTTTATCTACGTACTGATTTGCTGATCCGTAGAAAGGAGAATATTTGTTGCAAACGTAATTGATGTGCTCGTCTTGCGTTAGTAATGGTCAAGACATAATTCAGGAAAATCGGGTCGACCCTGACCGCATGAAATTATTTCAGGGAAAACCGCCTACTTCATATCATAGATATTTATATACATTCGATACAATTGACATTCCAAAAGCGAGGGCCGAGCTGACACCAGCACAATGAAGAAACTGTTCTCCAAGATTGACACAGGTCAACAGAATCCTCATATTGGAAAAGTGTTCAATGTTGGCAGATTTAGCTGTACAGTAGAAGACGTCATTGCTGAAGGTATGAATTGTGTCTGTAACTAAAATATAAACAACTTACAAGGTACATGCATATGTATGTATGTGCTGAGTTAAAACTCAGTCAGGTAGAGTATTGAGCATGTATGATGCTGATGAAAGGTACATGTATGAACAAAAGACTTCTATGTCGAAAATAGTTTATTGCTTCACAATATAATGTTGAGAAAGCAACCGGTCTGCACTTATACACATCTCAGACAGTGGTGTGTTGTTTGCTGTTAGAATATTTTTTTCTTTTGTTTGATGCAATTTTGTTACCTCTGAACACTAGCCGAATGCTCTACCACTGAGCTACAGGTACCTGGTCACCGATGATCGACCCAGTCCAATCCCCCAACACTCCTCCCTCCCATTTCAAATTCTTCGCTCTCCAAGACATACAAGACCCTTATACCACCACTGTGGTCATTTTAGGTGGGCTCCAATTTTGTAACAGGCGAGGAAGAAATGTAGTGACTAGACTATGATTTGAACCTGGGACCTCAGAACACTAGCCGAATGCTCTACTGCTGAGCTACATGTACCTGGTCACCGATGATTGACCCAGTCCAACCCCGTCACATATCATTAGATTCATTACAAGCGAAGTCTAAGCAACTGCACAATGTTAGGTTTGAACTTGTATCCTAGACCTGGAAAGCTGATGGTAAGATGTGGAAATATCTTAACTTGGTCACCACTTAAGATTGGAATTAAATTGCTTTGAGTTCAACTCAAATGCAACTTAGTATCTTTGATCAACAAGTGAGTGACTGTTATCTTAGTATCTTACTTCTGCTTCATTGGCTTATAAAACACCTTAGTTGCCTGTTGGATTTATTTCAAATCTTAATCATTCAAATGTAACCATGGTTTGTAAGCTTTTACTTTGGAATTACCACAAATATAGCTAAACAACTTTGGAAACACTGGCAGAAAAAAGGGCTGCAAGAGGTATGCTTTGTTCTCAAACAGCTCTTGATGGTACTTTAATTTTCTAACATGCACTAATGCAAATACAATAATTTCTTATTTTCATATTAAATGTACCACATATTTACTGTCAATTGCATAGTTTTAATCAGTGTTGATATCTCGAAACTTGAGTAATTGAAATAATGTATGTCAAAATAAGTAAAGTTACTGAAGGCGATGGCTGAAGTTTTGACTGAAGTTGACGCTTTTTGTCTCCAGAAATTGGGAATTGATCTGATTAGATTTTAATTGTTAATGATTTGATAAATTGATATCGCCATATACTGTTCCAATGCTGTTTGAGCAATTCTCTAGCAGTATATGAATTTTGAAAGTATGAATTAATACATAGCTATAGCATGTGGTAATCTATAGTCTTCAGCTTATATCTGTGACATTGGTGCATGATTTTCAAAGATGCCAATAATCTTCAATTCTTATTTCGGAAAAGTTGCTGAAATAAAATGTTATACTTATAAAGACAATTTAATGTTTTGAATTTATGGGCTTTGTTGTCCATGTTTATTACTTTTGGCCAGTTTGGGAAATGGACCTGGTTGATCTGCCTGGTTCATGAAAGTTGCAGAGAAGGTAATAAAAATATTGATCTTATAAAATTTGTATCACCGTCAATTGAAGGAATTAATCCCATATGGGGAAGTTGCCATGCTCAGACCACAGGTCATGGATCATGATCAGTGGGTTTTTGTCTTGGGTACTCCAGCATGCCTCAACCTTCTAATCTTGGCATGCCTTTACATAGTACTTAAACCCTGAGTTTCATGCTTCAAAGGTGTTTTTATAGGAGAAATTATGGTACATTTCTACTTCACTGATGAAAGCAAACACTCTTCATGTTTCAGTGTCATGTGACAAAGTCTAGAGTCCATCTCGTAGCCTATTTCAAGCAAGAAACATACCTAAAACTGGAGATTCATGTTTGTTTATGTTTTCTTATCAGGTCGCTATCTTTACACCCAAACATTAATTTAATGATGTGAACTTTTAGATATAAAACCCTTCTTATTGATTTCCATCAATTAATGAATTACTTTAAATGTTTGCATCAGAAAAGATTAGTCATTCATGTAGCAATAGATATGCTATTGATGTGATAAGGAAAAAATTATGCACTTACTCTATGTGATAATTAAGCTCTGAATTAATATAACCGTTCAACTTATATATAAAAGTTTCAGCTGGTAGCTATAGATATATAATCTTCTTCTCATTTCCAGGGACTTTGTTTGGGTACATTTATACACAGACTTAATCATAATATATTCCCTAGAGAAGTTTTGCTGTATTTTCCCCAACATCTTTTAAATATCTTCTCAAATAAAGAAATAACTCTCTATATCATATTGTTAAATATCAAAGAAACACAATTTAACAAAGGATGAACATTTATTGAATCGTGCTCTATCCTGGCCTCGAACTCATTATCTACAGCATCCAATCCGCCTATAGCCAAACATACATGCGCCTTCTGCCACTGTGCCACAACCACGTCCCCTAAAAAGTATTAGAAAAAAACCAACCCAAAAATTGTCACCAAAAGTATTGAGAGACAGATATTTCTCATTTTATATTGGTAATTTTGCCACTGATTTACTGTCGACGCGGGATTACTTCGAAAGGCACAGGTGAAGTACTAACCAGACAGACGGAGGAAGTTCCTTTGATCACTACAGGCACAAATTGAATGGGATAACATGCGCGTGGCGATTGGTCGAGTCTGACTTCATAAGCCCCGCCCCATTAACAACTTCTGAGATCACCGAGATGTGACGGCGTAGTACGGCCTCTCAGTTTCGGTGTAGAACAAACAACTAGATATTTTAATTAACTTTACATATATACTGTATTATAATGTCTCTGTAAATTTGAACCGACGAAGAATTCAAACACACATTTTTTTAGGAAAAAAAATCTGTAGTTAATGACAGTTTGAACACTTCAAATGATCAAAGTAAAAGTAAGATTTTTGTCGGCAAATTGGCACAATGGGATCCCCATAAATGACGGTATTTTGATTATTGCCACAAAGATTTTTGAATTAAAGACTGAATAAATGATCAGTATAATGACTTTTACAACAGAAAATGAATTAAAATGAACATTTTAAGTAACAAATAAAATTATTTGCGCTGAAATATTGTGCACAAAACAGCACCCCAACAACGTACATATTTGTTCTTGATGTACGTTGAAGAAATCGCCAATGTTCCTTAGGCCCAATCTAGATAAAGATATCACTTAAAATCGACATTAAAATTCAACATTTGGTCTTTCTTTTGTCAGCCGATCAAGTTGTTATTACATGTAAATATGTGCCGTACGCTGGTTTGGGCAAGCCAGTTACGCGGTGTCATGTCAGCGAGAACGCTGGATATTCAGCTCCAGCCAAAACAATCCACTTGTTGGTAATATTTTAACAATGTAAACGTAAACGATACATACTTTTCATCAGTTTAAATATATTAACATAATCTGTATCTGTAGACGTAGACAATCTGCGATCGGGGGGTAGACAATTTGACAGTTAGATTGTGACCTAATTTTATGAACAGAATGTAAACATTTTCAGCAGCAGTTTTGTAAAAGCAACCGACTCTATTTATAATTAAAAAACATGTTTAGTTACGAAATATAACAAAGGACTAGGCCTAATACTTAACTAGATTTTCTGTGGTTTACTGCCGGTAAATAATTACGGACGTCGTTGTAGATTCTAGGCTTCGATCAACGGTGCTGTTTTGGGGCTTTGACTACACGCATGGCTTCTGTTACAAATTAATGCTCACGATTATAGAGAATTCATCTTTCAGGTAAATCAGCAAAATGTGTGCTTCCGACAAATTTTCTGCTTTACATCGCGTATGTCAGATATGTATCGGTACTGAAACTGATTTTTAATACCGATTTCAATTCGGATAGTTTGAACGCACGTTTTTTCTGAAGCTTATTTTTTTAAGAAATGGGCGTGTTTATAGAAATGCGTCTACCAATGAAAACCAGCGCTGCATTCCCAGAATAAATTAACCCTACTCGTGTGTATAGATGCACAGGTAACTAGTTCATCCACATATCGAGGAAGTAGTGCCTTTCGAAGTAATCCCGCGTCGACAGTAAAAAGCTATAGATAGTAGTCTTTATTTGGTGCTAAACACTTATATCAATATTGAAAATTCAATAAAAAATAATGATATCATATTATGAGAAGTAATTACAACTTGCATTTCGTGTGTAGATATAGCATGTTTAAACTATTGAACTAAGATGAAACTAAATGCTTTAAAAACCAGTGTGGTGGCCATGGACAAACACCAGGGATGTGATTCTTCCTTTTTTCAGAGGATTTCCTCGAGCTCTGAATACTGATTGAACAATATAAATTTATGAGAAACAAATAATGTGAGATGTGATCTGAATCATCATAAATTACCTAAACACTAAAGGGAGGATTTCCTTGCTATAGTTAAGAAATTTCCTCTTTTTGCCGTAGGATCAATCACATTCCTGATAAACACATATCCATCTTGAATAAAAACATGTGTCTTATTTCTGGTTAATAAGGAAGTACATGTACATGTGAAATGTGGTATAACCCAGTTGCATATGAAACAGAGAATGATCATTCAGGGTCTCTGCTACCTTTGTGAACACAATATTGGTGTCATGCTCTTTCTGGTTATTACTTATTTATGGTAGAGAAGTTTCTGTCAATCCTTTGGTTTAGTGCAGTAATTAACCTTCACCTTAACGATTGGTTACGAGGGGGGCATGACTGTTAATCAAGCTGATCACACGGCCATACATCAATTTGGGCCATGATTTGTTTTGGAAATACACTCACCCTGCAATCTCATAAAGAATAAAGCTGTCAATGGATTCCAATAGCAATGTCCCTGTTTGATTGCAAGTCATCAGTTAGGAAGCTGAGGTTGCTGTAGAGACCATAAAGTCTTTCTGCTCCACCTTTCCCCCCTCCTCTCCATCTCCTCTCCTCTCCACCTCCTCCCCCCTCTCTTTTCAACCTTCTTCCCCCCCCCCCTCCCCGTTTTCTTTCCCTATCTGGGCCAAAATGAAAAGACAAATGATCATGATGGAATAGTATGCATCAGACTATTGGCAAATATCAGCAACTGAAGCTAAAAGTATGTTAGGTTATGTTAGGTTAATACATAAACCTATGTTTATAGTACTAAACAGGAATAGACAATTATTTTAATATGGATTAAAGAAGTAATATCAGCGGTACCTTCCAGGTAACACAAGAGATATAAAATAAAATATAACGATATCTCAGGTTTTTCCCCACTACTTTTGCCCATTGGAATGGGGCTTATGACCTTGATTGTAAATTTTTGAGTAATTTTGACAAAAAAAATATAATTATAAGGATATCAGTACTAATATTGTCATTAGCAATGTGGTCCCATATTGCAGGGAAATCTTTTTCTTTTTTTTTTGAGGAAAACATATACCGGTACAAAATTTTTTTGTGTTTTTTGATGGAGATTAAAGAGTGATTTTTTACGTAATTCATTTACATAATGCTCTTTCTCAAAAGTACACATTTGGACATATATATATGGCTGTAGAGCAGCTGATGAGGATGATGGCGCCTGTTTCCTCATCAACACTGTTACTATGTACTGTTACCTATATACCATTGGAGGTGACACTAAGTAATTACCTCTGACTATTGTACTGGATCCTAATTATATCACTAGACTAACTTGATTAGACTAAGAGTACACGTTGGTGTGAAAGGTGTATTTACATATGTATGGTCTCTTCCTGGTCTGGTATCATGCAGGTCTTGCTTTACAATGAGCGTTCTTTTATCGGCCATATGATAGTTGTTTATATGATCTTATTCACCTTTTACATAACACATGTTACATGTAATTTGTATGCCCCTGTCATTAATTGATAGTGTTACCCATATAGTCGTCTTATCTTGTTATATTCCATTCTATCCTAATATTAAATTTCACTGTTGCAAAGAGACTCAATGTGAATATACCACAGCCTCCCAAAACAGACAATCACAAAAACAACACAAGTGCATATTAAGAAGACTCTCAATAATGACCAAAGCAAACTATACAGATGTCAATATATTATAGAAATGCCTAGCGTACAGAAATTCCTTGTTTACAGAAATTCATAGTTCACAGCTAATTTTCAGAAATTCTTTGCTTACAGAAATTCCTAATTTACAGAAATTAATTATTTACAGAAATTCCTTATTTACAGAATTTCCTAGCTACAGAAATTCCTTGTTTACAGAAATTCCTAGTTACAGAAATTACTTGTTTACAGAAATTCCTAGTTACAGAAATTCATAGCTTGCAGCTAATTTACTGAAATTCTTTGTTTACAGAAATTCATAGTTAAAGAAATTCCTTGTTTACAGAAATTCATAGTTACAGAAATTCCTAGTTACAGGAATTCCTTGTTAGGAATTCCTTGTTTACAGAAATTCATAGTTACAGAAATTCCTTGTTTACAGAAATTCATAGTTTACAGCTAATTTACAGAAATTCTTTGTTTACAGAAATTACTAATTTACAGAAATTACTTATTTACAGAAATTCCTTATTTACAGAATTTCCTTGTTTACAGAAATTCCTAGTTTACAGAAATTCCTTGTTTACAAAAATTCTAGTTTTTCTGACAAAATGACTAAATAAGTGGTATGAATGATTGACTTGTATAATTGTTAGAAATAAATTGAAATAGCTTTTATTATGCCAAATGCTGACTTATTCGCATGAAATGGGGAGAGTGCGGAATACAGTGTTGCCTATGTCTGCCCTGTCCAGTCCTGTCCCATTCTGCTTTGATATAATATGGGTGTTATGTCTTGCAGACATTTCTACTTTGTTAAATAATAGTCTATTAAACATAGGATTTGTGTTGAGAGGCCCATAGATTCGGTCCCTTTGTAGATAAAATGGCCAAATGAACTTACAGAAAAACATAAGTGTGTTTCTAGGTAAATATGGTATACATGTATACATGTATGTAAATTAACCCTATGAGTATACTATTGGCATTTCTTTTCATTCTGGGAGCTGTAGTTAATATTGTGTATTTCCTTATTGCACCATAAACAGTGTGTTATTGATGTTGTAATCCAGTCAGAGTGTTGTGTCAGCTACTGGTGTCATCCCCAGGGGTACATAAATTAGTGTATATATAACATCTAGGATGTATATTAGTGACTGGTGTTGGGACCCAGTGGGTACTGGAAGCTGGCCTGGTAATACCATATCTGTCATAGAAATACTTCACTGACAGCTGAGATAAATATATACAAATATGAATGATAATACCAGGGTATGTATGAGTATCGATAGCTTCTTTCCTTTCGATATTCTATAAAAGAGAACCTGTAAAATACCTTTAAAAAATTCAAAAGGCCCCAGGGGCCTGTGCTAGGGAGGATTTAATATTGCCCTCCCGAGGTGTACATCAGGATTCCCTTTTTGTATGAAATAGTTTAGAACCAAAAAGGGGAACCCTGGTGCACACCTCAGGAGGGCAACATTAATTCCTCCCTAGCACAGGGCCCTGGGGCTTTTTGAATTTTTCAAAGGTATCTAACAGGTTCTCTGTCTTGATAGTACTACAGAATGCACCTGGGTTTTTGAAGTCTCAAGTGACCTATTCTAATTGCCTTTTGTCCGTCATCCTCGTCCGTCTTCCGCCGTGTGTTCGTAAACAATTTACGTTTTCGACTTCTTCTCAATGAAATTTTGCACAAGCCTTCTAAGGCATAAGGCCAATCAAAATTGTGAATTATATGACCCCCACCCCCCAGGGAGCTGTGGGAGGGGCCAAAAGGGGAAAAATTGACTAAAATTTCAAAAGTCTTTTTCTCCATTCATAGATGTGGTAGAATCAAATACTCTTCATAGATAGAAAGGTCTCAAGGCCCTCTACAAAAATTGTGAATTATATGACCCTGGGGTCTCAGGTTTACCCCTGGGGGGGGGGGGTTGTTGTTGATGTTGTTGTTAAGTTTACTATCGTTCATATAGTGAAAACACATTTTGAAGCATTATTTGGTAATATATGATAGGAAATTAGTCAAATGTTGTCAGAATTATCCATATAAGATGGCCATTGAATCCTTTTAACAAATTTTCCATGATTGACCTCCAGGGACCTTAGAGGTGGAGCCAAAAGGGGTCAAATAGGCTAAAACTTCAAAAACCTTCTTCTGAAATTCTGGAACTGGTAGAATCAAATACTCTTCAGAGATGGAAAGGGTTTAAGGTCCTTTACAAAATTGTGAATTATATGGCCCTGGGGTCGCATGTTTCCCCCTGGGGAGGGGGTCAAGTTTACTCTAGTTTATATAGGAAAAACACATTTATGAACGTTATTCGCTTATTTTTCATAGAAAATTAGTCAAACTGGGTTAGAATTATTAGCCTGAAATAGCATTTTAACACAATATCCATATTGGTCCTGGCTGACCCCCAGGGATCAGAGGGGCGGGGCCAAAATGGGTCAAATAGTCTAAAATTTCAAAAATCTTCTGAATTCTCAGGTTTGATGGAACCAAATAATCTTCATAGATGAAAAAGTGAAATTTATAAAATCACTGACACTGACTGACTTCTAGTTTGGTTTTGTAATTTAACGTTGGCAAAGCAAATTGGAATTTTAAGCATAAGGTTCGGTAACATAATACACTAACTATCAAAATGAAAAACAAAAAATAAATATTCTAATGCGAAGTTTCAACTTTCGTGTATTCTAATTCGTAAATACTTTTTACAGATTTGAACCAACTTTGCAATGCTCTTTCTGTATCTGCACTCAGGTGACTGTCAAGGCCTTTTGGGCCTCTTGTGTTAAATTGGTTTGTGGACAAAATTCAATGGTAGCTTTAACAGGTCCTTTACACATAAAATAATGAGATAACATGGCCAGTATGTAATGACATCACAAAATGATGACATCATATTGAATTAGTAAAGTACATAAGATGATGATTTCATATTAAACCAGCACATGTAAAATGATGACATTGCATAAATAAAATTATCCTAGATTATGTTTTCATGAAACTGATGGAAATGTGATTAAAAATATATTTTGATCTTAATGATTACAAAACTAATCAAATAGCAGTCAATTTAATTGGTTTTTTTTTGTCATGTAAATATTGTATGAAGTTCAAACACTGACAGTTTGAGTTCCACCTTTAGAAATCTCACCATTAATTAATTTTATTTGACATGCCTTTGGTTGAAGTCTATCAGTGATTTTTCTGTGAATTGAATTTGCATTTTTCATTATCTCTAAATTGGACTTCAAATGTAATTTTCTGTAATGAGGTCTGATGCACTTTTGAGCCATTAGAAAGCTACTAAGGCCCGAGCCAGAGGTTAACTGTGGTTTGTTGTAAGGCGGCCATTTAGTAGTCATCAATAGGACACAAGCTGATTGGATTGTAGAATCCCTACTTGTCAAGTGCTTGCTAGTTCTACATCTACATTAGGGACTTGTTCTCAGTAAGATTATTGAGGTCTAGCCTCATCATAGTATTTTGGTTATGGCAATTTGTTTTGTGTATAAATAAAACAAAATAATAAGATGTAGAAATCTTCTAAAATAAACATGATAAATTATTACCACTTTACTATTTATTGTCTATTCATGATCAATTATGATAAACATTTACAAACATCAAACTCTATAAAACTTTATTGCTTTAATATATATATGTGAAGGAGGGAATGATCTTGTTTTAAAAATCCTGTTGTGTACCAGTATACTACATGGTTATCTGCCCATGTGATAGGTATACACATTCCACTATATTGATTGTAAGTCATGAGTGTAACGTCATGAAAACATAATTTTTTCTCACAAATTACTGGTGTCACAATCTATACCCTCTAACAACAGAAGATAACTCTCTTTGCAAAGGCGTAACAGTAGAAATTAAATTTTGGGACTACTTTTGGTGCCTTAAACCTTGAATGCCTCATTTGATGTGCTAAAGTCCCAGGAAGGTGGGTTTTTTTAGCGAGAACACTGCATCAACTTGTTACTATAGCAACCAGACAATATTATGTATTAGCTGCCAGGTCAGGTACAGTCTTGTTAATTAATTACCAAACATATTGATGCAGGAAAGTCCAACCTTTTGAACCAGCAATGTAAATGTGATGCTGGTCATAGCCTTTACAGGTCTATGAAAAATAAAATAGCTGGCTCCTTTTGATATCTAGACAGTATTTCATTTTTTCTGTATTCTCTTTGCGATAATCTAAATTTCTAAAAAAAATCACTAAAGAATCTAACAAAGTTCAACTGTAATTGGATTGATGATTAACTCTAGTTAGTGATATTAGGGTTTAATGTCTTAATTATGATGGATGGAGTATATCAAGCTTTGTCTGTTTCATTCTACATCTATTTGAGACCTATACACAAATCGAGTTAGGGTTGATTTCTTTCTTGACCTTTCATTTAGACGCTTAGATATTAATTATGTTGTATTTATTAATGTAGCACTTGCAATTGCCATACTCTTAGGGAAATACTTCAAACAAAATTATCATTGTAAGATATTCAAATACATCTCTTTATAATTGAAGGAATATGACATAAAGGTTTGTGACAGACATAGACTTGAAGGATATTGAAGTACTGAGATAGAGTTGACGGATGTTGTATAGATGAAATAGAATTGAAGGATGTTGTATAACTGAAAAAAAGTTGAGGGATGTTGTATGACTGAAAAAAAGTTGAGGGATGTTGTATGACTGAAAAAGATTTGAGGGATGTTGTATAACTGAAAAAAATTTGAGGGATGTTGTATAACTGAGAAAGATTTGAGGGATGTTGTAGGATGTTGTAGAAATGAGATGCAGTTGAAGGATGTTGTAGAACAAAGAGTTGAAGGATGTTGTAGAACTTAGAGTTGAAAGATGTTATAGAACTGAGAAAGAGTTGAAGGATGTTGCAGAACTAAGATAAAGTTGAAGGATATTGTAGAACTAAAATTTGAAGGATGTTGCAGAACTAAGATAGAGTTGAAGGATGTTGTAGAACTATGAGTTGAAGGATGTTGTATATAGGATGTTGTATATAAATGAAATATAGTATTAGTTGAAGGATGTTGTATATAAATGAAATATAGTATTAGTTGAAGGATGTTGTAGAACTATGAGTTGAAGGATGTTGTAGACTGGGATAGAGTTGAAGGATGTTGTATATAAATGAAATATAGTACTAGTTGAAGGATGTTGTAGAACTATGAGTTGAAGGATGTTGTAGACGGAGATAGAGTTGAAGGATGTTGTATATAAATGAAATATAGTACTAGTTGAAGGATGTTGTATATAAATGAATTGTAGACGGAGATAGAGTTGAAGGATGTTGTATATAAATGAAATATAGTACTAGTTGAAGGATGTTGTATATAAATGAAATATAGTATTAGTTGAAGGATGTTGTAGAACTATGAGTTGAAGGATGTTTTATATAAATGAAATATAGTACTAGTTGAAGGATGTTGTATATAAATGAAATATAGTACTAGTTGAAGGATGTTGTAGACTGAGATAGAGTTGAAGGATGTTGTATATAAATGAAATATAGTACTAGTTGAAGGATGTTGTATATAAATGAAATATAGTACTAGTTGAAGGATGTTGTATATAAATGAAATATAGTACTAGTTGAAGGATGTTTTATATAAATGTAGAAATGAAATATAGTACTAGTGAAGGAGTTGTATAACTATGTGTCATTGGCTACAAGGACCAAACCCCCTGAGTGTGTATTAATTAAGGTATTGACGCATACATGACACTGTATAAGTGGCTACAGTAGCCCAGGATCAATACCCCTATGTCGCTCTGTGTTACAACTGATATGTACGTGTCTTCCCTAAATCAATGACATAAAAACTTGGCCAGTGTAGCTTACTGCTTCAGGGCGGCTAAACTTTCTACCCAGACCTGTGCATGGTCATTGCATGTCTAGTTTACTGCTTCACAGTCAGAAGTTTCAATTTACCCCGAACAAGTCAATGCAAGTCTAATTAACTGTATTCTAGATCTAATTCAGTCCTATTTAAATGCTAATATAGTGTAATGTTTCACAAAGTATAATTTCTGTGGTAGATCCAGTTCAGTCAATCCTAGTCTTTAGTTTACTATTTCATAAAGCGTCATTTCTGTGGTAGATGTGGCTTCATACCAGTACTTAGTCAATGCTAGTTCAGTTAATTAACGGATTCACGATATACTGAAATTTCTTTTGCTAGAGTTTACAATTATCTAGTCACATATAAAAAATAAATATCAAAATGATGATCAAGTTTGGTGTTTGGTCATGATTTTCACTATGTGTAGAGTATAATGAAGTCTAGATCTAGACCTTTAGACCTAGGAGTGTAAACACAAAAGTCTTGCTCCCATCTAGTAAATCCGTGGTCAGTACTACTTCATCAAGTGAATGATATATATATATATATCATAATATGGGAGTCAGAACCAATCCATCATCTGCAGTGCTAATACTGGGAATATAGGGGCCAGACTCCTGTTGGGGATTGACATTATTTGATAAATCGTCCTGCTAGAGATGAAGCAGGAACATGGTATCGGAGATTTGTGGGATGTCAGATTTTGTGTATGTAGCAAACCTCCTCAACAGGGGAAGTATATCAGTGTACCATTGTAGGATTACTATTGATATTTCTATAGGGGGTCTCCACAGTCTTAGTGCACTCTATTGGCCCAAATATTATCATAAAAACTGCATTAGGAATGGAGATGATTGACATTGAGAAATTATAAAAAGATTCTTGTATAATATAAACAGATTACTTGACCTGGATCTACTGTACTTGTGTAGTTTGGAAAGGTTTCATAGTTGATTAGGGTCTTCTTGGTTTATATATATATATACAAAAGTATATAGAAAATAAAACTCAACGACCTTCCTCTAAAAGTATATATAAATATATACATATGTATTTGGTAATGGGAGAAACATTTTACTGTTATGTCTGGAATTTTTATGTTATGATATATAGTATAATATACTAGACCATTGTAATTTGTACTGTATACATGTGTTAAGTACTTTCGTGTGTCTGTATAAAGAAAAGGTCAAAGGTTAAAGGAAATAACATAATAAGGTCATTGTGATGAATTGATTTGTTGTTATTGAAGATGTCATATGTAAATGAGTCAGATCTTATTCCGATATATATACATCTGTATGTAAGTGGGTCAGATCTTATTCCGATATATAAACATCTGTATGTAAGTGGGTCAGTTCTTATTCCGATATATATACATCTGTATGTAAGTGGGTCAGTTCTTGTGCTATGTTATTGGGATTTTCTGTTGAAAAAGTCTGTCATTACATAAATGGGTCAGTTATAAAGATATATCTATCGTTGGGGGTTCTCATGGAGGTCTCAGTGTGATACACAGTTATGTGGTACAGTATAGGAAACGTTCTATTAGCCTCACAAGTGCTTTGTTTGTAAATATTGAGTTTAACCTAAGTACCTTCCCATTCACTGAACCACAGAGTGAAAGTGGTGGTCATTTAGAAATTAGATAGGGACATTTCCTTTTAGAGACTGTATCTTATTGATTGTGGAAGGCCGGATGCTATGGTTTTTCCTCCAATTAAAAAAATGGGGGGAAATAAATTTGAAATATTTGAAGATTTTTTAGTACCATAGTCAACACAATAACCACCCCTCCCCTTTTTAAGGCCACAGTCCATTCGTTTCAATAGAAATGCAGACTAAAACTATGAAATTAGTGTACCATTACTTCTCTATATGATTTCTTTTACAAATTGGCTTACATTGTGCAATAATGTTCTGAAAGGTTAATCCAAATCTGATCCTATTAAGCACCTCCACCTATTTCTCTTTCAATTTTTAAGTGCCCTGGGTGCTTTTTGAGTCAAATACAGTATAGCATACATAACTATATATAAACTGATCCATCATATATCCTGAATCAAAATTTAATTAATTTACAATATCATTTTGCAATTCCTCAATTTCTAGTTTGTTGATACTATTGTCTGTTGTCATTAATTACCATACTTGTGTATTACACTCTGTGATTTCCTCAGATGGCTTGTTGCTTTTGAAAAGGATTTGTAATATCAAATAACAAAACAAAAAATCTTCTGTGAGGTAATTTCAGTGTGGGTTATCTTCATTTGAAATAAATCCTTGGTAATTTCATTTGAATAAATATTCCATTTCTCTGACCCATTTGCCTTGCATGCAGATGAAAAATTTATCCAGATTACTGCTTTAATTTTCAATTGAATACTATTAGCTGCTTTGATTGACTTGGTTTCACTTGTTTGAATTATCTTTACAGGTGGGTTTGCAATCGTGTTCCTGGTGAAGGCTCAGAATGGTAATCACTATGCTCTGAAGCGACTGTTTGTGAACAATGATCAGGATCTCACCGTATGTAAGAGAGAGATCCATATAGCGGTAAGTATTACTTTATAACACATAATCAAGGCAAAAAACTTAACTTTTGAATAGTTTAGACAAAAAACTTATATTCTTATATAATTGATGGACATGCGACCAGTTCAATGTACACAACTTTGTAGTGACTCATTTATTTCTAATCCATTAAACACATAAATCATTATTTTGAAATGATTATATATTAACATTTCACATTGTTTTAGCATGCTGATTTAAATTAATTTTATCGATACAAAAATTCAGCCTGATAGATAGGAGATATGTTGTATTGTATAACATGGAGTGCTTGTTGATCAGTAGAAACTTTTGTTGTTTTCATCGTTGCTTTTTTTTGGAGTTACAAAACTAACAAAAATGAATTTTTGTAATCACTATTCCATTGGCTAACCATAAATGTTTTTATACATGAAATGATAAGAAAGAAAGAGCCAAACCCAGAAAGAAAGACCCACAGATATATTTCATTCTATACGATAGCTGATAATTAATACATGTTCATCTGATCAGTATATATGCTATAAAAGCTTCATGTATTGTGTGTTGTTCTCTTGACAGAAAACATTATCAGGCCATAAGAACATCATCAAATATGTAGATTCCAGTATAACAGTGACTACCAATCGTGTGTATGAGGTGATGATTTTAATGCAATATTGTAGAGGTAAGTGTTTTTGTGCCTTTTTAGAGGTGACCATGGGGTATCTCTTACTTATAAAGTGCATTAAATCCTATATATATGCAGAGTTACTGCCTTTTGCCTCTTCTCAACAAGTCCTTGGTAATGTTTATAAACATTCTTATCAAAGGAAATATCATCCATTTGGATATAAATGCATCTGTATACTGATGAAGAGGCCTGTCATATGCTTTGTATATAAAGTAGAATATGGTTGGGAAGAGGCGACACTTGGCTTGGGATAATTTAGTGAAGGAAGAGTTCTGTATTATGATCTTTTTTCCATTATTTTATGTAAACTGTTTGCAATTCATGAAGTAAAATCCAACCTTGCATCATTTTGTAGGTCATGTGATACAATTAATGAATGATCGTTTGAATGTTGGCTTCTCTGAGAAGGAAGTGCTGCGGATATTCTGTGATGTTTGTGAAGCAGTGGCTAGATTACATCATTGTCAAACACCTATAATACACAGAGATCTAAAGGTGAGTCAGAACAGTGTATCATTAGTAATATCCATTGTATAAGTTTTCCATTTATTATCATTTAATGATGATGGTACTTTTGGTGAAAGAGAGGAGCATAACATTAACTTCACTGGAAGAAATAATCAAACTATGGCCAAGAGTAACTAGCAACAGTCTCAGATTGGCCTCCAACTTTCACTTTATAAGTAAAAACTTTGTGGTAGAATTATGATGCTTCAAACACCCCCTCATCTTTCAACAGCCCATTACAGAAATGGAATGGAGTCACTTGCCTAACTGTGTGGGTTTCTCGAGGTTCTCAGTTATCTTGACAATGTTCAATAAAATCTGGCAAACAAGAACGTTTGACATTAACCAATAAATTGCAATGTAGGTTTTGTAGGTTTGTTAATCAAACATATATTCATCAATGTATCACTGCTAAATGTCAGTAATACACAGGGATTGAGTTTTTCCAAATGTGTCAGTATCTAATGCTCTCACTTTGTAAGGTAATTTGCACAGTTTTACTGAAATATTGATGTTTTTATTGCTGCCGAGTCACTAAAACGGATTTTCATTTATTTTTTTTCTCCTCCAAGATTGGCCTTTTCAGTCATTCAGTCATAGTAATTGATCAATAGTTTACTTTTCAAATGTAGACTATATATTGATTTCCTGAAGTTCCTCCTCACAGCGGTTTGTGAAGCCCTATGTTGGTATACTCCGATTAACATCTGATTCAAATGTGAAAGAGTCAATTTCCACCGGTAATTGGTAGGGAAGAAGTGCAACCTTTGTTATTTTGTAGATTGAGTTGACATTGATTCCTGGTTAACTAGCGGGAAGTAGTTAAGGGTTATTCATAGGACGGATACCTTAGCTATACCTAACACAGATACGGATTCCTTACCTCCTTAGTCCATCCAAAGACATATTCCGTTCCATACTCGCTAATTATCACACTTGTACAGAAGCCCTACGAGTCTGTATGTTGGTTTGACATGTTGATAGTCGGATTTCATTATTGATTTTGTCTCCTTTTAACTTTGAAATTGATTTGATGAATGCTTTGATTACAGGTTGAAAATATACTTATATCCGACAGTAGTCATTATGTACTGTGTGACTTCGGAAGTGCTACAGCCAAAGTTCTCGATCCAAGTCAACAAAATGTTTCACAGATAGAAGAGGAGATTCAGAAGTAAGTTATTAACCATGGTTAACTTTATACTACGATAATGAAAAGAACAAGTGACTATCTTTTGGAGACATTACTGGACAAATATGGATACCTACCAAATAAAAGTGAATATTTATAGGATAGAATAGTTGTTAAACGTGCCAAAAAGATTATATTGTTGGTAGATTACAAATATATCTGTGCAGCAATTTGAAGATAAGCTAAAATGATATCAAAACATGGGGTCAATGTGAGTGAAAATTGGCAAATTCTACTTTGTAATTTTGTTGAACAACTTAGCTTGGTTTGCATTCCATGTAACTTCGAATAGTTTTATTATCCCCTGCTTTCACCTAAACAAGGAATATAAATTTGGGTCTTTCCGTCTGTCAGCTGTCTGTCTGTAACGCTTGGTTTCTATGCAAAAACTGCCACAAATCTCAAGTTTTTTTTGTAACTTGGTCACCTGGTCAAATGTGCCAAGGGCTTTGACAATTTGGCTGAGCTTTTTCATCGGACCCTATTTGTCAGAGTAATGGCCCTTTGATTAACTAAAAACACTTTATTGGTCTGTTTCCGTTCATTAACGCTAGCAAATATTACTGGATTTTCTTGAAACCTGGTTAGTTGGTTAAATGTCTCGGGGGGGGGGGGGGGGGGGGGGGCTTTAACTCTCCAAGTTCAATTGTTACTTCCATATGGTCTTTTGAATAGCGAAAAAAAAACACCTTTTTCGGCTGTTTCCGTTCAATAACTCTAGCAAATATTACCAGATTTTCTTGAAACTTGGTAACATGGTTAAATTGTCCGGGCCTTGGCCATGTTCAATCGGCACTTTCATTGGACAATGTTTGGCAGAGTTATGGGCCTTTGATTAAAGAAAACAGGTGATATAAATTCTGCAAATTTGCATGTTTTATTATTGTACTTTAATATAATGTGTATCCTACTAAACAATATATTATGTACCCCATCAGGTATACAACAGTGTCATATCGCTCCCCAGAGATGGTAGATCTCTACAATGGAAAACCAATCACCACAAAGGCTGATATATGGGTAAGTTATTGGTAATACCAATATTGTAGATTGTGAAGTTTTTGTAACCAATTAGTTCTTGGAAAGGAGAAGAGGTAAAAGTATTATGTTATACATTATACTGTTATTTACCGTAATTACTATTTTCTTCATAGTTTTATAATGACCTCACAGGTCACCGCTTAAGGTATGTCTTGTACACACCAAAAAAAGTTTGACTTACATTTGACCTACGTATAATCTGCTTAAATCTATATTATAAACTAACTAAAAACTCAAAATGAATGTATGCTTACAGTGCCTAGGAAGTCTGGATGGGAATTTTTACCATAGAACTCCATCTTGTTCATTTCAATTCATGATAGTGAAATGGCCACCCAAAAAAGGGTGACATTTAAATTCATAACTGATAGTTCATCCTGAAATAATGATTTTCAATGCAAAGTAGTTGCAACACTATCAAATCAACATTATAAACTTATCAAAATTATGTTCTAGCCTAAGTGGGGTTTACAACTGCTACAAAATAAAATTAAGAATTAATAATTCAATTTTGCTTGTTACGAGCATTTTCATTGGTTTAAAAATTTACTTTATAAGCCCATAAAGGAAAAAATGGCGTCGCCGTTTGTGACGTTGCTTCTGATTGGCTGAGATGACGCGTAATGATTTCATAGACAAAAGAGTCCCAGAATGAATTTTGAGTATTGAAGAGATCATCTTTAGTAATTTGAATTATAAGGATTAATTTCAATAGATTTTTTATGTTATGGAGATATAACACAAAAATCTGAGTGTACTCTCATCATAAACCGCTTCGCGGTTTATTTAGAGTACACTCAGATTTTTGTGTTATATCTCCATAACATAAAAAATCTATTCAAGTTAATCCTTAAATAATATAGAAGTGCAATGTATATGAAAATCTACAAATTCTTATGCACAAACTGTAAAGCTAACAATTTTTTAAATCATTTTGTTTGTTGTTTTGCAGGCATTAGGTTGTATGTTGTACAAGTTGTGTTTCTTCATCCTACCGTTTGGAGAGAGTACCCTTGCTATACAGAGTGGAACATTTACTATACCTGACAACTCTAGATACTCCAACGGAGTCCACGCCCTTATAGGTAAGTACATACAGTGGTGGGTCAAAGTTATATACAGCTGTAGAAACCTTCAGCAATGTCTTCATCCTACCGTTTGGAGAGAGTACCCTAGCTATACAGAGTGGAACATTTACTATATCTGACAACTCTAGATACTCCAACGGAGTCCACACCCTTAAAGGTAAGTACATCTAGTGATGAGTCAAAGTTATATACAGCTGGATAAACCTTCAGCAATGTCTTCATCCTACCGTTTGGAGAGAGTACCCTAGCTATACAGAGTGGAACATTTACTATATCTGACAACTCTAGATACTCCAACGGAGTCCACACCCTTAAAGGTAAGTACATCTAGTGATGAGTCAAAGTTATATACAGCTGGATAAACCTTCAGCAATGTCTTTCACTAAGTTTTGTTGTCCAAAGTTATTCAAAAGTTAATGGTATAATAGGATTCTTTCATTATCATCAGTTATTTTCAACTGATTCATGAGGTTAGGGCTGTGGTGGCTGAGTGGTGAAGATGTCTAGACATGTTACTACAAGCCATCCGCCTCTGGATTGCAAGTTTGATTCCTATGTGGGGCAGTTGTCAGGTACTGACCGCTGGTCAGTGGTTTTTCTGAGGGTACTCTGGCTTTCTCCACCAACAGACCTGGCATGTCGTTACATGACCCTGGCTGTTATTAGGACGTTAAACTAATAAAACCCAAACCCTGATTCATCGAAAGAGAAAAGTTTGAGCTTGACTTTATATAAGCATCTTGTTCAAGATCTTCCTCTCACATTTCTTGTCATTGATACTTCAAGACTATTGGTGTTACACTGAAAATGTTGGTCACAGTTATACCTAAGGCTTGAACTCAATGGAATAACCTTATAGTTTTCCATCTTGCCCTGATGTCCTTAGAAGTGTAAATTGTTTCTAAATATTTACAGCATCTTTAAATTCTTTCTCTTTGCAGCTTACATGCTAGAGGTGGATCCTGTGAAAAGACCAGATATATATCAAGTGACATATGTAGCCTGTAAATTAGTAGGACGGGAATGTCCTGTAGCCAATATGTTTGTAAGTATAATAGAAATCATATAAGGCATTCTGTGTATGTATGATATGATTTGACCTTGATCAATCATGTTATTGTTAAATTCTTTGAAGATATAATATTTGTTAATAGAATAAAATTCAGCCAATATGTTTGTAAGTTTGCCAGACTTTCAATGATAACAACCATATGGTATGTTTGTATCAATATGATGTGTGATGTAGAATAATTGAACA
This sequence comes from Argopecten irradians, assembly GCF_041381155.1. Classification (NCBI taxonomy): domain Eukaryota; kingdom Metazoa; phylum Mollusca; class Bivalvia; order Pectinida; family Pectinidae; genus Argopecten; species Argopecten irradians. The sequence goes on along the minus strand of NC_091138.1, from coordinate 13,815,199 downwards.
GAATATCATATTTGAAGTGAGTAATTTATTTTATTCTTGTGAACTTTTAAGATTTTAAATAATTGCCAATGAAGGGTCATAGGATATGATCACAATATGATGATTTTGACATAAAATCATGATCAATGAAGGGAGGGACTTATAAAACTCCAACCAAGTAATTTTACGTTCTGAAAACCACCATTAATATTAAATAAGCTCTATAAGGGTTTGCTTTTGCATGATAGCTATATATTTATAAAATTATAGTATTGTGTAAGTATATAATTGTGTTGCCAGAGTTGTAAAACCCCAGATATTGCCAAGCTTGCACTACCTATGACAGAATCGGAAGCCAGACAAGTGAAAACAGCCACATACAAGTAAGTAATCAAACAAAAAAGTGCATTGTGAAAGTTTTCTACAGTTTGTAAACATAACGTAGGAAAAGCAGATCTGTAGAATCGTTAAAGGAAAAAAATTAAGAAAATTTTATTAATTTGGACAAAGTTTGAAATTAAAAATTTTAGAATGATGAAAAATGTTGGCATTATGAATTCACTTGTGTGTATCAAGCCTAAATTTTATCATCATCTTTGAAAATTTTTCACTTATCTTTGATCCTTATTTCTTTGTAGAACCGTATCCTCCTCAGCTATAGAAAGTACTACAGTCACACCAAGGTCACGACCAAAGGGACAAGCTATTCCACAAGGGACCTCCTTAGGGTTGCCCTTACAGACGTCAGTGGCTCCCCGCAAACGGCCCACCCCAACACAAAATCCAAATACAGGTAAGAACTTGGGATGTGTGAATATTCAGAAAATTTCTTATTAACATCTGTTCAGTTAAGATCAATATACCTTGAAAGTCAACATTGAAACAATGTTACTGAAAACAGGAAAATATATGTGGGGAAAAATGTACAGATGAAGATTGTCAACATTTACATGTCTCAACGTCCTGGTAGGCACACAGAAATGTACAGATGTACAGGTAAATATTGTAAATATTCAGGTGAATATTGTCGGTATATACCTGTCTCATATACAGGTATGAAAACATAGACACATTGGTGAATGCTGTCTTGTGTGTAAAAGTCTTTCTACAGACTTAGGTTAACATTTTCATTTATTTCTTATTAAGAAACAAATATTAAAATAAGTCACTGATCTCCTTTTCAGATACATCACAAACCACTTCCAGTCAGTTGCCTCGAGCAACACAGCCTTCTAGTAGACCTAGTCAGCAGCAGCAACAACAACAACAACAACAACAGGTTTATGGTGCGAGTGGTCAAACACCCGACCAATACAGTCAGGCATCAAACCAGTACAACTCAGGAATGCAAGCACAACAACAACAATATCCTCAAAACCAACAACAGTACCTGGCTCAGCAAAAGGCTATCCAACAACAACTCTACACACAACAAATGTACAAACAACAACAACAACAACAACTTTATATGCAGCAGCAACAACAACAATTGCAACAGCAGCATCAACAACAAATGCAACAGCAGCAACAGTATATGCAAAGCCGTCAACATCCACAAAATCTACAGCAACAACAGATGCAACAGCAGCAACAACAGCAACGGTTAAATATGGCTCAACAGAGAGGGATGACTCAGTCGTATCATGACGGACAATCCGCGGCCCCTACGGCCATACACAGTAGTCATAGTAGTGAGGCTCTCTTCTCTAACTTCTCAGACAATTTCCAAAGAGGAGGGACAAACATGGCCGAGGATAGTGTGTATAATTCTAGTGTGGGTCAGAACAATATGTCAGGCCGTCACTCCAGTGAGGACAATTTTAAAATTCCTAGTTCTTCTCATTCTCGGCAAAGAGGCAGTCAGGGCCAAAATGTAAGCATTATCATTGAGTTTCAATAGATTGTAGAATATATCGGATTTCTACAAATTTCATTGTTAAAATTTTATAAGAAAGATTTTTTTTTTCAAGTCTGAAAAACTCTGCTTAAGGGTTAGGTTTTCATACTGCATTTACATACCACAATGAAATTGCATGTAACATTGAAGTTTTATACTAGATTATCAGTGACTACGTGGACATATACTAGATTATCAGTGACTACGTGGACATATACTAGATTATCAGTGACTACGTGGACATATACTAGATTATCAGTGACTACGTGGACATATACTAGATTATCAGTGACTACGTGGACATATACTAGATTATCAGTGACTACGTGGACAGTGAGATATTAAAGTAAATGAAAAATCCTTTCAGTCATGTCCATTGGTTGATCATAAAAAATATGTCTATATTATTAAGAAATTACCAACTGATATTCGATATTGATGATATATTTTTGTGTTATCAGTCCGATGCCCAGCCCCTGATATCTATAACACCGCCACTGTCCCCGAAGGTTGTTAAGAGTCACCGTAGAAACGTCAGTGATACTTCTTACGTCACCATGGGAGGAAAAGGAAGTGCCTTCAGGTTGGTCAAGGGAAGGTATACTGGTCAACATATTCTCTTGGTGTTGTCTGGTACTTTTCTATGTAGACTATTTGTCATCTTTATGAATCTTCGTAGTCATAGTAACATTCCACTTGTCAGTGTCAGGCTAAATTTTGATTTGCTATTCTGTAGTATTCCATGTACATGTATATCCTTCAATTTATAATTTTCCCAGCAAGGAAAAACGGTATAAAGCTAGTATATTAATAATCCGAAATAAAAGGCCAAAATAAATAAATTCAAAGTAAAATCAAAATCATTTCTATGGAATATATATTCAGCCACTATAGGGCCTTCTTCAGTCCGAAACACATAATTTTCCCAGCAAGGAACATCAGTATTTTAATAGTTACATTTAATTCTTTTAAAAAATATTATGTTGCCAAAATCTTACAGCTATAAATAAAAAAGTAAGAATATTTTAATTTACTTCTCTTGTGAGAGGTGAAGTTCATATTTTAAATTTTAACAATTTTTGTACTGAATTTTACTGCTACCAACCCCATGCTATACTGCTCTGTGCATTTGTGGATTAGTAGATTTCTTTCACCTGAAGGTTGTTTTAACTTCAATTTTAATAACAATTTCACTTTAACATTGCAAATCTGTCTTTTTCTAATGAAATATTTTTGTCCTGGTTTACTAGAAATTACCAAGGAAACTTGTTGTCTGCACCACTACAAGGAAAGTCTAAGTCTGCTACCACATCACCCGTACATTCCTCACCTAGGTAAGTTTATGTATAACTTACAAAGTACTGTAAACCAATTCTCTTTCGCAGATACTAAATTTCATGATTTTAATTCCAAAACTAGTTTGTGAAGATAAATTTTGCAAATTTGAAAACTAAATGCAAATATATATCAATATAAGTGAGTTCATATGCATTTGCAGAGACAAACATTCGCAAATTTACTGTGATTGTGAAATTCGCGAAAGGAAATTGGGCACGAAAAAAATTAGGTTTACAGTACCCTGATATATACAGTCGAACTTCTCTGTAAGTCTGTGTGGCATGGTTATAAGGTGATAATATTTCTTGGATTCAAATATTGAGCTCAAAGACAAATGTGGGCTTGAATTAGAGTAAAGAATGAATTGAAATTGCAAAGGATAGTCTACAATATCAAGTTGTTCTCCAAACATTATGACTGCTAGACTATTAAGCAGTCTTCTAGTAGTCTACAATATCAAGTTGTTCTCCAAACATTGTGACTGCTAGACTATTAAGCAGTCTTCTAGTAGTCTACAATATCAAGTTGTTCTCCAAACATTGTGACTGCTAGACTATTAAGCAGTCTTCTAGTAGTCTACAATATCAAGTTGTTCTCCAAACATTGTGACTGCTAGACTATTAAGCAGTCTTCTAGTAGTCTACAATATCAAGTTGTTCTCCAAACATTATGACTGCTAGACTATTAAGCAGTCTTCTAGTAGTCTACAATATCAAGTTGTTCTCCAAACATTGTGACTGCTAGACTATTAAGCAGTCTTCTAGTAGTCTACAATATCAAGTTGTTCTCCAAACATTGTGACTGCTAGACTATTAAGCAGTCTTCTAGTAGTCTACAATATCAAGTTGTCTTCTAGTACTAACTCTTAGCTTTACAGCTACGAGAGAGCAAAATCCATCTGGTTTCGAAAATCCAAACATAATTGTATCATACAGATTCAATACACACACTTTATGACGGAAACATTTCTTCAATGATTTTGACAAAGCAACTGTTTTTTTGGACAAATTGGACAAGTGCTCATTTTACAGTGTCTGTAAACTGTAAAAATTCCACAAACCTGTCATTATTGATAGTCGGCTGTTGTAGAAAGTTCATTTTTAGGTTTGACTGTAGGTTATAAGGAAATAAAAGTATTCTTTGTAAAAAAAATATTTTCAGGTCCCCAACACTAACAAGAGCTGTGTCAGCAGATATATCGGACTGGAACCCTTTTGATGATAACTTTGGTGTAGATACAGAAGAGGAAATATTTGGCAAGGAGTTTGATAAATTAAGACGGGGCTCCAATAGTAGTAAGTCACTATTTAACTATTTATCTATTACTAAAATTTCTACAGATTAAATAAAGATGAAACCAATCAATGCATACAAAACTTCATCTTGAATTCTCTTAGCTTTATTAAATCAATGTAAATTTGTGTTGTGAAATTAATTTAACATTTCCAATGTCTATGAAAAAAGGCCTTTGCGTGTTATTCATTGATGGTGTATCAAATTTCAAGAGGAGAGGAGACCTTATCATGTTACATATTATAGGTATATCCAAAGTTAAGAGTAGAAAAGACTTGTGATGTTATATATTATAGGTATAATCCAAAGTTAAGAGTAGAAAAGACCTTGTGATGTTATATATTATAGGTATATCCAAAGTTAAGAGTAGAAAAGACCTTGTAATGTTATATATTATAGGTATATCCAAAGTTAAGAGTAGAAAAAACCTTGTGATGTTATATATTATAGGTATATCCAAAGTTAAGAGTAGAAAAAACCTTGTCATGTTATATATTATAGGTATATCCAAAGTTAAGAGTAGAAAAAACCTTGTGATGTTATATATTATAGGTATATCCAAAGTTAAGAGTAGAGAAGAGCCTTGTCATGTTATATATTATAGGTATATCCAAAGTTAAGAGTAGAAAAAACCTTGTCATGTTATATATTATAGGTATATCCAAAGTTAAAAGTAGAAAAAACCTTGTCATGTTATATATTATAGGTATATCCAAAGTTAAGAGTAGAAAAAACCTTGTGATGTTATATATTATAGGTATATCCAAAGTTAAGAGTAGAAAAAACCTTGTGATGTTATATATTATAGGTATATCCAAAGTTAAGAGTAGAAAAAACCTTGTCATGTTATATATTATAGGTATATCCAAAGTTAAGAGTAGAAAAGACCTTGTGATGTTATATATTATAGGTATATCCAAAGTTCAGAGCAGAAAAAAACCTTGTCATGTTATATATTATAGGTATATCCAAAGTTAAGAGTAGAAAAAACCTTGTGATGTTATATATTATAGGTATATCCAAAGTTAAGAGTAGAGAAGAGCCTTGTCATGTTATATATTATAGGTATATCCAAAGTTAAGAGTAGAAAAAACCTTGTCATGTTATATATTATAGGTATATCCAAAGTTAAAAGTAGAAAAAACCTTGTCATGTTATATATTATAGGTATATCCAAAGTTAAGAGTAGAAAAAACCTTGTGATGTTATATATTATAGGTATATCCAAAGTTAAGAGTAGAAAAAACCTTGTGATGTTATATATTATAGGTATATCCAAAGTTAAGAGTAGAAAAAACCTTGTCATGTTATATATTATAGGTATATCCAAAGTTAAGAGTAGAAAAGACCTTGTGATGTTATATATTATAGGTATATCCAAAGTTCAGAGCAGAAAAGACCTTGTGATGTTATATATTATAGGTATATCCAAAGTTAAGAGTAGAAAAGACCTTGTGATGTTATATATTATAGGTATATCCAAAGTTAAGAGTAGAAAAGACCTTGTGATGTTATATATTATAGGTATATCCAAAGTTAAGAGTAGAAAAGACCTTGTGATGTTATATATTATAGGTATATCCAAAGTTAAGAGTAGAAAAGACCTTGTGATGTTATATATTATAGGTATATCCAATGTTAAGAGTAGAGAAGACCTTGTCATGTCTGGCTCAGATTCCTCGGATCCTTTCACTAGTGCACCTTTTAAAAAACCAGGTATGTTTGCATGTCTATAATGTTTTGTATATTTTGCACAATTTATGTTCGAGTTCAGAATAGCTATCTCAGTATTTTCTGGAAAAAATCTTCAGAAGGTAATCATTGACCATTTTATTTACCTGTTACAGAATAAAAAAAAATCAGAAAAAATATGTAAATATGAGATTGTTTGGGTTTATTTCAATATTCTAAAATAATGATAACAATCATGTGTTGGTTAACACAACTTTATTCCCACTGTCTGCTTCTAAACCCAGCTATACCTTTCTATAATAATGTTTTGAATTTCATTATACCAATCTTTTGATTTCTTACTGATATGACGTATTGTACAGAATATAAATATCTTAACGACCTGTCACAAATATCTTAACGACCTGTCACAAATGTCTTAAAGACCTGTCACATACTCTCCATGTCATAGAATTGCACATGTTACTTTTAAGTATGCATGGTATTAATGAAAATAGAAAAGTTTGATATCTTTCTATGTAATCAAAACCAGGATTCCCTTAGTTTCAACTGCACATTAGATGATAGTTTAAAGGGAAGGATAATGATTAAAAGTGAACCTACGTCCACTGAAAGATCTTGTTAATGTTGATGCCAGTTCTGCTGAGTAAAACCGGACATTAATTATACATGTATACGTCTAGAAACAAGGCCCTTAGCCCCCATTTGTATACTGTTATATTCCCCGTATACTGTTATATTCCCCGATTTGCTACTATTTATTCAAAAACCTACATGATTCCGGAATTGTAAGAATCCCTCCCCTCACCAAGTAAATTGTCCAACTCCCCACCTCACCTGAAGTCCCACCCCTCACCAGTATACCCCTGACCCCTACCCTGTGCCTGGTTGTCTAGTTATTGCTGCCCATGAATATCATGAATGACTCTCACTGTAGATAGATGAGATTGTTGCATGGGGCAGCATGTATTGCATGAGAGTAATATGTCCTGGCTACTTACAGGTAGGGCAGGGCCGGGCAGTTCCCACCATCGGAGCACCTCGAGCACATCCAACTCCAGTTATGGAGGTAAACCGCGCTAAATAGCTTGTCTCTGACTGCACGCCTCGCCTTCCTTCCATCTTCATCATAATCAACAGGATGGTCCTTTTCCTTGACTCAGCTAAAAACAAACTGATAATGGCTTCATCATCACAGCAATACTTTTGTACTTGTCTGAATGTTCATTTTGTTAAAATTCGATTTGAATTAGAAAATATTTAAAAGTATAAGCCCAAAGGTGTATTGAAGACCTTTTTTTATAAAGAAAAGAAAAAGATCTGACAAAAATTTTCAAATATCAAAACTATTTGTTAAGGACAGAAGACAGTACAAGTAAATAAGTAATGATGAAGGGCATTCCTGATTTAGATGACCTTGACCTTATAAGTTGTGATATGTATGTGTTGCAGACCAGGGTGGACAGCGGCGGTACTCAACGCCATGGAAACCACCGCCAATGTGTAAATCTGCTATAGTGGAGGAAGCCTAGCTGTGTGTGTGTTTGTCAGAATGTCCAGTGTGTTCAGGCTATAGGCATTATTTACTGGGGAAATCCACAATCACAGAAATCCTACTAGTCTTCCCGCGTAGCATTAGAAAATCACAATCAAATCATAAAGTCATCTTCGATCATCATTACATAGTTTTAAAACTTTTCTTTACTCTGTCTCTTTAAGTTTTTATACTGTTGAAAAAATTTATACTGTTACTATTTTTATCATTTCAAACTCTTACAATATTTTCATTAGTGAGTTTTTGCATACAATTCAGATTACAATCAGGTTTAGCATAATTGTGCTTAGTAGATAGTTTTCCATTACTTTATCATTCCATAAATACCCGTAATATTAGAAGTTGTTGCATACCTTGACAATGGCAAGTTGGGTCGTTAGATTTGAGCTGGATCTTTTCAAATTGAGTTCTGTCATATTTTTTCTCTTGGGAGTGAAGATGATAGTTTCATACCTGGTGAATTGTGTTGAACCTGGATGTTGGTGTGTTGAGATGTTTTATACCAGGTCTAGACTTAGAAGCTTCATTTCTGGTAAGTGCTGTAAATCATAGATGGTGAGTTGAGCAGTTTGATAATTAAGTGTTAATGAGTTGAGTTGTTTTATAATGAAGCTTGTTTCTTACACAGATTTCTGAGTTGACATACCATGACTCTAGATTATTGACTCAGTAGTTTCCTATCTTACTGATTGGGTTAAACCTAGATCTTCATTAGTTGTTTCATAATGGAGCTTCATGAGTTTTGATTGAGTTGTTTTATATACAGAATCTACTGACTCGCTGTTATATGGTACACATGCTGTTCCATACTTGTCTAGATCCAATATTTTATTGTTCTAGCATTGTGATGAGGTTTTATTTTACCTCTACCAGTCAGAGTGTTGATTAAGTATATTCATTTGATGTTCTCATCAGTTTTTCATTAGTACTGATTTCTTACATATATAATCATTATCATTCTTGACACTTCAAAAAAACATTCACAAAATTAATGAGTTTTGAACATAACAAAATCTTGAAATTCAACCATATTCATTTATCAACTTAGCATCCTAAACAAGATTCTGCTGAACTATATAATACCTTAGACATGATACATTGATATACATGTGTAATTTAGGATAGGATACTCTGCTTCAAGGAGTGACAGTTTCTTTCTTGAACTACAAGATAAGTACCCATCTGTTTATAAGGTCTCTGGTATAGGAGAGAATTATATCTGTATGATCTAGAACATAATTAGTATTGCTGCCAGTCTACTTGCCATAGTATTATGTTAATTCATTGTAGAATTTATAGATGAGGAAGCTGTATAAATAGGCCGTCGTTTTAAACCATAAATGGTATATACTAGATAACTTAGTTTTAGTGTCTTACTAGGAAATGTACAGTAAAGGAAATGTTAATGATGTCCTTCATTTTAATGTTAGTTATAGTCCTCAATAAAATAATCTATACAGTAGGCTCAATCATTCTAATTCTAGAGATAAAAAAGGTGTTGAAATTCCTACAGTAGCTATTTTAGCTATAATTTTCTAAACATCCAATATATGAACAGTCAGTTATATAAGGATGAGTCTAAAAGTCGAGGGTGGCTTATTTAGACGATATAGGTTACCAGGGTAGTTGTAGAATATCAGACTCTTTTTGTAGCTTATAAAATAACTGATTTAAAGTTGTGCACCTTCAGTTTATCATTTTGTTTTTTTATTCTGTGAATAGAATCCTTCATAGAGTTACGACCATAGATCTATAGACTGTGTGATGAACAGGGAACAAATTAGCTTAAAGGCTTTGTGATATTTAGAAAATTCGAAATGTATGTTTGTGATGTTTATTCTGTTGAAACATCAAAGATGTGTTTTTGTGTTTTGTTGGGTTGACATTTTTCAATGTCAATTTCTGATGCAGTAGTTTTACATTCTGATGAATAATTCATAAACTTATTCTCACTTGTTTATATGGAGGATCTGACAACAGTCTGTAAGGAATTAAATCCTGATGATCTCTGTTTTAGTCGCTAAGTAAATTATTGGCTATGTCGTCTACTTCAAATTGTTTGATCACAACTTACAGATAACTACAGGTTGTATAGGACCAAATGACTTGGATGCAAAAAGGATTTTGATGCCTTTAAAAGTGTAGTCGACATCCAAATTTCAAGATTCTAGAAGTGGTTATTTGATTGATCACCAGAACATTGCCCTAATGGGGAGTTGTCAGATCCTTTATGTAAATGATGAGAATAAGATTTGAATTAGGTTTGGTATATGTATTTTCATTAAATCATGCTCTCTAAAAGAATTATATTTGTGTTAAGAACCATTGTTTTCTATGACCATGTCCTGATATGTTTTACAGGGTAAGTACTTACCGACTTGAAAACAATGAAGATTTTACAGAAGTTATATTATCTATTTAGACTTGTTTTTGCTGATATTATGGTAGGCTTTCTGTTGTTTACATTTGAGATTACTTCAGGCTTTAGTAAGTGACTGTTGATGTGCTGGTGATAAAGTTGCTATGATGATACAAGTTGCTATGATAGAAGTTGCTATGGTGATACAAGTTGCTATGGTGATACAAGTTTCTATGGTGATACAAGTTGCTGTGGTTATGTTATTGTTGCTGGTTAGATGCTTTATATAGAATGTCTACCTGAAAGGTTCAACCTCTTTGCATATAAGATTCTATGTATGACTTTTTTTCATTTTTTGTATAAGTTTTGGATAAAACTGATATGGTTTATTCCTTTAGGTACATTTTGTCTGTTCCTCAATCTGTGCCCTTGTTTAAATAGTGATTCTTTGTCTAGTTGGTTGTCTATGCAAGTCAAATGGAAGACTACTTAATTACCTCCCCTTTCACACTGCTACCTTAGATGTAAATGTATGTGATGTGTATTACTTGGATTGTGATGTTTTTGTCGAATTATTGCCATAGGAAAATTGGATTGTGCATTTTGCATAATTTTGTTATTTCATTTGTAAAACAATATAACATTAATTTCTAGTCTTATTCATTTCTTTGATTCAAATTATTTAAAACCTCCACCATTGAAAATAAGATATTATTTGTAACTTGTACAATTCCTTATTGTTTTATACACTGACTATTCAGACAAAGAGATAGAGGTTACACTTATGATGTAGCTAAGCATTATTTCATGATTAATATATCTATACAATGACATAATCATATTAGCATGAAATGGACTCAGAGATGTTGTACATAATGTTTTACTCAATGTACTTTTGTAGAATTATTGACTATATAAGGCAGTCTTGTCAAAGGAAGTCATGCTTATGTCCTCAAGTCAGCCACATTATAGTTACTTTTGTCACCATCTTTTAAGAATTGGGGAATGTATAGAAATTAATGTGACAATTTTGACACATTTTCTTATTAATTTAGTCCCATGGTGATTATTGGACCAAAGTTGTATCAGTGAGGGTAAACAAGGCTTTATACATACAGTTTTGTAGTCCATAGAAAATTATGTATCTAAAACGTAATTATTCAAAGAACTTTTAGCTTGTTTGTGCAATGTAGGATATTGTTTGTTTAGATTGAAAGTTTGAATTTATTTTTTTCATTTCAAAAGGAGAGGATGAATATTTTTATATGAAAATCTAAATATGCCAGCAAGCATACAGGAGATGAATGTACAAGATGATTATTTTATCATAACTTGATTCTTATGATTGATGCCATTGGTTGTTATTATGTCATATGGGGAGCCTTGTTTCAAAATTGCTTTTCATTTTCACTTTTATTTTCCTTTTACAATTTATTTTGCACTTTCCTTTGCATGATGAAATTACTGCTAGACAATGACTTTATGTTGCTAGACAATAACCATTGGTTACTAGGCAATAATTATTGGTTGCTAGACAGTACCCAATGGTTGCTAGGCAATAGCCATTGGTTGCTAGACAATGACCAATGGTTGATAGACAATAATCATTGGTTGCTAGACAATGACCAATGGTTGATAGACAATAATCATTGATTGCTAGACAATGACCAATGGTTGATAGACAATAATCATTGGTTGGTAGACAATTAATTTGTTGCTGGACAATACTTATTCCTGAGTCATTGTACTACTATTGTACTTTTGAGCTAGTTACTCTAGGACCATCCTTTTGATCTACACATCTTTATCTGCAGTTTTAATATCCTAATCAAGTTGTATCATGTTTTAAATATCTGTATAACCATGTTTATGCTTATTAACAAAACCAAAGTCAGCAGTTTTGAAACAAGGGTTGCCATAGTAACTAGGGGAATAAGTGCCAAGTGTATGTGATATATGGTACTGTATGGTAGTTAGTGATAACAGCGCCCATTACTGATTAATTGTTCAGATTTTAATAGAATTTATTTTTGTTGTTGCTATGATTGCAAATATCTAATTTGTAGCTCGCATAAATTTTTTTGAAGTAATTTCAGAATAAAGATAGTTCTTTGAAATCAATGCTATTGTTGATTTATTTGTAATACAAAACTGCTGACTTTGCTGGTTGTGTGCTGTTGATGAATCACTACTGTAAACATACATATTTTAGCGGTAATCTAATTTTGGTAGTATTCAAGCCAGAAATTTTGTGTTTGAATATAGTTGTACTATTTAAATTTTCAGTATGTTGCTAAGTTGTTGAAAATTTATTAGCTAAAATTTGATTCCGCTTAAATAAGAATGTTTTCAGTTGATAAGTGTATCGGTATGACATCGGATGTTTTTTGTAAATTCAAACATTGAAAAAACTGTTAATTATATATATAAATGTGTTATAAAAAATATCTTGTGAAAAGTCAAAATATATCTTGATAACTCTTATATACAGGTGAGTAAAATCAGACTGTTATCTAAACTTAATTAAATAACAACAAATTACAATAAACCTCAAGGACTTTAAAATCCACCAGCAGTGAGTGTCTACTGAGAGAATCTCTCAATCTCAACAAACTATAAAAGACAACATATACAAGTAACAAAAATGTAATTGATAAAAACACTTTCCAAGAAAAAAGTTTACTATGAACAAACTAGTTACTGACACAACCAGAGGAAAATGTGTAAAAATCTCAGAAAATATCTCTGGAGAAATAAAACTTCACACCTAAAGAAAAAAACACGACTTCAAAGTTTGAAATTCTTTACCCAGAGAAAAAGTAATATTATTATTTTGAGGAATCGTTACTTTCATCCTGAGCCTAACTCGATTTGCCCTTTTCTAGAAGATAACTACTGACCACTTGAATTGTAGATCTATTGCTTCTGAAAGCTCTTCCATCTGCAAATCGAGTTTGCCCCAGGACAAGGTTTTCACTTTCAATGTTATGTAGGCCCTGTATGATGTCACATAAGATGCAGAAACGCATGGCAATTCTACAACAATGTCCTGATAGAAACACAATCACATCAAGTCTTGTCTAGCATTTGGTATACCCTCAACAGTAAACACAATCACATCATGTCTTGTCTAGCATTTGGTATACCGTCAACAGTAAACACAATCACATCATGTCTTGTCTAGCATTTGGTATACCGTCAACAGTAAACACAATAACATCATGTCTTGTCTAGCATTTGGTATACCATCAACAGTAAACACAATCACATCATGTCTTGTCTAGCATTTGGTATACCATCAACAGTAAATACAATCACATCATGTCTTGTCTAGCATTTGGTATACCGTCAACAGTAAACACAATCACATCATGTCTTGTCTAGCATTTGGTATACCATCAACAGTAAATACAATCACATCATGTCTTGTCTAGCATTTGGTATACCATCAACAGTAAACACACTCACATCATGTCTTGTCTAGCATTTGGTATTACCGTCAACATTAAACCCAATCACATCAAGTCTTGTCTAGCATTTGGTATACCGTCAACAGTAAACACAATCACATCATGTCTTGTCTAGCATTTGGTATACCGTCAACAGTAAACACAATCACATCATGTCTTGTCTAGCATTTGGTATACCGTCAACAGTAAACACAATCACATCATGTCTTGTCTAGCATTTGGTATTACCATCAACAATCACATCATGTCTTGTCTAGCATTTGGTATACCGTCAACAGTAAACACAATCACATCATGTCTTGTCTAGCATTTGGTATACCATCAACAGTAAACACAATCACATCATGTCTTGTCTAGCATTTGGTATACCATCAACAGTAAACACAATCACATCATGTCTTGTCTAGCATTTGGTATACCATCAACAGTAAACACAATCACATCATGTCTTGTCTAGCATTTGGTATACCATCAACAGTAAACACAATCACATCATGTCTTGTCTAGCATTTGGTATTACCATCAACAGTAAACACAATCACATCATGTCTTGTCTAGCATTTGGTATTACCGTCAACATTAAACACAATCACATCAAGTCTTGTCTAGCATTTGGTATACCGTCAACAGTAAACACAATCACGTAATGTCTTGTCTAGCATTTGGTATACCGTCAACAGTAAACACAATCACGTAATGTCTTGTCTAGCATTTGGTATTACCGTCAACATTAAACCCAATCACATCAAGTCTTGTCTAGCATTTGGTATACCGTCAACAGTAAACACAATTACGTAATGTCTTGTCTAGCATTTGGTATACCGTCAACAGTAAACACAATCACATCATGTCTTGTCTAGCATTTGGTATTACCGTCAACAGTAAACACAATCACATCATGTCTTGTCTAGCATTTGGTATACCGTCAACAGTAAACACAATCACATCATGTCTTGTCTAGCATTTGGTATACCATCAACATTAAACACAATCACATCAAGTCTCGTCTAGCATTTGGTATACCGTCAACAGTAAACACAATTATGTAATGTCTTGTCTAGCATTTGGTATACCATCAACAGTAAACACAATCACATCATGTCTTGTCTAGCATTTGGTATACCGTCAACAGTAAACACAATTACGTAATGTCTTGTATAGCATTTGGTATACCATCAACAGTAAACACAATCACATCATGTCTTGTCTAGCATTTGGTATACCGTCAACAGTAAACACAATCACATAATGTCTTGTATAGCATTTGGTATACCGTCAACAGTAAACACAATCACATCATGTCTTGTCTAGCATTTGGTATTACCGTCAACAGTAAACACAATTACGTAATGTCTTGTATAGCATTTGGTATACCGTCAACAGTAAACACAATCACATCATGTCTTGTCTAGCATTTGGTATACCATCAACAGTAAACACAATCACATCAAGTCTTGTCTAGCATTTGGTATACCGTCAACAGTAAACACAATTATGTAATGTCTTGTATAGCATTTGGTATACCATCAACAGTAAACACAATTACATCATGTCTTCTCTAGCATTTGGTATACCGTCAACAGTAAACACAATCACATCATGTCTTGTCTAGCATTTGGTATACCATCAACATTAAACACAATCAGGTAATGTCTTGTCTAGCATTTGGTATACCGTCAACAGTAAACACAATCACGTAATGTCTTGTCTAGCATTTGGTATACCGTCAACAGTAAACACAATCACGTAATGTCTTGTCTAGCATTTGGTATACCGTCAACAGTAAACACAATCACATCATGTCTTGTCTAGCATTTGGTATACCGTCAACAGTAAACACAATCACATCATGTCTTGTCTAGCATTTGGTATACCGTCAACAGTAAACACAATCACATCAAGTCTTGTCTAGCATTTGGTATACCGTCAACATTAAACACAATCACATCAAGTCTTGTCTAGCATTTGGTATACCGTCAACAGTAAACACAATCACGTAATGTCTTGTCTAGCATTTGGTATACCGTCAACAGTAAACACAATCACGTAATGTCTTGTCTAGCATTTGGTATACCGTCAACAGTAAACACAATCACATCATGTCTTGTCTAGCATTTGGTATACCGTCAACAGTAAACACAATCACATCATGTCTTGTCTAGCATTTGGTATACCGTCAACAGTAAACACAATCACATCATGTCTTGTCTAGCATTTGGTATACCGTCAACAGTAAACACAATCACGTAATGTCTTGTCTAGCATTTGGTATACCGTCAACAGTAAACACAATCACATCAAGTCTTGTCTAGCATTTGGTATACCGTCAGCATTAAACACAATCACGTAATGTCTTGTCTAGCATTTGGTATACCGTCAACAGTAAACACAATCACGTAATGTCTTGTCTAGCATTTGGTATACCGTCAACAGTAAACACAATCACATCATGTCTTGTCTAGCATTTGGTATACCGTCAACAGTAAACACAATCACATCATGTCTTGTCTAGCATTTGGTATACCGTCAACAGTAAACACAATCTTATCATGTCTTGTCTAGCATTTGGTATACCGTCAACATTAAACACAATCACATCAAGTCTTGTCTAGCATTTGGTATACCGTCAACAGTAAACACAATCACATCATGTCTTGTCTAGCATTTGGTATACCGTCAACAGTAAACACAATCACATCATGTCTTGTCTAGCATTTGGTATTACCGTCAACAGTAAACACAATCACGTAATGTCTTGTCTAGCATTTGGTATACCGTCAACAGTAAACACAATCACATCATGTCTTGTCTAGCATTTGGTATACCCTCAACAGTAAACACAATTACGTAATGTCTTGTATAGCATTTGGTATACCATCAGCATTAAACACAATCACGTAATGTCTTGTCTAGCATTTGGTATACCGTCAACAGTAAACACAATCACATAATGTCTTGTCTAGCATTTGGTATACCGTCAACAGTAAACACAATCACGTAATGTCTTGTCTAGCATTTGGTATTACCGTCAACAGTAAACACAATCACATCATGTCTTGTCTAGCATTTGGTATACCGTCAGCATTAAACACAATCACGTAATGTCTTGTCTAGCATTTGGTATACTGTCAACAGTAAACACAATCACGTAATGTCTTGTCTAGCATTTGGTATTACCGTCAACAGTAAACACAATCATATTATGTCTTGTCTAGCATTTGGTATACCGTCAACAGTAAACACAATCACATCATGTCTTGTCTAGCATTTGGTATACCGTCAACAGTAAACACAATTACATCATGTCTTGTCTAGCATTTGGTATACCGTCAACAGTAAACACAATCACATCATGTCTTGTCTAGCATTTGGTATACCGTCAACAGTAAACACAATCACATCATGTCTTGTCTAGCATTTGGTATACCGTCAACAGTAAACACAATCACATCATGTCTTGTCTAGCATTTGGTATACCATCAACAGTAAACACAATCACATCAAGTCTTGTCTAGCATTTGGTATACCGTCAACAGTAAACACAATTACGTAATGCCTTGTATAGCATTTGGTATACCATCAACAGTAAACACAATCACATCATGTCTTGTCTAGCATATGGTATACCATCAATAATAAACACAATCACATAATGTCTTGTCTAGCATTTAGTATACCATCAACAGTAAATATAAAGAAGCAAGAAAATGGCTTGAGCAAAACTATCAACAAGGAGCAAAAATTCTTGTAGCAGCAGACCACAAGGACAGCATAAAATCGGTATCAGAAATATTTGTATATTTAGCTTCCCATTTCTTAAGATCTGTAAATGTTAATTATGTTTTTCACATTGAGGTTCACTTTCTTGCTTTTGATTATTTCGCTAAATACTCAACATACAAGCAGGATTTCGCCTCTAATGAGAGTAAGACACATTGTATAGGGATGTGACATAACCATGACATCACAGCAGTGTCATCGCGACATCACAATAGTATCACATGACATCTTGTTGGTATCATCATGACATTACAACAGTGTCTCCTTTAAATCACAACACGATCACTGTGACAATGACTTCCCAACAATATCACCATGATAAATTAACAATGCTATTACCATTACATCAAACAATACAATTATAAAATCTAAGCAAAGACACTTTGTTAACATGACCTCTGGTCTTCAGGCATTTTTAGGTCACCTGAGACGAAGTCTCAAGTGACCTATTCTATTCGCCTTTTGTCCGTCAACGTCTGTCGTGCGCAACGTCTGTCGTGCGTCGTATGTCCGTAAACAATTTACATTTTCGGCTTCTTCTCCAAAACTGCAGAAGCAATTTTAAAGAAATTTTGCACAAACCTTTTAAGGCATAAGGCCAATCAAAATTATGAATTATATGGTCCCCATCCCCAAGGGGGCTGTGGGAGGGGCCAAAAGGGGTAAAATTGACTAAAATTTTAGTCAACTAAAATCTTCTTCTCTACTCACAGATGTGGAAGAATCAAATACTCTTCATAGATAGATAAGTCCTTTACCAAAATTGTGAATCACATGACCTGGGGTCTCTCATTTCCCCCTGGGGAGGGGGTTAAGTTTACTAAACCGGTAGTTTATATACAGAAAACACAATTTCCTATGACTGACCCCCAGGGGCCTTAGGGGCAAGGTCAAAAGGGGTCAAATAGGCTAAAACTTCAAAAATCTTCTTCTGAAATTCTGGAAATAGTAGAATCAAATATTTTTCATAGATAGAAAGGTCTTAAGGTCCTTTACAAATATTGTGAATTATATGACCCTGGGGTATATTCTTTCCCCCTGGGGAGGGGGTCAAGTTTACTATAGTTTATATAGGGAAAACACATTTATGAGCATTTTTTGCTCAGTTTTCATAAGAAATAAGTAAAACTTTGTCAGAATTATTAGCCTGAGATAGTATTTTAACATCATATCCATTTTGGTCTTGGCCACCCCCTGGGGGCAGAAGGGTGGGGCCAAAAATGGTCAAATAGGCTAAAACATAAAAAATCTTCTTCTAAAATTCTGGAAATGGTAGAATCAAATACACTTTATAGATGAAAAGGTCTTAAGGTGTTTTATAGAAATTGTGAATTATATGACCCTTGGGGTTACATTTCCCTCTGGAGAGGAGGTCAAGTTTACTACAGTTTATATTGGAAAAACCCATTTATGAGCATTTTTCACTCCGTTTTCATAGGAAATGAGTCAAACTCGATAAGGATAATTAGCCTGAGATATAGCATTTTAACATCCATATCTGTCCTCGCTGACCCCCTGGGGGACCAGATGGGCGGGACCAAACAGGGTCAAAATGACTTAAATTTCAAAAATTTCTTCTAAGTTCACAGGTTTGATGGAAGCAAATGGGTTTCATAGACTAAAAAGTCAAATTTATAAATCACTGACCAACTTCAAAGCCCAGTATATAGTGTTTATATGTCTTTAATTTGTTTCATTATGTATTCAAACTCAGGTGATCGTTATGGCACATGGGCCTCTCGTTCATAACCAATTAAACTATCTAAACATATTATACACACTTTTTGTATAAGATAACAAAATTATCCCGGATTCTGTTGTGACATAAGGATTCTGTTGAGACATAAGGATTCAGTTGAGACATAAGGATTCAGTTGAGACATAAGGATTCTGTTGAGACATAAGGATTCAGTTGAGACATAAGGATTCTGTTGAGACATAAGGATTCAGTTCAGACATAAGGATTCTGTTGAGACATAAGGATTCTGTTCAGACATAAGGATTCAGTTCAGACATAAGGATTCAGTTCAGACATAAGGATTCAGTTCAGACATAAGGATTCTGTTGAGACATAAGGATTCTGTTGAGACATAAGGATTCAGTTGAGACATAAGGATTCTGTTGAGACATAAGGATTCTGTTGAGACATAAGGATTCAGTTGAGACATAAGGATTCAGTTCAGACATAAGGATTCTGTTGAGATATAATCGTACTGCTGTTGTCATGACAAATTAAGCTGACCTATTGCTAGTACATGTACTTTACGGCACTAGACCTATTAATTAGACTTACTTATGTGTTTCTATGGAAACTGTTCCAGCTCTAATGATTTCTATTACCATTAGGAGAATGTAATTAGTATACAGCTGGAAAAAACCTATTTCTCTTACACAAAGCATCATGTTTAAATGTCAAATGCTAAGTCAGCATAGTGTTTGGATGTCAAAGGTCAATTGATATATACTTAGATGTTAGAAAATTTGATATTAGCAGATCCTCAAACACCTTAATGTGTTGTAACAGATTTAGAAATATTATAATATCACTATTGGTGATTTGTCATAACATTTAAAACAAGTATACAGTATGAACAAATAATCCAAGTAAACAGATCTAAATGTACATACGATCCAAGTATACACAGATCTTAGTGTACATACAATCCAAGTATACAGAGATCTAAATGTACATACAGTCCAAGTATACAGAGATCTGAATGTACATACAATCCAAGTATACACAGATCTAAATGTACATACAATCCAAGTATACAGAGATCTAAATGTACATACAATCCAAGTATACAGAGATCTAAATGTACATACAATCCAAGTATACAGAGATCTAAATGTACATACAATCCAAGTATACACAGATCTAAATCTACAAAAAATCTGAATAATCGTACAAATGATTCAAATAAGATTTTTATGTAAGCAAACAAATATTTTTCAATCCAAGGATACAAAGATCTGTGACTTTTACTGTCGATGCAAGAATAGTGTGAACAGTTTCAGTTGATCACTACATCAGCATTCAGTCGCAATTGCCTGGCAGGCTGGCGGTACACTCTCGATACCTTGGTCACAGTTTTGGTTATGTTATCTTGACGGTGCCGGCAGGTGGCGCTGTTACGTCACAAACACGTGTTGCGGGAAACAGGCTTGTCAGCTTGCCAGGCAATAGTGACAGAATATGCTGATGTAGTGATCAACCGAAACCGTTCACACTATTATTGCGTCGACAGTAAGAGTGCACATATAGAGTTACATGTATACCAGGGATTGGATCATCATATTATGTTAATGAAATGAAATATCATTATCAACATTCACATCACAAATTTACCTGGAATGCATGTACATGAAAAACAAATCCTCATGTACATAAAAGAAAATGAAATAACTTTTATTCTATGTCAAAGTCAAGCAACTGCAATCACTACATTAAATCATATTAAATATTTGAAATTGTGTATTCATGATTAATTTATTAGTAACTCTGACAGACAGAACAAATACTATATCAATATCATTTGGCAAAGAAAAACAAACTGCTTATTATAATTTGGTATTTGTAAAGAAAAATATCACACAATTGTGCATTGTTACATGAACTTATTTTCAAAATGCCGATCCATAATATTGCTGACCATATGTCAGAAGTCTACAAGTATACATGTATTATCATTGCCAGTTTCCACCATCTGTTGGTATTTAAAATCTCTTTTACTAATGCTTACTTTTTACTTTACTTAAATCTGCAGATGAAGAAAATGATGAAAAGTCCAATGGCAAACAGGACCGGAAGGAAAGCAAGGATACTTCCAACCAGGAGACAGAGTCACATGACTTCTTTGGTGCTTCCCTGGTAAAGGCTGCCCTTAACCGGGCCTCGCGGTACCAACAACTGGTCGACACGGACGAGGACAGTGAGGAGAGGAAGGTCTCTAAACCGATAGAGACCCCAGCTAAACCGGCTAAAGAGCAGGCTGAGTCAAGTTCTTCATACGCAGAGGACGACCATGCAGACGTGCAGGTGAACAGGAATGCTAAAGACTTCAGTTATAAGGAGTTAGAGGATGAATACGGCAGTCGCCCGGTACCAGCTGCAACAGCAAATAAGCCACGGGAAAGCCACCAGGTGGCACCGCAGGAATTTAACACTCGACGGTCTGTGGGTCGGGAAGTACCACAGGGGCCGGATCAGAGAAGCATGAATTCATCAGATAGGATTGTAGGGCATGAGTATGGAGTACGTCCACTTTTGGATGATGATGAGTTAGAGGATTCGTACAGTATGCAGCATCACCATGGTAACTCAGAGACAGGCTATTCACATGATCATGATGACAGTACCCCCAGTAGTAACAGTACTGTGTCACCAAACATGCTGGGGAGTCCTTCCTTGTCACCGTCTATGGAGAGAGGTTCTTCAGATCCTTTTGCTTCTGCACCATTTAGGAAAAAGCAGACAAGGAAAAAGCGCCCCTCTAGTGCTGTTATGCCAAATAAACCAGCAGGAAGCTCTGATATATTCGCGAAGGCACCGTTCAAACCAAAGTTTATGACAAAGTCTAAAACAGATCAATCTATAGGGAGTCCACTATTACAGCTTGACAATGATAGACCTGAGGAGATCCAAGCAGGAGAGTCCAGTAATGGGGACATATTCGGCAAGGCCCCTTTTAAGATAGCTCCCATAGCTAAACCAAAACAATCAGCACATGAGTTATCTCCTCCTTGTGACCCTGTGTCGTCGTCTGCTGGTTTGACCTCTGACCAGGCCAAACAATCTGTGATAGTATCCACTCCCTCCTTCATGCCCCCCAACCCTAGACAGTTCTACAGCATGTCCCTCACAACGTCCCACTCGGCCAGTGTACAGGCGCCTGTTAAGGAGCCTCCTAGAGACCAGTTCACGGTCCCAGATCCCTTTGGGGCGGTACCGTTTGGTCACGTTAGGATGAATAAAAAGGCTGAAGAGGTTCAAATAGGTAATGTAAAAAAGTCTCAGTCATTTGGTTATAACCCTAGGAATATGGTACCTAGACCTTCACAGGAAGTGAGGCAGACTACAGGTGTTAGTGATGTGGGCTACCAAACGTTGAGTAACGAGGAAGTGAAATATCCAGACTCTGTGTCTCCACAGCACCAACATGTGGAGGACTACTTGTTAAGTAGAAACAGTGATGAAAGTGATGATGAGCTAGATGAGGAAGACAACCTCAGCTCCAGTTTACAGCATTCCAGGGGGCGTAGCAAACCTGTACAACGGAGCCCTAGGGATACAGTTTCTACGTCGGGGTTCGCCAACATGAGTTTTAATGATGACGATGAAGGGGGGGACCCTGATGGGGTCCACACTCAGGGTTATATGGGACAGGATAAGTGTATGGGACAGAATTTACATGTGTCGAGTATCCGCCATCCCGCTTATACCAAGGAGTCAATCTCCCAGGTAGCAAATGCCTCCACAGAGGCGATGAAGGCGAGTTCTGGTGGATACGACACCTTCACATGGCCAAGGAAACAACGCAAGATTCCCAGCATGGCCACTAACGAGCCATTTAGTTCTAAAAAGAAAGTGGATGTTGTATCAAAATGATAATGAAGTAAAAATATGATAGTCAGCAAACCCATGTGTACAATGTCGACGAAGACAGAGTGCATGATGTAATAGTCAGCTTATATTTCTGGTGATTATGTTAATGTTTATAGTGATTATTTTAACGTTTATATAGTTATATGTACTACAGAATCTTGTTTAAATTCCATGAAAAGTTTGTGGTTTAACCACAGACTTGACTTAGTTTAATTTTTTTTTTTTTTTTTGTGCTGTATATGATTAATGCTTCATAAATTTAGTGATGAAAGGTTGTGCATTCAAAGTAGTAGTTTCGAGATCAACTGCATATGTGGTGTAGTTTCTAGATAATTTGTACAAATGATGTGAGTTACTAGATCATCTGTATTATAAGACTCTTTAATATGTGTAGGGGTAGGGAAATTCTACCCAAGGGTCACAAAATTTAATAATACCTGTCGATTTTGTGATCCTTAAGGTTGAATATCAATATCCTTCTTATCCACGTATTGAAGAGTATTTTCTCTCATACCTTGACATTATTATTACAATTTTCTGATAAAAGACTTCCCACCATATGAAAATTCTGTAGTACTATAGCTGTACATGGAAATTTAACCATTCTTGCTGTTAGTGTCTTTTAGAGTCATACTAGCTAAGCTTCTGAAGCTAACATTCATATGCATTTAGAAGACAGCCATTTTGTTGGCGCTGATAAGTCTCAACGATGTATTGCATAGCTTAGTTATGTAACACAGCCTCATTCATATACAACACAAGTTTATTGCATAAGATTATAAGACTCTTTCATACGTTAATATGAAGGATAACGATTTTCTACCCGAGGGTCACAAAATGTTGTAAAACCTGAGGTTTGCCAAGGGTTTTATAACATTTTGTAATTCCGAGGGTAGAATATCCCTATCCTTCATATTGATGTATGAAAGAGTATTTTTCTCTCATACTTCGACATTTTATTGCAATTTTGCTTCTATAATTTCCCGCCATTTTGAAATAAATTCGAAATAACGCGACTGCAAGTCAATTCTCGATGTATAAAAATATGTGTGATATTTTCAACGTAAATTCCATTGTTTGTATCATTTAAATTAAATCCAGCCTACTTTCTGAAAAAAGGAAATGTTGAAATTGCACAGAGCATGAAGTAGTTTTGTAATCGCTGTGACGTCAGGAGGCTTTATTGCATGGGTAGCCATGTAATACACCTTCAGGCAACATGAGTGTATTGCCCTGGACCAGCCAGTATTAAACGTGTAGGTATAAGAGAAAAACCAGTACAACACCCCTAGGTAGGAGAGAAAAGTGATCTAGTTTCTCTTTTATCTGTATAATTGATAGAGTTTCTAGATTATGTATGTAATTGATGTGAATTTTAAGGAAATTCCTACATTTATATAGTTTTAGATCTACTTTTTAGATATAGTTCCAGATCTCCCATTCTTTGCCCGGTGCTTTCTTTTTCCATGATGATGCCTGTATATGTACATTGATTTCTCTGCATAGCAATACATGCACAAACATTCTACACCAAATAATTAGTTCACTATAATGTGGTCATATTGAAGCATACAAACCATATACATGTACATGAAATACTGTTTCTTAATTTACCTATATAGCTGGTTTATGTTATTTCATTATTTAATTTGTACATAGAATATTTTTAATTTAAGCTGAAGTACTAGATTATTGTCATGAATTTGCTCTAGGGAGGGACTGCTGGTGATTATTTCTTGCCAAGATTTTTCTTTGGATTCTAACATTGTATGTAATAATCAAATAGTTTAACATGTAAGTTGAAGTACGATATTTAAAATGTAAGAGATAAAAACATGTATTGATAGAAAATAATCGAAGATAATGGAGTCTATCAAATACCGAAGGCTTTGTGTTCAGTAGTTATGTGAAGCTATATATTTTGATTAATCCAGTGCTAGACTATATATTTACTAAAACATGTCTAAGATAGCTACATTGCATATGAAAACCTATGATAAGAGCAGGTGACCGATATACATAGTGACTTGTATAGACAAGCACAGTTATAACTGCTAAGGGATAGTGTGGCATCAAACTTGGAGAGCTATTCTTAATAGATTATTGATATTTCGATGCTTACTCCAATTCACTACATGCATGTTCCTGTGTTTAATGTCTTTCCATACAACCTGTTTCACATTAGTGACTTTAATTACCTACTATAGAAACAAGGCCATTGCTATGAAAATGACACAATTACTATAGAACTCACACCATTACTATTGAAACAAAACCATTGCTATAGAAACGACACAATTACTATTGAAATCACACCATTACTCTTGAAACAAAACCATTGCTATAGAAATGACACAATTAGTATTGAAATCACACCATTACTATTGAAACAAAACCATAGCTATAGAAACGACACAATTACTATTGAAATCACACCATTACTCTTGAAACAAAACCATTGCTATAGAAATGACACAATTAGTATTGAAATCACACCATTACTATTGAAACAAAACCATAGCTATAGAAACGACACAATTACTATTGAAATCACACCATTACTCTTGAAACAAAACCATTGCTATAGAAATGACACAATTAGTATTGAAATCACACCATTACTATTGAAACAAAACCATTGCTATAGAAACGACACAATTACTATTGAAATCACACCATTACTATTGAAATCACACCATTACTATAGAAACGACACAATTACTATTGAAATCACACATATCTACTGAAATGACATACCATGAACACCATTGGTATAGAAATGACAGCATTAATATAGAGGATCATTGCTATAGGATTTACAAGTTATTACTGCTGTTCAGTAAAATTGATTATGATGAACAAGTGAACTGGCCGAGTCCTTCAAGCTCCTACTCTTCCTGTAGTTAAAAAAACTAGTTGAAAAGATTCTTTTCTATGTGGTGCTAGAATCCTAGAATAGATTCGAGATAGAGTGCAAGTCTGAGTTTTGATGGAGATGGAGAGGGAGGGGTTGGGCTGTGATAACTGCAGTACAAAAGACAAAGACATGTAAAGGGTGATGGGAGTATAGTGACAACATTAGGTTGGAAAATATGGATGTAGTTTGGAGATAGGATAGAATAACTAAACAAATAAAAACACAGGAAGAAAAATGAGGTTATGTGATAAAAACTGGATGGGGGTGTATTTTGACATGAGTATAAGGAGTATGGATGAAAAGTGAAATGCAGGGAAGGAGAGGGAGGTGAGGACTGAGGGGAAGATAGGGAGATGGCTTTGGTGTGAGGATGAGGAGGGAGTGTAGTGGAAATAGAGCATTGATTATAGGAGTTGCGTTAAACCTATAGAAGAGCAGTCAGAAAGGTGCAAGTTATAAAATGGGATATCTGCTACTCAATGATCATAGATACAGGAAGTAGTTTGAAGGACTCGGTTTATGTCTGGTTAGTTCATTCTCAGCACAAATATGAGCTGCACACTTGTCTTCATGTGTCACATGGTTTTAATTATTACATGGAGAGTTATGGGAGTAATATTTACTCATAACTACTGTTCTACAAATAAAGGGGTATAAATCACAGTGATATCCACACATCGTGAGTGATGTATCAGCCAAACATTTCAGATTGTGCCATTAACTTATGTCTGCTGCGAAAGTTTATTTTATGCATTTCTGTCTTTTATTTGATTCTTTAATTCCAATTATTTATATGCAGCATTGTTTCCATATTTTCGTAGTACTAAACAATTCATTGTTCATTTGGTTCTTGATCTATAATGTTATAGCTGCTGGGTTCAGCACCATGCTTTCTTCTATCTATTCTACAATACTGTGTCATCATTATAGATAAAAAAATAGTTAGATATTTCACCCAGCTTAATTCAGTTATATACCACATCATTGCTTAACTGCTCAATGTGTAAACCATTTGAGATCTAGTCAAATCATAAACATGTCTTTTGCTTGATTTCTTAGTAAATTGTTTAGCGCATTTAACAAATCATTTTCCGCTATTTCATTTTTTGTTGATTTCCTTTTTATCGTACAAATATTATGTTGATATCCCTGTATTATGTCACATTCCATTTGTCGTAGATTTGTATATTTGTAATCTGAGAGTGGTGTATAAGTCTGTGCTGTACCACTATAAACCTATAACTGGTTGTAACACTAGTACCTCGTGTAATTTGCGCACATTTTCTGTGTAGATTGGTTCCCTTCCCTTAGTTCCCTACTCTCCGCTCTCTAAGGATCGATAGCATGTAACCATGATGATTTTCTAATTGGTCAATATTCATATCCAGTTTTGCAGGCATCACTTACTTTAAAAAATAGTGTAAAGAATAAATATTCTATTTGGTTGATAGATAAACGAAAGTTGATTAAGTTTCAAGTTTTGAAATTATTTCATGCTGACAGAGCTTAGTGTGCATACAGGAATTAACAGAAGTATATGTCTCCATGATGACAAATCATGCACAGAAATGACGTGGAGTAGGAATTCCTACTCAAGATGACTGGTCGCTACCGGTCCTCAGTGTAGCTTCTGCAAGGGAGATAATTAAAGTGGAAACCAGTCTTTTTTTTCTGTGCTGAAATGAATTTTGAAGTTGGGGGTGCGCAAATTACAAGGTTTATAATTCTAAGGCTAGTTTACCTTAGCAGTGTTCCATAAATCATTCCTAGTTTACATTCTTTGAAAATGACTTCTTACATGTTTTATGTTTTATTTTCTGTAAGTTTTACAAAACAGTACTTCATTTGTTTCTGCAAGTTTTAGCCAAGTAATGCTTCCTTTATTTAAACACTAGGTTGTATTTGTATTGGTTCTGTTGGATGTATCCGGTTGTGGTTTTGATTGAAATACTTTCTGTTGTTGTAATGAAATTTGTAAGATTTCTAAAGAAAACTATACTGACATTTGTTATCACAAATCTACATTGATTTTGAGTAAACATGGAATTAACAGTAACTAGGTAGGTTTGTAAGTTCCTGACCAAAGTTTTGCCATAAAATAAGGTTACTTGAAAGGGACTCCTAGCTGTCTTTCACTTTAGAAAATAATTGCAAATACAATTACCATATTTGACCCAATTGTAATGAACATTCACACTTTTCCTGAGGCCTTAAGTTTACTTCCTGGGTACCTTGAAATTACCAGGTAAAACTTTATTAGATGACATACAGATAGAAAATATAATTTATTTGATTTCTTTTGCAAATAAATATTTGGCCTATTAACCAAGCACTCTGAGTGCTTGTTGGGTTGATTATGGTATGTTGTATATCTAGAGTGGTTAATTTGTGTTGTTTAGTACAATAATTCTAAAGTCACAAGGACACAAGCTTGTAAATTGTGGTTTGTGTCTATTTCTTTCCTGCTCCTTGTTTCTTTGTACAAGATATAACATACTACTATAATACTGATTTTCATACCCGTCTTTAGAAAGTTTTAGACTTAGAAACCATAATACAATGAAAGTTGATACATAGAATGTGTTATAAGTTAAAACTATTAGCTTTCCTTCTTAAATGTGAAGTATATAACAGAATGACTGTGATGATTGTTAAGTTTGAGGTAGCCAACCTGTGTCTAAGTTATAGATGTATGTATATTATCACTAGATGTTGTATACAGAGAGTAGAGGTACACAGCTAGTGTACTAGTAAGACCATTCATGTCTTCAGAGATTAATAATGAACCGATGATCAATAAAAATCAACTAAAAATCTTCACAATCTTGTTCTTTGTCTTTTTTTTACTTCTCAAATATACTTGAACATAACTAAGTTGATAAAAAGTGTGTATGCATCCGGGCTATCTTTAGGTACGTATTACTGTTGACTCATAAATTGGGTAGCTAATATATTTTGGTAAAATATGCGAAAAAATATAATTTCAGGAAAACAAGTAAACAGGGTTGGGAACATATTTCTGTCATGAAATAACCATGCTAGTGTCTATGGCAGGTACAAGGAGCATTTTACTTAATTACAAAAGCAAACACATCAAATTCTTTTTGACATGGTCATGCAAATGGCGGCGTTCCTAACAATCACTACCTACCTGCAAGGGCAGATAACTCTGTATTATGCAAGTACAGAATAGAGACCGGAACCCCGTGGTATTGTAATCCTATAAAGTCCACATGAACTTGTAATGAGGTGTGGTATTCGCCAACCTATTCCGTAACATACTACAAAACGGTAT
Organism: Argopecten irradians; assembly: GCF_041381155.1. NCBI lineage: Eukaryota > Metazoa > Mollusca > Bivalvia > Pectinida > Pectinidae > Argopecten > Argopecten irradians. The sequence goes on along the minus strand of NC_091138.1, from coordinate 13,786,019 downwards.
TGAGGTTCAGAAGTTCGCAGCATTTGTAATGAACCCCAAATATCCTGCTTTATGATCAAATCTAGCCCAAGGAAATTCAATCTTATTTATGCTAAAAATATTGACAACTTGCTTTTCATCTAACATTTGTTCCATATACAACATCTACTAAAATAAGAAGAAAATCAATTATTGTATTTTTAGCCCACCATCATCAGATGGTGGGCTATTCAAATCGCCCTGCGTCCGTGGTCCGTCGTCCGTCCGTAAACAATGCTTGTTATCACTATTTCTTAAAAACTACTGCAGGGATTTTGTTCAAACTTCACATGGAGGGTCCCCTTGGTCCATATTTGTGCCATACAGATTTTGTGGCTGATCGAAAACACAAGATGGCCGCAGGCAGCCATCGTTGATTTTGGCAGTTAAAGTTTGTTATCGATATTTCTTGAGAACTACTGCAGGGATTTTGTTCAAACTTCACATGGAGTTGATTTTGGCAGTTTAAGATTGTTATCGATATTTCTTGAGAACTACTGCAAGGATTTTGTTCAAACTTCACATGGAGGTTACCCTTGGTCTCTAGTTGTGCCATACAGATTTTGAGGCTGATCGGAAAAACAAGATCTTTGATTTTGGCAGTTTAAGATTGTTATCGATATTTCTTGAGAACTACTGCAGGGATTTTGTTCAAACTTCACATGGAGGGTCCCCTTGGTCCATATTTGTGCAATACAGAATTTGAGGCTGATAGGAAAAACAAGATGGCCGCCAGGTGGCCATCGTTGATTTTGGCAGTTAAAGTTTGTTATCGATATTTCTTGAGAACTACTGCAAGGATTTTGTTCAAACTTCACATGGAGGTTACCCTTGGTCTCTAGTTGTGCCATACAGATTTTGAGGCTGATCGGAAAAACAAGATCTTTGATTTTGGCAGTTTAAGTTTGTTATCGATATTTCTTGAGAACTACTGAAGGGATTTTGTTCAAACTTCACATGGAGGGTACCCTTGGTCCCTAGTTGTGCCATACAGATTTTGAGGCTGATCGGAAAAACAAGATCTTTGATTTTGGCAGTTTAAGTTTGTTATCGATATTTCTTGAGAACTACTGAAGGAATTTTGTTCAAACTTCACATGGAGGGTACCCTTGGTCCCTAGTTGTGCCATACAGAATTTGAGGCTGATAGGAAAAACAAGATGGCCGCCAGGCGGCCATCTTGGATTTTGATAGTTAAGGTTTGATATCCCTATTTCTCAAAAAGTGCTGAAGGGATCTTTCTCAAATTTAATATGTAGGTTCCCCTAGGGCCCTAGTTGTGCATATTGCATTTTTGGACCAATCGGTGAACAAGATGGCCGCCAGGCCGCCATCTTGGATTTTGATAGTTAAAGTTTGTTATGGCTATTTCTCAGATAGTACTGAAGGGATCTGTCTCAAATTTCATATGTAGGTTCCCCTAGGGACCTAGTTGTGCATATTGCATTTTGGGACCGATCGGTCAACAAGATGGCCGCCAGGCAGCCATCTTGGATTTTGTTATTCAAAGTTTGTTATCGCTATTTCTCAGAAAGTACTGAATGGATCTGTCTCCAATTTCACATGTAGGTTCCCCTAGGGCCCTAGTTGTGCATATTGTGATTTGGGACCGATTGATCAACAAGATGGCCGCCAAGGAGTCATCTTGGATTTTGATAGTTGAAGTTTGTTACCGCTGAAGTTTGTTACCGCTCTGTCTCAAATTTTATATGTAGTATGTTTGAAAAAGTTTAAAAAGTAGAGAAAATATCCATCTTTCCTTTGTCAGATATAGATCATTCTTTGGTGGGCTCCAAGATCCCTCTGGGATCTCTTGTTCCAAGTACAGATGTTGTTGCACTTGGTGTACTGAAGACACAAACACAAACAACAAACAGAGCAAATTTTAAGAGTTTTATTTTCATAATTTGTAAGAAGATATTAAAAAAAAGAATACCGGTATTTTCTCAAAGACATGGGTGATGGTAAACCTGTACAGAGTAGTCCGTGTTTCCTGCCATTTCTTTGTTAAGAATTCAACCGCTCGAATAACTCAAATTTGTGAAAATTACATGTACAATTCATGTATACATTGTCTGTGCGTTAAAAATGACAAAAAACTACATTTGAAATACATTACATGCATGTAGAGCATGGAAAACTGTACATTATACATACTGAACTTGTGAAATATTCTAGATTTACCTGTACACAATTTTTTCTTTCTCTAATATTTTTCTTTTCAATTGACTGTTTTTAAATGGAAAAAATAAGACGGGGATCTTGGCGCCCACCAAAGAATGATCTATGTCTGACAACAGAAAGAGGGATCTTTTCCCTGCTTTTCAAACTTTTACTGCATACTATATAAATATATATGAAACTTGAGAAAGATCCTTCCAGTACTTTCTGAGATATGTAGCAGTAACTTCAAACTTCAATTATCAAAATCCAAGATGGCTACCTGTCGATCATCTTGCTGACCGAAAATGCACTAGACCCCTTGAGGAACCTGTACATGAAATTTGAGAAAGATCCCTTCAGTACTTTCTGAGAAATAGCGGTAACAAACTTTAATTATCAAAATCCAAGATGGGCGCCATTCGACCATCTTGTTGACCGATCTGTCTCAAAATGCAATATGCACAACTAGGGTCCTAGGGGAACCTACATATGAAATTTGAGAAAGATTCCTTCAGTACTTTCTGAGAAATAGCGGTAACAAACTTTAACTATCAAAACCCAAGATGGCCGCCAGTCAGCCATCTCGTTGACCGATCACTCCCAAAATGCAATATGCACAACTAGGGTTCAAGAGGAACCTACATATGAAATTTGAGAAAGATTCCTTCAGTACTTTCTGGGAAATAGCAGTAACAAACTTTAACTATCAAAATCCAAGATGGCCGCCGGTCGGCCATCTTGTTGACCGATCACTCCCAAAATGCAATATGCACAACTAGGGTCCTAGGGGAACCTACATATGAAATTTGAGAAAGATTCCTTCAGTACTTTCTGGGAAATAGCGGTAACAAACTCTAACTATCAAAATCCAAGATGGCCACCAGTCGGCCATCTTGTTGACTGATTGGTCCCAAAATGCAATATGCACAACCGAGGTCCTAGGGAAACTTACATATGAAATTTGAGAAAGATCCCTTCAGTACTTTCTGAGAAATAGCGGTAACAAACTTTAACTATCAAAATCCAAGATGGCCGCCGGTCGGCCATCTTGTTGACCGATCACTCCCAAAATGCAATATGCACAACTAGGGTTCAAGAGAAACATGTATATGAAATTGGAGAGAGATCCCTTCAGTACTTTCTGAGAAATGGTGGTAACAAACTTTAACTATCAAAATCCAAGATGGCTGCCGGTCGGCCATCTTGTTGACTGATTGGTCCCAAAATGCAATATGCACAACTAGGGTCCTAGGGGAACCTACATATGAAATTTGAGAAAGATTCCTTCAGTACTTTCTGAGAAATAGCGGTAACAAACTTTAACTATCAAAATCCAAGATGGCTGCCGTTCGGCCATTTTGTTGACTGATTGGTCCCAAAATGCAATATGCACAACTAGGGCCCTAGGGGAACCTACATATGAAATTTGAGAAAGATTCCTTCAGTACTTTCTGGGAAATAGCGGTAACAAACTTTAACTATCAAAATCCAAGATGGCCGCCGGTCGGCCATCTTGTTGACTGATTGGTCCCAAAATGCACTATGCACAACTAGGGTCCTAGGGGAACCTACATATGAAATTTGAGAAAGATACCTTCAGTACTTTCTGGGAAATTGCGGTAACAAACTTTAACTATCAAAATCCAAGATGGCCGCCGGTCGGCCATCTTGTTGACTGATTGGTCCCAAAATGCAATATGCACAACTAGGGTCCTAGGGGAACCTACATATGAAATTTGAGAAAGATTTCTTCAGTACTTTCTGAGAAATAGCGGTAACAAGAATTGTTAACGGACGGACGGACGGACGGACGGACGGACGGACGGACGACGGACCACGGACGAAAGGCGATTTGAATAGCCCACTGTTTTTAAATGGAAAAAATAAGACGGGAAATCTTTTGTCTGTTAAATTAATTTACCTTGCATTTCTTTTTGTAATTACAGTGAAATCATAATGAATTAATTAACTTAATATTTAAAGACTTCAGAAACATAATTTTTGTGTTCGACTTTAATAAGTCATTCAATGGTTTTGAGGTATGAAATCAAAATAATAGTTGGTCAGTTGGACATGGTATAGCAATGAGGGATGAAAATCAATTGTTGTTGCCAACAGAATATCACAATTATAAGTATCTAAAACTTGAAGGAATGTAGTATTACTGAAATCACAGAATCTGTAGCATAATACAATATAAGAGTTCACATTAAATTAGTACCAAGAATAGGCCATTTAAAATCGAATGCAATAACATCACTGGTCATAAAACTGTCAACTGATGCCTTCATAAAAAAACATTTTTAATTATTATGTCAACAAAACAAACATTAAGTAGCATGGACCACATATATAGTTTGTGTAAATGCTTGATCACCCCTGTAACTTTGTGTCTTTTTCTCTTATTATGCCACATGCTAAATTTTTAGGTATAAAGATACTGTATTTACCATATTTAGAACCCATGGGCGATCGAAGCTGCTCTACCAGTGACAAAGGAAGTCATTTTTATTTCCTATGGTGATTGTTTTTACTTTAATCACAAAGGTTTAATTGGAAATTCAAATTCCTGAAGGTATACATATGATTGTAATAAATGAGAATGGTAGACAAAATTTATGTTAATTTTGTGTACAATCTACATGAACTGTATATGTGTAAATATGATTTTTCTGGCAGAATTTTCCTCACATATTCCTTTGAATTCAGTTTTTGTGACACATTCTTCAGTCAATTTTATATTAAAAAGTCATGATGCATAGAGTTAGTTGTGTCACAAAAAGTAGAGCCATTAAATCAATCATTTCACAGACAAAAGTGTGTGGGTGTGTGTGGGTGTGTGTGGGTGTGTGTGGGAGGGGTTTAAATATAGTGAATATGGTATCTTGACACCTTATTATGCCATGCATACACCTGGTTAAGTAGTTAATGCCTAAACTGCCTCTTGATAGAGCTAGAATAAATTATACCATACTATACATCAACAATACTCTCCATTATTTGTCTCAATAATCACAAGAATGATTGGCACAATGGATTTGATTTTAAAAGAATTTAGATATATTTTAGATAAAATTCCTACCTAGATATTCAATGTACAAATACACACAAAATACTTAAAAGTGCAATGCAAGATCTAATTTGGAGTATATAAACAATTTGAATTTACAATGTAAAATGTCATTATGTCAAATACACATACAAATGAAATGTACTGATTTTGTCAAATTGATTGCGTGTAAACATGAATTACCGAAACTATCATTCCATGTTATCTACAAAAATGTTATTTCATTTAAGTAAGCTCATCAGTATTATGTCTGTACACAATTTGTCTTTTATATTTCATTTTTGCAAAATATGCAAAAAAATGCATATTTCAGGAAAACAAGTCCACAGAGTTTGGAACATATTTCTGCCATCAAATAACCATGCCATTATGTTATCATTCCATGGTATCATACAAAAAAGTTTTTTCATTTAAAAGTAAGCTCACCGATATCACGTCTGTGCAGAATTAATTTGTCTATATTACATATCATTGACCACTCAATATCACTGATAAATTATAAAACTGGTCACCTTTCTCGCTCCTTACACTCACTTACGTATAACTAATAAATACATCACACTGGTATCACAGAACCTCTCGTATTGCCCTATTCTGACAACATACCATATTGAATACAGGGGGCTGATGAGGGATCATGGTATGATATAATAATGACATGGATACGACAGTTGGTATATATCCTACCACTGCTGACATGGATGGTAGGTTCAATATCACACTATATCCTGTCCTTGATGGCATGAATGGTTGATCCGATACCACAGTATTTTCTGCCATCAATGACATGGATGGTTGATCCAATACCACAGTATATCCTATCATCAATTACATGGATGGTTAATTCGGTACAGCAGTATATCCTATCATCAATGACATAGATGGTTGATCCGATACCATAGTATTTTTTACCATCAATGACATGGATGGTTGATTTGATACCATCAAAATATCCTATCATCAATGACATGGATGGTTAATTCGGTACAGCAGTATATCCTATCATCAATGACATGGATGGTTAATTCGGTACAGCAGTATATCCTATCATCAATGACATGGATGGTTGATTCGGTACAGCAGTATATCCTGTCCAGCATAATGCCAAAAGGTGAAAGCTGCGACCACTATCACATGCCACCATTGATGACTAGAACCAACAAAGTCAAACAACCCTGCAATCGAAAATAAAAAACATACATGTAATGTATACAGGTAAAGATGAGCAGGTAAAAGTAATTTATTTAATCTTTTAAAGTTAAACTTTTAAAGAATCTGATCCTTTCTTTTCAGACTCTACACACAATTTTCCAAAATGTTGCAACTTTCAATCTTTTGTTCAAAATTATGAAAAGTTTGAAAAACTAAATTTTCTCAAAACTGGTGACTTTTAACTAAATCTGTACATGTATTATGAAATCTTGAGGATTGATACTTACCAGGAACAAAGCGTTCTGGGAATTTGGTGATATAAAACACTAAAGCCATCACTGCCAGACTGTACATTATAATGACTTTTGGCACAAATAACTGAAAATGAATTTAAAATTGTTATAACATTGTGTAAAAGAATGCCTGAACAATATGTAGGCTGCATAAGAGCTCATTAAATTGCCTCTATGCAGTAACTACCATTTCCAAGATACATGTACATTAAAAGATTTGTTGCTGTTAAAAATTATTTCACATAAATTTTAGCTCCAAATCATGCAAACCAACCTTGTTGCAACTTAAATATTGTAACAATACTACATTGTACTATATCTTTTATTAAACTTCCTTTGGTCAGGGCAAACAAAACAGTTCAAAGTTTTCAAGTCTAAAAGAAGTTACAATGACTTTGGTGTACAAACTAAATTTGTTTTTACACTAACACCTAGAACTAGCTTCAATCTCACTAATAATATCATCTGTTTATGGCTTAGTTTACTGAAGACTACACCTGAAAATCGAAGGTACCACATGCTGGGTAACGTTCAATTAATCAAGAGCCTTATGAATACTCATTTAATATAGACCAATTAGAAATACAGTCATAAGGAGTATCGATGCATTGGACAGACTTTGCAAGCAGCAATCCGATTGGCTAATCAAAAATTTATGTAATCCCAACCGCAGTACCTTCAGATGTTCATGCAACAGAGATAACGAACAAGCCATGAACAGATAAGCAGATTGTTATACTTTACCTGTACTACTGCAGCTGAAACGCCGCCATTTAAATATATCCAGTGTATAGTTGGTATGACTCCATAGGCTCCCAGCCCTACGTACACCATTATACGTTTATTACTCCACTCATTGGAAAAATAGCGTGGGTTCTGCATAATCACGAATGTTGATATAGACAAACAGGTGATGATAAATAAATAGATGTCACGCCAAATCTGAAATGATCAAAGTATAATTTGCAACTTCAACAAATACATTAAGATATATCTATTTACTTAATAATTTTGATATAGAATGTTATTGATCTTTTTATGTTCACACCAATTTAAGCTAGAAATACAAACAAACCACACTTTTCCCAAAGAAAAAAGTTAACAAATAAAATGTTAATTGCAATTACTAAATACAACATCCCCTAGTATATCATAGTTAGTTTTGAGCACATAAAGGTGTAAGGACAGAAGAACAGTCAGGAAATTGTAGAAAGTAGATTAATGAACAGATGATATACATAATGAAAGACAGTAGACAGTGTATAGACCTCCCCTGTATGTGATGTGTATGTGAGAATGTCTGTATATTTTGTGAGGCTGGGATATGTTTTTGTTATGTCTCTTTGCAATAGTGAAAACTATAAGGCTAACATTATAACTTACTGAGAGACAGTAGAAAGCGTAATGAACAGCTGGAAGGTAACAGCCTATGACTCCTATAGAGATCCCTGTCAGGTCTATTGCTAACCATCGCTTACTCGCTCTTTCTGAATGGCACGCAAACATGTGGAAACCCGTAGAACACAGCATACAAAACTAGAACCAAATAAAAACAAATCCATTATAGCAATGTAATTATGTCACACTGTATCAAATATTGAATCTAATCATTTAAGATAAAAACTTGCAAAAAAAGGAAATTACCAAAATGAATAACATTGGAAAGATATGAACATGAAATAGCCTCAATAATACATTATCTTAATAATTTCTAATTTGGAAATGGACTTAATTTACTTTTATCCTATTGCAACATGATCATGAGCCATTATTAAAATACTATAGACATTTCTTTACAGGCATTTAACAGAAGTGATTAATTGATAATAAAAACATCTGTAACATTCACAACTTATTTTATATGTAAATATGCTTACCTGGTAACAACAGAGGCCCAGCGTGACTATAATGTGATCGGTGTACGATGTTTTAAGTATAGGCAGCACTATGATATTGTCATAGAACATCAGGAAGAAGAATACCATGAAACCCATCAAATGAGACCAGATGTTGATTGTTTCATTATTCCAGACAAATAAGCTGAAAAGCAAATATCAGCTAAATTAGTGATGTGTAAAGAAAAACTTAGTCATTACATTATATAAATTTCAAGAAATCAGTAAATACTAAATTTCTCTATCTCTTTTAAGTTAAGGAGATAAGCCGAAAACTGTACTATATGTGTGAGAGGGTACAGCAGTGAGGCCCGTAAGAACTGAGTGCTGTACCATCTCACACATATAGTACAGTTTGAGGCTTATCTCTAACTTAAAACACAGTTCCTTTTGTGTTAATATAACCATGTAATTAGAAAACATTTAGCACTTATAAACCAGATATGCACAAACATGTGTGTGTTCAGCCATGTCCATCCATTCGTCAAATATAGACCAGCTACAGACCGACAGGTAAAACATGTGCACTTTCACCAGTGCTCAGCCAACCGTAACAATGTATTCATCACATATAAACCAGGTAAACTTGTTTACCCAGAATGCATGCTCTGTGAGATACAAGGTAGTCATTTTCACAATGTCTTCCGAGGAAGATACAATATTTCTTACGCAGTCTGTGTTTTCTGAAAACAAAGTTGATACAGATGACATACTGAGTGATGCATTAGATCTGGAAAAGGATATCAGTAATGTTCCTGATTTTACGTTAAAAAATCCAGTGTTTTCCAACATATCGGATGGAGAAATGGAAAACATTACTCAGGAGATGGAAAAGGTAGAACAAGATAACAGATTTGCTGGGCCTTTGAAAGAAGCTGACCTCAACGACATATTAAAACAAAGTGCTGCAAGAATACTGCATATAAAACGAAGTGGGCATTGAATGTGTTCATTGGATGGCTTCAAAACCGTGAAGAAACAAGAGGCCCAGAGGGCCTGTATCGCTCACCTGGTTTGTAATGCCAAGTAATGTTCTGAATACAGGTTCATTGTTTCTTTTCTGAAGGAATTTTAATATTAACCTCTAAATCCCCTATTGGGCCGCACCCCTCCTGCCCCCAGGGGGTCAGAGCCAAAATTTACACACGTTCTGTTCTCCTTCCCCCAAGGATGTTTGTGGCCAAATTTGGTTACATTCCAGGCAGAACTCTATGAGAAGTAGCGATTTATAGGATTTACCTCTATTTCCCCTATTGGGCCCCACCCGTCCTGCCCCCGGGGGGGCCAGAGCAAAAATTTATACAAATTCTGTTCCACTTCCCCCAAGTATGTTTGTGGCCGAATTTAGTTACATTCCAGGCAGAACTCTATGACAAGTAGCGATTTATAGGATTTACCTCTATTTCCCCTATTGGGCCCCACCCGTCCTGCCCCCGGAGGGCCAGAGCCAAAATTTATACAAATTCTGTTCCCCTTCTCCCAAGGATGTTTGTGGCCGAATTTGGTTTCATTCCAGGCAGAACTCTAGGACAAGTAGCGATTTATAGGATTTACCTCTATTTCCCCTATTGGGCCTCGCCTCTCCTGCCCCCGGGGGGTCAGAGCCAAAACTTATATAAGATGTGTTCCCCTTCCCCCAAGGATGTTTGTGGCCAAATTTGGTTACAATCCATGCAGAACTCTATGACTAGTAGCGATTTAAAGGAAATGTTGACGGACAGACGGACGACGAACACCGCGCCATGACATAAGCTCACCGGCCCTTTGGGCCAGGTGAGCTAAAAACAAGCCAACGTTATATCAGAGGACCAGGAAAACAACTATGGGAGAAAAATATTTTGGTTGACGATGCACCACAGACACTGTTGGATGCACTATTGTTTCAACTGGGTTTAAATTTCGCTCTCAGGGCAGGACAGGAACATTATAATTTAAGATGTGGTGAAATGAGCCAAATTTGTGTTAAAAAAGACCAAGATGGACGAAGATATCTTCAATACACAGAAGACGTGTCAAAAACTAATCCTGGGGGTCTTCTTCACAGAAAGGTATCACCAAAAGTAACAAGAGCCTACGAGAATACGCTGGATCCTGCCAAATGTCCTGTTAGGATATATCAATTACATTAGTCTCAGGTAAGATATTGAATTATATATTAGAAAGAATTGTTGCCTAAATTTAAATGGAGTTCGTTTTTGAATTTATAAACAATAATTCTTTAAAGTGAACAGTCGGGCAAGGATGGCTAGAGTCGGTAAAAATGGCGTGAATGTATCCAGTATAATTTCTTATGAAATGGAAAAATAAAATCTCTCGTCAAAATCTGTCTGCGTACGAAGAAATTAATTTAAAGTTTGGAAATTCTAAAACGTCATCCCGGCTCACTATGTCCGTGGTTACATTCCCACGCAGCCTCGCTTTCAATGCTTTCAACTTTTCTTTACTTTAATGGTCAGAACTAGGAAACTAAGGAGAACTTGCCCGTCGTATTAATATGTGAAAACTTTTGGAAGGCCAATGAACGCATTTAGACTGGTTTTCTTTGCCCGACTATTCACTTTAAATATTGAACAGTATTAAACTATATGTTATCAGGAAAAAGTGAGTTTATAAAGGTTTGGAGCAGTTGTTTAACATAATATGTAATAATAGACACTTATCTTTAATACCGTTTTCATATTTTTGTCAGGCCTAAACATGGTAAATGTGATGCCCTTTATCTCCGACCCAAAAGATCTGGTAAAGGAGATTGTTGGTATGCAGATCAACCTGTGGGAGTTCACCAGCTCCAACAAACGGTTGGACGACTCTGCGAGTCCGCTGGATTCAAAGGATTTTACTCCAATCATTCATTGAGGGCTACAGCCGCTACCCGCTTAAATAATGCTGGGGTGGATGAACAGTTGGTGGTGGAAAAGACTGGTCATAGATCAGCTGCTGTTCGCAGCTATAAGTGAACTAATGATATTCAACAAGCTAATGTTAGTGCTGTTTTACAGGGGAATGTGTACATTCACCAAAAAAATGAAGGTGATGGACGAGAAGGAGAATATAAATACAGAAGGCGAAAGGGAGTTTAAATTCCAAGATGGCAATGTCTCATTCACTCTGAAATTCTGAGAATTATCTATGTTGGAACAAATGTGTTTAAAAGCATGAAATGGTAATAAATTATTTTGAAACACTACAATTTCTGGTGCATGTTCAAACTTCTAAACTGCATGGTTTTAGGATTTACCTTTAACTGGTTTATAAGTGACTGTCCAAAAAATGACCATATATAAACCGGGTAGCGGTCCAAATTCTTAATATAAGCTGGCTACAGGTCACTTATAGACCAGTTATTGGTAAATCCTGTACATTTCCTTAAATATAATACAAAAAGAACAAAAGGATACATGTCAACTGTGTTTTAACTGAACTTATAAACAAAACCTTACGGTTTTACTTCAGAACAGATTTTGATGGCTTATTTCCCCATTTTATCTGTACAAATGAATTGCATTAAATAGAAATTAATGCAATTTGAGCATGTATCATAGATAATATTATGTTAATTGCTTTTCTTTTTTTAGGTTCACCAAACCTTAAAGTTGTCTTGTGGTTAAAGTTCTACTGGGACCCAACCAGTAGTCGTGATGGAACAACGTAGTAGTGATTGTGTGCATATTCTACTGTGCATCCAGATTTCCCAATGTCTGGAGCTGTTAATGGTAGCGCTGGGTATTGGAAGGTCTAAAACGATACGATACATATTGACAATACACTGAAACAATACACGATATGTATTGACGATACAGTAGACCTCTTTTTAAAATTCAGTTGACCCTTGTATTTCGAATATTGTGACAATAAAACACAATTTTGATAAAATATTCTATAACCAGGAAAAAAATCTACCAAACATTTGATTGGGTTTATCATCTGTGTTAATTAATTTGTCAATTCGTAGTCTTAGTTATGAAAAGGTATTTCTAATCCATCTAGGTGACACAGATGCTTTAAACATTTCCTTTTGATTGAAATGCTGTTACTTGAATGATGTTTTAGAATAAATTTTGTTTGGAATTTCCTATGTCTTTAACGAAAACAGTAGGATGAGTTGTTAAAACGATACAGCGATATACAGCATGTTTGTGTATCGATATGTATAGGTATATATCAATATATTGATCCAGCCCTAATTAATGGATACTTTATGGTGTTGTTGTTTTGTTTATGTGGAAATAATATGTTTTGTGAGATGCAAACAATTAAATTCTACCTAAATAACGACTACCGTTCTGTCACGACTGCTGGTTGGGTCCCAGTAGCCATTGTATTAACTCGTACTTTACCACTGTACTAACTCATACTTTACCTTTTTAAACATAAACTAAATGGCAGAAATGCTCTATAACCTTTGACCACGAATGGATTTCCTTGCAAGAAGTCTGGTATTTCACTGTACTTAAATAACTGTATTTCTTTCTCTTGTGTATTACAAAGGCCTGTCCCACACGTTTCAATGCCTCTGTCAATCTCAATGTCGAGTATCTGGTACGAATCACGCTTGACAAGTGTTTGACCAGTTGACAAAGGTCGAAAGTTGACGCTTTCTCCAAATCTTCCCATGGTCGACATTTGATAAATCGTTTCTCAGCTAAACTATACGGTAAGTATATATGTCACTGTCCCATTCCTGTTAAACATCTCTCTATGTTTCCTCCTGATCGTCAACTGCCAAGTCAATGGTGTTGTGATATCGCGTTACCATGCAGACCGGAAACACTGGCAGCGTGCATTTAGGATTTTAAGCTGACCATTTTACTGTGGATTTTGACGCATATTGGACAGAAAATTTGCATTGAATGAAACGAGCAAATCAAAAGTGCTTATTGAGAGTTTTGAAGGTATCTCATGGCCTAAAAAATCAGTGCTTCCAACTGGACTCTGCCTCAACCACTGTCAACATGTTCCAGATCCGTGTTTATATTTGATCACTGTCGCAAGAAACGCTTGAATTACGACGAAAGGAAAAAGCGTTTCAACGACCGATCAGGTCAAACAAGTATACACCAGATATAGGTACTAGGCTAGGGCCGTTTTCACTGGTTGGACCTAGTTGTTCGCTTATTAATTATAGACGGACCTGGTGATTATATATCATTTTCAGACGAGGCTTGACAAAGCCCTCACAGGGCTGTATCAACAACTGCAAGTCCGCCAGGATTTATACTTGAAAAAATGACTTTAACCATTGGTCGAACCGGTTGTTCCGAAAAATAGGGTTTGACCACAGGGATCTGAGAATCAGTTACAGTTTATAATACGACTGAAGGCAAGGCCTTAATGGGCGCAGCCAGATGTTTCAATAATCATTAATTACGCTGTTTATATTTTGTTCATATATCTTCACACTCTATCCTTATCCCAAACCCCCATTAAAAAAAATATATATATTTCCGTAACAGATATTCCGTTTTTGGTCAAGTGATTATATTTGAAGGTGATCCAAATCATTTGAACACTTGCAAATAAAGAGCGATAGCACTGACCTTCTGCCAGTTGAAGATTACATTCGTCGTATCATAAGAGTGTTTGAACCGCTCGATAATATAATAAGCATACTTCAAAGCATCACATTCACATGTATACATAGGGTAAAAAAATGGCAGCCGCAAACTGAAGTTGTCTGTCTGTAGGATCGAATTTTGAAAATTGTGATTTTTCTTACATTTTCATGTGTGTGTTACCTTAGAAGTGTTTCGCATTTCGTGCACTTCGCATTTCGTGCACTTCGCCCTCATAATTATGGACCTACTAGAGTGCCTTAAGACCATGTTTAGGCCTTAAGACCATGTTTAGGCGTTGGCACTGCAGGTAGGGCGTTAGAATTGTACCTGCTGCCCCTATTGCATGATCGTAAGAGGCGACTAAATTTAGGATCTTATCTTTTCTTTCTTCCTAAATTACTTTATTCTTCCTAACGTCTCCCTTGACACCACCTCACTTTTGGCGTTTAGTTGAGCGCTCGCCCCTGTGAGGAAGGCTCTGGGTTCTGTCCCCTGGCCGAGACACACCAAAGTCTATAAAAGTGGTAGTCTCTGCTCCTGCATAGCGCTCAGCATAACGGGAGTGGGACGACTGGTTCGCCCGTTGTCAGTATAATGTGACCGGGTGGGGTGTGTTGCTTGGTGTCTTCGGCGGCATGCTTCAGTGACTATAAAAAGGGCAACAGTTCCACTATACAAGAAGACATAACACGAATATACCGCAGTCTCCCAAAACACGCACCTCGCACAACATACACACAAGCACTGCATACATGGGAGGCCGTCCTTACATGACCATAGCTGTTAATAGGACGTTAATTAATCAAACAAACAAACAATGTTTAGGCGTTTTAGAGATCTAGACCAAAAATCGGTCATTCAATATATCGCAAGAAAAAATAGTCATAATGCACTCTGTTGTGTCCAGAATTAAATAAAATGTGATTGATTCTCAGTTCCCTGTGAGTTTGACTAGTTGGACCTAGTTGTTCGTTTATAAATTAAAGACAGATATGGTTATTTTACGTATATTGTTTTCAGACGAGCCTTGACAAAGCCTTTAGAAGCCAATATCAACAACTGCGGGTCCGTTAGGATTTATACTAGAAATAATTACTTTTATTAAGGGTCGAACCGGTTGTTCCGAATAAACGAAAACGGTCATATATCTGTGTCTCTGGGAAAATGCACCAGAGCGACGAGATTACAACATGATAATAAATGTGTTGACATGCGAAATAAAACGTTATTGCAAGGACGCAATCTTCGGCATGTATGAATAAAATATTGTGAAATTGACACGGGTTTTCATTTCATTTTTGCGTATTATTGATTTTTTAGGGGCAGAAATATGCCAAAACATGATAATTACATTTAGAAACGGTCCTGGGAAATAATGAAAATCAATAAGCCTTTGCAAAAATACAATAGTTTTGTATTTTGCTCTATCGTTAGATATTTAGGGCAAAAAATCAACAAGATTGAGACTGCATTCAGCCTAACATTACAGAGAACATGATTTATCAATTTTACTTTTTTTTTCGGTCAGCAAATTTGCACAAATGGTGTATTTCAAGCTCAAATATCTCAAAAACTAGTTAAGAACATCCATTTTTTGCGAAATACTTTAAATCTGCATGAAAAATGCAAGAAAAATAAGACCTGTTAGCAAAAATGTATGAAGCTTTACATTAAATTGTGTTTGTCAATGAAAAGTACCATTGGAAACCCAATGTCTAAACTGCTCTGTTTATCAGACCGTGGTTGATTAACGTGGGTAACTGATGAATGGAAAAGTAAAATGTGACCTTGACATTTGAAAATAATGACCTTGGATTTTACAACTCATTTTACTTTGTCCATGTCTCGAACTTTATATATTTCAGTTGTCAGGTTACATAATGGTAAACCATTTTCCATGGAGTCACTTTTCATCTGAGCCATATATTCATGAACGAGTGAAAGTGAAGAATGCGCTTAAAGGCCTCACTACCTTTCCGAAACAAAAAATTTAAGTTTCTTAAAAACAACAATATCAATAATAATAACAGTGTCTATTGATTACACGAGATTAGGTTACAACATCAAATAAATGCAATATCCCTCCGTAGTCTATGTTAACAGTGGTGATTCCATAAACTGAGTGAAAAGACATCGGCAGTCTGCCCTGGACGCTGGTGACGTTCACAACTCGCAACAATGAACTTTGAGATAAGATTCCTGATAGACATAGCAGTTAACTCTGGAAACAGTTTTACTATTGATTAGTTTAATACCTTTGCACTAACGAAGAAAATGTCTCAGTAACCTGGACTAATTGATGTACTTACCTAAAGGTTTCTTCAAAACATTATTATCATAAGAAAATACATATCGATGACCTAAGATGAAGTGTCAACACCAAACATATGCAGGATTTCCTTTGTAATATATGAAAACTGTGGAGATTCATTTCGCTATTTTGCCGTCTGGCACGTGCACAGTGATAGTCAACTAACGCACGGTAATTAGGACGATGGCGGGAAACATATAAGACGACCCGCGTAATGATAATTAATATATAATTTACTTTAATTACATTGTTTATAGGATGATGATGAGTGTACTTTTTGCACCCTTACCTCTCGATGCTAGGCTAAGGTAAGCTCAAAACTTTTATAACTACAAAATTATCAATCTCGTTTTAACATTCCCATTTTAAAAATTAAAAGCCGTAAAGGTAGTGGGCCTAGTAAAATTGTCTAATGTCTATCATTAGCATTAATCAGCTTAATTGAGAACAATGAGAAAAAATCTACTGTTGTAGCGGAAAAGAAATTACAATTATGACGGCTTTCTGTCAGAAAGTAATTTGTTACTTTAATTACATTGTTTATAGGATGATGATGAGTGTACTTTTTGCACCCTTACCTCTCGATGCTAGGCTAAGGTAAGCTCAAAACTTTTATAACTACAAAATTATCAATCTCGTTTTAACATTCCCATTTTAAAAATTAAAAGCCGTAAAGGTAGTGGGCCTAGTAAAATTGTCTAATGTCTATCATTAGCATTAATCAGCTTAATTGAGAACAATGAGAAAAAATCTACTGTTGTAGCGGAAAAGAAATTACAATTATGACGGCTTTCTGTCAGAAAGTAATTTGTTTTTTATAAGTTTCATGACAACAGTATCTTGAGAGAAATCAAGACCGACAGGCATGTAACCATTTTGTTGTTGTGGCTATTTCTGAGACAGAATTGATTTGGACTCTGGTTGTGTATATATGACTCTGGGACCAATCGGAAAACAATATTGGCCATTGATGGCTATTTGAACTTTGATGGTGCCAAAAAAAAATCATTCCATTGTTTGCATACACTTCATGTTGTAAACAAATCACGAAGCATTAGGACAAATTGAAATATACCACCATTTCTCATCAGAAAGCATTGATTCAATAGTTTTTTGTTCAGTTTTCATACATGTCATCCTCAATACTCCAGCGGTTCTGATCACCTACGATCTCTACATCCAATGGGGACAACCTACGTCATCGGAAGGGATATCGGGCACACAAAAACAATGAAAAAACGCCCGCTTCAAGATGAAAAGCGGCTGAAATTATGACATAAAAGCAATGCATCTTCTTAACCTATCGCGCATCAAAGACAGTGTATTGTTAGAGACTCTGTGAAACTATAAGATATCGTCAAACTAGCTCAGATAATGCAAACACCTCGACACAATATTTTTCGACAGCAGGGATATCGGTCACATTTAATTCAATAAAACGTAACAAGTTGTAAAAAAATAAATTTTGCTGCCACAAAACCGTCCCATTTACTAATATGTAATATATGACTATTGAAAGAAAATATTTCATTCATTATATCTTCTAGTGGAGAAACATAGACGGTGCTTAATTAGAAATTATGAAAGTGATATCGGTCACACTTAGAACTTTAGGGGTAACGGTCACATTCAAAATTACGAAAACTGAATATCACAGCATTGTACATGTAGTCGTTATTTACGCATTCATGCAACTCCAGTAGAAGAGCGCCAATACACTTTTAATGAATTTATCTGATCTTGAAAGATGACTTTTTAACCGATTATCAGCAAATGGTTGGCGAGCTATAAGAAACCTTTCCCTTATTGTCATCCATCCGTCTTTTGTTTCTGTTGTTATTTCTCTGAAAGTACTGGAGGGGTTTCATATATAGATCCAGTTATGTATAAAATATTTCGGGATCAATCAGAAATCGAGATGGGAAACAAGAAAACATCATTTGTTTCGATACAAATACATGTATTTGCCAGAGAGTATTAAGGATCTATTTTAAATTCCATGTTTAGAAAGTCATCTTTCTTGATTCTAATAGTTGAACTTGCTGCTATGGTTCAAATTCCACATGTGAGCATAGTTATGCATATTTCATTTTGGGACCGATCCATTGACACAAAGGCCAAGTGGTAGTCATCTTTGGTTTTCATATAGGAGTTATTACCCATATTTATGTACTTAATGGACCTTCTGGAATTTAAAAAGTACTATCTCTCTCTTTAGCATTGTTGTGCATAATGCACCAATTAAAGCACGGTAGTCGACACTTGAAGTTCGTTGCCATGTAGACATACAATTATCAAATATCTTGTTTGATATAGATATTTTGATATCCATTTATGTCATAGGGTTGTATTTATTAATGCTTATTTTTGGGACAGATAATATTACAAAATAATGAATATTTGGCTATCTTGGAAATTTTTGACTACCACGGTGCTTAATAGCATTCATATACATGTAGATATATTTACTTTTTCACTGCAACCCCACTATTTATACTTACCAAGTGCATTTGACATTCAGGGGTGCATGATCTGCTATCCGCCTATTTTCGTGTAACGTCATAATTTGTGTGCTATCGATCACATTAACTATAGTTATTTCGTCCTTGACGATATTGCTTTTTTCCTTAGATATGCAAATATCTTTAAATGTTATCATACAATTGTTATCAAATGAAAATGCGTCCAGTTGACAATTAGGGGAGCATGAATGCCAACTGGACATCGGCTAATTCAACATGAAGCGCTAAAGATATTGGACCCACATATCAAATTGACTAATTTGCAAATCCAGTGGTAGACGTCACGATATTTCCTGGGCCTCTTGTTATCGACTGATTTGCTTTTATAATTTGTTTGCGTATGATCATTTGTGATATTGTTGTTAAGATATATTCTATTTACCTTTTCAACCGTTATAGTGTGTTTATTTGTATAAAGCAAATTATTGAGTTGAAAATCTTTGGAGAAACTATCAGTGAACTGTCATGAAGAACTGTACAAACGCTATCAGCTAAAAACCCTCAGTGATCCTGTCTATCATGTATTCACGTATCTCTGTTGCTTATAGATCAGTGTGGTTTTCCTTTTGTTTACATCGGATGCCTTTACATCTTTAAGTTTTATGTAGTTTCTTATCTATTGTCACTGCGAAGTTTTTGAATTATAATTACTTTAACACAGAAACGTACTTCAAATTAGTACAATGGTACTACATGGAGATGTAATTTGTCTTGGTAAGGGTTGCCCCAGTTCCACTTTGCTTCAGCAAGCCTTCCACGCAAAGGCAATGCAAGAACAAATGGGTATGTACAAATACATGTATAGACAAAAACAAAACAATATACAGTGTACAAATAACCAAAGTATTCAGCAAAAACAGTTACGATAATAGTTAATGATGTTTCGTGTATCTCGGTGGTATTTCCTCTTGAATGATTAGATAAGGAAAACCAAGCTGCAATATTTCAGCAATCTTTACGAAGCGACAGACCATTTAAAAAACTTTGGATTTGACCGTTACCATGTGAACGACATTCTTTTCAAAAACAACAAAACGCCAATTATACAGGTACGTCACTTTTGAAGCGGATGAAAATGAACTATAGTTACTACTTGATATATAAGGTAATTTATATCAGTAAATAACAATAAAGTTACGAAATTTACACTTGACATATATTCAGTGAATAAATTGTGACCGATAGCCACGCTGTCAAAACAAAAAACGGACGGATGAAGAGCAATGGACGAAAGGCGATTTCAATAGCTCGCCAACCATTTGCTGATAGTTGGTTAAAAGTCGTCTTTCAAGATCAGATAAATTCAATAAAGGTATGTTTGCGGCGTATCTACTGGAGTCGCATACTGCTTAAATAACGACTACATGTACAATGCTGTTATATTAAGTTTTAGTTACTTTGGATGTGACCGTTACCCCTAAAGTTCTAAGTGTGACCAATATCTTTTTTATAATTTCTAATAAAGCACCGTCTATGTTTGTCCACTAGCAGATATAACGATTGAAATATTTTCTTTCAACATTCATATATTACACTTTAGTAAACGGGACAGTTTTGTGACAACAAAATCTGTTTATTTACAACTTATAATGTGTTTGTGAAAAAATGTGACCGACATCCCTGCTGTCGAAAAATATTGTGTCGAGGTGTTTGCATTATTTGAGCTAGTTTGACGATTTCTAATAGTTTCACAGAGTCTCTAACAACACACTGTCTTTGACGCACGATAGATTGAGAAGATGCATTGCTTTTATGTGATAATTTCAGCCGCTTTTCATCTTGAAGCGGGCGTTTTTTCATTGTTTTTGTGTGCCCGATATCCCTTCCGATGACGTAGGTTGTCCCCATTGTACATCTAAGTGATCGGAACTCCTGGAGTATCGAGGATGCATACATGTATGTAGGTTCTCTTTGTTCCTTATGTAGTTGAGCAGTCCATTTTGGACCAATAGAAACACGTCTTCAATGTAAAGTTTAGTTTACAGTTCTTTTTATGCCAATTACTAATACAGACCGATTGAAAAACAAATTGCAAATTAAAGTTTGTTGCAATTGAAGAGCTCTTTCTTAATTTCCAAGCGGGGGCCCCTGGTCTCCTGTATGGGCTGACGATTCGAAACGTGCAACTGTAATCGTTCTCCATCTTCACATCTACCTAGTGAACATGACTTAGCTGAGTGTTGATGTGCTATACACATTATATACATGTGTATATATATTTATATGCGATTGGCTAACGCAAGTCTAAACTTAAATTTTCATAATCCTGGAGCCAATGTCATTTGATCGATTTTGGCGGCCATGGTAATCAGAATACTATACAAAGGTTTAGTGAAATGGCCAATAATGCAAGTCTTGGTTAGATTTGGTCACATATTGGTCACTTGATGTAACTTTGGATGGCTACAACCAGGTATTAGACATTGTCACATATAATGGTTGTCATGGGAATAAAATAGATGTTTCTGATTGGTCAAAGTTTGATATTGTCAAATTCACCTGACAATTAATATAGAAAGCAGGGTTTTAAAGGTGACAAAATACAAAAGATTCCATGTGATCAATTGATATTACATATGGAATTTGGGAAACTATTATTTTACATTTTTCAATGAGGTTTACCATGGAACAAACAAAAGATTCTGATTGGTCATAATCTAGATATTGTAAAACTTAACTAAAAATTGTCATAAAGAGGGGGTTGATGGATAACAGATACTGTGTTTATTCTGTATTTGCATTTTACAGAGTTATCTGCCCTTGCGGGTAGGTATGGATTGTGACGTCATGTGTTTGCGAGCGTAACATCATACTTTTCGGAGAAAATAACGTAAAATGCGCTCACAAAATAATGACATAACAATTGATACCCACCCGCAAGGGGGCTAACTTTGCAATATGCAAAGACAGAATATCCATAAAGTTTTTAAAATATTAAATGCCATCTTGTTGTCATGCTACCAAATGAAATGTCAGAAGTACATGGAAATTTGTGTATGGATAATGAGTGAGTATGTTTTGTTCTGAGGGATGATAATTTTTATAGTCCTATTTCCAAGAATAACATGTCATTTTGTTGCTATTGTCTCAAATGAGTGGTAGCGGGGAATATCAGCTAGCCATTGACTTACAGTTCTAATTTTAACAAATTTGATAGCCCTTCAGCTAGAAATGTTACCCAATATCAGGTCTCTTAGCCCCTTGGGTTTTTATAAGATGTTAAGGGCAAAGGTATCAACAGATGAAAACAAAACAAGGAGCCGCAAAGCATGGCATTAAACCCAAATACATCAAGGTCAAAGTCACAATTATTCAAGTATAAATAATGTTTGTGAGTATTGGTAAACTGTAAAAATGTTTGCGAGTATTGGAAAACTGTTAAAAAAAAAATAAAAATAATAGAATGTAACAAAAAGAAACTGTAATTTTTTTTTGACAGAGTTTCTATGGTAACGGAAAAAATTCCCAAAATGGAAGGTCCGCAATAACAGCACAAGCAGGGCACTTGTCTGATGTATACAGAAAGTTTCAAGTAGCTGTGTTGAACAGTCTTGGAGTTATAGCCCGGAAAAGAATCTCGGATGGATGGATGGAGCCCAAATCAATATCTCCTGCAAACGTGTTTCACGGTGGATAATCGTGGGGAATTAAAAAAGAAAAAAAAGAAAAAAGAAATGAGGAGACAGCAGCCATAAGTTCAATATCAAAATCCATAAATGAACAAAATATCAATTAGAATTTTCAATTTTTAATATCTGTCACTACAACAAACAGTAACTGTGACTGCAAATACAGAATGTCCAAATCTGTTTACCACTGGTAGAAAGTAATTTTTTATTTTAAATCATTTACCACCAGGTACAAAGTCATTCAGTTTTTTTCATAAATTTCACTCTTTATATTAGTTTTAAGTTATGCCTTGTCCTTCTTCTTTTTGCTCATCAAGGATTTGACAGTTCTTCCAATCTCCCTGAATGCTTCCTTTCCTTCCTCATGTTCTTGCCAGAACTTCTTACTTGCGTTTTGTTCCTTTTCCTTATAGGACTGAAGGACAGCAGGCCATTCCGCCTTCAGTCTGTCAGCTTCTTCCTTAGGAGAGTTGTATCCAATGGAGCTGAAGGTATCTAGATAATCTGGCTCTCGTGATTTTACATACTCGTTCTGTACGCTGCTTCTGTAGGGTAGTCTGTACAGAGGCACAGAGGCAAGATCGAAGTCGTAGTAAGCCTGGCTCTGATCTGTAATGTCAAATCAATGGAAAATCACATCAAAATACCTTATCAGATTGTATAATTGTATAGTAAACTTTGTATATTTGTGATTAGATGAACTGTCTGTTCACACCAGATAGACTATAGTGAGTTAAGTACCACACACATCTTGCCAATCATGTATGCATAAATACAAGCCTACTGTTACCAGGTTTTGCCAAGTTCTTGTCTAAACATAAAAGTGAAGTTTCATGTGTCCTCATTGGTCAATTACCGTATTTTCCGGACAATAAACCGCACCTGTGTATAAGCCGCAGAGGCCTTTTTACGATTTTTTCAAGTTTTGTACACGTATAAGACGCACCACTATATTAGCCGCACCCAAAAGTTAGGCCCATGTAACCACGTAACAATCTGTGTACATACGATCGATCTCTATTGAAGTAGGGGTAATGCTTAATTGCTTATCGATCGTTTAGAATCACGAAAATTGTCTGTAAACTTGTACTGTAAATATATAACAAATAAAACTCACAAATGGACTTGGCCATGTTTCTGTTCCTTGTTTATTCTGCTATTATGTAAGCCTACTTTGTGTAAACAAATATGGCGGCCGTACGATTTCACGCTTACTCTCACTCAATTTCAGCATGCTGGTTAAAACTTTTTTCAGTATGCATATGATTTTATTTTATCTCTATTTTGATATATTTCGCGTATTTATTATATTGATGTGTAAAGGATTTACTGTATTATCAAGGCTTGCATCATTAACCTAAATCTGACTTCGATCTGAATATCCCTGACATTCACGGATAAGCCGCACTGGTGTATTAGCCGCACTCCCGATTTTCAGGGAAAAAAGTCACGGCTTATACTCCGGAAAATACGGTATACTTACGGGCAACATCCCCGAAGAAATCTTCGTTCAACATTGTGTGAGGGAATAGGGTTGGTCGGACTTGTGGGTTTGGCATACAGTCAGGGAAATATGCTGTATACAGCTGCATAGTCCATTCATCTTTAGGTGGAAATGCCTTCTTGCAAACCTCGACCTGAAATATACAAATGATGAATATCTTTATTCAACATCATCTGGTATAGCATCCTTACAAACACAACCTCCTTAAATCATTGAAAGTGTGTGTATCTAAACAGGTTACTGTAAACATGCTTATTTTAGCGCAGACAAATTTTAGCGCAAAAGGGCACATTGTAAATAATGATTTTTTAGGATGGATATCAATTAAGGCAATTTGGTTTTCAATAACAAAATTTAGTACTGTACATGATTTAGTGCTTCAAAGACAGTGTGAGAAGTTTGTATACATAAATTTGAAGTCTTTAATAATTTTCTTTTTATTTCTTGGTTAATGGCCCTTAACATTTGTTTTGCATATGCGGAGTATAAAATAGGCTGTGTGATAATATACTTACGACTTCATTCAACTGTTTGATATTCGCATTTTCCTCTGCAATGTATGCCTGTCTTTGCTTTTTCTGAAGTTTGATAAAAAGAAAACTACTGTATTAACTTTGTTGGGCGAAAGTTTAATAGAACATGTAATACAATATCAAATATTCGTCATACTCTTTAGATGTTAAAAGTCATTTCATATCCTTCATTAAGTTTAAACATAATTTCAATAACATCAATTAATTATCAGTCATGTATTCATTTAAGGTTATCTCCCCTTAAGGAATCTGCCAAACTGAGGTCACAGTAGGTTTTATCTATTATTGGTAAATATGAAGACTATACATATACACATGTATTATAAAAGTTTGCTGTCACTACAAACATTTGATGAGGACATACTATAAGACTCTTTCATATGTGGATATGAAGGATAGGGATATTCTACCCGAGGGTCACAAAATGTAGTAAAACCCGAGGCTTGCCGAGGGTTTTGCAACATTTTGTGATCCCGAGGGTAGAATATCCCTATCCTTCATATCCACTTATGAAAGAGTATTTTTCTTTCATACCACGACGTTTTACTGCAATTTTACAACTATAATATCCCGTATTATCCCGCCATTTTGAAATAAATTCGAAGAAATCCACGACTGGAAGTCAATTTCCATACATGAAAAATTACGTGATATTTTCAACACAAATTCCGTTGCTTGCATCTTTTATAGTAAAACCAGTCAATTTTGTGAAAAAAAAAATTAAAATTTTACCGAGGAAATAGAGATTTTGTTGACGCCGTGACGTCACGAGGCTTTATTGCATGGGTAGCCATGCAATACAGCCTCAGGCGACATGAGTGTATTGCCCTAGACCAGCCAGTATTACACGTGTAGGTATGAAAGAAAATACATTCCAAAAACATTCAACATTTGACACATTTTTGTATCAGTAGCTGTGTCTAAGGTAATCATCTAATTAATAACTTTTGTAGAATTACCCTCAATCTCTTTATATGGGACAACAAGGTAATGGCAGCCAAATCATCAATACTTGTTTTACATTTAATTCTTCCACAACATTTCTAAGAATTTTATCATACTAATACAGAAACAATACATACTGCTTCCTGAAACTCCTTTTCTAGTTTTTCAACATTGTTGTTGGTATCTGCTGGATAGGCAACTTTGGCAGCCCCATACTGAAAAGCAGGAGAAATATATAGTTAGGTACGATTTGTTAACTTTAACTCTCACCACTCCAAGACACTGTTTGATTTGAAGTGTTTAGTTGGTTCTGACCAAAGTATTCTCTGCATAATACAGGTATGGTATGCAACCTTATCTACAGTAATTCTGTAAAAGAAAGGAGAAAATGGATGTCGTACTGATTGAGCTACCTGGTCACCAATGATTCAAACTCAGTCCTACTATAATTTAAAAGTTTTAAAACTGCAGAAGCAACTTTGAAATTTATTTATCATATTGTTAATGTGGAACAGATAGATAATGTATTTGTGTGTATCCAAAGTTGTAAAATAACTCAATCATTAATAAGGTGTCTGTACGTTAAAATTTCACCAGAGTGCTACATAACCTGCTACTCCTATCACATGTAAGTTTACCAGGCAGCAAAATCTTATGATAGCAGTTTTTCTTATTGTGAATCCTTGTCATCAAAATGTTAATGTGATGAATACTAAGTTATCATTACCCGGTACCTTAAACCAACTTTCTTTCTTGGCTACCAAATTTCGTGATTTCTGTTTCAAAGCATTTTCGCAGATTCAAATTTGAATTGAAATACTTTTCAATGAACATTGTGTGCAAATCAATGTGAAAGATATTAATTTCACGAAAATAAACTTTCCCGAATTTAAGTGTTAGTCAGAGTATGATGCAAATGAGTAAAGACAATTTTTGTAATCATGTGACGTTCAGACTGCAAGAATAATGTTTAATACAATGTACTTCCAATTTACAAAGTCAAGACTTCCTTTGTAAACTAGAGGTCCATGGTAACATATTACTGTTACAGCATTAAGCCTAACTGACCAATGATTTCAATATAACTTTATAACCAATCATGGTGTCTCACCTGGTAGTTGATATATAAACTTAATAAGAGGATAACCAATACCTGGGGGGTTAAGATCTGTGATTTTTCAAGATTTTTTGGGGGAAAAATGTTTTTGTAGCAAATTGGGAATTTTTAATCGCAAAAAGAGCAGTTTTGGGAAAAAGTTACACATCAATGAACATGGTATTACAGGTGATTAAATATTGTAAAACAGTAAACTGTGTAAATTTATCAAAAGTTGACGGCCGTAACAACAGATTCAGAGTGGTTTGTTTTTAGATTAAACGAGAGGAGAGATTTCTGGGATTTATTTGGTTTTCAGCAATTTGATTTGGGATTTCATTGTAATTAGGAAAAAAATTAGGGGGGGTTTAGCATTGGGAATGGGGTCGGTAAGAATGGGGTCGTTTACCGACCCGAGTTATATAAGGAGAAAAATCACTAAAATATACCATATTCGACCCAATAAGCAGCCAGGGAGATTAAAAAAATGAAAAAAACTGAAAAGGTGCTTAATAAGACAAAATGATTGCAAATCTTTACAGTTTTGGTCTTTATTTATGCCTGGACAATTGAAATTGAGGCCTCAAAAGCTTAAGGGGAAGGGTTGCTCATAGGGACATGGGCCTCCCATGATTGGTGCTTAATGTGTTGAATAGGGTAAATATTAGAATGGCATAACTGACATTCTTGTATAGTGACCTTAAAATAAATTATAATTAACTTACAGCCTTTTCCAAACTGTCAACCACAGCAGCAGGTGCCCCAAGAGACTTGTAGTGAGCGAAATCTATCTTAGGTAAACTTTCTGGGAGCTGGGAAACTCTGAAAACGAAAGTATATACAAATTACAATGCATAAAAGATACACCAGTAGAAATATATATAGAATATACGGTATAATGTTTGATTTTGGTTTTATTAGTTTAACATCCTATGATCCTATTAACAGCCAGGGTCGTGTAAGGACGTGCCAGGTTTGTTGGTCAAGGAAAGCCAGAGTACCCAGTGAAAAACCACCGACCAGCGTTCAGTATACCTGGCAACTGCTCCACATGGGATTTGAACCCACATCCCAGAGGTGGAGCTGCACCATATCTGTGTCAACAACAGAGGTAGTATTGTACTTGGTCGCGACCAGTTACCGTGATGTTACAATTACTGTGATTTCTGCGCACGCTCTATATCCTGCACAATTTTTCTGTATTTTTTTGAACAGCTAAATCACGGTAGCCAGCCAAATGTTCATTCAACAAAAAAATGTTCATTTGCAACCGATATTGCTTGCAAATCTATGTTTTCCTTTTGAAATCAAAGTTTGCAACACTCAATCACAGCGGGGGATAGCTTGAAATCATGACTTACTTGCATTAATCCTGAAATTACATGAAATCATCGTTTATTTTGTTTGTCAGTCGTTTTCAAAAGTCGTCTGCATAAAAGTAGATAAAAGTATGCAAAATCACAGGTATACGGCATGTTACCGATTGGGCAAGGATGAACAGGATCGTAAAACAGAAGGTAGTTTTTACCTGGTGCATACGTCTTGTGTTTACTTTTATTGTATATTGAATTGCTGTAAGTTTTAAATTGTCTACACCTTTGTTTCAACTTTGTCTATTTTACTCTTGCCCAGAGCCGATTCCGAATCTTAGTGATTCCCTGGTCACCTATCGAACGCTCCTTCAGACAGTCCTTTTTTCATGATGCTTTCGATCAGACACTGGAACCCAAAATAACCATGCTATTACGAATATATCTTTCCACTGAAAGATATCAAATACCGGTAGATGTTGGTTGCTTTAATGAAACACAAACTAAGTTTTGGTGCTATAAGCAGGTCTTTAAAAGCGCATTTCCTATATATTTTAAAATCACGGTATCAGGTCCTGTAGGTATTGTCAACTGTACCAATTAACAGTTAAAATAAATAGCATCTGATCAAAAAACAGCTTATAACAATTAAACGACAGTCTGCGACTTTAAGCACTAGTCCGATGCCCACGACTAGTAAATTTACAGCCGGACTAGTGCCAATTGTAATGAACTCGTACGATTGGACTCGTGGCTCCCCATTCGATTATTAATATCATTAAATGCTACATTTATAAGAGCAGTGGTCAATTGCATTTTTCAACACATTTTGAGTGCATTCTTTATGCAATTATTTCAGTCCAAATGCATCATTTTGTAGGAATTTGTGTTCACAAAAGCATCCATACTGCAATGTGGGTAAAAAATTGTAAAATGATCATGACTGAATTTAAGTACTGAAGCAAAACGGCTGTATATTTAATTTGGATTAGTGATTAAATAGTCGGACTTGTAAAATTTTTGGGTTTACTCTAGTCCAAATGACTAACAGCAAAAAAAATTAGTGTCACAGACTGCAACGACTATTGTTACTGAAGCATTTTGGACTAAAGATAATTCATGTTGATTTTCAACGCCTTCTGTGGGTTAGTTTTGACAAATTCCTTAAAAAACCTCGAAAAAATCATGGTTACTGGTCGCGACCCAGTATCTCAACAGATTATCGAGGGTTCAGTGTAACAGGGTATAGCCTCAATATTGTAGCTCAAAAGACTTTTAGACAGAAAATGGTGTCGTCTTTAGAGCTACAATTGGTGCCTATTACTGCTAATGGAGCAAAGTAATAATTATGCAAACCATTATTAAAAGGTTTGCATGCATTTTATCTTATTTGTTTTATATCGCTTACCTACTAGACAATAAAACTGAACCATATAAAATATCAAATTCTCAGCTAGACATTATTTTTTTACATATACAGAGGACTCCACATAATCGAATAACGGTTATTCGAATATTTCGGTTATTTGCATAAAATTCTGCGGTCCCGATTTTTTCCTTCTTTATCTTTGTTTTTCAACTCCGTGTATTTGCATAGACTTTTACATGACCTCCGGTTATTTGAATAAAATATTTGGGAAATTCTAAAAATATAATCGAATATTTTTCAATTTTGCAATGTATTTTTAGCGAAATTCGCCGATATATGTTTCAATTTTACTAGAAATCATCATGGTAACAGATTAACGTTAAAGTATGGCTTGTTATCTTATGCATGAATCTGCAAAGGTATTCGACGCTGTTACGATTTACATCAGCAGCGGTTGATCATATCTTTAGTATATTCACTGGCTCAAACATCTAATTAAAGCATTTGCACTTTCAAATATGTTTATTTATTAACGTAACGTACCTTAGTTCGCGATCGGTTGGAGAAACCATGCTTCCTTATAACATTCGCCATGTATGATCAGTAGTCTCGTTCAACCAGAGTCTTGTTGACTACGACAGACATGTGCGTATCAAGCGTCTCGTTGAACGAGACATAAAAGCATGCAAAGTCGGCGTGCAATGACTACCGCAAGTTTCGTACAGTATGTAAGCTTAGGATAAAAAAGATACTTGCTACGTTGTTTCATTGCTACTTGAATATGCATTAATTTCTGAAATGTTATCAAGCTATTCGCCGTATAGATCAACAAACAGGGAGAATTCTCAAAACACATTTAGGTCGAGTGAACGCATGGCTTCATCACCTGCCGCCATTTTCGAATTCATATGTGTAAAAACAACACTACTAGTTGATCGGCACTTTGAAGTTTAATCACGATCGTAAGTTCATTTTGCCAGGCAAATGTACGTAAATTTGTTTATTATTTAGGTTCAGAATTGTAGACACAAATCCAATCCTGTTTTGTAGAATCTAATAGCATTTGATATTAGCTGTTTCTCAAATATTCACGTGTCGATCTAACGTAAACAAGAATCTAATATTGGGAATTTTTTTGTTATTAAACATATTAAAATCGATTTACAACTTCGAAAATAATTACTTGTTGTTCGTTTTAAGTGTAAATAATTAACATATTTATCAAGTAAACGAAACGAAACCTATTTGCCTATTCACACATATGTGTGGGGTCAAACGGAGGTGCAAAATGTCATCTCCGCCTATTCGAATACTCCGGTTATTTGCATATTTTCTTCTGGAAAATGACCTATGCAAATAAGCGGAATCCTATATACATATCAAGGCCTTTCTGAAGAGAATTTATACCGGAAGTCTTCAAATTATGAATTTGACGTCTTGTGAGCGGTACGGTAGATATTAAGAATGGTAGTTATGTTTGTTTAGGATAACAACATTATGTAAATGCTTGTATACGCATAAATTAATGGGAAACCTACAACAAAGTATAGAAAATTTTGCCCGAGTGATTTTCGGAGGCAGTGCTCCACTACGATACATAACGTCATGTTACCCAAATTGGCACGCTACCCAAAATGGCACACTTTTTGATAATAATGCTTTCGTTTTAATTCACTTTGGAAATTTTCTTTTAGCTGTTGCTATAATTATTCCCTGATCATCATGAAATATTTTAATGGTGATATTTCCACATGACCATTGCTAGGAGGAATTTTATACAGAGATAAACTTGAGAAAATACCTGAAATCAAGTGTTACTGTAAATATTGCCCCGTGCGATGACTCTAGTTTTCCTCTTTTCGTTCAAAAGTCTGCTCTAAAAAGTGGGGAAATGGTATAAACTATGTCTAAAATACAAATTTAATCAATTTAGTTGTCAGTTATTTGGTAGCTTCATAGTTCAGAGCTGTTTTATCCTCCATAGATGTCGATTTTCTAGTATGGAAATTTTCATCTGCGATAATGTGCGCATGCGAAATGAAACCAAGGTGCGCTCGAATAGCACTTATAAATCCAAGAGTTACCTCCCTTATACCATTTATATGTTTATTTAACAACACCACACACACAAAGCTTCAAAAGTCAAAATATGTATGAATATTGTCGTAAAAATCATGTAAGAAAGGCAAGTGATAACCATAAAGATGAAATTTTACCTGCCTATTGACAACATTGATTTTGACGTAAATCATTCTAAAAATACATATGGAGAAAAGTGTTTAATGGCAATAATTGTTGATATTTGTATTGTAGTTTCAATAAAAGTCGAATTATATTTGAAATATACCGGTATTTTTCTATGCTCGCTGTTTTTACCTGGGTGTGCCAATCTGGGTACCCGCACCTGGTTGATAACAGGTGCGCTCCAGACCTGTATCCAAGGATGCTATTTATGGAAACACGTGCAGGAAGAATTCCATACATAGACCAACAGACAGATGATAGGCTCTATTTATGAGATTGGTACAAAAATTGGAATTATATTGCAATCTGACAAATAGATGCTTAAAAATAAGAAAAACGTGTGCCAATCTGGGTTACATGACGTTAGGGACCAATGCGTACCCGGCCGAAATGTATAGTAGGCCGGGTACGTATATTCGTTCTATACAGGCAGAAATATATAGGATAGAGTTCTATATTGGTAAATTTCCATGTATCATGTGCGTTTTCTGGTAAGCTGTGGTATATGTAATGTGTAATCTTTTTCATTTAACTCATGCAATTTTCTTTCTATGAGTCTTCGCATGCAAACGTTGTCTAAAAAATGAAAATAATTCTCAACTTGTTCTAACAGAAACCGGTAACATTGTCATACACTTTTGTCATATCACAAGCATTTTTCTTGCACACTTACTTTCCTGAATATGTATCAGACAACAGTTTGAATTTCTTGAAATATGGAAGGTTGCCATCTGACACCCTCTCTCTAAATGCCGCCCAGTTAACGGCGGATTTGGCCAATCTTTTACTCGCCATGGTCCCAGTAATGGCGTTCTCAAGGGCATTGCCGGCTGTTCGTCAGGGTTCGTCAGGTTTTGCTCTATCCTGTATGGCTGTACCGATTAAACTGGATTCTTGCGGTAAACTGAACAGTTGCGTTATCAACATAATTTAGATAACCTATCGATAAAATAATGCAACGAATGTATGAAACAAATATGTAGTACCATATTTTTTACTGAAATAAGTTCAAAATCTTTGCATTGTGTGATTAATAGTTTTAATGTTGAATGACATTTCGAACCATTTTAATCGGTTTCACCGAAGCAGCCATGGAGTCAATGGCGTGCACGAAATGAGTTAGCGGTTTCACGTTAGAAATCCTGATCATTACTATGTTTAAATGTCTTGAAGTTGATAAGCGCATGACTAACCAAGATAAGATTTTAATTCATCAGTTGTGAGACAGAATATCAGAATAACTAAATGACATTTCGTCACAATAATAATCATTTTTCAGGGCTATCTTCCTGATCTTATCCATCAGTTAGGATAGCAGAAGGCTCCAAGTGACTTTTGCATATTTGAAATGGCAACGGAACCTGGAAAGGACAGTGTCAATAATGTGCCAGAATGCTCAACATCCACAAGTAGAAAAAGTCAATGGGTGAAATTAAACGTGGGAGGAACTGTGTTTATGACGACAAGGACAACGCTTTGTAGAGATCCAAAGTCTTTTCTATACAGACTAGTCCAAGATGAACCTGACCTTAACACGGATAAGGTATTATAACTAGCAAATCGGCTGCAGTTTATACATAACTAAATGATCGGTGTATAGTACTGTGTATCTGCTGTAGTTCATACAAGTTCCCCTCCAGCATCTGCATGTGTACAGTAGCGAATCGGTTTGTCCTAATTATTACCTCATATAGAAAACACCGAGGCGCTATTTAAGTTTAAAAGAACAGTTATTGGAGCGGCAAAATAAGCCAAACTGAATTTTGACATATAAAGGTTTTGACACATTAAGTGTATGTGAAAATCATTGCACATAGTTAAATGACTTAAATAAGATTTCTTACTTTTTCAAGAGGTTTATATATAAGTCTTTGTTGTTTATGTTGGCACATTTCAACAATAAATAAGGTCATATAAGTAAAATAATTTTATGTGTTTTCACGTTTTTGTAAAATGATACCATGGTATATATAAAATCAATTTAACTAAACATAAATTTTAAATTAACGTTTCACATCCAATTTAAGGTAATTCTCTCTACAGTTATCAAGTTTTCAAAAATTACTGTATTGATTCATGAAAAAATGCATATTAACTTTTAGGTCAAGTTAGCTGTAAATTATCTCAACTATGTACATTGTATGTACAAATAAAGATGTACACATTTGAAAATACATATACTCCATAATAATGTGTTATTGGCAAACTTGCAAAAGATATCCTTATAAGTTATCATGAACATGAATGAGGTCTAGATCTGAAGGAACAAGTATATATGAATTATCTCCCCTTTGATAATCAATTACAGCAAAACCTGACCATAAATACCACCTAACAAGCATAAAAGAACTTTATACACAGGTCAAATTGTATTGGAATGAGTCCAAGAAAGTGGCAAACAGGTGGTCTTATTCAAATGTGGCTAAGACAAGATTTACAGTATCACCTTAAGTATTCGAGTGATCTCCCCTTTATTGACTGCATTGATTATCTATGACATTTTTAATCTGTTTAACATTAATACATATGTGCAAAAACAAAATGATAGGCAGTATCTTGGTCAATTTTGGTTGAAATGTAAGTTTTCATTTAATTTGCCAGAAATAATATATCAGGTATATGGATAAAAGGAGATTTTATAAAACCAGATAATCAAGTATCTTGCAGAGGCGAATTTTAGTTTGAACTTTATGACCTAAATGCAATGAAAAATATTTACATATTGAAAATTATTTATTTATTTTATAATTAACATTATCAAAACCATTTATGTTCAACAATTAGACTTTCAATATTGATCATGAATAAAGAATTTGATATATAGTCTGGAAATCACTCACGTAGGACAGATTTATAGAATAAGTTTCAGCAAATATATCAAAGATGGAAATAAATTGTTTATAGTTTTATAACAATGAAAAAATAATTGCTTTAAAATGCTTAACAAAGGTGAACAGAATTACTTGCCTTTTGCACACAATTTTAGTAATTACTTTATTTTTTATATAAACTGAGTGTAAGCATTAACAGTTTTAAAAATAATTTCATAGTAAAGTAATCAAATTGATTTATATTTTGTTGAGTGGTAATTTTATCTTGATTACTGATATTGACTTTACATTAATATAATAATATCTTACTTTTCAGTGATTTTCCACTGCACCTGTCCTGTTTGACAAGAACCAGTTGTAACTGACCTCTTATTAAACTGTTACTTTAAAATTTATTTTATTGTTTCTTTTAAAAGGATGATAATGGTGCCTACCTTATTGATAGAGACCCAACCTATTTTGGTCCAGTTCTGAATTATCTACGACATGGAAAATTAGTCATCAACAAGGATTTAGCAGAGGAAGGTATACTATTTCACTTTTATTATTTTAAATCTGTGTTTTGATTGCAACAGTTAAAGTTAAGTTAAAATACTGAAGACAGAAAGGAAAGAAGATGCACTGCAATACATATTTGTATTTTTGCAGTTTGATAAATAATTATTAAAAAACTTGAACTAAAATACATAAATTAGAAACTAAGAAAAAATGCTATGTGTTTTTAGGAATCCTAGAGGAAGCAGAATTCTACAACATAACAGATTTGATAAAGTTAGTGAAGGAGAAAATTACAGAGAGAAATGCAAAGCAGAACCAGGTAGGAAATACAACTAATATGTGATATATTAAATGTACAGGTATATATATATATATAGGGTTCCATGAATCTGATTATCTACTGCAGACTTGATGAATATATTGGGCTTTTGACAATGACCGATATAAAAGTAGCTAAGAATGTGAGATACAATGATTCCAAATATAAATGTGGCCTAATTGTGATTCATCAACAAGCCCAAAACCTAAAAGGCATCCATATACGACAGCTGAAGAATTTTATTGTTCTTACTTAAAGCCTTATTGTTTATCATTTGATCATAAAACATTTCTCAAACTCAATAATAGAAAAGTAAGATCACATACATTTTCAGTTAACAGTCTGAGTTAATCATTATGTCAATCATTATTTTACAGTCATTCACTAAAAGTGTGTACCGTGTCCTGCAATGTTCGGAGGAAGAGTTAACACAGATTGTGTCCGCTATGTCTGATGGCTGGAAGTTTGAACAGGTAAGTGCTATATGTTTCATTATAATGTTGATGTAAACAAAAACAAACATTTCATCATCTTTTCTCATAAAAAAAAAAACCGAAATTAAAAAATGGAAAAAATTGCAATGTGTAATGTCATGTTCCTTAGTACACAGTGTAAGTGGCAAAAGAATTCTGTCCAAAATATTAAAACAAATTCTGATCATTGTTTAAAATCCTGATACAGATTTCTGACCCATAGTGTTTCATTCTGTCATGTGTAGATACTTATCTTGAAAATTACTTCCTTTCTGTGTACAATGGAGTATGTTATTATTCAGAAGCTGTTATATTTTACCGTTACTGGTTTGTTTCAGCTTGTGAATATTGGATCCCAGTATAACTATGGTAGTGAAGACCATGCTGAGTTTTTGTGTGTCGTGTCTAAAGAATGCCCAAACATTGTAAATGGACAGGACCCAGAACCAACCGACAGAGCAAAGGTAAAAGTCACAGTGATGAATTCAAGTATTTCTTTGTTTGTTTATCAAGGGTTTGTGAAGCTGGGTGGGTTTGGGTTTATTAGTGTACCATTTAGCCAGGTTCATGTAAGGATGTGCCAGGTTTGTTGGTGGAGGAAAGCTGGACCACTCGGAGAAAAACCACCAACCAACGATCAGTATCTAGCAACTGCCCCACATAGGATTCAAACTCCAGACCCAGAGGTTGAAACCACTCAGCCACCGCAGCCCCTGTGTAGCTGGGTGATCCGGGCGAGAGGGATGGTATACACTATTTTTTAATATCAGGAGTTTTTATTTGTTGACCAGCATTAATTTTGTTTATATTGTTACCAGGGGTTTGCTAAATATGATATCAGTGTAGGTCTAATTGGGTTAAAACATTATTATTTATCAGAGTTACTTGCCTTTGCATGGTCTAATTGGTCAGCGCAAAGTAATGCACTGAGCATATTATCCAGAATTATATACTATTGACGGAGGGAAACAAAGGGAGGTAATTCTGATCGATCAAATTGATGTCAGTTTTTTAATTGTATTCAACTTCAAACGATACAACTCTGACTCTGAAAGACAATCTATTTTACTGTCATCTAAGACACTATATTTAAGTGCATATTTATACATGACCTACAATACAACTCTAAACAATGCACAATGTATTTCTTTGCCAGGTGTTACAACAGAAGGGATCAAGAATCTAGAGAACACCTTCAGTTAGAGCAGGCTTATGCTCATAGATGTGCTCACAGTTTATTGACAGTGGAAAATACCAAGCCAAATGTCAACAACCAAAAGCAAGTCATTACTATGATTGAGGAACTTTTTTTATTTAATATTTTTATGTACATGTACATGTATTTTTGAAAGCACAAGTCTCCTAAAGACATGGTTACCTGTATATATATATTCTATACTGGAATATTAAAGGTAACATCGGGTCCATTCCAACAAAATTTTCTGATCAATACGATTTAAAATCATATGGAAAAACATATGAAAATTAAACCACTGTTTCAAACATGCCATGTAAAAGCAAGTGAACTGCTGATACAGGGCTATAACAGCCATTAGAGATGTTTTATGATGCGTTGAGTATCATACCTGATGATACTAACCACATTTCAACTGACCGGAGTTTTACCATGTATTTCTAACTTCTAATGTTATATGGTGGGGTTTTAAGTGCTATGTTCATACTGCAATAGTTTTGAATATTTTAATATAAATTTCAATTTGTGAACTTGTATTGGATGTGTAATGTACAATTATTATATTTATGAGGATCTCCTCTGCTACTTAGTGGGAGGTCGGCAAAGGTCAAGGAGGATCTTGATCTGATTGTTTTGGAAACTATACCAAACTAAGCTTACATTAATAGTATTTACTCTGTATTTTAAGATTAATGTTAAATTTGTTTATAAATTCTTATGAAATATTAAATGAAATTGTATTGCAATACATTGCCATTTCAAAACTGTATTGTAATATTTATTGTAACATATATTAGTGTTACAGTGTTATTGCCCACCTCTGTCTGATGAGAGCTCCGTGTTTCATGCTAGTATATATCTAATCATCAATCTCATCGTCGTTGTAGCTGTTTCTCTAGAGTCAGAGTTTGCTTTGGTCGTTCTCATGGCGGTGTGCTATGTACATAAGTGTACTAATGCCGGGTACTGAGTAAAGTACCAATTTCCATTTCACATAAGTGTTAAAAAGTTTTGGAAGATCTTCATTTAAAACTGTGACATCATTGTCGATCTCATTAACCATTGACAAGGTTTTCTATTGTTGATATCACTGTCTATCATCAGTATACAAGTGTTGCCTGTGTGTTCTCATTACCTTTCAACAAGTAACATTCGTTAGCCCCAGCCCTGATAGAATCATATTATCACTGTTAAAAATGTTGGTATTTTTATGTTGCCATACCATTTTAGCTGTGCTTAGCATTAAAGAATTTTGAAATGTGAATCTATGGTTTAATATTGTTATGAGAATGCTTATTGTGTGTGGGTATGTAGTTATGTTTGGCTGCGAGATGTGTGTAACCAGTGTTTTTTGTCTATCTCCAATTTTTACAACCAAATCTGAACTACAGGTGTTGTGCTTTAGTGAAAATAGTCATTGCTATAACATACATCTAAAACAACCACTGTGTCAGCTCATTGTTATGTTAGATAGCAAACCAGGAAAGCAAAATGTAAATCTGGTGGGCAACATGTGCAAAGTTGGATTATAATATTTCAAAATCCTTCTTATGAATTTCAATATAGGTAAATTAAGATTTTTTTTTCTTATACAAATGTATTGTAAATGATAATTGAATGATTATGTCTTAATCTACAGCTTTAAAAATCAGTAAATTATTGTCTTAACTTAAACTCTTATTGATCAATAAATCATTTCATGTTTTGAAGTCATATGGACTGTTCAATATAATTATGTCTAATTAAGTGTTAAAGGACTGGTAATAAATAATGAAATATTATGTCTTATCATTAAAGTTTAGGAACTGGTGAATAATTTCATATGTCTTATCTTACAATTATAGATCAATAGATGGTATGTCTTATCTGTATAGGAGTACAAATGTCTATGGTAGAATGTAGCTGTAGATCTGTTGGTGGGTAGCATTGCTACCAACAGAGTGTATAGGTAACAGAGGCATCGGTATGCATTGAGATTAGTCGGTAAGTTTTTACATCAAATGTTCTTGAATATAGATATAATTGATATATCAGCCATAATTATGAAAAAGAGTGCCACTACTGTTTTTTGTGACCGTTGTACACTGTGCTGTTTTAGGTGGGATCCATGCTGATTTCGCATTTAATACATAAATGTTTTCAAGGTTTTGTATGAGTGTTGTTTTCTAAGAGAGTTTGCTATATAATATATATATCAACCACTTGTTTAATATTGTCAATTAGACCATGAAAAAAATGTTATTTTTATTGAACATCTGCATGTTTTGATATTGGCTCACCTAAAGTTTAGATTTGATTGTGTCCAGACAAAGTATCTGTCGTCTGTCACCATTTCATTTTAACATTGCTTGCTCAGATCTAGAACTGCTAGAAAGATTGTCAAGTGATGATTTCAATTATACTATAAATTCTTAAAATATTAAACGTTGTTTGTTTATAGTCTATAAACTAACAACAAAGTTTAATATTTTAAGAAGGCAAACAATTTTAAAACAATGGTAAAAATGTGAAATCATGTTATGATTATAATGAGAGAATCATTAACTGATGATCTAGACATTATTTTTTAAGATGCAAAAAGAAGGACAATTTCAATTAATTTAACCAGGTGAGTCATTCAGGTAAATGAATTGAGAGGTCAAAGGTTTTTTTAAAATAGATACGCAGATATTGTTATCCCTGTTAAATGAAGATGTATATAGAAAAGGTATCTTCATGTAACAAATTATATTATAAAGATTTAGTTGGTTGTTGTAATGTGTCCCTAGACGTCCCACCTTTGGCTAGTAAGAAGTACACCAGTTATTGTTGGTTGTGTTTGTTAGCATTGGCATTATGAGTTACAATCGTAAACATTTTTGTGCTAATACGTCTGCTAACATTGACATTATGAGTTACAATCGTAAGCATTTTTGTGCTAAGATTTTGTGAGTGATGACATGAAAGTCATGTGAGCTTTTAATAGTGATGTTCAAAATTTTCTGTATTATTATTGCAGATGTCTGCAGATAAGCCCCTGCTCACCAATAAGCCCCCTTATTACACTGGGTAATGCTACACATATTCCATCTCTGCATATTACTGGGTTATCTGCTCTTAATAATTGGGATTGATTCTAATATCAGTACTTTGTGCGAGAAAATCATATCATTTCCTTTGTAAATATGATGGTATGCCAAGAAACACACAATATTTCAACTGTCTACCTGCAAGGGGAGATAACTCTGTGATAAGCAAAGACTGAATAGGGTGCATACTATTAAAACCCTTCACTTTTTAAGCTAGGGCATGTAATACAGTAGAAAAATTTTAAACTCTAAAGAACAAAAGAAAGAAATGTGTGTGATATTTACTAAATGTTTATCAATTGTCCTGATGGACTAGGTTCGTTTAAAACATGTACATTATAATTGTCATTGTATAGAACTTCTCAATGACAATGTTCACTGGCCACTCTACAGTCACCATATCTCTAGGATTCCCCTGTACAGTGGTTTATTACAGCATGACAGTGCTGACTTCTCAGGGCAACATCTAAGGTGGGGCACATCACACTCATAAGTTTGTCTTTGTCTCCCCAATTATTTTCTTTGATCAAATTTGTGCATCACCTGTTAAGACCAAAGGAACCAATTTTAGTGTGGTGCAATGTCTGTCAGTCTGAACTTATTTCTCATTAGTATCTTAATTTGTGGAAAAAATGCCATTGAGCATCACTGGGATGTAGAAGTTGAATTTGTAAAAGAAATTTTGATTTTTACTTGCCCAGTAATTTGGTATTCCGTAGGATTGAAACAAGATGGTGACAGTGGTAGCTCTGTCATCACCTTCACACAGGTTTCTGTGAGATCATTCAAGTTCTCCTGAGCCTATCTCAACATCTTCTAGGGTTTCCTTACAATAAATGGTTGTTTGGGAATGCTTTTCAGGTCTGGAAATCAAAGGTCAAGGTCACTGTTATTGAAGATATTTGTTTCCGTGTGATAACTCAGGATCTGTTGGGCCAGTAAGTTCAAACATTAGGTGATGCAACAATTTTACCTGAAGTGTCTGCTCTGTAAATGCTTTGTTCCAAGTGCTATCAGTCTTGCTTGTGGAAATAAAAAAAGGCTGTTTTTTTGGAATCAAAGTAGTCACTTACAGCTCGAGAGTTCAATAAATGTTTAAGTTTCTCATCCATTTTGAGAAATAAATTTCCTTTCCATTAAACAACACTGACCTGGATTTTGATAGGCTGAAATTACCAAAGCTTTGTAAAATATATGTTCAGCATTACCAAGTGTTAAAGTCATACCTTCATTTCATAAAATATACAGTCATCAAAGTTTCAAATTTGAGAAAACATTTTGAAGGGAGGAACGTGAGCAATGCAGGCCTAATGGGTATCAATACTGACCAATCATAGAATGTTTTAGAACAATCCTGATTTACAATCATTCATTGAGAATTATAGGTATGTTACCAGGTAATTGGTCCGGTTTTTTTATCATGACACAAATAACATTTATCTGGGTTTAATGCACTTCTCATCAAGATTTTTGTTAGAAGCCCCAAGTGAAAACTGCAGGTTGGCAATCCAGGTTGATTGGATTTGTAACCATGCAGTACATAATATATTTCTGTTATTCTGTAGACTCTTTAACACACGAGCAGTTATATTGATTGATATGCATACAATTTTGTCTATATGTAAAGTGATATTTTCATTAAATTTATAAATGTGTCCATCGTTAGCTTATTATTTTTGCTTAGGCCAATAAAAAAATGTCTGTTCAAGGCTACATTGGCACCAAAAAAAAGGGTTAGTATTTGGGAGGATTTTATTTTTTTTAGTGTCTTACACTCTCAAATAATGGCCGGAACCGGAGTTTTAGATCGAAATCCTGACTTTTTCATAGAAAAGTGGGGAAAAAATTAGGGTTGGTCGGGTAACTCTAAATAGACATAGAATTTTTTTGGCCTTAGAGTGAATTACAGTATCACTATATAAAGTTTAACAGTTTTTACCTGTGACCTTGAAAAATGGTACAATGTAAATGCATTTGGACAAATATCTTGTCTTATCTTAAAGATGCTCCACCGCTGACAAATGATATTTTTTCACTATATAAAACAGGAGCAGACGATTTAGTATTTTTCTTCAGTTACAAAAGTTACTTACTTTACACCATTACCACCATTGAAAAGTTTGAGCTTCTAATTTTACTTCAAGTTAAAAATATGAAAAACAATTAATTGCATCCCGAAAAAATTCTGTGACACTATATCCTATATGGAATGAAATACTGATTGCGCATGCACCAAAGGCAAAATAAATTATTTCATATTATTTTTTGTGTTAATTAGGCATATATATACACGATTAAACACCAATTATTGTTCAAATGATTAATATCATTTAAGCTCTGTCGGCGGTGGAGCATCTTTAACAAATAAGCATTTATCAAAGCATTGTACTGATCATATTACCTTATCTGCGAATCATGGTGATTAAAGATAAGAATGTATTTATGACCATGTGGATTCGAATGTAGCCTATCACCACAGAATAATAGAGGTTAAATATCGGGCATTGTTGTTGGGGAAAGTAATTCATAACGAATCACAGCCTTTATGATCCCGGTGACCTTGATAGGTCAAGTTATTTTAACAATCACAGCCATTAAAGAATATGACCAATTTTGTTTGTCTGTCGACCATCTTGTTTTTGCATTAGTTGCAAAATACAATATGCATAACCACGTTCTAGGCTCCAAGCAAGGAGAAGCTACATAAGACATTTGAGAAAGATCTCCACAGTATCAGAAATGGTGATGACAAGTTGTCAAAATTCATCTTGTTTTCAGTTCAGATTTTGATTTCCCTATATTAATGCTAAGATCATATTCTATTTGCTGGTAAACACGTCATGCACAATGTATTTAATCATAAACAGTACAAAACGGACATGGGTGTTATGAAATTTTATTGTATAAATGTTCGCATTAAGTTCAATCTCTTTCAATACGTGGACATGGTTAGTGTTAACAAGTAAGATTCTCTACCAAGTAAACTGCAGACAGAACTAGTGTCCTTATTACTGTAGCCAACTTACTGTAAAATACAACAACCACCACCTACTTCCAACAATCCTTTAAGACAAACCAAACGGTTGGTCCAATACAGCACCATCTAGCCAATCACACTGATTTATACATGTATCAAGAAATAAAATATTTACATGATCATATTTGTGCATTATTTAGTTTGGAATATTTTTTATAAATCACAGAGCAATAACACAATCTAGCATATGGCATTTGTAACACTACAACAAGAGTTCATTGTAAAATAGCTCAGTAACTAGTCAAGCACTGAACAAGTTACTAAAGTGTTGCATTTTAAGCTAGTGTCTGATTCACTTAAGTTTAATTACACAATTTCATCTACCCATCATTATTCAGTCATACTTCATACATAAGGATCACCTACATTAAGATCTACGCTTAAAGTATGGTAAAATCCTGATGTTTCTGCATTCTATTTCCTCCTGAACTGATTGAACAAAACAGGCATCTTGCAGCAAATATTGGGGCATTCATTTATTTAATAACATTATTCTTACATATTTGACAGAATTGTCATCGACAGCATTGTGTCCATATCCCTATTTGACAGACAGTGGTAATTTCATTCAAATGCTGATGAATGAACAGTACGAGTCAAACATCTGAATCATAGAGTGAAAAGCCAAATATAAATAAATGGAATCTACTTCATGATAGTCCAGATATGCAACTCACCTAGATACATTCTATCTAGTTCATTTAGCAAAATTAGGACTCATAATTGAGAAGGTACCAGGTTTGATTCCTTGCAGAGACAAAAAAAAACCCAACAAATTCTGTTGTATATAATGAGACACTAATGAAACTGCTGTATAACTTAACAATATGATATAACAGTCTCCTAGTTTTCTGACAGTATCATATCAGCACTTACATATATATTAAAAGTAAAATCATGTACCATATAAATACAGACGTGTTTGGTTGCTATAGCAACTATAGTTATAATTAACTGAATCTTCACAATTCCAAAATGATATACATGTACTTGGAAGGTATGTACCATACCCAAGAGGTATTGTAATAATCTACAGGAAATGATACTACTGGAGAGATGAAAACT
Organism: Argopecten irradians; assembly: GCF_041381155.1. Classification (NCBI taxonomy): domain Eukaryota; kingdom Metazoa; phylum Mollusca; class Bivalvia; order Pectinida; family Pectinidae; genus Argopecten; species Argopecten irradians. The sequence goes on along the minus strand of NC_091138.1, from coordinate 13,741,925 downwards.
AATTAGGGACAATGTCAGGAAAAAACAGGATACCCCAGCAAACAGGAAACAAAGGAATATCATAATCATAACCAAAGCTAGTATGTGGTATAATATATACGGATACATCTTATATGTGACTCTCTTAAACTGTACATTGTAAATATCTCTACACATCATAAGTATCAGACAATATGTCCCTGCTAAACTGTACAAAATGTCTATAGATTGACTATTCCATTCTACAGCATTAAACTGTCTATAATTTCATCCACACAATAAATAATTCTTTTTCACCAAACATTCTCTCTCAGTCCACAGCTTTCCTGATACAACTGATTATGGAGTGAGATTATCACAGATTGAAGAGTTCGAGTCATGGTCCTCTCTCGATAGAGAAAGGTGATGGCCCTCTCCTGATAGCAAGAGTTGATAGCCCTCTCCTGATAGCGATCCAATAGCAAGAGTTGATGGCCCTCTCCGGATAGTGAGAGTTAATGGCCTTCTCTCGATAGAGAGAGTTGATGGCCCACTCCCGATAATGAGAGTGATTGGTCCTCTCCAGATAGCGAGAGTTGATGGCCCTCTACCGATAGGAAGAGTTGATGGCCCTCTACCAATAACGAGATTTGATCCCTACTCGGGTATAGTAGAAGATATACAAACTCTAGTTAGCTTTACAAAATCTTAATTTGAGTCAATTCTGATACATGAATAAAATTTCCAACTCAAAGGAATACTGTTGAGTTTACAGAAAAAAAATTATGATACACACCGACAATAACACACTACATGTAATAAAACAAGGATTTGGTACCCTCTAAGGATGTGCAGTTAATTTCAAAAATAATTCAAATTACCTGATAACAATGGATTTTTCTTCAAAACTTTAAAAGATAAATTTGTCAACAAAACATGCATTTTAAGGTTGTAAAAATGAAAACTAACATTTGCATACATTAACTATGCTTGACAAAACATTTGGTCTTTTGGATGGTCCAATGTTCACTTATTTGATTCTAGTCCCTCCCCAACAAAGGTAAACTGCCTAAAAGCTAATATTTCTCAAAAAAAATTTTTTTATGCTTGCATTAAAGTTTGTTGTAGTCATTATTTAATTACATGTGGTCTGATTATTTAACAAATTTGATATGTACTATATATCTTAAATGTTGCCAATCAATATGTAAAACTCGAGTGCCATGAAAAAACATAATACGAAAGCAAAACAAGCTCACAAATATACACTCCCCTTCCCTTCATTTATATAAACCCCCATTCTCTTTATATATCTACATACCTTTTATTTGAACATTAGTTTACTTACATGTATTGCAAAACATGATCAAGAAAATAACATTAACTTGACAAATGGCCATCAAAAAAGAACATCAGGACTGGTGTAATGGCCAGGACACAAACTACTCAGATGTACATTTGATAATATGGACGCAAGTTCTACATAAATTAAAGAGTGGTCACTAGAAACACCTGATGTGGGTTAAATAGGAGTGCATGTTGATTTGAATCTCCAATTTCAGTTATCCACTCATTCATTGTATGTATACATACCTAGGTAAGTGGTCATTATTAGTTCTTTTAAGCAATCCCAATCACAAGAGCCAATTTCGTTTATTTGGAACAACTGGTTCAACCATTTGTTAAAGTCATTATTACAAGTATACATCCTGACAGACCTGCAGTTTTTGATACAGGCCTGTGAGGGCTTTGTCACGGCTTGTCTGAAAACAGTATAAAATCACCTGGTCCGTCTTTAATTCATAAACAAACAACTCTATCCAACCAGTCAAACCTTATTACCGAATATGGCCTAGTATTTCACCTTGCATATGTTATCTGTGAACAGTCACAATCGACACCTACCCACAAGAGAAAATAACTGTAATATGCAAAGCCAGAAAACCTTTGTCGTTTTGATCACAATCAAACAAGCATGCCTTGATCAAACTCAATATAGCTCTTTAAAATCAATGTACAGCCATTAAGGATTCGAGACTTGATGATATATTTTCATACCAACATGAATTTGAGTTCTTGTGTTCTTAGTGTAGTTTGATCATTATATGGAACCCAAACAACATCATTTAATACTACAAACCTGTGTGTCTACATTATTTATAGACAACTCTCTTTTTATCTTACAATAAGATTTTAAAGATAACAAAATCAAAATAAACAAAGTTGTTACCGGTTTATAAAAGTACATAAAATGGGACACTGTTGTTAAGTGTATAAAAATCCACTGAAACAAGGAAAAGAATGACCAACAAAATTCTATGTTATAAACATAAATTAATGCAGTTTGGTGTTTTGACAATAAACCTGCCATCCAGTGAGTTCTGACAGTATTAGGATTTGGTACCATAGTAAGTCTGCTACACTTCATCGATCTAGTTCTGACAGTATTAGGATTTGGTACCATCGTAATTCTGCCACACTTCATCGATCTAGTTCTGAAAGTATTAGGATTTGGTACCATAGTAAGTCTGCCACACTTCATCGATCTTGTTCACCCAGTCTTGTGACCTCGAACTTTTATCCTCCAGGTAATATGTTCTGTTGGGCTGTAAAAAGTGGGGAAATATGACATATAAAGCGTAATAATATCAGGACACAAATCATAAATTATCCTGTTTAATCTTTCTTTGTTCTGTAAGATTAAATATATATATATTTATGTTCACTTCAATCTTGCTTCTTAGATCTGCAAGATTCATCTGATTTACAAGTCTAGTTTTGTGTGGCAAATAAAATGACTTAAAATCTTGTCTGCTGTCATTTCTACCAACAAGTATTCTGAAAGCGACTCTTATACGGGTACTCGGTAAATGGAAACATCAATCAGAGGCTGCTTTCCCCACTCAAAGAAATGAAATTGAAACTTTTGTCTATATTTCCATAAATACTAGTTATGTGATAAATATAAACTTACACTAGTGGCTACATTATATGAATTTTATCAAACTCTTTAAATGGAACTTGATTAATAAATTTCATATAACATAGCAAATCATGTAAGATTCTTATCATGTTTATGTTGGATACTTACAGTATGAACAAAAAATGTTTTAAAATTTTTAGCTTCGGGTTTCAAATCCTTGGACCTGTAAAAGAAAACAATCCATTCTTTAGAAAGTAGTAAAAAATAAACAAAATATGGTAATTGTAGCACACCATTGTTTACATAGAAAATTTTAAACAAAACGAAATCTGTGATGATTAACCTGTAAACAAACACAAAATCTGGATCAAAATAAAGGGCCAAAAGTTGGTTTTGATATCAATCATTGGAAGATCAAAACTCTGATAGTGATACAAGCTTCAATATCACATTTGCAGATGAATATTTGTCATCAATTTTGTTTTTGTAATCTCATTACTTTGTGTAAATTTCCTTTAACATCAAGGGTCTTTAAAGGTCCAGCAAAGTTTGTGAGGGGAAGGAAAGTCTGAGTCTCATATGTTTGGTATCTGCCTATCTAGCAAATGTCCTATGTGGGCATTAATTTTGCAACCAAGAGATGGAGGGCAAATGGTAGAATGCCACTTTAACCTCTTCAATCCTCTTAATCAAGTATGGATGTGGACCAAAAGAAAATAATTTCTGGACAGACAGAAACATGTTAATGCACCCTTACCATGGTATTTGGCCTTTTAACACTTTATTTGTAGGATCAACATAATATAGGTGTGGCCCTTCTGTTAGTAGAAACATCCGTCTCCGTGCAAACAAACCCTACAAATATTCAAGCACTGTACATTACAAAAATTCATTTTACTAATATGACACTTTTTCTTGTGTACAGTTTAATTCGTACTTTGATACAAAAAGATTATAATGCCATAGTTACGGATTTACAGCTTACTGTACATTGTTTTATTTAACAGTGATCCTGTGTATCCAGTAATTGACCAGAGACATTGCTGGGCAGAATTCCATTGTCACAAATTGTACCGTGAAATTAATATTCATAAATTAATATTCCATATTAACTGTGTAACAAAATGGCTGCCAACATTTGATTTTTTTACAGCATATTTTAAATTCAATGTCAATCAAAATGAGTTTTTTCAAGTTACATGTGATAAAGAATCTGAATTTTTTGTTCGTTTTATTTATTTTTTTCTTCATAACACTTGTTTCAAAGTTTCTGTTGTAAGAGAAGGATCTCGGTAATAAAAACTCTCAGAGTTAATTTACCAAAATTAAAACATAATGAATACCTATATAACATTGTAATATTTTACATACAATGCATTATTATTGATCCACAATAAATGCTGCAGCATAGCTTTGAATCAATTTTGCATATAATTAATAACTAAATAATTATTATGACATACCTTTCTCTTATCTACAAGTCCTTGCTTAAGAATGAGATTGCCTTCAACAAATTTGTGATATTCATTTTCTTTGGCCTGTGCTTCTATTAATGCTTTCCTCTCATCATCAGAAATTCTAGAAAAAGATTTAAAATGAAGATAACTGCATTAACAGATCACTAAAGTTTGTACATTGTATATATCTTCTGTTTCAATCCTCCTCTGATAGTTGTCATTGTGTTGGTTTGGTTTTATTTTCTTTAATATCTTTTAAACATCAAAGGTCATTTATGGTCCCTGTATGCTCTGCCAAAGATACAGAGCAGCATACCCCAGTCAGACTAATTGGTAGACTGGTGCTGAGCAGACATGAATGCCATTTTTAAATTGCTAAATGTATCTCAGTCAGGGAAACAATTAAGGGCCTTCCTCACGGGGCCAAATGCTCAACTCAAAAGTAAAAGTAAGGCGGTATAAAGTATTGTGATGAATTGCTTGATGTCTGTGATTTTAGACTTGTTTAAATAATGTGTTATATATTAGCTGACTGTCATCATTATGTAATATATACATGACATTGCCACATTTTCTAGACATCACTAACGATAATCCAGGAATACTTACACCGTTTCTGTTATAATTTCTGCAACTCTTCTATCAGAAAGGCCAGGCTGAAGTTGGAATTAACAAATATTTTATACTATACATGTTTATCAAGTGCTTGAGAAACGACTGAAATAAAGACTGCACCACACACTTGAAATCTTATTTTTTGTTCGAAAGCAATAAACTAAATGAAAATTAAACAATCATAATCATTGGGTACAACAGGGTATGTTTGCCTTCTCTGATATTAGTTTTGAAATTGTTCAGTAAATCTTATGTTCATTGGAAGTATTTTATATTATTATTTCCTATAAAAAAAATATGAATCTATGTTATGGTTTTTGGTATTAGTCTATCAAACCAGGTTGACTGAACATATTTAGCAATGTCATTAAGTTCACAACAAAGATATGCAATATTCCTGTGTATGGAAAATATTCATCTAAATAAATAGATCACCTTATAGTTTCCATAAATATTTTCGGGATTTTCAGAAGTTGCAGGAAGATATGGCTGCAATGTTGGTGGTTTCTGTTCTTGTACTTTGTCCCAATCAATATCTTCAAAAAATGGATGTTCTTTTAGACGTTGGTATCCTCCCTGTTCTGGACAACCAAGACGTTCCGATGGCTCTATTACCTGTAAAATGATAACATTTACTGTAGAAATCAATTCATTCCAACAAAATTGAAGATGACTTCCTTAAGATAGGGAAATTTTATCAATTCTTTCACAAAGACATCACAAGTTCTAAATTCAATTCTATGAGAGAGTATTGTTGTCACATCAGTTATTTTTGAGTTATATTTGTTTTTATTTATTTGAGTCATCTTAAACTTTTGAGTGATCCAAAATTTTGAGTCCTCCTCTCAAATTTTCAGGTTAATAACCAAGTGATAATAAGATATTTTGAGATAATAACCAGAAAATTTCAGATCATAACTCAAAATTTCCGATGAAAAACTAACTGATGTAGCAGCAATATACTGCATAGAATTCTATCTTGTATAACAAAGTTTTTAACTCAACATTTTAGACATGATCCAAATATACAAATAAATTAGTTGTTTCTTTAGAAAACTTAGGTACTGTGTTACGTATTTGTTTATTTCTTTGTAAAACAAACATTGATAATTGGAAACTGTAACTTACCAATAACTTCTCAACCAAATCTCTGGCGACCTCACTAAAACCATCGGGGAACTCATAATCTAACTTCATAATCTTCTGAAAGATTTGATATTCATGCCTACAAAAAAGTAAATTATACTGCCACCAAACAGATCTATACTGCATAACCAAATTTTAACAGAATGGTATCGAGTACTTACAGAGTAGGCATATCAACAAGAGGCCGATGGGCTTTAACGGTCATCTGACTCTTGGCATAATACAACATAGTCGTTTAAAGATTTTAGCCTATTTGACCCCTGTGAATGAAGATCAAGGTCATTTTTTTTAAAACAAATATGGTAGCCCTTCATCCCAGCATGCCACAGGCCCAATATCAGGTCTCTAGGCCTCTTAGTTTTTCACAAAAGTTATTTAAAGATTTTAGCCTATTTGAACCCTGTGACCTTAAATGAAGGTCAAGGTCATTCATTTGAACACACATAGTAGCCTTTCATCACAGCATGCTACAGGCCTAATATCAGTACCCTGGGCCTTCTGGTTCTTGAGAAGAAGTTGTTTAAATAATTTAGCCTTTTTGACCCCAGTGACCTTGAATGAAGGTCAAGGTCATTCATTTGAACAAACTTGGTAGTCCTTCATCCCAGCATGCTGCAGGCCAAATATGGGTATCCTTGGCCTTTCAGTTCTTGACAAGAAGTCGTTTAAAGATTTTAGCCTTTTTGACCCCTGTGACCTTGAATGAAGATCAAGGCCATTCATTTGAACAAACTTGATAGCCCTTCGTCCCAGCATGCCACGGGCCCAATATCAGTTCTCCAGACCTCTTAATTTTTCACAAGAAGTTGTTTAAAGGATTTTCGCCTATTTGACCCCGGTGACCTTAAATGAAGGTCAAGGTCATTCATTTGAACAAACTTGGTAGCCATTTATCCCAGCATGCTGCAGGCTCAATATGGGTACCCTGGACCTTCTGGTTCTTGAGATGAAGTTGTTTAAAGATTTTAGCCTTTTTGACCCGTGTGACCTTGAATGAAGATCAAAGTCATTCATTTGAACAAACTTGGTAGTCCTTCATCCCAGCATGTCACGGGCCTTATATCAGGTCTCTACGCCTCTTAGTTATTCACAAGAAGTTGTTTAAAGGATTTTAGCCTTTTATGACCCCTGTGACCTTGAATGAAAGTCAATGTCATTCATTTGAACAAACTTGGTAGTCCTTCATCCCAGCATGCTACAGGCCAAATATTAGCACCCTGGGCATTTCGGTTGTTGAGAAGAAGTTGTTTGAATGAAAAGTTTATGCACGGCGGACGGTGCACGACGACGGACGGAGCATGAATACAATAGTAAGTTTAAAGTATTTTTTATCTCTTTTGAACACTATATTACCTGAGTTGACACAGGACCGTGTTTCAGATTTCTAGGAAATTGTTTAAAACAAAAATTGATGATGATATATTCCATTGCTTACCCTCCACGGAATGGGACTAGCCCAGACATTAACTGGTATATAATGCAGCCAAGAGCCCAAAGGTCAGAACTGGAAATAGAAACAAAAATCATCAAAAAAATAAGAGCTACTGAATGGTATATTCTAGGTTTGTCTGGTGCTGCTGGTTGCCGACATGTTTCGGCCTTAAAGGCAGGCCGTCATCAGTGCACGGCTTACATGGTGTACAAGTAGTACAGTATGGCAAGGTCATGTGATAGAAACAACAATGTTACAGAAACTGGTGGTATGGTTAACATTTGCCATGTACATATAAAGTTTCTTGATTTAGCACATACACCAGATCATTAGTCTGGGTTAAAACAAATTTTGAGGAATAAACTCTATATATTATAATACATTCTTTTAGATATTGGATGGAATCCTCTACCAATCATTGTTAGGAAACAAAATATTGTCAATGCTATTTTTTCATAAATTAACAACTATTGTTAGTCAAACAAGTCTTTGTAATTATCTTTCTTTTTTTTATTTAGAAACCAACACATATCCTTTATTTTTCCAAATAAATATTTGTATTGATATCCGCGATATATATTGTACAGTTTGTTTACCTGATACAAGGTTTTTTACTGGTAAGGATTTCCGGTGATACATATTGTGCTGTACCCACAAAAGAATTCTTCCTCTTAGGTTGATTTTCAGGTTCTGGTGAAGGTTCTGAAAAAAAGATCATTTACAATAGGTTACAGGTATCAGCATGATCACAACATACATGTATATACATATCAAATACGAAATAATAATAGATACATATTAGAGAAGTCATATGCCATTTTTTTTTTTTTTTGCAGTTAAAAGAAAACTACAATGTATTTTTACCTGGTCCACTATTTGTTGATTCTTGCAAATCCAATATTTTAGCACTACCAAAGTCTGTGATTTGTATATGCATTCCATCATTCAATAAGATGTTTTCTGGCTTCAAATCTCTGTAAAAACAAGTCAATTCAGCAAATTACAGTCTCCCAAGAAGAATTTGAGGATTTTTTTGTTGATGATAGTTGGAGATCAAAATGTAGGGACCTTTTTTCAGTTCATGCACAAAGTCAGCAATCTTACTGTTTAGAGGTCTGAACTGATGTAACTAACTTAATGTATATCATTTTACTTTTCCCCTCATTTTTCCTTTAGAAAGCTCTGTCTTTCATAAATCTGTATTATACCTTATAACCATTATACAACGCAATTCATAAATCAATGATCTTAACTTTGATGGGGTATTGTGCTTACCTGTGAATAATGCCCAAGCTATGCATGTGCTCTAGAGCCAGAACAAGCTCTGCAGCATACCAACGCGTACATTTGTCATCAAAACATGAAAGTCTATTGAGGTAGTCCAACAGCTCGCCTTGTCTAGCATAGTTCAGTACAAAGTCTTATCTAGTTAAGGATATAGCACACAGTTTTCTCACTTATGGTACCTCTTTGATGCATTTCATTTCTGTCATTTTATTTATTTCTTTTATACTCTATTTGTACTATCTAATCCCTTCTCATTAAAGTATTCATCTGACCAAATGCAAATCGAACCTATTCAGTGCTTTGTAACTAGTGATGCTTTAAATGTTGACGGGTGCTGCAACATGACGTAAATACAAAGACCCTTTGTGCAGGATGAGCTAAATATGTTTTAAGTATTTAACACTCTACTTTCAGTGTGAAAAATCCATGTGATCAATAATGAATGGTTTCAAAGTTTATGGTGCACCAAACAGCAAAACAGTCAACACAGTATATTTTTTTATAATGTGGTTTGCTTACACAGACTTTTAAGCATATTATTTTTGATTTTATTAATTTTCAAAAAGTTGCACTTAAGTAATGGTCTTTTAACAGTTGAATTTTTTTTTTAAATATAATTTGTAAAATATAACTTTCCAGTATGTACTTCAATCAGCAACTGCCAAAAAGTTTGGATAATTTCTTAAACTCAAATGCCATTTTATTAAAATGGGCTCTTCAAAGCCAAGGAATAAAAGAAATTGACACTCTTCATTCAGGTTATCCTTAATAACTTATATACAGAAAGGGATACAGAGTCTGTCTTGGTCCTGAAAGGTGTAGAAGAGACGTATAAAGAATGCATGGTTCAACTTCATTAAAACTTCTTTCTCTCTCATCACATATTGAGTCTTCTTCTCTCGCATAATATGTCGTTTGTCCAGTACTTTGACTGTAATCAATGGATAAAAAATATCAATTGTCAGCATAGTCATGAGTTTGTTTAAAACATCACAAACTTAACTTTTGTTTAATAACATTAAAAATGTTTTCCAAACATTAACTGTGTAATTCTATTTTTTTCTGAAAAGTTTTGTCATTGGAAAACTCAAATTTGAAACAAGTTAAACTAATAATGAATTTTGTGAATTTTCATTTGTGCTTGCTTTTTAGGACAATTAGTATCAAATGTACAATATCAGATTAGAAACTTTAAACTCACCTGCAAATTCATTTCCAGATTCAATTTCTTTAGCCAAATACACCTGGAAAAACAAATCAATATAAAAATGTACACATTTTGCACAATGAGAGGTTGATGTTTAAAGCTTCAGTCTTCAGTATAGAGGGAGAATTGAGTTAAGATTCAAAATAGCCCATTTTACCATTGTATAAGAAGAAGGTCGAAGCTTACATATTAGTCTCAAAACTAATGCTATGACCTCATCAATGATGAGTTAATCATAAGTTAAAGGGGATAAGATCATGAAAGTTATAGGTGAAGAAAAGTTGTTTTACTGTTGAAAAGGATCCTTCACCAATGACTTTCCCAAATATGAAGTCATTGGGAGTTTTTTTGGCAGGCTTCTTTCCATTCAACTTGGCAGAGTCTTCCTGTGACATCCTCTTGGTCTTTTACCTAAATCTGTGACTGAAAATAAAATGGCCAATCAAGATAAACTGCATGATTTCTGGTTATATACATATGGATTAATCCATACGTCTACTGGTCTGTAGTGGTTTTATATCAATAGGCGATAAATGACATATATTCAGAAAGGAAATCACCTCACTAACTCTTGATAATATCATAAACACTAATATGTAGCTGAATAGGACTGATTGAATCATCAGAGACCAGGTAGCACAGTCAGTAGAGCATTCGGCTAGTGTTCGGAGGTCATGGGCTCAAACTATCCTTGTCTGGATGTTACCATTTTCTCCTCTCCTGTTACAAAACTGGCAAGATTGTCAACCCCTGTTATAAACATTATAAAAACGAGAGCATGCTTAGCAGGGGGATACATTCAAACTTGTGAGTTATTGTATCTTTGAGGTGAAAGCTTGGAGAAAGGAGGGATGAATTTAGCGAAATTGGACCAGGTCAATCGTTGGTGACCACGAAGCTCAGTCCGTTAAGCATTTGACTAGTGTTTGAAGGTCCTGAATTTGAATGCTGGTCTGGCCGCTACATTTTCTTCTCTCCTGTTAAAAATATAAACAAAATCTAGGCCTTCAATCAAAGATCTTGAGTAATCTTAATTCATTCAAATATCTAGAGTAATCGTCGACACTCAAAGACCTAGAGTATGATCAATCCTCAAATATCATACTTTCATTCTCAATACACCATCAAACTAGCTTAAAATCTGGTTGTCTACTGTACACTCTGCAGTCACTATAAAATGATATAAACAAACGAAATGTAGTGAGAGTACTATGATTATACTATAACTGAACTAGTCTTCGTATGATCAACTCTGATTAACATACAATATTTTCATGTTACAACATGAAATCACTAACTGGTACACAGTCAAATGAAATCACATTTACTTTTACGGTGCATACATATGAAAGGAATCATATAATTATTGCAAAAATTCAGATGCATTATTCTGCATCCTTCCGGGTAACTAAAGCTGTGAAATTAACATAAAACCTGCATTTTCAAAATATTGACCTCAAATTTATTGACAAGGGCATAAACAATTGATACCTACCCAAACTTGAACATTATTTCTCATAAATTAACACAAAAATGCATCACTTTCTCTTCATCAAGTCAAATGTTAACTTTAGCGGAAGTCCATTTACTTATAAACGGATGTATTATATTGCGCATGCGTAAGTGGTAGCAACTTGAGTTATGTAAAAAACAACAGTTATTTGGACAGTTTTCAATATAAATATATACCCAAATTAATTAATTTTCTTGATTATTACATTACCCATTATTATCTTGTTATAATATGGGTGAAATACATGAAAAATGATATATTATACTTGGCGGATTGTGACGTCACACCTGTCACATCCGGGATATTCTATTAGCATGGCGGCTGCAATAATGTTATTTCCGGATAACCAGGAAAGGTTTGTTATGTACCTTTTACTTCGCTTAACACTTTTAAAGGCTCTCTTTGGGTGTTAAAAGATTATAAATTATCATAAATTAGCCCTGATGTTTGACGACCACAAATTATTGAATGCATTTATCAGAAAAGTTCTTTATTTAACCGTCTTACCCCCTTATCATATTACCTGTGTGTTATGTGTGTATTGGATATCATTAGGGGTGCTCACAAGTCTGTGTAGTTTAAGATGACTGACGTGACATATCATTTCTTCATATTTTTGCAATGTACAAGAATGCTACTACAAGGTTATTGAGATGACACTTCGATATTTGGACGTCTAACTATACACTGTCTTCACAACAGGTGATAATGAATCATTTCTGTTTTCAGTGTCTGTAATGTATAGCTGTGGTGTACAGTATGTTTATTGTTGTGTATAGACTGCTATAAATAATACCAGAATGTTCTTTAGCTTAAAGCCCTCATTATAAAACTATGTGTAAACGACTTGTTTGTTGGCTTACAACATGTGCATGTCATTTTATTGTCTCTTGGTTATATAGGTTACCAGTTTTCTTTATCTAACTTATATACAGTAGACCCACTAGTTGTATAGTAGGTAGGCTTAAGTCCTACTTACGGTACTATACACTCAATGTATCTCAGTGTAACATAGGGATCACACCATCCCACTTCAATTCAGAATGTGTCAATCGGATCACCCTGTCCTTTTATAAAAATATGATTTGTACATATACTATAAATATGATATGTACACATATGATAACTATACAACAGATCTAGAGATCACCTCAACCCTACTTCCACTCAAAATACAGCACATGTATAACTGTTTAACAAGAGTTGCCTTGTCAATACACACAATAGCTGCAATATTATAGCTCGACTTTTAGACAAATTATGGTGTCGTCTTTAGAGCTACAATTGATACCTATTACTGCTAATGGACCAAAGTATTATTTATGCAAACCATACAGTATAACCAAAAGTACAGTATATATTAAAATGGTTGTATGTTTTTTTTGGCAAAAAAAACAAAAATATAAATTTATGTATAACAGTGGACCCTCAAAAATCCGGACACCTTCGTTCAACCTAAACCGTCTGGATTACGAGTTTTCCGGACTGCCGAATTCCGTGTTCTTAGTCAATTAAATTGTCACGTACGAGTTTCTCTCCTTTACCTTGTAGTCCATGTTAGGCTTTTATGTAATATGTGTTTATTAAAATAAATACTTCGTTTGTTATGTTTTATAGGTGTTTTTTTTAAATATTATTACGTTAAAGGTAGGTTTCGCCCAACCAAATAAATATTTTTTTTGTGAAATGCGATAAGCGGAAGAAAAGATGAAAAAACATATCAAAATATCTCAATTTAATTTCTTTATGTGTTTGAGATTGAACAAATGTGTCTTGAATACAAAATTGAAGGAAATCCTTGATTTATTACGGTGTCCGTCAGACAAAATAATATGCAAATGAAGCTGCGATGGATTGCGTTGTCGAAGTTTGGCGCATGCGCATTGTCACGCACTAAAAGTAAACAAAATGGCTGAACGAAAGTGCGTGAGATGAAAAAAATATATCTGAATCGGTAGCACCTTAGGATATCTATAGGGAATTAAATTCAGAGATGGCATGTAGCAATAGAAGAAACAGAAGCCACATCTCAAGCGGAACTTGCCGGGATCTGTTGGGACTCGTGTAACGGCATTGCACGTGGTGAGTTAAATTTCAACACATATGCCAGCACACAAACAGCCGCAGACTAACTACATGTATATTTGGTGTACAAAGTTAGCGAGCGTATGTAAGTAACATGAAGTGTTTTAGATTATATGATATGTATAAACAGTCCCTCGCACTTCGATTTTTTGTTGTTGTTTTTTTAACTAAACATGCCGTGGCAAGACTGTCACTTCTATCTGACATTTTGTTGCACGCTTCCGTTTGTTGCTGCGGCCTCGTTTTGGAAAAAATACGTCGTGTTCTATGTAAAGCTTGACTTCGATCTATTTTTAGAGGAGTATTTTCCTGGTCAAGCTAGGCAACTGACCACCCATATTGTTCGCTGTATGCATTGAAAATGATCTGAAGATTATGTATAGGATAAATTTCAATTTCATAGTCTTTATATTTCATTGGGCGAAACCTACCTTTAAGAATATTAAATAAACATATTTCAAAATAAAAAACCGAAAGCCATCGTTAATTGTGTACTATGTATGCATATAGCTACATATCCCACTCTTGATCTGTCATAAAGCAAATTGTTTCAAAATGCCTCACCAAGGATCAATATCATCAACGTTTTTGGCATAAAAAACTACGATAACAAATAGTTTCAAAAATTGGAAACCTACAAAAAAGTAAAATGAAAATTTTACACTTGTGATTTTCTGAGGCAGTGCTACACTAGGACAAAAAAGGCACCATTTCGTACCCAGCTGAAAAGTATAGTAGGCTGGGTCCATATATTTGTTCTACATTTCGATATTTATAACAATTATTTAACCTGGAAGCCAATTAATGCAGTTAGAGTTATACATACATTCAAAACAGAGTTGACCTTAGGGTTACTGAAATATGAAATTGATAAATCCTTGAGTAATATTGACCACGAAAAAAATATTTCTTTTATATCTAGGTTAAAGATTAAAATGAAGGACATAGAATGACCTAAATTGGTATACTTCCATAGTATGACCTTGTTGACATAGCTAGTAACTTGCTGTGTTGGAAATGTAATGTCAGAGATTGGTGAAATGTGAGCTACTTTTATAATATGGTACACAATACATGGTAATGTAATTATTAGCATGAAGTTCAATTGTTATTAAGAAAGAACTTTGAAATGCATTTTGCAATGAAAGAGAAAAGTTATATTTATATACAGTAAAACCCCTCTAACTCGAACCCGGATTCCTCGAATACCCCCTATTCGTCGCACTGGTCATATGGTCCCAATCATGTCCCTATATAATCTATGTAACAAAGCCCCGGATAGCTCGAACAGCTATTCGTCGAATACCCCTTATTTCTCGAACAGAAATATGCCCCCGTTTCATCAAATACATAGTATTTAACCATGTTTTCGTCGAACAGGTGTTCGGCCCTTTAAATTTTTTTACCTGTGTCACACATGACTGCACCGACTGACATGGATATTTGCTCACGATCTTGTGTTTATACAGGTGGCGTATCAAGCCTTTAGGTAATTAAGGGATTAACGGTGTCATTATTACCTACCTACACGATCGCAAGTCGTTGTTTCATGTTAACTTTATTTGAACAGTTCAGAAAAGGCATTAAAATATTGATGTTTCTCTCGTAATTATCTTCGCTGTAAATACGAAAATATGAAAGTTGTTGATCCGTGTTAATAGAAAGTACGCTAACGCATTGGGAATTGACAAAAGAGGCGGAAGATATTACTGCCGTCCGCCTAATTAGAAGTTTAATCTTTTTAAATTTCTGTGTTGTTTTCATTCGACATGCTAACACAATGTTATTCATCGAAAGATGTAAACGATATCAAACGATATGCAAAGTGCGTTCCGTATCTTTTCCCGTACATTGTATTTTGTAACTACTCGTGAACACATGTAACCAAACGCTTTTACAAAAATGACTTATATAGACATCGTTTCTAATGTCCGTAATTATGCTGGTTAATTGTGAGTATGTATTTTGTAAATGTTTTAAATTATTTTGAATAATTAAATTATAGAAAATGTACTACTGGTTAACCAATATGGATTGTACATTGATCGCTTACCCTGCTGTAAATGGCATTTGATTTAAGTTAGAGCTTTCTCGTAAGCATTTCAAACGCTCAATTTATGTTTTCATATTTTTTAAACTTAATATTGCTATCAATAAAACACTTTAATCAAGAAATACAAAATCCTGAAAGATAGGGTAATTAAAACGTATTTGCCGTGCATTGTTTGTCATAGTTTGAGACCGGACATTTTGACTGTTGATCGTGACCAACCTCGGATGAGTCGAATACCCCGTATTCCTCAAACTATTGACCTGGTCCCCCGCTGTTCGAGTTATAGGGGTTTAACTGTATGTGCTAGTCTTCTATTAGTTTTGACAGATAACTACGTTTATAAGCGGTAACAAAGTAAAGATTGTTGTAATCCATTCCTTTTAAATGTATGATTCTCTCTTTTGTGATAACATTTACATTAACAATTAGTATCGGTTGGTTATAACGAACACTAGGCATAAATGCAGTACTATATAATGTAGAAAACGACTACTGATCGATTAAATCCGGATCGTAATGATTGGTAATTGGTTCACTTCTCCAACCGAACCCTCTCTAAACTGGCTGAAATTATATGCACTGACCATGATCAGTTTAAGGAAGTTCCACTGTAATAAAATGTTACATACAATTACCTATATGCAAATAATCTTTTTTCTTGCAGGAAGAATGTATGTTTAGAAGAGACCTTTTGAAAAGTGCTTGCACTAGGAACTGAAAGGTAAGAAAATAGATATTTAAAGTGCATCATGTAGGTCATAAAATTAAAATTGGAAAACAAAACTGAATTTGTCTATTATATAATTATATAAAGCCATTTTTACATCGTTTATTGGCAGTTTGTACAATACAAGCACATTTTGTTTGTGTAAAAGGAACAGGTTGGTATGCCAGCTTGGCTTGTATATAATGTACGTATGTAACAGGGGAGATGAAAATATAATGACCAGACCAGGAGTCGAATCCAGGACCACCGAACTCTAGCTGAATGCTCGATTGACTGAGCTACATTGTCACTTATGATCGACCCTATCCAAACTTGCTACATTTCTCCCTCTATTTCAAAGACTTTTCCCTTGAAGACATGCAAGACCCTATACACCAACCCCATGGGTATTTTAGTTCAGTACCAGTTTTGTATCAGGAGAGGAGAAAATATAGCGGCCAGACCGGGATTCGAACCCTAGCCGAATGCTCTCTCAACTGAGTTAATAGCTGGTCATCAATGATCGCCCCAGTCAAATCACGCTACACTTATACTGTATGCAATGCATGGTCTCTGTCTCTCAGCTATTGGAGTATGCTTCTTTGGCTTAGTCAGTAGAGGTGTTGGTTTGTCATTCCAGAGTCCTATGTTTGATTCATAGTTTGGGCATTTGACATTAATGTTTACTTTTTCCTGTTTTACATATTTAAACTAATGCATGACTTATAGTGAGGCTCTAAATGACATCAGCTGTCAATGGCCCGTAAAACTCAAACAAAGTTTTACATACTGGAGGTCTATATTGGAATTAAAAGATCTGATAGTAGTTTTAAATTACAGAAAAAAATGCACGTCCCCCTGTTAATCAATATATCCAGATAATGTCATATAATGATAGTATGTCAAAAACAAAAAGAAAAAAACTCAAACTAAAACATTTGTTTAATGAAACAGGAGCTTTTGAGTCCAGGAACAGATGCGTATATATATTATACTTGCAGGAAACCAACACTTTATATACATTGTATAGTGAAAATGATGAATTTCATATCCGTGTCTTGTTATTTTGTCACTGGACCTTACACATTTGACTATCAGTTAGTGGGTTTTATCTTTTGCTGAGGGTCTTTCTCATACATGTCCTGTCTTGGTTGCTGAAGTGGTTGTCTCTAGTAATACATGTATGATTTTCATGGCTAAAATATTGGAGACGAAAATATATAGGTAACAACTAACAAGTGATACACCTTTGATTATTAAGGTCTTAAGTGATCTTTCTCAATTTTTAGCCCACCATCATCAGATGGTGGGCTATTCAAATCGCCTTTCGTCCGTGGTCCGTCGTCCGTCGGTCGTTCCGTCCGTCTGTAAACAATTCTTGTTACCGCTATTTCTCAGAAAGTACTGAAGGGGTCTTTCTCAAATTTCATATGTAGGTTCCCCTAGGCCCCTAGTTGTGCATATTGAATTTTGGGACTGATCTGTGAACAAAATGGCCGCAAGGCGGCCATCTTGGATTTTGATACTTAAAGTTTGTTACCGCTATTTCTCAGAAAGTACTGAAAGAATCTTTCTCAAGTTTCATATGTAGGTTCCCCTAGGGCCCTTGTTGTGCACATTGCATTTTGGGACTGGTCGGTCAACAAGATGGCCAACCCGCTGCCATCTTGAATTTTGATAATTATCGCTATTTGTCAGAAATTACTAAAGTGATATTTCTCATATTCCATGGATAGGTTCCTCTTGTGATTTATTTGTGCATGTTTCTCAGAAAGTAATGAAGTGATCTGTCTTAAATTTCACATGTTGTATGGTTGGAAAAGTTTGAAAAGCAGGAAAAAGATCCCTCTTTCCATTATCCGACATAGATCATACTATGGTGGGCGCCAAGATCCCTCTGGGATCTCTTGTTTTGTATTTGGGTTTTCAGTAGTGTATGTAGTATTAATGCATATTTGATTTATAAGTTAGTTGATAGAAATTTGGCTGAAAAGTCTTTTGTGAATCGTTCTAAAGTTTAATTTTCACGTTTTCTTTAGTCTGTCAATAACAAAATGGCGGACACAATGTCATCTTGGATTTTTGGTTTGCTTAATAAAGATAAAGCTGTTGTAGGTTCCTCTTGTTATAAGATGTTTAAGAGAAAGGATAAAAGGGGAGGGATATAAGTTTATCACTGAATATGACAGGTTCATAATAAAAAAATCATTCAATGGTTGGCCTTTCACCTCTGGGTCACAAGTTCAAACTCATGCAGGTCATTTTTCAGTTACTAAACAGTTGATGGTGGGTTTTCTCTGAGTACTCCAGCTTTCCTCCATCTATAAAGCTGGCTGTTCTTAGGATATTAAATCAATCAAACGAGACTTTCTTAGGACACTTGATTAAAATTTGACAAATGTTTTAAAATCCTGAACAGGTGAATTTATCAACTGTAGAATATTTAATTTAAACTATTTTGGAAACAATATAAAATTACACAAAATAAGGTGGAGAGATATAAACATGTTAGATATTGATCAGGTATATGTGTACAGATCTAGAGTATGTACTGTTTAGATATGATGGTACTTTATAAGCAAACAACTCTGTCTTACTTTTTATTCCCATATCAATACATGATAATTTATTATCTTAACAGTTTTTCATATTTTATATTCTTGCTCTTAAAGAAACCTGCTTTAGCAACCATTGCCATATATACCCACATATTAAGACCTCTTTTGAACATTTTTAACACAATTTGACATGTGCATATATATATACTCAAAGATAAATTTATACGGACTGTGAGTGTTACTAAAACAGTTTCCTTTTATGAGAACTATATATTTTTCACACGCATTGATATATATAGTATTGTAGGTGCTTATTCTGGTTAAATCTAAATATAAACTTCTGAGAAACTGGTGTGAACTACCATCATCTCTATAAATAGCCTAGCACCAATGTTTTTGGAATGGTAGAGATTTATTGGCTCTGTTAAACTTTGGAGATGGATAATATTTATGGAACAGCTAAAAATGATGTCAAGGTGTCACAGGTAACAAGGTATTTTATCATTATGACCAGTCTGATATCTTCTGATCTGTACACCCTGGCTAGAGTATCATCTGTTATTTATATACCGGTATCAAATATTCTATATATAATCAAAACTTGTGTGTATTTGTCATCTACAGTAATTAAGGTTATGTTTCATGTTTTCCAAACAAATGACAAAACACTTTTGAAACTCTTCGAGGATGTTGTCAATTAGATATGGCCATTTTAGATGTGTACCAGACACATGGCACTATATATAGATTGCTCACTTTTGATTGTTTGTTTGTTTGATTAATTAACTTTCTATTAACAGCTATGGTCATGTAACGACGGTCTCCCATGTATGTGGTGTGCTGCTTGTATGTTGTGCGAGGTGCGTGTTTTGGGAGACTGCGGTATATTCATGTTGTGTCTTCTTGTAGAGTGGAACTGTTGCCCTTTTTATAGTGCTATATCACGGAAGCATGACTGGAATTTTTCTGAAGTTGAAAGGAACATGCATGTTTATGTCCATAGAGGATACATAAATAGTAATGTGTGTGGTGAAGGTGTATTGAATGGCAGTATTAAAATGTGTACACTGTTATGATTATAGAATTTATTTGCAATTGAACCAAGATGAAGAAAAAAAATAAATTAATATTTGATTGGAAGCACATAAAATCATTTTGAAATGGTTTAAAATATAAAATAATCATTATGACCAATCAAAATAAAATTCTCAAAATATATTTTTGCTTTTTGAGGGGGGGGGGGCCAAGAATCCAGAAAGATGAGTACGTTTATATTTTGTTTGACCAAACAGTCAGTATGGGATAAACATAAGACATGCTTGACTTGAAGCTTTTCAAACAATTTCACATTTTTGACTACCATTTTACTAGTTCTCTCGTTATATCATTGTTATCTTTAGTATTACAGTGTCTAGGTATATACCCGGTACATACAGTCAGAAAACTGATTTTGTGAGTAGATTTACAAGAGTTACGTTTCTTGGATCATGAGTTGGCCTGAATCCCACTTAATGACATCTTGCAAGCATACAGTCATTTAATCAACTTTATAATCAATTTTATCAAAAGAAGTTCTTCCCAAACATTTTTGACAGTTCTGTATTCAGTATATGGAAATAAGATCTATATTAACAAGATATATACCTGTGGAAAAGTAATGTTGGTGTATCTAGGCCCGGGGGGATATGTACATGCTACATGTCTGTTACGATCAGCTGATGGGAGGAATGGTGCCTTTCTCCCCATCATGTGTAACTCATTTTCTCCTGGAGCCGGGGTGGTGTGAAGGTAGCACATGTTAGTACTGACACAGGTATACATGTCACATCAATGTAGACTCCAGGGGCGGAAGTCCAGGCTAGATTCAGCTTGACCAGCATGGACCGCTGCTGATGGGATGATAAGACTTCAGAGGCTCAAAGGGATTATCTGTTTATTGATGGAATTTAAACAACATCTGTGAACATTGTCTCCAAACTTTGGTGAATGACAGTTACCAAGTAATATCTGGCTTCTGTAGAACCATGAACAGAAGTACAACGTTTTTGTACATTTCTGTGATCTGATGACCATTGGATTTGACAAACTTTGAAAAAATTATTTCAAATATGGCTTCTGATTAATTAGGGAATAGTTTAGAAGTGACGGATGGTAGCATTAGAGAAGCAGGATAGTTTGCTAACAGTTACTTGACCACTGTGTACTGACCAGTAGGGATGTGTTGTTGTGTTTGGCCACTTAACTACAGCTATGTTTAATTATGGCCAAAGCAGGAATACATGTGCTGATCTCACAGCAGACTCAGCAATAGTACCCTGCACCAGGTCAAAGGAGCTTTAGTATGGAACTGTTAGGTGAGTCAAGTCATACTGGTACATCACAGGGTTTAAATCCACTACGTTATAGATGGTATATTGATGATCCATATACAAATAATAAAATTATGTGTGACAACAGTTTTCAAAAATCAACCATAAAAGATTTTATGGCAGGCATATGTATGGTGCACATGTTCTGATGACCTTATATGCTAAAGTGACCTTTGAAATGTCATTAGGTTGCTTCTGATATTCATCTACTCTCATTTCGTAACTTTACAAACTTCAGACATAAGTTTTAAGTTGTTATCTCACAGTAAAATTAACTTGAAATTTAAATTTGGAAAGTGCAATAAATCAGATAATTTAGTTATGCAATTCTTTAAGTTGCAAATACATGAAATTGATCTCAAAGTATATTGTTTCATTTTCTGATAACCTGGATATAAATGACATTTCTGCCATGATGAAATGAATAAGGCAAATGTCACTTCTATGTCTGTCCCGTCAAATTATAGGAATTTCTTGTTTTTAAGTCAATGATGTGTTCTTTGTTTGAAGCTATAAATTATGGCATCTATAAAGTTGTTTTTAAAACGTCAGCATCTTCATGGAGATATCTTTTGACCTATACCAGTGACTAAGTTAAGGTTATGACTTGTACCTTATTTATTGTGGTTTGTTTAAGAAAAGAAACCACAAAATAGATTGGTATTTACATTCTCTGGTATAGTTATTGTATTGCCACATTGTACCATATTTTCTAAACAGTAACTTCATTGTTGTCATTAATCATCAAGAAGCACAATGGAATTGAGGCAATTTCAAGGGTCTTTGAACTTTTCTTTTTATTCCATAAATATGAGGTCTCCCAAGTAGGAGATTTAATAAAGAATCTATGTTCTGTATGCAATGTTATTTTATATACATAGAAGAAAGTAAGAGAGATAGAAAATAAACAAAAAAAAAGAAGAAACTTTTAAAGTAAGAAGTTGTAATATCGTTTATTTGAAGAAACTCATATTCTTCAACCAAATTAAAACTAATTAACATAAACAGTTCATTAATATGATGTTTACAGTAAAACACAATTATAACAAATCTCTATGGACCAAGACAATGCATTCATTATAAGTATACTTTGTCATACATACTACAAACAGCTTATAATAGAGGATCTTTGATGAGTGAACAAAAAATACTACATTTTAACCATGGATTCTTTTAGAAATAAGATTGTTTGATATAGCCATGTTCTACTCGATGAGTGTTAATGCCAACTGGATTGCGGATTGTCTATCAACTCATCCACCCCTTAAGACACATTTAGACTCTTCTAAATCAAAGACTAGACTAATTAATTTCGAATTTGCAGGGGTGAATGAAATGTAGTGGATCATTTTGTCTCCTCATCATAATTATGTCATGGATAATCCATTAACAGCTAATTACCTTATCATGATCATTTAGAAGATTATTCCTTAGTTACTTCATCATTAGGGTCTCAATATAATGTGCCTAATTGGTCGATTAATTTAATTCATTAATCATATTTTATTGCCTCAAAGCTCATTTTGGACATTTTGCTATCATTTAAGTTTCAATTTATGACATTATTTACATTGGTTACTTCATTGATTTTTGACTGCACAGCAAAATGCAACAGCTCACAGACATATATAAAAGTGTGGGATATGTATGCAAAATTGTTATGCTGATAAAGTATAATAAATAACTGCTGACACGTTAAAATAATAGTAATATCACATTTATATTGGTTAATGAATGTTACTGATTTAATAAGTTATCATCTCATAACATTTCATAATGGAAAATGATGTTGTATTGCAGAGTTTGATTATTGAACTGTAATTTTCTTCACTGCATGTATCTAGTAGTTTTATTCATTGAGATCCTAGTCCAACTTTAATATCATGTTTGTTATATGTTAGTTAAAATAAAGATTATAACTCATGTATTCCAAGGAATATAGAACATAATTTTTTATTGTTTTGTAATTATGATAACATTTTGTCACAGTTTTAATTATTCTGTCTTTGCATAGTACAGAGTAACCTCCCTTGCAGGTAGGTATTCGTAGTGATGTCATTATATTGTAAGTGAAATTAACATCATTTTCTCTAAAAAGTATGATTTTACGCTTCCAAACACATGACGTTACATTCAATACCAATCTGCAAGGGCAGATAACTCTGTAATATGACTTGTACATCTTACAGAATAAGTTATGATAAAACATTGACATTTTAGTTAAGTTTATGAGTTAGCATTAATGTGTGGTTTTGTTATTTACAGACTACATCACAAGTGTCCCACCTTCTCCCGTCAGCACTGGTAAGTGTATAGCATGGCCTACTAACAGAGTTATTGATCTTCCTAGCCTGTCTAAACCAAAACATGAGAAGGACACGATAGTCATCAATTATCCAAAAGTACTGGATGGGGTCAAACTGAGGCATAGTGCATCGGAGGTGATGGGTAGGATTGGTATAGACACAGACAAGTTCATCTTTTAAAACTGAAACAGCGACCCTTTGTTGTACATGGCTTTTGTTTTAAGCCAGAGAACACAATCTAACTATTTTGACAATAGATAAGACGAGAATATATGCCTGACAGAAATCAGGATTTATTGGTCTAGATCATTCTGATGTCAACTGACAAAAAGGCATTGGAACTATTTAATATGACTGTTTCAAAGCTAACAAAAAACAATACAGATTCTTACCTTTCTGGCAGTATGTCACCCTGGGTGGTAGCAACTATAGTTCTGCAGAAAATGAAATGTTCTTATTTTTGCCACTGATTCTTACCTCACAATTTATGAATATCATATGGTATTTTGAATCTGCTGTACCTGACATCAGGTATAGGAACATTGGACCTTAGTGATTTCAAAAAATATTCAAACAACCATGATAGTACCTTCATTGTGTCTTTTACAGTTAAATTTCAATGCTTAGAGGTTTCTGGACATCCATTTAAACCGCTAAGTTTAAACCAATGTCCAGTTAATATCCAGAATTTTCATTGTATTGACGCAATTTTGAATGTTCATTTTAAAGTTTAGCCGGAGCTAATACATATAAGAAAGTCTTTAGAGATTATGATGATTAAGGAAATCTTGATAATGGAATTCATATCTTCCTCATTTTCTATAATCCCCAAGTTGTGCTCTCCGAGACATGACTACTTGATTCTAAATGGTTTGGCGAGGTTTAAATTGGATGGTAACCACAGCTTTCATGGCCCAATGCAATCTAGGTCAGAATACAGAAAGTATCTGGCTACCTTTAGTCTTATATTGATCGATAGAGCATGTAATTTCATCTATTACTTATAAATATTAATTTTCAGACATCTGGTGGTATGTGTTTATCATATGTCATTTGAATGACGAGGTCAGAAAAGTGACTTCATTATTTATTACAGAAGATTTGGGAAGCATTCAAGCACTTGCGTTACTGCACTTTCCTTCTTGCCAGGAATAGATGGGGAAATTTCTTAATGAAATAGATATGTTTTCATAAGAGACCGACACTGGGTAGAGAAGGGTTGTAATAGCTGCATTGCTTACAGCAGGCTAACTTGTCAAGACCTCTCGTTTCAACGCTACGAAAACGAAAGGTGTTTTGGACACATATCAAAATCATGATTGGTATGATCTGTTGTATGTGGTTTGTGGGGGAGGCAGAATTAATTTGTTTGCATCACTGCTGTACATGCCAGTCTAAAGGATGTTTAAAGCTTGGTTCTCCAGGTCATGGATGCAGGTGATGCTCACAGCCTATCATTGGTGAAATGAAAAGTGTTATAATGATGTACAATATCGGGACTTCTTAAACACATAGATTTGATTTAAAACTTGCAATCTCTGTAAGGCATTAATGCCCTAGTCTCCATATGACATTGGAACAAGACATTATTCGATAGACCAAACACATTGATAACACATCCCTAACTCCCATTTCATGGTTGAGAGGTCATAAAAATGCAAGAGATATAATTACCCTCCTTATCCATTTAGATGTATGATGTTGTTCAGGATAATTAGCATAATTAAACAACAGTTTATGTATTTAGCATCATTGTCACACGGACAGGTCTTGTGTGTACCTAATTCTCAGAGATACCTTACACATCTGCCATTGATTTTGCTTCGTCAGACTCGCATTTTAAGCAGTATTTTTATGATATTGTGTAACCTATAGAGTGGTGGGTTATTGTCCATGCTGAGCTGGTACCACTAGAAGCCTGCTGTCTGTCTATTTGTATTATTGTGAGTCCTTTAGTAGTACATATCAACCCCACATGACACAATCCTCAAAATAATTCAATAAAGCATTTGGCAGGTTAGCTGGGGCTCATACTGCCACCTACATACATGGTGCCACTTGCATTATTATTATTGCATTTGTATGCATATCAGTAAGTTGATTTTGAAATTAGTTTTGAGCAGTAGAAAGTAGCAGAGCTATCAATGAAAATAAAAAAAGGGGGCACAGTATAGTTTTCATTACATGAAATACTGACTTTCTCTTCTTCACTCTTTTACTGTATATATCATTCAGAAGGTAACTAGGGTCAAAACAGATTTGCTATTCCTGCTTGATGTTCTTAGTGCCGTCAATATAATGTGATTGGGTCAATTATCATTCAATGTTCTTTATGGTATGATTCATTGAGATAGCAATATAAAAGTGCTATATCAGAAAGAGACTAGCTTTAGCAATATAGAGATGCTCTATCACAAAGAGGCTAACATTTACATACCTTATTCTTAGTAATACAAAGATGCTCTATCACAAAGAGACTAGCATTAACATACCATATCATTAGCAATACAGAGATGCTCTATCACAAAGAGACTAGAATTTACATACAATATCCATATATTAGCAATATGAAGATGCTCTATCACAGAGACTAGCTTTTACATACAAAAGCCTTAGCAATATAGAGATGCTCTATCACAAAGAGACTAACATTTACATACCATATCCATTGGAAAATAGAGATACTCTATCACAAAGAGACTAGCATTTACATACAATATCTTTAGCAATATAAAGATGCTCTATCACAAAGAGACTAACATATACGTACAATATCCTTAGCAATATAGAGATGCTCTATCACAAAGAAACTAACATTTACATACCATATCCATTGGAATATAGAGATTCTCTATCACAAAGAGACCATCTTGTAAAACCATGTCTTAAGCAATAAGGTGTTCTATCATAAAATGACCAACATATACCTATCACCAAATCACAACTTGTAAAAACACGTCTTAAGCAGTAAGGTGTTCTATCATAAAATGACCAACATATACCTTTCAGCAAATCACTGATAGATGGTCATAATGAAATGTCATAGGTCATAATAATTTTTGTTTATTTTTTTTTTTTTTTTTTAGATCCAAAAAAACTCTGAAACCTAAAACTCATACAAACAATCATCACAAAGAATTTCATAATACAAACCTTTGGCAGTCAATATTTCTTCTATTACTAAGTGGAAATCTAAAGATTGAACATCAGAGCTTCTGTTTTCATCCTTAAATACCTTTAAGTGTATGTATTCTGGAGTTCGACAAGTTCATGGGAGATATTTAACAAAACAATTACATGCGTTAGAATGTTCTAGTACAGAAATGAATCTATTTTCATTGGTGGTTAATTAAATAAACTATCAGATATGGCCAGTGGGGGGCATTCTGTTTTTGTTTCATAAGTATCAGTCATACTGTAGTATCAGCAATATAATATTGAGGTTTGGTATCAAACATTCAAGAATTATATTCATTTGAAGGTGTAGGGCACACAGTCAACTGTTGTCACTATGTACAGCGTCCTGTTGTCACACCTTTTACTGTCAATAATCATGCTGTTTCTTAGGGAACATCCTGGATGTTTTTGTATGGGATTGTCTACATCATGTTTTTGTATGGGATTGTCTACATCATGTTTTTGTATGGGATTGTCTACATCATGTTTTTGTATGGGATTGTCTACATCATGTTTTTGTATGGGATTGTCTACATCATGTTTTTGTATGGGATTGTCTACATCATGTTTTTGTATGGGATTGTCTACATCATGTTTTTGTATGGGATTGTCTACATCATGTTTTTGTATGGGATTGTCTACATCATGTTTTTGTATGGGATTGTCTACATCATGTTTTTGTATGGGATTGTCTACATCATGTTTTTGTATGGGATTGTCTACATCATGTTTTGTATGGGATTGTCTACATCATGTTTTTGTATGGGATTGTCTACATCATGTTTTTGTATGGGATTGTCTACATCATGTTTTTGTATGGGATTGTCTACATCATGTTTTTGTGGTAAATGTTTCCTACAGCTTTATCAACTACAGGTAATAAATTATGATAAGCTTTAGATATCTTTTTGTAGAGTTAAAACATTAACAATAGGAAGTTTTTGTTATAGAATTTTATTCAAAATTTTCAATATATGTTCTATAAGATGTTATAGTTTTCTTTTTTTCCATCAAAGTATTTCCTATATCATTATAGATTAAATGTGTGTATTGGGAATATTTCTATCTTCCAAGAGGGTGGTAACAAGTGCTTGAAATACAGTGGACCCGTGATAATCCGGACGCCGATAGTCCGGAAAACTTACAATCTGGATGGAAATGTCAGGGAACGGAATTCCGTAATGTTATTTATACTCACTAGTCCGGATATTTGTATTCCGAATCCGGAACTCCATTTTGGGAAGGGAACGTTATTTTCGTTAATAAATTTCCACAATAATCCGGACAATTTCCTAAAACGTTCACAACTATTTGTTATCATAGTTTATTGATCCTTTGTTAGGCAAATTGCCGTACGACAGATCAAGAGCGGGATACTTAGCTATATGCATACATAGTATACAATTAACTATTGCTCTAGGTTTCGTATTTTGAAAAAGAAATACGTTTATTTATTATTCTTAACGTAATGATATATAAATACCTATAAAACATAACAAAGGAAGTATTGATTATAATACAGTTATATTACATAAAAGCCTGTCATCGATTACAAGGTCAAGGGGAGTAACTCATACGTGACAATTTCATTGACTAAGAGCACAGAATTCGGCAGACCGGAAAACTCGTAATCCGGACGGTTTAGACTGGGAACGAAGGTGTCCGGATTATCGAGGGTCTACTGTAAATTTTTTTAAGGGAAAATGTGTGTCTTCTAAGATTAAGGTTGGATTTGTTATTTGTGATGCATTTAACGTCACAAAAACTTTAAAATGGTGGAGATTATTGACTAAGAAAATTTGAGTTTGATAGATACGATTTAAAATCATGATTGTATTATCCTTGAAATGTCTGCCACATAACAAGATTTGGTAAAGTCAGAAATAGCAGAAATATTTGAGAAGTGCTGGTAATGCCTCAATATATGTATAGATGTTTCCATGTGTTTACAAACTTAGACACCGCCAGGCCACTGCTGCAGTGTACTGCACTACTATTGTCTGGCCGACTTTTTATAGATTACCTCGGTAAATACCATGTGTGGTTCTGGTAACATCACCACAACTTCTGGTCTGGCTAAGTCCATATACCTTCTATTCCTTCCACATTGGCAAAGTTTGTTAACCAGCTGCTCGGTCGTGTGATGAAATCTCTATAAGGGAAGACTTGTTTTCTATCATATTTGGGAAAAAACTTATGTAGGATAAAAAGTGTTAACAAAAGAAACAAATTGCAAGATAAGAATAAGATAGGTAACAAATAAGAGAGGCAGTATCAAATAAGAAAATACTGTCAAAAGAAGAAAAAGTTGAATTAAAGATTTCTGAAGAGATACGTTCTTGATATTTTGAAAAGAAGTTAAGATAAGCCAATTATAAGTAGAGAGGTGAGAATGAAGAAGGGCAGGTAAGGGAAGATAATAAGGTTAACTACCATATTCGGTTAACTACCGTATATGACCCAATAAGCGTTCATGTCCCTATAAGCACCCCTCCCTATTTTTGAGGCTTTTATTTAAATTGTCCAGGCATAAATAAAGGCCAAAGCTACACAAAACTTATAGATTTGCAATAATTTTGTCTTATTGTCAAATTTTTAAAAACCCTGGTCAATTATTGGGTTGAATACGGTAACCAGACTGAAGAATGAGTTAGGAAAACAAAGGGAAGTAATAAGTCAGACTGACCAGACTAGAAAATGAGGTAGAAAAGGTAAGAGCTTGAGAGGAACTAATAAGGCTGACCCTCACCTCCCTCACCTCTAGAACTTTGTCTTAAAAAAGATCGAGTGATTACTATTGTTTGGGTATCTCTCCTTAGTTTATCTAAGATCTAATATATCTGAGATCAAAATTTCAAATACCAGGTAATTTCATAGAGAATTTAAATATTTCAGAAACTATTAGCAGTCTTGTAGTATGTAGAAGAAGATGATTCATTACAGACATCCGGTCACATCGTTTATCTAACCGACTGTGTAAGACATGACCTTTTCTTTATGATGCTGTAGTTGATTTTAACCATGCTAGGCGTTCTTTAGCTCACCATTTCCTTATATCTGTTGTATAAACGTTACCAGAAATCTGTTACGTATAACATGGTTTTCATGCTGTGATGCGTTACTTAAGGTATACCATTAAAAAACAATCTTGTCTCCTAGGAATAGACCCTTTTACATGCAGCCCAACCACTTCCATTACATTTCCTCACTGTGACTATGTAAATAAGAGGTTAATTCAGCCAACATCTGTACAGGTCTTTGAAGTCTTGTCTTGTTCAGTTTTCCTATCACTAAACATGTCCTACATTATTGACTGGGGTCAATGGTCTACAGAAAATATATTATTTTGGCTTTTGTCTGTGCCTTCTTCAATAGATGAAGAAAGGGAGACTAAGATGAGAGACAGAATTTGAAGTTCATAAAATACCAAAAATCAAATATATACTTCATACCCATCTTGGAACATGAATACATATAACCAATTTGGATTGGGTCAGATTGTATTGAGTTTGATCATTTGGAACTCTTCGGAAGTGGTTTTATTGAGCAGGATCATTTGGAACTCTTCGGAAGTGGTTTTATTGAGCAGGTGGTCAGTAAACAGAGATGGCAGATTTTACTGTAAATAGTTGGAAAAAATATTGAAAGTCAATCAGACCTTTTCATACCCACTCCATAGCTGATTTGAAGATTTGGAAATAGGAAACCTCAGATTTTCAATCAAGGAAATTTTTTGGTGCATTAAAACATCTAATTAAGATAATATTAGCTTGGATATCTTGTGTCTCAATGGAGGAAGTGCAGGTAAATCTCATTTGAAGTTTGCCCTTGAGTCAAGGAGAGTGGCATCTCAACGACATTGGGCTGCCCAGATGTAATGGCTCTGGCAGGAGAGTGAGAAGTTTATAACTGCTCAGGTGGCATTTGGATCAGTTGGTTTGATGATTTACATTTCTTAGGTGATTACAAATGTTGTAATTCTATATTCATTGTTTGTCTTCACATTTAATTTGCTTTTCCGCAATATTACAGAAGTTTGTTCGGGTTTGGGAATGAGCTAGCAAAGAAATGGTGTTAGGGTGTTGAAAAGGTTACCCATACTGACAGCAACATGACCTTTCCTTCCTGTAGCCCTACATCAGCTAGCAGAATGAGGTGATGGTTGTAGTTTTTCTCACCTTTGTATATTCACATAGCTACTGTGACTACATTATCATTATTGTACATCTCTAAGCCTAGCACCTACATTCCTATGGCCACTATGTACCCCCCACCCCTCAGTCCTACATGGTACTAGCTGGCATTTGTAGGAACAACCAATGCTGACTTTACTAATGAATGTACAGAAATTCTCCTTGATTACGACTCCAAAAATACCTATCTTTGTCCCTGGTCTCAACCTGAAACTGGTAATGCTTTAAATCGTCTAGGTATGGTTGACATTAGTTATGAGGTGATGATGTTATATAATTACTGCCAACCATTTAATTTTCATGAGATATAAATTTTGGTTATTTCGCGAGAGAACTTTAACACGAATTCAAATGTTTCCTGAATATTAGTACACGAATTCAAAATGTTTCCTGAATATTAGTAAAAATGAATTAATATAGGAATGCATGTTTGTCAGTAACAGCTGTTTGATTGTGCATTCTTGTATCTGCAAATATGTTGATAATAGTGATGGCTCAAAATGTTGTATACTTTACCGAAAATTTTACATTTTAAAACTTTCATTGTCATCTATAGGTATGTATGAAAAGAAAATTAAAATTTGATAAGTGCCTGTTAATTGGGCATAAATAATTCTGACATGTTTTGAAGATCACTTTTGCTAGCTGATTTACTGGTAAAGTGCTTCATTAGAACACTCATTATAGCCACATTAAAAGTAGGTGCTTTGTTTCAAACGACCCTCCTATTTTATCCACAGTTTAACTATTCCTTTTCATCATTACATAATTACTTGTATTTGTTGTTAAAAGCTTTCCATTTTCTTTACCTGAGGAAGACATCCAACTTATGATCCAAAGAATTTTTCAGAACTTGTTTTAATGAATAGTTTACAGCAATTATGCATTTGATCTATATTGTGTTCTTTTAGAAACATCTTTTTCAAGGAAACTTGAAAAGTTTCTGTTGAAGGAAATGAAAGAATGGACAGCTGAAGTGAAACATTTTAATTGTTTGTGATGACAAAGATGGATTGTTTTGTGACGACCCGTTAATGGATGATAGAAGTATAATTTGTTTTGTATTTATGTGTTGATGACAATACCAGACGGTAAGTTAAATCCACCGTAGTTAAAGCTCGCTTTGTTATGATGTAATCAGTTGGATACCTGTTACCACTGTTTGGGTTTTCTTTGATACACATCTGCTATTAAAATCATCAGGTACTAGTGATGTTTTGTCACTAGTCCTGGAACCAGGGGTGTGGAAGATCTATATGTACAGACTAGATGCATATAGGTAAGAAGACACAACATGCTACTGCATGTGCATCATTAATATACTACCTACCAACTCCCTCCTCTACTGTTGGTATTTTATATCAATATCCGAACCATCTTCATAATAAAGAGGTTAATATTCATCACATTCTCTGCTATGGGGTGTACATATCTATTTATTAGCTCACCTGATCCGAAGGACCGAGGTGAGCTTATGGAATACAGTGGCGTCCGGCGTCCGCCAACAATCGACTTCTTCTCCATAACCGCAGGTCAGATTTCAACAAAATTTGACTGGTAGCATCCTTATGGGCTACTAACTGAAAATTGTAGAAATAATGTGGCTGACCCCCCAGGGGCCTGAGGGGCAAGGGTCAAAAGTGGTCAATTAGGCTATTTCCATATAAACGACTTCTTCTCTGAAACTAAGCAGGGGATAGCACTCATAATGCAATGGTAGCATCCTTATAGGGTTGGAGATTAAAAATTGTACAAGTGATCGGGCTGACCCCCCGGGGACCTGAGGGGCGGGTTCGAAGGAGTCAATTTGGCTATTTCCATATAAAAGACTTCTTCTCTGCAAGTAAGCATGCCTATGGGATAGCTCCAATAACGCAATGGTAGCATCCTTTTAGGGTGGGGATTCAAAATTGTACAGATGATGAGGCTGACCCCCCGAGGGCCTGAGAGACATGGTCAAAAAGGTCAATTTGACTATTTCCATATAAACAACTTCTTCTCTGCAATTAAGCATGGGATAGCACCCATAACGCAATGGTAGCATCCTTATAATGTAGTAAATTTTACAAATGATAGGGCTTACTTCCTCTCTGAAACTATGTATTGGATAGCATATTTGTATGGTATCCATAGCATCATTATATGCTTGGGATTTAAAATTGAACAAATTAAGGGGTCAATTTTGCTAATTTTTCTAATTGTAAGGTCTTTTTGATAATTACTAAAAAAAAAACAGGTGAGCGACACAGGCCCTCTGGGCCTCTTGTTATATAGCTTGCTTATCACGGTCTTGTCGCGATCTAACTGTCTGTCTGCCTCATGTGTGCATTTCTGTGCATGCAGAAATTTGTTTTAAGGACAGGTCATGAACAAATTAACAACAATGCCGCATTATTGCATGTCGTGGCAGTATAGTGTTTGTTAACAGCCAGGGTCATGTAAGGACGTGCCAAGTTTGATGGTACCCACAGAACAAATCAGAGTACCCGAGGAAAAACAACTCACCACAGATCAGTACCTGACAATTGCCCCACATGAGATCGAACATACGACCCAGAGGTGTCGTGATAAAATGTCGAGACGTCTTAACCACTCCGCGCCACTGATGCCCCAACAGTCTAGTGATAACACACTCGACTGTTGACTGAAGAGACTGTTCTATTTGTCTGAGTTGGCTTCAGATGTAACTCATTTATT
This sequence comes from Argopecten irradians, assembly GCF_041381155.1. Lineage (NCBI taxonomy): Eukaryota > Metazoa > Mollusca > Bivalvia > Pectinida > Pectinidae > Argopecten > Argopecten irradians. The sequence continues at coordinate 13,708,243 of NC_091138.1, read as the reverse complement.
TTACAGCAAGCTTCCTATGCCTAAATGGGAGCTCCAACTTGTAACTAAATAAGTGACAGTAAGGTACCTGTGTCTGAATGACAGATCTGGCTGTATTCGTCTAAGGGAGCTAAGAACAAATTGGAAGGTCAGAGGCCATATTGCATCATTGTCACTTGATAGAAAAGTGGGAAAATATTGAGGAACTCCATGCTTTAACCTATTCTAATTACCTAGCCACTTCATGGAATGTCTTGTTGTTCATTTCTAGAAGAAAACAATCAAACAACATTAAAAAGATAACCTTAAGAGTTATATTGTGTCTGTAATTTATCTTTGGATGAGGTTGCCAGTTTTATTTGTGCCCCTAATTAGTGTGACTATAGATCAGACTGATTGAGAGAAATTACCTCCATGTGGAGGCTGCTTAACACAACAAACTAACAGGTCTTGAGGATTTCTCCAGTTTTTGGCAGATTGCATACCAAGATTTAGCTCCAAATTGTATGAGTTCTGAACACTGCCTGTACATATTGCCGGTAGATATGATCAACATCCACAAGTCTTGTCCTTTGCCATTGGCAATTCTCATCAAACCTTGCTGGTGCACCTCGAGTTGGTTAATGTGAGTGGATGTGGTAGGAATCCACACAGAGGTGTTATAACAGTACAGTAATGCACCCATATACCAGGTCCAATGTACAGGAAAGGATTAACAAAAAACTGAGATTTTACATTTCTTCTTTGAGTCCTAATCTTCTTGATACGCATCAACCTGCTTAGAGCAGCTTATGATGTTATATTATGTTATCATGGATTTTGTAGCTAAACTAGTTAATGTGTGATGTTCTGTGGTTTTATGCAAATTCAAGTCCTATCCAATCCAATCTATATCTTGCCTCATTAAGAATTTTGGAGGGGGAAAGTTCCATGTTATTTCTATGATATAAGTTGTATTGGTTCTACAATTATAACTGCAATTTATTTGTCATCTTGGCTCCTTTTCTCTTATAAATATCAGCTGTGCATAACAGTGGAAGATTGCAACGGTAGAGAGTAGTGTAGTTGAAAGTTGTAGATAAAGAAATCAGTATGTACATTGTCCAGAGGTTATCCACAAATTACAAAGTCCACTACACTGGTCCCAACCCCCCCAGGTCCCTACCCCTCTATGTTGTTAGATATGTATTGCCCACTGACATGTACCTTCCTATCCCCCCCCCCCACCCCCAAACAACCCCCCCCCCCCCATCAACCCCCCTCTCATACACACTACCCTTTCCCCGCCATGATAGTAGAAATATATTGCCATCCCCACCATTATGGTAGAAATTGCCCACTAACCCCAACCCAACCCAGCCTATTACACACATCCCTACACCATCATGTTGTTAGAAATCGTTCACTAACCCCGCCCCTGGAATTGTGTCCTGTATGTAGACTCTGATCACTGCTGATGTAGCCTAGAACTTTGACAGGTATGTCAGCTGTAGGGAAGTGGATATTACAGCAGATGAGCAATGGTCTCGTTAATAACAACTTGATAGCTCAGGAGAAAGTACATGTTAATGTTGAGGGTAAAAAATTTCTGATAATGACAAGTCAAGCTGCCTTTAAATTACATTGGGTATTTGTAGTAGCAGGGGTATATACAGTAGACATACACTTTTAGGATTATAGGAGTTGGCCAGTGGTTAGATCATTTACAGCTAAAGTACATCGCTTTGTTTTGGTTATGTAGGGGGGGGGGGGGGGGAAAAAAGTAAAGAGAATCAAGTCTGTGTTACATAAATAGATGTCATAAAAACTTCTGTGTGTTAGATTATAGAAGCAGAAAATTGCATGTTTGGTAGTTTCATTTATACTTCAGAGAATACCTGATGGCTTATAGAACAGTTAGGCCAACTACTTTGCATTAGTGAACGGAATTGTTTAATTCGATATTGTAGTAATTATCAACTCAACTGGAACAGAAACATGCCCTATATCTAAGCTAGAAGTGTGCTGTGAACTCTGAAACAGACACATAATGGCTACAAACAGGTCACCCTGATTATGTCTAATTGATTGCAATTGCAAGGGTTTTTCAAATGTAAGTTCTTTGATAAGGTGTATGCTAAATGTGACTGAAACATGACAATGTATGTAGTTGCTTATGCCAAAGCAACCCAATTGTGCAGTTGACTCTGTCAGAGCGACTCAGTTGCCCATACTAAAGTAAACTCAGATGCTCATATCAGAGCAGACTCAGTTGCCCATATAAGAATAAACTCAGTTGCCCATACCAGAGCAAACTCAGTTGCCCATGCCAGAGCAGACTCAATTACCCATACCAGAGCATACTCAGTTGCCCATACCAGAGTAAACTCAGTTGTTCGTTCGAGAGCAAACTCAGTTGCTCATACCAGAGTAAACTCAGTTGCCCATGTCAGAGTAAACTCAGTTGCCCATACCAAAGCAAACTAAGTTTTCCATACCATAGCAAACTCTGTTGCCCATACTAGATAATCAGGTTAAAAATTGTTGATACCTGCACTAAGCATGTTACAGGGTAATAAAGGTCTGGTCAAAGGTATACATTACTCAGCTGTTTACAAATATGCTGAGAGTAGCTAATTAGAGATTATCTAAATCCATCATTGATATTTTTGGTAATCAGATTTGGTTCCAGATATGCTGATGATGAAATTTTTGACATTGATCTGTAGATGATCACTGTTATCACACGGCCTAAGTTTATAGTTATTACCAGGTGGCTGTGTTTATCAGTGTAAAACCTCCCAAAGCACTACATGGTCCAATCAGAGATTTAAAAACTTCACTGTAAACACATTTCCGTGGTTATATAACTAATGTATCATGATCTAAACAGCTTAAAGGTTGTGATTTGTGTATTTCTGTAAGCCTTAATAGATTACTTAACGTCCCAACGACATACCTCTCCAGGTAGGCTCTCATTTACTTATCTTATCACATGTGCAACTATCTCATTATTAATGGGAAATTATAGTCGGATGTTGTTGAAAATTATTTCTGTATGCAATATAAAGACAAAATTGAACATAATGGAGTATGAATGTTTAGGGGTAATTCTGATATCCCCCCCCCCCTGTTTCCTTGAGTATTTTCCAAGCTTAGGTGAGGTGAGATCGTGGTTATGGAATGCTCAGATGAGGACCAATGGGGAGACAGAATGTGGGAGATGTCAGTGGTATGAGGAGGTTTTTTTGTCAGCAGTTAGAAAAACAAAAATTGTCAAGTGGTTGTTGATGGGAGTGAAGTCTTGGGAGGCTGCAATGTTTATTGGGATAGTAAGGATAAACAACAGGAGAGTAAGGGTAATGAACTCAGTACAGATAGAGGTGGGTTTGTGTAGGAAAATCTACCGCTCTGTCATTGGTATGTCATAAACAATGTTTATAGTTGTTTGTTTGTTACGGGTTTTTAGTGGGGTGGACATATACTAGGACCAGTTTTACCCATGTTGTTAGGGGTTTTTAGTGGGGTGAACATATACTAGGACCAGTTTTACCCATGTTGTTAGGGGTTTTTAGTGGGGTGGACATATAATAGGACCAGTTTTACCCATGTTGTTAGGGGTTTTTAGTGGGGTGAACATATACTAGGACCAGTTTTACCCATGTTGTTACGGGTTTTTAGTGGGGTGGACATATACTAGGACCAGTTTTACCCATGTTGTTAGGGGTTTTTAGTGGGGTGGACATATACTAGGACCAGTTTTACCCATGTTGTTAGGGGTTTTTAGTGGGGTGGACATATACTAGGACCAGTTTTACCCATGTTGTTAGGGGTTTTTAGTGGGGTGGACATATACTAGGACCAGTTTTACCCATGTTGTTAGGGGTTTTTAGTGGGGTGGACATATACTAGGACCAGTTTTACCCATGTTGTTAGGGGTTTTTAGTGGGGTGGACATATACTAGGACCAGTTTTACCCATGTTGTTAGGGGTTTTTAGTGGGGTGGACATATACTAGGACCAGTTTTACCCATGTTGTTAGGGGTTTTTAGTGGGGTGGACATATACTAGGACCAGTTTTACCCATGTTTTTAGGGGATTTTAGTGGGGTGGACATAAGCTAGTACCAGTTTTACCCATGTCCATTCACAGCCTCTCATGATCAGGTCCTTTAAGGTTAGATATGGATGCTTGGGCATTTATGTCTTCATTCAAAGTATCTTTGTTTTCATTAGGAAATTGGTACAAAAAATGGGGGATGGGTGGGTTGGAGGTGGCCGAGTGGTTAAGATGTCTGGACGTATTATCACAAGCCCTCCACTTCTGGGACTCGAGTTCGAAATCCAATGTGGGGCAGTTGCCAACTACTAAGCACTGGTTGATGTTTTTTCTTCGAATACTCCTGCATTCCTCGACCAACAAACATGGCACATCCTTACATGACCCTTGCTGCATGTTAATATGGCGTTAAACTAATAAAACCCAAACCCAAAACATTAACAAAAATTGTTGGTACATTTAAACCTGTCTATAAAGATCACCCAAGGGACAAAGGAAGGATGGTCTTTTTAGCCAGGGGCATGGTCTTTTATACACAAATTGAATTAAGTTATTTGGGACCTTAGAAAAGTGGTTTTATTAAGCAAGTGGTCTTTATACAGAGGTGATCACGAAGGAAAGTTTTACTGTAACCTAAAGCTGCAAGTACATAAATCCCTGTTCATACACAATAAAACTCATTCATATAGACAGTTGTTTGCAGTTGTTTGTAATTTAAAAAAAAAAATTACAAATGGCTGTCTGAACAGGGATTTATGTTACTTGCAGCTTTAGGTTTTCCACAACATATAGAAAACACTGATCCATTCTAGTCACACGATGTTGTGAATGATTTTTAAACTTTCTAAAAGGATCGTAAAATCAAAAAGAGTTATCTTTCGCTCATGGGAATGTGTGATTTCCTATGTTTAGATAAACACCTCCCTATGTAGCATATCATATCTCTAGGAAAATTGATGTCTAAGATTCATGTCTTTACATCAAGAAATTACATGCCTCAAAATAGATTGATGCTTGTAGAAAATATTGGAACATACACAAATATGTGGAAGATAGACACATTTTAGTTGATGAGCAGACATCGGTGAAAGATGCAGTTATCTGTCAGCAAACGATTTTCATACACTATCAACAACAGGTATCAAAATTTTCATTTTGATCACAGCATTTTAATGTCTTTTTGCTATGTTCTTAAAACTCTGTGCCGCAAATGAAGTGTTTGGAGTTTCCAGCCACTAATAAAATCAACACACCAATGGTTTATTCATGCAATTTTTTAAGTAGACTTCTACAACAAGATCTCTTATCCTGCATTGTTTTTATATCTACAAGGACAATGGTATTTCATCATAACTAACACTTTTATCTTATTATCTAGATTTTCATTGTGCTCCTCAAGTTATGTTCTGTGAAGAATATATAAAATATCTAGAACATTTCTAGAAAAATGTTTATTGCAGTTTTGTAATTACGTTGATTTGGGATAAACAGATTAGAATTTGGATATAACAGGGACTTGAAGTGTTTGTTAATAAGCTTTAGCTGATAGTGATAATTTGTCTATGTTTGAATAACACACTTTGTTGAAATTCATTTCCAGGTTTACTTTCATTAAGTCGTATACGGTAGCATCCTCCATGCTCCAGGGGTTACCATCACTGGAGTTTATCCACCCCTGGACTATCTCATAATAAACCTGGAGGCAGTTCAGGAAGAAAAACTGACCAATTAAAGGCTTGTAGAGACTTCCTTTAAAGATTACAATGAGCAACACCCAACTTCAAAGCCACACGATCCACTGTTATTCAAATCCTTTGATATACATCAAAGGACAAATTACCTGTGTATTCTGTTGCATCCAGTATGATACTAGATAATCTAGAAATAGATATGAAATACCTTCTAATATATGTATAAGACAGATATGAATTCACGCAAATTTACTTTGATCAAGAAAATCGTGTAAGTCACCAAAATCTTCAAAGTAAATCACACACGAAAAATAGGTTTATATTACTGGATTGTGGGACTCGATTTAAGTCTAAAATACTTTGTGATAGGAAAAAGAACTCTTTCACATATATGCATTAGTTGCAATATTTTTGGAGACGTTCTAAAAGTTATCTGTTTGCACTATAGTTTATGGATACATGGTTTGGGTTGAAGCCGGTCAGATTTATAGAGCTATCTTGTGTTTATATAGTCTGCTACATGCCTTTATGGGTGTCGGTGCCAAAGTAAAACCCACTAACGTGCTGTACTGGGTCTGTTGTTATATATTTTGTCACAATAATTTCCTGTAGTGTCAGTCTTCACTGTCAGGGCTAGATACCAACTCGCTGCATGCTTCCTCTTCTAGAAATATGCTGTTTTCCATGTTTTCATGTGGCAATGAATCTCTTGGAGTTTGTCATTTTTTTTTTATCTTTCTAAAACCACAGGGTTGCATGGTGTACATGTCTAGCTGCACATTGTGTTAACAAGTCTAAATCTAAACTTTCTTTTGGGAAAAAGTTACAAATTAGATGAGCATGATGTTCGTAATATCTGCTACATCATAATAGTTTGGTCCTTTAATTTTCTCAAAAAAGCAAATTAATAAAGGGCATATTATATCTAAGACATGTCATGATCACTGCACATCGTCAAAAACTAGTATAGACAAATTAATCATTTTTGTTCATCTAGATTTTTCTTAAAAAAAAAAAAAATCAATAAAAATTAAAAACTACCTTGATATTAGTTATTGGTTTTACAGATTCCTTAGAAATCATTAGTTAACTGTGGTTCCTTGAGATGTTTCTATATATAAGTAGATTTAGCTGTATCTGAGTGGAACCTGATGGGGAGGGTTCTGCTGATCTGTAGATGTCTCTGATGAGTCGTTGGTAGAACAGCGGGAAAGCTCAACGCAGAGATGTTACCTCACTGGGACGTGGAGGTAACAAAAGATGAAAGTTGCTTTGTTGGCATTGTAGAAGATGATGATGAACAGCGTTCACAGGTAGCTCTGGCTACCAGATAATATTGGTATGGGCCTCATCCTTCATCATCATCCCCTTACCACTCATAAAAATCACTTAAAGTACTTAACAGATTAGGAATTTCTAAATTCTCGTACCATTGCATATATACTAACAGATTAGGAATTTCTAAATTCTCGTACCATTGCATATATACTAACAGATTAGGAATTTCTAAATTCTCGTACCATTGCATATATACTAACAGATTAGGAATTTCTAAATTCTCGTACCATTGCATATATACTAACAGATTAGGAATTTCTAAATTCTCGTACCATTGCATATATACTAACAGATTAGGAACTTCTAAATTCTCGTACCATTGCATATATACTAACAGATTAGGAAACTCTTATGCCGTTACATATAGCTCAATCTACCTTCGCTTAAATCTCTCAATCCTGATTAGATTATCAAAATATGAAATCACGTAAAAAATTCAAATTCTTATCCTTATAGATTCTTTAATTCTCACAGAAAATACAAAAATTTAAAACAAATTAAATTAATCAGAAGACAAACTCCCTTTGCCATTTCTGTCCAATGACACTGTGAAGTCCTTGCATGAAGGGATCCCCAAAGGTAGATTTTGTATTTTGTGTAAATTTGTAGCTGAAAGCAGGCTGTACCTGTTTCAGTGTGGGTTACGGTGATGGATTTACTAATTAGCGCTTCCTTCTGACACACTTGAGATATTTGTCTTCAATTAGATCTTGTTATGATTCGTAATACATGCATGTACTTTTACAAATGGTTTTCGTGGTTCTGAAAAGCTCTTGTGAAATGATTTTGGTGTTTTAATTATGTTTTTCACCAGTCAGCTGGCAGAATGAAAAAATGTTTCACACATTTTGATAAACATGTATTTTAATAGAAACTTATAATTGAAGTCTTGAGATAGAAGTTGATTTGATATGTATGTATTTGATATATACTACCAGTATGTAACTTGTCTGAACGGACATCATCTGGTGCGGTCCAGCATATTTAGCCAGTAAAGCCGGATTAAGAAGAAGAATGCCATACAATCATACCGAAATACACACGTGTACAGATTAGACAAGGGCCGGTTTTGACAAGTTCACACTTTATATACATGCATAATGAAGGAAAAACTGGAATACCGATAATCTTCCGATGACCTTGTGATCAAACGTCACCTTGATTTGTTTTCGACACTAGTAAATAACGATGTGCAGTATTCTGAATTTGAGTAGTGATTACATAATGGTTATGGATGCAATGCTACAATTGTTCCAATTATTCATATAATCTGTCTCATATCTGTTCAGAAAGACAATCTAATTAACTAACCCTTTAGTACGTCATTGCCTGCTCGTAAAGTCGTAACAAACATGTTCATTTCCGTATGTGTGTTCCATCACTTCACTTAGCAAACATATTTCTTGATCTTTGGAATCTTTGCTGTTTGTTATTGACTTACAAGTAATTGCAACAAATGCTGCTTGTTATAACTGCTTAAAATTAGCATTTAGTTTGTTAGTGTCTAGCATGATAAATTTGTTCCATAAAGTGAAATTTGATTGACTTTTACCACTGAAAGCCAAGTTTTGATTGGTTACAAGATAAAACTAAGCTACTGGTACAATTTGATTGGTTCTCATCATAGATTGTCCAGATTTTATTGGTACAATATGTTGAAATGTACAAAAACAGAAATATGTTAAGTGAGTAAGTGTATGATAGAAAGCCAAACACAAGGTCAGCTGAGAGGTGGTCAGACCATTCCTTGTAATTAGGCCTAATCATATAGGCTGTGCACTAACCCAGCACACTAATGAGGTAGGAGTGGGCTGATTGGTATCTTCATCAATAAACAGGAGGGGGGGGGGGCTAACTTACACTTACAAACATCTCATTCACAGAAACAATGTCAGCTGCTCTTCTACTACACACACTACCCAGTTCATAGGGTTCTTAAAGAATGGCCGTGAGTTATCTCTTTTCAGTTTGAAACATTTTATTCTATATCAAAATGGAGACATATAGTGTGTCATCCATGGGGAGATATAACTAAACATCACCATGGAGACACATAGTGTTATCCTTGGGGAGCTATAGACTAAACATCACCATGGAGACACATAGTGTTATCCTTGGGGAGATATAGACTAAACATCACCATGGAGACACATAGTGTGTCATCCATGGGGAGATTTAGACTAAACATCACCATGGAGACATATTATGTGTCATCCCATGGGGAGATATCAACGTATCATCACCATGGAGACACATAATGTGTCATTTATGGGGAGATATAGACTTAACATCACCATGGAGACACATAGTGTGTCATCCATGGGGAGATTTAGACTAAACATCACCATGGAGACATATTATGTGTCATCCCATGGGGAGATATCAACGTATCATCACCATGGAGACACATAATGTGTCATTTATGGGGAGATATAGACTTAACATCACCATGGAGACACAAAGTGTGTCATCCCATGGGGAGATATAGAATAAACATCACCATGGAGACACATAGTGTTATCCTTGGGGAGATATAGACTAAACATCACCATGGAGACACATAGTGTGTCATCCATTGGGAGATTTAGACTAAACATCACCATGGAGACATATTATGTGTCATCCCATGGGGAGATATCAACGTATCATCACCATGGAGACACATAATGTGTCATTTATGGGGAGATATAGACTTAACATCACCATGGAGACACAAAGTGTGTCATCCCATGGAGAGATATAGAATAAACATCACTATGGAGACACATAGTGTGTTATACATAGGGATTAACATCATAATGGAGACAAATAGCTGTCTACCAAGGGGAGATATAGTGTAAACATGATGATAGAGACGTAGAGTCGGGACTTTTGGTAGAGACAGTAAAGATAGGTGAAGAGATATTGTAGTGACAATGTGTGTTGGAGAGAATGTTAGTAAGGCCGGTGTGACAGTAATGGAGTCTGACTGAGACCCACAGTATTAGTACATGTACTGGTACACAGCTGCCATTATGTAACATTTATATTAAACCTGTACACATTCCCAATCCCATCGCCTTGGTAACCAACCATTACAAATAATTCCATCAAAGTGTCATCTCAATGCATCGATTTCAAGATACCAAAACAACATTGGTAAAGTATGATTTTCTGTCGATTAGTCCGAACTTCTGATAATTGTGACATCATAATTTAATGTGAATTTTGTGCTCTGTCACAATCTCTAGAATGTGGTACTAATCAACATTAATTTGTACTTAACCTACATTGTTAATGCATCTTGATACTGCTATATTTACACCTTTTAATGCATATCAAAAAGACTTCATTAGGACTTTTCAAGGATTAGATTTCAGTAAATTGTGAAACTTTGAGAAGAGAACTTTAAGTGAAAGTTTATAAAGTGGATGGTTAGTTTATATGAACACTTTTAAGTTTCTTGGTCACTAGGTCAAAGTTTTGGTTTCCAGTCAAAATCAACCTCATTCTTGTTGTATGATACTTCAAAGGGATTTATATTGTATCAAGATATTAAACACAATCATTTTTTTTTTCACAAATATGTAGGTAGCCAAAATTAAAGGTTAATCAAAATACAAAGGTTATTTAGATTTGTTGATCAACTCCTTAAACTGTTCCTTTGAACACGTTCATAAACACTTCACAGATGAGTATAATAACTAGTCAGTGTTAAAATAGACATCGAAGTGAATCTGTCATCACCTGCTAATAACAGATTCTGGAGACTAACATCGTATTGGCGTTGGCTACAGGAGACTTAAACATCGTGTCAGCTACAGGAGACTAACATCGTGTTGGCTACAGGAGACTTAAACATTGTGTTGGCTACAAGAGACTAACATCATGTCTGCTACAAGAGACTAACATCGTGTCGGCTACAAGAGACTAACATTGTGTCGGCTACAAGAGACTAACATCGTGTTGGCTACAAGAGACTAACATCGTGTCGGCTACAAGAGACTAACATCATGTTGGCAACAAGAGACTAACATCGTGTCGGCTACAAGAGACTAACATCGTGTTGGCTACAGGAGACTAACATCGTGTCGGCTACAAGAGACTAACATCATGTTGGCAACAAGAGACTAACATCGTGTCGGCTACAAGAGACTAACATCGTGTTGGCTACAAGAGACTAACATCGTTTTGGCTACAGGAGACTTAAACATCGTGTCAGCTACAAGAGACTAACATTGTGTCGGCTACAAGAGACTAACATTGTGTTGGCTACAAGAGACTAACATCATGTCTGCTACAAGAGACTAACATCGTGTCGGCTACAAGAGACTAACATTGTGTCGGCTACAAGAGACTAACATCGTGTTGGCTACAAGAGACTAACATCGTGTCGGCTACAGGAGACTAACATCGTGTCGGCTACAAGAGACTTACATCGTGTCGGCTACAAGAGACTAACATGGTGTCGGCTACAAGAGACTAACATCGTGTCGGCTACAAGAGACTAACATCGTGTTGGCTACAGGAGACTTAAACATTGTGTTGGCTACAAGAGACTTACATCGTGTCGGCTACAAGAGACTAACATTGTGTCGGCTACAAGAGACTAACATTGTGTTGGCAACAAGAGACTAACATTGTGTTGGCAACAAGAGACTAACATTGTGTTGGCTACAGGAGACTTAAACATTGTGTTGGCTACAAGAGACTAACATCGTGTTGGCTACAAGAGACTTACATCGTTTGGGCTACAAGAGACTAACATCGTGTCGGCTACAAGAGACTAACATCGTGTTGAGCTAACATCGTGTTGGCTACAGGAGACTTAAACATTGTGTTGGCTACAAGAGACTTACATTGTGTCGGCTACAAGAGACTAACATTGTGTTGGCTACAAGAGACTAACATCGTGTCGGCTACAAGAGACTAACATTGTGTCGGCTACAAGAGACTAACATCGTGTCGGCTACAAGAGACTTACATCATGTTGGCTACAAGAGACTAACATCGTGTCGGCTACAAGAGACTAACATCGTGTTGGCTACAGGAGACTTAAACATTGTGTTGGCTACAAATGACTTACATCATGTCGGCTACAAGAGACTAGCATTGTGTCAGCTACAAGAGACTAACATCATGTTGGCTACAGGAGACTAACATCGTGTCGGCTACAAGAGACTAACATCGTGTTGGCTACAGGAGACTTAAACATTGTGTTGGCTACAAGAGACTTACATCATGTCGGCTACAAGAGACTAGCATCGTGTCGGCTACAAGAGACTAACATCATGTTGGCTACAGGAGACTTACATTGTGTTGGCTACAGGAGACTTAAACATTGTGTCGGCTACAAGAGACTAACATCTTGTTGGCTACAAGAGACTAACATCGTTTTGGCTACAAGAGACTAACATCGTGTCGGCTACAGCTTACTCCGAACTCTTAAAGATTCAAAATTTACTTAAGATTTAGATAAATTAGTATACACAAAACAAAACATACTTAGTTTTAACCACCATCATCAGTTATTAATTATTGGGCTGTTAGAAAACTGTTAGTCAAAATCTAGGATTAATTACATAATTTAAATGTACCAAAATGTAATCATGATATGTGAGCTATACCATTGGAACATGCTGGCATATTTGCATGTGTTCACAGTGCGCCCTTCACTGCCACAAACCATTGCGGCTGTGTATATTGTCACATCAGCCTCACTACAGTGGCTGACCTAGATATACACAGGTGTTTCTACTGCACAATCTGTGGTAGCCACTCAACGCTCCTACGTAACCTGTAAAACATGTGCATGGAATTAGATTTTGATGGGAGGTGTGTTTAGTGTGAAGTGTATGTGTTTATGATGACGGGTAGGTGTAACAATGTGCATCAATATATTAGATGACTGATAACATGTTTACTAACATGAAATTCAAATCCCTCCCAAATTCTAGAGATGAAGATTACTTCTGTGAATTCTTTGCCAAAGTAAGGAATTGGCGTGGTGTGCTTGGTATAAGTTATCAAAACAATTGTTGAAAGCTTGCCATCCTCAAGTAGTAGGTATTTCTATACTTATTAAAGTACAGGTATGTTTATAAGGTAGACATAGATTATCTAAAACATGAAGGCCTGAACCATAAGGTTGTCAATAGTTGTTTTAACTTTATTTTTGAGTTCTATCAGAATTCAGTCGCATGACCTAGATCTGGAAAGTGGCAAATGAGAAAGGTAATAGTGATGGTCGCACAGATAAATATTATTATAGCAATAGGCAGTATTTGTCTAGACAACAATAGGGCTGATACACTAATGACCAAATCATATAAACAGACTTATATTAAATATAAGACAGATAGGGAGGAATAATAGGAACAAGGTGGATGGACTCGCATACCCAGACATAATTAGGTCTGAGGACACATGTACCCAGATGTCATAAGGTGGCCATTACACAGCAGATGACTGTATGTCACTTTCATTATGGGCAAGGAATTATGTTTTACTGTGTCAGTAAGGTGACAAGGTCAATGCAGTACTCAAGAGTTAAAGTAAGGACAGGTTATCAGGATTAATTGTCACAGGAGTTTGTGCTCATATGGCTCTCCAATAGCTCACAAGTCAGAACTCCAATAGCTCACAAGTCAGATCTCCAATAGCTCACAAGTCAGAACTCCAATAGCTCACAAGTCAGAACTCCAGTAGCTCACAAGTCAGGCTCACAAGTCAGGAGTGCAATAGCTCACAAGTCAGGTCAGGAGTCCAGTAGCTTACAAGTCATGAGTCCAGTAGCTCAAAAGTCAGAACTCCAGTAGCTCACAAGTCAGGAGTCCAGTAGCTCACGAGTCAGGAGTCCAGTAGCTTACAAGTCAGAACTCCAGTAGCTCACAAGTCAGAACTCCAATAGCTCACAAGTCAGAACTCCAATAGCTCACAAGTCAGAACTCCAGTAGCTCACAAGTCAGAACTCCAGTAGCTCACAAGTCAGAACTCCAGTAGCTCACAAGTCAGAACTCCAGTAGCTCACAAGTCAGAACTCCAATAGCTCACAAGTCATAACTCCAATAGCTCACAAGTCAGAACTCCATTAGCTCACAAGTCAGGCTCACAAGTCAGGAGTGCAATAGCTCACAAGTCAGGTCAGGAGTCAAGTAGCTTACAAATCATGAGTCCAGTAGCTCACAAGTCAAGAGTCCAATAGTTCACAAGTCAGGAGTCTAATAGCTCACAAGTCAGTAGTCTAATAGCTCATAAGTCAGGAGTCCAGTAGCTCACAAGTCAGGAGTCCAGTAGCTCACAAGTCAAGAGTCCAGTAGCTCACGAGTCAAGAGTCCAATATCTCACGAGTCAGGAGTCCAATTGCTCACAAGTCAGAAGTCCAGTAGCTCACAAGCCAGGACTCCAATAGCTCACAAGTCAGGAGTCCAGTAGCTCACAAGTCAGGAGTCCAGTAGCTCACAAGTCAAGAGTCCAGTAGCTCACGAGTCAAGAGTCCAATATCTCACGAGTCAGGAGTCCAATTGCTCACAAGTCAGAAGTCCAGTAGCTCACAAGTCAGGACTCCAATAGCTCACAAGTCAGGATTCCAGTAGCTCACAAGTCAGGAGTCCAATAGCTCACAAGTCAGGAGTCCAATAGTTCACAAGTCAAGAGTCCATTAGTTCACAAGTCAGGAATCCAATAGCTCACAAGTCAGGAGTCCAATAGCTCGCAAGTCAAGAGTCCAATAGCTCACAAGTCATGAGTCCAATAGCTCACAAGTCAGAACTCCACTAGCTCACAAGTCAGGAGTCCAATAGCTCACAAGTCAAAAAGGGTCCAATAGCTCACAAGTTAGGATATGATAACTCACAAATTATGCATGGAAGGGATGGCCATAAAGTAAGGGTTAAATTTGTATTATAAGATGGTTGCCAGGTAAAAATATCACAGCTACATCAGATAAAGAATATTAAAGCAAGGTCTCCAGGGTAGGTTGGGAATACTAGAATTAGAAATTGTTGAATAATGAAAAGGAAATTATTTATGGGGCTTTCATTACTGTTAGTGTTTATTACATGTTTTGATAACAGAGCAATGTGTTATAATTAAGATTTATCTAAACACATTATTCAAATATAATGGGAATACAAAATTAGTAACCAAAGAAAACAAAGATACTAATTCAAAAGCAGACGTTGGGAACATGTTGTGATTTCTGATGAGTCTCTGCTTGCTATTATATATTACATGTTTGCTGGGGTCTGCTTTACTCTAAACTCAGCATGGCTTCATTTATACTATCTTCAATAATTATCTTTCTTATGTCTTGTACTTTTGTAAAAATCACAATATCAGGAAACTCATCGTCCTAGCTAAAAAGCTCTCGGTGTGTTGAAATGCTAGTGGCAGGTACAAGTACTTGAGTTTTAGGTACAAGTGTTTCTTACCATTATCTCCCATAATTAAGTTGAATAGACAACACATTAAATGTCATTGGCACCGCTGATGTTTGTTATGTATTGGTTTGAATACACAGAGGAATGCATAGTAGTGGGTGTACCTAACCCGTTCGTTGAGTTTTTCTGGGGGGAAAATGTAATTTGGATTATTCAGTTTTTTCGAAGAAAAAAAATTAAGAATCAGCATTTGATATTTTAACTTGAACACATAATTACTGTATAAAGCTACTAAAATCTACAAATATGTCCTTCCAATATCAAGGTTGCAATAAGTTATTGGTTCTACCAAATGTGCTTAACCAACTTTCCATTGGTGACCCTTGTGTGTTTGCATAGAAGCCCCTGAACCAGGATCACTCATAAATCCCTATGAATACAAAAGAAACCAATCAAAGAATCAGAATAAACATGTTCCTCAGTTTCAGTAGCCCTATCTTAAACCTTATAATGGGATAGCATTTAGGTTACAAAGATTTTCTCCTACCAAGTTAAACCAGAAATTCTGTTCACTTTTCAAAGTTTTCTTCAAACTTGATAATTATTTCAAATATTTGAGAAGAGTGTACCTTAGTTTCAGGCCATTGTTATTATCAGGGTGATAATTAAATAACAAATGTCAGAAGGTCATCACTTGGTCAGTGTGTGAGCAGGTGTACAGGGGAATTCACTCCCCAGTATCATACAGCACGCAGATTCCAGAGATAGTTGTCTCCCTTTATCAGGCCATGATTTGTCACTGTGGAGAAGGCAGGATTGTAGAAATGAATCGCCATGTCTGACCTGCCAACACGCTGTCATTCTTCATCATCCAGAAATAGTCTTTACTCCCCTGTATGTCTCTAGGCCTATATATAACACATTGATTGATACAAGGATCTGCTATCAAAGGTGTATTGCACCAGATACAAACACCTCTAACAGGAAGAAATGAGATTTCTTGATTTCCGTTTAACTTATTGATACAAGTCAGTAGTGGTTCTTTACATGGAAAAAAATATATCTATTTCTGTAACTTTTATGTAATGTTTTTTTGGTTGAAGAATTTTAAGTGTCTATTTCTGCTATTTTTGACTAGTCCAATGTTCTACAGTGATATAGATTAACCAGTGGACAAGTTGTTTTTTTAAAGTTTACTTACATTTTCCAAATTCTGAATGCTAAGGAATCTCTCCTTTGTGATCACTTACCTCTTCAATGGGATCTTATATCCAGAGTATATATAAGACAAGACTATGAACAGGTCCATTGAATATTTGTTAGTCGCTATACATACAAACATATTGTTAGTGAATGGAAAGGAAGAACAGCAAAATCTGGATTTGTTGTCAAAAATAACTCAAAATCTAGCTTATTGGAAACAATCTATTGATTGGTAGAGATAACTGGATGCAGTGGTCAACTTCTGAAAGTATTCTTTCTGAAAGACCTTGAACTCAGAATTAGGTACTTACTGTACGTAGGTTGATGGATTTTCCACAAGTGCTTTGGCTTTCCTCCACCACCAAAACCTATGAAGTCCTTAATGAAGCTGACATTTCATTTGTTTTTAAACTAAAAAAATTAAATATACTTACCGTAATAGTTTACTGAAATTTTTGACTCAATATTAGTTTAATTGACATTTATTAATTACTGTTTAACGACTCTGAAAAACTAGCTATAATATCTTACTAATGCATATTTAATTACTTGTTTCTCAAAGTCTGGTATAAGTAAGAAAAACTATGTGGTTGATCCTGCCGACCTGTCACTCAGATGTGTTGGATGTAGTACTGAGCCAGCAGTACCTGGCAAACAAAACAGGAAGTTGGCCATTGTATACTGCCAACCTGTATACCAAACAATTGTTTCTCTTGTAACCAACAAACACACACTTCTCATTGAACTCAACTTACTTCTAATCACTTAAGTTACCACACTAGCGAAAACATGTGTTTTTATTAAAGATTTTAACTATGAAAAATTGCCTGCTTCAATGTCGAATTATGTTTACAAGTTTTTGTACTTTTAAAAAAATATTCACAGATGTAGATACTATATGTAACATGTTTTTGCTTATAAGATTTCTTTATTTCTTAGACCTCTTAAGTTGTTTATTGTCTAACTTTGACATTTATAGTCTTTCTTACCTCTGTGGAAAAAGCATTAGGTCTAAATCTGCTTACTTTGTGTTCTAGTACTTTCCGGGAAGGTTTTTGACTTTATGAGACACAAATGCCCAGTTATGCCGGTACATTGAATAAACAGACTATTAATCTAAACACTGTATTAGATCTGTTTACATACACATGTAACAAGGAATTTCACTGGTCAAAAAAATTAGCCAATCAAATTGGCAAAAAAATGTGCACTGTTGCAGGCAATTGTAGGAGTTCTTATCATTGTTCCTTGTGTAAACGAGAAAAACCCCAGAATCCAGGTAATAATTGCTAGAATATAGAACTTTATGTATATTAGATTTGTTAAAATGAAAAGCCTTCAAAGTCACTTCAGTTAACGTTCAAACGTCTGTAACATGCTCTCTTAGAAGGAAGTAAGATTGAGGAGAACAGAAGCAGTTGTCCAGCAATTCATTGGACTCCTTTACTTTAGCATTGTCTGTGCTAATCCTTTGTATGGCTGCTAAACATGAAACTGGGTGGGGTGTGCTATTCGGTGTCTTTCATGGTATGCTTCAGTGAGACAGCACTATAAAAATGCAAGAGTCCCACTATTTCATGGAGACACAACACAAATATATTGTACCCTACCAAAACATACCGACATTCATACTTAAATGACCCTAGGTGTTTAAAAAATGCAAAGCAATATCAACAACCAACCAAACAAAAGTATCAGCTATTCATGTATTTTTAAAAGAAAATATCTGAAGAGAGTCACTAGACCAATACCATGATTGATTTATGTTGGTAATGACCAAGCCATTATTTTAATTAAAAAGTCTGAAGTGTTGATGGTTGTAACACAACTGACACTTGTTCAGTAGATAATTTACAGAGATACGTATTTCCAAGGTCTGGAGGCCAATCATCTTCCAACAACTCTTGCTGTCCGACCTTTCCACAGGTATAGACAGTTAAAACAATAACTGTAAAACCTATTTGATGGCAGCCATCTTGGAAATCTACATCTTCGGAAATTCCATAAGACAAACAGTATATTTAGATGCTCATTTAGGACAGCAGGAGTGGCATTTTTAGCGCCATTATATCACACAGAATCCTCTAAAAACACTGGTATTGGCTGCACTGTGACGACGTACTCTGCATGGCAAACAACAGTGTTTGTACATCTGGAGGACTGAGATTCCAGGCAGGGTAGAAATAATAGGCAATTCAACATTTCTACACCCACATGATAAAATGTCATTTGGTTTTAACATGCTTGTGTAATTGAAAATGGAAGATGTTGACCTTTATACTGACTTAACCTCATGTGGAGATGATCGAAACATTACTCAAAAACTCAAACTTCATTAACATCACCACTTAATACATAACATTACTTCTTGATGAAAGCGTAACAGTATGTGTACAGAATTCAATGTCTATAAGCAATTTCTAGACGTTAATTATCACATTTAAGCTAAAAAAAAATAAACTACATAAACATGGTGATTAGTTTCCATTGATGCTTATTTGATAATATTAATATGTGATCCAGAAACAATTAAAGCCAGTAGTATTTCTTTACAGAAGTTGGATGTACATGTATACTAATATCATTGACGTTCAATTACCCAGGATGAAAGAATATCACTAAGGCTGGCTACAAGAATTATATATTTATATGGGATTTCTATTATAATATCACGACAGGAAATATTTTATTAAAATTTTGCAGTAAATCATGATTATAGTAATTATAAGTTGAGATTTGAAAATTAAAAAAGTTATCTTCCTGACAAAAGTCGCTCCCTGTAGCACAACTTTGTACAGACAGCTAATTAATTATAGATAATCACTGATATTAACAATATAATCTAAATGATCATTGCATGTTTTCTGTAATTTACTGGCACATTTCCATTATACTTTAATCTCAAAGAACAAGAGAACGCATATTTTACAAAAATAGAGATCATCATAAATCTAATGCATCCGCATGAAACATCAGCAGAAATTGTTGGTATTCACAATATTAGAATCATGTCATACTTATAATACAGAATTCCACACCTCCTTGATCATATGAGGTTAGTTATGGGTGATGGCATCTCTGATATCAAAAAAATATATTTACTTCAGCCCTGTTGGCCAACAGATCGGTATATTTGTACATTATTCACAAACTTTGACCAAGAGTTCTGCTTATACTTGATGTTGACCGATGAAGTCAGTTGGAATACCCATAGTCACAGTATAAGTATTGCACTTCAATTTAGTCCTTCAAGCAAACCAATTGGACCACTTAGGTGTGCTAGCTAGCATAAAAATCTTTACAAAAAGATAAAACATATTGAAAGTATAAATGTTATTTGATCTAGTAAGATCTGTAAAGAATTCCTATTAAATTGAATAGTATAGGTATGATTGCTTTAATATTAAATTAAAGGGTGGAATCTTTATTGAACAATGTTATAATGAAGTTCCAACTGACACAACTTATCCTCGTAAGATACAGCTACTGGATATATAGTGGATATATAAAGAGATTCTGGTTGTATTACTTAGTAGGTTGGGGAGGTTTAAGATCTTTCCCCATAGCTATGTGTCCCCTAACTTATCAAATAATGTAAACAGTCTTTATACCAGAACTAGAAAGGCCTTCATAAAAACAGATACACGAAATTGATTTGAAACACTTAGGAAAGCTGCCAAAAATAGAAAATCACAACTATAAATAGTCTTTTTCAGGTTTTCAATTTTATTCATAGGATTAAATCAATATTTACTTTGTGTGGATGTTAGGTGTATTAAGAAACTATTCGAAGAAATCTTGGTCTGTTATTGTTTTACAAGTTAAAACACTTGTCCATCTTGATAGCATGTTATTGTCTCGCACATTTAAAATCTTTTTGGTCTATGCTTGTTATTCCAACTGGTAGGGATAAGGGATAAAATGTCTGTGTGTGGTGCTATTGTTTAAAGAATCAAAGTCTTCTTACGTCATGTGTTCAAGTGATTGTCTGTGAGACAAATTAAAAAAAAAATGTCTTATCTTGTCTTGCACTTTGTATTTAGTTATAGGGACATTGTGGAATGTGTACAATAATGGTTGTTCTGAATTATCTCTTTCAAGAACAGCAACATTGTCATCATAATCAGAATAAAATCATAAAGCATACATCAACTTAAAATGTTTCTGGTATACCACTTATTACTTATACAAATTATATAATTGTGTGCTTACAAATTTTGTGGTAAGTTCATTTTAGAGCTGATGTACAGATGTCGAGAGCTAATTCACGAGTTCTGGCACGGAGCTTGGCACAAGGTCAGTAACAAATTATGTCGACCTTCACCAAGGTATTCAATGGCATTAACTGTTGGCAGAGTCTATAGCAGGTTCTGATAGACATCATGTGACCTCCCTAGCCTCAATGTATCAGGTCAATATCACTAAGCCCTGGAGTCATTTCAACATCATAAAGAATGACACATCAATAAAACAGGTTAAAGGTTACTCTTTGTTTCTTCTACTCACAACAGATTCTATTTAAACTAATTCAGTTGTTTTATACCCCCAACCCTATTGTTTGATTTTCGTCTGTCATGTCACATTCTGTCTATTCTCATCTTGTTCCGTCATATGTAGGCAGCTAGGGGCATTTATCTCTTACAGACATTTCGGGTTCAACACATGCTATCAATACTGTCTTTCCATTCATGTAATAGCTGTCCAGTGTGTTAGGAATCTTCTATTAAGTAACAATTGGATCAGGCTCTGATTTTTCAAAACAAAAGAGAAGACTAAATCAAAACTTAGATTTTCTTCTGATGTAACTTCTATGAACATTTGTGACTTTAGTTAGTTTTGAGAAATCAGAGCCAGGTTATGTTATCAGTAGTTGTAACAAGCCAATTTTGTTACGTATATATAGTGTTAAAGATGCTCCACCGCCGACAGAGCATAAACGATACCCATCATTTGAACAATAATTGGTGTTTAATCGTGTATATATGTCTAATCAACACAAAAAATAATATAAGACAAATTATTTTGCTCTGAGTCTAAGCACATTCATTACTTCATTCCATATAGGACATAGTGCCAGGGAATTTTTTTGGGGATGTAATTTATTATTTTTAATATTTTTATCTTGAAGTAAAATTAGAAGCTCAAACTTTTCAATGATGGTAATAGTGTTAATTAAGTAACTATTGCAACTGAAAAAAAACCACATATTCCTCTGCTTGTGTTTTTAATAAAGAAAAAATACCATTTGACAGCGGTGGAGCATCTTTAAATACAGTAAAACCTGCCTTAGTAATCATCTCTGTATAAAGACAACCTGTTTGCTTTACTAGGCCACCAAAAACCAATTGCAACTCTATTAAACATGTTTAAAAAGGCCACATAGTCTATAAAGACCATTTTCCTCTGTCCCTTTGGTGGTCCTCTGTCTCTTTGGTGGTCCTCTGTCTCTTTGGTGGTCCTCTGTCCCTTTGGTGGTCCTCTGTCCCTTTGGTGGTCCTCTGTCCCTCTGGTGGTCCTCTGTCCCTCTGGTGGTCCTCTGTCCCTTTGGTGGTCCTCTGTCCCCTCTGTCCCTTTGGTGGTCCTCTGTCCCTTTGGTGGTCCTCTGTCCCTTTGGTGGTCCTCTGTCCCTTTGGTGGTCCTCTGTCCCTCTGGTGGTCCTCTGTCCCTCTGGTGGTCCTCTGTCCCTTTGGTGGTCCTCTGTTTCTTTTGTGGTCCTCTGTCCTTCTGGTGGTATTCTGTCCCTTTGGTGGTCCTCTGTCCCTTTGGTGGTCCTCTGTCCCTTTGGTGGTCTTTGTAGACAAGTTTGACTGCATGTATTTATTATAGGTATGTTAATCATTGAATGTGGAATAATTAACTACAAGAAAGCTGAGCTTGTAATTTTGGAATACCTTTGGGTGTTTTAATAAGTACAGAATCCTAGGTATACACTTAACTGTACCTATAATTAGTGTAATCAAAGGCTTTTAACAAGGACTAGACCTCCTTTACCATTCGTCCATGTGACTTTTGATATTGGTATGTAACAGATCTAAATGTAATAGAGATACCGTTCAGTGACGCAGCTGTCATGCTCGTAAATTACCAAATAATATCAGCATTAATGATGGGAAGGAAAAAGTCAACCACAATATCAGACACTGTTAACAGATGGGTTCTTAATTACCGAATCACAACTATTGGAATTATACCTCCCGATTACATAGGAAATGAGTTACTGGGCCGAGGATGTTCTGCAGAGAAAAAAAAACAAAGGAGATTTCAAGATGTGCTCTGAAGTGTAAGATAAGCGCTGTGACGAGTCGTGGCAGATGGAAACAACCTGTTGTGATTGTTACATCATAGTTTCAGTTTGGTGACTATAGACGCGCTGCGCGATGCTGCACAGTAATGCATTATTGCACCAGGGGGTGCAGGCAGGCATGGTAATCTCAAATCATCTTAACATTAAACACAGCTATTACAATTCATGGGGCTGTGACACTTTGTTGATTAAATCTGAAACATAGTCATACATTTCTCTGATTAGCAATGTGGTGATATATTAATTGTTACTATGATGAAATTTGGATACATGCTTAAAAATCATTAAAGCAGTGTTGAGGAATTGACTTAACCTTGAAAAATGGGGAAAAAACCCAACTAAAACCCAGAAAATTCTCTTGTTTATTAAATATTTAAATGCCTGCATGCATTTTGCTTCCATTGTTTACACAATACCCAGAGTTATGTCAGATTGTTTTGATGTGTTAATTAAATTTATCAGAAAGAATCAGCTAAAGTGTCTTGTCAGCACTAAAATTTTATCAGAGTTATTTCCCTTAGTTTACAGTGTGTCACAATGTTGACAGCAGCTACCCATGAGAGGCCTCAAAATAACAATATATTCATACATTTATTATATTTCACTCTTCTTGACTGTCATTGGTTTGTATTTTACTGCAAAATATCCAAAAATCATCACACTTGACCAAGTAACAAAAGAAAAACAGAAAACGTCAAAGTAATGGTGAATAAACAAGCTTCTCTTTTTTTGCAAAATTTCCATTTTATATGAATGCACTGAAAGTTAACATTTTTATGGCATTTTAATCTGTCTTTAACATCAACATGCCAGAACTCTTGAGGAAAACAAAAGCAATGAAATTTCCATTTTGGCCAATGAAAGAATTACAAACATCCTGTAAATATTGTCCAATCGTGGAACATCTTGAGTGAGGGAGGCGACTCTGTAACTTCCCGGGGATGTTACTATCCAGTACCGGATCTCCAACAGGATGATGGATCTTCTGAAGCTCCTGCCAAGTATCTAATAGATAGAATGTGTAATACAAACTCGGGGTGTTACATATCTCACTGACATTGATTATCAACATATCCCATCAAAGTTCATTTTGTAATTTTAATAAATGTTTGTCTGAGAGAGTTGAACGTTTACAACATTCCACTGCTATATCTCTGTGTCATAATATAGGATTTGTTTTAATAAATGTCAAATTGTGTATATCTTTATCTGGTCTTTTACTCACAGAAACAGTATCCAATATCATTAATTGCATAAACAAAATATAACAGTTTTTTATGAGAAACTTCAATAGTGCATTTTACAAATGAAACAGAAAACCTGAATGCATATAAAAAACAAGTGTATATATTTGCTATTTTAGTTTTGTTAGAATTCCTCAGATGTTGACCGAAACAATAAGAACTTATCCATGCACACTTAAGTGATGTTTTCATTTTTGTGTGTTTTAGAACTGACATTTATGAATTATCTATAGTTGTTCATGTAAATGGAAGCCAAGGCTGTACCTGTTGAAGTTCTGGTGCCGTTTCTTCTTTGTTTTCTGCGCTTCCTGTTATTATCGTATTTAATCTAATGCTTAAATACACATTTCCTTTCTCTTTCTTGCTTGAAGTTAATTTTCCTGGATTTTATAGCCAGATTTACATCTATATTACTAGACATTGAGCTTTGAGTCTCCAGAAATATCTCGCCTGACAGTAACAGCTAGATGTGAATGTATGCCTACAATATGAGGAGTTATGCCATGTAATCAAAGTCATATCTTTAGATTTCGGTTGATTATACATAGTGACAGGTTTACAAATCAAAAATGAATTTGACCATGCTATTGATTAATTAAAGCCTAATCTAGAACATTCAGTGTATTGCATAATAACACCCCCTCCCATCACCACCACCACCATTTCCTAGGTATATGGCCTTTACTTCATCCTTCACAAGGAAGAACTATGTTGTCTGTGATTTTCCCCTCAGGAATGGTCAGTTTTTGTCTAGCATATTCTGTAAACACCTTTAATTAGCTATGTTTCCAGACAGATAAACTATCTGGAATCTGTGGTAGGGGACCTTAAATGCTTACTCTACCAGTACCCATACTAATAGATATAAACACTTGTGATCTCAGTAGTGGGCTGCAGAGTCTATAGCCTGAACCACTACCATGGAGACTAGTGGAATCATTCATAATATATCTCAATTGGGGAATGAATTTTCAAAGAAGGGCCAATACATGTATTACTATTAATTTGACTCTTTTATAAACAAAATTTAATAAAATTATCTTAATCAACATTAGCACAAACTTAGAGTAAGGTACCATGGATGTTTGTTCTTCTTGCATATTGTAAGAGATGAGGCTACCTTTTCTGGGTCAAATCATCCCCTATTGGTTTTATGGGACATATTGTTATTTATAATTGATAGAAACCAGCCCTAGATAGCTAAGCAGTAGGATTCTATAGTAACTAATTAGCAACCTAGTGTGCAGAGTGAACATCACATTAAAACATTATTTCCTGTTGGTGGTCAGTCTGGACAGAGATTAGTGTATATAGTGTAAATAAAACCAGGTATAGGCTAATAAACCAATGGTCATGGTGATCTGGACGCGTGTCTGGACCATTTCCTGTGTCCACCCCATGTTCACCCTGGGCCAGGTAGGGGGGACACTGCTAGGTATAGTCCTAGGCTGTTGTTTGTCAGATATATTGTAGGATAGGTAAAAAGTAGGTAGGTAATATTGACAGCATCCATAAGCTTGGTTGACTGAGTGCAAACTGGATTCCATAGATCAAAACAAAGTGCATTTGTGACAGGTTGTTTACGTCTTTTTACTCTAGGTTAAAATACACAATATGTCATTATGTTTATAAGTTTACATAACTGGAGATAAAGTGCTTGGTATCTATGATAAATAGGGAGGTGATGCAAGGATTTTACAGAACTGTTTCAAAGGCAAAAGACTTCCTTTTCCTTGTCTTAGACCTATGATGATGGATAAGACATTTGCCTGCCCATACCCTGGAATTAAGGTATAAAGGGCTCTAGAAATTTTGTATATATCTCATGGTTTATTTGACTTATAATAAAGATTTTTTCACTGAATGAAGATGTTGACCAATGTTATTTTACACAAAAAAAAAGAAGAAAATTTTGTGACGTAAAAGTATGAAAAATATTGTTAAGTCAATGATCCTATAATTTGAAGGGCTGGACTTCTCACCCAGGTCTAGGCCTTATAATATAGTACTGAACTTGGTCATGTAGTAATTGACTGGACATTGTGCCAAAGTCTAAACTAAGTAATAAAGGGCAGGACCTTTTGCCAAAGTTTATAGGCTGTGTAATATGAAGGGTTGGACTTTTATCCAAGGTACACACTGTAATAAAGGGTAGAATTCTGGCCCAAGTCTAGGTGATAGACCCACAACTCTGTATCAAAAGGCTAAAAAAAATATTTTGGACTATACACCCTAAGATGGTGGCTGGATTAGGGACCAGGGTGTGTGTACTTGGTAACCCCCGTCCTGGCTAGAAGTGGCTTTGTTGGTTAGGTGAAGGGGCTGGAGCTATTTGTTGTATGTATGTACTAACATAGGACTAATCAACACCACCTGGACTGTTGGTGGATAGGTATTAGGGATGTTTACCTTGACTGGACTCCTTCCCCTGTACCACAGCCACACACTCTCACATCCACCAGACTCGGCTGTTATCATTAACAGAGAGAACACATAAGAGCTCCCCCTCTCTCTGAGAATGGTGCCTGCCCTGGAACTGGCTGATGAGGAGGAATAGCAGTACACACTGCTAGTCTGCCTGGCCAGGCAGCTGGGTTGGACAGGAGTAGCGGTGTGTGAGCCCCCACATGTCACCAAAGGGTCAGAAATGGTCACCAATGGTCATCATCACATTCACATCACTATCATACTGACCAGACAAGGAAAGGACATCCAAGGACATCAAATATAAAACTGGGCATTGTAAGAACTGGAATCGGATGCTGTAACCTCTACATAATATACATTTGACCTGAGATTTCTATAACTGCTGATCTACAGACTTAGTGAAATTGGTCTGTGTGGTGGCATTGGACTCTAGTGTTAGGGTCTGTGTGGTGGTACTCCATTGGACTATCAGTGTTGTGGTACCCTATGGGGCTGACTTGTTAGAGCTGATCAGCTGATAGACCCCCAGCTGGTCCATAAACAGCTGACTGGCTGCTGACTTGAGATAGACTGTCACTACTGCTGCTGGTCAGATATGTGTGGACAGGCATTGTACATAAAACTGGGGACTATGTAGATAACAAAGTGTGAACTATTTATTTATTTATTTATTTAATTTATTTAATTTATTCAACTATTTATTGACTACTGAGATAAAGTATGACTTGTCTCGTCCAGAATACAACAACACCATCAGTTGGAGGTACTGGTAAGTACAAGTTTATTTACAAAGCTACTTATTAGTGATAGTCAGGTCTTCATTTTCAAAAAGATTTGGACAATTTGATAATAGAAATTTCATTTAATTGTCATCATTAGCAGTCATTGGTACTGCATCACAAAATATTTTCCAGATGTCTTATTGCATAAATCTTTGGAAATCTTTAGCAGTGATGGACTATAGGTACATAAATGATGGAAAGTTACATTACAATATACGTGTATATATATGTGTTAAATATAAAATTGACATATAGGGGCATGTTGTAGACTCATAAAAATCACACAGGTATTGTACCTTCACTAATGAAATCAAATAAATAGCATAATTTCTGTTGTGAAAAGTGAACAACTCTGAAATAATTATTATAATTACAGTATCATGTTAGATCTGAATATCTACTACAGTACATGTTTTACATAGGATTACAATTTGTATCGTAGAATCTTAGATGTCTGCATCCTACATTGATCCCAGTTCCATTGTATATGGTTTTAATTAGCTACCATGTTACCATTGAACTTGGTAATAAAAGCAGTAATGTAGAATACAAATTAGAAGTTAGAAACTGTGGGAGGGTGACCTTGGGATAGACTGGGAGGGTTGCCAGGAGAAGCTGTTGGAGAATCAGTCTAGATGTAATGGTTCTGGACATGTACAGGGTGTAATGATGACAGACTGACCAGTAAGAGGGCTGGAGAGTAAATTACACTGGACATCCATACACTGACACCCTCCTAATACACAGGAAATCATTTGCTATAACATCCCTAATCCTGGTCTTGTTCATATGCATGGAAACATTTGATATTCTACAGTGGAAAGTTTTGCTCAGTTTGCATTAATGAAATCCTATTGTCAAGTCCTGGCTATCGATTAAAGTTACTTCATGTGGATATGCTCAGTTCAAAAGTATTGATTTTTATCATGTTGTCATTTTGGACTCTTTTGTGAATTTTGAATATATTACCTGGTCTGTTCTATTGCAGGATGTTAATTGACTAAACATACAACAAATAATGATTTTATCTCGGTTATCTGTACAGACATTTTCATGCTTTAATTAAAGATTTTTTCCTCAGAGTTTTTTACATTTCACTTAATGATTTTTGAAAACTTGGGTATGAAAATGTTAAGAGAGGCATTATAATTCTTCTGGTTAACATGATGCTTTGGCTGATACCTTAAGGTACCTTGAACTCTCACTTTAAATTTTATGGCTGTTGAAGTATAATTTGGGTAACTCCTGATTAGAATATAATTAAGTTTTATGAATTTGTGTTTCTGTTTAAATGAAAAGGAAAGTTGATACTGTACTGACAAAATAATGAAACTCAGAACTCGGGAAACACAATATATAATGTTTGGCAGACATCATTAACAGTTTTGGCAGAAAGTTATGTTAAAGTGAGCTTCAAGGTTAAAGTTATTGATGGAATAACGGCAGAAAATGGAAACAGAATGGACCACGTTATCGTTTCACTTAGAACCCCCAAAATAAATAGGCAAGCTTATTAGCCATGTTATTAGGTTTATATGAGGAACATCATTGGCTGTAGATTTATTTGACAGGTCTACCTGTAGGTTTGGATGTTTACACATGCATGTTTCTGTGTAAAGGTGATTGTTGTTTTTACAAGTCTTTCAATCAGAGGGACAAGACAGAGGAGGGGATATAGTCCGCCACATCAAAGATGTCCTCGTAAAGAATATTGTTGTTGTCTGCTTACTCAGCATGTTATCTCAACTCGACCAAACACCTAATAAACATCTCCAACATGGAACTACAAAACGTATAGGACATAGGATCTAATAAACAGTTTAGACTTTAACATCACCAGCATACAACTACAAAACATATAGGCCATAAGTTCTAATAAAGGTTCTTATAAACCTCAGATTATCTAGAATTGGTGCTTACAGATTTTTGAATCCAGGCCAAAGATGTAGAGATAATTTTTTTAATGAAGATTAATCTTAAAGAATGATAAATTACTCAGAACTTGCATGCATGTGTTCCATGCACAATAAATATTTGACTTTATACTTGAGATTTTATCAGTTTAAAAAGTTTCGTTTATTAGTATTGGAAATAAAGTTCAATGGATTGATAGCATCTTGACAAATATGAAATTTCTATTAAAGTTCATGAAATTTCTTTTTCTCTGTAAAAGTTAAATTCTCAAAGTTTTTTTCTCAAGCTTCTGTTATTTTTTTGAAATGAGAATGATATGTTTTGCTTCATTTTGGAAAGCCTTATAAAATACACCAATATTTCGCCTTAATACTCAAAATTTCCATGATGTCACAAAAGGTGAGATGGGGACATTTAATTGTCAATATTTGACTGACCAGACATGTCCAGTGTGACCAGGAGCCCCTGCTGACCGCCAGATGCCTGTACCAGATAGAGGACTAGCCCTGCCTCAGTAGGGGTCCACAGTGGGTGCCCATGCAGTCCCTACTCAGGGTGCCCTGCTGGGACAGGCTACTCTAGTGCTGATTTATGTTGGACTCTCTAATTATAATCACTTCCCTATGCCTAGGCAGTACTCCCCATTAGATCTTATCATAACAGTTGTGGCACACTTCTCTTAATTATCAGCCTGATTGTCTACTTCATTATAGTCCAAGGAATCAGATAATGTTCTGATGTCTATATTGCACATCAGACAAAATAAGGATCATCATCATAATTATAAATTTCATTTTAAGAACCTTCTATGGAATGGGAGTTATTTATTATGTTGCTGGTTTCATTGCTTATCTTGTTGCATTTCATTCATGTCGCATTCTGTCAAATGACATTTATTTTTTCAGATTAGCATTTGTATTCTATGATTGGAGTTATTGGCAAACAGCTATTTATCCGGTTAAAAAAAAACCTTGAAAATCGATTTTCTTACAATTATTTTGACCTTTTAACCTTTTCCTAGTATTTTAATTTGAAATATCTTTACTATGATAACATGACACAGGGTATATTATCAGTTTTTTAAAACCAATAAAACAACAAACACAGTACAACGATTACAGCGATGGAGGTGTGAGGTAGTTTGTTATGACCTAATCGTAGAGTTTAACTGTAATTCTGTAGAGTTCACTCTGTTATCCTGTAGGTTAGTCTGCTGTGGCTTATTTTACTTTGTGGCAGAGATAAGGTCACATCAGATGTGTTCTCTAATGACATAAAGCTGATAAGTCAGTTTCATGGCTACCAAAGTGTTTTTCTATGGCTTGTTTCCCCTCTGGCCATTTCTGTAGTCTACTTTCACTTTCCTATGTAAATACACTAGCTCTTGTGATTTTCTAGATCAAGTTGATTATGTACTAATCTGTCATGTTCATATCTCAGAATTATATAGCACGCCCATTATGATAAAGATGTTCTTATATTTTTTCTCAGATTAAAACCGTTTTCTATTTAGGTTTATAAAAGTGATATCTTATGAAAATAGAAAAACGATCGACCTAGCTGTGTATGTAAGATTAATTTGATGAAGTGAACTGGATTATGAAGATAGCTGTAGTAAAGCACCTGCTGGGAGTGCTGCTGCTGTATCTGAGTTGTATTGTGTGGATCTCTTGGGGTACTTTGTCTGTGTTATGTAATGTATTGCCTCAAGGCTGTGCAACAATTCTGACAGACTCTATAAACAAACTTGTTATAATAAACCACACTTGAACGCATTCCAGAGACTTGTACGATCTATAACGCTGTGTGGGCACAAAATCATACCGTGTTGTGGGTGGAATATATACCCTTATTTAATGGTTAAAAAAATATCACTTTATGGAAGGAAATTACCATATTTCATTGGGTATAGAAAATTAACCACTTCTTTGGTAAAAAATGGTCCAATTTATGAAAACACATTAATAGTATATAAAAAGAAAGTAACCACTTTGCGAGTTTGATTAGGTAAACAATTTGGTATCTGTCTTCTTTAAATTATTACAGCTTTTTTATCTACATAATTCAAACTGTGCCTCTATAACTGTACATGTCGTACCAACAATTTTAACCGTTTTGCAAACAATTCTAAGTATCCCTAATTCTAACTATTCATAACTTCTAAACTTGGGACAAGGAAGTAATTCCAACCGTGTGGACAAAACAAAATTGTCAAATTTTCGAGGCGATCTGCCCCTTTATCAGGACATACAAAACGAACACGATTACATAATAGGATACGAACAGTAATGCAGGATAAAGTAGACAAATATTAAACTATATAGCACAGTGGCGCGCAATTTACCCTTCAGCAAGTGGCAGGCGAAGGCCGGATCTACAAAAGTGTATCCATGCTGTTCGGCAGAACGCTAAAAATATGAGCGATGACTGGAAAGCGTGCCACTTGTGACGTCAAATGTGTGGCGAAATTGATTTATAGTGCTCATTGTTATAGGATGGAAATTTAATCGCCGATCTCCTTGGTGTGTTGGCAAAGAAGCAAAGTCCCAAATTTAGTCGCCTTTTGCTGGGCAGCATATGTAAAGGATCAAAAATGCGTAGAACAGAACAGGAAAATGCTTGAAGTAGGGATAATCAATTGAAAAGCAAGAGATCAATTGATGTCAATTTGTATATTTAACGTTCGTTAATGCCTTTGGGATCGCGGGTCTGTAGATAGGTAATCCAGAATCTCTCTCTCAATCGACGCTTGGTTTGTGTCTAGTAGGAACAGTGCTCAATTGCAATCACCTACATGTCTTTCCAACTATGGATGGGCAAGTTGAAATGTCTGGCAACCGGACTTCTAAACTCAAACACAGCCTTTGTACAGACAAATCTAAACTGTTCTTCAAACAGCTCAAATCAAGCCTCTTTAACTTTCTTAGACAACTCCAATCATCTTTCTGTAACTTTCTTACACAACTCCAATTACCTCTCTTTAACCTTCTTACACAACTCCAATCATCCCTCTATAACTTTCTTTCACAACTCCAATCATCCCTCTATAACTTTACACAACTCAAATCATCCCTCTATAACTTTCTTATCTTACACAATTCCAATTGTCCTTCTATAACAATGATACCAACAACTCCAATCATCCCTATGTAACTGATACCAATAACTTTAATTGTGCCTTTATAACAATGATAATAGCTGGAACTGTCCCAATATAACTATAACATGGACTAGTCTATGTGGATTACAGCTGACTCAGCAGTTGTACCTGCAGGGAAGCAGCACCAATGTACAATGACAGTTACAGAGCCTGAGATCTATAGATACATAGAGGAGAATGTTTAACAGGCTATGTCCAGGGGTCACTCACCCAGGCAAGGTAATCAGCAGTTCACTTGGAACACTGCCTAGAAACTTCCTACAATAAATAGTATGTACATACCAATTGATTTGTTGTATCCTTGTCAATAATAAATGGAATATTGCAATGTTATACTGCAGACAGAATAGCAAGAGCATAGAGTCTATCACAGAGCATTAAGGACTTTGTTGCAGTTTATTTGACGGATTGTTACAAAAGTCTTGGACATGTTGTAACCGAGAGTTTAGAGCAATATAATAAAACATTGAAAACAGCACAGGAGAGTGGTGGAAACATGAACTTCAAAAACATTGCTTCAAAACACCAGAAACATTGCTATAAACCTCCAAATGTATGAGCATTGGGAACATTGTTACAGAACATTTGGAACATTGTTACATGGCATAGGGAACATTGTTACAGAACATTTAGAACATTGTTACATGGCATAGGGAACATTGTTACAGAACATTTAGAACATTGTTACATGGCATTGGTGTAACATGGCATTGGGAACATTGTTACAGAACATTTGGAACATTGTTACATGGCATTAGGAACATTGTTACAGAGTGGGAACATTGTTACATGGCATTGGTGTAACATGGCATTGGGAACATTGTTACAGAACATTTGGAACATTGTTACATGGCATTGGGAACATTGTTACAGAACATTTGGAACATTGTTACATGGCATAGGGAACATTGTTACAGAACATTTGGAACATTGTTACATGGCATAGGGAACATTGTTACAGAACATTTGGAACATTGTTACATGGCATAGGGAACATTGTTACAGAACATTTGGAACATTGTTACATGGCATAGGGAACATTGTTACAGAACATTTGGAACATTGTTACCTGACTTTGGGAACATTGTTAAATGGAATTGGGAACATGTTACAGAACATTGGGAACATTTTAGCAGAACATTAGGAACATTGTTAAATGGAATTGGGAACATGTTACAGAACATTGGGATCATTGTTACAAGGAATAGGGAACATGTTAAAGAACATTTTGATCATTGTTACAAGGAATTGGGAACATTTCTACAAAACATTGGGGACATTGTTACATGGAGTAGGGAACATTGTTACAGAACATTGTTACAGAACATTGGGAAAATTGTTACAGAACATTGGGAACATTGTTACCTGACATTGGGAAGCCTGTTAGAGAACATTGGGAACATTGTTACCTGACATTGGGAACATTGTTATCTGA
The DNA here is from genome assembly GCF_041381155.1 of Argopecten irradians. Taxonomy (NCBI): domain Eukaryota; kingdom Metazoa; phylum Mollusca; class Bivalvia; order Pectinida; family Pectinidae; genus Argopecten; species Argopecten irradians. The sequence continues at coordinate 13,674,368 of NC_091138.1, read as the reverse complement.
CATTGGGAACATTGTTACAGAACATTGGGAACATTGTTACCTGACATTGGGAAAATTGTTACAGAACATTGAAAACATTGTTACATGACATTGGGAACATTGTTACAGAACATTGGGAACATTGTTACAGAAATTGGGAACATTGGGAACATTGTTACACAGAATTGGGAACATTGTTACAGAATGTTTACAAAATATTTGGAACAGTGTTACAGATTATTGGAAACATTGTTACATGACATTGGGAACATTGTTACAGAATATTGGGAACATTGTTACCTGACATTGTGAACATTGTTACATGGAATTGGGAAAATGTTACAGAACATCGAGATCATTTTTATATAGAATTGGGAATATGTTACAGAACATTTGGATCATTGTTACAAGGAATTGGGAACATTTCTACAAAACATTGGGGACATTGTTACATGGAGTAGGGAACATGTTACAGAACATTTAGTTCATTGTTATATAGAATAGGGAACATTGTTACAGAACATTGAGAACATTGTTAGAGAACATTGGGAACATTGTTACATGGAATTGAGAACATTGTTAGAACATTGGGAACATTGTTACATTGGCAACATTGTTAAAAATATTGGGAACATTGTTACAGAACATTGGGAGCATTGTAATTGTTAATGCCCATTTAGAATATTGCTATAGAACATTGTTAATGAACTTTGTCACTGAACATCAGGAATGTAATATTGGTATAAACCAGGAAAAGATGTTTTCAGGTATAAAAGTTGTAATTAATAGGGTTTTAAAGATAATTGAAGGGTATTTATGAGAAGCACTCTATTATTTAAAACTTCCTACTTTTGTGTGTTGTCATTGTTTACACTGCTATCTATTATATCTAATTAAAGACGCCTTTGAAGCACTGCAGATTTTTGTATCCCTGAGAACTAGCTCAGAAGATGAAGTACTTGGGATAGTTTTGGAGTATGATGATGATGGAAATCCCATCACTGTACAAAACTCATTCATAAAACGATTTAACCAAGCCACTTCCTGTTTGGGGGATAGCTTATTTGTCATCTTGACCAGACAGTTCCTGTGAAGAGCCCTTGACCAAAGTCTCTGAACATTGGGGTGCTCACTTGTACTTTTCTAGAGAGTTGGATGTTGATAGAGCCTGGTGTAATCTGAGGCTATCATCAATAGAAGCTAGAGTGGAGCTGTCTGTGTACTGGCCATCAGCTGATCAGCTGGCCAGATGGTTCTCAGAGGGATCACTTCAACACCTGGATAACAAAATATATGGTTATTGGTAGTATTGATATCAGGAAAATAAAGCTTGTGTGTATATATATATCAAAGATCTTCTCTAGGTCTTTAGGGTTATATATGTCGACCAAATTTACTCTTGAGGTATTGTCAGTTTTGTACCATCCAAACAGCCAATATCTTATTATTATTTTATAGTCTCAGTGATAAATGTACCATCAGTAGATGTATGTAAGTATCTTGACGTTGGAACCGTATCCCTTCATATAAGATAATTCACATACTCAAAAGTCTCCTCAAATTTAGTTCATATATAAACTGTATTATTATTATTCAATTTCAGAAAAAGTAAAATTGTATTGCAGATCTACAGAAATCAGAAAAGATGTTTACGAAATATTGTACCATATTAAAGATGAATGGATTCCTCAATCGAGGTCAAAAGGTGAAAGTTCAGAATTTCAACACATTTGATATCTATAAAGGAGAGTGATAAGCTGTCTACAACTTTGTTGTGCATATTCTACCATTACTTTGGGATATCACCACTTCCAAGGTTAATGTAGATCCAAAACTGCAGATGATATTAAAATATTTATACCAGTAAATTGGTCAATGCTAAAAAAATCTTCTGAAGCTAGTTCGGCAGCTGAGCTGTGAAAAAACAGCCTGGCAAAATATCTCAGATACACCAGTATCCAGCCGAGACAGAGAGGGGAAGGAAAGAGGGTGTTATTTTTATTGACCCACTTCTGCATGTCATGTTGATGAAACAGGTTTTGTGGGGGATTAGGGATGATAGCAGAATTATGGAATGACAGAATAGATTATGGGTGATGATAGTAGTTAAGGTGGAGGTCCAGACGATCTCCTTAGTGAGCTGTGAGGTAACATGTATCACATAATAGACTATAAGGGACAGCATTAGATAATTAGAAACTATAAGGGATAAGAAGTATATACACATAAGAGACTATAAGAACTATATAAATCCAGCCAAGCCTTATAGTGCAATGATAGCATACCACATGTTTTACACATTGGCCTGGTATTTTCCTTAGTGGTAATAGGCAGCAACACATTCTGGTGAGGATGAGTCAGGCCACAATCTCTCTCTATCTCCTACGTTTTCATTCATCCGAAACATACGCACCAATATGTTACTAATTATAGCAGATTTGTTGGGACATTTTTCAAGCAAAAAATAATAAAATGGCTTGTTATACGTCAGTATGTTCTGGGGCAGCCATTTATAATTAGCCTGGACAGAGTTGTGGAAGCTAGTAAGGAGCCGTCTGCTTCGACTCCTATCATAGATGGCATCAGAATTAATCGGCTTTATCATACATAGACATTTATTCCAATTAATCCCAGTACATCAAATCATATTCTCGTTAAATTTGTTAACTTATAATTTAACATGAAACATGAGATTACCTTTCTCATATGGCGTATTCTGATACTCCTATGAAAGTCATTTAGAAAGTCTGCAATAGGATGAAAACTTTTAACATTTAGACAATTTAGTGATGCTATTTTAGATCTATTTATACGTTTCCTGATTCAAGTTTTATAGCCGAGTTTGCATTGAGGGAGAAAATTCAATTTCAACCAAAGTTTAGTTCTGATAAGTGTCAAATTCATATATGGTATAGACAGAGACACTTCAAAAGGTTTAGTCATGGCTTCTTGTTAAAGCATCTCAGTGAAAATATTGTTTATGACAACTTCAAATTTATTTTACTGACTGTTATAATATATATCCAGTACATCTACCAAACACTGCCAAGAAATGTTCGCCAAAAACGGATCTGTCCAAATTCTAATGGCTTGTTTTCAACTTTTTTTGTGTGTTCAATTTTGATAAGGGAAGGGAATGGAAGAAAACTGATTAAAACTTACCTATAAAGATATGTGAGCTGGAATTTGAAGTCCTCCCAATCCGTGACTTGTGGATAATTATGATTTCCTAAACATGTATACCTTTATTTGTTTTAATCTGATTTGTAAGGTTTTTTGCTATCAGTGCAGGAAAAATAGTTAATGGTATCATATTGATACCATGGGAAATAAGCAGTCTGTTTAATATAGTCAAGTCTTTTTTCTAAAAGAACCTTATCTTGTATTCAGTTGTTACATTTTGTTATCTTAGGTGCTATTATCTGTATGCAGTCAAAGTAAATTCCGATTTTATTCATACTTTCAAACAATAAGAGAGTGAAGTTGTAAAACTTTTATTAGAAAATTTTATCTTTAAACCAAAATATTTTGTTTATATCAACTAGCTTTATAAAAGCCAGCTTTTTGTTTAGAAGGTTTTAGAAATTGTGTGTTCATATTTAACAGCCTTCAATATTTTGATATGTGCTTTTAGTAATCTGCATTACCACACCTCTGACTCCAAAAAACACAGGATCTGTATGGGGTTTAGTGGTATATCTGAAACCAGCTGGGACATAAATATGTTGTGCAGTTCAATTGATAACACTTTCAAACAGACACACTGTATTTATAAAACAGTATTAAATCAAAAACCAAGATATTGGCCTCTATAATGTAAATATGTGCAAGTTCCAGCTAGCTTTACAATGTTGAGAAAGAGGCCATAATGGATACAGAGGGAAATATAGAAATTCTTTGTGTAGTTTTAGATTATGTCTTCTTTTTTTTTTTTCGAGGAATTTGAAACAAAAATAGCTAGGTAGGATTTCTATGAAGTGTTGGTGCTGATTTTAAAGTGTATCCTGTTTGGGAATATATCTGATGTAAGATAGCTTGCCTTATCAGAGCACCAACCTAAAGCCCATCAGAGAAATCTTTTATGTCACTCTTGCAAACAGCTACATGTCTCGTAGAAACCTGACTGAATTCTCCATATCTAGCACATCAATGCCGGATTCTTTTTCTAATTATTGGCTAAATGTGCCAGAGAATTTCATTAAAAGCATAATTTGGAACAAAGTCATTTATTAATTTTTTGTTTGAATTCCATGGTAACAGATGTGAGTTATATATATCATGCAATAATAAAGTAATGAATTCCAAATTGTAGCTATTGTAAACAAATAGGTACATAATGGAAAGAAAATTGAAAATTTGCCTTAAAACAAAATTTGATGGAGAAATTAGTTCTAAAGAATTTATTTTCCTCTGTATTTGATAAGATAATCAGATTTTTGATGTTTACTTTTAGTTTTTGATCTAGAATGATAGAGTTCAAAGAACTTTACTCCAATCATTACTCATGATTGCTTACAGAATTCCCCAGCAGTTAGATGTTTACGAAAATAGTAAACAATTTCATGGATAAAAGGCAGTGACATGTGTGACGTATTAGTCTGATGTTTGGGTGCCTGACTGTGAAACTCTCCTGGAGGATCGGGAAGTTTGTGGTCAGGTTGCCTTGTCAACATCCACAGCTGCCATTTTGGTCCCCACATGGACATTTTGCGGTCAGGTTGCCATGTGAACATCCCTGTTTGCCTTTGTGATCCCCACTCCCTAACTCTTGTCAAATCTGTTTTTATCATCATCTTAGATATGTTTGATTACTCACTAGCAGCTGATTGGATCACAGAAACAGATCTTTGTCATTAGAACTCTTGGACTACAGATCTTGGTTTGGATTAAGCTTTGAAGTATAAGCTGTTGGGAACCACTACTAACTTGAATTGTCACTCCTAAGATATGTTATATTTCTTGGAGTATATGACAATTAAAAATGATCTTTTTTATAGAATACTTCTTGCTTTATGTATAAGCCTGAATAATCTATTCATTTATCCGTGAGGTACTTAGATCTGTTTAATTACAGTTGATTACAGTATACACATCACAAATGACTCAAGCAAAAATATTTATGCAGTAATGCCTTATTATCTAAAGTTATATGTCAAGAATTACCTAGTAAGTTATGAGAAATAATTAAGAATGAAATAATGAAATCGCCCAGAATAGTTGATATCAGTTTGTTTAAGTGTCAATTTAAAAAAAAATATCTGTATAAAAACTTAGTTTCCCAATAAGTATTTCCTACATCATGATGTTGTTGACAGAATGCTTTAACTAAGATTTCCTCTTTCCAAACATGCATTCCTGGAAATATTCTGTCATTATTCTGGCAAAATAACAGAAAAACATGATTACTCATTGGTTTTCTATGAGTACACAGTAGTAGAAATACGACAATAGCACTTACTGAATGTCTTACCTATGACTTTGAGTACCAAACAACAAGCAGAGGAAAGGAAGCTACACCATTGTTCTGGTACAGTGGTGTCACAAATGGTGAAAATTAACTATGAATTTTACCATGTTGTAGAAATGTGTCATAACAGCCTATAAGGGGTAAGTGTTTTAATCGCTTGTTATGCCATTAGCTGATCATGATCCCACAACTCTTCTGGTGACTTTATACAAGCAATAGATCTAGAGTTGTAATGTGAATGTGGAAGGTTTGAGATTTCAAATTTTGTGTGTTTTTGTCGTGCAAAACATGAATATGTTCAGATTGTCACCGTCAGACTTTCCTATCAATTAGTTGTTCTTTGTGAGAGTTTCATTTGTATATTGAGGTTTCAATCGTAGTTAAAAAATAAAGTTTCAGAATTGGACTTAACAATGGACACTAAACATTCATGAAAAAAAAATCTTCAAAGCATTTATTTCATTAAATGTTGTCTATCTTGTGCCAAGTATTAATAATGATATTTCTGGACATCTAAGTGCTATGGGGTCTGGGATCCTGATTTAGGTCATTCCATCATCATCGCCATCTGACAAAACATGTAGGTAGCCTGCAGTAATTGATGTGCCCGCCTAGGTAAATTACATAGCCACATAACACTATATTGTACACTGTGTAGTTTTTTCCGTGGCCTGCCAAAGATCTCCATAGAAATATGAATGGCAAGACAATATGGGTACTCTAGTTATGTAGGTATTGTCTCAGAAGTACTTCTTACGACCTATCAGATGTGAAGGTCGTCTGGTGCCCCAAGAGAGAGTGGAACTGATGGAGCAGTAAAAACATGAGATTCATCAATATGTAAGAAATATAAAGACACATCAAGAACATCAGATTTCCTAACTCTTTGTACTGTATTCAGGCAGATTCTGTCTGAAATGAATCAGAAATGCATCAAAATTTCATAATTACTTTCTACAGGACTTTAAAAAACTAAGCGGGTCTTCTTGGTACAGGAGCAGGAAATTGAGAAAGTATGACAAAATAAATACTCCCTCATGTTTGGATAGCCCCAGTTTTGTTTTAACATCAGAGTGAGATGAGTTTTAAACAAAGTATGGGAGATAGGCACCATATGTTGTATGGGTGCTGGGCAATAGTACATAGACTATACACTAGCTCAAGAGGCCAACTTCCTTATGCCTCTGGTCAGTGCCTTCAGCAACAAAGGAACATGTGACCCCATCAACAGAAAATCATATTGGAGATTTTCGCTTGTGTTTACGCTGTGTATAATGTTTTCAAAATATCATTCCTGACATTTTTATGTCCAAATGTACAATCTCTCAGCAATTAAATTGATTTCTCGAGCTCTGAGGCGTTAAAAAATGTCTCTTATTGAGATTGTGAGGTATTGTTTTTGATTACAATTGCACACATCAATCAGTTTTCATTTAAAAATAATGTTTTACGAGGTCCTACCAAATTGGCAATTTACCAATCATTTTTCACTTAGCTAAATTCTAGCTGAGAAATGAATTCTAATAATGGAAAAATAGTTTTGGACAAACTGCTATTTGAAGAGTATGAGAAGAGGGATAATGATGTAGTTATTGTGTGTGGTATATTGAGGTGTAAGTCGAGAGCACATGTTACATCAGGTAGGGCACCCTGCCATAATGTTTCCCAGGAGACCTGTATCACATGACATGCCAGATAGCCCTGACAGATCACATGACCTTTACAAAGGCCCCTTCATTTCCAGCTAATTAGTGCACATGATCACAGCTTGATTTCTGTAGGCATGTGTCACTGTTATGGTCTTGTTTAAACCCCTTCAAATTTGGAGATAGTTTTCACGGCTGTGTGAATTCGACATATAGTAATGTTTTGATATAGAGTATGGCTGTTTAGATCCAGAATATTAAATAATTACCTGGTAGACATGTTTTTGATTGCAATGATTCCTAAAGCAGTTATCAAAACTTAGATTTTTCTGTACGTTTGAAGTATTCTTGAAGTAAAAAACACTTCAAAAACATGAATATACGGAAGCTGTAATTGAAACTTTGAAAATGTGAGGACAAGGGAAAGACATTGGGCAACATGACAGTTTGGGTTGTCCATTAGAAAACTGTATCAACATTATCAGTGTCCTGTTTATAATTGATGCTGGTCCAAACATAAAATGTAGTAAAACAAAAAACAAGATTTTGATACCATCTTACCAACCTAGCAGTGACAGCAATTATCATTTAAATAATTCACTACTTTCATCACCAAAATATGTTCAGAACCTGATCACTTTAAGTGTATGGTACAATTTGCTTTGCCCAGATGTTTTATTTGAACTTGGTTGATATTACCGAGTTTCTTTTTGACCTGGTTGGTGTGACAGGCTTTTGACTTAAACCTTATGAATTTTATAGTTTTGATTTTATACTGTAGCTATGACAGGGTATATAAGGTTGAACTTGGTTGCTATGACATTTTATTTTGTTGCTATAACAGAGTTTAGACTTCAATTTCATTACTATAGCCGATTTTCAATAGAACCTTGGTGCTATCAGTGTATATTCACATTAAGATATGCTTATGTTTTGGGGCAATGTTGTGTAGGAGAGCCTGGGTGCCGATGATCAAAATGATAACACTCAGCTGGCATGATGATAAACTATGTCTTTTTATCATCTTTAACCTTCCCTCGGGGTTCAGAGAAAGTGCCAATCCCCTTTGGAGTAAATAAACTTTCTATCATTTCTTCTATGTCTGATTCGGCTGATTGATTTATGTCCTAATGCTTTATCTGTGAAGGTTGCTTCACGATACCGATACCTTCACGATAAACTTTTATTTTCAAATGTATCCTTACACTGCATTTAGAATGCCGGCTTATTGCATTTTGTAAAAGGTGTGAAAAAAACCACATTTGTAATTTAGCAATCTTCACAACAGATAAGGTTTTCCTAGGTTCATCAATGCTTTTACATGGTTACATATTAGTCATGCTTTCTAGAAACGACCACAATGCAAAAATATCACAGGAATGTTAGGCGAGCTACAGATTGTTGATTGTAGTAGAAGGTTGATGTGTATGGATCTTTGGTAACTGATAAGGATGAAAGTACAATGTGTGGAATTGTAAAACAGGGATATGTATTGATCAAATTGACAATAGAATAGGGGCCTATGTTGATCTATATTGACAACAATATAAGGACATATTTAGATAAATTTATAACTTTACAGGAGCCTGTGTAGATTAATTGTCAACAATATAGAGGAATGTATCAGGTATTGATTAAATTGATAACATTACAAGAGCCTGTGTTGATCAAGATGACAAAAATACAGGAGCCTGTGCTGATCTAATTGACAACAATGTAAGAGTTGGTGATGAGTATGAAATAGACAATAATATTGACAAAACACTAAAATTTCTTTTTTTGGTTCAGATGTGAATGTCATAGGAAGCTGTGTCGAACCAACAGCTGATTGAAGTATAGTGTGTACACAATATACAGGGACCTGAACAATTACTGTGTCATACGACATTTATGATACTATAGATATTAGCAGTGACTATCAAAGGTATATGTTTTGTGTGTTACAGACTCCAACAGTGGCTCAGCCTGGGCCCCCCTGTATGGGGGAGGGACACACCTAGACCAGGAGGCCATCCAGTACATACACAAGTTCTACTGTAAGGACTGTCGAATGGAGGAGGAGAAGGCCAAGGCAGCTGCCGCAGCCGCTGGGGGAGATAGTCCCCAGGGGGGCGGGGACAATTCCTCGGACACACCCTCAGAACAGCCACCCATCAGCCCCGAGGCGATGCTGGAGGAGATGTCCCTACAGCAGAGCATGGACAAAAATAAGGAATGTAAGTGTCGTCTGCTGATAGCCTGAATTTCAAAATCTAATCACAACCGTCTCTAGTTTTGATGGAAAATAATTTTCAAGTCAAGAAAAATAAAATGAAAAATATTCAAAGTCCTCAATTACAAATTACATCAAGTATTGTTTAATTTTGATCTGCAGATCTAATTTTAACATTAATCTTGCTTTTACTCCACAAATGATTAAAATTGAATGTTGATCTATCTTATGTTTCAGTATAATACCCAAATGTGATGATATTTCTCAGTTTGTTATGTTTATTTCGCCCGTTTTTTTTACAGCTCTGAAGCGAAAGCTGATGATGAGAAGGTCTGTGACAGAACTAGTGGAACAGGGCATATATCCTCGTAAGTACTGAGCCCTCCCCTGTGTGCAAGTAATGAACCCTCCCTGTATGACATCATCAGGGTGGGGCTCTATGACTACTCAGCCTCCCTTACAAAATCAGCCATATCCTAAATTTTAATCATTAAACAAAAAGATCCTTTATCAGTCATTTCTGTTCAGTTTGTACAAGTTATACACATAAGGGAACGAAAGCAAGTTGATTGTACACCTCTTACTCATTGTTTTTGATGTCAGATTAATTCATTGTTGGTTAGATATTCTATTGTTATAACATTTAAGTTTTGTAGTCTTGTTGTGTATAATGTACATGATTGGTGTTTTTCATATGTTTCTGGAAGGTGTTATCTCAATAATCACCTTCTCCATCTCTATGTATTTGCCAGCTCTGAAAACACCACCTGCATTTGCTGAACAGAGAAAACATCTAGAACGGGCTAAGGTAAGTGTCTCCATCCATTACAAGCCTCTATAACACAGTGGTGCTCTACCTCCCGTCCCTGTCATCGAAATGCTTGAATGTTATCTGCTATGATGTTACTGGTGTTGGTGTTGGCATAGCTTCCAAGAGTTGTGAGGATCCTAAATGGGATATTGACACAGTGATTGTCTGAACGTGGAAAAGCAGATACGGCTATTAGAAATGTACTTTAACTTCAGTATACCATATGATGTTCAAAACTTGTATGCTTAAATGATAACAAAGACATCTTTTAAAATGTGTTGATGGGTTCAGAAGAGGGATCAATTTTATGCAGAAAGCACTAAAAAGTAAAATGCCAGCATATTGAAGTGGAGTACCCTTCTATCCTCCCTCCCAACTCACTTTTCTGTTCTTAATATTGAATCTGTAAGACATGTATTATGCAACTCGATGAGGTCAGAAATCAATCTCCATACACCTGCTTAGTTGCATTTGTACACTATTAGAGGTATAAAAAGTTGTAATAAGGGAAAATGTGAAACATAACCACTTGTCCCAGATACCGCACAGACATTTGTCAAAAGTAATGGGAAGTCGATTAAAGTTCACCCAGTGTAATCTGTGACACATGTGTCTGGTAAAGCAGTGTAGCTGGTTATAATTTTTGCTACTGACAATTTCAGCGTTTCTTTCAAGTATGTACGACAGAGCTCGGCGATTACATCAAACTGCTTCTGCACCCAGCGTACTCAAATAAAAATTGTCTGTTTGTACCGCATTGTTGCTCCAGAGGAATGCAGGCTTTAATTTGTACAAATAGAAATCACAGTTGTTTTATGGGACTTAAAATATATGCATGCAGCATACGTGTTTGTGTTGAAATTCTTCAAATATTCATTAGAATGGTATAAATTTACGGTATTGAGATTGTAAGGGGACTGTGCACTTTTATACTGGAAGAAATTGAAATGCTGAGATTGGTAAAAGCTGTGCAGTGTGATTTATACGTTCAATGTTTATAACATTGTATGCAGTAAATATTGCTGCATTACTGTTTCGGCTATCGTTATGTCAGAAGCAGCCACGTTCAGCACAGGCAGCACATCCCCCATGTTATTTAATATACAATAAACTAAGGATAAAACTGTTAGTTGGCTGTGAACAAATAATGGGCTGTGGATCTTATTTAGGTCGGTATTCACCCAGCTGATGATCAATTTTAATTCCAAACAATGTGAATGTATAATATTCTTGTCAAGGTCTGGGATTGGCTGTACTCCAGGTGTTACAGAAATCCACACTCGTTTTCATTTTGATGTAGTTTGGAGGTGCTTATAGGTTGCCAACTTGGACTTGAATGTTGAAGTTGGTAGTAGTGATGGAATTGCCAGATGTTGTGCAGAGAGAGATGTGGAAAAGCTTATATAAGTTGTTACTTATGGACCAGCCTGTTCTAGTACACTAGTACCAGTGACAAAACAATGCTGACTTTATGGAGTTGTTAATGGCCTACTTGACCATGATTAGGATCTATTTACCTACAGAATACCTACCTTGTCCCCAATGATTACCTGATGATGAGACAAGTGTTGTTCTAATGGAGCAAGACAGAATTCCGATATGACTAATGCTTATCTGAAGATGTTGCTCAGACATATTTTCAATGTGACCTTGTTTTGACATAATTAGTTACAATTGAAGCACAGTCCTTACTTATCTTAAAATATTTCATAGTGACCTTGAATTTGTTAATTACACCTTGAGAACCTTGTGTACCTTTACATTTTGCTATTGACTTTACATAGTTGAATTGCTCTTTCATTGAGTACCTGCTCAAAGAATTTAATGACCTTGACCTTGCAAACTATACCTTGTATACCTTGAGAATCTTGACACCTTACCAATTTCACAATGACCTTGACCTTGCCAAACAGCATGTTTGAAGATTTCTTTGGAATATTTTAACCATGACCTACAATGTGTTTGTGTTATACATATCCTTGGTTGTTATTCTCCGAGTTGTTTACATTATCTCACATCACTGGTGCCCACCATATTACATAACAGGTGTGTCTGTTACAGAGGCTGCTCGGCCTGCTGCTTATCATCAGAAAGCTGGTCCCTTTGGGCAGATTAGTCCCATAGACAGGCCCATGTAGGCAGACAAGTCCTTAGGATAGCTTTAGTAGGCACATACCTAAAGATAGATCCTACAAATTTTCCCTATAGCAGGACACAACCTATATATACTGACTCATGTAGACACTTGAGTCCTTTGAGCTATGGTGGCCAAATGATTAAAAGTGTTGCAACATATTACCATGAGCCCCAATTTCTTGGCTTCGAGTTTGAAACCCATATGGGGTAGTTGCCAGGTACTAACTGTAGGTCAATGGCTTTTCCCAGGGTACTCCAGCTCACCTCCTCTTCTTAAACCTAAAAACATCCTGTAATGACCCTGGTTGCTATAAGGACTTCAAAACAAAATAAACGTTGACCATAAAACACACAAACAGATCCTGTAGAGGTGTCTGGTATGCTGGTATGAGTCCTGTAAATAGAACATATTTGTGTCAATATACGTATGATGTTCACCCTAGCTCTATCTGATGTAATTGATGAATGCCATTGACCAAAAAATTGTATCCCTACTTTCTACCCCTAGAATATCAAAAAATCTGATTTATTGAAGTTCTATGCATGTCTGCTATAGATAATAACCTTAAGTGTTATGGGCATTTCTATACACACACGTAGGTTCAGGATCAGTCACTTTAACCTTGAACATACAAACAATTAATACCCAATAGCTTACGTAACAAGGAGTAGGCATTGATAGATACATACAATAACACTCAGTCCACAACTAAACATCAAAGATACACATGGCTTCCAATTCATCTGTACATTATCTACACAAGGACCCAGCTTCCGAAACTATCTGAACACTCTGTTTTGTGGAAGTTCAATTTACTTTCGCTGATTTTTGTACAAGTGTCTATATAACTATCAATTAATGCTACACTCAACATCTTTGATCGTTAGAACAACATTAAATGCAGATTTTCTGAATTCTAAGAATGTCTCAAGTTTTTTTCTGTGAATTAAGATCAGCTGTTTTATGGCTACAGTTTAGTGATTTGCAGGCTGATCTTGTTCAAATTGTTTCTTTGGAGAAGTCGTTATATCTGACTAATTACCATACCTTGATCTGTTTAATTATAACGTGAGATTTGTTGTATTCTACTTCCATCTCTGAGGATACATTCACTATAAACGAGGATCTCATTCTCTACTTCATACCATTAGCTAAATATGTATTATACTTGATATACGATGGTACAAAAATAAATGCCTTTTTTACAACAACTGCAAATTATGATTAAACATTCTTGGATGCCAATTCAAGTGTATAAAGAGTTTTACTATGGTAACAAATTTAAGACCTCAATGTAAACTTGTGTGGTCGGCAAGGTGATCCTTTCTATCTTCCCAGATCTAAGTGTCCAGGCCTGGTCAACTAGGATTGGATTCTTTTATTTCCATTAGCCTAGTAGAAAGTCCATTGTGTACCCTTTCGGGTCAAGGGGTAGATATTTGTAGGTTGTACGAACAAACAACCCTTGATTTTAGTCTGTAAAAACGGAATGTAGTGCTGTACTGTAACAGTTATGGTGGTATAGATGATGGTTAGATGTTTACAGGTACCTTGCCATAATTTTATTACCCACCAGTCGTCTTTATGGTTAGTTAACAGATGTGAGGAGAAGTTTTCTGTGTGCCCACGCTCCCTAGTGATGGGACATTTACTGTTTGTTCCCCATGATGACATACTCTTACCATCAATCTGACATAGCTTCATACCTTTTCTATCTATTTATTGGGGAGGCAAGTTTTTTAACTTATTTGCGGTGACCTTTCCCAGTCCCACCATGGGAAAGGGCATAGACTATTACACATAGCCATCCTGTCCTATCCACGTCCCATGTCGTCCTGTTCCAATGTCGTATGAAGATTTGGTATTAACCTCTTACAAACACTTGTTTTACCATTGACCTTTCATATTTTCTCATTTAGTTTAACAATGCAGCATATTCTTTCATCAATTAACCTATCTCAATAATCTCTTTTCTATCCATTCAAAATAGCAGCATTTCATCCATTGATTGAGGATCGACAAGTCATCTGATATAAGTTGGATAATTTCAAAAGTAGAATCTACACTTCAATCTCATTTACCCAGTAATTTTAAGATAATTAATCATGTGAAATTGGAATTTAGAATTGCCATAAAATAGGACAAATGTTATATAGGTTGTTGGTGTTACAGAGTTGACCTGCTGAGGCAGTGTGTATTACCACATGTGGTAGAGGATACCCGATGGAAGATCTCTGCTATCTCTGGCAGCATGCTCTAATCTTCTGTAGCTCTCTCACTGCTAAACAAATATTTGTTCTACATTGGAAGGTGACAACAGAAAGCACACCTCAGCAAATTAAAAGAGATCAACAACAGTGTACACAATTTTTTTATATTTTTTTTTTTTGCCGTTAAATACAAAATAGAGGGCAATCTATCTTAAGTGAAAACGCTGCTGGTGTTTTTTCTACTTCATGCAGTATTAATTATTTGGGAGTCCTTGAGTCACTATAGAGCGGTATAGAGGCAGGAATTTGGCAGTCACCCAGGGGTATTATCCTGCCTAGGCAGCAGTTGGTGAGCAGGTTTAATGGGTACTGTCTATCACCTGGTCAAATGCCTCGGCTGCTGGCACTGCCTCATACACACAGGGATGTTTGTCATGTTCCTAGCGCCTACACACTAGATTTCAACACTTTCTTACGTGCACTTTTACTTCTTTAAAGTAATAGTTTCGTTACAATTAATCATTGTTTTTATTAAAGCGAGCGCTGGATGTATTTATGTAAGTATATTCTGATTGGATGATACTGCTGACAAATCGGGAATACCTGCAGAAGACCTCCGACTCTTATAATCTTCAACATTAATATGATGTGATCTTGTCATTCAACGCATGTACTTTTACCTATCTATAATCAAACTGCTAACAGTAAAATATCCCCACATATAAATTTCAGGTGCAAAACATAAGCCATCCCACCATCTACAGAAATAACTCAGCACTTACTGCATTAAAGTCAGTAGACATGTGCTAAAAACAGACAACAAGAATGAAATACAGACAGTTACTGCTCCATGGTGAAAGTCACTGTTTAGTGATGAAACTGATGATCTTCATTAGATTTTTATTTTATTTCACTCAGCACTACCACATGATAATTTCTATGTTTACAAGTATATGTCTACAGACTAGTTCTGGGTCATGGTAGTTGGGAGAAATTTCTGTGAGTTTTAGGGAACAGAATGGGAAATTAGGGACTATTTTTTAGGTCAAGTTTAAGAACAATTTCTTGCTGATTTAGAGGGGGGGGGGTTGCAGCGTTGGAAGATAGAAATTTGGGGCTGTAAAGGGTATACACTTGGGAGGAAAAGTTGAAGATATAGAAGAATTAAAGTGTTGTCTGTTGAAAGGAAACATACACTAGTTTTTGTTGGAAACTAGGGCTGTTGGGTGACATAGTTGGATGGGAAACTTGACAGAGTTAGAAGGAGAGCTAGGTAAGACACATGGTTAAGGTTCCCATTAGAGCATGGCCACCGATTTATAAAGAACCATTTCCTTACTACTGTCTTGTAATGCTGAGAACATCTGGAAACAGAGATAAACAGATGTACACAATTTCGTTTTTTTGTGTGGCAATGTTAATGATGTCCACTAAAAGTTTTTGAGATGGTTCAGATTTCCTGAGGTAGGAATATTCTCTTGACCTATTTCTGTCTCCCGTACAGCTGGGTTGTATGTATTGGCAGAGTCTAGAACAGTAATAGCTAGACACTTCCCTGATTAGGTTATAACTAATGGCTTTATTAGATAAGGTACCTTCGATCAGGTTTAAAATTTGATAATTACCCAATATTGTCATATATCACAGAATCAATTTTATGTTTGGTTTGAGACCTGGATGTCATTATAACTAGAAATTGAAAGTCTGTTCTTTACACAACAAGATATAACAAAGGGTCAACAAACTACAACACTAGGACAGCAAAACATAACACTATAAATGTACACACAAAAAACATTGATATATAGACAACAAAAATGAACATAATTGCAAAAACTATGCAACACAAGGACAAGAAAACACAACATAAGAACATTAAAACACAACATAAGAACATTAAAACACAACACATGGACATAAAACATTACAAAATATACAAATAATGGTAGCAGAAGATGTAACACGATGACAATAAAGCATTACAGATAGACACCAAAACATGAAAAGGACAATGTTTATTCAATTATTCACTTATAATAGAAAAGACTATGTGAACAATCCTTGTTATTGAAATCTTTATTAAAACACCAACTAGAATATCACCTGGCTGCCATAGTATTTACACTGTATCTGACAATGAGGCAGTGACCTTGACCAACAGATGTGAGTAGTGTGTGGTGGGAGTTTGGCCTGACACAAATCTCACTCCATCACTTTTAAATTAAGTGCTAATTTTAGGATTTTTCCTAGAGGCTAATTGACACTATCAGGTGTGATTACTTAGTGAAAACATGTGTTCATTACAATGTTTTGTAGAGCAAGATACATCCGAAACATTAAAACCAAGATAGCAAGGTTCAATATGGCAGGAAGGCAATGTGATAATAGTATTAAGTTTTACTTTTAGGAGACATTCATTTCCATTCAAATCAACATTATTACTCCCTATGATCCATCTACATACATGGAACATTAAGAATATACCCTCTTTAAAACAATTTAGAAACACCTGAGCCAATACTTTCTGAAGTTGGAGAAGAGTGATATGATGTTTACAGTCAAGGGCGAGAGGTCAGGGATTGGGGTTCAGAACAGTTTGACCTCGAAAGGTTAAAAAGTCATAATCAAGGACAAACTCATTAAAAGTTGTAGGAGTGAAAGCTTAGCCTAGTGTAATAAATTAAATGTCAGGTATTAAGTAGATAGGGGAGGAGTTTCTGGGACCTATAGCTACAGTTGTCATGGTGATGGATCAGCGCAAAGATAAATATTTAGACGAAAGTCCTCAGTTTTTTCAAGGACTCTCTCCAACAAAATGAATTTAATGAGAAACTGCTTGATGACCCCATTGGTTCCAATCGTACCAGAAAGATAAATGACTTCACATGTCAATCGGGCCATGAAAGATAAATGTGTGTCAAACATGGAGGCGTGATGCCACTGCAACTAAAGGTCAAAATGGTAGCAGTAATGAAAAATTGTCATGACTTTGAACTTGGTTCAGTTGATACGTTTGTTGTGTATCCCTCAGCACTGCTTGGTGGCTGTCTACTGATAGAGTCAGACACCAAATAAATACCCATTGTTGACATTGGGAGAAATCAGTATTCATTTCAATGAAAGTCTTGTTAGGACAGAACTATTAACATAAAACTAGCTATTTGGGTGAATGAAACCCGACTTTATATAAGGATAAAAAATGAATGATACGTGTCATAAGATTACAAAATCTTATCATGCCATTTGGAGAAATCCACATTTGGGTTGGAGAATGGAGTTTTTATATGAAATGCTTAATGTGCTATATCTTCAAGTTTCCGTAAACAAATTGGAAACAGATTTGCCTTATTTGACAAGGGTGTTTTTGTTCCATATCTTTCCTGAGCTATCAGTTCTGTACAAAACAGACTATGGAGGTTATGGGAATGGGCTGGTAATGGTCTACAAGACATTTAGCCAAATGTTTGTAGAATTTCCAAATACTGGTTTTGGCTTTTACAGAAATTGCTTCTCTGAAAAAAAATCTAAATTTCTTTGAGCTTTGCCCTAATTCAAATATAAACAATTAATTTGTTAAGGCTGGTGGCCTCAGTTGGCATTCTCTGTTATTTTTCGCTGCTGTGGTAGTGGTACAGACCAGAGCTGGGATCTGTTAGAGGAGTTCTGAGGCGCAGGGGAATGTGGGATGTCATACCGTTAAACAAACAAAGTTAGGGAGCGATGGGTGCAAACTGTACGTAATGTGTGCCAGTCCTATAGCAGTGTTATCTCTCAGCTCCTTACAGTTCTATTTCAAATCAACTATTGGCATTATTTCACCTCACATATTTGATAGATGTATTTTAACTGCCGCCAGCTGAAGTCTGGTGACGCTGTGTTCAGTGGTAGACACATGGATGTGGTGTAATTTCTCGATAACGCATTTTATTATGTATTCTATGCTAATATTTTATGTATGAGAAATTTGGCAAAGACATGATTTCAGATTGTTCCTAGATTGTCCAGATATTGCATGGAACAATGTCAACAGTGAATTGGGTTTATCAGAAATTAATGTAGACTGAAGAATATAATATTGGGCTTTATAAGGACTAAGCGGCATTGTCCGTGTAAGACAACTCTTACATCACGGCTGCTGAAAAGCTGTGTCCTACATCATCAACACAAAACACATTCAACATCGCTGCAGCCACCTTTATGCAGATTGTGACCAGAATTAATTTGTAACTAATCAGGTCTAATACACAATGTTATGGCAACAGGATGCAATTGGTTCTATATTTAGAAACTTGGTCACAGTCAATGTGCTCTATGGCTGCCAGATGTTGGTTCCCTCCCATATATAAAGAAGACTGCTAGGTTATGGCCGTTTTTATATGTTCCCTGCTGATTGCTCCCAGTTTGATGGCCGTGTTGATATTTTTTCGTTCTGATTGCTACCATTTGATGGTATTTCTATTTACTTTCGTTGCAATTGGTATAACTTTATGGCTATTCTCTGTACTCTTCCTCATTACCTGCTATAGCTGTGAGGTGATCTTACTGTTTCTCCCTGATTACTTACTTATAATATGGGCAGGTAAATACTGCCTGTCAGTCACGATTAGGGCTCATTGATCATATCCTTAGTACAGGTATATTACTGAGGTACACAAACATTTATTACACGGCAACTCATGCTCATCTTCAGGACATGTTACACGGCAACTCATGCTCAACTTCACGGCCATTTTGACCCTAATGACTCTAATACAAGATGGCTTTGTGATTTCTTCCTCAGTCCAATAGAAATTTCAATTGGAGAGGGGGTGTTGCCTTATATTGTTATGCCTTGCCATAACATTTGGCCTATTATGTAACCCAAGTCTGTCTTGTTGAAAGCAAGTATAGAGATGAGGACATTTATGTCTAATAGCCTTCCTGAAGAGGAGTTTCTATAGAATTATAGTAGGGTAGCCGGTGTTTCTAAATTACAGTTTAGTTTGAGAGAAGACCTTGTCCTATTAAGTCTTTGGGAGATTGAAGTTCTTATCTAATGTTTGATAGTACATTTAGTAAAGTTGAACTTACTATGAGTCCCTGGTCACACCCTACTTTCGACTGATGATTCCACCCCAGTAATGTAGATAGATATGTACCAGTGAGGTAACTGGGATGAACCATCAGGCGACTGTCAGGCCCAGTTAATGAAGATAATTATCAGAGAGAAGTGGCTGCCACTGTGAACAACAGGTCAGGAGGGT
This sequence comes from Argopecten irradians, assembly GCF_041381155.1. Lineage (NCBI taxonomy): Eukaryota > Metazoa > Mollusca > Bivalvia > Pectinida > Pectinidae > Argopecten > Argopecten irradians. The sequence continues at coordinate 13,654,663 of NC_091138.1, read as the reverse complement.
TACTTAGTGTAGGTTACTAGGGGCTGTTCAGCAGATGTAATCCTCCATACACACACATTACATTAGGCAAGAAGGTTTAATATGCTCTGTATCAAAGACCTATGTTTAACTATTGTCTCAAAAGTATCGTGAAATTTTCATTGAATAGGTAGACTCGGTTCCCAAAAGCAGAATGATTAAATTCACAGTAATCAGAAACTTACTATCATGCCCTAAGTTTCTGGTATGATTTTCTCAATTTTAAATCTAATACTAAATTATCTCCCTCAGTTTGAAATTGGATGTATGATAGTGATTGTAAAGCAAAGTCCTATATTCTAGAGACTGATGGTCAGTCTAGATTGTAAAGCAAAGTCCTATATTCTAGAGACTGATGGTCAGTCTAGATTGTAAAGCAAAGTCCTATATTCTAGAGACTGATGGTCAGTCTAGATTGTAAAGCAAAGTCCTATATTCTAGAGACTGATGGTCAGTCTATGGAAACCAATGCCCAGCGTCCTATAGAGAAATCAGACAGTCTATCAACATTACAAACATCCATATCTGATAATCCCCCCATGGTTTTTGTATGTATCAGATTATGTAAGTCCACCATTAATTACTGGGAGATATTGGTCTACAGCTGGAGGCCCTGCCAAGTCAGGTTAGCCTATACTGGCACCCATAGAAGTCAGTAAATTAAATTAAACTGCTGCCTGTGTTCTAGTCCCTGATTTCTTCATATTTGCTGGCTGAGTGGGTTTTGTCTTGTTTGATGTGTTGGCCTTTGTTGAGAGGGAGTGAGGTTACCATGGTGATAATGAGGGGATTCCTCTCTCCATCTTGTCTTCCCTTCCACTCCAATCACCAGGGCCATGTTCCTGTCCAACTACCTCCACTTTGATCTATAAGTCACCCCCAGATAGTCTGTCTGAACTTTACATCTGGACATTGACTGGTTCCCACATCCTAGAATAGATCATATTGGCAAAAATAGTGGCTATCATTTTCCCCAAGTTATGATTTCAAAAGAAGATAAACATTTGGACAGCTTGTATCTGTCTTGTTGATTGTTTCTGCATCAGTTACTTTTCTTTATTGTTAAACAGGGTCAATGGTATGGTTAAACAGACCTTACTGCTACTGGATAGTGTTAAAAGTTAGTATGGTTATACAGACCTTACTGCTACTGGATAGTGTTAAAAGTTAGTATGGTTATACAGACCTTACTGCTACTGGATAGTGTTAAAAGTTAGTATGGTTATACATACCTTACTGCTACTGGATAGCGTTAAAAGTTAGTATGGTTATACAGACCTTACTGCTACTGGATAGTGTTAAAAGTTAGTATGGTTATACAGACCTTACTGCTACTGGATAGTGTTAAAAGTTAGTATGGTTATACAGACCTTACTGCTACTGGATAGTGTTAAAAGTTAGTATGGTTATACAGACCTTACTGCTACTGGATAGTGTTAAAAGTTAGTATGGTTATACAGACCTTACTGCTACTGGATAGTGTTAAAAGTTAGTATGGTTATACAGACCTTACTGCTACTGGATAGTGTTAAAAGTTAGTATGGTTATACAGACCTTACTGCTACTGGATAGTGTTAAAAGTTAGTATGGTTATACAGACCTTACTGCTACTGGATAGTGTTAAAAGTTAGTATGGTTATACAGACCTTACTGCTACTGGATAGTGTTAAAAGTTAGTATGGTTATACAGACCTTACTGCTACTGGATAGTGTTAAAAGTTAGTATGGTTATACAGACCTTACTGCTACTGGATAGTGTTAAAAGTTAGTATGGTTATACAGACCTTACTGCTACTGGATAGTGTTAAAAGTTAGTATGGTTATACAGACCTTACTGCTACTGGATAGTGTTAAAAGTTAGTATGGTTATACAGACCTTACTGCTACTGGATAGTGTTAAAAGTTAGTATGGTTATACAGACCTTACTGCTACTGGATAGTGTTAAAAGTTAGTATGGTTAAACAGACCTTACTGCTACTGGATAGTGTTAAAAGTTAGTATGGTTATACAGACCTTACTGCTACTGGATAGTGTTAAAAGTTAGGGTGTAATCTGTTACTATTACTTCATTAGAGTGGTGTTGTCATGTTGTCTTGTCCCTTTATTGTTTGGGCCAATACAACAAAGAGTTGTTGCCACGCTATCCAATTAAAATTGTTCAAATTTTCTAATTATCACAAAATAATAATCTTGATAAACAGGTTCCTGTATTGTATAGTCATATACATTGACATTAAAATCTAAAACCAATAACACTTGAATTTTTAATTTCTAATGTTTAGATATTAATTTTGTGATTTTCCTCTTGACAGACTGGGGATTTACTGCGACACAAAATCATCCATCGTCCAGACCGACAACTACTGGTACAGCAACACATACTAGAAGGTAACTACCCAGAGTTTACTGAGTGATATTAGTTTGGTGGATTGTTCCTTAACCTTTGACCTTGACCTTGAAAGTTCCTCTTACCCAGCTATCAAGTTTAATGTTGACAGTAAATGAAACAGAGTCAATTTAAGGAACTATCCACTAGTCTAGAGTTTGCTTTGAAGTGTTCTAACCAAATATGCAACTATATAAATCTAAAGTCTTGTCTTCTATAATTAACTCCATCACCCCTGGAGACACAATTGTAATTTTCTCATTAGAAGGCTGGAAGAGTTCAATATGAAATTCAAGGGGTGAATGGGTTTATGATAAACCACTATAGAATGATAAACCACTATAGCTCCTTTTTCATCATAGGACAGATCCCAGATATCTTTACTTAAACCAAAATGTGCAGACTCCAGCAGTTCCTCTGTATTTCTCTGCCTTCTGCTTCCTGGCTTTGTTTAACAACAAAACGGTGAATCTCTAAAGGCTATAGAAACCATTTGAAAAAGCTTTTTAAGTGGCGATAGTGTAGTCGTATCCATATGGGAAGTCTATTATAGATAGTGTATCTGCTATGGTATATTGCTATGCAGCCTACTGGAAGCAAGACCTTTCAATAATTCTCTGTACAGTATCCATATGCACCATTTCCTTTTTGCATAACATGTTAGTTACTTTTCATCTTGACTAATAATGCTATGCTGTTTCACCTCTATGTTTTCTCCTTTTGCTAACCCGTTAGTCACACATAACACTAGCCATAGGTGGCCAATTTAATCAGCTCCTAATGGGGCACAGGTAATTATGGCAATAACATATCTCGTACCATTGGTGTAGCCAAAAAAGAACGGAAGTCTACAAGTAAAAAAAAAATCATCTTTTAACTTCTCCAGCCTTTGAATTTACATAATGTGAATATTGAATGATGAGTAGAGGATGTAGATAAAAGAAATCAGATGAAAACAAACAAATTGTTCATGTAAGACACATATTAATAGATTTATTAATGATATGTTGCAAATTTAAGTAGAAGAAACAAAGGTATATTCATGCAGGATAATACAGAGATATCTAGAACACAAAGTCTAAAATTAGAAGCAGGTGCCATTCAAAGTGAGGCTGATAGGGAATAGTTTTGTTGAAGTTTGTTGCTGTCTTTAATTTTGTTTTGGTGTGTGGTTCAGTGTTATTAATGTCTAACCGCCTGCCGCTCGTCTCAGAGTTACGTTGGAGAAACAAGAGTTGTGTTCAATTACTCTTGTTTTGAGAAAACAAAAATGGGAATAATGAAAAAACAGCGGTAACAAATCATACATCATACTACTACCTGGATGAGGTGCCAGAAGGATATTTATATTATAAAGGAAATAAAAATTACATTTCCAAAATTCTGGTTCAAATCTAATAATTCAATCTCTTAAAAGGAACTAATGGTCGTTCAGAACTTAAAGTAATATGAAATATATCTTTCATTTCTGCCATAATGATATGGGCCTAGATGTTTACATGTTTAAAGAACAAGTAAAAAAACAAGAATCATTTACTTGAGAAATGCTTGTTTTATGATTTAACCATATCGTATGCTGTTATTTTACCTGCCCTTAATTTGTTGATTTCTTAAGTTGTGGTTATTGTGTGGCTACAAGGTTTTTGCATGTCTTATGGTTTTGTGCCTTTCAGATACAAAAATAGACCCTTCTCTGCATGAGCGACAACGCCTGTTGAAGCGTGCTCGACTTGCAGATGATCTCAATGAAAAACTGCTGCACCGACCTGGGCCATTGGATCTAATACGAGGCAACATTCTAAAAACTGAAGATGAAATGCTGACAGATGCTATCACAGGTAGCCAGGCCCTGTCATCCTAGGTCTCATTACACCAGTAGGGGTCATAAACATATCCCTCCTCCCCTCCCCAAACCTCTCCCTCCACATACACAGGTGCTAGGACAACCTAACAGCAGATTGCATGTCTTCATTGCCTTCTCCCTTTCTCCTGTCATATTGAACATTTGAATCCTGAGCCAGGTTATCATAAAGTTCTTGGATTGGTCTGAAAAGGGAGATTATTTGATTATCACTATCAAACTCCTTACCGACACTCATACACTGTTCTGTTTGTTTATGCATGGCATGACTTTAATTTCCAATCTCATTGAACCATGGTCAGGCTTAAAACTTTACATTGTGTATATGTTGCTGTTCAACTTACACATAAAACTGTGTATGTAACTTGAATGTATTTCAAGGTTTGTAGTCAAAAAGAGTTCAGTAACATCACACTATACTTATACGACTAATGTACAAGGGTTAGAGTAAACATTATACTGCTACATAGTACTATACTGGACTCAATTCACATTCCCCCTATTGGCCCAACAATGGATAGGCAGCATTAAGGCTAGGCAAATGATTTAACAAACACAAGTATGTGTTTCACATTATGTGTAATACATGTTTTCTACATTGGAGAGGGTAAACTAGAACAAATCAAAATCTTTTTATGGCAGTGTGAAATAAAGCAAACATTTCCTATTCTATAGTATACCTGTTATATTAGCTTGATAAAAAAGTAATTATTTCAAGAAATAACATGATATTTTATAATCTTCTGCCAAGACTTTATATACTATGGTACTGTATATCTGCTTTAACATTACAAAAGTATATCTGCTTCAGCCTTATACAGCCATATTCTATCATTTATTATAGTAAATTAATTTGTTTGATTGTTGCTTTTGTCGAGCTGGTGACTAATATAACTTTGTTTATCTTCAGATGGAGTCGTGCAGTTACAAGTTCCAGACAACAAAGATTCTAAGTCGTACCATTTTGTGTTTGATGATGACAGTAGTGAGGGCGCACCTTCACCGTCCCAGACAGAGGAGTCGGGGATGTCCGACATCGGAAGTCCACCAGTGGTACCTCCAGCGCCTGACCCTCCACCAATACAGCTCAAATCACAACGGACGTCAATCACGGCGCCCACATTCACCAAGATGTCCCCTCTCAATACTCAGTCCATTGCTGTTCTTAGCACTCCTGTCACTTCCTTTACCGGCTCTCTCTCATCGTCTTCATCATCATCCAAGAACGGGAGCTCTGGTAACGGCATTAACAAGGCCTCTCGACAGAAAAAGTCAAAGCCAAAAACCTCATCAAAGTCTAAAGTGATAAAATTTCATGAATACAAGGGACCTCCAAGTGCATCCAAATCCCAAGTGACATCGACGGTGACCTCTACGCCATCTCCTGCACAGAACAGTACTATTAGTTCTACTCCCCCGGCCTCCGATACTAAGTACCATCTGATGCTTCAGCAGCAGCAGCTGTTCCTACAGTGGCAGTTGGAGTTCCAGCAGAAGAACATGCCTGTCCCTGTAACACTTTTACCACACCAGAAGGTGGAGTCGAGTACGGCAGTGTCACCAGGAAGTGTGGCCGGTAGTGTCATCATGACTACTGCGATTAACAGTCCCCCGACATTTGTCAGTAGTCCTCCTACAGTGGTTCAGGCTCAAGGTGTGGTACCAGCTCAGGGGTTACTACCCCCACAGAATGTCGTCCCCGCCCAGGGGATCTTGGCCACACCGTCAGTAGTGCCAGCGCAGGGCATGGTACCATCACAGGTCGCAACTACTGTAGTGTCAACATCATTACTGCAGTCTCCTGCAGTTCAACACAATGTGATCAAACAACAACCTGCACAACTTCAGACTGTGTCGCAACCTCAGGTTCAAAAAGTGCAACAGGTTCAAGTGCAAAGTGGACAATCTGTGGTGCAAAAGCCTGGCTCACAGATACGAACACACACTGTATCTCAGAACCACAGCTCTAAAACACAGAATAAGTCAAATCATGTGGTGCAGAAACCATTCTCTAACCTCGAGGACATGAAAGTGGCAGATCTAAAACTAGAACTGAAGAAAAGGAATTTACCAGTATCTGGGCCTAAACCTCAGTTGATAGAAAGGTTAAAGCCATATGTTGATGTAATCATTGGTGTTGCCCAGGGGTCAGTGAATACTAGCATGGCTAATGATAACTCAACATCCTTGATCAAGAGACCTGTTCCGACGATCGTTAGTGTCAAATCTGTTCCTCTACCACCATTAGATGAGGCTATATGTATGCAGTCTCCACCCTGCTCTCCTAAGACGGAACAAATCATTACAACCACTCCACTTTCACCAGAAATTATGGACATTGCTCAATCCGCATTAAATGCTCAGAATAAAGGGGGACCACTGACACTGAGTCAGTCCTCTATTCCTATGGCAGTCGACAATTCTAGACCACCATCTGTGGCCCCTATGGACATAACAATGGATGTAGATGGACCAGCAGATATTCGCAGATTCTCTCCCACGAGTGTCAGTCAGGCTATGACACCACCAGTGACAGCAACTGTCACATCACCAAAGCCACAGCCACAACCCCAAATCCAGACACAGCCCACGGTGCCCATCAAACAGGCCAACTCTCCACCAGGGGCTGCCCCTCAGATCAGCAGTGAGATTCTGCTCCAACAACAACGCCGCATCGCACAGCTGCAAAAAGAGCTGGAAGAGTCACAAATGAGGCTGAAGCTGCAACAGATGCAACATCAGCATCTACAACAACAGCAGAGACATTTACAGCAACAGACTGGTACACAATTGGTGCAACAGCCAGCTTCACCTCCACAACTGTCCCAACAGCCAAACTCACCCCCTCAACAAGTAATACAACAGATAATCCAGCAACCAACCTCACCCCCTCAGTTTATGCAGCCAAGTCCACAACCAACTCCCCCTCCTCAGATGATACATACAATGACCTCACAACCCAATTCACCGCCAGTGATCTTACAGCAGCCCCTGTCGCCGCCTCAGTCAATACAACAGCCGATATCCCCTCCACAGTTAATACAACAGCCTATCTCCCCTCCACAACAGCCCTTGTCGCCTCCACAAATGCTGACGACAGTGACTCTAGGGGAAGGTAAGATCTCGCCGATTCCCCAGAGTATGGGTATAACCAAACTGGTGCAGATTCCCACTCAGTCATTACATTCAATGATTGGTAATCCACCAGTGCTGACGACGGCCCATGGTCTCCAGCTAGCTCATCACGGCATTCCTACAGTAATGGTGGCTACCAGTACAGCGTCAGACAACAAGAAACAAGCTACCAAACCAAATCTCACAGACTTCTTTAAAACACAGTCACTGCATCAGAGTCTCAACATAGTGAAACCAGGAACTTCTAGTTCAACAGCCATATTCAAACAGCCAACACTACTGGTGACATCTGGTGCCAAGACGATAACATTGACGGCTCCACCCAATGGGCTAGCCACCACTAGGTAAGTCATCACTTACCAAAAAGTACTTTAATTGGTGTGTCAAAGTTTGCTTTTTCTTTTACGCCAGATAAACAAACAAAAATTTCTGTATGTTTTCAAAAGATTCAAGACAATAACTAATTTGGATTTAATTTATTACAATCATAAATTGATGATGTTACTATGTGTATTTCAGAACTGCATCCTTACCTTCTTCTCCTGTGGAAGCTAAAATGTCACTGGGGAGGACCATGTCAAATCCTTTCTTTGTCCCACAGAAGGAACCTCCCAAGTACGACGAAGCTGTGAGGAACAAACACAACTCACAACAGGTAAGATTAGAGGTCATTACAGGTCGAGATAGGGGCAAAGGTCATGAAAGGTCAAGATGAAGGATAGGGGTTATAGGTCAGGATGGGTTCAAGGGCCATAGCAGTTCAAGCTAAGAGCAGGGGTCATAGCAGGTCATGCTGGAGACAGGTGGCATAGGAAGTAAGGCTGTGGCCAATGTACATAGAAGATCAGGTTACAAACAAGGGTCACAATTGATTTGAAATTTAGAGGGGGGATAGCAGGCCCTTGTAATGGGTCATGCTTGGGGCATAGGTCACTACAGGTCAAACTTAAAAGTTCAATAGGTCAAAATATAGGTAAAGGTTATAACACAATATCTGTCATTCAACATGGTCACTGAATCGGCCAGTCATGGGGCACAACTGTGAAGGGTTGAAACGTGTCAAGTCTTACTTGAATGATAATTATCTTGTGACGTAAAAGTGCCTTGTTGTGAGACAATTATCACTGGTTTATGATTGAGCTACCAGAGCTACAGAATAAGCAGAATTGCTAGCTAGGGAACACTTGTCAGCTCTGGAAATGTATCTTAGCGCATACATATGAGATTAGGACGATAAACCTAAGCCTTGGTATGAAGATGGGAAGTATAGTTATCCTAAATAGACTGGTAAGCCCGTCGCCTGCCTAGTGTGTATATAAAGTGGGGAGATTTACATGTGCTAGATACATCACTGATAAAGCCAGCCCCAAAAAAATAGCAAGGCCTGTCGTAGGAGTTTTAAAAAATCTATCTGACAATGCACATGTATGAACAGCATGCATTTACATGTTACATGGCCTCCCCACATTCCTGGGCTATACCTGCCTCCCAGCGACAAGATCAAGGTAGCTGTGGTTCTCTGTAGGTATATACACAGCACTGTGATACATATCTACAAACCAATATTGGTTAAAAAAACTTCATCAGAATAAAGTTTCCTATCTGTTTGACATATTTCTGGAAGGCCTCCAATAGTTTGAGATTTTCTAACCTGCATAACATATGATATATGCATCTATGGATAATGAGATATTAATTATGGTAAAGAACAAATGACACTAAACTTAACAATGATAAACCAAACACATCACATACCTTTATAGGTACAGTCTGACCCGAATATAATGAAATCCAGGGAACCCTATGAATTTTTTCATAATAAGCGGGTTTCAATATAACCGGGTTGGCATTTTTGTAGGACATCTCGAGTTACTTCCCTTAGTTGTTAGATGTGCATTCGACCATCAACAACGACAACAAGAAATTCAAAATAAAATTTTATTTTAATAAACAAATTTGTAATCATTTGTTTTAAATTACATAATTTTTTTATAAAATTGATTTCATTAAACATTTAACGTAAACAAAATATCGTATACTCGATATTGCAGTCTGTTCTCCGGTAAGCCTTATTGTCATTTTTGAAAGAAATCGTGTTTACTGTCTTATTTGTCAACAAATTCGTTGCTGACAAATAAAACTATTGCAAGTAAGACTGACGAAAATATTACCACTGACGTTTTGTTTTTAATGAATATACCTTCAAGTTGTTAGTTTAGTGATGCAGCAGTTTCGTGCCTCAGCATTAGGTAGAGTCATGTTTTCAATCATCGTCGTCATCCTAGTCAATGTCAACGTTAGTGCACAGATTTTACAATGTCGTGATCTGATAATGTTGTAGTTGTTGTGACGTTATCATCCATAGAAACGTAGTTGTCTACCGAAATAACTACATTCCGTACCCATGTTTTCCGCTAATGGAATCGGGTAATCTGGGTCATCGGACTCGATCTCGACCCTGTCACAGCTTCTGTTTACGTTTCGGAGTAAACTTTCCTCTTTTACATGTCTCATTTGTTCTATCTTTTAGTTCAAAATCTCACCTAATGTACTGGGTTTGCTGTCAAATTCCTTCGCTATTTTTGTTTTAGATATAGTCCTTGTTCCAAGGCTGATAGACTGGATTATATTTTTGTTAAGATATTTACTCACAACATCAAAACTCACCTGTGAACACTCAACTTCACGGTCAATTAAGTTTCCATTCATACAGGGCACGGTCCATTCTCGCCTTTGTTTACAATGTACACTATGTCTGGCTTGGCCCAACGATGCTTATCAGTCAAATGTTTACATAATATCCGGGTAAAATTAGTTGAAAAAGCAGTGACAGGGACAAAAAAGACTTCATACAACACAGGATTTCATAGTAGCCAATTCAACTTATCCGGGGGAAAATACGTAGATTATATGGGATTGTGGAAGGGGATTGTATACTTGCTCATATTAAGCGGGATTTCAATATATCCGAGTTCAATATAAGTGGGTTAGACTGTATTAAAATACAATAAAGTTTCATGTATTTTGGAAATCAATAGCTGTGGAAATGTTCCAAGCAAAGGTACAATTGAACTAGATGCATGTATGTGTAAATCACAATATTAAATTGCCTTAGTATTAAGACATGAAATCTCAAAATTTAGATGTTGTCAAAAGAACTTGGTTTATAGATTGGTATATTGAAACAGTCATTTACTTGTCTCTAGTGCTATTCTTCAGTCAGATAGTACTATAAAAAGGGCAACAAATTAACATATGGCAGTCTCCTAAAATATGCATGCATTTCACACACCACAAACACAGAAGGCTGTATATTAAATTACCCTTGCTGTTAATTGGACTTAAATCTATTCGACCAGCCCACTGTTCTGTGACCGAGTTGGGTTGGGATGGTAGGGGTATCTAAACTCAGCAGTTGTGGCCTGATTTCCTGTTCTATGTTGTATAGTCGATATGTTCTGTGACAGAGTTGGGTTGGGATGGTAGGGATATCTAAACACAGCAGTTGTGGCCTGATTTCCTGTTCTATGTTGTATAGTCGATATGTTCTGTGACAGAGTTGGGTTGGGATGGTAGGGATATCTAAACACAGCAGTTGTGGCCTGATTTCCTGTTCTATGTTGTATAGTCGATATGTTCTGTGACAGAGTTGGGTTGGGATGGTAGGGATATCTAAACACAGCAGTTGTGGCCTGATTTCCTGTTCTATGTTGTATAGTCGATATGTTCTGTGACAGAGTTGGGTTGGGATGGTAGGGATATCTAAACACAGCAGTTGTGGCCTGATTTCCTGTTCTATGTTGTATAATCGATATGTTGAGTGAATAACGTTAATGATGAGTTTACCTTGAGAGTCTAGCCGACACATTATGTCTAAGAAGGCTAGCCATTTATTCAGCATTACCTGTAATTTTAGCGAAGAGTGAAAGCAAATGTACAGGTACTTCTCTTTAATCTATCAATAAACATCTTTTGAAATATTATGGCAGGTTTCCTGTGTTTTTGTGTGTTCTATAACAAGATAGATTTCTTACAGTCTGAAGTAAATGGTGGTTTATGTTTGTAAGTGGATTTGGGTGTTTTCTCTCTGAATATTAAAGTTACATAAAGCACTGTTAGATATCTATATTTATTTTATCATAAAGATTGAAGCAAGCCTGATCAGTAATCAGGTACTTTACTGCCATACTGGAAACATTAACATTAGACCAATTATATTTCTATATCAGACTTCCGTAATTCTCTATTTGGAAAATTTAATTACTCAGTTTGTTTTCATATTCTAATCAATATATATATGTATAGTCATCTAATAACCGAATGCAGTACAAGATTGTTTCATCAAATATGTTCTCTTTATTACTACTTCATATTGTTTCCATGGCAACTGAAATATGCTGCATTGTTGAAAAAGCAGTCTTGAAAATGTCAGTTGAATGTCATTGTGTGACAATAGTAGGTGAAAAAGTAGACAACAAATGATTATATTCTAGCCTGTACCAGGGAAGGATGAGCTAGCCGGTACTGTCAGGCTGTGATAGATGGTTGTTATCAAACTGATTTGTTATAATTTCAGGGAACGGGTACAACAGAACTCAGTAATGGTACAGTACCCAACAAAATTCCTGTGAAAAGTCAAGCCATGGACGATGTTTTGGAGATTCTCATCAGAACAGGCGGTACGATTTTACTTCTGTAATATGTCTGTTTGTTAGTGACATTCTTTCCACTTTCTCTATTTTAGTTTTCAGCGATCGACAGTGTTATACATTTCAAATCTAATCCAGCAATTGTGATATAATGACTTGATAAGTTATTTGCCTACCTGAATTAATATTGCTCTCTTACATTCATCAATCTTTACTGATATTTTTTCTAACATCATATACTCAGAATAGACCCATATGATAAAGAAGCTATATATACCAGACAGGGAAGTACTCTGGAACTTTAACATAAATGTACATTTTTTTTATCATTAATGTCCTTACTTATGTACATTCTTAATTTTCTGTACAGAATTACCACCTAGTGCTGCCCAGGAACCTCCACCTACACCAAAGACGACCACTCAGACCGCAACCATCCCTTCCAGTGCATCAAGTGCTGCCACGACCACCGCTACTTCTACCGTCGTGTCATACACAGTGACTTCTTCAGAACCATATGCTGGGTCGATATCTACATTCACGGCAACAGCTCCGTCAGACAATGCTGCGGAAAACATCTCTACCCTGCTGGGTAGTCCCCCACCGGTGTCGTCATCTCTCAGTGTAAAACATGAGATATCTGAACCACCACCATTAATGGTGGCTAACGTGCTGTCTCCGGACACGAGTACTCACGACCTTCTCGATATAAACGACTATATGTTAAACCAGGATTTGAACTCTATGGATTGGACGTCCGACCAATCATTTACTCTTGACTTGAATGACACTACTTCAATGCATATGCAGACAGACCAAGAAATGAAGTGTGACGGAGTTAATGACTTTTTAAACGTGCCATTATTACAAGGTGGCGGTAGTAATAAAGGAGCTCCCCACGGGTCAGAACCAGACCTCACAGGTCTCGGAATCGCCGACTCAGACAATTGTGCGAATAACCAAATGGATGTTTCTGATTGGCTGGATGTGATCATGCCCAGTACAGGGTTGACTCCTCTCAGTGCTAATCCCCCCGCATCATTCCCGTCGGATCCTATACTTACACCCAAGACACAGCAAGAGGTTCTAGAACTATTCAACTTTGATGATACTGACTTTGGTACGCCGACTGACTTACATAGTGGTATCAACTGGGAGAAATTGACTGAGACGACCGGATCTAGTTAGTAAAAGGTGTTAAATGCTGGTTTCTGTGTCAAAGCTGGCTTTACAATTCTATATACTTTTAATAAAGCTCATATTGAAACAAAATTTCAACAAAGAAATTTGAACAAATTTTGAATGTGGTGCTTATTCTGAGTTTGGACCAAGACATTCAAGAAAGACAGGTGCAGAACGACAATTTTTTATCTTTTATATTAGAAAGGTCAAATGGGAAGTGATGTGTTAGATTGTTTAACAGAAGAAACAGTGCTTAAAATTCACCTGATGAATTGATCAATAAAAACAGCTGTGTGCACAAGTAAATTTCCTAAACAAGTGGAAAAAAATGAAAGTATTCTTTTTTTGTTTAAAAAAACAATATAAAAAAAAATAATTTTTGCATATTGATAGCTATTTGCAGTGCTGATATTGGTTTGTTGTCACTGGTATACTTTTTAAATTGCATTGTTTCCTGTTTTGTGTAGACCATACATTGTTTACCATTACTAGTAACACTAACATCTTTCTGGTTGAATGCGTCCCCCCACGTTAGAATGTTTCATCTATCATTGGTCTGCCAACACTCGCAGTCACTCTGTCATGTTTTGTGGGTCCATTCATATCGGAATGTTTTATTTGCATTGATTGTCTTCTTTGTGACAGAGTGGCTGTGACCAGCAGATTCTTCAAACAATACATTATATGTAAATTGTTTTAAGTTTTGTTTCATTTTCAACTCATTGCTGTGTTCGAATGCATTCCATCCCGAGAGAAAACATTTTCCTTATTTCTCCTAAATTAAATTATTTATTAAAGAATCCTTATTTATTATTTAATCAATCTTATCCGCAAAGTGGAGCTACCAGACAAGTATGTAATATTGGGGACCATTTTTCATGCCAACATGAACCAAGCAGTGTAAGCTTTTATTTCCTGGAGCCAACTTTTGGTTACCATGACAACCAATTTGAATAAAATAGCTCTTTTCATTTTAGGTAGCCTGGACAACGTGCATTGTTATTTAGTAGTCTTCTAACACTAGGTATTCAATTCTTTGTCCAATTTTAATTCATTATGTTCAAATGAAACTTCAAAATGGTTGCCATGGTACCAAGATGGCTGCAACCAGATGAGGGCACAGTATCCAAGACCATATTTACATGAGAATTGCATGCATATGTATAGTTTAGTAAGTAGGAGAATGTAAAAACATTCACACCTAGTTGAGATGATAAATATGCTAGTGAGCATGAGAATATCTACAGTCATGTAGGTTTTATGAATGAAACTATTCACAGGAAGAATCTCAGATCAATTTCATAGAAAAAACACTTAGATTTTTTTCTATTTTTCTCATACATTCCCCCATTCCCTGGTACTACCACTTTGCATCTGTTACCGTGGCAACCACTGGCCAATTACAGGGCACATCATTTATTATCTTATCTAGCCACCATCCAATAATGAGCTTAGCCTCTATCACAGTGACATTATTCTATCGCATAATACCACAATTCAAATTTAAAATCTTAATGTTTCATACAACTTTTGTACTGCAGTTCAATTAAGGCAATATTTATTGTCTAGTTCTGAAAGGTTCTACAAAACATTTTTGCCAGAATTCACTTCCTTTGTTTGAAGTAGTGTGTTTTAGCTGGGTTTTTTTTTCTATGCTATAAGGTACAATAAAACAGAAGTAAGGTAAGGTCAAAGGGACCACACAACTTTTCCACTAATCCTAGAAATAACGTTTTCTGACGTCTATTCAGTGTAACAATGCTCACACACTAAGGCATACAAAACCATGATTTTCAATGATAGTATCATTATTATAACTATGGATACGTGTTATGATATTTTACTTGGTAAAATAAAACTTAGTAATATTTACTAATTTTTATGAAGCCTTGCCAAACAACTGTGATATTAACAGTGACTTTGGTAGGACTTTCCTGTCTAATATCACATCATCAATATCTACTGTACAAACGACCTTGATATGCCCTAGTAAAAATGTATCATAAGTATAAAATTTAAAACTAAATCTGTATGAGAGATAGTGTGGAGTTCATAAGCATAGTTACCAGGAATGCATAAGATATGTTTGCCATAGTCACAAAGTATATATAAAATCTTGTTACTGTAGTTACTAGTTGATTGCTAAGTGTCATAACCATAGTTACCAGATATACAGTTCTGCTGACCATATTCATTGAACAACAAACAGCATACAGTTTTTAAAGCATGTCTCCTTTTAACATTAATATTTTAGAGGTTTCCTTGTAACAGTCGTTAAATAAAATTTATATATTGATATTTTAACATATCATGGATGAAGTTTTTTTTCTTTATGCTTTTTTTTTTACCTTAGTACATGTATTAGTTAGAATATTTCAATTTAACAAATAAATGAACTGATGTAGCTCCTCAATTAACTCTAACAGTCTCCTTTTTAATTGAAGAATATAAATATAAACTAATTCTATTTTCGTGTGGGTAAAGCTTTAAAAATGTTTCTAAGGATAAGTTTCAGTAAAAATTTGACATTGAGTTGTACAGTTGTATGTTTAAAGTGTGTGTTATATATAGGTTTGATATACAGAGGACATATACTTCTATAAGGTATTGTTATATCTTACACTTACTAATATCTTCATACCCTAAACCACACCTGCACCATAAGTTCTTGATGTATGTTACATGCATTTAAAATTAGATTTTATTACAAAATTCTCAAGGCCAAGAAATACAGAAAAAAATTAGGGTTGATGCTTAGGTGTATGCGATTGAAATTTTGAGGTTATTTGAAAAATCTATTTAAAATGAAATATGATCAGCCTACCTTAGTATGACAGAGCTGAAATGCTCTTTGTTGCATTTGTTTAGTGATTCGCATTTGTTAAATTATGCAAATTAGATTACTAATGTTGTTGGAATCTAAAGTTGGCCCATAACTAAAAAATGAATGAGATTGTCTTTCATTGTTGCATGATATAGTTTGGATATTTTTATAAAATGTTTAGAGAGGATGATTGTAGTTTTAGATTATGTTCAATACTTCTCCCATTGGGGCTTGACATGTTTTTAGAGCCAGTGTGAAATTTGTAAACTCAGATTCTGATACCAAGGTCATATTTGACGTGAGTTCCATTTGCAGGTTCATCTAATTTAACATGCTGTACCATATGAACCGAACTGGTACAAGTGGTTCATTTCTGGAAGGGTACCACTTGGACCCAAGTTGGTGGACCCTATTTATTTCACTTGTTATAAAAAATTCCTTTTTGATGAAAAAAACATGTAATAGTTATAATCATCAAATTTTTTTTTTTTTTTTATGTGTATGAATGCATTTGGAAACGTTTTAGGTATTGCTTATCCGTAATGCTATTAGATAAAAAATAACTAGCATTAGAATTTGAATTGTATAATTTAATAAGGATGTCACCATATTGGAAAACCCTAAACTTGTTCTATAGGTTGTGCTGTATCAATCCAGTACAACTGGTACAAACCTGCAAAAGGAACGCACATGCAATTTCTAGTATAGATCAGAATTTCAGGATAGAAATTTCAGTCTTGTTCTCATAAAGATGCCAACACCCTTAGTTTTCACCCAAACAACCAACGGACATACAATTTATAATACATTGTGTTCATAATAGATTTTATGATCCTTGAAGATCATTCTGGCCGATTTGTAATTGAATATGAGCAGAACAGTAATTAGATTAATGAGTGAAATAGTTAAAGTTTGTGTACAAATTGTAAAAAGTAGTTATGTTTTTATTAAATGAATCACAATATTGACAAAATCTGTTGTTTTCTTCTGAGCTTTAAGGTGACAAATTATGTTATTTTTCTTAGCTTCACCGGTAAATATATGATCTTTCTTTTTGTTTTTGTATAATAACTTAGGTGTTAAAGCAGATCTTTGTTCTCGAGTTGAGCCGTGTATGTAGAGGTGATCCTTGTACAAATGTACACACAGGTGAATCTTGTACAAAAATACATGCACAGGTGAGCCTTATACAAAAATGTACATACAGGTGAATCTTGTACAAAAATGTACACACAGGTGTATCTTGTACAAAATTGTAATACAGGTGAGCCTTGTAAAAAATGTACACACAGGTGAATCTTGTACAAAAATGTAATACAGGTGAGCCTTGTATAAAATGTACATAGGTGAGCCTTGTACAAAAATGTTAATACAGATGAGAATTGTACATATATACATACAGGTGCAATGGTGACCTTGTACAAATGTACACACAGGTAAATATTGTACATGTATACATACAGGTAAACCATGTACAGGTCAACCACGTGCAAATCTATGTATGTATGGAAGCTCAATTAATAGATCAATGAATAGAGATTTGAGGAGGAGTCTGTATTTAACACCTATAAATGTGTAAAAGAAAGATCATATTAGTCTGTATATCTAGTCACACTGACCCTATCTTTTCTTTGACCACTGGTCAGCTCTCTTTTCTCACAGTTGTTGAAGTGACACCTATGTTTTAACAATATGTTGTATGTGCCTTAAACACATCTGTGAACATTGGACATATCTGTTGTAGTTTGTGTTTTCTGTTATTTTGTTTAAGAATTTCATTGTTATGTAACTATGAACCCTGTGGAGAAATCAAAATACCTGACAGGTCTAATCCTTCTCTTTAGGTGTACTACATCAGCTTCACATGACATCAGTTTTACACCATACAGCTATATATTGGTATTCTACCCATAATTTGGTTTCTCTATAGGGTTTATATTTGTCACAGGTCGCTGTGAGAGGATAGTAATTACATATTTATTATTTATGTTTTTCTCTCCATATATAACTGTGGTCATATCATGGGTTGGTTTGCACTTATTAGGTCAGAAACATGTTTCCCCATGTGCATGCGCTGTGTCTTATATATAAGCTGTATGGTTGAATATATTTTCTTATGAAAAGTAATATATTATTTACGACTGTAGAAGTGTATAATGTATAGTGTGATGTACCAAGTCTTTACACACAGTCTGTATAACACTATTGTACAAATTTGCAGTGTGCTTCAGCTATTTCCTGCTTCACGTCCACACACTACACTTCGCCCGTGTAAACCAACATCTCTTATTGATTTTATAGTATGTATAACTTTGACAAAAAAAGGCTTAAAGAGATATTAGATTTTGGAACTTCCATAAAAACTACAAAATTAACTATAGTTCTATCACATTTGTACCATGTCTTTGTTTCAAGCATGCATTTACTAATTAATCTGCAGTTAAAAATCAGAAATACTATGATTTAAAATCTTGTCCCATAAGGCATCCTTATTCCTATAAATAGTAGACTCTTTGTCCATGTTCTAAAGTAAATCTCTTTTATTTTATTTTTTATTAATATGCCATTTACTATTCTGTATTACTATATACTTAAATAGTTATGTTATGTACATATTATAAGAATATTATTTTCTGACTATTCTTACAAAAAATCATAGTAAAATAATGTTTAATGAACTTCATTTTCTTCTTGCCACATTTTATTGCTAAAAGTAACATCTACATTTCTGATCATAATTACGGAATAGAGTTGCTTGTTAACAGACCCTGTGAATTGCATTGCATGGCAACAGAAGACATGGTACAATGATGTTGATCACACCTCCACTTGAGCGTGGAGAGAAGCCTACACACTTACAGTCTCCTGCTAGTACAATATTATGTGTCGTTTGACATTCCATAAAATATCATATATCTGCTTCTTGCATTTCTAAGCATATTCTATATTGTGTTCCAATGTTATATCCTTCTGGGTCTCATTATTCTTACTAGAAATTTTGTTTTACAAGTTTGGTACTTAATTGTTAAGTTAATACAGAAGTCTTTGTGTCTCAAGGATTTCTGTATTTACATTCATTTTTTCTGCTTTTTGTCAATAACATGTGCCAAAAGTTTGTTAAAGTCTTTTGTATGTTGAGATATGGTAAAAAAAATGTACAAGTATGTTGATACAAAAAATTGGTGTGAATATAGTGCCGCTGCTTTGTCAACAAGGGGGATTAAACATACACTGTGTTTGCTTATAAACGTTACGTATTACCAGATATTCAATATCAAACTTTCTATTAGTTTGCTTCAATTTAAATGGAAATTCATTATGAAATACCTCCCCATAGAAGTGAAATGATAATTTTGTGGTACCACTATGTTATTATCAGTATTGTATTGGGAGGATTGGGAGGATTTTTTCCTGGATGAATCAGATATTTTGATTTTAGATATTACTATGAGTCGGATGGAACATGTTGACCCCATTAAATTATAGATAACAAATCATGATTATGATATATATGTCCACTACACTTACAAGAGGTTCACTGTACAAGTGACAAGTATCATCTACATACCAAGTCAAATCATATACAATATATATGTTATCCACTTTCATATGTGCACCGTACATTTTGTATGTTACGAAGTGAAACAACTTATGATTCCAGTGCTTGATTCAATCTTTTGTCAGGAACCATAATGAATTACAAGGAAATCTCTGAACCAATCGCCTCACCAATGTAATCTGTATAGTCTTATTACATATCAGTCATTTCTTATGCATAATAATGATGATTCACATGTTCCATTAAAACATCAGGCACATAGGCAATCTTACAGCTGAAATATCAAAACACAAATTCATGTATTTTAACTTCAAAATTAATCATTTTAAATTTTATCAATTTTCTTGTAACCTGACCAATATGCCACCCCATAGTTGGACCCTTCCTCCTGGGTCTGACCCCTAGGGCCTGATCACTGGGCCTTTCCCCCTTGGCCTGACCCCCGGGCCTGTCCCTCTGTTGCCCTAGTCTGTGTGGCCTGTAGCAGTTGTTTTGCTGTAAATACATTGACAGCTCTGTACATGCTTGATACCACATGGATCACTAGACCCAACTAATAAAGGAGAGCTTGATGTTACTCTTATACTTTGTCTCTGTGTTGTTTATTTTTACCCTGTCACTGGAATATTTAACAATTATGAACCTTTGTTGGGATTAATATGGTGTTGTATTAACCTTGTAGAATCCAATATTGACTGAAGGCATAGTGAGAGATAATTATTTTATATCGTATTGACAGTTGCATCATTTGATGTACATTATTGAAAGATCAATGACTCAAAGATATCAACCTGCAGAGCTCATCACTTAGGCATTTCTGCCCTGACCAGATGTCTTCTTTTTCGCACTGCTGATTAATTATGAATTAACTTTATGAGGAAGAAAACATACAATGTACATGCCAAGAAATGATAGAAGCAAGCATTCTCTTAATATGTATTACCTAACCTCAGATTTGACAAAATAAATGGTGAGTGTTGTCATACAACCAGATTGACATGCCAAAGAAGATTGATACAGAACCACCTTTCTAGAAAGGAAAAGATAAAAATGGAAAATTTCTGAAATGATTCTTAACAAGTTCAAACATGGTAGTGAGTAACTATCAAAAGGTTATAATCACATATCCATTGGTGCAGCTTACTAGTAAAGCGTCTTAACCAGCTGAACTAAAGACAAAGGTATGAATAGCAATAATGAATGTTTAGTGTCTTTGATGAACAAAACATTTTTACAGTACAGTATCCACTTCCTTACTACTGATTCCAGTAATTAAATACATTTGTATTAATGTGCCAACCACTGACATTGAAATTCCTTTTAGTAGTTTTTATAAAAAACAAAACAAAACAAACCAACAATACACTATTTTTTTCTTCATGAATTGTCCCAGAAAATATTAACTCCTGAGCGGCAAGCTTTATCTCCGATTCTATATTGTAAACTGCATTACTGAAAGTTTTTTGGGACTAATATTTAAATTGGTGTAGGTAGTACTGGTAGTAAAAAAGGGAGGAAATATTAAATCATATACAGTTTATATTGTGCATGTTGTATATTTTGGTCGAAAAAACTGCAGACCATTAAAGGGACAATTCAGTCTAAGAGAACATTAAAATTTATACATATATCGGAAAAAACCCCATTCTAATGGAAATTAGATCAGTCGGTTTTACTGTGATATGCCAGAAAAGCCCATTGTGGTGAAATGCGTGTGAAATGTTCAAACTCGCTTGCTGTCCACCATTACACATTGTAGTCGAGCATCTTATATGCCGACCTTGTCCCTTGCTCGTAGAGTAATGCTACTTTTGTCTAGAACTGCTCAAATCCCTCTTACAGCAGTGTGGTTACCTTGTTAGGTGAATTGTCTTGTGGGGCCGCGGTGGCCGAGTGGTTAAGATGTCCCGACTATTACCACAAGCCCTCCACCTCTGGGATGCGGGTTCGAATCCCATGTGGGGCAGTTGCCAGGTACTGACCGCTGACCGGTGGTTTTTCTCCGGGTACTCCGGCTTTCCTCCACCAACAAACCTGGCACGTCCTTACATGACCCTGGCTGTTAATAGGACGTAAAACTAAACAAACCGAATTGTCTTGCTTAAAAAAATCGTTTTATCACTCCACAGTGGTTATGTAGTTCATTTGTGAACATGCGTGACTTTGGCTCGGATATGGGTACAGCGTACATATTGTATCTGCTTAATCGTATTGATCAACGATTTGGAATTACAACGGTATCAATTAAGATACTTAATAATGATGCGGAATTTGTCAATATTTTATGTTGTATGTTTCATAAGAAATGTAGAACAATGATGAATGATGCTATACGCTTCAGCTAGTAAGGGATGATACCATTACCAAATAGAAGTATATGTACAATATTACAGCTAATACAAAGTGATGTTCTATGAGATGGTAGCGATGTTCTGTGAGATGGTTTCATTCATTGAGAAGGTTGCGGTATTCTTTTAAATAGTAACATTAAGGTAGCAATGTTCTATGACCACGGTAAGAAGTTCATTGAGAAGGAAGTAGTAGGATGTTCAATGAGAAGGTAACAGTAATTGTTCAATGAGAAGGTGTATTGTTCAATGAGAATGTGAGTAATGTTCAATGAGAAGGTAACAATGTTCAATGAGAAGGTAGTAATGTTCTATGAGAAGGTAGAGATGTTCAATGAGAATGAATGCTCAATTAGAAGGTAATAATGTTAAATGAGAAGGTAATAATGTTCAATGAGAAAGTAGTAATGTTCAATGAGAAGGTAGAATGTTCAATGAGAAGGTAGTATGTTCAATGAGAAGGTGGTGATGTTCAATGAGAAGGTAGTGATGTTCAATGAGAAGAAGTATGTTTTAATGAAGGTAGTAATGTTCAATGAGAAGGTAGTAATGTTCAATGAGAAGGTAGTAATGTTCAATGAGAAGGTAGTAATGTTCAATGAGAAGGTAGTAATGTTCAATGAGAAGGTAGGAGATGTTGTTCAATGAGAAGGTAGTATGTTCAATGAGAAGGTGAATGTTCAATGAGAAGGTAGTAATGTTCAATGAGAAGGTAGTAATGTTCAATGAGAAGGTAGTAATGTTCAATGAGAAGGTAGTAATGTTCAATGAGAAGGTAGTAATGTTCAATGAGAAGGTAGTAATGTTCAATGAGAAGGTAGTAATGTTCAATGAGAAGGATAGTATGTTCAATGAGAAGGTAGTAATGTTCAATGAGAAGGTAGTAATGTTCAATGAGAAGGTAGTAATTTCAATGAGAAGGTAGTAATGTTCAATGAGAAGGTAGTAATGTTCAATGAGAAGGTAGTAATGTTCAATGAGAAGGTAGTAATGTTCAATGAGAAGGTAGTATGTTCAATGAGAAGTAGTAATGTTCAATGAGAAGGTAGTAATGTTCAATGAGAAGGTAGTAATGTTCAATGAGAAGGTAGTAATGTTCAATGAGAAGGTAGTAATGTTCAATGAGAAGGTAGTAATGTTCAATGAGAAGGTAGTAATGTTCAATGAGAAGGTAGTAATGTTCAATGAGAAGGTAGTAATGTTCAATGAGAAGGTAGTAATGTTCAATGAGAAGGTAGTAATGTTCAATGAGAAGGTAGTAATGTTCAATGAGAAGGTAGTAATGTTCAATGAGAAGGTAGTAATGTTCAATGAGAGTAGGTTAGAAATGTTCAATGAGAAGGTAGTAATGTTCAATGAGAAGGTAGTAATGTTCAATGAGAAGGTAGTAATGTTCAATGAGAAGGTAGTAATGTTCAATGAGAAGGTAGTAATGTTCAATGAGAAGGTAGTAATGTTCAATGAGAAGGTAGTAATGTTCAATGAGAAGGTAGTAATGTTCAATGAGAAGGTAGTAATGTTCAATGAGAAGGTAGTAATGTTCAATGAGAAGGTAGTAATGTTCAATGAGAAGGTAGTAATGTTCAATGAGAAGGTAGTAATGTTCAATGAGAAGGTAGTAATGTTCAATGAGAAGGTAGTAATGTTCAATGAGAAGGTAGTAATGTTCAATGAGAAGGTAGTAATGTTCAATGAGAAGGTAGTAATGTTCAATGAGAAGGTAGTATGTGTTCAATGAGAAGGTAGTAATGTTCAATGAGAAGGTAGTAATGTTCAATGAGAAGGTAGTAATGTTCAATGAGAAGGTAGTAATGTTCAATGAGAAGGTAGTAATGTTCAATGAGAAGGTAGTAATGTTCAATGAGAAGGTAGTAATGTTCAATGAGAAGGTAATGTCATGAGAAGTAATGTTCAATGAGAAGGTAGTAATGTTCAATGAGAAGGTAGTAATGTTCAATGAGAAGGTAGTAATGTTCAATGAGAAGGTAGTAATGTTCAATGAGAAGGTAGTAATGTTCAATGAGAAGGTAGTAATGTTCAATGAGAAGGTAGTAATGTTCAATGAGAAGGTAGTAATGTTCAATGAAAGGTAGTAATGTTCAATGAGAAGGTAGTAATGTTCAATGAGAAGGTAGTAATGTTCAATGAGAAGGTAGTAATGTTCAATGAGAAGGTAGCAATGTTCTATGAGAAGGTAGTAATGTTCAATGAGAAGGTAGTAATGTTCAATGAGAAGGTAGTAATGTTCAATGAGAAGGTAGTAATGTTCAATGAGAAGGTAGTAATGTTGTTCAATGAGAAGGTAGTAATGTTCAATGAGAAGGTAGTAATGTTCAATGAGAAGGTAGTAATGTTCAATGAGAAGGTAGTGATGTTCAATAAGAAGGTAACGATGTTCAATAAGAAGGTAAGTAATGTTCAATGAGAAGGTAGTAATGTTCAATGAGAAAGTAGTAATGTTCAATGAGAAGGTAGCAATGTTCAATGAGAAGGTAGTAATGTTCAATGAGAAGGTAGTAAGAAGTGTTCAATGAGAAGGTAGTAATGTTCAATGAGAAGGTAGTAATGTTCAATGAGAAGGAAGTAATGTTCAATGAGAAGGTAGTAATGTTCAATGAGAAGGAGTAATGTTCAATGAGAAGGTAGTAATGTTCAATGAGAAGGTAGTAATGTTCAATGAGAAGGTAGTAATGTTCAATGAGAAGGTAGTAATGTTCAATGAGAAGGTAGTAATGTTCAATGAGAAGGTAGTAATGTTCAATGAGAAGGTAGTAATGTTCAATGAGAAGGTAGTAATGTTCAATGAGAAGGTAGTAATGTTCAATGAGAAGGTAGTAATGTTCAATGAGAAGGAAGTAATGTTCAATGAGAAGGTAGTAATGTTCAATGAGAAGGTAGTAATGTTCAATGAGAAGGTAGTAATGTTCAATGAGAAGGTAGTAATGTTCAATGAGAAGGTAGTAATGTTCAATGAGAAGGTAGTAATGTTCAATGAGAAGGTAGTAATGTTCAATGAGAAGGTAGTAATGTTCAATGAGAAGGTAGTAATGTTCAATGAGAAGGTAGTAATGTTCAATGAGAAGGTAGTAATGTTCAATGAGAAGGTAGTAATGTTCAATGAGAAGGTAGTAATGTTCAATGAAGGTAAGTAATGTTCAATGAGAAGGTGTAATGTTCAATGAGAAGGATAAGTAATTTTCAATGAGAAGGTAGTAATGTTCTATGAGAAGGTAGTAATGTTCAATGAGAAGGTAGTAATGTTCAATGAGAAGGTAGTAATGTTCAATGAGAAGGTAGTAATGTTCAATGAGAAGGTAGTAATGTTCAATGAGAAGGTAGTAATGTTCAATGAGAAGGTAGTAATGTTCAATGAGAAGGTAGTAATGTTCAATGAGAAGGTAGTAATGTTCAATGAGAAGGTAGTAATGTTCAATGAGAAGGTAAGTAATGTTCAATGAGAAGGTAGTAATGTTCAATGAGAAGGTAGTAATGTTCAATGAGAAGGTAGTAATGTTCAATGAGAAGGTAGTAATGTTCAATGAGAAGGTAGTAATGTTCAATGAGAAGTAAATGTTCATGAGAAGTAGTAATGTTCAATGAGAAGGTAGGCAAATGTTCAATGAGAAGGTAAATGTAATAATGTTCAAGAGAAGGTAGTAATGTTCAATGAGAAGGTAGTAATGTTCAATGAGAAGGTAGTAATGTTCAATGAGAAGGTAGTAATGTTCAATGAGAAGGTAGCAATGTTCAATGAGAAGGTAGTAATGTTCAATGAATGAGAAGGTAGTAATGTTCAATGAGAAGGTAGTAATGTTCAATGAGAAGGTAGTAATGTTCAATGAGAAGGTAGTAATGTTCAATGAGAAGGTAGTAATGTTCAATGAGAAGGTAGTAATGTTCAATGAGAAGGTAGTAATGTTCAATGAGAAGGTAGTAATGTTCAATGAGAAGGTAGTAATGTTCAATGAGAAGGTAGTAATGTTCAATGAGAAGGTAGTAATGTTCAATTGCGATCTTAATAAAACGGCAACGTCAACGTTACAATAGCATTATTCTAGGTGGTGGTAGCAATGTTTTAGGAAATGGTAGTAGCGGTACTTTTGTGTTGTTCCATATAGAGGTAGCGATGTTTTATGAAATGGTAGCATTACTTTAGCATTGTTCTAGGTAAAGGTAGCGATGTGTTGTGAAATGGTAGCATTACTTTAACATTGTTCTAGGTGGAGGTACCAATATTTTATGAAATGGTAGCATTACTTTAGCATTTTTTCTTTGCTGAGGTAGCGATGTTTTATGAAAATGGTAGCGTTACTTTAGCATTTTTCTTTGCTGAGCTAGCGATGTTTTATGAAAATGGTAGCATTACTTTAGCATTTTTCTTTGCTGAGCTAGCGAGGTTTTATGAAATGGTAGCATTAATTTAGCATTTTTCTTTGCTGAGGTAGCGATGTTTTATGAAATGGTAGCATATCTTTAGCATTGTTGTAGTTAAAGGTAGCGATATGTTATGGAATGGTGGCATTACTTTAACATTGTTCTAGGTGGATGAAGCAATATTTTATGAAATGGGGTAGCGTTACTTTAGCGTTGTTGTAGGTAGAGATAGCGATCTTTATGAAACGGTAGCGTTACTTTAGCATTGTTCAAGGTGGAGGCATCGATGTGTTATGAAATGGTAGCGTTACTTTAGCATTTTTCTAGGTGGAGGAAGCGATGTTTATGAAAATAATAGCATTACTTTAGCATTGTTCTATGTAAAGTTAGCGATGCTCCTTGAGATGGTAGCGTTACTTTAGCGTTGTTCTATGTAAAGGTAGTGAAGCTCCTTGAGATTGTAGCGTTACTTTAGCGTTGTTCAGTTCTATGTAGAGGTAGCGATGCTCCTTGAGATGGTAGCGTTACTTAAGCGTTGTTCTATGTAGAGTTAGCGATGCTCCTTGAGATGGTAGCGTTACTGGTAGCGTTACTTTAGCGTTGTTCTATGTAGAGGTAGCGATGCTCCTTGAGATGGTAGCGTTACTTTAGCGTTGTTCTATGTAGAGTTAGGGATGCTCCTTGAGATGGTAGCGTTACTTTTAGCGTTGTTCTTTCTATGTAAAGGTAGCGATGCTCCTTGAGATGGTAGCGTTACTTTAGCGTTTTTCTATGTAAAGGTAGCGATGCTCCTTGAGATGGTAGCGTTACTTTAGCGTTGTTCTATGTAGAGTTAGCGATGCTCCTTGAGATGGTAGCGTTACTTTAGCGTTGTTCTGTAGAGTTAGCGATGCTCCTGAGTAGCGTTACTTTAGCGTTGTTCTATGTAAAGGTAAGCGATGCTCCTTGAGATGGTAGCGTTACTTTAGCGTTGTTCTATGTAGAGGTTAGCGAATGCTCCTTGAGATGGTAAGCGTTACTTTAGCGTTGTTCTATGTAAAGTTAGCGATGCTCCTTGAGATGGTAGCGTTACTTTAGCGTTTTTCTATGTAAAGGTAGCGATGCTCCTTGAGATGGTAGCGTTACTTTAGCGTTTTTCTATGTAAAGGTAGCGATGCTCCTTGAGATGGTAGCGTTACTTTAGCGTTGTTTTCTATGTAGAATCGGTAGCGATGCTCCTTGAGATGGTAGCGTTACTTTAGCGTTTTTCTATGTAAAGGTAGCGATGCTCCTTGAGATGGTTCAGCAGTGTAGAGCGTTACTTTAGCGTTTTCTATGTAGAGGTAGCGATGCTCATTGTAGCGTACTTAGCGATGTTGTTCTATGTAGAGTTAGCGATGCTCCTTGAGCGGTTAGCGTTACTTTAGCGTTTTTCTATGTAGGTTAGCGATGCTCCTTGAGATGGTAGTGTTACTTTAGCGTTGTTCTATGTAAAGGTAGCGATGCTCCTTGAGATGGTAGCCGTTACTTTAGCGTTTTCTATGTAGAGGTTAGCGATGCTCCTTGAGATGGTAGCGTTTACTTTAGCGTTGTTTTCTATGTAAAGGTTGCTCCTTGAGCAGTGTTACTTTAGCGTTTTTCTATGTAAAGGTAGCGATGCTCCTTGAGATGGTAGCGTTACTTTAGCGTTTGTTCTATGTAAAGGTAGCGATGCTCCTTTGAGATGGTAGCGTTACTTTAGCGTTGTTCTATGTAGAGGTAGCGATGCTCCTTGAGATGGTAGCGTTACTTTAGCGTTGTTCTATGTAGAGGTAGCGATGCTCCTTGAGATGGTAGCGTTACTTTAGCGTTGTTCTATGTAGAGGTAGCGATGCTCCTTGAGATGTTAGCGTTACTTTAGCGTTGTTCTATGTAGAGGTAGCGATGCTCCTTGAGATGTTAGCGTTACTTTAGCTTTTTTCGATGTAAAGGTAGCGATGCTCCTTGAGATGGTAGCGTTATTTTAGCGTTTTACTATGTAAAGGTAGCGATGCTCCTTGAGGTAGCGATGCTCCTTGCGATGGTAGCGTTACTTTAGCGTTTTTCTATGTAAAGGTAATGATGCTCCTTGAGATGGTAGCGTTACTTTAGAGTTCTTCTATGTAAAGGTAGCGATGCTCATTGAGATGGTAGCGTTGATCTAGGTGAAGGTCACGTTGTTATGAATTATTTGCTGACATAAGTAATTACGGTGATGCTTTCTGACTCGTCAGGTAGATCATTGTTTAGAACAATATATCTGGGCTTTTACTTTCGTAATCACCAGCTAACAACACTCCAGCGCTGAAGTATAACCGAGAGAATTCCCACCTCGCCGACAGAGGTATCTGTATGGCTAGTGCTTATACTTGGCAGAATCGGGATAGTCTTCTGGTTGGTGTATAATCCTGATTGGAGAATTTATTATTATTGATTGCTTTACTTACTTTAAGTCTCTGTTCACTCATTCAAGTCTTTGTAATTTGTCAGTGGTCAGACCAATCATCATTGTAATTCTAAGTTCATGATATTTAATTCAACATGATCTTCCAAGATTTGGTTCCTCAGAATGCATCCTCTACATCCCAGGGATTACTATTACTGTCGTAATGCCCACCTCTGGAGTATCGAGGATGGTCAAACTGTAACACCTTTTAAATAGATCCGTCTTAAACATTGAAGATTTTCAACTAACTGACAGAATGCAGATTTTATCCCCATTTTCCCAAATGTGAACTCCCATTTTATTGTTTGACCGATTGAAGTTTTACTGTAACTATGTCTATCTATTGTACTGATGCTCCGTAAGTCACCAAAGCGCGACATCAGCTCTTATCTAGAAATGGTTTTACTTTATATAAGTACTTTATATCTGCAGTAGATAGTTTCAACGTCTTTATTTACTAGTTACTAGTTACAATAAATATGGGTATGTTATGGAATGCAATAGAAAAAACCCGTTATATGTTAAGTACAAAATACATTGAATTAAATACTGAAAATAAAAACGGGACCATCACTCAAAGACAGTACCAAGGTTGATCTCCGATTGGTAATTATCACGTACAATACGACCTGTGGTAGAGCGGACGGTATCGTGATAGATGTTCAGGATTCCACACAAACACACGGCCAAATCGCTGATCTGTTGTTAGAAATTCACTTTTTTCTCTCTCTAAAAACATCAAAAGTGCTGCTTGTGTTGTGTTATATAATTGCCAAAGAGAAAAATGTTTCTGTATCACTGTGATCGCTAGCGGCAAGTGTTCATCGTGTAGGTACTCACTCATCGAGCAGAGCGCCACTTCTCAAAAAGTGCACCTTTCCCCTCGTCCTACTTTCGTTTTACGTGTGGGAGGAGAGGCACGTCTAGCCCAAAGTCTCGGAATTTGCTGGATTCCGACTGGACAGCTCGCCACATACCTCAGAACCAGTGACTCATCTCTCCGATATGCTGGCACTGCTGTACGGGCGAGGCTCATTATTTTTCAATCTATCATATTCAATAATTAACTTTTATACGTAATCTTTGATTAATTTAATTTAAAAATACATTTACCACCCATTGAGTCTCGATCGAGAAGCAGTGTGGCTTGTCGATGTGTCTTTTCGTAAAAATGCTATCCCATGAACAAGGAGATGATACAGTTCCGTCTATAAAACTACATAAAATTGTTTGTAACAACTATAACTCAGTGCTTCCGACTTGTTAATCTCTGGTAAAACTGCTTGCTACCTTATGATAAAAAAGTCTTGATGTTTACATGTGTCCAAAATTCATTTCCAGCTCAAAGAGATTTAAAGTCATATGTGCCATAATATTCAAACCAAGAATTAAGGAAAAGTCTTATATAATATGATTTCTGAGAAAATAACAGGTCAAAATTTTGGTACATATAACTTTAAATAATTTCATTTTTACCTTGACCTTTAGACAACTATATAAGAACACGCGGTTCTGATTTACAAGCAATGACATCGACAATCTAAGTTTTGCCTTTTTTATTTAATCATTCCCTTTTTTGTTACTTTGCTTAGTTTTCTGTTGTAGACAATCATCTGTTATGCCCGTTGGAAGACTATATGGCTGTTCTTTCTGTATGTGATCTGAAGGCACTGGTTACAGGGTATTTAGAAATTATTTCGAACAAGTGATATTTGTAGTCGGAGATTTTAAATTGTCTCAAAAACGCCCTTGCAGTCGTAATTTTGCATTTGGGTATCTTCAAATCAATTGTCATCGAAATTGGAGAATATATACATCTAGAACAATCAACAATCTATTTCGTTACCATGCCTAAGTGATGCCACTTTCTTTGTTATCGTCATGTAGTCACGCAAAAAAATATCTTGCACGCCTATCTTTGTTTATTTGCCCACCCATAAACTCATAAATTACTTGATATACTTTCGTTGGAAAGATATTTTTCACAATTTCGCAGGATATTGCTATGATCGCGAATATTTCAACCACGCAAAATTGCGAAAGGATTGAATCATAAACTCATGACCGCTAAAATTTAATTTTCTCGTTTTTAGTTCAAATCACGAAAATTTTGATCTGCGAAAAGAGCCGTTTATACGTGTGTTCAAGTGTTCATGTTATAGTACATTCTTTATGTGTTATAACAATCGCTGTACTAGTTGTAGAGACATGTATAATGGTTATTCTTGTGAAGCCATTGTTCTGTCGGTTTTATTTGCGAGACAACTGCACCATTCGTGACATTTTTCCAAGTCAGCACACATTCTGGATCTTGCCCCGTCGTGATTTACGTTACGAGATGGGATCCTGCTGCTGTCATTCCTATGGCACCAGACCTTCGTATAGGTAACACTAACAAAATGGCCAGTGACGTTGACAAATGGAAGCCGACAATAAACGGTGGAGAGTCACCTCATTATCATAGAACATACAATATGTACAAAACTATAAGTTAATGTTTCTCGTTAACCAAATTACCACCTGTGAACTCATGACCCATTGTAGTAAATAACAGCATCGTCAAGAAAATAACTAAGTCTTGAGCCAATGGCTTCAATATTGGTATCTAGTCGTTTGTGGTGACTGATTTCGGCCATGTCGCGCTGTCGTATTGGATACCTCGCCATGCGATGTTTCTGTCGCATGGAACATTGTCGCATGCCGCATTGTCGCTGTTTGCTTGGCGCACGTGCTCGCATCGCATTATTCTATTTTGACGTCATAAGGAGTTGATCATCGCCGATATGTTATTCATACATCGGTGTTCCAAGTGTTGACTACCTGACCTCTAACTGTTTGTACATGTATTATTATTGCCGTAGTTTATACGTACATATTTAAGGGTGATTTTATTTTAGCCCTTTTTGAGATAGAACTTTGCACTACTGAAATACAAAATTTGTGCTATAATTGCATTTCGGGATGACATTTAACATTAGCAAGTATCATGAATATACGAGGTCAGCATTTCACTAACCAGTTCAATTTTATGCTAAAATTTGCTTGCAACAGTATGAACATTAAAGAAGCGATGAAATACATAAAATTCGCAACAACAAATGACACTATTGTATTGAAGAGAAGCAAACTTCTCAAAGTCTGAGCTTCTAGAACATTCACCTTAGTACACGGAGTAGTAACATTACTTCAATTAACCAAGATATGTAATTGATTACGGAAGTTAATTAAGCGTGGCCTTTCTATAAGGGGCTACTGATACAAGTAGCAAAAATTACGAGAAACATCGGAGAGGCAAACCCAACGAAGTGGATTTATTAAGCACTAAAATGGTGCCATGTTGCCAAAGAGCTTTTCCTTGTGGATTTGGCTCACGGACGAGCCGACATGAATTCGGTGAGGTCATTGCTATGTACCCGTCAAGGTTCTCCAATACAATTACGAAAGACTAATGAACAATTACTGCCACGTATACATATGCCCAACAAACACCGCCATTTGTCATTCTTGATATTATTTTGCAGTTGCACGAGCTGAGATGACGTAGCTCTGGACCACGGACAAAGACGAGTGGAGGCAGGGTATCATCGTTCTACTATTACACAATCTCGATGTCCTTAACACTGCTTCTGTTTCTCCACCAAATTCCCTTAACATACATTGCTTTTCGTGTTCTAAGAAAAACAACTAAATCGTCTTTTTGTCACAGTATCATTTGTGATATTTCTTGGATGTCCATTTCAACCGCAAATACCTTGCGCAATTAGCCTTTTTTACATATAGCTATTCGGTCGAGTATTGGCGATGCAATCCGAAATTTTAAGACTTTTTTCATATGTAGATATGAAGGATAGGGATATTCTACCCGAGGGTCACATAATGTTGTAAAACCCGAGGCTTGCCTGCCTAGGGTTTTACAACATTTAAGCCTCGGGTTTTACAACATTATGTTACCCTCGGGTAGAATATCCCTATCCTTCTCTCATACATCGACGTTTAATTGCAACTTTACTACTACGACTTTACGCCATTTTGATATGAATTCGAAAAAAAAATTAGTGAATGCAAATCATTTCACCACACATGATATTTGCGTGACATTTTCTACGCAAATTCTATTGTTGTGTTTTTTAAAGTAAATACAGCATAGTTTCTGGGGGGGGGGGGGAGTTAAAATTGTACCGAGAAATTAGTAATTTTGTTGACGCTGTGACGTCACGAGACTTTATTGCATGGGTAGCCACGCAATACAGCTTCAGGCGACATGTGTGTATTGCCCTAGACCAGCCCGTATTACACGTACGAGAGAAAACAACGTCTGGTATCCGCTGTCAGCTGCTTTACATTTTGTGGTACCGAACCAGCATGACATCTTCATCCTGAAGGTAGGCCTACCTTTGGTCAGCATGGGAAGCACAATGTTCCTGGCAATCCTAGACAAACAGCACAGGAAAGGGGCGACATCTGGACGAAGCTTGTCGACAAAGGAAACGATGTGACGACTCTTCGTCTATCTTGTATGAATCCAGAAGTGGCAATAGCTTGACTTTCAGATTTAGTGACCATGGCCTCAATTTCAGAAGCATATTCGCTTGTTTCCAATGGTGTCCAAAAGGATACTCTCATTTTCAAGAGGATTGTAGCTCTTTGTATTAAGTCAATAAAGATGACACGAACTGACCATGGCCTTTTTATATAGAAGTGACCATGACCTGCTTTCCAGATGCGACCATGACCTGCTTTCCAGAAGTGACCATGACCTGCTTTCCAGAAGTGACCATGACCTGCTTTTCACAAGTAACCACGACCTGCTTTCCAGAAGTGACCATGACCTGCTTTTCACAAGTAACCACGACCTGCTTTATAGCCACAGTGTTATGACCACATTTTTGGTCACTTAATTCACTGTTGTGACTATGACTTGATTTAAGATATCAGATAAAGTAAACTGATTTAGTTGATTGATCCCTACACGATACACTATATTGTGATCATGATAGGTTTGTGATTTACTTTAATGATACACTATATTGTGATCATGATAGGTTTGTGATTTACATCATTCTGGACCCTCAAGGTAAGCATCAGCATCATTCTGGACCTCAAGGTAAGCATCAGCATCATTCTGGACCTCAAGGTAAGCATCAGCATCATTCTGGACCTCAAGGTAAGCATCAGCATCATTCTGGACCTCAAGGTAAGCATCAGCATCATTCTGGACCTCAAGGTAAGCATCAGCATCATTCTGGCCCTCAAGGTAAGCATCAGCATCATTCTGGCCCTCAAGGTAAGCATCAGCATCATTCTGGCCCTCAAGGTAAGCATCAGCATCATTCTGGCCCTCAAGGTAAGCATCAGCATCATTCTGGCCCTCAAGGTAAGCATCAGCATCCAATAGGGGAAATAGAGGTAAATCCTATAAATCGCTACTTGTCCTAGAGTTCTGCATGGATTGTAACCAAATTTGGCCACAAACATCCTTGGGGGAAGGGGAACAGAACTTGTATAAATTTTGGCTCTGACCCCCAGGGGCAGGAGAGGGGCGGGGCCCAATAGGGGAAATAGAGGTAAATCCTATAAATCGCTACTTGTCCTAGAGTTCTGTTTGGATTGTAACCAAATTTGGCCAGAAACATCCTTGGGGGAAGGGGAACAGATCTTGCATAAATTTTGGCTCTGACCCCCCCGGGGCAGGAGGGGTGGGGCCCAATTGGGGGAAATAGAGGTAAATTCTATAAATCGCTACTTGTCCTAGAGATCTGCATGGATTGTAACCAAATTTGGCCACAAACATCCTTGGGGGAAGGGGAACAGAACTTGTATAAATTTTGGCTCTGACCCCCGGGGCAAGAGGGGCGGGGCCTAATAGGGGAAATAGAGGTAAATCCTATAAATCGCTACTTGTCCTAGAGTTCTGCATGGATTGTAGCCAAATTTGGCCTGAAACATCCTTGGGGGAAGGGGAACAGAACATGGAGAAATTTTGGCTCTGATCCCCCAGGGGCAGGAGGGGCGGGGCCTAATAGGGGAAATAGAGGTAAATCCTATAAATCGCTACTTGTCCTAGAGTTCTGCATGGATTGTAACCAAATTTGGCCAGAAACATCCTTGGGGGAAGGGGAACAGATCTTGCTTAAATTTTGGCTCTGACCCCCCGGGGGCAGGAGGGGCGGGGCCCAAAAGGGGAAATAGAGGTAAATCCTATAAATCGCTACTTGTCCTAGAGTTCTGCATGGATTGTAACCAAATTTGGCCAGAAACATCCTTGGTGGAAGGGGAACAGAACATGTATAAATTTTGGCTCTGACCCCCCGGGGCAAGAGGGGCGGGGCCTAATAGGGGAAATAGAGGTAAATCCTATAAATCGCTACTTGTCCTAGAGTTCTGCATGGATTGTAGCCAAATTTGGCCTGAAACATCCTTGGGGGAAGGGGAACAGAACTTGTATAAATTTTGGCTCTGGTCCCCAGGGGGCAGGAGGGGCGGGGCCCAATAGGGGAAATAGAGGTAAATCCTATAAATCGCTACTTGTCCTAGAGTTCTGCATGGATTGTAACCAAATTTGGCCACAAACATCCTTGGGGGAAGGGGAACAGAACTTGTATAAATTTTGGCTCTGACCCCCCGGGGGCAGGAGGGGCGGGGCCCAATAGGGGAAATAGAGGTAAATCCTATAAATCGCTACTTGTCCTAGAGTTCTGCATGGATTGTAACCAAATTTGGCCACAAACATCCTTGGGGGAAGGGGAACAGAACTTGTATAAATTTTGGCTCTGACCCCCCGGGGGCAGGAGGGGCAGGGCCTAATAGGGGAAATAGAGGTAAATCCTATAAATCGCTACTTGTCCTAGAGTTCTGCATGGATTGTAACCAAATTTGGCCAGAAACATCCTTGGGGGAAGGGGAACAGAACTTGTATAAATTTTGGCTCTGACCCCCCCGGGGGCAGGAGGGGCGGGGCCCAATAGGGGAAATAGAGGTAAATCCTATAAATCGCTACTTGTCCTAGAGTTCTGCATGGATTGTAACCAAATTTGGCCACAAACATCCTTGGGGGAAGGGGAACAGAACTTGTATAAATTTTGGCTCTGATCCCCAGGGGCAGGAGGGGCGGGGCCCAATAGGGGAAATAGAGGTAAATCCTATAAATCGCTACTTGTCCTAGAGTTCTGCATGGATTGTAACCAAATTTGGCCAGAAACATCCTTGGGGGAAGGGGAACAGAACTTGTATAAATTTTGGCTCTGATCCCCCCGGGGGCAGGAGGGGCGGGGCCCAATATGGGAAATAGAGGTAAATCTGATAAATCGCTACTTGTCCTAGAGTTCAGCATGGATTGAAACAAAATTTGACCACAAACATCCATAGGGGAAGGGGAATAGAGTTTGTATAAATTTTGGCTCTAACATCCGGGGGCAGGAGGGGCAAGGCCCAATATGGGAAATAGCGGTAAATCCTATAAATCGCTACTAGTCATATAGTTCTGCTTGGATTTTAACCAAATTTGGCCCAGAAACATCCTTGGGGTTAACAGAATTCGTATAAATTTTGGCTTTGACCCCCTGGAGCAGAAAGAGTGGGGCCCAATAGGGGAATTAGAGGTAAATATTCAAATTCCTTCAGAAAAGAAACAATGAACCTGTATTCAGAACATTACTAGGCATTACAAACCAGGTGAGCGATACAGGCCCTTTTGGCTTTGACCCCTTGTTTAAATATGACATCTCAATTACATCAATGTACTTAACCCATGTCATTTTATCATCTCAAATTTGACGTATTATACAGACCTGTCTCTGTTTATAGTATATGATGAGATTCTGTAAATGAAATATGAATATACAAACAATTTAAAATTGATATTTATTTGCTCAAACTGATCCAAATACTGATATTCACTGTACACCATGGTATACTACATTGTAAATTTAATGTCATAACTAAGGGTATGGTAAATCAGATTGCAATTGATCCCTTGGGCGAATGTATCTGTGTTTCAAAAATTCACACCCGATTTATTTATTTTCACAGATTCAATGGAATCGCCCTTTTCATTGATACTGAAGAGAAGTTCACTCGCTCAAGATCTCAAATTCATGTTTGACAGGTAAATGCTAACTAACCCAGAAAACAAGACTAGACATTTTATCAACAGACTTTAGTTACTGTATTGCTATCTCTCTTTTTTTGATACATGGATATAACAGTTGACAGTTTTAGTACAAAATGTTTGATACAGAATCCAATATTTTCCTCACTAAATTTCAATCCATTCATATTAGAAAGGGCGACACCAAATGGTAAAACACAACCTAAAAGTTCCTTATTTCCTTCACTCTTTATAGGTGATTGCTAATGTTATTTCTTCCTTTCTGTTTCTTGTCATCAGTTTGTGTGACGATGGTGTGGTGAAATTACTTGTCAATAAGTTTATACTGGTGAGCTTCTGTCTGCCTCACAAGATACACAGACAGCCATGGGCCTCTAGAAACCTCTCCATTGAGGTAAGTTCTTCTATAGTGTACTGTTTGGTATGAAAGCTTATTGTTATTTAATCTTGCAGCATTATAATGGCTGAATTGTTAAATGTACTGAATTACTGTTTGACTCAGAAGGCTTCAGTATTCTTTAATATTGTTTATAAATTATGAATATACAAATTATGAAATGCATCAGACAAATACTTATAACATTATTTTTCTTTCAGCCTGGTAAGATTCAGCGGTGTCTTGAAATGTTAAGGTAAGTATATATAAAACCAACAAAAGTAAAACTTAATTCATTTATTTGCATGATTATTCCTTTATCAATCAGACTTCAACTTACTTTTCTCTGTGCTTTTTAGGTCACCTGAGACAAAGTCTCATGGTGACTTATTCTAATCGCCTTTTGTCCGTCGTCCGTTGCCTGTTGTCCATCGCCTGTCGTGCGACAATAAGCAATTTACATTTTTGACTTCTTCTCCAAAATCGCTGAAGCAAATTTTGAAATGAGTAATACACAGTAATAAATATGCGATACATGTATGTGTAGTATAACAAGTGTTAGCCTTTAATGAAGACAAGTTATCGTGTTCACAACAAAAAGTT
Organism: Argopecten irradians; assembly: GCF_041381155.1. Lineage (NCBI taxonomy): Eukaryota > Metazoa > Mollusca > Bivalvia > Pectinida > Pectinidae > Argopecten > Argopecten irradians. The sequence goes on along the minus strand of NC_091138.1, from coordinate 13,616,797 downwards.
AACGCACGACGGACGACGGACGACGACGGACAAAAGGTTATCGCAATAGGTCACCATGACCTATGGTCAGGTGACCTAAAAACAAGCCCAGTTATTTTACATTAAAGTAGTTGTGATATGTATAAACCAGAATTTATAATTAAGTTAAATTTTTCCATTGCTATAGTACGTGGGTCAAAATTTCCATGATTTAGCTAAAATATTAGGAAATTAAATGTACATGTAATTGGCTTAAAAGGTATATGACTCAACCATTTCTCACATTTAGCGGGTCAGATTCGTTTTAATGTACAGCGAAAATATGATCCCTGCAAAAGTAACTACTGTACTTGTACATGTGAATATAGACTTAGTGATGTGTTTTGACAGACCATACCACGGAATCCTTCTGCTGACAGACAAACAAAGTGTACAGGAGTTCCTCCCCTTAGATGGAACTCAGTCTCTCAACAGATTAATCACGGTTACCAACCCGCTGAAAAGTTTACAGACCCTGGCTCTAGAGGCTGACCTCAATCTCTCTCAGGTATGTACCTCGGTCCCATTGTCATTGAAGTGTCAGCTTCCTAAAATACTTTGTAGCCGCTTTGGCTGAGTGGTTAAGATGTCTTGACATTTTACCACCAACTATCCACCTCTGGGTCACAAGTTTGAATCCCATGTGTGTCAGTTGTGAGATACTGACCACTGGTCAATAATTTTTTTCTTCAGGTACTCTTTCCTCCGCCTATAACTCTGGCAAATCCTTAAATGACCATGGCTTTTAAATAATCAAATCAAACCAAGGATAAATACTGCCTATTGGATACATTTGATAGAAAAGATAATTTTCTAGGTACAAAACTTTAAGCCATGTTTGAAAACAACCTATATTTTGTTGATGTCCATGTAAATGAAATTCAATATTTACTTTCATAAACAATTTTCTTTCAAACGAGAGAGCTTTAAGTCATTTGAACGTATAAATGCAATACACAGTACTGTTGGCCTCTTGTTATCTGGTTACTGTTGGCCTCTTGTTTCACCTGGTTTTGTTTGTTTTATAGGTGTTTCAGATGGTGAGTCACCTGGTATACTGGGCCAAGGCCACAGTGATCTTCCCTGTATGTGGTACTAACATCTATGTTCTCTCTCCAGCAGTTGTCTTGTAAGTATCTAGTTCTCATTCTGTAACATTGGTCTTGTATTCAAACAATATGCAAAGTAACATTGACAGATGTATAAGATGTTGTAAAGATGAAAGAGAAGTGGGTTGTGGACTTTGATTGACATGCAGCTAGGTATAAACCCTGAAGATGAATATGCAGTTAAAGGCAATAATAACTTATCTATTTTAAGGGTCCTTTTTATTTCTTTTGCTAAATGAAATGAGTCATACAATGTAACAGAACACAATTCCAGAAATTCTATACAAGACTCGGGACATGCATGTAGATTTATCACTGATCATGTATTTCACTCTCACTCAGATTTTATCATTCATTGAGCTAGTATATTCAATACCACAAGCCCTCCATCTCTAGGTCGCTCACATGGACAGAGTCCAGGTACTGGCCACTGGTCGGTGGTTTTTCTCCTACTACACCGGCTTTCCTTCACCAACAAACCTGGCAAGTCCTTACATGACCCTGGCTGGTAAACTAATAAACAATTTAAACATTGAGCTAGGTCAGGTTCAGTGAGACATGCATGGAAGATATACTGGGAATGTCCAATCTACATTAGTTGTATGTTCCCGTTTCAGAAACTCCAGTTTAAATGAAAAATTTACTGCAACCTTCCAAGACAGATCACTGCCAGTTGAATTATCAAAGTTCTCTGATCCAGTACAGCTGAGAGATACAAGAGATATATTGGATCACCCCAAAACACAGGTGAAAACATTTTTCCTCTATTGAAAAATTGTGGGATCAGGTAGCAGAAAGTTTCTGAGGTCTTATGAGGACGAGCTCTAAATTTAACATAATTTCAGGTCATGTTTTTGTAAATACATGTAGCAGAGTCAAACCTGTCTATAAAGACCGCCCAAAGGACACAGGAAAAGGATCTTCATAGCCAGGGCGTCTTTATGTAAACAGGGTGAATGTTGTTGAAATTGGTCATTTTGGACCATACAAAAGTGGTCTTAAGAAGGTGGTCTTTATACAGAGGTGGCTGGTAAGGTTTTACTGTATTTCAATAATAGAATCTTTCCCTACCTAGAGGGTGTGACAACGAAATCACATCTTGAGGGGTAATTCATGAACATCCAGGAATATTGGATATTCAGGAATTCCCCCAAGGGTTGTGATTTCGTTGTCATAACCTCATAGGTAGGGAATGATTCTTTTTCTCTCATATACAAAAGAAAATGAAGAGAAAATAACATAAAAGAAACAATTTCCCCGCGACATGAACTTGGTTCCGTTGTCTACACATCAATATTGATGACGCCATCAACAATGCACGCCACAGTAACACCGCATGAAGTCATGGTGTCACGTAATTGTCTTCAAGTTCAAAAGGTTAGCGCTCACAATCTGTCATACCCTAGGGGTTGACAGAGAAGTCTCCCACAACCACAACCGGTGACTAATCAGTGAATGGTGGGAGAATTTCTTATCTATGCTTCTCAAGTCACCACATCACACTGAACTTCTTTCTGTGAACCATTATTTTAAGAATAATCTATTTTGTAGAAGCCTTTGGATATAAGAGGTAAATGATAGTTTTATGATCTGTGCAGTTTTCATCTGTACCATTTTCCCACAGGAAGAGAAGGTACAGATAGTGATGTGGCTGCTGCAGCATCGCCTGATCTTCCAGCAACATATCTATGTTTTCTTTGTGCCACCTTTGTCCAGAAGGAAGAAGAAGACATCAGAAGATGCAAGTCGTGTCATGCCAATACTGCTTGAAGAGGAAAGTTTGGCCTTTGAAAATAGATCTGGATTGCAAAGAGCTTCCAGTGTTTCAGACGTTGCATCAGGTAGGACTTTTCTCTATATCAAACGTTTGCTAGTGTCATCGTTAATCTCTGTTGATGACAAGAGAATTTGATCTTCATCCTTTTACCATTAAATGGTGGAGCATATAGTGATACACTCATGTTCATTCTGTCCTGATCCATCCCATGTTGATATACGAATGTGCTTCAATTTATGTTACTCGTTAGTTGAAAAAATCTCGCAAACAATCTCCCATCATTTTCTGATTTGTCAAAAGTTTTATCCACAATTGATCTTTCTGTTGACCTCAAGGTACTGGTGCAACACATTGCATGTCCTTGTATTTCAGCTTGGCAATATGAGACAACTTCTTTTGACAATTTGACAACTAAAACATAGAAAACATGATACAGAGATGGCATACAATAATTCACAAAAAGTAAATTCTGAAAATTCTATTGATTGTATCAAATAATATTTACCATGTATATAACACCCTAACTACACCACCTTGGTTTCTTGGTAACATTTTTAGGTCACCTGAGACGAAGTCTCAAGTGACCTATTCTAATCGCCTTTTGTCCGTCGTCGTGCGTCGTCCGTCGTGCGTCGTGTGTCGTATGTCCGTAAACAATTTACATTTTCAACTTCTTCTCCAAAACTGCTGAAGCAATTTCAATGAAATTTTGCACAAACCTTCTAAGGCATAAGGCCAATCAAAATTGTGAATTATATGGTCCCCACCCCCCAGGGGGCTGTGGGAGGGGCCAAAAGGGGTAAAATTGAGTAAAATTTCAAAAATCTTCTTCTCTACTCACAGATGTGGTAGAATCAAATACTCTTCATAGATAGAAAGGTCTCAAGGCCCTCTACAAAAATTGTGAATTATATGACCCTGGGGTCTCAGGTTTCCCCCTGGGGAGGGGGTTAAGTTTACTATAGTTTATATTGGGAAAACACATTTTTGAGCATTATTTGGTCATTTGTAATAGGAAATGAGTCAAATGTTGTCAGAATTATCAGTATGAGATGGCCATTTAATCCTATTAACAAATTTTCTATGACTGACCCCCAGGGGCCTTAGGGGCGGGGTCAAAAGGGGTCAAATAGGCTAAAACTTCAAAAATCTTCTTCTGAAATTCTGGAAATGGTAGAATCAAATACTTTTCATAAATAGAAAGGTCTTAAGGTCCTTTACAAAAATTGTGAATTATATGACCCTGGGGTCTCACGTTTCCCCCTGGGGAGGGGGTCAAGTTTACTATAGTTTATATAGGGAAAACACATTTATGAGCATTTTTTTGCTCAATTTTCATTGGAAACGAGTCAAACTTGGTTAGAATTATTAGCCTGAGATAGCATTTTAACATCATATCCATATTGGTCCAGGCCGACCCCTGGGGGCAGAGGGGCAGGGCCAAAAAAGGTCAAATAGGCTAAAACTTCAAAAATCTTCTAAAATTCAGGAAATGGTAGAATCAAATACATGTTATAGATGAAAAGGTCTTAAAGTTTGTTTTATAAAAATTGTAAATTATATGACCCTGGGGTCTCATGTTTCCCCTTGGGGAGGGGTCAAGTTTACTATAGTTTATATAGGAAAAACACATTAATGAGCATTTTTTGCTCAATTTTCATAGGAAATGAGTCAAACTTGGTTAGAATTATTAGCCTGAGATAGAATTTGAATATCATATCCACATTGGTCCTGGCCGACCCCCTGGGGGCAGAGGGGTGGGGCTCAAAAGGGGTCAAATAGGCTAAAACTTCAAAAATCTTCTAAAATTCTGGAAATAGTAGAATCAAATAATTATAGATGGAAAGGTCTTAAGGTGTTTTATTAAATTGTGAATTATATGACCTTGGGGTCTCACGTTACCCCCTTGGGAGGGGTCAAGTTAACTTTAGTTTATATAGGAAAGACATATTTGTGAACATTATTTGCCCAATTTTCATAGGAAATTAGTCCAACTTGATTAGAATTATTAGCCTAAGATATAGCATTTTAACATCCATATCCATCCTCGATGACCCCCTGGGGGACCAGAGGGGCAGGACCAAACAGGGTCAAAATGATTAAATTTCAACAAATACCTCTAAGTTCACAGGTTTGATGGAAGCAAATACTCTTCATAGTCTGAAAAGTCAAATTTAATAATCACTGACCAACTTCAAGGCCCAGCATACAGTGTATATATGTCTTTAATTTGTTTCATTATATATTCTAACTCAGGTGACCGTTAAGGCCCATGGGCCTCTTGTAATAAAGATACACCTACATACTTAGTACAAATATGTTCTCGAAAGTCCCACATACCATTGAGTTGAATGTCAAATTTAGTCATATGGACCTTGTTACATCTGACCATGTTCTTTTTCAGTGGCAAGTGATGAAAGTGTGAGTATAGGGTCAAACTCCATCAGCGCGATGTTTTCCAAGTCTCCTTCCTCAGAGATAGCTAGTGACAGCTCACAGGTATCCGAAGATATGAAAACAGGCAATAGAAGTTACCAAGATGGCTTATCAAGTTTATCCAAGGAGGAGCAAGAATGTGTATTGAGTGTTCCTGCTGCCAAAAATCCAGATGATTTAAAACTCTTTTCTAGGTAAGGAATAAAAGGTTCTCAAAACTAGAATTGGATTAAGAGGGTGGAAGTTAAAAGCATAGGAAAAATAAAACCAGGTGAATGCTCTATAACATTTAATGAGAGTACTGTAAACAATATATTTTAAAGTTTTGCATGCCTAAAGCAATTTTAGTTCACAATTTAAAATAATTTCCCTAAATAATATTATATTCAAAACATTTTTGCAGGGATTTTAGGAACTTCTAATCACCTGAAATAACGGTATGCTAAGATTAATATTATCACATGCAAAAATAAGTACATTATATAATGTAGGTTTATAATAGATGAAACTTTAAACAGCTCCCTGTGAAATGAAGACACTGGAAATTAGAGATTTAACATTAAAGGACTATGCAGGTTTGAGCTCTGATTTGCTCCCAGTTCCATCAGAAATATGGAAAACTTATTTTACTGGTTAGTCCCTAGTTTTCATGGTTTTAAGACGTTAACACAAGATAAGTTTAACCTGAAAGAAAAACCTTTGTATATGACTTTTGGGCCTCACTCATGCTTTAGGGAGTCAGTGCCAAAATTTATGCAAAGTCAGTCATCCATCTGTCAACCTTTCCTTTACATTGCTAATAAGAGTCCTGCATGGATTGTAACCAAATTTGGCCAGAAACATGGGGAAGGGGAACAAAGATTGCATAAATTTTGGCTCTGACCCCCGGGGGGCAAGAGGGACGGGACTCAATAGAGCAAATAGTTGTATATCCTTTAAATTGCTACTTGTCATAGAGTTCTTTATGGATTGTAACCAAATTTGGCAAGAAACATCCTCTGGGGGAGGGAAGCAGAGTTCAGATAAAGTTTGGATCTGACGCCCAGGGGCAGGAGAGGCAGGGCCCAATAGGGGAAATAGGGGTAAATCCTTAAAATTGCTACTAGTTTTGCATGGATTGAAACCAAATTTGGCCAGAAACATCCTTTGGAAAAGGGGAACAGGGTTGATGTGAATTTTGGCTCTGACCCCAGGGGACAGGAGGGACGGGACCCAATAGGGAGATGGAGGTAAATACTATAAATCAAGAGTCATAGATTCTCATGGATTGAATGAAACCAAATTTGGCCAGAAACATCCCCTGGGGACAGGGAACAGAATTTGTATAAATTTTGGCTCTGACCTCCTGGAGCAGAATCAGTGGGGCCCAATAGGGAAATTACTGGTAAACATTTAAATCCCTTTAGAAAAGAAACAATGAACCTGTATTCAGAACATTACTTGGCATTACAAACCAGGTGAGCGAGACAAGCCTTTTGGGCCTCTTATTCTTGTCCAACACAGTAATGGAGGAAATTATAATCAAAAAGTGAACATAGTTTTATGAAAGCATGCAAGACGTAGTAATGTTTAAAGGAATTTTCTGTTTCTTTTGAAGGTTGTGCTCCTACTTCAACGGGAAACATCACTTGGAAGAAATCATGTATTATGAAAACCTGCATAGAGCCCACTTAGTGACATTATTAGACAAATTTAGAGACGTTTTGATTATGTGCCAGTATCAAGATCCAGCTACAGCTCTAGGGATCAGGTGATGTTCACCAGTCGTGTTTGGGTTTCGTGTAATATTAAAAAATGAAGTTGGTGCTGTAATGATTTGCATTTTCTTTTATTGTTACAGCGAATAGTAAGGAACAGTCTCCATGTTGTATCTGAACGATAAAAGGATTTTCAGTCGCTTTTCATCCATTGTTCTGATTGCTGAAGTTTCTTGGAATCACTTTCTACAAGTCATAGCTGTTGCACATGATTTCTTCACATTATAAATACTAATTATACTGTATTGACTATTCGACCCATTAAGTCCCCCTCCACCTGACCCCCTGGAGCAGAAAGAATGGGTCCCAATAGGGAAATTACAGGTAAATCATTAAATTCCTTCAGAAAAGAAACAATGATCCTGTATTCAGAACATTACTTGGCATTACAATAACCAGGTGAGCGATACAGGGCCTCTTGTTTAGCTCACCTGGTCCGAAGGACCATACCGTGGTGTCCGGTGTCCAGCGTCTGTCCGTTTGTCAACAATCGACTTCATCTCCATAACTGCTGGTTGGATTTCAACAAAATTTGACTGCTAGCATCCTTATGGGCTACTCACTGAAAATTGTATAAATGATGGGGCTGACCCCCAAGGGGCCTGAGGGTCGGGGCCAAAAGGGGTCAATTTGGCTATTTCCATATAAACGACTTTTTCTCTGAACCTAACATGGGATAGCACTCATAATGCAAAGGTAGCATTCTAATAAGTTAGGGATTCAAAATTGTACAAATGATGGGGCTGACCCCCAAGGGGCCTGAAGGGTGGGGCCAAAAGGGGTCAATTTGGCTATTTCCATATTAACAACTTCTTCTCTGCAACTAAGCATGGGAGAGCACTCATAATGCAATGGAAGCATCTTTATAGGGTGGGGATTCAAAATTGTACAAATGATGGGACTGACCCCTCCCCGGGGGCTGAGGGGCAGGGTCAAAAGTGATCAATTTGACTGTTACCATATAAATGACTTCTTCTCTGCAACTAAGCATGGAAGAGAACTCATAATGCAATGGTAGCATCCTTATAGGGTGGGAATTTGAAATTGTACATATATCCATATAAATCACTTCCTCTCTGAACCTATGTATTGGATAGCATATTTATATGGTATCTATAGCATCATTATATGGTTGTGATTCAAAATTAAACAAATTAGAGTCAATTTTGCTAATTATTCTAATTGTAAGAGTCTTTGTGATAATTACTTAAAAAAAAACTAGGCAAGCAATACAGGCTCTCTGGGCCTCTTGTTTTAAGCAACCAGGGCGTTTATTGGGTTGAATACAGTATATGTAATGTACAAACTGATGTTGATGGAAACTAAAGAACTTGTCATACGTATATTGCATATGGTCAAAGTCCACCATGCATGGCACCAATAACCTTTAGGTCAAAATTAGGAGGTACAAAATTGAGACAAAGGAACACTGGTTAAAATGTTCTGAATTGGTAGACTGGTGTACAAACTGCAGCCAAATTAGCTATTTATACTTATTGTGGGCATTGTAGGTCAAAAAATGTTTCTTTACTGAATACAAAGAAAATATATAAAGAATGTAGTATATATATATGCCAGTGATAAATCTTTCATGTGTTGCTCTTTTTCCATTTTCACTTGCAAATGGCGAATTAAGAAAGTTGATAATTCATAAAAGATTGGGTGTCAAATCTTTTCAATAGTTTTAGTCTTAAATCCATGTGAAAATAAGATGACATCACATGATATGGAATGTGCCAGTGGATTTCTCTGGTAATCACTTGTCTTACAAGCCTGATTAACAAGATTTTTTAAATGGGGTCAAAGGTAGATATAGGTTACTGTACAATGTTGAAATACACTTTCGAGATGTAGGAGCACTATAGTAATCAGCATCTGTCCACAATTTTTCAATTGATTTCCTTGAAAATCAAGACTGTTTTCAAAAAGATGGCTGCCATAAACCAAATGGGTCTAAATTTAAAAATTGTTTGATTTCAATAAAAATTGGTATAAAGGATCCAGAGCTTAGAAATTAAGACAAATTGAATATCTATATTTTACTAGTTATATAGACAATTACTGAACCCCTATAAAGGCATAGAGGGTCAGTAAGATTTATAGAGGGCGAGGATGTAACCAGAACCTCCTATGCTTCTTACTGACCATCTTTGCCTTTATAGTGAGTCGATTACCGACTTCATGTATATCATCTGTTTCCGATTATTTTGCCAAGAATCTGAAATCAAATTTGAATCTACTTCTACAGTATTAGGGGTTAACACGACGAGATACTTTTTACTCAAGTTATCATGTTCAATGGATTCAATAATTATAATTGCAAAGGGCAATAACTCCGTAAATTACTGTCGAATCAAGCTGATTTTCGAACTCGTACAAGATCAAACAAAGTTTCATTAAGCTCAGTTTATATTTATTCAAGTTATCGTGTTCACAAAGAACAGACGACCCATGACGACGGACAAAAGACTATTGCATTTTATGTTGTGTTGCCTACCTTTTTTGGATTTATATTTCATAAATACACATATTTGCAAGACTTTTCCAACAAATTAGTCCAAGAAGCTGTGATAAATGCATTTCTTATAACGTTCATCATATTTTCACTTGTATTGACCACCATTTTTAATTTGAATAGGAATATTGAGGTTTTATGAAATTTAGAAGTTATCTAGGTGTATATGCAAAACAAGTGGAACAAAGTATGCCACATTTCCATTTTGCTAAATTTAAATTGTGTTTTTCTTTTACCATAGCAGCCATGTTTTAGTGACAGAAGAATTGAGCACATCGACTTGCATACAATTTACATGTAACATGGATTTAACAATATATGGATGGTGTCATGCAAAATTGTTTGCACCATTAATGGATTAATGTAAGTCAATCAGTAATCGTTTATATATCTTGCCATTTAAATTGTCTTTGATATGTTTAAAGTCCCATTATGTTTTTGTAATATATTTAATTGAGAAAAATTACCAAATTTTGTCAAATGATAGAGCCGATACCCTTATGGCAATATTTCTGAATTAAAAATGTCTTAATCAGGATTGTAGCAATGATGGGGGATTCTGTTGTTATGCTCTGTTGGTGCCACAGTCCACAAGTAGGCAAACATCCCATGAGAACCATTTTGTATAAACTTTGACCTAGCCCGAGATACTCTGGTCCTGACACCAGACTTCGACATTATAACAGATTGATGTCTGGTTTAGGGCCAGAGCGTACTGCTATATCAAAACGTGGAATAAGCCATCACCATTTGGTATAGGGCCAGTTCATCTCCAATTCAGACTGCTTACAAAATATCACCACCGAGAATCGCCACTTGCCTTGGTCTGTTTAACAAATGAATAATTTATCTAATCATAGCTAGCGCTATAGCCATCCATTTTATCACACGTTCTTTTGTTTTAACACAGTAGTTCCTTTTTGACAACTTTAAAGTTCCCTCGTTGTTGTCGCCATTTTCTCAAAGAATGCAAATCGCCTTTCATTTCGACTGATCACTATATTTGGCTAGATAAATTATTCATTTGTTGAATAGACTAAGGTTAGTGGTGCTTCTCGGTGGTCAGCTAAATCGGAGATGACTTGGTCCGATACCAAACGGTGTCGGCTTATTCCACGTTTTGATTTAGCAGTGCGCTCTGGCCATAAACCAGACATCTATCTGTCATAATGTCTGCTGTCAGGGAAAGGGTATCTCGGGCTACCTTTGACCTACTCCAACAATGTAAGAGGTATAGCACGACGAGACACTTTTGATCATTACGTCGTGTCTAACCTCCATATTGCCCATCAGAAGTTTCTCAATATAGAGATCTAATATTATTGGATTACCTTTGAGCCAAAGTATGTTTGTCAACTGATAGATATTGACAGATGACACTAATGCATTGTCATCTTATTATCGTCATTTAAACATTAATTAAAATCCTTCTGAAAATCTTTAAATCCCTTCAGTACTTTCTGAGAAGTAGCGGTAACAAGAATTGTTAACGAACGGACGACGGACAAAAGGCCATTTGAATAGCCCACCATCTGATGATGGTGGGCTAAAAATTCTGTGGCACTATATCATATTTGGAATGAAGTACTAATTGCGCATGCACCAAAGGCAAAATGAATCATTTTATATTATTTTTGTTTTAATTAGCCATACATTTACACATGATTAAACACCAATTATTGTTCAAATGATGAATTATCATGTATGCTCTGTTGGCGGTAGAGCGTCTTTAAGTAAAGATAAATTCATAAGGATCATCGATGTTTAGTTTGTAGAGTATTCATAAAAACATGATGGGATGTTAAACCCAGCGACAAATAACCGGGCGCTGCATACAGATCTCGTATGAAATCACATCAACTACTTTCAAACTGGCATAGTGGAAGCAACTTGAATTAAATATTTATACATATATATTTTTACGGTTACATAATTATATATATAATGAAAGGATATATTTTGAAGCACTTGTGAGAGCCCCCATATTGTACCATAATAAAATTTACTGACTCCCTATACAGTGTTAGGGGGTCCCCACGCAACGGCTCTCTTGTCAATCATTTAGGAACATTTCTGTCAGAGGTACAATTACCTGGTATATGTTGAGTTTTTTAGAGGTCTAGAAATCATTGATTGCATTAATATGACCTCTAAAAGGGGTTAATATTTCCATTTGCAAAACTTCCTCAAATGTAGGTCATAGTAAATGGTTAAAATGACCCTCATCACCTCACCTATAGGTTTGAAGTTTCAGTACTACTCTATATAATTCAGGGACCTTATAATTAACGGACATTTGACTAATATCACAATACAACATGGTCAAAGGCAAACTATAAAGTCTCAAAGCATGCACATTTAGTTATTGACAATAAATAAGTTGTTTAAAAGATTCAGCGACTCTGAAAAAGCTTAAGGTCATCAATATTAATCCCATGCCAGCATGCTACAAATATCTGACAACTAAATCACTAGGACTATATATATATGTAGACCAATTTACTAAGTGCCATAATATGAAATAGGGGAATGTCTAACTGGCCGTCAGCTGTACATGTTGTGGTCGATGTTTTTCTCTGGGTACTCCTGTTTTCTTCCACCATCAAACTGGCACATATTTACACAACCCTGACTATTAATAAGACCAACTAAACAAACCAAACCAACCAAATTTAAATGAAGGTAAAAGGTCAAAATATAGGTCACAATGTGTATAGAGTGAATGAACTAGTTTTTATATTGGTATGCCATTCAATTGCCAGATCCATTTCAACTAGCTATATAGGGGGAGTGGGGAACCATATATCAAGTATAAAATTCTGACTTGGTATTATATGCAGTACAAAATTATTAATTGATGGAGAGATTGATATCTGAAGTTAGTTGTGGTACAAGACACACCATCTTGCCAGCTGCTGTAGGTGGATCTACGCCTTTAGAACTTGAACAAGGACAGAGTGAGTTTGCAATCCTTTAGCATTGAAAACAGATGTTTCCCTTTGAAGGTAATATATACACGAACACAACACAAAATGAGTTTTTTTGATCATTATCAAACAATCACATTTATCAGGTCCACTGTTCCAACATAGTTACATGTAATATGAATGTATAGCTCTAGTAACCAATCAACAATATCACACTCAGTTGTTATCAAATCCAAACAGCACTATAAATACAAATATATGTTTTTGGAAAAATCTTAGGGTGTCTAAAAATTGTTTTTGTTTCTTAAGATGTCACTGTGAAAAAAGTTTGTGTTTCTAGTCCTAAAGTTTAAATTAATTATCCCCAAGACGCCACTTGATGTAAAGGGACTGGAATTTATCAAAACCAGACAGTACACCAGCGCCAGCTACTCCTCTGAGGATGTTTGCTCCAGCTCCCTTCATCATGGACATGAATCCCTCGTTCTTCAGGATGGTCTTGGCACAGTCAATTGAGCCATTGTATTTTACAGCCTCACCAGATGTCATCATCATTCTCCTTCTGATTGTATCAATGGGGTAAGAGATAAGGCCTGAGGTGACAGTCACCACGTAACCAAGACAGAAAGAAGCAAAGACTCCAGCCCCGTCTCCAAGAACAATCGGTTTCAAACTGTCGTAGAATCCAAAGTAGCATCCTCTGTATACTACAATACCAACACAGGAGATGACGAAACCTCTGTACAGACCACCAATGCCATCACTTTTCAAGGTCTTCTTGTATACATCAACCAGACCATTGAATTGACGCTCACCGCCCTTCTTTCCAGATTTGGCATCATTGGCTAGACGAGTACGGGCGTAGTCAAGGGAATACACAAAGCAGAGGGACATAGCTCCAGCAACACCACCGGATGCAATGTTCTTTGAGAACTGGACTGCATATGCGTCTTGTTTTGAAGCTTTAAACAAAATCTTGATCTTGTCTTTGAATGCAAAATTAAGAGCTTGTGTTGGGAAGTATCTGATGCAATTTGCCAAGTTTCCTCTCCAGAAGGGAAGAAAACCTTCGTTCTTGTATGTCTTCACAGTGCAGTCAATGACACCTTTGTATGGCTCTGCCAAACGACCGGTCTTTAACATTTCCTCCTGATTTTGAACAAGAAGCTTGATTCTCTCAATAGGAGCGGCAGCAGTCTTCGAGATGACGGCTGCTGCACCACTGAGGGCGAAATTTTCTGCAAATCCAAGTTTCTTCGACATCTGAAAAATACAATATGAATTCACATTCAGATTTACTATAATTTAGATTTTGTGAAGATGTATATCTGTCAACAGCTTAACTTAATCTCATGCATGTACATACTTTATTATTGGGGACTGCATAATATGGGATTAATTCATTCATGTACCACACAATAACCCATTTTATCATATGGCTGTTTTTTTGCTCGCTCCCGATTGGTTGGAACTACACTTTCCCGCTACAATACCACACAATGTCCACAAGAAAATACCAAACTCTCAGCATTGTGAAGTCATCCTAGGTTAATATGTAATAAGATTCCAAAGATCAAGGTTGTACCCAAACAAAGAAATCTTGCATTGTGATGTCAAAAAATATGTCACAATCATGTAGATCTTACCCAAATATAGCGAAAAGAGACTTTCCATGACGTCAAGATAAGCTTTTATGACGTCATCATTCAGCATGATACGGAGGGCAACAGGTTTACTGCAATCAATGTGATCCTACTAATATTTATATTTTCTGAATTTCTAAATCATTCAACAGGACTACTCAATATCGGGGTGAGGGAATACAGGTACTCAATACCATGAAGAGGAGGTACATGTATGTCAGTAATTTTTCAGGGTATTTTGGAAAAAAAGTTTTTGTAACAAATTGGTAATTTTTAATCCCAAAAAGAGCAGTTTGGGGAAAAGTTACTCTTTACTATACATGGTATTATAAGTGATTAGATATTGTAAAACAGAAAACGGTTTCATTTTATGAAAAGGTGACGACCATCACAACAGTTTCAGAGTAGTTTGTTTTTAGATTAAACAAGGGGAGAGATTTTCGGGTTTTGTTTATTTTTTTTTTTAGAGATTTGATAATTTTTTCATTGTAATTGGGAAAAAATTGGGGGTTTGGCATTGGGAATGGGGTCGTTTACCAACCCAAATTATACAAGGAGAAAAATCACTGTATATTGTTGTTGTATCTTGTTTAAAAATTACTAAAATGAAGAGAAAAAACCAGCATCCGCCATTTAACTATACGTACATGTATCAATAAACAATTACGCTATATATTTTTTAGGTCTAAATTACTAGTATATGTTGGTTATTTTTTAATTTGACTGTTAATCAGTGCTAGACAATGCAAATGTGCAACACTGTGACAGTGCAATTTATATCAGAAACTGTCAATGATCAAAAGAGGACTTTCATGGAAATCCATGTACCTAGACACACAAGCATTGGCGAGAACTTATCGCCAGCCATCCTACTACTGTACTGACCAAGCAAGCAAATCTGCAGTGTGAATCCGATCTGTGTGAAGTACTAGTCTAATAATCAAGTAAATTTTATTTTGTCAAGAAAATACACACATGATATTCATTAAAATAACATACTAATGCCTGTCAAAAGACTGGAATGTTTTGACGTCTTCTGCAAGTGGAAAGCTTGAATCTCTTACGGACTTCAAATTGTTAAGAATGATTGCATTCACCTGTTCAATCAAAGAGGCGTAGCAACCACTGTTTGAATTGACTTTGTGCTGATAAATGAAATAAGAATCCTGTAAGCAAGTTCTTTTTTCTTGAACAACTATATATCGCCATAATTTTTCGTTGATATTTAATAATGGCTATGTTTTAGACAGTTGGACGAGCAAGTTGACAAGGTCATGTCAGAAGTCCTAGAGAAACAAGGTAGCTATTATCTTTTTAAAGTCCGGTGTAACGTGAAGTAAATATAGCCCATTAGATATTTTGTGAATAATGCATTGGTTTTAAGTAGATAAATCCACGGAACGTCTTCAAAATTACCCAAACACTAGTTTAAGCATTGGTACTTTTCAATGTCATGTCAAGTTTAGGTTGTACAAAGGTGGACTTGTCTATGCCGGTTAAATCTCAAGTGTATACACATAAGATTGGAAAATGAAAATCAGAATCGAAAAGCGCTGACTTGTTAATTCATGATGGTGAAAATGCATACATAATCACAGGATACATACCTTGGTTAATTTCTGCTGTTGTTCAATATCAGAGGAGAGGACTCACTACCGGCAAACCCACGAGTTGGTTTGGAAAGGATGGAAACGAGGTAGACACGTGACAAACCGCCAAACAACCCCGGATGTTACTTATGACGTAGGCGAGATACTATATTCAGAATACACATTTGTTGTATACCGCTATCGCTAACTACAGTATTCGTATGTCAAGCAGAATAACGGGACGATCTCAGAAAAGCGAGTCCAATGGAAAGAATTGCGGAAAATAAATAATGATAAAAGATGTTGGTTATAATATTCTAGAGACTCGTTATATTATCACGGTAGATAGAATACTACCTAACAGGTCTTTCTAAATCAGGCGATCTGTGACTAACGTTACAGTAGCGTTACAAGTTTCTGGGCTAACAGTTATCCCTACCACAGGGATATGATAATTAGTTACTGATTATATAATCATTGCCTCCCTTGAATCGTAATTTTTATTGCTTTCCGTTTTATCGGAAAGCATGCAACTTGAAAGGCCCAATTACCTTTCCGTCCGGAGCAAAATTTAAAATTTTACTTAAAACCATTAGAAAATACATATCGATGGCATTAAGATGAGGTAACAAAACCAAACATATGCAAGATTCTCTTTGTAATATATGCTAAAGTGGATATTCGTTTCGCTGTTTTGCCGTCTGCCGCAGTGATAGTCAACTACCGCGCGGTAAATAGGACGACGGCGGGAAACATAAGACGACCCGCGTTATGAAAATTAACATTTTATTTATTGTAATAATTTCAGAAGATGATGATTAGTGTAGTATTAACGGTAAGGTAATAACTTTTGCGACTCTACAAAATTATCGATCTCGCTTTACATTTCCATTTCAAATTGAAAACCATTTCGGAAAGGTAGTGGGCATTTGAATGATGTATTTAGTGTCCAACACATTGATTAGTCTTGTCATGCGTGACATATGTAACCAAGATTCTACTATCCAGCTTAGACCGGCCAAACCTTGTGATCAAAACTAGCAAGTGGATTGGACAGGGACATTTCTGTGCAGTAGAAAGGATCGAAGAACCGCTTGTCCTTTTGGCGTCACGAGTCAACTTATTGTAATCTGACCTCTTCACTTTACTCTTGGTGCTCTGATAACTCTCATATGATACTGTTATTGGGGTATGATATGCTTGACCGATATCGACGACATCACGATATACTATACACTTGCCCTCACCTTCTTAACAATTTATGTTTCCCGATGTCGTCCATTATACCGCGCGTTGACCAGTGGGCTATAAATGTGCAGGGAATCTTGCATCTTTGGTGTTGTTATCTCATCTTAGGTCATCGATATAAACTTTCTCATGTTATTACAGATATTTTAGAAACTTTTAATTTATTTCGGAAGGGTAGGGGGGGCTTTTACATACCCTCATATATGCATATTTTGAAGATGGCTTTTATTTTTTTTTGCGTTTTCTAAACTGTTTTCGAAGCACCCAGTTCCCAATATTAGATAGCTCGGTGACTGCAGTGACATGGCAATGAAAGTAACAGTTTCATGAAACAGTTGATTAAGGCTAGACTGGATTGCCTGCCGTAGTTTTTCTTCTCTCCGCTAGGCTTCGCTCCGAAATTAGTATTTATGAGCGATTCCCCTCTGTCGGAAAGGTGAATGAATTTCATGTATATGTATCACATTATGAAATATTGTTTCAAAATATTGGTAAATTATGGTAAAACACATGTATCAATATAAATTATATATGTTTGAGACATACTACAATAATGAATGAAATTGTAGTGTACTAATATTTAAAGAAAAGACATTTTACATATTGTACTACACAAATTACTGAAGTTGCAATTATAACTTGTAATGTATGAATAAAGTCGTAATTAATTGACTTTTACCATTTACCACCATCTCACGATTTGTATGTATGCAGATTTCTCTTCTCTGGATCAGGAAGCTCAAGAGTATTTGGTCATTTGCATAAATTTACATGTAGTTGAAGAATATGTTATAGAATAATAACATAATTATTAAATTAATAATGCAATTCTGACGTAAATATTTTTAAGCACCTTATGTATATTAAGAAACTTACCAATAATATAAAAAAAAACTTTTATTTTCAGTCAACTCTACTAAACACATTGACAGCAACGCACAGTGAATCTGCTTCCTATGAGTTTACTACACTTACCTGTATCCCAGGTGTTATTGAGGTAACTATATAAGTAAACTGTCCTCTAGGTGTTTCAGTGAGAGATGACACCTGCTGTATATTCCAGATGTTGAAGAGAGAAATAAATAAACTATTCTTGAGCTGGCAGTAAAATAGGTTAGCTATTTCCTATGTGTTATAGAGGGATCTTGTCTTTTCTTTTAGGCCTATATATGGTGAACAAAAGTATCTGATTTAACACTGATTGTGATAATTGATGTATACAGATAGTCCTGAAATTTTGTGAAAATTTATTTCATCTCTGATATCAATAGTTGCATCAATGGAGTGCTACTTAAAATTTGTTCTCGCTTAAACACAGATAATTAACTTTATCACATTACATAGATTCATTAAAATGTATTATCATAGGTTGACTTTTTGTGGAGGTGAAGGGTGGTGGGGGGGGGGGTGGAGGTGGGGTGGGGGGGGGTGTCAGTGTCTAAGGTATCAGAATGTTTTTTGGTGCAATTCATTTAATACACAGAAAGATCTAGTGATAATCTAACAAGAGGATAACATATTGTAATTACATTTCTATTGTTGTTTGTTAATTTCAGTACAATGGTGCTAACATACAGCTGCTTGATTTGCCTGGTATTATTGAGGGAGCTGCTGCAGGTTTGTATGATACGTGGATACATATATAATGTAATATATCATTAATCATTTTGGTTTGATTGGTTTAACATCCTATTAAATAGCCAGGATCATTAAAGAATTTGTCGGGTTTAGGAGATGGGGGGAAAGTCGAACTCATGATTCAGAGGTGAAGGACTTGTCAAAATGTAGTTTCATGTTGAGACATCTTGACCATCTGCACCCACCCCCTCAAGCTATCAAAGTAAAATAAAGTAGTATCAATAAACAACATTTTACTGTTTATAAAATGTGGTACAGTGAAAGCTTTGACATTTGTACATGATGAAGTTTTCTTTATTTATGTTGCTTTTAGATTGCATGTTTACATGATTATTGTTCGAAATTTCTTCAGTACCAACATGTTGTATGTTATAGGTAAGGGACGTGGTCGACAGGTGATCGCTGTAGCCAGAACAGCTGATGTCGTTATAATGATGTTGGATGCCACAAAAAAGGAAATTCAAAGGTACATTTTATACACTGTTTGTATCTAAGGCCTATTGATATAATGTAAATAACCTTATAATGGAATTTTTTCTGATTTTATAAGGCAAAAATATTATCAATACTGTTTGTGCAGTTAATGTTTATCATGCATTTTGATCTGATAAAATTCAATGATGAGCTGTTTTGATTGTGACAAAATATTTTGTGGTAATAGTATGAAAATTTCATGTTTTAAGTTTCTATTAGGTACATTAACTTTATAAAATAATGTCACTTTTGAATTTTTTCATCACAGAGAACTTCTGACAAAAGAATTGGAGAGTGTGGGTATTCGACTCAATAAAAGAAAACCAAACATATATTTCAAGGTGAGTTTATTTATAAATTAATATACCCGTTATATCAAGGTGAGTTTATTTATAAATCAATATATTTCAAGGTGAGTTGATTTATAAATTAATATATTTCAAGGTGAGTTGAGTTAAAAATTAATACATTTCAGGTTGAGTTGATTTATAAATTAATATATTTCAAGGTGAGCTGATTCATAAATTAATATATTTCAAGGTGAGTTGATTTATAAATTTTCAGTGATGTTTAGTTTGAAATTCAATCTGGAAAATGGTTTAAAGCTTCATATAATTTGTAATATCATACCATGAAGTGTCAGGGCCTATTCCATTACCATCTTGTTACTTATCATACCAATTTCATGTTGGAGCTTGAATGTCATAAAGATATTTCTAGTTTATTTGATATTGGTGGAAAAATCCTGAATTAACTTGGAAGCTATTACCTGGTAATTAATGTTATTTTGGCATGATGTATATGTTTTATAGCAATAAATTTTACCTAGAAATTTGGATACTATTTTCCATGTCAACAGTTAATGTACAAAAAGGCCATAAATTGCGGATATAAATAAAGGAATTTTGGCCGTAAGGAAGAAAATCTTCCTCCAAAACACTCACGTAAAACATACTGATGACATACGTACTCTCTTCACAGCAAAAGAAAGGAGGAGGGATATCATTCAACTCTACACTTCCCCTCACAAAGTGCAACGAAAAAATGGTGCAGATGATTCTTCACGAGTGGAGTATCCTTTCAAATTACTGTTAAAAGTAGTATGCTTAGTTTGTTTAGGATACTGAATTATATAGAACTCTGAGGGCATTAAGTAGACTTATTAGGGTAATTTTGAATTTGTCAAATGACTACTTTCCACTAAGCACATGCATACTGGATGACAGCGTGGATAAATGTTAGTAAGCCCTGGTACTATACTTGAATTACTATAATGACATGGACATGATAGCACTGATATTTAAAACTCTTGATATGTACAGTAATATTTAGCACAAGTTTGTGCTTCTGCCATGTCAGTTACAAGTCCTTGACTTTTTAAGAAATATTTAATGCAGAGGTTTTATTCCGAGAAGACTGTACATCTGATGAGTTTGTAGATGTCATCCTTGGAAGTAGGGTGTACTTAGAATGTATCTATGTAAGTACAAGTACATATTCTTGACCAAATACTATCGAATTCTGTACCAGTAATATCAAAAATATACTTTAAATATCTTAAGAAAAATTTAAATTTTATAGTTCTCATTAAACCGGTTTCTAATACAATATACCATAATTTTTTGCTTTTATGGCTACAGAAGTATGGCTTACTGCTTGTCCAATTAAATAACTACAACAATGCTGCCATCTTGTATTGTATACATGTCCTTGTATTTTTCCTTATAAATATATTTTAAAGTGAATAGTCGGGCAAAGGAAACCAGTCTAAATGCGGTCTTTGGCCTTCCAAAAGTCATTGCATACCATAATGATAGTCAAATTCTGCTTACGGTGTCCAGTTTTGACCATTGAAGTTATGGGGAAGCCCCGTGTAAATTTAGCACAGTTCTAAATATAAATTCGCCTAACTCTTTGAAAACGAGGCTGCGTGGAAATGTCGTTAAGAGTGAACTGCACTGATAGCCGGTCGGGAAGACGTATTAGGATTCCCATAATATATATATAATTTCTTCGTATACAGAGCGATTTTGATGGGAGATTTTATTTTTCTATTTCATAAGAAATTATACTGGATATATTAACACCATTTTTACCAACTTTAGCCTTTGTTTGTCCGACTGTTCGCTTTAAGGTCATCTGACCCGTCCGCTGTGCGCCGTGCGTAAACTTTTCATTCAAACAACTTCTTCTCAATAACCGGAAGGCCCAGAGTACTCATATTTGGCCTGTAGCATGCTGGGATGAAGCCCTACCAAGTTTGTTCAAATGAATGACCTTGACCTTCATTTAAGGTCACAGCGGTCAAATAGGCTAAAATCCTTTGAACAACTTCTTGTGAATAAATAAGAGGCCTAGAGACCTGATAACTAAGAGGCCTAGAGACCTGATATTGGGCCCTTGACATGGTGGGATGAAGGGCTATTAAGTTTGTTCAAAGGAATGACCTTGATCTTCATTCAAGGTCACAGAGGTCAAAAAGGCTAAAATCTTTAAACAACTTCTTCTCAAGAACCAGAAGGCTCAGGATACTCATATTGGGCCTGCAGCATGCTGGGATGAAGGGCTACTAAGTTTGTTCAAATGAATGACCTTGACCTTCATTCAAGTTAGCAGGGGTCAAATAGGCTAAAATCTTTAAACGACTTCTTCTCAAGAACAGAAAGACCCAGGGAACTGATATTAGACCTGTAGCATGCAGGGATGAAGCCCTACCAAGTTTGTTCAAATGAATGACCGTGACCTTCATTCAAGGTCACAGGGGTCAAATAGGCTAAAATCTTTAAATGACTTCTTCTCAAGAACCAAAAGACCAAGGGCACTGATGTTGGGCCTGTAGCATGCTGGGGTGAAGGGCTATCAAGTTTGTTCATAGGAATGACCTTGACCTTCATACAAGATCACAGGGGTCAAAATGGCTAAAATCTTTAAATGACTATGTTGTATTGTGCCAATAGTCAGATGACTGTTAAGGCCTATGGGCATCTTGTTTGTTGTTAATCTTGATTATTTTTGTTTGTAAATTTCAGGTATATAACAAGATTGATCAGATTTCTATAGAAGAAGTGGACAGATTAGCTAGAATGCCGGACACTGTTGTTGTCAGGTAAGACACTACTCAGTAGATTTACTTTTTCACCCTATTCCCATGACATGAGAGTCCACTGCAGTCTGTTCAGCTTATTTCATATTGGATGTTATTTTACATTGCTGTTAGACACGACTTAATGTTTCAAAAGTGACTTGTTGTGCTATACTTCTAAGGAACAGTACACTAAGGAATTATAGGGGTATCTTGCATATCATTAAATGATTACAGACTTACTAATACAGCTTATTGTATATCTTCTTTTTCTGTTTTAAGTAAAATATAAACATTTACAGACATGATTTGCAGGTATTTTGTGATTTAAAAATATGTCTTCCCATTCAAATGTTAATCTACCTTCTTTCACCTTTCAGTTGTAACGTGAAATTGAACCTTGATTACTTGTTGGAGAAGGTATGGGAATACCTAGCCTTAGTACGAGTGTACACCAAAAAACGAGGAGGTGAGTGATACACGATACATCAACTTGTAAGTGACAGTTAATAGCTCTAATATCACCAATACACTGATGTTTTGTTATAAACTAGTTATGGTTTCTCAGCTCTTTTATCATTATTTTCTAACTGTGAGAGGAAGACTACATACACAACAATGAACACATCTGCAGTCAAACCTGTTATAAAAGGAACCTGTCAATAAAGGACAGATTGATTAATACCATTTTTTTATAATTGACATTGTATAAAGGATGCCTGTCTATAAAGGACAGTTTTGCTATGTACATGTATATTGGTGTCCTTTATAGACAGATTGGACTGTACTTTATAATCAGATGCTGATGTAAATTTGCTTTTTACAGAGCGACCTGATTTTGATGGAGGGCTGATTTTACGCCGGGGCTGTACAGTAGAACATGTGGTATGTTGTGTTATCTCATCAATCAAAAACTGTATTACTGAAACATGCTTGTATGTGTTGTTAGCTATATTATACATTCAATATGCTGGTTTGGAGATACCAAAACGACATGGGTAAAGTACAATTTACAATTAATTGCACCTTCTGATGTTTGTCAGGTCATGAAAATCACGTCAAATATGACGTTGCTCTTACCAGAACTAATAGATAGTAAATTGTTACCTTACCCATGTCATTTTGGTATCAAAACCAAAATTATTCTAAAAAAGAAATATTTCTTGATAATTTGAATGAAGTTAATACAAACATACTTTAAAAAAAACCTTTTTGGTTCCACAAGTTTCATTATTTTCTCTCCACTTTGTAATGAATCGTGCCTTGTCTTTACTTGTAGTGCCACATGATACACAGGACGATTGTAAACACATTCAAATATGCTTTAGTCTGGGTAAGTGTGTCAGCTCCTTTGGCCTATATTTGGAATATTATGATGTTATTTAAAAGGTCATACAACACTGGAAGACCTTGAGATATTGCTAGATTTGTTCAGACAATAATGTATCCAGCAAATGCAGGTCAATTTGTCAATGTTCACATCATCTACACTCCACAGAAATCTCTTGTTCTCTTGAAGTTCAAATAATCAGATTCAGAAGTCGTCTCTTAAACTTGTGTTCTTCGAAATGGATTAAACTTTTAGGATAACCCCTGATACAATACCTAATATCAAATTCATTGTTATTTTTTTTAATGTTTTTCAGGGAACAAGTGTCAAATACAGCCCACAACGTGTTGGATTAAACCATCTAATGAACCACGATGATGTCATTCAGATCGTGAAAAAGTAACATTGATTGTTTTCTATACTGACCCTTAGACAATGTGATTATCTGCTTCAGACATTGAAAGCTGTATCTAAGAGCTGATGACTGTTACTAAAAACAGAACATTAATAGGATGGAAGTTTTATCAACACCTTCAAGTGTGGATATTATACACAAGATATGATTTATATCATCATGAAGTGCTACAATAACAATTTGGAATCAAAGTTAAAACCATCAGATGGATGCGTCATGTGATACTGTTATTCTGATAATACTGAGATATAAATGAAACACACTATCTGCATTTTTCTGTGTGAAAGATACTTTTCTGATTGTTCAAAAATCCATATATAACTTTAATAAATGTTTACATGCATTGCAATCTTATTTGTTGTTGTTTTATTGATAAGAGAGAATAAAGTACCACCTGTATTCTATTGCCATTGGATGGACCTATTAAATCTTACAGATTAAATATATAGGACATATATTAAAAGTACCTTGTCTGTACATGAAGAAAATCTTTAGTGATTTTGATTATGTAACGGTTTATAGGTGAACAAAGTCAGGCAGGGGAGGAAATCTTTGTAACAGGCATCTTATCTACAAAGCATTTAACTGGCAATCTAGAGTTTAAGGGAAGGTCCTAGTGATGTAATATGGACACTTTCATCTTGCTGTGGATGATAGATGAAAGATTTCTAATATGGTCGTCGTAATGGAGTGAAGAAGGGTATGATATTCATAACTTTCACCATTTATTTAAGACACGAAACATTAGTTATATGAAATTGATTGTATAACAAGATGTACAACTAATTTAAATAACTTTAACAGCCGAGATGTAATTTCACCAGGGTTCTCAGAGTGTCAGAAAACCCATGTGATATGGGTAGATAACCCAATCCTTACCACAGACATGGAAGATATTGTATACTTACCACAGGCACTTTTGCTATACAGACATTTTTCTCTCCAGATATAACTTATGACAGTAGTGTGGCATTATTGAGATTTCAAGATCCCAGAATGACTGGAGTGAAGTACAATGAATGTTGATTAGTCCCACATTCAAGTGATTGTGGCATCATAAAATTCATTTCAAAAGATGACGTCGCCATCGCAGGAAGGTGGGACTAATCAACAGTAAATTGTACTTTACCCATGCGTTCAGCACATTATGATGTCGTGCTGCATTGGAATAATATTTAGAATAAAGAATAGACCATCTGTATGGGAAAAAGAATAAAAAAAACATGGTTAATAATTAAAAAAAATGAAAGTCTTAAAGTTTTGAATTATTTCTCAATTTTTTTTACAGTAACCCCTGGCCAATTTTCATAACAAAAAGTAATTTTAAAATCAAAACCAACCAGTCTAAGGGGAAGTAATTAGCTGTATTCCTATCAGAGTAGTCCCCCTTGATCATAACAGAAAGAGGAAAATGGTGACAACTGCGAGTGACAAGCGGCTGAACCCCGTCGCTGTGTTGCTCGTTACGTCTGGTACCCGGGGTGACAGACTTCTTTATAAATATCCTGTAGAACCAGATGTACCTACATGCACGGATAAATGTAAGAATTTGATAATGGGCTAGTCGATTGACCAAATTTCGGTCAGCTGATACTAGTGATAGGGTATTGTTCTGTGAACCGGACTTAATGTTTCAGAAGGCAACAGTTTTCGTCTGTTTTGTTTGACAATTATAAAAGCCATGTCACGTTTATTGACATTATCCTCTTCATGAAATAAATTGAATTATAACGAATACACTATAAACAGTTTGGTCCACAATGTTTATTTTGTTTTATGTATGTACGGTAGGCCTATCTGATCTAGCTAACGCATGTAATTTATTGTTACTCAACTCGTGTCCCTGTGTCAAAGCACAGGAGTTTGACGTTCTGTAAATAATATATAGTATACATATATAAAAAATACCCCTATATAGTTTGTTTTTTATATATTATAGTTTGTTTTTATATAGTATATAGGGGTATTTTTTATGTGTATACTATATATTATTGACAGAATGCCAAACTCCTGTGGTTAAAGCAATATTTAGGAGCCTGGCAGTAACGTGACCTATTAACATGGCAGCTGTCATGAAGCTTATTGTGAATTAGGCTTATATGCATTTTGAAATTACCATAAGGGGGTTGTCTAATTAAAATATGCCAATAAAGTAAAAGTACACTGTAAATATTTCTTGTCTAGAAAGGCTTATGGGTATAACAGGACAAAAGTAGTGTGTAGCCAGTTGGGATTAAACCCATGACCCCATATTTAGGCCTACTTGTCTGCTGATCTACCAGCTGTAGATCTACTAAGGGGAAATTTTATGGGGCTCCTGAGGTCAACAGACAGCCAGTGCTTGGGCCGTTGAAATAGGTGAATGAGGGAGCACAGTGAACCCTGGGAGAGATTGCCAGCTGTGATCAAACCCATGACCAGCTGTGCTATAACTCATGTCACTCTACTGGCTGAGCGAAAGAGGAAAGGTGAAGTCCTTGCATGGCTGTTGGATTGTAATCAGCAGGTTTTAATTGTCAACAATTGACACATTTGCTTTCTAGCTTTGTTCTAGATTAGCTATAGTGATATAGCTATAGATAGAGAGAGGAATCAGCAAGTCCAAGGTCACATGTTTGATCCTAGCAGCGACAGAATACTCTTATCCTTTTACAGAGTTAATTATTAACTCTTTTGAGTATAGATATTGATTGTTTCATCATATTAGTAAGCATAATCTCTTATATTTACATTTACTTGTCACTTTTACTATATAAACTAACCAAGGCAAAGTGAAATATATGACGGTATAACTGACACCAAAACGTAACCATTATGACGTCACTAATGTTGACGTGGTGACACCAACTGATCACCGTCAAAATGGCTGTTCCATCTTGTGAATTAAATCGTCATTGATAAACGGTTCTCCTGGTCTAGCCTAAACAATGTTAATGCAGAGACCCTAAAATGAGTTGATAATGTAAATATAAGCATTAAACTATCTTCTTATGGCATCTATGGTCTATATAGATGCCAGAGCTTTGCAAACAATCATCTCATAATGTGCTAGCGCGCATTATGAAGATTGTCAGCAAAGCTCTGGCATCTATATAGACCATAGATGCCATAGGAAGATAGTTTAATGCTTAATTATCCTGATAACGAATTTAAGGTAAAACTACATTTTGCTCACAAAATAAAAGGTGGATAACTCTGTAATATGCACTTGGATTAAATAGGAACTGTATGTATACATACAACTGTTTAAGATCCCTTATTGTAGCTTTGTACACTTTCAGTAAAGCCATACACATTCAAGAATCCTTATGCTGTGAAAGTAAGTGAGGATCTTCAGGCATACAAGTAAGTACTATTGGTTCTACAGCGGTGTCCAATGAAATTAAAATCTGGCTTAATGGTTTCAGGCATGGTCAGGTAACTAAGTAGTATAAAATCAAATATTAGTCATTACAGTGCATATTTAAGTGTCAAGTATGAGTGTAGTAGGAGCAGAAAAAAATGCATGGCCAGACCTGAATCAAATTCTGGACCCTCCGAACAAACTCTAGCCGACACAAACTGACGGCGATCGACCTGATCCAGAACCTTTATGTTTGTGAAGTAGAAATACACTGAAATGATAAACAGTCCTACATTGTGTTTGTGAGGTGTTATCTTGATCCTTTTTGTTTTATAGGAGCCACAGAGTGAACAGCAAAAAGCATACAAATACACTGGACAGTGTCAGGTAAAACAGAATTTCATTAAAATTCATTATGATAATATGGTAAATATGCCAATACATCAAATTTAATTCCTCTTCTTGAGTTTTCAATGATAATAAGTCCACTGTCAGTAAAGAAACTTAGTTGTGTAATAAACATGTCTCTGCTCTCAGCACGATATGATGTTGAAATACCTTTCAATTTTAGAATATTTCATTGTGGAGAAAGCTTGCGACAATGGGAATTGGGGGACAGACTAAGCCTATACAAGCTCTGTCCCTAATGCTCACTTGTGGTTGTCTGTTTTTGTACCATATTTTCTGGAATATGAGTCACAACTTTTCCCCTGAAAGTCAGGAATGCGTCTATACACTGGTGCGATTTATATGTGGATGAAAATCAAAATTTTTAGACGTTTTTCCATTATCTAATATTGCATTGTGATTCACAAGTGAAATTCGTAAGGTTTACTTGCCTGTTTAGTAAAGCAATAATTTGAGAAAATCTCAGTAAAAGTGTTTTAAAGAAATAATTCATATTTGAAATATAATAAAGTACATGATAATGGTACATATGCATATGAAAGAAAAAAGTAAAAGAACATAATCGCTAACATTGCTATGTTTTATTATCTTTGTAGATTCAGTGATCAGATACTTGCCAATCTGCTAGCCGTGAAGTCTGATCTTTGTAGCATGAGGTTCAATGTTAAAGTTGATGACATTCATTTCATTGGTTACCCGATGTTATTTGACCCCTGTACGGGTCAGACAGCCAGTAAATCTTCTCATCAGATTATCTCATTCAGCATCATTCTGGCCCTCAAGGTAAGCATCAGCATCATTCTGACCCTCAAGGTAAGCATCAGCATCATTCTGGCCCTCAAGGTAAGCATCAGCATCATTCTGGCCCTCAAGGTAAGCATCAGCATCATTCTGACCCTCAAGGTAAGCATCAGCATCATTCTGGCCCTCAAGGTAAGCATCAGCATCATTCTGGCCCTCAAGGTAAGCATCAGCATCATTCTGGCCCTCAAGGTAAGCATCAGCATCATTCTGGCCCTCAAGGTAAGCATCAGCATCATTCTGGACCTCAAGGTAAGCATCAGCATCATTCTGGCCCTCAAGGTAAGTATCAGCATCATTCTGGCCCTCAAGGTAAGCATCGTCATCAAGGTAAGCATCATTCTGGCCCTCAAGGTAAGCATCAGCATCATTCTGGCCTCAAGGTAAGCACCAGCATCATTCTGGCCCTCAAGGTAAGCACCAGCATCATTCTGCCCTCATAAGCATGCATCATTCTGGCCCTCAAGGTAAGCATCAGCATCATTCTGGCCCTCAAGGTAAGCATCAGCATCATTCTGGCCCTCAAGGTAAGCATCAGCATCATTCTGGACCTCAAGGTAAGCATCAGCATCATTCTGGACCTCAAGGTAAGCATCAGCATCATTCTGGCCCTCAAGGTAAGCATCAGCATCATTCTGGACCTCAAGGTAAGCATCAGCATCATTCTGGACCTCAAGGTAAGCATCAGCATCATTCTGGACCTCAAGGTAAGCATCAGCATCATTCTGGACCTCAAGGTAAGCATCAGCATCATTCTGGACCTCAAGGTAAGCATCAGCATCATTCTGGACCTCAAGGTAAGCATCAGCATCATTCTGGACCTCAAGGTAAGCATCAGCATCATTCTGGACCTCAAGGTAAGCATCAGCATCATTCTGGACCTCAAGGTAAGCATCAGCATCATTCTGGACCTCAAGGTAAGCATCAGCATCATTCTGGACCTCAAGGTAAGCATCAGCATCATTCTGGACCTCAAGGTAAGCATCAGCATCATTCTGGCCCTCAAAGTCAGCATCATCAGCATCATTCTGGACCTCAAGGTAAGCATCAGCATCATTCTGGACCTCAAGGTAAGCATCAGCATCATTCTGGACCTCAAGGTAAGCATCAGCATCATTCTGGCCCTCAAGCTAAGCATCAGCATCATTCTGGACCACAAGGGTCAAACATCAGTTCATCTCATTCAACATCACTCTGGCCATCAAGATGTTATAAGCATCCTTCTTGGTGTAAGCTTAACGTTATAGTTCGAATCATTTAGCATCTTTCTGACCTTCAAGGTAAACATACCTTAACTGTAAGGTATATACACCAGGGGATTTACAATAAATAGGTAAGGGTGAAAGTGAAAAGTCTAACATACTTTATATTGTGTTAAATATACTTTTACAATAGGTAAAAAAATGACATGTTGTAAAACATAATGTTTTACGTAAAACGACATACACCTATACCTATGCTTTTACGAAGGAACATGTTCTTATACATGTACCAACTACATTTATTTTATCTGTATGACTCAAACCAAACAAAACCTGTCATTGTACTATTTACTTATCTGTCCTTACGGGTATAGGTATTGATTGTGTTTGCGAGGGTAACGCCATATTTTTCAGTGAAAAGAATCTGAATTTACTTCACAAACTAATAACATCGCAATCAATACTTAAAGGGAGGTAACTGTGTAATATGCAAAGATAGAATAGTATGATTTGTGTCCACATTGATTTCTTTGTTTTCTTTGTAGGCTCACCTAAATTTATCTGTGATAAACTGTTACCACGATCTGATGAAACAGCTCACTGTTGCTGTTCATTATGAGGAGCGACGTAGACATTATCTATCCCAGCAGGCCAAGATCATGCTTGGTGTCCATGATGAGGTTGCTGCCATGCCAGAGGAAGGTCTGTATATATATCAAGTGTCTTAACGAATTGTAGAGTGCATAAGCACTATGTACAGTAGTGTAAACATTTATAAGAGTATGATTTTATTTGTGAAAACATAAGCGACCATAGATCATGGCATTCTCCTTAAACTGCATATAAGACTTGTTTACACACCAAAGAAAAATTTAATCAATTTCAATCCATCATCCATTGTTTACACAAAAGTGATGATCAATCATAAAATTTCAACCGATTCCCAACATCATTGCTTATACATACAAATTTCAACTTTCGGGATACCAAAATGATGTGGATAAAGTAGAATGTACAATGTACCATGGATTGTTCCCAGTTTTCGGTGACAATGATATCCTATCCTTTGATAGTGATATCAAAAGAATTTTATTAGCTCACCTGGCCCGGGGGTCCGTCGTCCGTCCGTCAACATTTCCTTTAAATCGCTACTAGTCATAGAGTTCTGCATGGATTGTAACCAAATTTGGCCACAAACATCCTTAGGGGAAGGGAAACAGAATTTGTATAAATTTTGGCTCTGACCCCCCAGGGGCAGGAGGGGTGGGGCCCAATAGGGGAAATAGAGGTAAATCCTATAAATCGCTACTTGTCCTAGAGTTCTACATGAATTGTAACCAAATTTGGCCAGAAACATCCTTGGGAGAAGGGGAATAGAATTTATATAAATTTTGGCTCTCACCCCCCGGGGGCAGGAGGGGCGGGGCCCAATAGGGGAAATAGAGGTAAATCCTATAAATTGCTACTTGTCCTAGAGTTCTGCATGGATTGAAACCAAATTTGGCCAGAAACATCCTTGGGGGAAGGGGAACAGAACTTGTATTAATTTTGGCTCTGATCCCCCCGGGGGCAGGAGGGGGCGGGCCCAATATGGGAAATAGAGGTAAATCTGATAAATCGCTACATGTCCGAGAGTTCAGCATGGATTGAAACAAAATTTGACCACAAACATCCATAGGGGAAGGGGAATAGAGTTTGTATAAATTTTGGCTCTAACATCCGGGGGCAGGAGGGGCAAGGCCCAATATGGGAAATAGCGGTAAATCCTATAAATCGCTTCTAGTCCATATAGTTCTGCTTGGATTTTAACCAAATTTGAGGTAAATCCTATAAATCGCTACTTGTCCTAGAGTTCTGCATGATTGTAACCAAATTTGGCCAGAACATCCGTGGGGGAGGGGAACGAACTTGTATAAATTTTTGGCTCTGATCACCCAGGGCAAGATGGGCGG